>NC_039288.1:682500-1920000 GCF_003368295.1 Carassius auratus | reverse complement strand
GAGGTTTAACTCAGACTGATAAATCCAAAATTATTTGATCCCCATGAGAAATATTCAAAATTAGAGCAGTACAGTAATTGTAAATTTAAGAAATGACCACTGGACAGCAAAATACTTATTGGGATATAAGGGTCAGAAAAAAAAGTGTTAGGTCATATAATCTGTACCTTTAATTAGAATAGCATGAAGTATTGTGAAATACTATATATTAAGACTTTATATATAGGCTTTATGAATTTTATGAAGGTTTTGAGTGACTCTTGTGGGACCAGAACGACCTCCTCTTGTACGATGCTTTGAGGAATATATCTTCCAGAATATGGAATTAGATTTAGGAGCTTATTTTTATTCCATCTCCTATCCTGAAAAGTCTGTCTTGCAGAATAGACTAAAAATGTATCTTCACATTCTTTCTTAATTCTTTTGCAATTCTTTTGTCATTTCTTCTCCACCTATTTTTTTTTTTCTTTTTCTTCTTCTTTTCTGACCCTGTGACCCAGTCAGCATTTTTTGTCCAATGGTCATGTCTTAACTTTGCAATTAAGTTTTGATATTTCTCATGGGGATTCAATAATTTTTGACTTTTCAATTTGAGTTAAAACTATTTTTTGGCTCATTTCATCTGTAAAAGAAAACATCCCTAATAATTCTGCACACCTGAATAAGGAGTTTTTCTCTTCCAGCTTTCATGGACAATTATATATAACTCATAAATGATTAAATAAAAAAAGAATGGTAGTTATTAAGATTGATATGGTTTGGAATTGGTAAAATGTGCTTGGAAAAAAAGAAAATCACAAAAAAAATGTTTTAATGTTTAAAAATGTATAAATTTTTGTTTAAATGAAATCTTATTGTAAAGTTTTACTAAAGTTGTATATATTGTTCTGTGTATGTGATTTCAAAAACTAGATTATTCGGATAAACCCTTTAACTGCCATATCCCTTAAAACCTGACTGCCAGAGGGTTATTGTAAATGCATGTGACCGCTGGGCACAATTTACCTGAGGCCACCGGGGTGGCATTTGCACTGATGGCTTGAGCCCGCCATCGCTGCTTGCAGCTATATTCATTATTGTTCCCCTTAAGATTATTTATTTTCATTCTTATAATTTTTTTCCTAGTATATTTTTGGATATTTTTCCACACTCGGAACGAACAGAGGCAAAAAAAAAAAAAATTGCGAGTCAAAGAAGGTGGAGTTTCCGCCACGGACCAATGGAAACGCAAAGGTGTTTAGGAGCCAAAGCGAACTTCCCCAGATAGTTTGCTTTGATGAGCTGTTTCGAACTGCCGCCTGATTTTGTTCGAAATTCAGTTCTTTTTTCGATTTCGTTAGAAGTATACCAGGGCCCTTAACTTTGATAAAGAATACTTCTTTGGATTTAAGACTTTAGTCTTTGAAAATTTACAAAAAAAAAATTTCTTGTACCAAGAGCTTGTAACACTCCAAAGAGAAAGGAAAAATGTTATATATGCAATATATGACCCCTTTAACCTGTTAAATGTCACCCCGTCCCGTATACGGGACACCTACGTTGACTATACTATATTACAATCAAATCAAATCTAATCTTGACAAACTATATATCGTTGGAAAGGTCTAAGACTCCAAAATATATATTATACCAATATTTTTTGTTAAAAATTATGTAGGAAAAGTAATAGATGAATTTATGACAAGAGTACACCCTCAGAAATCTACATTACAAAAGGAGCTTTTACCTTTGTTTAAAAAAAAGACTTCCTCGTTGCCTTTTTCCCTATCACTTTTTAGAAATCATCAGAAGTTATATATCACTTGAAAACATAAAATCTCAAAATTCATCCTTCAAAACCCCTTTTAAAATCAGACATTGCATTACCATGTAAATGATACATCAAAATCATGTTACAAAATGTTTTCAGTCATGAATTATAAAAATTTAGGTTTGTATCATGCACATTCATGTCTATCTTCAAAAACGTGAGTGACAGTTAACAGGTTAAGGAAAACTACCTGAAAGTAAAAACCATAAAACTCAAAATAATACTATGAAATTACCTCTGGTCTCCCAGAACAGCCCGAACGCCAAAATACCTCTTCAACTCCGTCTCTGGATTCAGATTCCTTTATGACCCAGAAGAAATTTAGATCATTTAAGATTAAATATTTGGGCAACACTTTAGATTAGAGAACACAAAATCACTATTAACTAAGAGTTTTCTCTCAATAAACTCTTGATTTGCTGCTCATTGTTAGTAAGGTAGTTGTTGCAGTACTGTAGTTGCAGTACTGTAGTTAGGTATGTGGTAGTCATAAAGGATTCAGAATAAGGTCAAGCAAAATAAGTCATTAAAATGTGCTTTGTGTGTACTAATAAATAGCCAATTTGCTATTAATATGCATGCTAATAAGTAAATAATTAATAGTAAATAAAAGTTTTAGCAATGTTTGTCCTTTACATTTGAATGGCACAGAAATATATCATGCATGCTCCTCACCTGTGTTCCACGTACAGTACAGGTCTGTTTTCAGAGGCACTGTTGTCTAAGCTCTGGTATGATATGCTTTTTTTCTTCTCCAGGGTCTCCAAGAAAGCATCAATATCATCTCCCACACTCAAATCATCCTAAAAATCACAAACACCATGGTAAGAGAGTTTTAAGCCGAGTTCAGACTGCACAATTTTCAAAGTATTTGGGTCACTGTTCTTTTCACACTGCATGACTATCTCAAACTGCATTCAGTCACTGCTGTGTTCACAATGCACAATGGATCGTCGACAGAAGGTCTCACACTGCATGTCTTTACAATATGAAGAATTGTCGACAACTCTGTCTGGCACGCAAACTACGTTTCACAACCAAACACCCACGAGATGTGACAAGGAAACAACGCAATATCACATGTGCAAGACTGGAGTTTTCACGTGAGACTACGATAGCTCAGATGAAACGTCAAACAGACACGGGTGCTCCTGCTAAATTTATACTAATTTATCTTCCATTCCAAATAGGTAGAGAAAAAAAGCCTTTTTCAGAAATTAAGCCATGCTTGCCGATATTGTGGTCTGTAACTCCTCCCCGAGCTCCCCGCTGCTCTGTATCTTGCTCTCTCATTGGCTGTTGGTCATCGCCAATGTAGTTTTCTGTCAGAACACTTTTCAGACAGCATGATTTTTTAATCGCAGACAGGTCCAGATATTTAGCATGCCAAATATCTCACGGGCGTCAGCGACTCATCGGCAATTCTCTCAGATCGCGTCTATGCTCATTCACACTGCGTGATTGTCACTTGCGTGAACGAACACAAATTTGCCTGCGATTTCGGGCATTTGTCGGCGAGTTCTCAAAACCTTTCGGGGAGCCAAAAACTGGGCTAAAATCGTGCATTCTGAACTCGGCTTTAGACACATTAGGCACATGATAAACAGACCTACCGTTATAATAGATATTGGCACTTTTGGAACACTGCATGAATTAATAAATATGGGCACTTTTGCAACACTGCTGCAATGAATTAAAAGGATCAAGGCTACATTACCAAAAAGCACTGTAAGCCTAGATAGATTGCAGAAAAATTGGTACTAGTGATTCCCAGTTTCTATGATGTAGCGGAGCTTAGAATTAGGCTTGCTGTGATAGTGTTTTGCGGCTTAACAACGGTATCACCGTTAGCACAGTCTGTTACGTCACTTGCCTATACCGACCCCCCCCAACTTCGTTCAGATTTTTCATAGTAATAAAAATTATTATTTAGTTCAGTAAAAGAACAGACACTATAATTAAGAACTAAACATAGCCACTCAATGCAGTGTGCCGAACCACAGTCAGATCACAAAGCAGATTTCATTAGCCGCATTTCCACTGTCGGGCCGGTGGGAGCCAGGGCTTAAAACGGGCCAGGCGGGGCTAAAAGCCTCGGGCCAGTAGCGCTGAGGCCAGAATAGCGCAGGGTTTCCACAGTCGAGCCTGAAGCTCTGCTGCACTTCACTAAAACACGACCTTTAAACGCCTCTCAGGAACAACGTCATGAAACCCCATCATTTCACCAACAAAGAGAAGTTATCAGAAAACTAGGAAATAAGTCACTGGAAATAGGGTGATCACAAAACGAACATGATAAAAATGGCCATTTGTTTGCATGCTTTGTTAAATATTCTAATTCAAAAGCATCAATGTTTTACTATAGAATAAGTGATACATTGATCACAATTAATTAATTTATCAGTACCCAAAATTAAATTGCACAGAAATAAATGTATTTCTATTTTATGTATTTTAAACGCTTATGAAAATAGCCTGCTTATTCAGTCGAGTCTGTTTCTGTTTATTTGTAGCCTGTACGTCACATCTAGAAAGAATGATAATATCTCTATTACTATTAAAGCTCCGAACAAAACAAAAAAAACTACATTTTTATGATAGGCAACATGGAGCTAAACTCTTGGGATGAGACTTATGACAGATAAAATGTTACTAAATAAAAACATAATTGTGATAAAGAATAAGAGGTTGACGTCTGATTTCTCCAAGTGGTTGCATTTACCATGTTTACTATGGTAACGTTAATGTTTTGCGTGCATAGTCTTTTACATTACTTTTAAATATTTCTGCCATGTGGTGATTATAATCCACATCGGATCAAGTTATTTCAAACACTCGCTGCTGACTAAGAGTGAGTTTTGAGCGCAACTTATTTTAAAAAGTCTTTAATACTGGTGTTAAAGCGTTTATCTTTCTGTAATGATCCGCGGCTGATGCTCTCTAGACTCGGAGAAACTCCGCCTTTGTTCATAACCACTCCTCTCGCCCCAGCTGGCCCACTTTGGCCAAAGGTTTTCGTGGGGCCAAAGACACAGTGCTGTTCAAACAACCAGCCTACAATGGTAAAAATCCACTCACTCATTGTTTTATAATTCCAAAGAATCATAAACAGTCTCCCCACACAAGCGGTTCCAGACTATGATGTCATACTCCGTGAAAGTCCAGCCTATTTATGATGCTCTATGCCCTATTAGCATGTCAAAAGCCCTGAGAAGTTGCAGTCTGCCATTAATATTTTCTTTCTGTAGCTGCTGTAGGTAACATCTTAGTGCCAAAGAGCTATTACAGCTACTTTCACACTGCTGGCAAATGTAGGCAAAAAAAAATTTTCACATGCTATTCAGATCTGTTTTTTTCATGACAGTGTGAACAGCACAAACCACATGGAAGCTGATCTTTTTAAATCCGATTTGTGCTTCTTCAATATGTCAGAATCAGAATGAGCTTTATTGCCAGGTATGTTTACACATACAAGGAATTTGTATTGATAAAAGCTCCGCAGTACAACAGAATCACAGCGACAGAACATAAAACACATAATAAAAGAATTAAAAAAAAATAATACAAATAAGTAGGTAAGGAATGACAATATACAAACTGACAATTGTAGGCAGGTATATTACAAAAAGCAGTTATGTATGTACAGGTATATTTATGTGCAAAAATTAAGTGTACACTAAGTATGTGTGTTAGATTAATACGTTTATGTGTATATAAATATAAAGTGTAGCATGTTCCACAGTTATCATCAATTGTTCATTAGATGGATTGCCTGAGGGAAGAAACTATTCCTGTGCCTGGTCGTTCTTGTGCTCAGTGCTCTGTAGCGTCGACCAGATGGCAACAGTTCAAAGAGGGAGTGTGCTGGATGTGAGGGGTCCAGAGTGATTTTGCCAGCCCTTTTGCTCACTCTGGATAAGTACAGTTCTTGAATAGAAGGGAGGGTTGTACTGATGATTCGCTCAGCAGTCCAGACCAGGGCTCTGAACCGGTTCAATGAACGAAAATGAAAACCGGAAACAAACGATATTTTGACAGGAACAGAACCAAGAAACAGAAACTAAATGAATTTTTTTAGTTCCGAACAGAATCCAAAATTTGAAATGCACATTAACCGGTTAATAACGTTATTTTATCATTCCTTTTAATATTTGAAATTTGCTGTCAACCAAATCACAAATTCCAGCGGTACAGCATACGCAAATGTGATGCTGAAGGCAGCGAGTGAAATGTCCGCTCAGCTGTGAACCAAGTCAAGTCTCAATGGCAATGCACCGCCTTCAGGGCCAGATTAAGACCAAAAAGGGCCTATTTTTTCTAGGCGTTGGTGCATGTGCATTCAACACTCAAGTAGAGACCTAGGAGTACCGCGGGACCCAGCGCAACAGAGCGCGTCGCAAGATAATATTTGATTGGTGAATGCGGACGACAAGATATTATTGTGTGCGGGTTGCGGGAAAATTAAGTTATTTGCGGGACTCCCGCAAAGTGGAAATATCTAGCAAAATAAAATTACTAAAAACAGATAAACCTTTATTTATAATAGACTAAAATTAAATAAAATCGACTTTGCGGAATGGGAGGATGCTGATGAAACCATAGACAGCGACATGTAATTCCATTCTGAAATAGCGAGAGATCCAGTGGTGGAAAAAGCGATGTCAAGAGTTTCCGAAATAAAGCAAAGTAACACGCCATTTAGGTTACTTTGCATTCCAGCTCCCAGCGCACCATTGGAGAGGGCTTTCAGTAATTGCGGTCGCATAAGTGGGCAGAGACGGATTAATCTGAAGCCCTCATCAATGAACGACATGCTATTCCTGCACAGACTCCATTAGTAGTCGTAGTCTACAAATTGTTTTTTAATTCCGTTCATTTTTTATTTATTCATTTAGCTAAATATTTAAAATTGGTCTATTTTGTTATTGAGGAAAAATTATTTTTTTGGTTTGTTTAATGTTTGAGGAAAAGAAGGCATTCTTAAGCAGTATAGGCAAATTTTTCTTTGAACATGAAATAAATCCAGGTTTATTATTATGTAAATCATTAGGCTATACTATAGCCTAATAGGTATATTTTTAGGGGCCAAGCACCGAAGGTGCGAAGGCACCTATTGTGTTTGTTGGCGTTATTATTAGGGGCCAAGCACCAAAGGTGCGAGGCACCTATTGTTTCTGTTGGCGTTATTAGGGGCCAAGCACCGAAGGTGCGAAGGCACCTATTGTGTTCGTTGGCGTTATTAGGGGCCAAGCACCGAAGGTGCGAGGCACCTATTGTTTCTGTTGGCGTTATTAGGGGCCAAGCACCGAAGGTGCGAAGGCACCTATTGTGTTCGTTGGCGTTATTATTAGGGGCCAAGCACCGAAGGTGCGAAGGCACCTATTGTGTTTGTTGGCGTTATTATTAGGGGCCAAGCACCGAAGGTGCGTAGGCACCTATTGTTTTCGTTGGCGTTATTATTATTAGGGGCCAAGCACCGAAGGTGCGAAGGCACCTATTGTGTTTGTTGGCGTTATTAGGGGCCAAGCACCGAAGGTGCGTAGGCACCTATTGTAATCGTTGGCGTTATTAGGGGCCAAGCACCGAAGGTGCGAGGCACCTATTGTTTTTGTTCCGGTTCTTATTATTATTATTAGGGGCCAAGCACCGAAGGTGCGTAGGCACCTATTGTAATCGTTGGCGTTATTAGGGGCCAAGCACCGAAGGTGCGAAGGCACCTATTGTGTTTGTTGGCGTTATTATTATTCTTCCTCTTCTTCTTCCACCCCAAGTCTATGGTAGCCCATAGAACCGATTGCGGGAAAGTTGTATAATTTGGCACACTAATAGAGGACTGTCTGAACATTAACCGTAGCAAATTTGAAGTCTCTAACTCAAACTCTCTAGCGCCACCAATTGTCTAAACTTTCAAAAACTTGATGCTAATAACTCTTGAACCGTAAGCCACAAAATGAAAATTCTTTTTTCCTGTGATTCCTTGGCTCATGCCGAGTCAAATGGACACCGAAATTCAAAAATCGCAAGGTTCAGTTTTTTCGCTATCGTCAATTGTTCGTAAAACCTACTTTTTCGAACTCGTCCTAGGCCGTTGCACCGATTGTCACGAAAATTGAATCAGATAATCTTCAGACCATGCTGGCAAAAATTTATGGAATTCAAGTTGATTTCTCAAACCGTTTCCGAATAGCTCATGAACGAATTCTTCGAAAAGCACGCAAACGTGAACGTGAGGCTATATCTCCGCAACGGTTTGGCCTATTGAGACCAATCTTGGTGGGTCTTATAACAACCATTCCCTGGGACTACCTGCAGTGTTTCGGCGCTGTGCCCCCTGGTGGTCAGGAGATATGAAAAATGCATGTTTTTGCTCATAACTTCTGAACGGTTTTGCCAGAAATCACAAAAGTGGTGTCTTTAGATTCAGTGCATCATTCCGAGTCCAATGATACCGAATTTTCCCAATTCGGCCATTTTGGGCGTCGGCCATTTTGAATTTAGTTGTAAATTGCTGTATCTTAAGAATGAAGTTCCGTATCGTTTCGCAAATAATTACAAAAATGTCCGGCTCCATGCCCTGAATGTACACAAAAAAATTGGGGGCAGCGCCACCTTGTGGTCAATAGTTATAACGATTTTTCGAAAAATGCTAATAACTTTTGCATACATTAGCCTATTGTAACAAAACTGATGTTGATAGATTCCTTGGGTCATGCCGAGAAAACCGATACCCCATTTGTCAATTTTGGCAAAATTTCCTGTCCGCCATTTTGATTCATGTTGAAAACCTACTTTTTCGAACTCCTCCTAGACCGTTGCTCAGATTTTCACCAAATTTGATTTGGATCATCTTCAGACCATGCTGGCAAAAAGTTATGGAATTTGTGTCGATACACGTAACCGTTTTCAATTAGCGTACCAACGAATTTGCTGGAAAGATGCCAAACTGCATCTGAGGCTGTATCTCTGCAAAGGTTGGAGATATTTACACAAAACTTAATATGTGACATTGTCACATCACATTGACCACGCCACATCATTTTGGTCACAGCGCCACCTATTGGTCAAGAGTAATAAACCAATCAATAACCGTTAATTATTACATTTCCAATAATGCTAATAACTTTTGATTGCATTAGCCTATTATCATGAAACTTGTCTCAAAATGTTCCTTGGGACATGCCGACAACATACATACCAATTATGTCATATTAAGCAAAACTTCCTGTCCGCCATTTTGATTCATGTTGAAAACCTTTTTTTTTAAACTCATCCTCAACTGTTTGTCTGATTTTCACCAAAATTGAATCAGATCATCTTCAGACCGTGCTGACAAAAAGTTATGGATTTCGTGTCAATAGACGAAACCGTTTTTGTACAGCGCTGCTTCAGATGTCAGGCATCTTCACAAAATGAGTCTGAGGCTATATCTCTGCAAAGCCCATTAGTGGTCTTCCAGTGACATCTAGTGGTCGTAAATGCAATTTATCATACAACACTGTCTCTTTAACCTTTATAACTGTTATATGTTGTCTTAATTTCATTCCAAAGAAGCATACGCAACTTATGTATAATTTCACAGTCTAGATAATAGTACTGCACTGATTTTAAATAACCTAGATATGGCTGACAGTAAAAGAATAGAACAGAATTACAGACACACACAAACATGAAATGTTTAAACTACTATATTAATACTCAATAAGCATGCTTAAACCCACACACAGATGCACACATTTTGTTATATATATAGATAATTAAAATAAATGATGGGTGATAAAACCTATTGCAAGTCTTCTGTTTTTATGGGCTTCTATGTCATTTTTCAGGTTTCATTGCAATCATAATCTGGCATAATTATAAACATTAGATATATCTGTATGAATAAATTGGTAAACTTTGACTCAATGTGATCTGAAATGCTTGAACAGTAATATTAAATAATAGTAATATACATTTCTTCTAGATGAATCCCTCAACAAGCCCATAAACTGTAATGTTTTAGTCTTTACTGAGCTCATTAGTGGTCTTCCGGTGACATCTAGTGGTTATAATTGCAATTTTTTATTCAACACTGGGTTTTGAAGCTTTATAAATATTACAGTGTTCTTTTTTACCTAATCTCTGTTAAATTTTGCATGATTGTTTAGAAAAAATACAGATCTAATGCATGTGTGATTATATTACCCCTTTTTTTTTTGCAGTTTAATGCCATTCACAACAGAAATCTTTTGTTTTTTAGGCCATTTTAACTGTTATAGCACCAGCTATTTTCTGATCTTAATGAAACTTTGCATGCTTGGTGGGTCATCTTTCACATGTTATAACCAAGTTTCATAAAGTTTTGAGTTTTTGTTTCAGTTTTATAGGCTTTAGGTTACATGTGGCCACGGCCCTTTCCTAAATGACCTCTTATAGCTAACCAAAGGACAAAATGCAACATATTTTTGAAAATTATTGATCTAGAGAGTCCACAGAATATTATTGCAGTGGTTTGATCAAGACTGAACAAAAAACAAGGTGACCCAAAACATTCAAATTCGTGGACCAATTTTACGAAAAAGGCTATAACTCGGGAACAAAATGAGATATCTTCACCAAACTCAGATCTCATATGCATGAACAAAAACTTTAGTCAAATTATTATTTTTTTTCCATATCTGCCACTTGGTGGCGCTACAGGATGAAAAAAAATCAAATGGCTATAACTAAGCAACCGTTGATCCAATCAACTTGAAAATTGATATGGCACAAGTGCTCTATGAGGAATTTCACTTATCTTAAAAAACATGGCCGCCATTGGCCAAACAACTTTAAGCACCTATTTGACAAGGTTAATGGAAGTCGATCGGAACGAAACTCGGTGGGCATGTTCGACTCATTGCCCTAAAGGTCTGTAAGTATTTTGAAAGAAATTGCCCACAACATTGTCACCTCCCACAGAACACAACAAAGCGATTTGATTACAGCGCCACCTATTTTCCAAAAATGATAATGCATCATTTTACTGGAGTTTTACTGGCTGTTTCAATTACACTCTTCCAATAATTGCTTTTCTTACTCGTTGCATTTGGTCTGATGCTCCATGCCATGCTTAGCTCCTCGCTGTGGAACTTTTATTAACGATTTTCAGCCATTTCAATTACAATCATGCAATTATTAATTTCATTATTCATTGTTGCATTTGGTCTGATGCTACATATGCTTAGCTCCTGATGTTGCCGCTGGAATGCTTGGCCCCGTGATTGCTGCTTGCAGCTATATTTTTATTTACATTTCTTACTTTTTTTACTGTAGTTCTATGTTCTAAGTTCCATGTTCGTTCCTTTCATTCATTTAATTAAACACAAATCAAATGAAACATTTGTTTCTTTTTTAAATTTATATTCAACAGGGGAGCAATTGAAAATATAGCTGCAAGCAGCAATTACGGGGCCAAGCACTCCAACGGCAAATGTAGGAGCTAAGCATCGCATGAAGCATCACACCAAATACATTAATGAGCAATAACAGCAATTTTGGAATTATTGGAATTGAAATGGCTAAAAAAAATCATAATACCACCTCTAGTAGCATGATTACTTGGCTTATCAAGCTTGACCAATAGGTGGCACTGTTATAAAATCAATTTGGTGTACTCTGTGTGACTTTTCAATGACACACACAAAGTTTGGTGTCAATATGCCAAAGCATTCCAAGGATACAGCCTCAAGTGTCATTTTCTCATTGTGCCTCAAATTCGTCGATGCGGTATGCGAAAACGGTTTTGTCTATCGATTCAAAATCCATAACTTTGAGTTACCATAGTCTAAAAATCATTTGATTTGAATTTGGTGAAAATCGGACATATGGTTGATGAGGAGTTCGAAAAAGTATGTTTTCAACATAAATCAAAATGGCGGACCAGAAGTTCAGCTTACTATGGTATATTTGGTATCTATGTTACCGGCATAAGCCAGGGAATATTTTGAGCCCAGTTTCATTCAAATAGGCTAATGCAATAAAAAGTTATTAGCATTTTTTAAAGTGTAAATGTTCATTGTTAATGAATGGTTTATTACTCTTGACCAATAGGTGGCGCTGTCACCAAATTTATGAGGCGTGGTCAGTGTGACGTGGCGATGACACATACAAAGTTTGGTGCAAATATGTCAAAGCATTGCGGAGATACAGCCTCAAGCGCATTTTGGCACCCTTCCAGCAAATTCGTTGATGCGCAAAATAAGAACCATTTTCTATATCGATACGAAATCCATAAATTTTTGCCAGCGTGGTCTGAAGATGATCCATGTCAAATTTGGTGAAAATCGGACTAACGGTCTCGGAGGAGTTCGAAAAAGTAGGTTTTCAACATTAATCAAAATGGCGGACAGGAAGTATTGCCAATTTTCGCATAATTGGTATCAATGCTCTCGGCATGACCCACAGAATGTAGTGAGATCATTTTAATTTTAATAGTCTAATTTATTCAAAAGTTATTAGCATTTATGTGATATTTCATTATAACTATTGGCCACAAGGTGGCGCTGCCACCAAACTTTGTGTACCTTCAGGGCATGGAGCCGAATATTTTTGTAATTATTTGCGAAACGATACAATGCTGCGTTCAAAAAATACTGCATTTTAAATCATAATTCAAAATTGCCGACGCCTAAAATGGCCGACTTGGGAAAATTGGATATCATTCGACTCGACATGACTCACTGAATCTAAAGAGACCAGTTTTGTGATTTCTGGCCAAACCATTCAGAAGTTATAAACCAAAAGATGCATTTCTCATATCTACTGACCACTAGGTGGCGCTGTGTCGAAACACTGCAGATAGTCTCAAGTCATGCTTATAATAACACACACCAAGTTTTGTCTCAATACGCCGAACCGTTGCCAAGATATAGCCTCACGAGTATTTTTGCGTTTTTATCGTCAAATTTTTTCACGTGTCACTCGAGAACGGTTAGACGAATCAACTCGAATTCCATAACTTTTAGCCAGCATTGTCTGAAGATGGTCTGAGCCAATTTTCGTGAAAATCCGACTAACCGTCTAGGACGAGTTCGAAAAAGTAGGTTTTTCGAACAATCGAAAATAGCGAAAAAATTCAACCTTGCGATTTATTCGACTTGGCATGAGCCAAGGATTCAGAGGAAAAAAGAATTTCAATTTTCTGGCTTACGGTTCAAAAGTTATTAGCATACAAACATTGAAAGTTTGGACAAGTGGTGGCGCTAGAGAGTAGGAGTTAGAGACTTCAAATATGCTATAGTTAATGTTGGGACTGTCCTCTATCAGTGTGCCAAATTATACAACTTTCCCGCAATCGGTTCTATGGGCTGCCATAGACTTGCGGCGGAAGAACAAGAATAATAACGGGAACAATTACAATAGGGTCCTACGCACCTTCGGTGCTTGGCCCCTAATAACGCCAATGATTACAATAGGTGCCTACGCACCTTCGGTGCTTGGCCCCTAAAAATAACAGAGTAGCAGGCAGAATATGCAATGCATAAAAAAAAAAAAAAACATACTTTACCCGCGGGATTTTGCAGGCGGTAGCGGGACAAAACTTGATCGTTCACGGGTGGGAGCTGGAGAAAATAACATTTTTGCGGGAGAGGGATAAAATCTTGTGGGAACAGGACGGAAAAATCCATCCCGATTTAACGATGACAAAAGCTCGTACAAGCTCTGCTGATTCGTTCACAGTCACCGGTTTCTGAGTGCAGCAAACTCAGCTGATTTTGACCGATTAATAATCAGTTAAACGGTTTAAAAAGTCATTTATTTATATACACGTATATATATATATATATATATATATATATATATATATACACAGTTGAAACCAGATAATTACATACACTTCAGAAAAAAACAAAAACTTTTATTTCTTTACTGTCATACATTAAATCAGAGTAAACTTATTCTGTTTTTGATCAATAAATATTAACATATTTTTGCATTTGTTAAATGTCAGGATCGAGCGAGGGATAATTTGTATGTATTTTTTTTATCACTTTCATCAAAGTCAGAAGTATACATACACTTCCTTAGTATTTGGTAGAATAGCCCCGAAACGGCTTAACTTGGGCCAAACGTTTTGGGTATCCTTCCACAAGCTTTCTACAATAGTTTGCTGGAATTTTGGCCCACTCCTCTTGACTGGTGTAACTGGGTCAGGTTTGTAGGCCTTCTTGCTCTCACTTGCCTATTCAGTGCCGTCCACAGATTTTCTATGGGATTGAGATCAGGGCTTTGTGATGGCCATTTCAATACCTTGACTTTGTTGTCCTTAAGCCACTTTGTAACATATTTGGAGGTATGCTTGGGGTCATTGTCCATTTGGAAGACCCATTTGCGCCCAAGCTTTAACTTCCTGGCTGATGTCTTCAGATGTTGCTTCAATATATTCACTAAATTTTCTTTTCTCATGATGCCATCTATTTTGTGAAGTGCACCAGTCCCTTCTGCAGAAAAGCATCCCCACAACATTATACTACCACCCCCATACTTCACGGTTGGGATGGTGTTCTGAGGCTTCAAACTTCGCCCTTTTTCCTCCAAATATACCGTTTATCATTATGGCTGAACAGTTAAATTTTTGATTCGTCAGACCACAGGACATGTCTCCAGAAATTAAGATTTTTGTCCCCATGTGCAGTTGCAAACTGTAGTCTAGCTTTTTTATGGTGGTTTTGAAGTAATGGCTTTATCCTCCCAGAGTAACCTTTCAGCTCATGGTTCTTAAGCTCAGAATGGTATCATCTGGAGTTTTCTGTTTGTTTAAAGACACATTGAACTTAGTGTATGTATACTTCTGACTTTGATGAAAGTGATAAAAAAAATACATAAAAGTACTCCCTCGCTCAATTCCGACATTTAACAAAATGCAAAAAATATGTTAATATTTATTGATCTAAAACAGAAAAGTTTACTCTGATTTAATGTATGACAGTAAAGAAATAAAATTTGTGCTTTTTTCTTAAGTGTATGTAAATATCTGGTTTCAACTGTATATATATATGTATATACACGTGTGCGTGTGTATATACACGTGTGCATATATATATATATATATATATATATATATATATATATATATATATATATATATATATATATATATATATATAAATAAAAGGGCTGTCAAATGATTAAAATTTTTCATCAAAATAATCAGAATTTTCAGTGGATTAATCAGGATTAATCACTATTTGCAATTACACCTGAATCCTAATAATTTTTTTTTTTCTGAAATGCATACCAAAAGATAAATAACAGGACAGAGATACATAATTTTCATGTATTGATTCATCAATATGTGGTTCTTTTTTTCTGAATTTCAAAAGTTTAACATTTACTTAGATCAAATTTACCTGAGCACTATATCAAACCATGCCATTTAACTACAGATAGTGTAAGAGTTTTAGGTGAACCAGTGGTTAAATATAGCCACATATCTATGAAATTATGCATAGAGAAACTTGAAAGAATGAACTCAGAAACACAAACATGCGTCACCATCACATAAGCAGCACTCTGGGCACTCTTGCTTTTGGGAGGTGATCATTTGCTCTGCCACAATACTTTAGGATCGATATTTTCATGTTATGAAGGCTTCAAGTTCTAGTAAAACCAAGTAAAATGCATATGCTTTTCCAAATAGCTGTAATTTTCGCTGTATTGCATATAGGCGTTCTGCGCATGCGCACTGTGAAACACAGGACGCTATAACAGGAAGAAGCTCCAGCGTATCAACTACCAAAGTCGTCTCTGTTTATCGAGCTTGGCATGAATGTATTGGAGAGTAACTGGGGTAAAACCTTTAGCTTCTTCAGTGTTTTCGTCTATCTTGAGAATTCAGAGATCGACGAGACTTTCCTGACCTGAATAATTTGTCACACTGCGCATGCGTGAAATGCGAAACACGCTTCTTTTGACAGCCCTAATATATATATATATATATATATATATATATATATATATATAGCCTAGAGAGAGAGAGAGAGAGAGAGAGAGAGAGAGAAACTTGTATATATGTTTTTTAGAGAAAAAAAAATATTTCATTCAGAAATAGACATAATGAAGACACAAAATATTTACAAACATTAGGCTATTTCTTATAATCATTTGTTATTCAAATACATGGCGAATACGGAAGCTTTGATTTTGTGTCAAATGAGAAACCCAATATTGCTATAGCTTCTTATATTTGTAATTCTTGGTCTTTTCTAAATACTGTTAATTGAAATTATTTTGTTGTGGAGTCCGAATGTCAGACGCAAATACAGCGTTACTTATTAAACATTTACTATTATTCTATATTCTTTATATTAAATAACATTTTAGCATCCAGATATGTCGGGAACATGGAAACATTTGGATTCGTGCCAAATGAGAGAAGTAGGCTTCAGCTTCAGCTTACATTAAAGGGGGGGTGAAATGCTCGTTTTCACTCAATATCCTGTTAATCTTGAGTACGTATAGAGTAGTACTGCATCCTTCATAACTCCAAAAAGTCTTTAGTTTATTATATTTATAAGAGAAAGATAGTCTGTACTGTTTTTTCCCGGAAAAACACGAGCATCTGGAGGCGTGACGTGTGGGTGGAGCTAAAGAATCACGAGCATGAGTAGGCTTTTGCATTGAGAGCATCTGGAAACTATGACATTACCGTGAGGAAAAAAAACATCATCCAAAACAACAGTCAGATTCAGCCGTATATTTATGATCCAGAATCAGACCCAGAGGCTGAAATTTAACAAGAGCAGCAGCAGCAACGACTACAGCAGGACGTCTCTATGTGGTATGTATTGAAACTGTATATATTTGCTTAGCGGTTTTGGAAAATGAAGTTCCACTTAATGTCGTTTTTTTTTTTTTTTTTTTTTTTAAGGTGTACATGTGGAAAGTGCAGTTTGATGACAACATCGCATGTTGTTTACTTGATGTGCTTACGCACCGATAGCTAAGTTAGCAACACAGAGATATTTGAAGCAGTTTTACTCACCGCCTGCGGTTCCAACACACGATTGTGACCCTTTTTCGTTGGGACTGCATTATCCTTAAGAAATAAACGATATGCAAATCCGGCGTCAAACTGGGCCTTGTTTGTAAAACAAGCATCTTTTAAATGCAGGGAACAAACAAAAACACTTGCACAACTCCATTGATGCTCTGTACAAATAAACTCCATCCACTGGTCCCTCAATGCTGTTTTTTTTTTTTTTGGTAATCTGTGCAGGGTTGTCTTGTCCTGGCAACCAAAAACACACTTCTTTTGTGACATTTCGGTCTCTCGCTCTGATCAGTGAATGTCTCTGCTCTGCTCTACGGGAGTGCGCGCTCTTCCGGGAGAAGTGCCCTTAGGACCCATATAAGGAAATTCCGCTCCATCTAACGTCACACAGACCCATACTCAAAAAGAACTTTCCAAAACTTGTGACAAACCGGAAGGGGTATTTCAAACGTACAACTTAATTTTTGAAACTTTGTCCATGTTTAGCATGGGAATCCAACTCTTTAACAGTGTAAAAAACTCAGTATGCATGAAATAGCATTTTTTTCTTTAAGTAGGCCTAGCTTACATTTGAACAAAATCTGGTGCAAGCTGTAAACGTTAGATCTGTATTTCCTTTTTTTTTTTTGAGTAAGGAAAACGCTATACTTTATTATTATTATCAAATTATTATTATTATTAGGCAAATAATATTGTTTAAAAAAAAATAACGTTATTAACCGGAATTTTTTCCTCCCCAACCGGTTTCAGAATGGTAATATTATCAGAGGAACGCAGAACAGAACCATTAAAATATCGATTCTGCTCGGAGTGAACAGATTTAACTGTTTTCGTTTTCAAGCACTGGTCTGGACTACCCTCTGCAGTCTTCTGAGGACAGATTTAGAAGCTGAGCTGAACCAGACAGTTACTGAAGTGCAGAGGATGGATTCAGTGATGGTGGAGTAGAACTGTTTCAGCAGCTCCTGTGGCAGGTTAAACTGCCTCAGCTGGGAAGTGATGGATGTGTATTTTCCCAGCCTCACTAGCTGCTGCCCGTCTGTCAGGAAGCTGTTGATCCACTGAAAGACGGAGGTGGGCACGGAGAGTTGAGTTAGTTTAGGCAGGAGGAGGTTTGGGATGATCGCGTTAAAGGCCGAGCTGAAGTCCACAAACAGGATCCTCACATAAGTCCCCGGTCTTTCTAGGTGTTACAGAACATAATGCAGTCCAATGTTTACTGCATCGTCCACAGACCTGTTTGCTCTTTAGGCAAGCTGAAGAGGATCCAGTAAGGGTTCAGTGATGTCCTTTAGGTGGGCCAGCACCAGTTTCTCAAATTACTTCATGACTACGGATGTTAAAGCCACAAGCCTGTAGTCATTTAGTCTTGTAATTTTGGGTTTCTTTGGGATGGGGATGATGGTGGAGCATTTGAAGCATGAAGGGACTTCACCCAGCTCCAGTGATCTGTTGAAGATCTGTGTGAAGATGGGGGCCAGCTGGTTAGCACAGGATTTCATACAGGCTGGTGTAACACAATCTGGGCCTGGTGCTTTTTTCCTTTTCTGCTTCCGGAAGACCTGACGCACAGCATCCTCGCTTATCTGAATTGCAGATGTGGGGGAGAGGGGGGATGCAGGAGGTGTGAATGGTGTGAACTGTTGTGCGAAGAGGCGTTCAGGGCAGGTGATGGTTGTTCTTTCAAACCTGCAGTAAAACTCATTCAGATTGTCTGCTAGTCGTTGATTCTTCACAGTGCTGGGGTGTGGTGTCTTGTAGTTGGTAATCTCTTTCAGACGTTTCCACACTGATGCTGAGTCGTTGGAAATGAACTTAATCCTTATTTTTCCAGAATAATTCTTCTTTGCCACTCTGATCTCCTTTTCCATTGTGTATTTAGCCTGTTTAGCCCCTTCCTGTAAACATCTTCTTTGGCCTGACGGAGCTGTCTTGCAGAGTTTTGCAGTGAACCACGGTTTGTCATTGTTGTAAGTTAAATCAGTCCTGGTAGAAATACACATATCCTCACAGAAAGTCAGTGAGGTAAAAACAAGATTGTAAATCCTTCTCTGCTTCATTGGTCCATCTTTTTACAGTCCTTAATACAGGTTTAGCTGATTTTAGTTTCGGCCTGTAGGTCGGTATAAGATGAATCAGAACGTCCCAAAGCTACTTGTGGAACAGAGTGATATGCATTCTTTATTGTGGTGTAACAGTGATCCAATATATTACTGTCTCTTGTTGGACATGTAACATGCTGTCTGTATTTTGGCAGTTCACGGGAGAGATTGGCTTTATTAAAGTCCCCGAGAAGGATTAAAACAGATTCCGGGTGTTGGTCTGTCTCTGTGATCTGATTAGCGAGTTTCTGTAAAGCCAGGCTTACGTGCGCTTGCGGAGGAATGTAAACACTCACCAGAATGAATGAGTGAAACTCCGACGGCGAATAGAATGGCTTGCAGTTGACAAACAGCACATCTTCTTTAACACAATTACATCTGTACACCAGCGTTCATTGATGTAAAAGCATGTCCCGCCCACGCGCAATTTTCCCCATTGATTCTGCGTCACGATCCGCTCTAAACAGCTAAAAGTCCGGCAGATGGAGTGCGCTGTCCAGGATAGGCTTCATTCAGCCAGGTTTCCGTGAAACACAGAGCAGCAGAGTGTATTTGTCCGAGAGAACAGAAGGAGTACATCCGTTTTGTTGGGTAGAGAGTGGAGATTTGGCAGATGGATGCTAGGCAACGGCGTTTCAAAATCCGCGCTTCCTGATTCTGACGAGCGCTCCCGCTCGCTTTCCCCATTTGCTCGTCCTTGTGGTGTGTTCTGCCGAATGTTCAGCAGTCACTCTAGATCGACGTTCAACATAATTCCAAGCTGACGGGAGACACCTAATAGATTTTACATACCCAAAGTTATCAAGGCACTAGCAAAAGGTAATCAGTGTAAGGGAGAGGTGTCAGAACTTGTGTGTATTACAGTGACAACTCTACAAGCAAAATATGAGGGCTTGTATCATAAGCAGAGATGTATAAAGTACTAGAGACCATACTTGAGTAAAAGTACAAGTGCTCTATCAAAAAAGTGACTTGAGTAGAAGTTGAAGTGCTCTTTAAGCACCACACTTAAGTAGAAGTACTAAAGTATTCAAAATTTTTTGTATTTAAGTATTGCAAGTAGTCGATTTTAAAATTTACTACTCAAGTACTGAAAGTAAAAGTACAAGTATTGTGTTATGTAGTTATTAAAGAAAGTAGTCAAAAGTTTGAACATATTGTTTTTACTATTTCAAATGATTAACCTAAAGGACAATCGCAATTCCTTTGACTAACTTTTTGTAAAAAAAAACGGTTACAGGGTTAGTTCGCCCAATTTGCTAAATTATGTCAATTACCCTCATGTTGTTACAAACCCGTAAGACCTTTTATTTTATTTTATTTTTGGAACACGGTTTAAGATATTTTAGATTTAGTCTAAGGGCTCTCAGTCCCTCCATTGAAGCTGTGTGTACGGTATACTGTCCATGTCCAGAAAGGTAAGAAAAACATCAAAGTAGTGTGACATCAGAGGGTCCGTTAGAATATTTTGAAGCATCAAAAATACATTTTGGTCCAAAAATAGCAAAAACTACGACTTTATTCAGCATTGTCTTCTCTTCCGTTTCTGTTGTAAGACAGTTAAAAACAAAGCAGTTTTTGATATCCGGTTCGCGAACGAATCATTCGATGTAACCGGATCTTTTTGAACCAGTTCACCAAATCGAACTGAATCGTTTTAAACGGTTCGCGTCTCCAATACGCATTAATCCACAAATGACTTAAAGGTGCCATCTGTAATGTTTGGCAAAAAAATATCAAATCATACTCCACATTCCATACCAGATGGGGGCAGTATGCCTCAATAAAGCCTCAAACGAGAAACGGCATAGTCTCAATGCTCCGCCCCTACTTTCACAACAACACTACAGCCATAGCAGAAGCCTAACTGTGCGTTCACACCGCAGGCGTCTAGAGCGTCAAAAATCGTTCTTGCCGCTCTGCTCACGACTCTGCAGAAAGATTTGTGAGCGCTCAGACGCTCTAACGTAGATCGAATGCTTATTTTGTATTTAAAGCGGCCGCAAAGCAAACAAGCTTGTTGATCTCGTGCAGACTAACCACAAGGCGTTATAACCTCATTAAATATTGTTGTGGACGAAATATTAGGATCCTTTACTTAAAATGAACAATCTCAGACACCTTGGTCCACGTATCACTTTTAATTTATTTATTTATGTCCCTGTAGGCAAACAGGGACACATCATAGATGAATACAACGCTAAACAGCAATAATCAACCTGTCCTTTATTCTGCTTGAGAACTAATGTGCCAACTCTCAAGCATTCACCGTGAGACACACGCAATTGACTCTTTTCACACGCTTTCACGCCACACATCAATTTTTCACGCACAGAAAAACAACTAAGCAAAGAGGACACGGAGACCAACAAACTAGAAAGAGCAGGTTAGTTATGATATATAGGGCTGTGCAAAAAATCGAATGCGATTTTCATGCACCTCTCATCAGTAAAGACGCTCCTGTAATTAGAAGTATATCTCCAGCACGAGCATTCAGATCAGGGTTGCCAGATTTTCACAACAAATCCTGCCCAGTTGCTTCTTAAAACTAGCCCAATCGCGTTTCCAGGAGGTTCCCCGATAAAAATTGCTTCCCGGGGTTAAATATGAATTTTTGGGAAGGGTTTCCCTGGTAAAATTAGCATTTTAAGGGCTAAATATCACGTTATTGGTATTGGGATTGCTTCAAACCGCGGACATGAAAAACAACCGCAGACTTGGCAACACTGGTTCAGGTTGAGCGGCAGTTACTGCACAGAGCCTTAGTCTGAGTAAAGACATGCACAGCCCTATATAATAAAATGGGTAACGTTAGGTTATAGCTAGCTAATTATCAAACGCAGCTACGGTTAGCCATTGCTAACATTAGCACGTTTATCGAACAGCCTTCGATACATTTCTATGTTATAACTTCCCGAAAACAAATACACAAACATATAAAACAAACTTCTAGCGAAATACTAACAGCATCTAACTTGCAAGTTCGGAGTAGAACTTCATTTTTTTCTGGTCCATCAGTTTTCTCCAGCGATTAAAAGCAGTGCCTTCCGCTCTTTTCCCTGAACTGAAAGTAGTGGGCTGTACTTTCCACAGGATTGACATCAGGTTCAAGTACACGCCCACAAGCCCTGCGAGTTATTCGTGTATTGTAGGTTGGCTGTTGGATATGTTGCCCGCATACCGCCTCCCACGGCCGAAACTGGTATTACAACACCTGTCGGGCCGGGGCTAGTAATGCTAATGCTAATTAAGGTTGATATCTCTGCAGCACTATAACTTGACTTTTTTTTAATGACATCATCTCACTTATTTCTTCTCATTCTTTTGATGCGTGTAGGTCATGTTATGGATATTTTTACCTCAATTTCTGCATATGGCACCTTTAAGCTGTTAACTATTTTAAAAGGGGGGGGGGGTGAAATGCTCATTTTCACTCAATATCCTGTTAATCTTGAGTACATATAGAGTAATACTGCATCCTTCATAAATCCAAAAAGTCTTTAGTTTTATTATATTCATAAGAGAAAGATAGTCTGTACCGATTTTTCCCGGAAAAACACGACTGGCTGGAGGCGTGACGTGTGGGCGGAGGTAAAGAATCACGAGCGCGAATAGGCTTTTGCGTTGAGAGGATGTGGAAGCTATGACATTACCGTGAGGGAAAACCCATCATCCAAAACAAACCATGGCTTACAGTCAGATTCAGCCGTTTATTTATGATCCAGAATCAGATCCCGAGGCTGAAACTGAACGAAAGCAGCAGCAGCAACGGCTCGCTCCGAGCGGGGCTCGAACCCGGGTCTCTGGCATGGGAGGGGACGCACTAACAAGGAGGCAGAGATATTTGAAGCAGTTTTACTCACCGCCTACGGTTCCAACACACGATCGTGACCCTTTTTCCTTGGGATTGCATCATCCTTAAGAAATAAACGATACGCAAATCCGTCGTCAAACTGGGCCTTGTGAACAAGCATCTTCGAAATGCAGGGAACAAACAAAAACACTTGCAACAACTCCGTTGATGCGCTGTAAAAATAAACTCCATCCACTGGTCCCTTAATACTGTTTTTTTTTTGGTAATCTGTGCAGGGTTGTCTTGCCCTGGCAACCAAAAACACACTTCTTTTGTGACTTTTCACGACGCTCTCGCTCTGATCAGTGAAATGTCTGTGCTGCTCAGCCTCACTATACGGGAGCGCGCGCTCTTCCGGCAGAAGTGTCTCAGGACCCATATAAGGAAATTCCGCTCCATCTAACGTCACACAGAGCCATACTCGAAAAAAAATTTCCGAAACTTGTGACAAACCGGAAGGAGTATTTTGGGAACAAAAATACTCCTTCAAACGTACAACTTAATTTTTGAAACTTTGTCCATGTTTAGCTTGGGAATCCAACTCTTTAACAGTGTAAAAAACTCAGTATGCATGAAATAGCATTTCACCCCCCCTTTAATGTGTCTGACACTCCCTCTGAGTTAAAACAAACCAATATCCCGGAGTAATTAATTTACTCACACAGTACACTGACTGAACTGATGTGAATAACTGAAGATGAACGCCGAGCCAGATAACGAACAACAGACTGACTCGTTCACGAGTCAAGAACCGTTTCTGTCAGATGCGTCCGATTCGTGAACCGAATTCTGTGCTAATGTTATGAGCCCAGGTAAACCGAAGGCTTAGAGGCTTGCAGTCAACGCCAATGACGCCATTACGTCGAGCACAATAGAATCGGTGAACTGTTTCTTCAACTGGTTTATTGAATCGAACTGTCAGAAAGAACTACTGGTGATCCCGAGAACCGATGCAACCGGTTCTTGACTCGTGAACGAGTCATTATCTGTCTCGGCTCGGTGTTCATCTCTCTCTTCACAGCAGTTCAGTCAGCACGCGCAGTCTCGCTTGATTCGCTCATGTGCCATCTTCATCAAACCTGCCATCTATACAGTTCTGACAGTGGTAATGTGGATTTGTAATGGGATTATTCGTAACATTTTTATAATTGTAACGAGTAACGATGCAGCACATAAAAAAATATCGGAGTAAAAGTATTAAACTCAGCGAAAATATATACTGAAGTAAAAGTGGAAGTAGGAGAAAAAAATAATACTCTAGTAAAGTACAGATACCGCCTTTTAGTACTTAAGTACAGTATACAGTTACTATACATCTCTGATCATAAGTTTAAAAAATCTGCTTTCTTTTTTTTATAATACCTGTGCATAATTTGGCTGGCTTCTGTAGCAGATCACACTATAAGTAAATGCATAATCTCTTACTTTATACCCTCTGCATTTACTTCTGTAACTAGGGTTGTTATTTACTTGACAGTCTATGGGACAGTCTCAAGCCTCCAGGTTTTCATCCAATCTAAACCAGGGCCATAATTCTTAAAGATTCTAAGAATTTTTTCTAGAAATGTATTCTTGGCTTAAGAGTGATACAGGACCAATCTGAGATCAACTCTGAGTGAGGAAGAGATAGACACTTTCATCTTAGTGTTGAGGTGAGGCCAACCTGTTGCTAAGTATGTCGCATTCTGGGGAAGAATTTGATTGGTTGTCTAATAAGAATAATAAATATCAGAGCTTTTAAATAAAAATCAGTCACCACAGGGTCTATTATAAGCCTTCACTTTGAAATTGCAAGTGTAATATTTCTTATTACACAAGTGTAACATTTCTCAGCTCGTTATTCATCTTCAGTTCTCTCTTCACAGCAGTTCAGTCAGTGTACTGTTTGAGTACATGAATTACTCCAGGATATTGGTTTGTTTGAACTGAGAGGGAGTGTCAGCCACATTAAAAAAGTTAACAGCTTAAGTCATTTGTGGATTAATGCGTATTAGAGATGCGAACCGTTTAAAACGATTCAGTTCGATTTGGTGAACTGAATGATTCGTTCGCGAACCGGATATCCAGACTGCTTTGTTTTGAACTCTCTCTCACAACAGACACGGAAGAGTAGACAATGCTGAATAAAGTCATCGTTTTGCTATTTTTGGAACAAAATGTATTTTCGATGCTTAAAAAATTCTAACCGACCCTCTGATGTCACTTGGACTACTTTGATGATATTTTTCTTACCTTTCTGGACATGGACAGTATACTGTACACACAGCTTCAATGGAGGGACTGAGAGCTCTCAGACTAAAACTAAAATATCTTAAACTGTGTTTCAAAGATAAACGGATGTCTTACGGGTTTGAAACAACATGAGGGGAAGTTATTAATTACATAATTTTGCTATCTGGGTGAACTAACCCTTTAAGGGCTAAATTTTGACCTTTACCTTTTGAGAACTGTATTCATGACAAAGAACTGCACAGATACAGATATTCTAACAATCTGTTGGCAAACACATCTTGTGTCCTCTGTTTTCTGTTTGATTCCGCTCACGCCGCAGTCTGCGGATTGAAGAAAGTGCTGAAAGACGGGGTGGAGACAGGTCTGCCGCAGTTTTCATATGAAATTTAAGGGGACTGACTCTGAGGCGCTTGCAAATGTGTGTACAGTTAATGGAGCTAAATGCTATAGCCCCGCTAAAAAAAAAGCCTAGCGATGTCCATGCTTCTTGCGTACATTTCAGAGAATGAGGACAAATATTTAAATCGATAGCTCAGGGATTTAAGAGGCACCGATATCTGCATTCTGATTCAGTTCAGTTCATACCAGTTACATAATTACGGGTTTCGGTACCTGAAGTGAAGAACAACATTTTTAATATTTATATAAATATTTTAAAAGTAAAAAACCTTTCAAATGTTTCAGTAAATAAATACATACATACATTCAAACATCACATACAGAAATAAATAAAAGTCTCACCCTTCCATTCTCAGCAAGAGCCTTTTTCTTCTTTTTTTTCTTTTTTTTGTTTGACTTCTCATCCTACAAAAAAAAATAATAATAATAATAATAAAAAAAAAAAAAAAAAAAAAAAAAAAAAAAAGGAAAATCAACTGAATTGGGGAATTAAAATAATTTAGTTAAAATACACTGCCAAATGTTCGGAACATTGCATTTCACAAACTCCAAACAGGTCACAGTTGCATGTTAATGTTTGAGGATGATGATAGTGATGATGTATAAAGGTTCTTACCTTCACGGCATCTTTCTCTAGTGAAGCTGCTCCTGGTTTTATGTCACTGATTCTCTCTGCTGTCTCCTCATCTGACACACTTACATCCACATCAGCCTCACCAATCTGACACACACCATTAGATACTATATCATGACAGCAGCATCAAAGCATGACATTTAAAACTGCATTTATCAACACTTATATAAGTATGGGCAGCGGACATGAAAGCAGTATGACATGCTATACTCCAAATTAAACAACTTCAAACGGCCATTGTTTGATTGCAGTCAAATTTTTACGTATTAACATATGACCTCATATAAACCGTTACCACACTGGAATTCATTTGTCACAATTGAGGACTATTTAGGTGAACTGCAAAACAACTTTAACAGTCGTAAAAGGGGTCATGAACTGCATTTGATTTGTTTTTTGTCCCCAGAGTCTGTTCCCTGAGGCCTACTTAAAATGAAAAAATACAAATAAAAGAAGAAGAAAGAAAAAAACTTTCGGATTAGTACCCTAGCAGTATCAATGCCGTTTTAAAGCACCTAGTATATCATGGTGTTACACATGTAACGTTACAGTAGTATACCGTCTAATCCAACCTCGGCACCACTGCAATAATACACAGCGACGCCCCGAACACACATTCCCAGACGTTACCAGCTCAAATATGTTGCTGATGTTCTTCTGCTTATGGGCAGTTGTGTCACCCTTCGTCTGCTCCTCTTCATCTTCACCAGTTAGTTTTAGCGTGTTTAAAGCGGCCTGAGCTCGCTGCTCGCCCTTCAGCCTACGCAGAGCGCGACTCGACATGATAGACGTCAGATCAACAGATCAACGATCAATAACTTAGCACCGTGCCCAAATGTCTCATGAACTTAAAATGAATGTTCAACAGGAAATGCTATGATGACATTGGGAAACACGTCACTTTAAACGGAAGTGGGTGTGTTCCAAAGTAGGCGACCCGGACGTTATTTTTAACTTATGTATTTTACCTTCTTTTACTGTCTATGTATTTTACACATTGATCGTATTCGTTTCATACCTGTCAAGTATCCCGTTTTGGCCGAGAAAGTCACGTATTTTACCCTTCTTTCCCGCCGTCCTCCCGTATTAGTATTTTCCCGTAAATCTCCCGTATTTTAATTCTTTAATTTTAACCTGCGTTATTAATAAAATAATAATAAAAAAAAAAAACATTCCCAATCTGAGCTCTGTTATAGTCTCGCGATAACTGCCACCTGCAGTAGCCTGTCGCAAGGGGTGTGTGAGGTCAGATGACATGAGTTACAACCAAGGGGCAAGGAACTCGACCGGAAGTTGAAGTCGGGTGGGGGCTGCCATCTTTTAGCAGAACTTCACTTGCGTTAGCATTCCCATTGACTCCCATTCATTTTGGCGTCACTTTGACAGCGAATAACTTTACATCTGAGGCGTTTAAAGACTCTGTTTGTCCATTATTTATTTCTAAAGATACACGACAATGTATAAAGGGCTCCATTACCTTCTATGTTACATTATGGCCCCTTATAAACAGTTTTTGTAAAAAATAGGCTAACGATTGCGTCATAACCACTCGGCTCTCTGTCGCATTACCGTACAGACAGGAGGAGAAGCTCGCAGGCAATTAACTTAATATGGCGTACTGGCGTTACATTTTAAAATACTATACAAAATAATTAATCAGAATACTTACTCCTGCTCACTCACGACAAAGAACTCCCCGCTCAAGCTCGCCGTCTCTGCAAGATTAACGATGGCAGTTTGCACACACAGCTACTCGAAGATTTACATCTGGCAGACAGGTTGCTGACGTCGTCAAGCTTCGTTTGAGTCTGCGCGTCAGAAACGGAAGTGCTAAAAAACGCTAAAACTGGGCTTCATTTGTCTCAATTGAGTTCCAATGGGGTCGTTGTGTCCATTTCTTTTACTGTCTATGGTTATAACGTGGGAAAAACAACAACAAAAGAAAAAACAGAGACGGATGATGGATGCTACGATAGAGAGTGAAGGCACACCTTCCAAAAAACCAAAACCCATGTGTAAATACCGTGATAAATGCGACAGCGAATTTACTTTTTTAAAGAATGCAAAGTCTGCAACAAATTTGTACAACAACTCACTAAAAGAGTAAAAGAAAAGTTATGTGAAATGAAAAGAAAAACTGTAAAAAAAAAAAAAAAAAAAGCAATATGAAATTAAAAGAATGTGTGGAATGAAAATAAAATGTAAATGTAAAGACAAGCAATGTAAAATTAACAGAAAATATGCAAATAAGCCTTTAAATAAATGCTCTTCATATATACCGTTTTGTGTTTTCATTTGGGCTATAACACCTGTCTTAAAATGTAAGGGATACTGGAGCTTTGTTGGGGTGGTGGGACTGCTCGCGGTGGGCGCCGGAAAATTTCCCTTATTTTCAAATTCAAAACTTGACAGGTATGATTCGTTTGTGTGTGTGTGTGTGTGTGTGTGTGTGTGTGTGTGTGTGTGTGTTATATGCAACGTTTGCTTATTGAGTCAAAACTAAGAATGGTTTTCAAAATTGTTATACATCATAATTTCTCTATTTGACTAATTGCAATTCGAGGTAGGATTAAAAAAAAATCTGATGTCTGGTGACGTGTAATATGAATGAATTTGAACAACAAAGCATATTAAGGAACATTCAAGATATCAATGATGTTTGGGTAATGCTTCTCCTATCAAACAACATTATTATCGAGTTTCACCAGAGAAATGAAAGTTGATGGAAACTGAAACTGAATATATGCTGGAAAATGAGATAGCGATTCCATCAAATTCAGACTGGGCATCTCCTTGCTTGCTGGTTGTAAAGTCTGATGGTTTGGTAAGGTTTTGTACCAACTTTTGGAAAATTAACAGTGTGACAAAGTCTGATCGTTTCCCACTTCCGCATATGGATGATTATGTTGACCAAGTTGCTGCTGCCAAATTTGTACCCAAGCGTGACCTACTGAGGGGGTATTGGCAGGTGCCTTTGAGTCAAAGCGCTCAAGAGATCTCCACATTTGTTATTCCATCTGGCCTTTATTCGTACAGGGTCATTAGTTTTGGGCTGAGAAATGCACCTGCCACCTTTCAGCGGCTGATGAACAGGGTGGTTTCAGGCCTTGAGGGGTGTGCGGTGTATATTTAGATGATCTTGTAGTGTTTAGTGGTAGTTGGGATACACATTTAAAACACTTGGGTGCTGTCTTGAGGCGTTTGTTGGAGGCCAAATTGATGGTGAACCTGGCAAAATTTAGTTTTGCCCATATCTTACCTTGGTAATGTGGTAGGGAACGGAGAGCAGTGTTGCCAGATTGGACTAAAGATTTCCAGCCCAATTACAGCTTAAAACCCGCCCATTTAAAAAAATACCAGCCCAAAATACATACTGTTATTAAAACTGTTTTAGAATAAAAAAAAAAAATTCTTATTAAACAACCAGACTAACAAATCGCACATTGGAGAGCACGAGGCTTGCCCCAAGTATATCCAGTGCATCTTTTTTTATGTTATATATAAATGATAATTTTAATAAAACACAAGGTCTACATCGGAAACCTCAGAAGGGGACATCATTTTTTATTGTTCTTGTGCTACTATTGTCAGAACTACAGTTCTTTTCTAATAGGCCAATTCTCAAATAATTTCATTACTTTTCTTTTTGTATTAGTAGGCAACTTACAAATTTGTGCTTAATTACCAACTAATTATTTTTCTTATATTATCATTAGTAAAATTATTATTATTATTTAACTTATAGACCACTGGGCAAATCAACATGAATTCTCGTTTTTTCCTTCTTTTAATTTTAAATAAAATAATGACTGAATGATACACTGAATCGTCATCAGCTAGTATGTTTCAGAAATGATCAAACATCAGAATTGTACATCAAAATAAAACTGTAGGCTAATAGCATAAACACGTTTACCTTTTAATACGAACTTAATGTAGATAATCCCCGCAGAACTGATTAAAACGTCTTTATTATAGAACAATTCTAGAACTATTTAAAGATAGGACCAACTTTGTACAGTCAAAACCAGTTTGATTTATAGATCGTTGAGTCAAATCTCTCCAGCAACTGCCTGGGAGGTTTGAATGTTGCCGAGGTAAACCCATTTCTGACCAGGCCAGTGCGCACACCCATGATGCTGGAGAGTAAAGGTAGTCAAGGTAGTGTCATCTTTTAAAAGCAAGACGAGGGAAAATGCCCGCTCAACATGGGCATTAAAACAGGCAGAACCAGAAGTCTTATAACGAATTAACAAAAAAAAGAGCTTATGAATTTTTTAGGATTGGTATGGTACTACCGTTCCTTTTGTCGTAATTTCTCTTCAGTTGATGCACCACTTACTGATCTTTTAGAGGTCAAGGCAAAATAAGTTTGGTCATCAAGTTGTGCACTGGCTTTTGAAAATTTCAAATCTTTATTGTGCTCTTCTTCTGACCTTGTTTCACCTTGTTTGAGAGGCCTTTTTCATTACAGTTGGATCCAAGTCCAGTTGGTGCAGAAGCTGTCCTCCAACAGGATGATGTGGAGTGTGTGGTCCACCCTATCAGTTTCTTCTCTCGCAAGTTTAATGGCATTACAACATTTTGATGTTTATGTTGGTTTAGGTCAACCTGTTGTTGTCTGCACAGACTACAACCCGTTGACATTTTTTAAATTCTTCTCATTGCCCAAATCCATTGAACGAGTCAATCTTTCATTCGTTATCTGGCTCGGCTCTGTGTTCATCTTCAGTTATCTCTTCACAGCAGTTTAATGAATTACTCAGGGTTATTGGATTGTTTTAACTCAGAGGGGGTGTCAGCCACGTTACAAAAGTTAACAGCTTAAGTCATTTGTGGATTTATGCTTATTGGAGACGCAAACCGTTTCAAACGATTCAGTTCAATTTGGTGAACTGGTTCAAGAAGGTCCGGTTACATCGAGTGATTCGATCACTACACTGCAGTGAATGTGCTCACAACAGACCCGGAAGAGAAGACAATGCTGAAAAAAAAAAAAGTATTTTTTGCTATTTTTGGACCAAAATGTATTTTCGATGCTTCAAAAAATTCTAACTGACCCTTTGATGTCACATTGACTACTTTGAAGATGTTTTTATTACCTTTTTAGGCATGGACAGTATATCGTACATACATTTTCAATAGAGGGACAGAAAGCTCTCGGTATAAATTTAAAATTATCTTAAACTGTGTTCCGAAGATGAATGGAGGTCTTATGGGTTTGGAACGTCATGAGGGTGAGTCATTAATGACATAATTTTAATATTTGGGTGAACTAACCCTTCATGGACCATGAACCTGTTCTTATTTTGCCAGCAAACTCGGCTGACCTTAACCCCATAGAAAATGTATGGGGCATTGTAAAATGGAAGATGCGATATGCCAGACCCAACAATGCAGAAGAGCTGAAGGCCACAGCAGTAATTAAGGCAGTAATTAAGATTTCGAAAAAAAAAAAAAAAGTTTGTTTTTAATTAATTTAATTTGTTTAGATTGTAGGCTAATTCCCAGCTAACACAGTTACGTTGTGACGACGTAACTGGACCAGACCATATTCGTTGCAGCGACATCCCAAATAACGTTCCAGCGACGTAACTTTGTGATTCCCATATCCGTCGTGGCGACGTTATAGTGGAACGTCGCTGGAACGTGAGGAGTACGTCCCAGCGACCAAACTGGCACGTTATGAGAACGTTACTATAAAGTACCATATTGGTCGCAGCGACGTACCATATAACGTTCCAGTGACGTAACTTTGTGATTCCCATATCCGTCGTGGCGACGTTATAGTGGAACGTCGCTGGAACGTGAGGAGTACGTCTCAGCGACCAAACTGCCACGTTATGAGAACGTTACTATAAAGTACCATATTGGTCGCAGCGACGTACCATATAACGTTCCAGTGACGTAACTTTGTGATTCCCATATCCGCCGTGGCGATGTTATAGTGGAACGTCACTGGAACGTGATGAGTACGTCCCAACGACCAAACTGTCACGTTATGAGGACGTTCCTATAAAATACCAAATTGGTCTCAGCGACGTACCATATAACGTTCCAGTGACGTAACTTTGTGATTCCCATATCCGTCGTGGCGACGTTATAGTGGAACGTCACTGGAACGTGATGAGTATGTCCTGACGACCAAACTGGCACGTTATGAGGACGTGACATTACAGGATCATATTGGTAATTCATATTTTCACCTCACCATTACCTTGAAATACATAAAGAACTAATAAACTCAATCCATCTCTGGTGCAAAAAATAAACCTTATGAAATCTAATTGTAATCTAATTATAGGGGATTCATAGTTAATACATTAATTACATACATGCAATGCAAACAAATACAAAAACATTACATTCTAATATAAAATAGACAAAAACACGCTGCATTCATTCACAAATCAATATTTATTCAGCACTACTTTGTACAAATACTAAGCCAAAACATTTTGAACATCGCACCTGTTCTTTAACCATGCAAAATGTTACTAAGTTATGAGCACAGAAAACTGAACACATCAATTCATAGATTACACAATATAAACAATAGAACATTTTTGTCTTAAAGATGGGGAGATGGTTAATGACGTTATTAGTGAAAATTAAAAATAATTATCAGTAAACTTATTGATACAACATAATTTAGTGCAACAAAAAATACATGATAAATAGATATGAAACAATTCAGCAGATACTGCACAGAGATACTGCACAAAGTAAAACTGTGAGCGTCGTATAAGAGGCTCCTGGTATAAATGTCTGGTGGTGATGTGCTTTAATTACACGACATGCAGAAAAAAATTTAGGCTAATTCATGCGCATGATTTTCTATTTCATTCCCTCGATTTGCTAAAACGTGTACACTATTTATACATCAAGAGAACGAATTAGTAAATTGTGCATACGATTTAGCAAATCAATGAAATGTAAAAGTAATCGTGCACGTTTTAGTACATAGAGGGAACGAATTAGTAAATCATGGACATGATTTCTTTCTTTTTCTTGCATGTCATGATCAGGGCTCTGTGCTCACTATCAGAGGATAAAACTAAACAATAAAGCAATTACCAAAGAACCATAATTTTTGAGCTTCTCAGAAGAAAAACATTCATAAAGCGTAAAGATATGAAAAATGAACAATATAGAGATTTCTAGCATCTCTCCTGTATTATTTGTCCCACCCGAAAAAACAACGTTTTTTAAGAAAATTAGCGTACTGACTTTCTCAGAAGAATCTGTGATTTCTGATTACTGACTGTGGAGAAGACTCTTTCAGACAGTGCTGAGGAGGCAGAGTTAGGTGCAGGACAGCTAATAGAGAAGAGGAAGAGGGTGTTTCTTACCCCAGCAGCAGAAGACAGGCTCTTCTGAGGGAAGGACAGGAGGCTTGATGCAGTGTTTTGCTGTAGAACAAGGCTTCTTCTCAGCACCTGATCTTCTTCAGAAAAGAGTTCCTCTAGTGTAGAGTCAGACACTCAGACTTCTTGCAAACTGGAATCTTTTAATAACATTTAGCATATTATTGTAGTCATGTTCATTGTTTTTATTATAACACATGGCAAGCTTATAGAAAATTGTTAAACGTGTTCTTCCTCCTCTTCTTCATCCTGGGCCTGCTGTCAACCAATGTTCCCTCTAATTTTTTTCAGCACTGAGCAAATTATTTTTTTTCTGAGCACACATTTCAGTACTGTGAGCAATTAATAAATATCAACGCGCTGAAATTTCGCAAAAAAGCGTGCACATCTTGGTAGCGTGACAGCCAACGCACTTCATTCAAAGGTCTAAAAGACAGCGAATCCACTTCTAAAACCTCTGCCATCTCTGTGAATTTGGCTTTCTTCACAGATGATCTACAAAACATGGAGTATACTGTCCGGAGTAGCGTTTCTACCTCTTTCATTATAGGGACATCTTTCCATTTGTCATCGATTCCTAAGTCCTCCCTATGGGCCACGCAGTGTTGCTCAGTCAGGTGGGGTACCTGACGCTTCAGTAAAGCAGCTACTCCTTTATGTCTGCCTAACATGACAGAAGCACCATCTGAAGTAAACATGACCATTTTGTTCATGTCTAGCGCATGGTCTGCGTAGAACTTGGTAATGGCATCAAGGATGTTTTCTGCAGTGCATCCTGAAAGCTGAATGATTCCAGCAAAAACTGTCTTGTAACTGAAATCAGTTTGCTCCCGAAACTTAATGTAAAGCACAAGCATCTTATGCACTGAGATATCGGTACTTTCATCCACAATTAGTGTGTGGACACGAGCATTTCTTATGCTGCTTATCATCTCAGTCTGCACAACTGAGTTGATGCATTCCACAAATACAAAAGCATAATTTTTGCTTCTCCAACTCTGAGGTAGGTCGACGTATTTTGCCATGTGATCGTGTATATCCTGAACTGATAACATGGACATGTTGGTGTTAATTGCTAGCATCACATTGTCGATCAATATTTTTATTTGTTCAGGGTCGGATCGTGCTCTCTGAATTCGTCTCTCTCGGGATTCATTAGTTTCGGTGAGAATTTTATCAATAGAGTTCCCATGTCTAAGTCTTAATGTTTTCAATGCATCTACATGGACTTTCTGTGTCAGATGACGCTTAAGGTAATCAAGCTTCCACTCGGACCAATGTTTCCCCCGAGCGAACTCTCCTTTCACTTTGGCCTCCGAGCAGAATTTGCAGATCACGCCACTCGTTTCTTCATATGTAAATATGTCTGACAGTTTTATCCTACCTGGACCATCTTTTGTGTCAGTTTGGACTATTTCATCTAGCCACTCACGTTTAAACGTTAGGCAGGCCTTTTTTTGGGGCACCTGCTCTGCCTTTCTCTTCGCCATGTTAGCCTACTGTATGACTGCTGGGGCACGCCAAGAGTAACCTAGGATACTTGTATGTAAACATTCTAACGTACATCCGGCTTGGTTGTCACATCTCAGTATTTTAAATGTTTATTACATCGCCTTGATGCTCAGATGTTTAACCCCTGGAAAAAAAAATTGTTTGTGCAGTCTAAAAATGTGCACGGTCTGAAAAATCTATTGCGCGACTACTTCGACTGGCCTGCGCGGCCGCGCACGCGCGCAGCTTAGAGGGAACATTGCTGTCAACATCCTTCTCTGAGCTGAAAGGGAGGATCATCTTGTTAATGTTGCTCATGTATGTTCAAAACCAGTCAAAAATCTGGAATCTTTTCTTTATGGTTTTCAAGAGAAGTCTCTTCTGCTCACCAAGGCTAACACTGATGACTCCCTGCAATGTCTCACCATGAGTCTCAGCTCCCTGGGTTTTGCAAGGCTTTGCTTGTTCCTTATTTCTAGTAAAACATTGTCAATGTAAAAAAGTGCAAATAAATGTAAGTATAATTACCTAACAATTTTTTGTTGTTGTAATTTTTATTTGTATTTAGATTGCTCCTGCTGACTTGAGCCAACCATTATTTTCTCCTCTCTATGTCAGCGGGGAAGCCATACATTCGCACACCTTTCTCTGACTGAGTGGAGCATCCCCATGCAGCACAGTAAACCACGGTGGAGACTATGCAAGGACAACATGAAAGAAAGGACACATACAAAATGCTTGTCATGCTATTACATTTATTAGAAATGTATTCATGAATTGCTGTAAATAGTTAATTGTATAATTACAATTTAAAATAACTGTTTTCTATTTTAAAATGGAATATACTCCTGTGATGCCAACCTGAATTTTCAGCATCATTTTGAATGGCAGTGTACATGTTTATATAGGAGCATGCTTAAGTTGTTTTAAACCTGAATATATTGTGTACATGAATAAGTATTGTAAGAATGATACTAGATATAATAGGTATATTATTTATAATACATAATTATATTACTATATGTAATTGTAAGAATTATAAACAGTAAGCTTCATTTTACATTTATTTAACATGCTAATTACTGCTGGTAACAGTTAATTGACCCATAGTGCGGTGCGAGCTGAAAATCACCTGTTACCAGCCTGTCTCTGTACTACCTGAAAGTCATCGATATGACATGAGTTAACATTAGATCAGTGAAAAAATGGACAATATGTAACGTAAAAAGGCAACAGCAACCCGTGTTTATAAAACTTAACGTTAGCCTGAAATACGTTTTTAAAATAACGGTAATTGAACACTAATCCTCAAATATTACCCGATTTGATATTTTAAAAACAACATCGCTGTAACTACATACTCATGCTACATACATATGTCAGTGTGTTGTATAAACATATAAAAGATTTGTTAGTCTGGTTGTTTAATAAGAATTTTTTTTTTTTATTCTAAAACAGTTTTAATAGTATGTATTTTGGGCTGGTATTTTTTTAAATGGGCGGGTTTTAAGCTGTAATTGGGCTGGAAATCTTTAGTCCAATCTGGCAACACTGCTCTCCATTCCCTACCACATTACCAAGGTAAGATATGGGCAAAACTAAATTTTGCCAGGTTCACCATCAATTTGGCCTCCAACAAACGCCTCAAGACAGCACCCAAGTGTTTTAAATGTGTATCCCAACTACCACTAAACACTACAAGATCATACACCGCACACCCCTCAAGGCCTGAAACCACCCTGTTCATCAGCCGCTGAAAGGTGGCAGGTGCATTTCTCAGCCCAAAACTAATGACCCTGTACGAATAAAGGCCAGATGGAATAACAAATGTGGAGATCTCTTGAGCGCTTTGACTCAAAGGCACCTGCCAATACCCCCTCAGTAGGTCAAGCTTGGGTACAAATTTGGCAGCAGCAACTTGGTCAATATAATCATCCATATGCGGAAGTGGGAAACGATCAGACTTTGTCACACTGTTAATTTTCCAAAAGTTGGTACAAAACCTTACCAAACCATCAGACTTTACAACCAGCAAGCAAGGAGATGCCCAGTCTGAATTTGATGGAATCGCTATCTCATTTTCCAGCATATATTCAGTTTCAGTTTCCATCAACTTTCATTTCTCTGGTGAAACTCGATAATAATGTTGTTTGATAGGAGAAGCATTACCCACATCAATATCATGTTCGACCCAGTCGGTTTACGTTGCTTCCAAACTTTGAACATGTTAAAGGACCCACACAATCCATCACAACATGTTCAAAGGGTTCACAAATTGCTGGAACTGGACTTAACGGAACTGGTTTCAAATTCTGATTGGGCTTACTAGTAACTTAACAAGTATGACACTTTTTAATATAAGCTGAAATGTCACGAAATAACACAAAATCTGATCATAGGTTTTTCTTACAACAGGGTGACCAGACCAGATTTTTCATGATCAACTTCAAAAACTATAGAACAAAAATTTGTGGGCACAACCACTTGAACAATAGGGTTTATTTGATCTATGTCATCTATGTTTACGGCGGCCATTTTGTTGACATAGCAACCACGGGAACTGTCAGTCTGTCAAAAAAAAGAAAGAAAAAAAAGCAAGGCATCGTCTGTAGTATCGCTGTATTTATTTATTTATTTTTACCGGCGCAATGGTGTGTTGTGTAATACACGGCTGTTCTAACAACAGAAATAAGAATCCCGGAGTGAGATAAGAAAATGTGAAGGGAAGGAGACAGAGGTGTTGAGCCAGTGCAGGAGAGACTTGTGGCTAGCTAGAATAAATAGACTAAACTTTCAGCCAACTTCCCACAGCAAAGTCTGTTCTCATCATTTTGCTACAGGTAACGTTAGGGAAATATGCCTCACAGCAAGGTCTGTTCCCATCATTTTATCACAAGTAGCTAGGCTAATGTTACAGTTTTTAGAACCCAGAACATCTGGGTTACATATGTAACCATGGTTCCCTGAATAGGGAACGAGATGCTGCGGTGACGTCACCACGTATGAGAACACCTTCGGTGTGACGAATGTCTGAAGCCCTATACCATCCCGCCAATCCTATTGGCCAAATAGCGCTTGGCACCACCCCATGCATGCGTACGCATATATATCTGGTGCCGTGCGCCATTTCACTCAGATTTCATGACTGAAGAAGAAGAAAGCTATCAAGGTATGGCACGGCCAGTACCGCGGCATCTCGTTCCCTATTCAGGGAACCATGGTTACATACGTAACCGAGACGTTCCCTTTCATAGGTCACTTCGATGCTGCGGTGACGTCACCACGTATGGGAACGCTATACCATAACGCCTGACGTACCTGATAGCTGGGATCCAAGGAAGCATTTGCTCAAGCGGAGAGAACCCGGGAGCCAGGAGCCATCCTCACGTCCAGACTGTAAGACTTGATAAAAGTGCTCGGTGAGGACCAACCTGCCGCAGCACAGATATCATCCATAGAAGATCCACTGAGAAAAGCTTGAGAAGAAGCCACCGCTCTTGTGGAATGAGCTTTAACTCCTAAGGGCGAAGAGAGCCCGCGCGCCGCTGTAAGGGAAACAGGTCAATTTAGCTCAAAAGGAATCATTTAATAATTTAAAAGGAATTTGAAAAGAATCACTGTTTCACGGCTGATCACTGAAACGCCCTGCGATTCACTGAACGAGCCGTTTAACATCAAATCTGCACTGGATATTAATATCCAAAGTATAGTGAAAACACTATCAATTAGCACAGTAACAAGATCGGCAGTTTAAGACATTAACTTGTAAGCACAAAACACAAGATACTTCTCTTTTCAATATGAATAAGGCTTTATTGGATAAATCTAAGACATATAAACTAATCTAACACATAAACGCATGCACTCACACATTCACACAAGTTGCAGGAAGATCGAAAGTTAGGGAAAGATGAATTTAAGAGAATGGAAATATAGAATCCCAAGTTAACAGCAAAATGTGAAATTGCACTTAAACTGTATATATTTGCTTAGCAGTTTTGGAAAATGAATAAGTTCCACTTTGTCATCTTTTTTTTTTTTTTTTAAGCTGTACATGTGGAAAGTGCAGTTTGATGACAACATCGCATGTTGTTTACTTGATGTGCTTACGCACCGATAGCTAAGTTAACAACACAGAGATATTTGAAGCAGTTTTACTCACCGCCTGCGGTTCCAACACACGATCGTGACCCTTTTTCGTTGGGACTGCATTATCCTTAAGAAATAAAGGATGTGCAAATCCGGCGTCAAACTGGGCCTTGTTTGTAAAACAAGCATCTTCGAAATGCAGGGGAACAAACAGATGCTCTGTAAAAATAAACTCTATCCACTGGTCCCTTAATGCTGTTTTTTCTTTGGTAATCTGTGCAGGGTTGTCTTGCCCTGGCAACCAAAAACACACTTCTTTTGTGACATTCCGCGACGCTCTCGCTCTGGTCAGTGGATGTCTTGTCTCTGCTCTGCTATACGGGAGCGCGCGCTCTTCCGGCAGACGTGCCGTAGGACCCATATGAGGAAATTCCGCTCCATCTAACGTCACACAGAGCCATACTCGAAGAAAGCTTTCCGAAACTTGTGACAAACCGGAAGGAGTATTTTTGGAACAGAAATACTCCTTCAAACGTACAACTTAATTTTTGAAACTTTGTCCATGTTTAGCATGGGAATCCAACTCTTTAACAGTGTAAAAAACTCAGTATGCATGAAATAGCATTTCACCCCCCCTTTAATTAACCCTCGCATTGAGTTCCTCAATGAGGTTAAAATTATATTAGATACACCAGCACAAATGTCTGAGGGTACATTGCCTTGGTTTCCGATGTCGCTGATTGGCTGGAAGTTCAGTAGTCATTGAAGTGACGTCCTGGGAAGTTGAACGGGCACCCGGGGTCAGGCACCGGAGACTCGACGTTACAAAACTTAACTCAGAACACGAAACTCTCAAACGGAAAAGAAAAGAAATAAAGTTTGCCGAGACTAAGTTGTGTTTCTTCTCATCGTGGCTAAGTAGCAGCAGGCGTGCAGACTGAAGCATGCTGGAACCGCGCTCAAAGAACAGTGATGGCAAACAGCATGGCTAAAAGCTAAAGCTAAGAAGCAAAGCTAAAAGCTGGCATGACTGATAGCAAAAGCAAGGCTAGAACTAAAAGCAGGCATGACTAGTAGCAGAAGCAAAGCTAACAACTAAAAGCATACTTAAAGCAGACATGACTAATAGCAGAAGCACAGCTAGAGACTAAAAGCCTAGATTTTATGGTGTCCTAAGTATTTAAACTGGCCTGTTGGCCACACCTCAAATGTTGTCTTGACCAATCAGATATTGTCTTGGCTCGGGGGTATAATAAATCATATGTTTATCTTACCAAGCATGTGCTCCGAATTTTCCCACTCTTGCAGGGTCCAATTTTGGACATGATTCCTATAACCAGGTTATGATATATTTGACAGATAAATTATTGTCTGAACTAATTCAAGCAAGCAGATTCGATTATATCGATACTAGACATGACTATGTATGCTATAGTTATCAAAAGACATACACAATAAGTGATTATAACATGATAGTCGAATGTGTGGGTTACACGTAAATGAATATGGAGTGAAGCGATGGACTGATTCATTTATAAGTCTTTTTGAGTTCATTCTGGTCCGTTTATATGTACAAAAGACAGTTTCTTTGTCATTCCCTGACATAGGGATGTTCTGTGGAGACCAAATGTTTAAAGCCCTTCCCCCTTAGGAATTTCAGTCTGGTTCTGCTGGGTGGGAGAAGTCAATGGAACTTGTGCAGTACTCTCATGGGTTTTCATGTGATGTCCAGCGTTGCATTTCAATTACGAACAACACATTTGACAATCTCTTCTGCGAATTAAAATTGTCAATAATAGTTCTAGTGGTGTTAATGTTGAAAGCTGTTTTGTGAAAAAGTTGGTTGGTCATCTTGCTTGGGTCTTGTGGCACTAGAACTGATTTATGACTTCCTGAGGAATTCGGCTCCGTGTTTCAAACACAGCCCTGATAGACTCTTTAATTTGTCTGGTTCGAGTCATTTCTGTTACACCGCATAGGCTAAAGATATTGCCTCCACCAGCCACATGCACTGTTTTGTAATCGGATGGCCTTTATTCTTGTGTCCGAAACAGACAATAGCTGGTCAGACTCACGCCATGGGGCAGTACGATCCACATAAGTCTTTAAAGCTCTCACAGGGCAAAGACTTAGATCTTCAGACCCCGCCACAGCAGGGGATAAAGCCTCCAGGACCACCTGCTGAAAGCGAAAGGGATTAGATGCGACCTTAGGGACATAATTAGGCCTTGGTCGCAACAACACTTTCACAGAGCCCGGTGCAAACTCCATGCATGAGGGTGAGACAGAGAGATCCTGTAAACCCCCAACTCTCTTGAGGGAGGATAAAGCCATAAGAAGAAGTGTCTTCAAAGTCAGGATTTTATCCGGTACAGTTTCCAAGGGCTCAAACGGGTGCCCTGATAAACCATGCAACACAATGGATAAATCTCCAGGAACTCCAGTACTGAAGCCACTGGGCAGTAAACTGGATCCACATTACGTTTTTCACACCAGGCTGTAAACTGTCTCCACTTGAAAGCATATAAGCGTCTCATAGAAGCTGCTCTAGAATTCAGTATAGTCTCAGTAGTTTCAGCAGAAAGACCGGGACATATTAACTTATTCCGCTCAGATGCTACGCCCACAGATTCCATAGATCTGGCCTGGGATGCCAAATCAGCCCTCGTGCTTGCGATAAAAATCTTGTCCCAGGGGAAAATCTCCCATGGAGAGCCCGCTAACAGATTGATCAGATCCGAAACCACGGCTGTGTGTGCCACCACGGAGCCACCAGCAGCAGCTGTTCCACTCTGTCCAGCCGTATTCTGCATAATACCGCTGGGATCAGACGAATTGGGGGAAACGCATACAAACTGGTCCTGGGCCAGTTGTGCGCTAACGCATCCAAGCCCAGGGGTGATGGAGGGCAACATCGTGTTCGACGTGAATAAATCCACTTTCGCTTCTCCGAAAATCTGTCATCCATAGTTTTAACGACATCACACACCGCCGTGTCACCGAGATCGTTCGATGCGGAGGACAACAGGGTGAAATGTTTCGTCTTTTCGTCCACTACTGAAAAGGGCGCATGTGAAGTAATCCCAGACAAACTACGGGAAGAGCCGCTGCCATTAGACCTAAAAGTCTGAGGCACAGTCTCACTGTCACTGTGCGACCCGCTTTGAAGCGCCGCACGCATGACGCAATCGACTGAGCGCATGGTAGAGAAAGCTTTGCTGTCATCGCGCGAGAGTCCAAGTTTATTCCCAGAAAGGTTATCCGTTGAGAGGGGATTAAAACGCTTTTCTGGAAATTTGTGCGTAAGCCCAGGCTGTTTAAATGATTCAGCACAAGATCCCTATGAGAGTGTGCTTGAGTCTGTGATTGCGCTAACACCAGCCAATCGTCCAAATAGTTAAAAACACGGACGCCTAGGAGCCGCAACGGGGCCAGAGCTGCGTCCATGCATTTTGAGAAAGTACGGGGAGCTAGAGCTAAGCCAAAGGGAAGAACGCGGTACTGATACACTTTGCCCTCTAAAGCGAATCTGAGGAACTTCCTGTGTCTCTTTATGATCTGAATATGAAAGTATGCATCCTTCAGATTGATTGTGACAAATCAGTCGTTTGGTTAAATCTGAGACAAAAATAGATTTTACCGTCAACATCTTTAAATTGCCCGGCCTGAGTGCCAGATTCAGATGGCGTAAATCCAGAAAGGGTCGTAATCCACTGTCTTTTTTTGGTACCAAAAATAACGGCTGTAAAACCCTGACTCCATCTGAGAGGGGTGTACTTCTTCTATAGCCCCTTTGTTCAGCAGAGCCGACATCTGTCACAGCACCGCTATGTCCATCGGTTTCACCACCGTGGAAAGAATTCCGTGGAAAGGAGGCGGGCCCTTCCGAAACTGAATGGTGTATCCGTGACAAATCGTGCGTAACACCCATCAAGAAATGCCGGGCAAGCGTTACCACGCGGCCCAAAACAATATTAGCGGTCTCAAAATGTCCGTTTCCCGCAACGCTGTCACACACGTTAAAATGTCCGGGCACGAAAAGCTTGTGGCGTCCGTGCACAGAGGAAGTGTATGCATAAGAGTCGTTGCATCTCGTTGTGCATAATCCTGAAACGTGTTCACGGCAGGAATTAGGCTGCCGTGTTCAACAGATTTTGCTAGCGAAAAAGTGGTGGCTGTGCGAGCCGTCATAAACGGTCCATTCACGGAAAGTGAAAGTGAAGTGACATTCAGCCAAGTTCAGAATTTGTGCTCTGTATTTAACCCATCCGAAGTGCACACACACAGAGCAGTGAACACACACACACACACACACTGTGAGCACACCCCCGGAGCAGTGGGCAGCCATTTATGCTGCGGCGCCCGGGGAGCAGTTGGGGGTTCGATGCCTTGCTCAAGGGCACCTAAGTCGTGGTATTGAAGGTGGAGAGAGAGCTGTTCATGCACTACCCCCACCCACAATTCCATCCAGCCCGAGACTAGAACTCACAACCCTTTGATTGGGAGTCCAAACCTCTAACCATTAGGCCACGACTTCCCCACAGAAAGTGGCTGATTTCTGTTTCGCTGCCCTGAATTTTTCCACCACTGAAGTGACAGCCTCTCCGAACAAACCGTTCTTGGAAACAGGGGCGTCCATGAGAAAAGATTTGTCCTTTTCCTTAATGTCGGTGAGATTAAGCCATAGGTGGCGCTCAACCGTGATCAAACCGGCCATAGAACGGCCCACTGCACGAGCAGTATGTTTGGTAGCACGTAGCGCCAAATCCGTTGCCCAACGTAATTCCTTAACATCAGTAAATACATCTACCCTCGAGCGCAGTGTTCTGAGCCGCAGGCCATCACAATTGGGGACAGAAAGAAAGGCCGCTAAGCGCCGCCTGTGCGTGGTGCAAACCTAGGCAAACTACGCACCTGTCATGAGTGTCCCCCTTCACGATGTACCTTGTACACGGCTCCTTGCATTTCCTGAAACTCATCGCGTCCGTGGAGAGTAGTAGACTGCTCGAAAGAATCGCTGGAGAACGCTAGATGAATATTTAGGGCACAGAAGATTCGCTTCATTTACTGAAGGAATGAAATCTGAGTGAAATGGCGTGGCACCAGGTATATATGCATACGCATGCGTGGGGCGGTGCCAAGCGCTATTTGGCCAACAGGATTGGCGGGATGGTATAGGGCTTCAGACATTCGTCACACCGAAGGTGTTCCCATACGTAGTGACATCACCGCAGCATTTAAGTGACCTATGAAAGGGAACTTAATGTTACCTCACAGCAAAGTCTGTCCCCATAATTTGTTAACATATGGTTAGTTGTAACGTTAAGTGTAAACAGTTGTTGAAACTGCTCTTTCAAATAGAGGAAGCTGCCATAAATTGAGACAATTATTACATTTATTACACATGGGTTTAAGTTAGCCAGATCCCCAAAACAAAGTTTATACTAAGTTAAGTTAGTCTGGAGCCCTGTCTTGTATTAGGTTGAGGGTGAACAGTCCCTTTTGTGTGGATTTCTTTTAGGTAAGCCATCATATCTACATAACAGCTGGCGAGAGACAGGTTAGATAGGAAAGGCTGAGAAAGCAACAGACTTCCCAGAAAAGAGACCCAGAAAAGGATGTATAATGGCTAGGTACAATAGGGTGCAGCAGCGAAGAACACAGGGAGTGTGGCACAGGAGCAAGACAGCCCAAGGATGAACAAAACAGAGGCTTACAGTGAGGTTGTGGATGTTTTTGAGACTGTTGAGGAAGATGCGTTCACATCTGAAGTGTGCTCCAAAATACAAGCTGATCACCAGAGACTACTTACTGACAATATTACTCTGAAATGTCAGCTAGCCACAGAAAAGTTAAGCATGGACACACTTAGGCATGATGAGAAAAAAACAGGACCTTGCCTACAGATTTGGCATTTCACACTCTACCGTGTCCAAAACCTTTGTTTGTGTTATACTTGAATGTGAAACTTAAGAAGTTTATCTTTTGGCCAAGGAGAGATGAGCTTTTTAAGTCTATGCCAATAACCTTTCAACAACATTTTGGGTCAAGAGTGACCATAATAATTTATTGTTTTGAAATTTTTATAGAGAGACCTTCAAGTTTGACAGCACGCAGTCTCACTTGGTCTTCATATAAACACCATAACACTATCAAATACCTTATGGGCATCACACCTCAGGGATCCATTTCTTTCCTCTCTAAGGCATGGGGAGGGTGCACTACCGATAAACATGTCACAGAAAACTCAGGCTTACTCGAGCTACTTAACCCCGGTGATTTCATCTTGGCAGACAGAGGTTTTAATATACAAGAGAGTGTAGGGTTAAAATGTGCAAAAGTTGTAACACCCAGTTATAATCGAGGAAAACTACAGCTGTCTGCTCTTGAAGTTGGGGCCACCCGCACACAATAGCAAGGCATTGCTGATGGACATGGCCTTGAGAAAAGTTTGCCCACAAGCTCTGGGAGAAGGCCTTTGGAAAAAAGATCCCTAGATTTTGACTTGATTACTTCCCAGAGTCCAATATCTGGTTCTATCTTCTCTATGTGTACATCATTTTCTGACCATACAACAAAATCAGCAAAATCCTTATTGCATACAAGCATCTGTGTCTGGACCTGAAAAAAGTAGGCATGTGAATGTTTGAGCTGTAATTTGCCATTAGATTCCCCCAAACAGAATCTGCCATCAGGGGCGCTGCACAAGATCCTGGGCACTATGCATAGGCAGTCCAAATGGGCCCACCCGTGAAAATATATATTCCACACTTTTCAAGGGTCCTCTCTTCCTTTGGGGCCATCGTAATCAGTACTGGTTTTACCCCCAGTCCGACGCCCCTGTCTGCCATCAACACATTCTTTGAAGCTCATGCTATCATGTGCACAAAACGGACATTTAACCTTGACTACACCATCACCACAGCAGTCGCAATGTACTATCCCATCTGGTGTGGCCCCTATGTGAGGCAGTTCTGGATTTATTACAAAACCACTGGTCTCACATCTGAAATTTGTGTGAATTCATTTTCTGATGATAACAAGTTAGTGCCTGTTGCTCATGATCACACCCTCAAGTGGTTGCTTTACTTGTAAAGCCTGCGCTTAGAGGGTAACTAATATTTTTGATGAGGCTTTGTGATGGATTCTCAGGTGGTGTGGAACAAGCAGCTTTCATGCGTGAGGCTTTAATTCTGCCAGTCCTAAATCTATTCCAGGCTTTACTTTAAGACTGTTCTCTGGTCTGCTGTTCTATTGTGTCAGCTTGACTTTGAGATATGTCAACTGCAATGTTACTACAGTGTAAGAGTAACTGTTCGCTTGTCATAGAAGTGCACTGTTCATCGAATAGCTCACCCAGGGGCTGGCCAGTATCGGTGTTCAGCACTGGAGCATAGAACTCCATACAGTCTTTTATGACAGACAGCAAGACTGGTTTGTCACCTGTGGCATGTAGCTCTCCCAGGAAAGTAGCGATCTCAGCATCTGTTGTCTCTGACACATCAGGTAGCTTTTGTTTGCAACTTAAGGTTAGATTGAGCCAGCATGTTTGGAGTTGCCTTTAACAAATTGTGCCTTTTCTTCTGAGAAGAATGACTTGAGACCGTCGTCAACATAAAAGTGTTGATAAAAAAAGTGTTGTTGTATTCCAATAAGTTAATATACAGCCTATTATGATTAAGCTGTAAAAATCTGAAAAGAAAGAAGCTTCAAATTAATATTTTAAAGTGCGTGAATGAATTCAACCACCCCTATAGATTTGTTTCATTCTCCATAATCCGTGACCGACAGAGGAGCATCTTGGCGGCAGGGATTTAAAACATAAAAAAATATTCAAACTGACACAGGCAGAGACTGGATTTTTTCGAACAGGTAGGGTACAAGTGATTACAAAACATTTCAGCCGGTGTATATATATTGTGGATATATTATTTACCTGATATAAGATGCATTTGGTTTTGAGTCAAGCGGTTCATTGTAGTACTAGGGTGATATCTCTTCAGCGCACAGTGCGAACAGGTCAAGCTACAATGCAGAATATTATTAACTATGATGGGACTGTTATATACATTTTATTATAATGAGAAGACCATTATATTAAAATGCTATGAATTTGTGGGGTTTAGCTGCAGTGTTTCTGCACATTGTTTCGTGAAGAATGCGTCCACAAAAGGAGTTCGCATTCAAGGCCCTGCAGATTTGTTCATTTGCATCCAGGCCCTTTTTGCAAATTTAATTGCAAATTTTTGCAAATTTAAGTCTTAATATTAATGTTATGTTGTATAAATAATGAAGCGTATTCTATATGAAATTATGAGTTGAGTCCCATTGATTAAAAACTTGCTATCAAATGCGTCACTCTACTGGTCATCTTCAGCGCGCGCAGCTCAAAACAGGAATGCAGAACATCAACTGCTAACGTTTTAGCCTAATGTAATAATGAGAGCACTATAATTGTTATAGTTTCGTCGATGTTAAGTGTTCTGTTAATCAAAATATAAAACATTATTTACCCTGTTTGTATCTGCAAGGTGATCGTTAAACATTTTCCCTGTGTATTAACATCAGTATTTATGTTAGTCGAATGTCTGACTTGACTCTTTTTTTAATGTATTTTGCTCCGACCCCAAACATATGATTCGACTATCAGTCGAATATCGGGAAGATTCTAAAATTCCGATTCGTCATGAAAATCCTTAGTCGGGGACACCCCTACCCTTTACACAGTCAACACAAGTAACGTACCTCTAGACTGAGATAAGCTGGTGTATCTAATATAATTTTAACCTCATTGAGGAACTCAATGCAATGCTTTCTATCTTCCTGTAACTTTCCTGTGTGAATGTGTGAGTGTGTGTTTATGTGTTAGATTAGTTTATATGTCTTAGATTTTATAAAGCCTTATTCATGTTGAAAAGAGAAGTATCTTGTGTTTTGTGCTTACAAGTTAACGTCTTAAACGGACAATCTTGTAACTGTGCTAATTTAATAGTGTTTTCACCATACTTTGGATATTAATATCCATTGCAGAGTTGATGTTATACGGTTCGTTCAATGAATCTCTGGCCATCTTGGTGTTCAGCTGTAAAACAGTGATTCTGTCAAAATTCCCTTTAAAATCTTAAATGATTGCCTTTGAGCTAAATTGACCTGTCTCCCTTACAATATGTTGATACCTATGCAACACATTAGGTTTATAAGAAACTAAAAGATTCTTCTCTTGAACCCCACAATCTTATTTCATATGCAGGACACCATACTAGAGACCGAGTTGTAAAACTTCCCTCCAAAAGGTACCATTTCTCATTGGCTTACTCAAATCCTGAGGGTGTGACATAGTCACTCTATATAGATAACTGTTCACCAGATCAGGGCGGTCCTTTTAGATTCAGGAATTCCAGGAGAAGATCCTGAGCTAAGAGCCTTAAAAAACACCCTGAGCTTGCGCCAGGGCTTCGGCCTTGACTTTCCATTCATCAAGATCCTCCGATTAAAACTGGTCTTTCTCATCAACTCACTTCAGCAGAGACCAACTGGAGCCCCAAAGTGCATCAGGACTCTTTTTCAAACAGGCGAGACATTTAGGTGTGTTGTAGATTTTTTTTTTATTTTACTCTTTCTTATTTACTTTCTTAGACATTTGGTGGGTTTTCATATATTTACATTTTTTCCTTTTGATTTAGCTTGTGTTTCTCTCTCAGTATGTATGTTTGTCACCTGAAATGCAACGAAGACATCACACAGTAAAACAAAGAGCCTTTGAAGTCTTTAGTGTGGGTAATTTACTCAGGAAAGACAGAGGCGTTAGCAATAAATAAAGACCTTTGACCTCACGGGTGTGAAGATAATAAACGCCCAGGGGGTTAGGAGGACCATTGTGTTTTCTGAAAACAGCTAGTTTTGGTTTATGATGTTAAGTGGAAATTGACAGAGAAGGAGCCTTGCAAGAAGTGGGCGTGATAACAGTATAATAAGGCTGTCTGTTTTCAGTGTGATTTAGGTTTGTTGTGTTTCAGGGTAGCTGCTGAAACAGTGAACGTACCTCTTTAAGGAAAATAAACTTCTTTCCTTAAATATAATTTGATTCCTTGTCTCTTACACTGAGATGCTATTTGTTAGTAATTATATTTGCCACAAAAATTTGGTGTCAGAATAGTGGGATCTCATGGTGGTTTCGTCTGGTCCTGAGCGGATTTGACGAAATGATCATCTCAGACCACAAGACTCTGGTCTTACCTCGAAAATTGAGAGAGAAGAGCCAAATCTGCTTTCAGGGCCAGAGTGACTCAGCTGAGATCAGAAAGAACCTAGTGGCAGTAAAAGCATCTCAGGTAAGAGACTGTAAATTGTTTATTTTGAGTGGTGTAATTTGATATGACCGTGTGTGAACCATAGTGGCTGACCATCGCTTTGGTACGAGCAGAGAAAGTTTTCGAGGGGTAAATTGTAACATGGGGAAGTCGAGTCAATTTTATGCCGAAAACTAGCTTGTAGGTGGACGGAAGAGCCACAGCTGATTAGGTGAACTAGAATCAATTGAACGCTGGAAAGCACTCATGGGAAGATTTTGAGTAAGCTGTAATTACAGAGCATTTTTGCTAACCTTGCCGATTTGAGGTGACAAAATCGGATTTGTTGAATATGTTTAACAGATTATAGACGTACGTCGAAGGAAATCCAGAAGAGATTGGAGTCAGCCAACATGGGATCACCAAACAGTAAGCTAGCAAAATTTTTATACACCAGTTTTCGGTCAAATAGAAAAAGAATTATGGGCATAAGTGAAAAGCTGATCAAATATCATGATTTTCCTGAAGAAGGGACATTGAGTAAAGTAAGACTGAATGTTGTGAGAGGGTCAGTTGAAAAGAACAAAAGAAAAAAGAAACAGAATGGTTGTTGTATGTGTTCGTCACGTGTGTATAGGATGTACTGAGACTATAGGTTCTTGTTTAGAATAGGCTGAAAGTCGAGAACATAAGCAAATGCAGAAAGAATTGGCATGTAGGGATGAAATGAAAAAGATGGAAGAGAATGTATGTGAGAAAACAGAATGCTACTCAGACTATAGGTTGTTGGTTAGAAGGGGCTGAAAGACAAGAACATGAGCAAATGCAGAAAGAATTGGCATGTAGGGGTGAAATGAAAAAGATGGAAGAGAATGTGTGTGAGAAAACAGCTCCACCGGAGCAAAATGCTACTAATGAAAAGTGTGTTTGTGTTTTCCAATATGCACCCGAGATCAGGTCAGCACCGCCGGCTTATAAACATCACTACCCTGTGGCAGAGCTGACAGCCCTGAAACTTGACCATGATCTCAACTGCTCTCCGTTCCAAAGACCAGCACAAAATGCAGCACGAGTTACAGCGAGAGCAGTGGCAGACGCAGCAGTGCACATGACGAAGAACAGGACATTTTCGGGAACGCATCTGAACTTGTTCCCAGCACAACTGATTCAGAAAGACCGAGCACCAGCAGGCCATGAGTGGCAAGAACAAAGACGATTAAAAGTGGAAAGATCAGCGTCGCAGCTCCGAAAGACACAGCGCCGAAAACATAAGCAATCTGATGGTCGAAGTTGCGGGTCCGGAAGGGCCAATGCTTTTTTGTTTTGTTTTGTTTTTAGAGCTTGGACAGGGATATGAGAGACGTGATGGCACATCTTATGTTACAAGATCCACAGGACGCGAGCGAAAGGTTTGCGAAAGAAAAGCTTTTACTGTGCCAAGAGTTCAGCACGACTTCACAAGAACTGAGACGGATGCTACATTTATTTCTAACACGCAAAACACACACAAACACATACACTGATTTACTTTCTACTATCTGCAATGAAGAATGTGCTTGCAAATCTTTGTGTGTTTTGAACAATGTTGTGAATGTTGAAATTTTGAGCAGTGTTTCTGATGATTTTTTAAAAATGTACAAAAGCACAGGGTTTTCTCAAATGCAAAGATTCCGAATAATAGTCGCGGGAGTAATAATTAACTTTTAAGTCGATACCGGCTTGCCAGAGCACTTTACGACCATGTGACTTGCCATGTGTGCCGAAAATGACAGGAAAAGTGTTTGAAAGCACTTCAGCTTCAGGCCATTTGATCCCTCCTCTAATGGCCAGAGATTTAATGTGTGAATTAAATTTGACCACCAGTGCTGATTCCTATGGAATTAGCATTGAGGAAGGACCACAAATGACATGTTCTAAATTTGTGCCGCAGTGGCTTACGAATGGCAGATAAAAAAAGTTGATTGGGTAGAGATGATTTTGAAATTGGCTTAGGATCGAACAACACCAATCAGCACAGAGTTTTTGAAGCCTGATAAAATGCATTGCATGTCACGTCGTATAGTTGAGCGAGACTCAGAGTATGAAGAAACTTGGTTTAATGGTGTGGAGAATGAAAGTGTGAAATTTGACAAGATCTTCTGGACAGAGAATATGTGTGCACTTTCTCTGAGTTTGAATGAACAATTGCAGTGTTATTTAATGACAGAAGAGAGTGTTCCCCACCTATCTTTGTCGAATGTCATAAAGCAGCAGTGGAAAGATTTAGGGCTTTTTTTGCAAAAGTGCCTACAGGCCACAGACTGGGTTGAAGTTGATACAGACATAGCACAGAGCAAAAGTGTTGAAGCATTTAAACTGTGATTTTGATGTGCAGGTTGTGAGAACTGTGACTGTTGTTGTGAAGAATGATGTCACAAAAAATGGGGTGGGGGCTATTTCTGCCTCAGACATTGATATTTCTTTGGCAGAAATACCGTCGAAATTGTGGGAAGAGCAATAATTTATTAATCTGTGCCAAAGATAAGACTATCTGCATTGCTGACACTGTGACTATCCTGAAGCATCCTGAGCAGGGGGGACACAAGGTTAGTCTTTTGAAGCTGCAGTTTGTGAAACAGGAAGTTACCTTCCTGGGACATGTTATCAAACCAAATAGCAAAGCACTGTCTGAGAAATGGGTGCGGGCCTTAAAAGAGGTACCAAAACCAGTTACAAAGAAACTGATGCTGTCATTCTTGGGGATGTGTGCTTATTGCAGAACATTCATTCCTAATTATGCATTTTTGAGCCGCCTTTACAAGCCCTAATGACAGGGAAAAGGCTGAGGTCAGGTGACAGACTTGTTTGGACAAGCGAGGCTGAGAAAGCATTTGATAACATGAAAGTGCAATGAAAAGAATGGTTTTATGTCTTCCGGTCTCTAGCAGACTCATGGTGACAGACTGCGACCTGTGGCCTATTTTTCAACAAAACTTGATGCTGTAGCTGCAGGACTTCCACACTGCCTGAGAGCAGTGGCAGCGGCCGAGCTGGCTGTGATGGCCTCGAGAGAATTTAAGCTACTCTGATTTGACTTCAATGGTTCCACACGTAGTATCCATGATGTTGCAAGAGCAAAGAACGTCACATTTGTCTACAGCCCGATGGCTGAGGTATCATACAATTTTGTTGGACATGCAAAACATAACTGTAAAATGATGCACAACTCTGAATCCTGCCACCCTTCTGCCCACACAGGAGGATGGTGAGGAAAATCACTGTTGTCTGTCAGCGGTTGAACAGTTGTGCACACCACATCCAGACCTTTTAGACATACCACTTGATAATTGTGACAATGTCCTGTTTGTGGATGGGTCTATGCTTTATGCTTTCGGGGTCACGCATGACTTTAGTGCTTTGTGGAAGCACAGAAAATTCTTGAAATCAGAAGGGAGGCTGATACTTAATGCGCCTCTGGTATCAGACCTGCCCGAGGCTATTCTATTGCCTGACAAAATTTGTATTTATAAGTGCGCAGCGCATACTAATGATAAAAGTTTATTTTCAACAGGAAATGCTAGGGCTGATATGACTGCGGATCAGACTGAAGATAATAGTAAAAGCACCACTTGCACACAAGTTGACATTAATCTTGACATTTCTCCTTGTTTACAGAGCATGCAGTCTTTTTCCACAGGAGTTGAGAAAAACAACTGGAAGGCGTCAGGCTGTTAATAGCATGTGGAGATCTGTTGTTGGAATGCCCTGTTTTCCCAAACATTTCTTTCAACATTATGCTAAGTAGACATAAATATCATAGTAAGTATCACAGTATCATAAGATCCATGTATCAAAAGGGGGAATGATTGCACAGATGAAAGAATTGTGGTTTGCCAAGGGCTTCACAATATTTACTGAGAATTTTTTAAAAAGATGTGTTATCTGTAAAACACACAACTAGTTATGATTGATTATTCATATTTCCCCTTTGAGCTGATTCATTACAGTAATAGGTGGGGGACGAGGTATGATAAAACAAAGGTTATGAGTTTAAAAGTGTGTCAGCCTAAAATTGTGTGCCAGCGTATGCTTGAGGGGAATTATAGATAATCCAGGGAAGAATAGGGCGTGACTTGATGCATTTTTGCCCCCATTTGGTGGCTTTTTTAAATGCATATAAAATAGGGGATCGAATTGGAACCTATATTGGGATTTAAAAGAGTCTTTAAGTATTTCATGCTTAATGGTATCACTGTAAAGTTGATCTGATTTAAGTGAAGAAACCCTAATTTCAGTATTTAAGCGTTAAGTCTGTTCTGACAAAGAAATCTCAGCTCAGCAGCATGTACAAACTGTACTTTACTGCATTAATCTGCTTTAGTGAAGAAATCACAAAATTGCAGTATTGTTTAAACTGTTTCTGATTAAGAAATGTCAGAGCAGTGTGTTATATAAAGGTATATTTGAGTGATGCACCTCTTTCTACAGCATCAAGGCCTTATAGATTATAATTAGATTGATGCAAATCATCTTTGTATACAAGCCTAGCAACCTGAGTGAATCTAAAGGTGCAATACTGTACTTCAATATTCATGTGTGAGACACACATAATTACATATTTATTTAGACCGGCTTTAACTTACAGCAAACATGTTTTTTTATTCTTTAAACAAGCGCAAGAAGTTTATTGTGAAATTAGAGAAGCACTCGCAGAAGTGCTTAATTAATGCCACAAGCCTTGAAGGACTGAATGCACCACATTTTAAAACTGTGGGCAACTTCTATGAAATAGGCAGATACTAAAATGCTTTAATTGCACCAGCATGCGTTGGTTACAATGACAACGACTTGTCACAGGAAGTGCTTACTCCACATAGCACACAAGTCACCTGGTGGTGCCATGTTGTAAAAGGACCATCTTAAGCGGCAAAGCTAACATGACTTAGCATTGTTTCATCTTAGGCTAAGCTACTCAATAGCTTTAACAATTATGGTTCAAAATCCTTTACTTTAAGCTTTTAAATACAGGATCTGTGTATGCAGTGTGAAATAATTTGAATTTATTTAACCTAATTTCTGGTTTCTGATTTTTCACATTCTATATTCTCAGTTTCCCTATCTTCAATGTTTCTCAGCTAATGTAACAAACTTAGATGTATCCTTCCTGAATGCTATTGATCAGTTACTAGTTAATTACATCTAAATGTAGTTACATTTAACTGTTTATCTAGAGAATAATTATTAATTTATTGGGGTAGCACAGTGATTAAACACGCTACGAAGTGCAAGGTACACTCGGTATGGTCTAAGCATGGGAGCTGAACACACAGCAGCTGTGACCAACCATGGTGTGTTGCCCAACACAAATCTTACAGTTAATCACTAGTGCTACTGATTGTTTCTAAGATCAGACTGATTACCCTATGTTAATAATAACAGTCTATTTTTAAATCCATTTACATTCTATACCCTTTTGTTCCACTTTGGTTTGATGTTCTCTCTGAACCTCAAAAGGAAGCAGAGACACTTTATTTTCACTTATTTTCAACATGTGCTCTCATTTCATCTAACGTCATCTAGACCAATACCAGGGCATATTTATAGTCCTGAGCACCAAGTAATAAGCATAATCTGAATAGGAATGCTCTCCTCTTCCTTTTGCCTCTTCTACTTACTGTCACAATCATTAGATGGAGTGCCCATTAACTTCAGTAGAGGGCACTCCACTCAGGACCATTCCACCCATCAACCACCAGATGTCACTTGGACACTATCACCTCTCATACTGTTGCACCACACCCAAACTACATTCCCCATGAGTCACTGCATCACAATCACCTTGCCACACCTGCACCTCATTCATCAGCCAATTCCCTTGCCACACCTGCACCTCATTTACACACACATAAAAGCAGCACAATCACTCTCACTCATTGCAAAGTCTTGTTTAACCTGTCTAGAATTTCCGAGCGTTTTCTCTTGTGTTTGTTTTTCCCCTGTCTGATCTTGGATTGTGTTACCGACTCTGATTCTCGGCTGCCTGCCCCGATCTCCGCTTGTTACCGTTAATGATTCTCGATATCCCTAACACACCTGACGCCGTTCCTGATTTCTGCCTGTATGACCATTCTCTTAATAAAATTCTGGACATGGATCCGAACGCCTCTGACTCAGTGTTACAGAAGACTTCCCCATACCAGGATCCAGCAGCCTGGTATCCCCTTGTCACTGAGGTATCGGTTCCGGTTTCAATGTCAGCATATCACCAATCCAGCCTAACCACAGATCCAGTCGACCAGCTGTTAAATCTAAGGCAAGGCGATCGATCTATTGAAGACTATGTTCAACAGTTCTGTGAATTGGTATATCGAGTTCCTCTAGACGATGAAGTCTTGTTTAAAGATTTATTCCGGTTTGGACTCAATGAACCAGTAAAATCATGGTTACCTTGAGGGGAGTCTAATGGCAGCTTAAGGGACATAATGGACTTTGCACTCTTGTTATGTGGTTCTCCTTTCACTGTGGGAGAGGCAGAGAACTTTAAAGCCCCAAAACCGCTGCACAAGATGGCCGCCAGCCCAGCGCCGCTGCACAAGATGGCCGACAGCCTCAGTTGAATTTCCAGAGTCAAGTCAGGTCCCCGTCGACTTTCCAGAGTCAATTCAGGTGACCACTCACACCCATGAGTCAAGTGAAACAACAGTTAAACTTCATGATTCTAGTCAGCTCACCGTTGATCAGGTCCCTGTTGATTTCCCAGAGTCTAGTCAGGTCACCATTGACCATCCAGAGTCAGGTCAAGTCTCCACTGACCGTCCAGAACAAAATCAGGTCACCACTAACACCCAAGAGTCAATCGAAACAATAGTTAAACTTCATGATTCTAGTCAGGTCACCGTTGATCAGGTCCCTGTTGATATCCCAGAGTCTAGTCAGGTCACCGCTGACCGTCCAGAGTCAGGTCAAGTCTCCGCTGACCAACCAGAGTCAGGTCAAGTCACCATTAACACTCATGAGTCAAGTAAAACCACAGTTGATCTTCATGAGCAAAGTCAGGTCACAGTCAATCTTCAGGAACCAAGTCAGGTCCCAGTCGATCTTCAGGAACCAAGTCAGGTCCCAGTCGATCTTCAGGAACCAAGTCAGGTCCCAGTCGATCTTCAGGAACCAAGTTAGGTCCCAGTCGATCTCCAGGAGCCAAGTCAGGTCACAGTCGATCTTCAGGAGCCAAGTCAGGTCACAGTCGATCTTCAGGAGCCAAGTCAGGTCACAGTCGATCTTCATGAGCAAAGTCAAGTCACAGTTGATCTTCATGAACCCAGTCAAATCACCACGGATCTACCAGAGCCTTGTCACATCTCAGCCACACTTCCATTTCCCTGTCACATCTCAGCCAAACTTCCAGAGCTCTCGTCCTATTCTGTCACGGCCATGGAGGCCGTCTATGAGCTCTCATTCGTTCCGGTCATGGCTACGGAGGCCATCCACCAACTCTCTGTCTATACTGTCACGGCCACGGAGGTCCTCCATGAACTCACCGCCTGCCCTGTCACGGCCACGGAGGCCAGCTATCATCTCATCACGGCCACAGAGGAACCAGAACCACTATTAACCTGTTTATGTTCTCTGTTTCAGTCCCACCTGACCAGACTTGCTTTCCTGTGCCATCAACTCCAATGTGGTGGTCCTTTGCTCTGCCCTGTTGGGCTTCTGTCCCGTCTGCTCAGCTATGGTGGTCGTCTGGTCTGCCCTGGTGGGCTTCAGTCCCATCTTCTCGGCTGTGGTGGTCCTCTGCTCCGCCCTGGTGGGCTTCTGTCCCCTCTTCTCAGCTGTGGTGGTCGTCTGCTCTGCCCTGGTGGGCTTTTGTCCCCTCTTCTCAGCTGTGGTGGTTGTCTGCTCTGCCCTGTGGGCTCCAGCTCCACTCTGGTGGGCTCCCACGCCACCTGCTCTGCCTTGGTGGACCCCTGTTCCCGAGTTAGGCCCACGGCGGGCCCCTGTTTCCCCTGTCAGGCCCAGGAAGGGCCCCTGTTTCCCATGTCATGTCCAGGAAAGGCTCCTGATCTCCATGTTAGGCCCAGTTCTGCCTGCTCTGCCCCGGTCCCTGGCCACTGCATGTCCAGACCAGGCCCTCTGTCCCTCCCCCTATTCCGCCTCCGCTCCACCGCCCTCCTAGATTGTTTTGAGCATCTGGAAGCCGCTCCTTTGGGGTGGGGGGCTATGTCATGAACGCCTCTGACTCAATGTTACATTTACTACCTTACAGGAAAACTACATTCAATGAAAGTAAAATAGTAAAAAACTTAAAAGTTCATTTAAATGGAACCGGAATCTGAAAATTTGTGAACTATAATATATGTTGAATTTTGCCAAACTTTAAATTAGGTTGACAGTAATTAGTAAACATTATTGATAAATGAGTAGTTGAGTACTGTTCATTTTTCTATATCACAACTTTTTAATAGTTGTTTAATGATTTTAATCGAACCGGAATTGGAACCAGAAAATTTTTAACGATTCTCATCACTACTGACAGCACAGATCAATCGTTGCTCCACTTGGGCTGTGAAGTGAGCTTGCATTGGTCTCGTAGCAAAATGTGACCCCGGAAGTGTGAGCAGACACTTCCAGGTTAATCTGATAACAGCACTCACTTCACCAGGGGGCAGGGTTTCATATTTTATTGAATCATCCCTGGGCGCCGCCATTGGTTAGCAGACCCCCACTAGCTGTTAGCATTCCATTGACTCCAATTCATTTTGGCGTCACTTTGACAGCGAATAACTTTACATCTGAGGCGTTTAAAGACTCCATTTGTCTATTAATTATTTCTAAAGAAACAAGAAAATGTATAAAAGGCCCCATTACCTTGCATCTTACATTATGGCCCGTAGAAGCAATTCACAAGTTCACCCTTACATCTAATCTGAAATAGAGCTGTAATCGGGCCATGCTGTAAAAGTTAGGCCCGAAAGGACCCGAGCCCGACAAGCAAATTTTGATTGACAGCTTTTTAAAAGCCCGAACCCATTTACAGCCTGACGTTATTCAAATGTGCGCACACACAGCTCTTTTGCATTTTGTCAAAAATGAGTCATTTATACATTTTAACATAATTTATTCATAACTAACGTAGACTAGACCACTCAGAAGTTTGAATAAAGAAATCTGTGACATCTTAACATCTCAGCACTCTAAATAGACCTAGGCTCATTTAGCCTATAAATAGACATTTTTAAATAGTTTTTTTTAACTAATTAAATTAAGATAAATTTTAAATTAAGATTTGCCTTGCCACTAGCAGCTGACATTTAATATAATAATAATGCAAACATTAGCGTAAATACTGTCTGCTGCAACGGAAGAGAAGCCCTAGTCCGATGCTGAGAAGGCAAAGAGAAGTGACTGATGGAGGAGCTGCGGCTCTCAGAGTACGAGGCGCGGTTTAATGCATCTGATGGAGGACTCTCACTGCGACCGAAGGGAGCCAGCGGCTGTACCTCATTGGGGGGGGGGGGATCCCTGGCCGCCATTGAGCATGCGACATAACTCAGACGGGGGGTTCACACTGCAACCAAAGGGAGACGTGGGTCTGCTGCACCGGAAGGGAGAGCCCCGTCAGATGCTGAATAGGCAATGAGATTCGAGGTGGGGCTTGGCACGTCGGATGAAGGGCTCCTAATGCAACTGAAGGGAGCCAGCAGCTCTATTCCACCGGGAGGGAGATCCCTGTCCACCCTTGAGCATGCAACATAACTCAGACGGGGGGTTCACCCTGTGATGGAAGGGAGCCGTGGGTCTGCTGAACCGGAAGGGAGAGTCCCCCTTGCGACTGGATATGAGGCATGATTTGAAGCATCTGATGAAGGGATCTCACAGCGACTGAAGGGAGCCACGCCCCTTCTGCACTGGAAGGGAGAGCACTGTCCGATCCTGAATAAGCAGTACTCTCGCTGCGTCCGAAGCGAGCTGCGGCTTTGCTGCACCAAAAGGGAGAGTCCCCCTTTCGACTGAATATGAGGCGTGGCTTGATGCATCGGATGGAGGGCTCCCACTGCGACCGAAGGGAGCCAACAGCTCTGCTGCACCGGGAGGGAGATCCCCCGTCCACCACCGAGTATGCTTCATACTCAGAATGACAGACTGAAGAATGACCCTGCAACCAAAGGGAGCCGATGGGTCTGCTGCACCGGGAGGGGAGCCCCGTCCGATGCGGAGTAAGCAAGAAAATGCGACTGATGGAGGGACTCTCGCTGCGTCTGAAGGGAGCTGCGGCTCTGCTGCACAGGAAGGGAGAGTCCCCCTTGTGACTGGATACAAGGCGTGATTTGATGCATCGGATGGAGGGCTGTCAGAACGACCGAAGGGGGCCTGTGGCCCTTTCCAATACTGAATAGGTGAGGAGATTTGTAACGACGGCTGGAGGGGCCTTACTTTGACCAAAGAAGTGATAACTGACTGTACTGGGAAGGAGAGTCTCTGATTAATCAATTATTAACCGATTTTACCGATCAGGGCTACATGGGCTGCCTTTATTGGAGTGGAGTTAATAATACCTGATGTAATTTTTAAAAAATGTCAACAACCGAGGGCCTCTATCTGATTTTGTGAGAGGCCCTTTTTGAGCTGCTGAAGTTGCTGCCCCGATGTGAAATGAGTGGCTGGGAAATTTTCTACTACTCTTACCGATACTGCTTAACGGTCCGGTACTTTAACGGTATTCTTATCGGTACTTTGTGTTGTGTGTGTGTGTTTTTTTTTAAAGAATTTGATTTGATTTATTTAATTATATCAAGAAAGCCTTACAGTAAACATAAAAACAAAAAGGCATCAGATACAATCGAGGATAAAAACATAAAGTCCAGGACGTATTTCCATTGTGGTCCTCAATAACAAGTTGAGAACAGAATTAACATTTCTTTATTCATTTTTATGTAAAATTAATACTGGGCTTGTCTTGGTTGGTTGGTTCATAGTAGCTGCAGCTTAATATATATATATATATATATATATATATATATATATATATATATATATATAAAATAAAAAGGTGGCAAAATGTGGCAATTGGCTATTTTGTAAACTAACTCTAGGTGCTGTGCATTTAAGTTAGCCAAATAAATGTTTACATAATACAGATTTTTCCTTATTTGGAATTTTAAAAACAAGTAGAAAATATGTTGATTTCATTCTCATTTTTCCCAAAATAAATCAACAGAATTTCTACTTAAGGTTAGCAAACCACTGAGATTTTACATTTATTTTAAATGACGTGAACAACGTGATTCAACATGATTTTAGCATACATACCTGACGTAGATGGGGCAACAACCAGAGACGAGCTAGCTAGGCAGATACACATAATGCACTTTTGAAAGATGCTTTGACAGATTGCTTACTGCGGTCAAGCCAGCCGCACTTCAGAAAAACACCGTCAAGCCAGCCGCGAGTGAAATTTATATGCGCGTGTATTACTATAATTACGGCAATAGCAGGAACAACAGAGAGTGAACGCGCTTTCAGAGCGCTTTTCATCTATACGTTCAGATTTGATCTATGACGACCTTTTTCGCCCATCTGCTCTAATATTCGTGTAACTTATTGTTTTCCTTGACTGCTCTGTATTACTATAATTTTCAGCCTTTCAAAGCATTACAATTATTAGTAGAAAACGAGATATGGGACATTCATTGATTTAGAAGACACTTTTTTATGATGAGAAAGAAGCAATTAAAGGTCAGTTCTTAAAGAAGACATCCCATACTATATCCATACCTCACATAAAACCATTTTACTGGAGCCTTTTAGAGATATAGGATAATATTACACTTTACAAGTCTTTTAAGATCCCATTTCTAACAAGTAGAAAAAAACAATGGTCAGTTCTTATAAGGGACTTCGCATCTATATGCAAACTTCACATCAAACCATTGTACAACAGCATTTTTGAGATATGGGACATTATTACACTTTAAAGGGTTATAAAGATCATATTTCTAATAAATAGAAAAAAACAATGGTCAGTTCTTATCAGGGACGTCCCATACTATATACACAAAAAATCATTTTGCTAAAGCATTTTTGAGATATGGGTCCATATGGCGATTTAGAGGGCTATAAAGACCCCTATAGCGGAGTACAAAACTTTTTATCCACAGGAAGAAGGAGGCGGAAACCGGCCATCAATCAAATAAGGCTTTTAATGACAAAATAAACACAAAACACTGCGACAGCCCTTCACGGACGACTGTCGCTTACAAACAAAAACCAAACACAAACTAAAATCATGGCCTGGCCTGGCCCTCTCTCGTTGTTCATTGTCGTCGCCCCCTCTTTTGTATCCTTCCATCTCCACCGCGGGACGTGAGACCGGTGAGTGGAGCAGGCGTCGCTCATTTCCAGTCACTCCACTGGCCTCATTCCGTTCTCATGGCTCGCGGCCCCGCCCACCTCATCACAACCCTATTTCTAATAAGTAGAAAAAAAACAAAGGTCAGTTCATATAAGGGACATCCCAAACTATATGCAAACCTCATATCAAACCATTTTACTGCAGCATTTTTGAGATATGCGTCCATATCGCGATTTAGAGGGCTATAAAGTCAACATTTCTAATAAGTAGAAAAAAACAAAGGTCAGTTCTTATCAGGGACGTCACATACTATTTGCACCCTTCATATGAAACCATTTTACTGCAGCATTTTTGAGATATGGGACAATACAATGATTTAGAGGGCGATAAAGACACCATTTCTAATAAGTAGAAAAAAACAATAGTCAGTTCTTATCAGGGACATCCCATACTATATGCACACTTCATATGAAACCATTTTACTGCAGCATTTTTAATATATGGGACAATACAATGATTTAAAGGGCTATAAAGACACCATTTCTAATAAGTAGAAAAAAACAATAGTCTGTTCCTATAAGGGATTTCCCATACTATATGCACACCTCATATCAAAACCTTTTACTGCAGCATTTTTGACATATGGGTCCAAATGGTGATTTCGATGGCTATAAAGACACCATTTATAATAAGTAGAAAAAAAACAATGGTCAGTTCTTATAAAGCACATGCCATACTATATGCACACCTCATATCAAAGCATTTTACTGCAGCATGTTTGAGATATGGGTCCATATGTCAGTTTAGAGTGCTATAAAAACCCCATTTCTAATAAGTAGAAAAAAAAAAATAGTCAGTTCTCATCAGTGATGTCCCATACTATGAGCACATCTCATATCAAACCATTTTACTGCAGCTTTTTCCAGAAATGGGAAATTATTACACTTTAACGGGCTGTGAAGATCCCATTTCTAATAAGTAGAAAAAAACAATGGTCAGATCTTATAAAGGACATACCATACTATATGCACAAATCATATCAAACCATTTTACTGCAGCATTTTTGAGATATGGGTCCATGTGGCAATTTAGAGGGCTATAAAGACAACATTTCTAATAAGTAGAAAAAAACAATAGTCAGTTCTTATCAGGGACGTCCCATACTATATGCACCCTTCATATGAAACCATTTTACAATAGCATTTTTAAGATACGAGACATTTTTACACTTTAAAGGGCTGTAAAGATCCCATTTCTAATAAGTAGAAAAAAACAAAAGTCAGTTCTTATCAGGGACATCCCATGCTATATGCACACCTCATATCAAACCATTTTACTGCAGCATTTTCGAGATATGGGACATTATTATATTTTAAAGGGCTATAAAGATCCCATTTCTAATAAGTAGATAAAAACAATGGTATGTTCTTATAAGGGATGTCCCATACTATATGCACACCTCATATCAAACCCTTTTACTGCAGCATTTTCAAGATATGGGACATTATTACACTTTAAAGGGCTATAAAGATCCCATTTCTAATAAGTAGAAAAAAACAATGGTCAGTTCATATAAAGGACATGCCATACTATATGCACACCTCATATCAAACCATTTTACTGCAGCATTTTCGAGATATGGGACATTATTACACTTTAAAGGGCTATAAAGATCCCATTTCTAATAAGTAGAAAAAAACGAAAGTCAGTTCTTATTAGGGACATCCCATACTATATGCACACCACATATCAAACCATTTTACTGCAGAATTTTCAAGATATGGGACATTATTACACTTTAAAGGGCTATAAAGATCCCATTTCTAATAAGTAGAAAAAAAACAATAGTCAGTTCTTATCAGGGACGTCCCATATTATATGCAAACATCATATCAAACCATTTTACTGCAGCATTTTTGAGATATGGGTCCAAATGGTGATTTGGAGGGCTATAAAGACATAATTTCTAATAAGTAGAAAAAAACAATGGTCATTTCTTATAAAGGACATGCCATACTATATGCACACCTCATATCAAACCATTTTACTGCAGCATTTTCGAGATATGGGACATTATTACACTTTAAAGGGCTGTAAAGTTCCCATTTCTAATAAGTAGAAAAAACAATGGTCTGTTCCTATAAGGGACGTCCCATACTATTTGCACACCTCATATCAAACCATTTTACTGCAGCATTTTTGAGATATGGGTCCAAATGGTGATTTGGAGGGCTATAAAGACATCATTTCTCATAAGTAGAAAAAAACAATGGTCAGTTCTTATAAAGGACATCCCATACTATATGCACACCTCATATCAAACCCTTTTACTGCAGCATTTACGAGATATGGGACATTATTACACTTTAAAGGGCTATAAAGATCCCATTTCTAATAAGTAGAAAAAAACGAAAGTCAGTTCTTATTAGGGACGTCCCATACTATATGCAAACCTCATATCAAACCATTTTACTGCAGAATTTTCAAGATATGGGACATTATTACACTTTAAAGGGCTATAAAGATCCCATTTGTAATAAGTAGAAAAATAGAATAGTCAGTTCTTATCAGGGACGTCCCATATTATATGCACACATCATATCAAACCATTTTACTGCAGCATTTTCGAGATATGGGACATTATTACACTTTAAATGGCTGTAAAGATCCCATTTCTAATAAGTAGAAAAAAACAAAAGTCAGTTCTTATCAGGGACCTCCCACACTATATGCACACCTCATATTAAACCATTTTACTGCAGCATTTTCAAGATATGGGACATTATTACACTTTAAAGGGCTATGAAGATCCCATTTCTAATAAGTAGAAAAAAACAATGGTATGTTCTTATAAAGGACATGCCATACTATATGCACACCTCATATCAAACCATTTTACTGCAGCATTTTAGAGATATGGGACATTATTACACTTTAAAGGGCTATAAAGATCCCATTTCTAATAAGTAGAAAAAAACAAAAGTCAGTTCTTATCAGGGACATCCCATACTATATGCACACCTCATATCAAACCATTTTACTGCAGCATTTTCAAGATATGGGACATTATTACACTTTAAAGGGCTATAAAGATCCCATTTGTAATAAGTAGAAAAATAGAATAGTCAGTTCTTATCAGGGACGTCCCATATTATATGCACACATCATATCAAACCATTTTACTGCAGCATTTTTGAGATATGGGTCCAAATGGTGATTTGGAGGGCTATAAAGACATAATTTCTAATAAGTAGAAAAAAACAATGGTCAGTTCTTATAAAGGACAGGCCATACTATATGCACACCTCATATCAAACCATTTTACTGCAGCATTTTCGAGATATGGGACATTATTACACTTTAAATGGCTGTAAAGATCCCATTTCTAATAAGTAGAAAAAAACAATGGTCTGTTCCTATAAGGGACGTCCCATACTATTTGCACACCTCATATCAAACCATTTTACTGCAGCATTTTTGAGATATGGGTCCAAATGGTGATTTGGAGGGCTATAAAGACATCATTTCTAATAAGTAGAAAAAAACAATGGTCAGTTCTTATAAAGGACATCCCATACTATATGCACACCTCATATCAAACCCTTTTACTGCAAGATTTTTGAGGGAATATTAACTTAAGGACATAAGATCCCATTTCTAATAAGTAGAAAAAACAACAGTCAGTTCTTATCAGGGACATCCCTTACTATATGCACCCTTCATATGAAACCATTTTACTGCAGCATTTTTAAGATACGGGACATTATTACACTATAAAGGGCTGTAAAGATCCAATTTCTAATAAGTAGAAAAAAACAAAAGTCAGTTCTTATCATGGACATCCCATACTATATGCACACCTCTTATCAAACCATTTTACTGCAGCATTTTCGAGATATGGGACATTATTACACTTTAAATGGCTGTAAAGATCCCATTTCTAATAAGTAGAAAAAAACAACAGTCAGTTCTTATCTGGGATGTCCCATACTATATGCACACCTCATATCAAACCATTTTACTGCAGCATTTTTCAGATATGGGACAATACAATGATTTAGAGGGCTATAAAGACACCATTTCTAATAAGTAGAAAAAAACAATAGTCAGTTCTTATCAGGGACGTCCCATACTATATGCACACCTCATATCAAACCATTTTACTGCAGCATTTTCAAGATATCGGACATTATTACACTTTAAATGGCTGTAAAGATCCCATTTCTAATAAGTAGAAAATAACAACAGTCAGTTCTTATCAGGGATGTCCCATGCTATATGCACACCTCATATCAAAACCATTTTACTGCAGCATTTTCGAGATATGGGACATTATTATATTTTAAAGGGCTATAAAGATCCCATTTCTAATAAGTAGATAAAAACAATGGTATGTTCTTATAAGGGATGTCCCATACTATATGCACACCTCATATCAAACCCTTTTACTGCAGCATTTTCAAGATATGGGACATTATTACACTTTAAAGGGCTATAAAGATCCCATTTCTAATAAGTAGAAAAAAACAATGGTCAGTTCATATAAAGGACATGCCATACTATATGCACACCTCATATCAAACCATTTTACTGCAGCATTTTCGAGATATGGGACATTATTACACTTTAAAGGGCTATAAAGATCCCATTTCTAATAAGTAGAAAAAAACGAAAGTCAGTTCTTATTAGGGACATCCCATACTATATGCACACCTCATATCAAACCATTTTACTGCAGAATTTTCAAGATATGGGACATTATTACACTTTAAAGGGCTATAAAGATCCCATTTCTAATAAGTAGAAAAAAAACAATAGTCAGTTCTTATCAGGGACGTCCCATATTATATGCAAACATCATATCAAACCATTTTACTGCAGCATTTTTGAGATATCGGTCCAAATGGTGATTTGGAGGGCTATAAAGACATAATTTCTAATAAGTAGAAAAAAAACAATGGTCATTTCTTATAAAGGACATGCCATACTATATGCACACCTCATATCAAACCATTTTACTGCAGCATTTTCGAGATATGGGACATTATTACACTTTAAAGGGCTGTAAAGTTCCCATTTCTAATAAGTAGAAAAAACAATGGTCTGTTCCTATAAGGGACGTCCCATACTATTTGCACACCTCATATCAAACCATTTTACTGCAGCATTTTTGAGATATGGGTCCAAATGGTGATTTGGAGGGCTATAAAGACATCATTTCTCATAAGTAGAAAAAAACAATGGTCAGTTCTTATAAAGGACATCCCATACTATATGCACACCTCATATCAAACCCTTTTACTGCAGCATTTACGAGATATGGGACATTATTACACTTTAAAGGGCTATAAAGATCCCATTTCTAATAAATAGAAAAAAACGAAAGTCAGTTCTTATTAGGGACGTCCCATACTATATGCACACCTCATATCAAACCATTTTACTGCAGAATTTTCAAGATATGGGACATTATTACACTTTAAAGGGCTATAAAGATCCCATTTGTAATAAGTAGAAAAATAGAATAGTCAGTTCTTATCAGGGACGTCCCATATTATATGCACACATCATATCAAACCATTTTACTGCAGCATTTTCGAGATATGGGACATTATTACACTTTAAATGGCTGTAAAGATCCCATTTCTAATAAGTAGAAAAAAACAAAAGTCAGTTCTTATCAGGGACCTCCCACACTATATGCACACCTCATATCAAACCATTTTACTGCAGCATTTTCAAGATATGGACATTATTACACTTTAAAGGGCTATGAAGATCCCATTTCTAATAAGTAGAAAAAAACAATGGTATGTTCTTATAAAGGACATGCCATACTATATGCACACCTCATATCAAACCATTTTACTGCAGCATTTTAGAGATATGGGACATTATTACACTTTAAAGGGCTATAAAGATCCCATTTCTAATAAGTAGAAAAAAACAAAAGTCAGTTCTTATCAGGGACATCCCATACTATATGCACACCTCATATCAAACCATTTTACTGCAGCATTTTCAAGATATGGGACATTATTACACTTTAAAGGGCTATAAAGATCCCATTTGTAATAAGTAGAAAAATAGAATAGTCAGTTCTTATCAGGGACGTCCCATATTATATGCACACATCATATCAAACCATTTTACTGCAGCATTTTTGAGATATGGGTCCAAATGGTGATTTGGAGGGCTATAAAGACATAATTTCTAATAAGTAGAAAAAAACAATGGTCAGTTCTTATAAAGGACAGGCCCATACTATATGCACACCTCATATCAAACCATTTTACTGCAGCATTTTCGAGATATGGGACATTATTACACTTTAAATGGCTGTAAAGATCCCATTTCTAATAAGTAGAAAAAAACAATGGTCTGTTCCTATAAGGGACGTCCCATACTATTTGCACACCTCATATCAAACCATTTTACTGCAGCATTTTTGAGATATGGGTCCAAATGGTGATTTGGAGGGCTATAAAGACATCATTTCTAATAAGTAGAAAAAAACAATGGTCAGTTCTTATAAAGGACATCCCATACTATATGCACACCTCATATCAAACCCTTTTACTGCAAGATTTTTGAGATATGGGACATTATTACACTTTAAAGGACTATAAAGATCCCATTTCTAATAAGTAGAAAAAAACAACAGTCAGTTCTTATCAGGGACATCCCTTACTATATGCACCCTTCATATGAAACCATTTTACTGCAGCATTTTTAAGATACGGGACATTATTACACTATAAAGGGCTGTAAAGATCCAATTTCTAATAAGTAGAAAAAAACAAAAGTCAGTTCTTATCATGGACATCCCATACTATATGCACACCTCTTATCAAACCATTTTACTGCAGCATTTTCGAGATATGGGACATTATTACACTTTAAATGGCTGTAAAGATCCCATTTCTAATAAGTAGAAAAAAAACAACAGTCAGTTCTTATCTGGGATGTCCCATACTATATGCACACCTCATATCAAACCATTTTACTGCAGCATTTTTCAGATATGGGACAATACAATGATTTAGAGGGCTATAAAGACACCATTTCTAATAAGTAGAAAAAAAACAATAGTCAGTTCTTATCAGGGACGTCCCATACTATATGCACACCTCATATCAAACCATTTTACTGCAGCATTTTCAAGATATCGGACATTATTACACTTTAAATGGCTGTAAAGATCCCATTTCTAATAAGTAGAAAATAACAACAGTCAGTTCTTATCAGGGATGTCCCATACTATATGCACACCTCATATCAAACCATTTTACTGCAGCATTTTCAAGATATGGGACATTATTACACTTTAAAGGGCTATAAAGATCCCATTTCTAATAAGTAGAAAAAAAGAATAGTCAATTCTTATCAGGGACCTCCCATACTATATGCACACCTCATATCAAACCATTTTACTGAAGCATTTTCGAGATATGGGTCCAAATGGTGATTTGGAGGGCTATAAAGACGTAATTTCTAATAAGTAGAAAAAAACAATGGTCAGTTCTTATCAGGGACGTCCCATACTATATGCACACCTCATATCAAACCATTTTACTGCAGGACTTTTGAGATATGGGACATTATTACACTTTAACGGGCTTTAAAGATCCCATTTCTAATAAGTAGAAAAAAACAATGGTCAGTTCTCATAAGGGACATCCCATACTATATGCACACATAATGGTTTGATATAAAACCCAGTCTACTGCAACATTAATGAGATATGGACCTATATTGTGCTTTAGGGGGCTATAAAGATAAAGGGTATATTCACTTCAGAGGCTCATAGAGAAATGTAATGTTTTCTAAAATCTATGAGTAAATCCACGGAAAACATTTTACTGTATGGTTTTTTTAAGAGCTAGCAAGTATTTCACATATAGAGTTATAAAACATTACATTTATCTATTCCAATAATAATAATAATAATAATAAACAATTGTCATAAGGGACATCACCAAATATGTGCAGCCATTATAAAAAACATTTCAGTTTACCAATCTGGAACTGCATGCATTCAGAGTCAGTTCTGAGACTTTGCATAACTTTGAGACATGTAGAAATGTCAGCTTATAAAAGTAGAGGAAAACGATGCCCATTTCATGCAAGGCACCTCCTACTTTATTAGCACAGCTAAAATAAAATCTGGGTACTTTTGCAGTTTGGACTTACATGTATTCTAATTCAACAAAATGCTATTTAACTACATAAGTAGGAACACTTACTATTTTTAAAAGGCACATAATAATACTACCTTCGTGCAGAGTTCAGTGTCAATCCTGCTCCAGCAAACCTTTCTGTAACTATGAATTGTTCCTGACTCTTAATTAGATTAGGGTTGGAACTGAACTTTAAGTGAGATTTCCAGAAACAAGACTGGGGATACGCTATGATCCATTCATCCATTGAATGCAAGCTACTCTAAACTTTCACAGAGCAAAGACTCCATATTTGGTGTTTAGAAAGTGTGTGAAGTATAGTGTGACAGACAAGTGTGTGTGACTTCATATTTGCTGAAAGAATAGGGAGTGCCTTGCATGCAAAGGCCATTATTTTTATCTACTGTATGTATTTAACCTGATGTTTATATAAACCTCAAAACTGGGGAAAAAATATCCAGTCTATAATATATATATAAAGTAGCTCATATTCTATCAGCACAGATAGTCTGAAGTCTGAGATATATACATATATATATATATATATATATAATATATATATATATATATATATATATAATATTTTTAAATTTGGATGTATGCAACAAACTGCCAAAGTACACAGACTTCAGATTATCTGTGCTGATAGAATATGAGCTACTTTGTAAGAAAAGGCCATTATTTCTTTTAAGTATTTGAAAAAAACATTTCTATAGGTTGCAAAAAATTAGGAAATATTAAAATGTATTTGAGTGTTTTGTTCTATATGAATGCATGCTTCTACAAACTGCCACAGTACACAGACTTCACATTAGGTGTGCTTAAAATGTAGGAGGAACTTTAGAAGGAATGGCCTTTTTTTAAACTTATTTGAAATAGTTCTCAAAACTGGAGTTTCTGAGGATTTTCTTGATTTTTAACCCCAAATTGCTATCGTAAAATATCTTTATACACCAAATACTTCAGTAAAATAGTTTTATATAAGGTGTGCTTGTGGGATGTCCCATGTACTAACTGATCATTGTATTCTTCTACTTATTAGAAATGGGGTCTTTCTAGGCCTCTGAAACAGAATACATTTCAGAAAAACAGAAAAACATCTTTGCAAAATGCTAGAAATGCAGTAAAACTTTTTTATATAAGGTGTGAATATAGTTTGGCACCTCCAATATACAAACTAAATATTGTTTTTTTTTTTTTCAACTTCTTAGAAATGGGGGTTCCACTTTATATTGTGTCCCTAATACCTGTGTACTTAGTAATTAGATGTGTATGTAGTATGTAACCACAGTGTAAGTACACATTGGTACATAGTATCTATAGCTCTAATGTTTGTGTAACTACATATTTGTAATAACCCATTGAATGGTATGTGTAAGTACAAATGTGCAACAGGACATTGGTGATAAAATTTATTGGTAAGAAAGTAAAAATGTGTAACAGGACTAATAGCAATATTCAATTTATTATGTAATTACCCCTATGTTACACTGCAGTGGCAAGTAAATTAGGCTTTACATATAAAATGTGGTTGGTGTCCACAATGTTGCACTTTAAATGAAGTCGACAGCTCCTGAGGAGTTACCATGTAAGTACACGGGTATTAAAGTGGTGCACCAACTCCTCCCACTTTACAGAACCCTAAACCCACCCATCTCCACCACCTGGATCAAATGGTTCAAATTACTCTTATACATATTGTTGTTACAAAATGTAGATTTACATGTCCTGTTATACATTTGTACTTGCACAAACCATTCTGAGGGTTGTTACAAAAATATTATAGCCATGGATACTATATACCAATGTATACTTACACTGTGTTATATATTACGTACACATGTAGTTACATTGTATATACACAGGTATTAAGAACACTTAAGATAATGTGGGAGCGACATGGGATATTTATAGCCCAAAGAATCACCATATAGTCCCATATCTGAAAATGCTGCTGTAAAATGGTTTGATATGAGGTGTGCATATAGTATGGGATGTCCCTGATAAGAACTGACTTTTGTTTTTTTCTACTTATTAGAAATGGGATCTTTATAGCCCTTTAAAGTGTAATAATGTCCCATATCTTGAAAATGCTGCAGTAAAATGGTTTGATATGAGGTGTGCATATAGTATGGGATGTCCCTGATAAGAACTGACTTTTGTTTTTTTCTACTTATTAGAAATGGGATCTTTATAGCCCTTTAAAGTGTAATAATGTCCCATATCTTGAAAATGCTGCAGTAAAATGGTTTGATATGAGGTGTGCATATAGTATGGCATGTCCTTTATAAGAACTGACCATTGTTTTTTTCTACTTATTAGAAATGGGATCTTTACAGCCCTTTAAAGTGTATTAATGTCCCATATCTTGAAAATGCTGCAGTAAAATGGTTTGATATGAGGTGTGCATATAGTATGGGATGTCCCTGATAAGAACTGACTTTTGTTTTTTTCTACTTATTAGAAATGGGATCTTTATAGCCCTTTAAAGTGTAATAATGTCCCATATCTTGAAAATGCTGCAGTAAAATGGTTTGATATGAGGTGTGCATATAGTGTGGGAGGTCCCTGATAAGAACTGACTTTTGTTTTTTTCTACTTATTAGAAATGGGATCTTTACAGCCATTTAAAATGTAATAATGTCTCGAATCTTAAAAATGCTGCAGTAAAATGGTTTGATATGAGGTGTGCAAATAGTATGGGACGTCCCTTTTAGGAACAGACCATTGTTTTCTTCTACTTATTAGAAATGGGATCTTTACAGCCATTTAAAGTGTAATAATGTCCCATATCTCGAAAATGCTGCAGTAAAATGGTTTGATATGAGGTGTGCATATAGTATGGCATGTCCTTTATAAGAACATACCATTGTTTTTTTCTACTTATTAGAAATGGGATCTTTATAGCCCTTTAAAGTGTAATAATGTCCCATATCTCGAAAATGCTGCAGTAAAATGGTTTGATATGAGGTGTGCATATAGTATGGCATGTCCTTTATAAGAACATACCATTGTTTTTTTCTACTTATTAGAAATGGGATCTTTATAGCCCTTTAAAGTGTAATAATGTCCCATATCTCGAAAATGCTGCAGTAAAATGGTTTGATATGAGGTGTGCATATAGTATGGGACATCCCTGATAAGAACTGACCATTGTTTTTTTCTACTTATTAGAAATGGGATCTTTACAGCCATTTAAAGTGTAATAATGTCCCGTATCTTGAAAATGCTGCAGTAAAATGGTTTGATATGAGGTGTGCATATAGTATGGGACGTCCCTGATAAGAACTGACTATTGTTTTTTTCTACTTATTAGAAATGGTGTCTTTATAGCCCTCTAAATCATTGTATTGTCCCATATCTGAAAAATGCTGCAGTAAAATGGTTTGAAATGAGGTGTGCATATAGTATGGGACATCCCAGATAAGAACTGACTGTTGTTTTTTTCTACTTATTAGAAATGATGTCTTTATAGCCCTCCAAATCACCATTTGGACCCATATCTCGAAAATGCTGCAGTAAAATGGTTTGATATGAGGTGTGCATATAGTATGGCATGTCCTTTATAAGAACTGACCATTGTTTTTTTCTACTTATTAGAAATTATGTCTTTATAGCCCTCCAAATCACCATTTGGACCCATATCTCAAAAATGCTGCAGTAAAATGGTTTGATATGAGGTGTGCATATAGTATGGCATATCCTTTATAAGAACTGACCATTGTTTTTTTCTACTTATTAGAAATGGGGTCTTTATAGCCCTTTAAAGTGTAATAATGTCCCATATCTCAAAAATGCTGCAGTAAAAGGGTTTGATATGAGGTGTGCATATAGTATGGGACATCCCTGATAAGAACTGACTGTTGTTTTTTTCTACTTATTAGAAATGGGATCTTTATAGCCCTTTAAAGTGTAATAATGTCCCATATCTCAAAAATGCTGCAGTAAAATGGTTTGATATGAGGTGTGCATATAGTATGGCATGTCCTTTATAAGAACTGACCATTGTTTTTTTTCTACTTATTAGAAATGATGCCTTTATAGCCCTCCAAATCAACATTTGGACCCATATCTAAAAAATGCTGCAGTAAAATGGTTTGATATGAGGTGTGCATATACTATGGCATATCCTTTATAAGAACTGACCATTGTTTTTTTCTACTTATTAGAAATTACGTCTTTATAGCCCTCCAAATCACCATTTGGACCCATATCTCGAAAATGCTGCAGTGAAATGGTTTGATATGAGGTGTGCATATAGTATGGGAGGTCCCTGATAAGAATTGACTATTCTTTTTTTCTACTTATTACAAATGGGATCTTTAAAGCCAGTTAAAGTGTAATAATGTCCCATATCTCAAAAGTCCTGCAGTAAAATGGTTTGATATGAGGTGTGCATATAGTATGGGACGTCCCTGATAAGAACTGACCATTGTTTTTTTCTACTTATTAGAAATTACGTCTTTATAGCCCTCCAAATCACCATTTGGACCCATATCTCGAAAATGCTGCAGTAAAATGGTTTGATATGAGGTGTGCATATAGTATGGGAGGTCCCTGATAAGAATTGACTATTCTTTTTTTCTACTTATTACAAATGGGATCTTTATAGCCCTTTAAAGTGTAATAATGTCCCATATCTTGAAAATGCTGCAGTAAAATGGTTTGATATGAGGTGTGCATATAGTATGGGACATCCCTGATAAGAACTGACCATTGTTTTTTTCTACTTACTAGAAATGGGATCTTTACAGCCATTTAAAGTGTAACAATGTCCCGTATCTTGAAAATGCTGCAGTAAAATGGTTTGATATGAGGTGTGCATATAGTATGGGACGTCCCTGATAAGAACTGACTATTGTTTTTTTCTACTTATTAGAAATGGTGTCTTTATAGCCCTCTAAATCATTGTATTGTCCCATATCTGAAAAATGCTGCAGTAAAATGGTTTGAAATGAGGTGTGCATATAGTATGGGACATCCCAGATAAGAACTGACTGTTGTTTTTTTCTACTTATTAGAAATGGGATCTTTACAGCCATTTAAAGTGTAATAATGTCCCATATCTCGAAAATGCTGCAGTAAAATGGTTTGATAAGAGGTGTGCACATAGTATGGGATGTCCATGATAAGAACTGACTTTTGTTTTTTTCTACTTATTAGAAATTGGATCTTTACAGCCCTTTATAGTGTAATAATGTCCCGTATCTTAAAAATGCTGCAGTAAAATGGTTTGATATGAGGTGTGCAAATAGTATGGGACATCCCTTATAGGAACTGACCATTGTTTTTTTCTACTTATTAGAAATTATGTCTTTAAAGCCCTCCAAATCACCATTTGGACCCATATCTCAAAAATGCTGCAGTAAAATGGTTTGATATGAGGTGTGCATATAGTATGGCATATCCTTTATAAGAACTGACCATTGTTTTTTTCTACTTATTAGAAATGGGGTCTTTATAGCCCTTTAAAGTGTAATAATGTCCCATATCTCAAAAATGCTGCAGTAAAAGGGTTTGATATGAGGTGTGCATATAGTATGGGATGTCCTTTATAAGAACTGACCATTGTTTTTTTCTACTTATTAGAAATGATGTCTTTATAGCCCTCCAAATCACCATTTGGACCCATATCTCAAAAATGCTGCAGTAAAATGGTTTGATATCAGGTGTGCATATAGTATGGGATGTCCCTGATAAGAACTGACTTTTGTTTTTTTCTACTTATTAGAAATGGGATCTTTATAGCCCTTTAAAGTGTAATAATGTCCCATACCTTGAAAATGCTGCAGTAAAATGGTTTGATATGAGGTGTGCATATAGTATGGGACATCCCTGATAAGAACTGACTGTTGCTTTTTTTCTACTTATTAGAAATGGGATCTTTACAGCCATTTAAAGTGTAATAATGTCCCATATCTCGAAAATGCTGCAGTAAAATGGTTTGATATGAGGTGTGCATATAGTATGGCATGTCCTTTATAAGAACTGACCATTGTTTTTTTCTACTTATTAGAAATTATGTCTTTATAGCCCTCCAAATCACCATTTGGACCCATATCTCAAAAATGCTGCAGTAAAATGGTTTGATATGAGGTGTGCATATAGTATGGGACATCCCTGATAAGAACTGACTGTTGCTTTTTTCTACTTATTAGAAATGGGATCTTTATGACCCTTTAAATTGTAATAATGTCCCATATCTTGAAAATGCTGCAGTAAAATGGTTTGATATGAGGTGTGCATATAGTATGGGACATCCCTGATAAGAACTGACTGTTGCTTTTTTCTACTTATTAGAAATGGGATCTTTACAGCCATTTAAAATGTAATAATGTCCCATATCTCGAAAATGCTGCAGTAAAATGGTTTGATATGAGGTGTGCATATAGTATGGGACATCCCTGATAAGAACTGACCATTGTTTTTTTCTATTTATTAGAAATGGGATCTTTACAGCCATTTAAAGTGTAATAATGTCCCGTATCTTGAAAATGCTGCAGTAAAATGGTTTGATATGAGGTGTGCATATAGTATGGCATGTCCTTTATAAGAACTGACCATTGTTTTTTTTCTACTCATTAGAAATGGGATCTTTATAGCCCTTTAAAGTGTAATAATGTCCCATATCTTGAAAATGCTGCAGTAAAATGGTTTGATATGAGGTGTGCATATAGTATGGCATGTCCTTTATAAGAACTGACCATTGTTTTTTTCTACTTATTAGAAATGGGGTCTTTATAGCCCTTTAAAGTGTAATAATGTCCCATATCTCAAAAATGCTGCAGTAAAATGGTTTGATATGAGGTGTGCATATAGTATGGGACATCCCTTATAGGAATAGACCATTGTTTTTTTCTACTTTTAAGAAATGGGATCTTTATAGCCCTTTAAAATGTAATAATGTCCCATATCTCAAAAATGCTGCTGTAAAATGGTTTGATATGATGTGTGCATATAGTATGAAATGTCCCTGATAAGAATTGACTATTATTTTTTTCTACTTATTACAAATGGGATCTTTATAGCCCTTTAAAGTGTAATAATGTCCCATATCTTGAAAATGCTGCAGTAAAATGGTTTGATATGAGGTGTGCATATAGTATGGCATGTCCTTTATAAGAACTGACCATTGTTTTTTTCTACTTATTAGAAATGGGGTCTTTGTAGCACTCTAAATCACCATTTGGACCCATATCTCAAAAATGCTGCAGTAAAAGGGTTTGATATGAGGTGTGCATATAGTATGGGACATCCCTTATAGGAACATACCATTGTTTTTATCTACTTATTAGAAATGGGATCTTTATAGCCCTTTAAAATATAATAATGTCCCATATCTCGAAAATTCTGCAGTAAAATGGTTTGATATGAGGTGTGCATATAGTATGGGATGTCCCTGATAAGAACTGACTTTTGTTTTTTTCTACTTATTAGAAATGGGATCTTTACAGCCCTTTAAAGTGTAAAAATGTCTCGTATCTTAAAAATGCTGCAGTAAAATGGTTTTATATGAAGGGTGCATATAGTATGGGACGTCCCTGATAAGAACTGACTATTGTTTTTTTCTACTTATTAGAAATGTTGTCTTTATAGCCCTCTAAATTGCCACATGGACCCATATCTCAAAAATGCTGCAGTAAAATGGTTTGATATGATTTGTGCATATAGTATGGAATGTCCTTTATAAGATCTGACCATTGTTTTTTTCTACTTATTAGAAATGGGATCTTCACAGCCCGTTAAAGTGTAATAATTTCCCATTTCTGGAAAAAGCTGCAGTAAAATGGTTTGATATGAGATGTGCTCATAGTATGGGACGTCACTGATGAGAACTGACTATTATTTTTTTCTACTTATTAGAAATGGGGTCTTTATAGCACTCTAAATTGCCATATGGACCCATATCTCAAACATGCTGCAGTAAAATGCTTTGATATGAGGTGTGCATATAGTATGGCATGTGCTTTATAAGAACTGACCATTGTTTTTTTCTACTTATTATAAATGGTGTCTTTATAGCCATCGAAATCACCATTTGGACCCATATGTCAAAAATGCTGCAGTAAAAGGTTTTGATATGAGGTGTGCATATAGTATGGGAAATCCCTTATAGGAACAGACTATTGTTTTTTTCTACTTATTAGAAATTGTGTCTTTATAGCCCTTTAAATCATTGTATTGTCCCATATATTAAAAATGCTGCAGTAAAATGGTTTCATATGAAGTGTGCATATAGTATGGGATGTCCCTGATAAGAACTGACTATTGTTTTTTTCTACTTATTAGAAATGTTGACTTTATAGCCCTCTAAATCGCGATATGGACACATATCTCAAAAATGCTGAAGTAAAATGGTTTGATATGAGGTTTGCATATAGTTTGGGATGTCCCTTATATGAACTGACCTTTGTTTTTTTTCTAGAAATAGGGTTGTGATGAGTGGGGCGGGGCCGCGAGCCATGAGAACGGAATGAGGCCAGTGGAGTGACTGGAAATGAGCGACGCCTGCTCCACTCACCGGTCTCGCGTCCCACGGTGGAGATGGAAGGATACAAAAGAGGGGGCGACGACAGTGAACAACGAGAGAGGGCCAGGCCAGGCCATGATTTTAGTTTGTGTTTGGTTTTTGTTTGTAAGCGACAGTCGTCCGTGAAGGGCTGTCGCAGTGTTTTGTGTTTATTTTGTTATTAAAAGCCTTATTTGATTGATGGCCGGTTTCCGCCTCCTTCTTCCTGTGAATAAAAAGTTTTGTACTCCGCTATAGGGGTCTTTATAGCCATCTTAATCGCCATATGGACCCATATCTCAAAAATGCTTTAGCAAAATGATTTTTTGTGTATATAGTATGGGACGTCCCTGATAAGAACTGACCATTGTTTTTTTTCTATTTATTAGAAATATGATCTTTATAACCCTTTAAAGTGTAATAATGTCCCATATCTCAAAAATGCTGTTGTACAATGGTTTGATATGAAGTTTGCATATAGTATGCGAAGTCCCTTATAAGAACTGACCATTGTTTTTTTTCTACTTGTTAGAAATGGGATCTTTAAAGACTTGTAAAGTGTAATATTATCCTATATCTCTAAAAGTCTCCAGTAAAATGGTTTTATGTGAGGTATGGATATAGTATGGGATGTCTTCTTTAAGAACTGACCTTTAATTGCTTCTTTCTCATCATAAAAAAGTGTCTTCTAAATCAGTGAATGTCCCATATCTCGTTTTCTACTAATAATTGTAATGCTTTGAAAGGCTGAAAATTATAGTAATACAGAGCAGTCAAGGAAAACAATAAGTTACACGAATATTAGAGCAGATGGGCGAAAAAGGTCGTCATAGATCAAATCTGAACGTATAGATGAAAAGCGCTCTGAAAGCGCGTTCCCTCTCTGTTGTTCCTGCTATTGCCGTAATTATAGTAATACACGCGCATATAAATTTCACTCGCGGCTGGCTTGACGGTGTTTTTCTGAAGTGCGGCTGGCTTGACCGCAGTGCGGTATGCACAGCGCTTGGCCGCTGGGTTTAGCGTTGCCTTTCAGATACAACGCGATTTGCCCTGCTCTGCGCTATGGCGTAGGCGGAGTTTTAAAAACTTTTAGCGGGAGCTCTTTCATAGTCTGTTGTTCCTCTTTTCGGTCAGCAGCAAACATGTATCTGTCCCGTTGTAAGAAGCGAGCGATAGCGCTAGTCCTGCTGATGAGAATTAAGAGAGAAGCAAGGAAGAAGAGGCTACCCTCAGGCCCAGGGAACAATTTGGTGAATTCAGGCTGGTTACGTTACTCTAACGCTAATATAGCTTCCTTTTTAGCAGGCCCCTTAAATGCTTGCTATTAACTTGTTTGAAGGTGGTTCTTCTCAAAATTGACAGCGGTGTGTTCATTGCACTAACGTTAACCATTTTGATTCAGACTGCACAAAGAGAAGAGGAGAAGATATACGGGTCCGTTGTGAATGTGTCTGTGAGAGCAAATATAGTGTAGTTACAGTAACTACAGTAGGTGCGTCAGAAATGATTAAATCAGAGGGGACATGTAAATAAATCTGAGCTGAACAAGCGCTTTTTTCTTTTCTTTTTTTTTCTTACATATTGTTTCAAAGCAGCTTTACAGACATAACAGGAAAATGTTGAAATAATATTGTTAAATATAAGGAGGTTAATACCTATTGCTTGACAAATAAAAATATATATATATATATTTCTCATTTTTGCCTATGTAGGAGATCCCTGTTTATTATTATTATAATTCTAATGATGACATGAGTAATGATACATGGTGATATTATTAATACACATGCTTATTCTTTCTATGTCTCTCTTTCTGCCCTACAGATGGCTGAAAAAGGTGAATGATGTAGCAGCAAAAGTGTGGGACTACTTCTGCAAATACTTTAACTTTAACTTTAGTATTATAATTTATTTACAGTACACACACAGACTGTTAAAATCAGCTTCAACTGGAAGAAAGTAAAAGTGTTAAATGTTTAAAATCAGACTGTTTTTTGATCGTTAAAAAATATATACTTTTGATGTGCAATTGTTTAGTGATTGAGACCGTAATCTAAGGCTTTTTTTTACATAAATCCCTTCTGGAAAATGGTTTATACAGCCCACATACATAGAACAGGCAGATATTTTGCCATTGAATGTTATGTAAGTGCAGCTTATAGCAAATGGGTCTAATATCCAGTTTATTTTCAAAATCAAAATATCGGCTTATAAATCGGCTCTTTTCAAGTTAATATCGGCATCGGCATCGGCCCCCAAAAATCCATATCGGTCGGGCTCTAATATTTAGACTCCCATTACACAATTTTAACATCGAATAAAGCACATGAAGTATTTGATAATATCGTTGTCACAGGATGCATGCTATTGTTCCAGTCACGGCGTTGCAGAAGGTTTCTAAAATAGAATGTGCTGTCGCTTGTCAAGGTTGGTTGGTTGGGGCAAAACCTCAGGCTAACATGGAAAAGATACCTTTTATCACATGCTGCAATGCCACTGCACGTCTGGTTAGGATACAGTGTAAGGAAAGCTGTGACGGTTGAGTGTATGAAGAGTTCAACATTGCACACTTTAAGTAAGTGCAATATCTGGGTGTCTGAAATGCATTTTTCTTTCTGGGATTTCAATGTGAATGCACCTTACTCTATTCACACTACTTTATCACAAAATGGCATAAAACAGTGCAGAAGTAAACCATTTGGGATGCACCTATGATCTCTACGAGAGATGTGTGTGAATTACAACTTCTTCCCCTGAAAGAATGTGTTTGAATTCCATTCAAGTTTAGTGCTTGGTACAGTGCAGTACTCTTAAAAGTCCCCTAAAATAATTACGAAGCAATCTGATTTCAGCCTTCATGTGAAAAATTCCTTTAATTCCAAGCTCTTTCCTGGAGTCCTATTTACCAGCTCACTGTCAGGATGACTATTAAGTTCTTTAATAAAGAAAGCTTGAAACTAGAAAGGAGCAACATTTGCTATTTTTTCCCCTACATATCAATTTTCCTAATCAGGAAACTGATGAAACTGTTTGGTAAAGTGTATAACAAGGTGTAGAATGTAAAAAATGCATATAAGTCCCATGAAAGGAGCATGCAATTAGATATTACAAAACTTTTTTTTTTCAAGAAGAAGAAAGATATAAAGAAATGAGAAGCGGCATGGTTGATCAATGATGACATCTTTAATGAGAGTCCTGATGAAATGGTGCTCGGATGAAGGACTGATTGAAAATGTCTGGAATGCGGTTTTAACCGGGCTGAAACATTCTGGCAGTAATCATGTGAGAACTCTTAGATGGATTATGTACTTCGGAAAAATGCCAGCTTTATAAAAGATTCCACCTTAAATTTATATTTGTAAGTCTTTGATCCACATAACCTGTAAGCATCAATTTTATATAATATAACCTATTTGATTGTTCATTTTCAACCTTGCTTATCCTTCTATCACCAGACTACACTGATAGCAAGCAATTAAAAAATCCAGATTAAGCAAATAAATTCAACAAACAATGCTTTCTTGATTGACAATGAGAACATTATGCCCTAATTACATATTGCAGTACAGAAACATGGGTGTTTGTGTGCAGGAAACGCTACATGCTGTTCTAGGCACGAGTACAGGGAAGTATTCAAGTGGAAGGAAGTGCGACACAAACTAGTAACAATATGCACAAGAGCTAGAGGAAACAACAGAGGTTCTAGATCCAGGACAAACCCTTTGATCAGATCACCATCCTGTGTAAATGTATAAAGCTTGCTAGGCTGCATCAGAAGCATACGCTGTACTTCTCTCTTATGTTGTATACTACGTTATGCTGTGAGAAATGTCGCCAAGCCTCTCTTACCAGAGACTCTTTAACCTTCTCTGCAGGCATATCCTGGAAAACATTCTCCTCTGGAGTTCACTTTGATTGGCTGTTTGGTCAGCGCAGCAGATCTCTCCTCAGACAAACGCCAGCAGGATGGGCCTCCTTTCTGTGACGTCCACCCCGAGAGCGCACAATGGGTGCAGTAGAGGGAATATTTCACCGCTGATAATGGTGTCTGAGGAGTGAAAAAAAGGCCTTGCATTCCCGGCCAGCTTCAGAATAAAGAGGGCCCAGAGTCCCCTGCACGGAGAAAGCTGCCAAGCACAGGCCTCTCAGAGATGGGCCGACCCTCCCCTCGAATACTGTAAAGGCTTCATCATCCAGCCCATTATTCCATTCAAAATCATTTGAGCTGGTAGAACAAGAAGAACTTATGTAGAGCTGTTCCCATAGGAAAGGGTTCTCCCAGACAACGAGATTAACCTGTTAAATGTCACCCCATCCCGATACGGGAAGCCTACGTTGACTATACTATATTACAATCAAATCTAATCTAATCTTGACAAACTATATATCGTTGGAAAGGTCTAAGACTCCCAAATATATATTATACCAATATTTTTTGTTAAAAGTTATATAGGAAAAGTAATAGATCAATTTATGACAAGAGTGCACCCTCAGAAATCTACATTACAAAAGGAGCTTTGACCTATTTTTAAAAAACAGACTTCCTCGTTGCCTTTTTCTCTATCACATTTTAGAAATCATCAGAAGTTATATATCACTTGAAAACATAAAATCTCAAAATTCATCCTTTGAAACCCATTTTAAAATCAGACATTGCATTACCATGTAAATGGCACATCAAAATCATGTTACAAAATGTTTTCAGTCGAGAAATATAAAAATGTAGGTTTGTATCATGTACATTCAAGTCTATCTTCAAAAACGTCAGTGACAGTTAACAGGTTAAATGGAAGACTTTTTTTTTGGAAATATTACATGTCTCCTCTCAACAGTATGGAAATCTCTTTCTGCCACTGAATAAAAAAATAGAAAGATAATAATGACTTTATCTTGCAATTCTGACTTTTTCCTCAGACTTGTGTGATACTGACAGATGTGACTTATAAAGTCAGAATTGTGAGATATAAAGTCGCTACTCTGAGAACTGGAGTTTATTGAGTGGGAAAAAAAAAGTCTGATTTGTTTTTATATTTTAACAATTCTGAGTTTGTAATGGCAATTGTGAGTTTATATCTCACAATAAAAAATAAAAAAAAGAGAAGTCGTCAGAATTGCAAGATACAAGTCGCAATGTCCATTCGACAGTGTCTCAAGATCTGAAATCAATAGTCAGACACTCCCATATGAATTTAAACATTAGATTTTATTCAGCCATATCATATTAGTTCAACTTCTGAATTCACAGAAAGCCTTCCACAAACAAAGGGGAGCTATTCTTAACCTTTACTCAGACTCGAAGTATCACAGCATCACCCATCAGTCACCTGCGCTCGTAAACATGTGAGAAGATCGCTCGACAAACAAGATGATTGTCCACACGTGCGATTAATGAAGAAAAGTCAATCATTTCATAACTGCATTTATAAATAATGTTCAATACTGGTGAAGTGAAACAAAACATAAACAAACACTAAACTTTGTATACATATATATATATATATATATATTATTTTAAGTGAAACTAACGTGTGGTTAAAGCACACTTCTCTCATTCGGCATCAATACAAAGGAGTATGCTTTACGTATATTTTGCGTGATGTTTATTGCATTATATCGTATAATACACTTTGGAATATAAGTCACAGTCAGTTTCAGATGATAAAAACGTGACTTGTATTACAGATGCAAATGCAAAACGTTTTCAGAAACTTATTTCAAAATATATTTGAGCATTTATGGTTTTGTTTTTACAGTGTAAACTCTTATTTACCTTTCACCTGAAAAAAAAAATGTTCTGAAACTACTTTCCTTTACAGCTGGTTTATAAAGTCCTGCCCTACATTTCTAAAGTCACATTCTTCAAGTAAATGATTGGGAAAGTCGTGACTTTCTTACTCCGATCTACGTCACAATCACATTTTTGACCTGGTCTCGTCAGGATTGGTGTCTGGGATTATCTTTATTGGCTCTGACCCAGACTTTTAATGCAGTTGACAAGCAACAGTATAAAGTGGATCAAGGCAAATTATGAAAATACTTGCAGTAGCATTTGCTAATAGGCAATTTAGCAATGCAAAATATTTGCTAAGACAGTGGCAATGCTCCAAAAACCCTTTGAAACTTGACTAACCAAACAAACTTTTTTCAGAAAACATGCTTATGCACTTGAAGAATGGATGAATTCACTCATTAACATAATCAGTTAATACTTGTCTACATTACATGTTAAATTCATTCATGCTGAAGATACTATTACTGATTATAAAATGTTCAATCGACACAGTTGGGGTCCTCAGCTAGCACTTCTCTAAATATTTCAAGATTTTGAAAGAAAAAAAACTTTATTGTGACAGGTAACAGAATTTGACACGTTTAAATAAAGATCCTTCATAGAATCAGAAATACACAAAAGATTGTTAGAAGGCAGTTCATTATTTTAAGTTGGGGCTTAATGAATGGAGAATTAAAAAAATGAATTATAAATCCATGGAAGGATAAAATGTGATTGTATCCAAATCCTGAAAGTCACTACTCTCTTTAGAAACAATGAGGTCAAGCAAACACACACACACACACACACACACACGCGCGCGCGCACACACACACACACTCAAAACAAAGTTACAAAGACAGACACATAATTATTCAGTAAAAACTTTACAATAAGATTAACTAACAATATATTTTCTACAGAATTTATTAATCTTTGTACTGTAATAAGAATACAGTCATTCATTGTTTATGCTAGTTCACAATGCATTCACTAACAGATAAATAATGCTTGATTTTAAAAATGTTTTAGCATGTAAATATTGGAATTAACAGTTTTAGCTTTTGTGATAATATGTAGAGTACATTTAGGCCTTTTAAATTTCACACTTTAAAAGAACACCACAGTATTTAAAAAAAACTGCTACATCTCCAGAACAACAGTTTTACAGATGCAAATGAAAACCACGAAAGGCCACGCAAGAACTAAACTTTAACCAGAGAAATGTTTGTGCCAAATGATGTCACATTCTTCACATTGCCTCGCTTAGGTAACAGGACAAGGTGAAAGAACAAGTGTAACAAAAGACCGTAAACAGCGTCGGTGAGGAAATGGCCCACTTTGAGATCTGTCATTCTTCCTGAAGTCTATGTAGAGGCTGGGCTTTATAGCAAGAACACAACAGAATAAAAAGTAGTGGGAATTTACTAGTAGCAGGATCCTTATTGTCAGCCATGATAAAGATACTGTGAGGAATAATGGTGGACCCTGATACTGTTCTCTCATTACCTAAAAACTCACAATTACAAGCCATGAGAATACAGGAAGAGGAGCAGGTAGATGAAGGGACGGTCCTTAGGGAAAGGCACAAAAGGCGTCAGGAGGGGAACATTGACGCAATCTTTTCTCGAGGCGCTCCAGTGATCTAATTCAATGACGTCACAAAGTGTCTTTCTTTCCTGTCACTGATAGTTGCTCTAGAAAGAACAAAAGAGTTCTGATTATAGTTATTCACATCCTTTCATAAAGATGTTTTCTTGTATTCCTAGAACTGGTTTACAAAATGCCACCTGGAGTCACACCTGGAAATCATTTATTTGGCATCCAAAATGTTACTGTAGAGTCTCATGGGCTTTTTTTCTGCATTCCATCTTGACGTGCAATGCTACATTTTAATGAACTGAATAACTTTGCAGATAATACTTTTTTTTTCTGATCATTATTTATAATAAGTTTGTTGAGCACTGGCGTGTTTTATCATAGTGAGATTGTTAAGATTTGTATCAGTTAATAGGGATGTAACGATTCCCTAAAATCATTATGTGATACGACACTGATTTCACGATAAGATTTGCTCATGATTTTACACACGAAAAGGAGTCCTTTTACAGTTTACCAGACAGAATGCTGCACTTTTATTTGTGAAATTGAAATATGACTAATAAAGAAACTGCGTTGTAATGACGGGAAAAGTAATTAGTTAGATTACTGCGTTACTGAAAAAATAACGTCGTTACCTAACGCCGTTCTTTTAAACGCCGTTATTCCAAACACTGGTAAGCAATGTCGGTTTTGCTCAATTTCGCAAACGCAAATAGATCCAAACGAAGGCACAGCAGAACTTTTTCAATACTGCATGAATCAGTGGACCATTCTAACAGCGAAACGCTTCGCATCTGAATGAATAGGTTGAATGAATGACTCACTCATTAAGACCTAATGGTGCTTTTAGTTTCATATTTATAGCATCATCTTATTTTGTTTTTTAAATGTAATAAAAAAAAACATTAATACACATTTATTATCACTATTTCTGCAAAGCTGAATCAAAATAAATTATGAATGATAAAACTTAGGCTGGTAAATCACTGGAAGTTGGCACAAATTCGTGACAATCACGCAACCCGACAGATGCATGGATGTTCATTGTCTCTTCTCATGTAATCTAACAGCCGTCTTATGGAGTCCTTATCAGTGGTGATAACATGGGATGGGAATGATGTGCGAGATAAACATACACATGCAACACGAGCACATACAGTGTTATGTCACACTGACTCAGGTTGTTAACGTTCATCACAAAACTTTCTCTGATGACTCAACTTCTGTTGCTAATGTGTTTGTGACAGGACTTGTGCTGACTGGGACTCGTCACATTACGTGACAGGTGAACCGCACTCGCTCAATTACACAGAAATGTTCTGTTTAAAGCCCATAAGGACAAAGTTTCATTTTTATACTCCCTTACATAATATGTAAGCCTCACAGAGGAACTCAACGAAAACGAGTCCACGAATGGCAATGCCAAATGTTTATAAAAACCGCTAGGCCTGTTAATCATTTCAAGTTCACTAAAGACAAAAAACTACCAGGTGTACTTTTCTCCTTTTGCAACTCCGTTGGAAAATACGCTGGAAACAGATCAGTAATCCTACCCGGGGAGTGGAAATTGCTGAAATTCTCACATTACCGTTTCTGAAAGGACAAGCCAGGAAGAGGTTGCTATCAGGTGACACTCAGCTGTCAATCAAACAGTTCAGCTCACTACTAATTATACATGATCCACACAGAACTGAATATGTCTACAATACATACAAAATTATAGAGATCAGGTCCACTCAGACACTTCTTCTTCTGGATTGAAGGCTTTTGATTATTAGGTTAATTCATGATATCGGCTCCAAAACACGCATGCAAAAATCATTTATCTTCCTCAACATGTCACCAGTCTGATGTCCACATGCCTTCTTAAAAGAGCATGAGAACGTCAACCTTACAATCAGGGTCATCGTTTTCCCCCAAAAAAACTTTTTGCACCAGGGTTATTATAGTTAACTGAAATTAAAACGAAAATGATAACCATAAAAAAACAAAAACATCATCACTTTAACGGAGATGAAATCAAATATTTTTATTTCAGCTAACTGCCAAGAAAACATTTCTCATTTAAATTTAGATTAACCTAAAATAAATAAAAATGTATAAAAAAAATTAGACACATTAAAAAAAATACTAAAAAGAAACAATATTACTAAAGTGCTATCTAAAATTAAAATATAAAAATAAAACAAGTTCAAAATATTAATAAAAACTATAATAGTATCCCAATGATACTAAAATAACACAGTTTGACAAAGAAAGTGAAGCTTATTTTAGGACTTTTAAGAATGAATGATTGATTGCATTAAATGCATTAAATAAAAAAAGCTGTATTTTCAAATATAATATTATGTTGAGCTAAATTTTATTTATGCTGAAATATGACACTTTTTAGTAAAGGCATTTACTTTTGCATAAAACTTTTCATTTTCATTAAAGCAAATTAAAATTCCCTCACTCTTTTTTTGACATTGGGGTGAAATATAATTTGGATAATGAGTTTTCTCTTTACTGCTAGCAAGCCTTTATTAATATTATGAAGAAATAACCGTAATGTCTGTCAGTTCAAACATTCCTTTCTGGATTCCTGTTCACTGACCTTGAGATCGCAGACAATCATGCAACGAAGCAAAGGTGAAGTCATATAACGACGGCCAAGACAACCAAGCACATACACTAACATTTGCATTTGTTCCTCTCAAATTTGAATTGCAAATAAGGACAGTTTGATCAGCTGAAGAGATGGTACATGCCCTCTGATTGGTTTGCAAAAACACTGAATACATTAATAAAGATTAAATTACTTAAATGTGAGGTTTTGACACGGTTGTCAGTTACGAAAGCAAAGAAATATATATAATAATTGTGTTGATGTGCTTCCTTGAAACTACAGCTAATGGAAAGTTGAGCGTTGCTGTTCATCATTCCCACTGCGTAGGACGCTTGAAGCTCGACACAAAGGCCTTGAAGGTAAAAATAAGGTAATAGAAGATAATAGCTGCTATTAAAATCCTAATATGGAAGGAATGGGACTCATGTGTTTAATCCTTGCACTCTTGCTAATTACAGCAGATGACAAAGAGCAGCCTTTACAGCAGAAGAAAGCGAGTGGAATAAAACTCAGATTAAGCTTCACTGCCACAGTTTAGTGCTTGTGAACTTTGCTACTTGGCATTAATTCAGAGATGCATGACTATAGAGAGTGATGAAAAAGATAAAAACGTGGAAGTCGAGAGATGGAAGAGGCATGCAGTGTTTGTTACATCTCTCTTATATCAGACTTCTTGGTGTTTGAAATATGCCTGAAATGCACTGTAATTAAATGTCAAGCCTACCGCATATCAGCATTATGAATACCTCTTTCATGAGCTAAAATCACACTGGTTTAAGCAAGACACATCAGCGACATAATGCAACAAAGTGGAGAAAACTCCTAGAAACCAAACCAGCAAACCTGAACCGATTGAATCGCCATCAGTGTGAACACAGCTTCAGATATCTAGCTTCAGGCTAATTAATTGCAATAATGTCAATAATTGAACTTATTTGTGTTAGATTCACCCCAAACTGAAATTCAAGTTTATCCATGTCCAAGCCAGAGTTTGTTTTCCTGCCATTAAAGTGGTGCAACTTTTGCTGGACAAACAGAATGGCACTTTTTTCAGAAGATGGGTGCATTATAATGTCAGAAGTCTCATTGTCCAACAGTAGGCTTTTCATGCTTGATCACTCAGAGACGCTGAAGCAATCAGTCAAATTCTCCAGGAGAAGTCTGGATCATGCTGCTTTCTCTTTATGAGTTACACTAGTTCATGTAGACAGCTCTTCATTTAATGAATTACACATGAAGTGGGTCACATGATCATGAGTGCGTGAAGAACGAAGAGACATAAAAATGCCGAGGGATTTAGGGGTGTCAAGCTCTAGGCAAACAATTCTTTTGCCATCTTATAACTTCATATGATATTACCAACTTTTTTCCTGAACATGCAAAAAGGTTCAGAATCATGTTTTCTTTCTTTTTTTTTTGTTTTGTTAAAACAGTATTTTTAATCACCTGACTGAAAAAAGTGGACTGTGGAAGTAAAACAATGACAAATGTAAACAAAAAAGCATGCACTAATTAGAAAAGAAATTCACATATTATATTAATAATAGGTTTTATTTTTTAAATAAAAAAAATTGTCATTATTTTCACATAACTGTGTTCATACATTTGCACAAAGTGGCAAGAATTATACGACAATTAGTAACAGATTTCTGTCTTAGTTACAAATGACACTAATAATATTATTTGTATTATTATATAATCTGCTCTGAGTTATCAGGCCTGAAGAATCTCAGTTTCAGTTGATGAGAAAATATTTTGACTTGCATCAAAAGCAAATTGACATAAACACTGATCAAATGTTGCATGCCCTTTCTGGGATTGTTCACCCAAAATGAAAGTTCTGTTATCATTTACACACACACACACACACACACACACACACACACACGTGTTGTGCTGGTAGCCACAGACTTCCATAGTAAACAAAATAAAACCAAAAAACGGCAATTTTGTTACCAACATAACTTCTTTTACCTGTAGCTGAAAAAAGAAACTAACATACCTGTAACAATGTGAATGCTATCAACACGCTCGATGATGAAGACGTATTCTAAAATACACAGACGATCACTAAATAAATTCAACACAATATGCATTAACAACGACCTATACGAACAAAAACACAGGGCTACATGTACATGCACATAAGGGACTAAATGAAAACAGGTCATAATCTTTGGTAATACAGAAACAAATTATCACATAATCAAAAACTGAGAAAACCTAAATGAAACGAGAAGAGAAACCGGGACAACTGGAAACAGAACAGAGTATCAAAATAAAAGCCAACAGAATGGAACATAATCCAAACAGCAATGACATGAGGGTGAGTAAATGATGACAAAATGAACTATCCCTTGAAGATGTGATCGGATTTAGCCCTTCTTGGTGAAATAGAGTCATTTTGAAAGGAAAACAGTGTTTGGGAGTTTTCCACACTAGAAGTGGCTTGGTATGAAGGTGACTTCTGTGAGACCTGTGCTTTATGCATCACGACACCGATGTCATTGAGACGAAGCACCAAGTAACCGCCCAGAACACCTTCACAAGCATCTAGCAGTGCACCACCTACATCACCTACCACAAAACTCTCCAGCAGCATAACGGTTGGGTTTGCATGGGCAAGTGCACCGAACGCTTCTCTCTGAATATGTAAAAATCCACATTAATTTTGCTTCCATCTTCCAAGTGCAAGTTCTCTGATGTAAACATGGCTTACTCTGCCAACGTTAGGAAACTAAACCTAAACAGTTCATTCAACGATAAGAAGAGATTCCAAGAAACATCCAGTGGTTTTTCCAAAAACAATATCTTGGACTTCATTTTCTCATCTTGCATGTCATGTTGTACTTAACCTGTATAAACCCATTCATTTTCATTAAAATACTTCTCCTTTGAAACATTTCTCCTTTTGTACTCCACTCTCATGAAAAAAATCTAAATGAGGAATGGAGTTTAATTTTTGAATGAACGGTTCGTTAACTTAAAAGATGACAAGACTAGACAGCAGTCTTAACAGTATACACCTGGCAATCCTACTAACACTTTAACCATATTTATTACAACAAAAGCTCAGGTGACTTTGCGTAGGATCGGTTTACCTTCATGCCTGACCAACATCTGCCCATAATGGCATTTTTAATGAGTGTAAATGACCCAATGGTACATTCCACGTGAGTGTGTCAGCATTTGAAAAAAAACATGAATTTAAGCTTTTGAAACTCGCAATGATAATCAAACAGGAAGTTTCTAAATTAAATGTTTTTTTGTTTTTACTCAGAACATCAATGTCAGAAGCTGCAGTTCAAGATGCATTTTATAGATAAACACTTTTGTGACAGAGAGCCTGGACAGACCAGTTTGCATTGGGATGTCGGCTACTGAACCTTACAGTAACACCCAACAATAAATGGATTGTCTCGTGCCAAAGAGCATTGCTGAATGTTACACAGCGAGCAGATGATTACTGTAATCCTGACCTCCTCAACAGACATTCCTTGAGTTATACAAGAGATATTTGTCAGCGTGTGAGCATAGACGCACCTGTAACAGATACAGGTGTTTTCAATGACAATGCAAGCATGGGAAGCGTCTCTGTGACAGTAAAACTGGCTCATGCATGCTCTGAATCTGTGACAGGAGTCGAGGATGCATTGCGTGTTGCATGTTTTTTAGTAGGTGCATGTGCATGCCATGCTATTCGTAAATCAAGCGAAGCCTGCTACAGAGAACACAGGGAGGCAGTTTTCATCGCCAGAGTCTGGTTTCCTCCGAACAATGCAGAGCAGAGCTGTCACATTTTCAACTCTCTAAACTCATCTTGAATAATTTATCTAAACTGGACTGTTAGTGACCCACAGTGATGCAACTTATGTATTATGAACAGACCATTTGCCAAAATACCCTACAATCCTCTGATCTCTCTTTCTATCCATGTATTACATAGAGGGGGAAATTAGATGGTCAGAATCTGTTCTGCGTGATTACCTCTTTCCCTGGTGGGACAAAGTCCCCGAATATAATGCACTTCTGTACAAAAACCTCTTGTGTAATAGCGTTACACTAATCCCGTATTAAAAGTGCATGCATATGAATAAACATCTTATAAAATAAATAAATCCATTCCACATATTAAAAGCCCATTTACGGACACACTATTTTATCCACCTGCTGCTGTGAGCTGGTGACCGGAAGTAAAGTTTATACAAAGCGATTCGAGCACTCTTTTATCAAACTTACCTGCACGCTTCCGAGCGCGTTTCATCACCGCGGTGTGTCTGTCGAGGTGACACCGTTAACGGAGTGTTCTGAACGAAACTAAAGCAGAACTCCGTGTGTCTTGAGGAAAAGTGAAGCGACCGCCTCCTCTGTGCGGGAGCCAATCAGCGGGCGGGGAGGGGGCCACAAAGGGGCGGGGCGCGAACAGGAGAAAGTTAATGAGCTGTCCATCAAAGGCCCTCATATTTGTTTATGTAAATGTTAATGCTGCATAACTGTAAACATGTAATATCCTCCTGATAACCAGAAAAAAAGTTAATAAAGCATAATAAACACATAGAGAATTTTTTTTAATTCATATTTTATTCTGTGTCGTTTATATAGAGAACGCCAGCACTAGGTTATTAAAATAAATAAATAATAAAACCCACAATAGACATTAAGAGGCATGTATAGACAAATATAATGTATAATTTTTTCTTGCACCAATCAGTTTTTATGTTTCAGGCTGTTTTAAGCCAAACTTTGTACTTTGTACTATGTTATGAAAGACATAACAGATTTGATATACTAACGCACTTTAAGATACGTGTGTAAAATGGACATATAATGAATTTATACACTGCATCTAATTTGCATATTAATGTGTTCTTTTTGGAGCAAAGAAAAAACAGTGTAATAATGGGAGTAATAAATTGGCAACATTTTCATAACAATATCTTATATTTCATCGGAATATTGATCTATAAATTCATGTGTTTGTCAAAAATGCCAGATTAACATGCTCTACAGAATATGAAAATTACGCCCTGTCATAACAAATTCTGATATGTCTATTTTCAACAAACATTTTGAAAATGATCCAGATTTAAGGCGAGACACTGCAAGTGAATAGTGTAATCAAAATAACTCGTTTATTGATTACACTGATAATCGCAAACATTTTTTTGTATTACAAGTTTCCTAAAATGTGATGTTTAAATATGCAAATGAAGCATTATTTAATTAAATATGTGCTAATTTGCATATATTTCTAGTACTGCAATCTGAACACTGGATGACGCTGGTTTCAAATTTCTTGTTTAATTTTTTTGCCATATTGGAGTCAGATGTTTATCTCTTTTTGTCACTCCATAAGAATAAAATGTTGTATAGAATCAAGAAAATTACATGAACAAATCCCTCTGTAATAACCTTCAGAATATAGAAAGGAATGAATATGTAAAGTTTGGTGTGTGCAACTGCTACTGATGTCATAGAGATTAATGGCTCAGAGTTGGAGAAAACGGCCTTTAAAAATATGTATTGATAAAGTGCAATAAAAGAAACACTTAATGTCTTTTAGATGTTTCCTTTCCATTAGTCTAAAAAAAAAAACACTTTAACAAAAAGCTAAAAAGGTGCTTTTTGTCTGCAGTGTCTCCCCTTAAATAACAAAAAATAATAAAAACTCCAAACATTTGATATCTCTGTAATGCCCAGAATCCATCCAGACTTGAAGGGTCTCAGAGAAATTCACTAAAATATAATGTCCTTCGGCGACAAAAAGTAATGAAAAAGTAACGTAATGCATTACTTTCCATGAAAAGTAACAGATACAATGAGTAATGCAATATTGCAATGCATTGCTTTTAAAAGTAAGTTTCCCCAACACTGGTAGAATTAATTCCAGCACTGCTCTAAACCTCTTTTGTCACATAACAGAATCATTAACACGAGCTGTGAAAAGGTGATTAAAATGCTGAAACACTTGTTGGTGCATTTCTTTCTCCATCTGGCCCAACTTATGCATTAAAATTCATAGTGTACTCCCCTTCACACCAATCCTCAAAACACCTTTAAAAGAAAGAAAAGAAATTCAGAACTCTTTAATCATATATATTTTATTCTCAATACAGCAAAATACAAAGATGATTCGCAACAGACTCAGAAAATCCATTAGTAATACTCACTTCACCAAAAAACAAAAAAAAAGTGTTTAAATTACAAGTTATTACAAGTTTGGATAATCGAGGCTCATAAGAGTACCTTTAAAATCATAGATCATATTGCATCCATATATGAATATATATATGTAGATTTCATCTGGTCAATACTTTTAAAACTAAATTGATTTTATACTGCTTGCCAATGATTGCTTTGAGAATGAGTCCTACACACAGACATCTAGAACAATGATGCTCCTCTCTTCAGACAGCAGTCCTATGTCAATAATGGCAGATCTTTCTTCTGGTCAACTGCATTTAGCCCATTTCAACCGGACCAACATCACCTGAACGACAGAAAGCCATGTTCATATAGCACTGCAAATCTGAACATAACTGTACGGACATCACTAACATACAGTGTTCTGTTGAGAGAAAAGAAAATGTGCATTTAATATATTCACATTCTATTTACAATTAATACAAATGTTAAATCGTTGTAAAAAAGAAAAATTATCCTAAAAGAGAATTTCTATGTACATCTGTACAGCTTAGTATTTAAATAGAAACATGCGAGTGTTATTTTCCAACAGGACGAGAAAAAAAAAATAAGATAGAAACTCTCAGCTTGGGTACAGTTATGATCACACAGATAATTAAACATGGATTTAAATCAATCAGTCATGTCGAATCCTCTAAAAGCACTATCATGAATTCTAGTAGAAAAGATTAAAATGGTAAAAACAAGAAAAAAAAAAAGACAGCACAACAACTTCATGTCAGGAGAAGGGAAAATCATTTTAACAACCCATGTTCATATGATGAATCTGGTACAGAAATCAAATTAGTGCATGGATTCATTTACATAAAAGCACAATTAACAGACCTCACCCCATAACACACTGCATTTACTGACTCTCTAAATCAAAATGATGGATTCTGAAAGGTAGCGAGCGCATTTAGTGATGCATCTAGTCGCCAGCCTTTAAATACGTTTAACCTCTAAAAGTTGATGACAATTTCAATTGGCAGGAGTCTTCATTAGCTACTCCACAAACGAGCAAGAAAAGCATCTGCATAGACAGAAGAAACAGTTTAGAGGAAAGATTCTAGTGCAAGAGACGCCAAGTTTCCAGCATTTCGTATCCGGTGGATTGACTTTTCACTTCCCCGCCTTCCTCTTCTCGGTGCTAAACGCTTCTGAGTTTTGATCTGATGAACTGCGTGTGTGGATTGCAGGCCGGTCTGTGCTAATATGTACATATATAAACTGCTATTCTCAACAGCACACATAAATATATCACCACTCGACTGCAAGGACTTTTCAAAGAACTGCAACACACAGGTGACTGTGACACTATAAAGGCAACCTCAAGACTCACATTAAATATTTAAATATGATATTTTCATATACAATAGAAATACGTCTCTTATCTCGTATTGCAACCCTGTTACCATGCCCAAGAGTGAAAAAACGCAACTTGGAACAATTCGCCATTATCTAAATAAAATCTATTATTAGGCTGAGCCACGGTAATAAAATACTCCTGCGTTTAATACCAGAAAATCAATAGTGAGAAAGTGACACCTATGTGAGTGAGCGCTACATTTCGACTAAAAATCTTGGCCTGGGAGTTTGTGGTAGTGATGTATACAAAGAAGACATGACCGGCGTCTGTGGATGAGACAGGCCAAAAAACTAAATAAGAGATTAGGAATAATGCCTTGATATGGTGCCCGACAGTCTCTTAGTCTGGCACTGCTTTCATTATCTGCCGAGTGCATGATGTTCTTTCAGCTTCAAACCTTTCTAGATGTGTATTTCAAGAGAGTTAGTTTCCTGTATATCAAATACAAGGCACGATAAAATGATAAAAAAAAGAAAACCTCAATTTTAAAAGCACCTTTGGTTAAAAGGAGGTACTCTGGTTGAAATAAAAAGCTATAAACATCCAATTATTAGTCTTGTTTGCTTACAGCTAGCAGAAAATTATCAAAAAAGACAGGCAAAGTAAGAAACCAGGCTTTTTTTTTGCTAAACAAGCCGGTGATGTGAGCAGGACGATGCAGTGAACGCTCTGACAGATGTCCGGTTTGGCCGCCTCCCCTCTCATGAATATTCATAGGGTCTGTGGTGGAGGGGCGGGGCTCGAGTGCTTCCATTTTTGGCAAGCTGGTGTAGAAATGAACACAGTGTCACAGGGACGTCTGAGGCAGATCGAGGCATAGAGGGACTACGGATAGATGGCTCTACTGAATGAGCTTGGCGTCCAGTCGTAGCCAGTGCAAGCCCTGCCGTGTGAACCGCACCAGCTCAGTCATGCTGCTGGTGTTGAAGATGAGCGGACCCATAACCTTGTCCAGCTCAGAGAAGAACTCTGCAGGAAAGACCAAAAGAAGAAGTCAGACTTGACGGCCCTTTAACAGGTGGATTCATGCAAGCAAAAAAAAAAAAAAGAAAAAAAAAAAAGACATTCTTGCGTTATTGCTGGGAAGAAATTGATCGGTATTCAGCAGGAAACACATGACAATACGAGCAGGAACAGACATTGAGCTTTTCACAATACACACTGTTTTTACAGGAAGTCATATTATCAAATGTTTACAACATTGTAATGTCTTCATGCCTTAGTCACATTGATTTTGAATTGGTTTTGTTTCACAGTCATCTCCAGGGTGCAGTTATCCCTATTGCTTGTACACTTTTTTTCTACCACATCTTTTCTTCCCTTCTCCTCTCTATTAATGTGCTTGGACACAGGGCTCTGTGAACAGCCAGAGTCTTTTGCAATGACTTTTTGTGTCTTGCCCTCCTTGTGCAAGGTGTCAATAGCCATCTTTAGGACAACTGTCAAGTCAGCAGTCTTCCCCATGATTGTGTATCCTACAGAACTAGACTGAGAGACCATTTAAAGGCTTTTGCAGGTGTTTTGAATTAATCAGCTGATTAGAGTGTGGCACCAGGTGTCTTCAATATTGAACCTTTTCACAATATTCTAATTTTCTTAGATACTGAATCTGGGGTTTTCCTTAGTTGTCAGTTATAAACATTAAAATTAAAAGAATTTTCAGTGAAGTTTTACTTTTTGAATGGAATTAGTGAAATATAATTAGAATATCGTCAGAAAGTTTATGACCAGCACCTTACTTTATTCATCTTTGCTTCTAAAAATTCTGAACAAAAATTGTATTAATAATTAACAGGTTCCAAAAAAAAAAATATTAATCAGCAAAGTATTTTCCAACATTGATAATAAATCCTCATATCAGAATGATTTCTGAAGATCATGTGACACTGAAAATACAGCTGCACATCACAGGAAGAAATTATATTTTAAAGTCCATTAAAATAGAAAGCCAGCATTTTCAATGGCCATAATATTTCACAATATCACAGTTTTTTCTGTTTTTGATCACATAAATGCAGCCTTGATGAGAAATGCAGAAGAGACTTCTTTAAATCATTCTGATCCCAAGCTTTTCTATGGCAGTGTACTTCCAACTTTTCATGAAAAGCTTGGCATTAATAATTACATTTTGTAATTATATCAAACTTGTAATCTATCAATACTGTAAGGAAATAATGCAAAAGACAATGCAACGCTTTCTATGAAAATTCCTGCTTGCTTAGAAACCGAGAGACTGAATAAAGTTCAGAAAAGATGTGTGGAGTCACAAAAGCACCTCAGTACAGCTTCAGGAAGATTGGAAAGAGGCATAAGTAACAACACACACCTCTCTGCTCTTTGGCGAGCTGTTCGGCCTGCTCCCACACCTCGATGGCGTAGAGGAAGTTGGAGGTGACCTGGACGTAGCTGGCTGCCATCTGGTGGATGCGCTGTGGGATGGTGACGGAGGAGCTGGCGCTCTGGCTGGAGCTGCTGGAGGAGAAGCTGGCTCCACTGCCAGGAGACAGTTTCGGAGAGACCGGAGACGGCATTCCCACAGACTTACTGCAGGACACACAGCACAGAGTCACGAGTGTATACACACACTGAGATGAGGTTGCTGTGGTTACATTTCTATTAAATGAACACCATCAAAAATAAAATAATATAAACTTAACTAATGCAACTTACTTTGCTACTCCAGGAGACGGAGCTTGGGTATTACTCAACGAATTCTGGAAAAATACATAAGTTAAACCGTCGTTAACACATCTGGTGTATGTTATGATTTCGAGAAACACTAACAACAACTAAATGTCATACTTTTGATCAATATAATGTGTCCTTGCTAAATATAAAAGACAGTTAAGTAATAGAAATGTTTCTTATGAAGCAAATTTAGCATATTATTCTGATTTCTGAAGATCATGTGACTCTGAAGACTGCAGGAATGATGCTGAAAATACAGCGGAGCATCACAGAAATAAACAGCATTTAAAAAATACATCCCGTTACCTTCAAGTGTTCAGTGAGTGTTTTAGAGTATTTCAGAGCACTTTCTTTGCGTAGCTTGAAGAGCCTCAAATACAGGAGCGCTTGGCACCTGAGACTACAGAGAGAGAGGGGGGGGGGGGGGGGGAGAGGGAGAGAGAGGGAGAGAGAGAGAGAGAGAGAGAGAGAGAGAGAGAGAGAGATCCTCGGGTTAGATTTGACATCCACATTAACTCACAGTTAGAGTCAAACAAAGACAACTGGGATCAAACGCTGACAATACATTAAAAGGAACAGTCTGACAGAAGTCAATACTTATTCACCATTTACTAAGTTTCCTTAAAAGATATTTTGAAGAATGCGAGAAGCCATGCAGTTGATGGTAGCCATTGACTTCCATAGTACAGAAAAAAATATTACAGAAGTCATCTGGGACCAAAAACCTGTTTACTCCTCACAGAAAGAGCAACACGTGCGGCATGACATCACTTGGTGTGAATAAATATAGATTCAAACTCAAAGAGACATGATAGTCTGCACATGACCTGATATTTCATTCGGACCCAGAATACAGCGAGATGAACATCACAAAGCGCTAAACTCTCCTGCAGTGTGCGTTTCATTCATACTCAAAGCTAGAGGGCGCTCTCACACTGATAGTGATATCAGGAAACTCCAAATATGGACAAGAGCGTGGTTTTCACAGGAAAACAGAAACTTATGCAAACACGGAGACATTAATATACCATCACGACAATAAATTGTTTTTCAAGTCATCTCCAGCAGGTGATAAATAAAGTATATGAACAAAGCAATTGACATAGAAACTATTCTGCCTTATTATGTGATAAACAGTGTTTGTAGTATATAAACAAATCATTATTTGTTATTGTCCAGCATTTATAGATTTCTAAGCCAATTAAAAGCTAGAAAATAAGAGAAAAATGTAAGTTGCCTAAACTACCAGTCAGAAGATTTTGAACAGTAAGCTTGTTAATGTTTTTTTTTTTTAAAGAAGTCTCTTCTGTTCACCAAACCTGCATTTATTTGATCCAAAGTACAGCAAAATGGTAAGATTTTGAAATATTTTTATTAGCCCATTTAAAATAGCTGTTTTCTATTTGAATATATTTCAAAATGTAATTTATTGAACATCCTGGATCTTTTTCGTCGCTCTTCTTTATTCTTTTTTTTTTTAAATGTATTATAGAAGTATCGGATCAGGACTCGGTATCAGCAGATACTCAAAATCAAATGACTCGGACTCGAGGGCAAAAACACCTGATCGGGACATCCCCATTTACAATGATTTAAAACTCAATCCATTAGATTATTAGTTCATTGTGTTCACATGATCGTTTTCTCAAACTCTCTCTCGTGTTCATTCAGAGTTGCTGTGTTCGTGCAGAAGTGCTGTGTTTCTGCTACGTACCACAGCACCGCTAGCCGTTTGTCTGCAGAGGTTGCATCCGGAGCCATGTAGCTCTTCAGCTTCATAGTGTACCTGCACAAACACACAAACACACGCGTGTCAGCAATCTCTGACAGCACAGTGAAGAAAGACAGATGCTGGGGGACCGCTTACTTGATGAGCTCCACGGTCTCTGCGTACATGGGGAAGGGGGATTTGGCCTCCTGGGCGCTCTTCTCCAGGGCGTTTCCACACTCGATGAAAGACACCACAGCGTCCAGGTAATACACGGCCTTCTCAAACCGGTCCATCTGCGGAAAAGACGACGCACGTCAGAGCCAAAACTAACTCGATACAGACACTTCTAAGCTCCACTCCACACGTTACGTCACGAAATGCGTGAGAATGCAAAGATGTGCTATAAAGGACAATCAATCTTCTTTTATTCTCAGCTTTCATGCCTGCATTTATTTCGGACACAGATTTTTGACATATGGGTCAAAGACGGGACGTCCCATTTTGGTGTCCCCATCAAATTAAAATGTAAACTTCTATGCATAGAAAGGATATTAAATGCAAGTAAAGCATCTACTTCAATGCTTTAAACAACATGTCAAAAATATAGTGAAATAATGTTCGGTCTTCATTCAGCGCAACAGATAGATTTAAGTGAAAATTAAGCAATTATACTTATTCGTATATATGATCAACCTTTATTTAGAGGAGCAACTCTCACTATTAACCATGTCTTTTACCTCAAACTACTAATTTGTTGTTCATTAATAGTTAGTAAGGGAGTTTTTAGTTTAGGTACATCTAAATTATGTGCATGCACAATAATGCATTAATATGTACACTAATAAACAGCCAATAAGCTAGTAAAATGCATTCTAATAATCAATAGTTAACAGTGAGAATTTAGTGTTTTCATATATAAAAGAAAAAGTGATCGCACTAAATACTTTTCTATTTTAAATAACAAAATCATGTGGCAAATACTGGTGAAGATGTAAATGATGTAAAGGGGCTGCACTGGAGGTCTATTTGTCATCGAATGTCTTATTTGAAATATGCCTGACAAGATTTTTTTTGGTATGTGAACTATTGTTACACTGAATGACATTATAGTGGTTGTCTTCTGTAAATCATGATAAAAATGCATGCAAAAAAATAAGAATTAAGGTTGCATTAAACATTTGTTTTGATGCTTGAAACCCCTTCAGAGTAAGAAACAGAACTGACCCATGTGCTTCGTGTGAGGAGAGCACCTGTTGTGTCGCTCTCAATGTTGAACTAAGACAAAAGGTCAGGGGTCACAGATATATCATGCAGATTATCTGACACGCACATCGAGAGGCGTAGGCCAGTAAACAAAGCCTCACCAGAGCATCTGCGTTGTGTTTCAGTTTCTTCGCTTCTTGAAGGTAATGATCAGCCGAATGAACCCTGCAATTTAGATGAAGGACTGGCTGTTACTTCACATCATAAGTTCAAAAACGACAACACTGTGTGCAAAAATAAAGACGGAGGAAATGCACAGCAAAATAATAAATGAAAATAGTCACAGCCAATGATGCTGGAATCCCCCACTATGTGTTGCCAGATTTTAGACCAATGAAATTTCACCATGCATTGAAAATAAAATGAGTTTAAACAAGTTTTTTTTTTTTTTTAAGGAATACTGTTTTAAGGTATGGCTTCTCAGTGGGACATAAAAAAAACATCTCAGTAATAGACCATTAACGTGCATTAACATTAAATCTTTTAACTCACAATCACACAGTGTAAAAGGATCTTAAGGAATAAATCAAAGCGATTATTCAGACAAAAGATGAACATCATACCGGTCCTCAAACAGGAGTTTGGATCTAGATTTAGAGCCATCGGAGAGAGGCGGCACTGCAATGGGATTCTCCGTTTTAGAGCTTTTCTCCTGAAGAACAAAAAAACAAAACCTGTCATGTCTAAGGATTCTTAAATCGAGATATATTAGTAATGCCATAAGAAGTCTAGTTTTCTGAGAAACTGATCAAGACGAAGTGAATCTGTGACTGAAATGAGAACAAACATCTGCCAACAAACATCTCAATTCAAAGAGAAAACAAGTTTTCATTCCCAGCTGACAGATGTGTAAAGCTTAAACACTCATTCAGTTAAATCTTGCACCTCAAGTTAATGTGTAGATTGGAAAACAAAAACACGTTGCCCTTTTTTTAGCAATGCATGCAATATTTAATACCATGACTATGAATAAAAGACTTTCTGTTTTGAATTAATGGTTTTGCAGAAACCCTCACAATACGAAAACAAAGTCTAAAAGGCACGCACATAGACAATGAAAAGGTGGCGTACATGCATTTATGTAGAATGTAAAACTATGCACGTATTAAAAATACGAAATTGTCCTTGCATTGAGGCTGACAGGACACAACTGTCAGTTTAGTACTGCATTCTTATAAAAGTGTTGCACAACCTCCAGATGCTCCATACGTCACTGTACACACACAATATAGGATGTGTAGCGCAAAAGGTGGAGACAGTAAACACTGGCCCCACGCACACACACACCTTGGCATCCCTGCGTAAGGGCTTGTGGTGTTTGGAGCTGCTCTTGCTGTTGTCTTTGCTGCTGGGAACAGAGGCGGAGGACTGGCTGAGCGTCCGCTTGCGGCCCTGGTGCTCTGATTTGGGCGTCCGCTGCAGCGTGATGGAAGGAGAGGGCGCAGACTCCTTCTCTTTGTCCTGAGCACGCTTAGATGAGCTAGAAAACATTTAACAGGATTAACAAACAGCTCGGAAGAACGTCAGTTATTTACACTGCTCTGAAGACTCTACTCCGGTATACAAAAATAAAAGAGGATTTTACACATTGGTGCATTTTTGTAACTAGAATGGTTTTAGATGTGTCCCTTAGGGAGTCTTTTTTGCACCAATGGAATACACATTGTTAAAATGTGACTAAAAACATTCTTGGATGGACGTTTCAGCGGTTTAAAGGCATAGATTTTCCATTTGCTAGCTCATAAGCATATGCACATTAAGCTGAGATTTAAAATCATAATACAAAATATTTAAATAATGCATTTGCATAAAGTTCCCAGTAAAATTAGTTAGATGAAAGCAGAATGAACTCACTCTTTACTACTGGGTTTGTGTGATGACTTTTCATCCAGTTTGGACTTCTTACTGTCTGGTTTGAGACCCTCTTCATCATTCTGTGGAAGAAACAAGATTTAATAAAAAGATACACTATTATTCAAAAGTTTAGGATAAGTGTGATTTGTTTTTTTATTTAAATTGATACATTTATTCAGCAAGGGCAAATAAAGACTTTATAAAACAAATGCAGAATATTTAGGTTTTAAATCAATTCTGTATTTTTTCCTATTCATCAAAGAATCTTTTAAAGAGAAATATGGAGCAGCACAATGGTTTTCAACGGTGATAATAATCAGAAATGTTTCTTGAGCAGTAAATCAGTATATCAGAATGATTTGTGAAGATCATGTGACACTGAAGACTGGATTAATGATGCTGAAAATACAGCTTTGATCACTGAAATAAATAACATTTTACAGTATAATTAAACAGAAAATAGATCTTTCAATTGCAATAAAATCTCACAATAGCAGATGTAGCCTTAGTGAGCATAAGAGACTTCTTATGCTCCAAAATGTTGAACAATAGTGTGCGTTCACAATTAAACCAAGCATACAACCAAAACCCATGCTCAGCATGCTTTAAGCAGTTGACCAATCACAACAGACTTGACAAGCTGACCAATCAGAGCAGAAGGTGGGCTTTAACGAGATGGGAAATACAACAAGGAGGTGTTGCAGCAGTCTCTTTAAATATACCCCAAAATAAAAACATCTTCCACCAACCTTGTGCTTTCTCTTCCCCTTGCTGGCTGCCTTTTCTCCAGGCTGTTTCTGGAAGTCTTTGCCCTGGGGAGGGGAGCTCCTCTCCACTTTCACCTCCGTTTCCTTGTAGACTCGACCAGGCACTCTGGACAGCAGATTGAGGTCGATCTGCACCAGCAGTCTGGACACCAGCCTCCCCTCTTGGTCACTCAGTGGGGAAAGCATGGGCGAGAACAGGGCGGACGGGTTCTCTGCGTACTGCTCTCTCGGCGTCTGCGAAGACGAGGGAACACTTTCGTTTCCCTCCGAGTCCGACGATGACAAGTCAGATTCGATGAACTCCCGGGACTTTTTCTTGCGTTTGTCTGGTGCCGGTCGCGGAGAGGAGGTTTTGGGCTCCTTCTTGATGTTGGGTTTGCGGGGGCCCTTGTTGGGTGCACGGACTCTGAGGTGTGACGGGATCTCGGGCGAGGGTTCGGTCTCCACTTTGAGCCCACCCTTCGGCTCCTCCACCACGGGTGGCTTCTCTGGCTTTTTAGGCTGCTTCTTGCCCACCACCGCTCGCCGCCCGCCCTGACTTCCCCCCTCGCTCTGAGCCGGAGACTTCTGACTTCGCCTGTCTTGCCCCTTCTGGTTTGGCCGGAGGTCTCGCCCGGCAGACGGCGTCACATCTTTTGAACCCGAGCCACTGTAAATCCTGCTGGAGCTGGCGTCTCGTCCCTCTTTCTTATACTTTGTTGGCGTCGTGCTGCGGTTCTCCACCGGAGAAGCAGGGGACAACTTGTTGGCTTTCTTGAACCAGTTGTCCAGCTGCCATTTGTTAGCCGTGGGCTGTTCCCGCTGTGATGTCAAACAGGGAAACTTGCACTGAGTGCGACATCAAACTCAGTTTAGCATAAAGCCTAATTAGCATAAACTAACGGTCTAACAAAGTTGAGGGAAATATACATGCATGATATTGTTAGGGTTGGGGAGTGAGAACCGGTTCTATATTTACAAGAAATTTAGATCCGATAAGACACGCATTTCAATTCATATAGTGTGTGAATAACCAATTGAGTTCTCTTTCACATCGTCTTGCGCTTAAATATACACAAATATTATGTTAAAGTTAGTGCGGTCAATCAAAAAAAAAAAAATTATAATAATTGCAATGCAATTCATTGCATGTTAATGTTTATATTGTTATAATTTACAATGAATTTCCAAATTAGTGTAGAAACAAAGATGGTATATTTTTAATTTGTTAAATGGCTCATTCTTATTAAGTAGCCTATTATTAATGAAGAGCAGTATCATTGATACCAATACTGCTTCTGAGGTCTCATATAGATTAATCTTTATTCAAGCTACAAAAGTGAATCAGCGAGCAGAGAAGTGACTGATTCTCTTTTGTTCTCGGATTTCCATCAAGTTTCACTTTAGAAGAAGCGCCGTCTCTTTAAAACCTGACGCAGATCTGACATACTTGTGGTTTTCTCTCTTTAACTTTACAGTCATTTAGGACTTTCCAACTCATTTAAGACTAGGTTTACGAGAGCACTCACCAAAAATGGGCATTTTGACAAAATTATGTGTTTTTGTCAGTGAAAGAGAATTCAGTGCTACATTAATTGTGTTATATACTTTTAACGTGTTAACTTATAGCAAAAAAAAAGATTGTATGATTACCATAAATTCTAGTTAAAATACGCTCACAACAAAAAAAAAAAAAACAGTTGGATTTGTCTTAAGTGAATGTAAACTGTTGAGAAAGAGGACACGTGTGCATTCAGTCTTAAAGTGACAGCAGTCAAAGAACAAACATAAAAAAAAAAATCACTCACTGAATAAAAAAAGGTTCTAACTTTAATATTTAATCTACATTTTATTTATATAAAAAAACCTACAGTGTAATTTTAAATTTGATTTACATTTCTGTTTTGTATTATTCATGCTACTGCTAATTAATGTTAATTAATACTGACGATCTTTATTCGTTTTTTGCATTCTTATTTTTGCTAAAACCAAAAGCAAAAGTTCCTTCCGGCTGCTCATCTTTTTTTATTCTCTAGACTGCTGATTTTTGTTCATGGTATTCAGCTGCAAAAGAATGCTTGCGCAAACACAGAATAAATGTTTGATATCTAAATGTTTTACCATATTGGAATCGAAACTGGTAAGAACTGGAACCGAAAAGCAGAATTGGAATCACTAAAATGATACCCAAACCTACACACTGTATCATAATGCAATCCTGTGTGTGTGTGTGTGTGTGAAGGCGATTCACCTCGGGTGACGCAGGGCGAGGGGGCTCGTCTTTCTCACTGTCTGTAGAGCTGTCCTCGCTCTCGCTGTCTGAACCAGAGCTGCTGTCCGAACCGCTGTGACTGCTGGTGTCTTCTCGATCAGCAGCCTCGCTGTTATTACTGTTGTTACTGGGGTAGACATACACTATTATTACCTTCTTGTTGGCTACATCTTTCCTCATGCATTCAGTTGTGCAAAGGCACAAATCCAAGTATTTATCAAAAGCTTTCATAATGAGCAATGTGCATCTCTTTACAACTTGTAAAGCCTAGTTTGGACATAAAGGGGCACTACATTACAACATACACACTACTATTTATAACTATGCATGAGCTAAATATTTACTGAAGTGCATGAGCAGGAGTAATAAACTAGCAGACTGACTGAATTGTACCAATGAGCTCATGTTTCACTTCAATCTTTTAGACACATATGATGTGATGATGACGACTCTACATTTAAAGAAAGAAAACATTATTTGAAAAATTACTTTGGTTAGTGGCTCTTCAACACAAACCCGATCTAAACAGCATGCCTAAAATCTGTAATAATAAATTAATATTTTTGCAATCTTTTTTTTAATCAGTATTTACTTTTTACTATTCATTTTAAATAGTTACTGAATGTTAATTGCATCATTATTTAGTGCTAAATAATGAACTATTTTTTTTAAAGACATGCAGTTGTACAGTAATAAATTGTTGAAATAAGTCAAATTATTACTATGAATAAATATAAATAAGTAATATTATTATAAAGACCTATACTCACATTAAAATAATCATTGACGCATTTCAGGTTGTGCTGTTAAAAGGAAACTAAACTTTTTTTTTTTGCTGCTAACTAACTAAAATCAAAAGGTTTAAGTATTTTCTCATTTATTGCAAAAAATGGATGTGCAAAATAAAATTACATCCTAATATTTCTTCATACACTATATTAACAACACACTATATTATAAACACCCTAAACACCTTACATAAATTAAGTTAATATTCTTTTAATGTTCTTTAAATGATGGCACAACTTCAGTGTTTACCGACCGGCTAGATTTCCTCATTTTATCCCAAACTGATTTTTAGAAAATCCACCCACCAATATCCAAGGCTTCAGAATTGGTGATACTTGCCTTCATTTATTAGTACTTCGTAAAAATAAGCTATTATATTTATATACATATATACTGTCATTATATACTGTTGATTTAGCATTAAAAAAAAAAATAATTTCACATTGAATCTCCTAATTAACATAAGATGTGATTAATCACCATTACAGGAAAATGTATGATTAATTAGTTAATGTTTTAACAGAGAACTAATAGAAACTCTTAATGTTATTTAATGTGGAAATCAATGGAAGGCAATTTTTACCATTAGCTGCATGACGCAAAAGTAGATAAAAGTAAGGATACACTGACATTTACAGCATGTCAATATAACTTCTGCTTGTGTTTGCTATCAGATCTTTGAGGTTAAACATCATATCTGACTAATACCACTAAGCATTTTTTTTAGGCCTTAAGACCTACTTCCTACATTCTGCCTTAGAAACTACTAGCTAGTTTGTATCTTTATTTGGTTGCACCATTTGTTCCTAAGTCTCTAGCACGGACTATAACTGAAGAGAGAACTTAAGATCCCACAAAATGTGGTTAGTTGCTTCACATGTTAGCAAGACTGTACCTTCCGGTCAAAACATGCATTTCTCAGCCAGAACAAAATGCATTATGGTCCAGAAAGTAGTCCAGACAAAATTAGCATTACCTTAACCTAATTGTGCATGTTAAAATATTTCACTGTTACCATATGCAGTGGAATAAAAGTTGTGGTAAACTTGACAGTCACCTTGTTGAGGTGTTTCTGGAGGGGTTTTTAGCAGGATCTTGCTCTCCGTCACTGTCTTCACTGCTGCTGAGCTTCAGATCTTCATGCAGCGTGCTGAAATAAGAGCAACACAAAAGAGGATCAGTTTCATTTACAATGAAAGTCAATCTGACGACCATTGTACTATCAACAGCTTTTACCACTGAGGGAGTCCAAAAATACATTTCTGTAGTAACCGACAGATGTTGTTCATAGAGCTTAACATCCTTAATATATAATACTAGAGGAGAAAAGAGGAGGAAAGGCTCAAGTCGTCTGCAGATCTAAAAGAAATGCTTGACTGAACTCTACAACTAGTTTAAAAAGAAAAAGCTCTAACACAACAAGTAGGTTTTAGTTAATCTGTGACTCACTTCTGGTCGCTGTCGCTCGGTTTAGACGTGTGACTGCTGGACGCGCTCTTCCCTGAGAGTTTCTCTAAGAGAGGAAAATAATCATCAGCACACAAAATACATCACTGCAAAAGAGCCAGTCTCATAAAAAGATGTCTAGAACTTACTTTGTGCCCCAAAAGACGGGTGCTGGGCATCCTACAATAAAGATAACAGTGACACGTGTATTACAAATAAAGTTGTTTAAAATTAATATGTACACTTTCTGAAACTGTATCATCATTTGTTTGCAGAACAATCGAAAGCTTCATGACTTCGTGCAGATTACGGGTGTAAATGTTTTTAGTATTAATGCATGTAGGTATTATACTCTGAATGACTGATTGTTTTTATTATATCTTCCAAACATGGTAAGAATGGACAGAGGCGAGTGTGCTTCAGGTGTCCTGCTGCTCCGTGACCCTTTCATGTCTGACCTTAGAGGTGGAGAAGGGAAATTTGGATGGTTCGGTCTTGCAGGGCGTGTGAATGGCTGTTAGTGGAGGAGGCCAGACCTGAGTCATTTCCTGATGGAGAAACAAAAACGCAATCGAAAGAGCTCGAGTTAGAAACCAGAGACCAAGCTCGTTTTGAACAATATTTTCCTTTAATGCTTTGACAACTCAATGGAGGCCTCCTTTACCCATGACATTAACATGCGTTTCATGGCTGATGTTTCATAGAGGAGTTGAATTTGCACCTTCAATCTGAGATCTTAGCGCCACTTTACATTTTACATATGTTTTGATAGCAAGTGTCAGTAAAGATAACAATTTACTTTTTCAGTGAACTTTTCTTTCACTATTGACAGCCAATAAAATTTGTTCTTACCTTTAAAATTTCATCAACACAGCTGGCATCTCCCACTGGACCCTGCAGGAACGAGCGAAAGCATGCAGATCTTTGCTTACAGAATCAATCAATCACATATACAGGGCTGCTTGGGACCACAGGGTCAAGTATAACTACATTTTTTTAAGTTGTCAGACCCTGGAGTAGAGCAATAATACATGCAACTTGCTAATGTTATTGTAAAGAGGTCAAACTTTAATACAATTATACAACTAACTCACCACAACACCTAGCATGTACATAAATAAAAGTGTAAAATTGTCTATGCTTATAATTATTTATAAACACATTCAGAGTGACTTACAGCCTTTTATATATCATGCATTTATTATTAGGGGTGCGATGATAAATCGATTTCTGAGCTAAGTTTTTAATAGCACTGCATGCTTTAGAAACAGCCGTATTCTGCTTGCTTCCAGTTCTTTACACACACAACTTGAACCTAACATAAAAGGTTTGAAAAGGTTGAAGTGAGTTAAAAGATTGTTCACAGTGGGCTGTGCTTACATTAGGTCCACAGATATAGTTTTTTTTGACAGCCGATGTCGATATCTTGTAAAGCAAGGGTTTGTATTGATTGTATTTATTTTAATATTTAGGCAATCATCTGGATACACATACACACTTCTCACAACTGCATTCGACCAAGTTTGCAAAGATTGTGAAATTACATTTTCATTAGTCATTCAGAGATTTTATTAAATTATATAAATGCGTATTTGCTGAATGTTGACAGCAAACGAGAAAGTATTGTGATGTTTGCCTTTCTATTACTAATAATAAAAAAAGCTAAATTGCTTTAATACTTTTTGTATACATAATTCCGTTCTTTAACCGTTCTGATTATTAGACAGACTTCCATCTGTATTAGACAGTATAACAGAAAACAAAAGGTGTGTGTGCTCAGGCGCCGTCAAAATAAAAGTCCCGCCTCGAATACATCGGCCAAACAGAAAAACTTATTGGGCGATGCCGATATTTGGAAAAATGCCAATTATCGGCCGATATATCGGCCATAGCAATACAGCAGTCAACTAGTTCACATTAATCTCACATCAAAAAAGCCATGGTGCAAGTACATTTAACCACTTACATGACAAGCATTTGAGTGTCCGGTTAAAAACTAGCCTAGAGCGCCATCTACTGTTGAAAACTAAAGCTCAGAATCAATTCCAGAGAGAATCGCGAAGCATTTGGAAAACAGAATCAACCGATTTATTGTCGCACCATTATTAATTATGCCTTGTATGACCTCATAAATATTTATGACCACTGTTAAAATACTTTTAATTACTTCTATGATGCGTTTTATGATTACAATTATTTATGAAAATATATAGTGCATTACAATGTACATTATAAATACCTTCAGAATGAATTATACATAAAGTGTCACCAAAATCACTTCGTAAGAATTTAGTTTAGGGACCAATTCTCACTATTAACTAGTTACTAATTAAAATGCATATTACTGGCATTCTGTCTGTTTATTAGTACGTATAAGGCACATATTAAGGTCTTATTCTGCATGACCATATTCTAGATCCCTTAATCCTTAAACCCCATACCTAAACTAAAAAAACTTCATTACTAACTATTATTAAGCAGGAAATTAGGAGTTTACGGAGGCAAAAGTCATAGTTAATAAGTAGTTAATAGTGATAATTGGTCCCCAAACTAAAGTGCAACCAAAACCTTGTCTGAAGACAGTCAGTTCCTTTGAGATATACATTAAAAACTCCTTGAATTTGTGTGAATCACATGAATAATCTATTTCTATGTCAGAATGACAAATTTAGCAACAAGTTCAAAGGTACAACCTTTCGAAAAATGAAAGGAGAAGTCCACTGTCGTTTACCTTTGAGCTCTGTTTTATCTCAGTGTATCAAGAGAAATTATATTTCTTATGATGTCAATGCTTTCATTAATATTAGGGGGAAAAATTCAGCATGCATGACTTACATCGACTGGCTGCGTCGGGATCTTGAGCTTGGTGAGCGAAGCCTTGCCATTAGGCTTCATTTCTCCCACGGCACTGCTGTGCGACTGGCCACCGTACGACTCCGAGGAGGTCTTGGGTTCGGCTGTTTCCTGGCCGTCCATGGGCCGCACATAGGCGGTGGGTTTTTGGACCATGGAGCTTGGTTTGATGAGTGAGGGCGGGAAGCTCTGGCTGGGATGCTGTCCACTGGAGAAGGAGTGAACTCTTGAGGGCGAGTCCCAGTTGGCTTCTCTGTCCCTGGGTGACTTGGTGCGGCTGCGCGGGTGTCCGCCGGAGCTCTTGGCCGGGCTGGATTTGTGCTCTGACCCGTGCTTGCTGGACTTCTTGCTGCTGCTGTAGTCTCGCTCGTGCCGTTGACCGCCGCTGCGGCTGCCCTGCACGGACGGGCGCTTCTGCGAGGAGGAGGAAGTAGAGGAGGATGGGCAGGACGAGGAAGAGTTGCCGCCAACAGGAGTCCATTTACTGTTCTGACTCTGGCTGGATTTATCGTCCGAGGAGGAGCTGGAGGCTTTGGGAATGAGCTTGGACATTGGGGCTTCACCGATGGTCTCCTTCATTTCGTCGTAATTTCCAAGCATGCTCTGGATGCGACTTGAGAGTTTATCTTCCTTGCAGGACTGTTGGGAGGAAAGGACAAGGTGAGAAAGACTGGAGATGAGTGCGAGAACAACAACTCAAACGCTTCAGGCAGACAGAACGCGTTTTTCAGGTTTGAAAATGCAAGGTGCAACGCATTGCACTTTTCTGGGTGACTCTTTTTTAATTTAGTAAAGAGCAATGTGATTTTTTTGTGTGTGATGTTAGGCAAGCACTGAATCAGCTGTCCTGTCAGTCTGATCAAGGATTATAACGCAAGTGCTCTAAAATATTTGGTTTGCTGTTAAGTAAAACATCATATAAGCAGAAATTAAGGCCGGCCTCTCAATTCATTCGACTGAAAAAAAAAGAAAAAAAAACCTGATTGACTTTGGGCACTTTTCTACTCCGAGAGACCTTTTTTATTTAAACTTCGTGCATTCGGAGAACTCCTACGAAGGAGCCCAGGTTGTGCAAACAGCACACAAAATAAATCACTTCTAATAGAAGACAAAAATTAAAAAGGCGCCTCTCACTGAACAAACATGTTCAGTCTTATCGGAGCCTAAATAGTCACATTTTACACTTTATTTATTTTTTTGAAGCTTAAAGTCAAACTGGTGCCACTACAAAGTTCGCAAGCCCTCATTAAATTTACTGTAGTAATACTAACTGTATTATCCTTGATATTTTGGCAGAAACATTGCATTATCATATATCATTATAAAGTTATTTTAGTGATGCGATGCAATGCAAATAAAAATTCTGGACTGAAACTGGAAATTCTGGATGCACTTGGTTAAAAACTAAAATAAATGTTATTTACTCATCAATTCATTCATCATCATTATTTAATCATTAACACTCAAATAAAGGCCAAGTTGTCAAACATTTAAATTGCCCATAAGGCAGTATTTAATAATATTTCTAAAAACTTAAAATATTTACAGATTTACTCAAATGTTCATTAAATAATGAAGGTAACAGTTTAGTTAAATCTATAATGAGTATGCAATAGAACACATTTAGCAAAATGCTGCTTTATAGAGCTATTTTTTTCTAGCTGGCTATTTAGTATATGGATATTGAATGCCTGTCCCGAGGTAACATTACATAATCACCAACGGATCACTGAGACAACCAAAAATAGCTCTTTTGCCCTCCAAAATTTTGGTGCATCACTAAACATTATTAAACTACAGTCTGTATCTAGCTTTTCCTAGTGGATATTAGCTTGAATATCCACTAAAATGTATATGATTTGAAACTGGAGTCAAAAAGATATCCGTAAACAATCCAAAATGATTATTTTTATCTGCTTGTTCCACAGTGTTTGCATAAGTCTTGAAACGTCAGAGATAGGAACATGGGCACTGTATTCCCCATTTGTTGTCTGATCCTTGCAACAATTAAACATGATTTAGAGATAATACTGAATCACATGACAAATAATACACAAGGATTCACTATTCCATGTCCTGTTTTAGATCTTGATCTGTACAGGAGCAGACTGTTATGTGAAGTAGTTTTTGCATTACTGCCCCAAGTATTCTGTTCATCCAGAATAAACAAGTAGCACATCGCATCCAAGCAGGGGTTTTCCACTGTTAGTACACACCACGTAATCTTATCCCAGAGGGAACATGAAGGTAATAACGGGACTGTAGGCTGTCTGGATTCTCTACCTGTCAGGGCACATTTCTTGCATCCTATGACAGGTTCATCAGCAAAGTGAAGCACTTACCGCTGAGCAAAGCTGGTTAGCAGCAAAGATTAGCCTGAGAGAGACTGTAATCTCCTTTCACATGTGACCCACTGCTGCTTTATATCAGTCCAATTCCAATTAAAAACCCCATGAATGTAGAGGTTTGATAGTATTTCACATGCTGAAATACTATCGAAAATTAAAAAAACTAAATCAAATAGGTCAGGACGAATGCGATGACATTAAATTGGTTTTTGCAGCAACTGATGTCGGATCACCTCAATACTAAAAATAGACTCAAATTATTAAAATGACATTTCCAATTCCAAACTTTATTCTAGTATACTTTACAGAAAGAGTAGCAGAAAATGGTAAAAAAAAAAAAAAAACGGATAAAAGTCCTTCTGTATGTCCCGCCAGACTTTCTGTTTAAAAAGCAGACGGGTCAACACTGTGCTTGTCGGGTGCTTTCGTGAGGTTTTTAAAATATACAAAATATACAAAACAAAAATAGCAAAATGTCCGTGACAAAAAAAAAAAAAAAAAAAAAAAAAAAAAAAAAAAAAAAGGTGGACATTGTAATAAAATGTAACGATTCAAACATTAAATTAAAAAACTATTCCATTAACAAAGCTTTTCAAAGCTATGGACAGGACAACAACATTAAAAAAGGTATTCTCTTGACATTATTTCATGGAACACTGTACATCAGATGATCTCACGTAATCAAAGAGAGAAAAACAATGACCAGTTCTTATTGGGAATGTCTTTCCTTCCTCACACCTGCAAACTCATCCACACATGGATTATCTCTGAATAACTACACAGTGGGCAACAGGAGATTTTCTGATAACAAGATAACACGCCACTAACTCTTATTTGTATAATAAGGAACCATACTGTTAACAAAAACTCCAGCTGATGCATCCAACAATGCAAGTACTTACCCATAAAACACCCTGTAATAACTGTTAGAGTTCAAACAGCAAGATGTGAGATTTCCAGCATTGATTGGAAGGGTTTCTAATGGCATTAGTCTGTGACTGGATAATGTTTACATCTGGATGCATGCTCACATTTAGCAATTACTTTGGAGCATCTTGGTTTTATATGAATTAATGGCGATTTCATTACATTGGCCTTTCTGTAAATGTTTAAATATTGGATTTAAAACAGAACAATTCATTTTGTGAATTCAATCTGTGGCAAGTGAATTGTCAAGTGTGAAACTTTTTTTTTTTATTTATCCGTTATGAACGTTAGGGTTTTGTTACACATCATGAACATGCATTGATGTTTACTGCATTGCAGGTGGTTGCCAATATGATATAAAAGCTGAAAAAAAAAAAAAAAAAAAAAAAAACCACGTATTCGTATTTTTGGTAAATTAACTTTTTTTTTTTTTTTTTAAGTTAAATCTGAAATACTTCATTTTTCCACTGCACTTTTACAGTAAAGTTCTGGCTAGCACAGCTGCAGTTCTTACTGTAAATTTCACAGTTTTTTTTAAACCACTGAAACACCCAAATCAATCAAGTTTTCATGACGCATACATTTTTCCAGTAATTATATAATGACCAAAGTTGCTGTCTCACCACAGTGCTGTTTTTGCTAATGAGCTAGATTCATTGTGCATAAAAGCCAAAAAGGAACAATCCAACATTAGACGAGGTCTTCAGGCCAAAATAATAGTATAATAAATAAAGAAAAGATAATAAAATGGGGAAAAAAAGAAGAAACAAAATGAACTTACTTTATAAGGTTCAGGAAAGAGGGGAGAGTTAGCTGGAAAGGCCTCTCCTCCCTGCTGGATTTCTTGATTTCTCCTTTCCCTTTCTTTCATACGGAGCATATTCCGGTCTTCACGGTTCATGTTGCTAACAACAGAGACACTAAGAGTCACTAAGCAATGAAGGATTAGAGAAAAATAGCTTCCTGACACCTTCATCTACACCTTCATCTACCAAGATAGAGTTACATATTTGAACAACAAATGGAAACAAATGGACAGGATTACTTGAGACAAGCTGATGTGCTTTCCCTTCAGAAATCAAGAGCTGGGCCATTTCTCAGAATAACAGACAACAGTCATGTAGCTCAAATTTTGCAATTCAATTAGACACGCTTATTGGTAATACTGACTTTAATTCGGTCTATCTATGTCTTGCACTGCATGCTTCAGCTAACCAAACATTATAGTCGTCATTTGCCCTGTACAAAGTAGTTACACATTCAGCCGATATTTAGCACAGTGGATGGAATAATATGCTAAAGCACACAGAAACCTTAAAAGAAAGAGGTTGTTTCAAGAGTTGAGACATGAAAGACTGCTAACATTACGTTATGTGAGATATGTGTTGAGTAATCGATGGTGCGATGTGAAATTTCCTAAAAAACGTCAGTCTTTGAGGCATGTAGTTCAGTAATTAGCTAAATCTGGTCTACAAGTCATTCAGAAAGGCCATTTTTTCTTGAAGACAAAAAACAAAAAAAAAAACAAAAAAAAAAACACAACAGGTTGAAAACAACTCTTGTTGAAGACTTCGGATGCACAGCGATGCGGCTCCTGCGTTGGCTTCAGTCGTTTCATTTTGATGTCAATGAAACCGTTACGAGTCATTTATTGAATTCTCAAAAACACCCAATGATATTTTCACAGGAGTCTGACAGAAATGCTAATTTACAAGAAAAGCCTCACACAGATTTAAAGGTTTTTTCTGAACTTTTTAGCTCAGGACTACATAGAAAAGATGCTTATGTAAAGACATAGAAAACTGACAATGAATTAATCATTCCATTCACTGTACTTCCATAAAACCTGAACTACAGATTCACTTTGCTTATGGTTTCACCACAAAATCCAAAGAAGGACAAAATAAGGTGAAAAAGAAAGAAAGAATTGTTAAATTAAAGGACACTGTGTAAGAGTAAAAACTGGGTAGTTAAATCCTCCTGGTTTCCTTTCAGAAGGAAAGCATGACTGCTACGATCAGCACTGCGCCGCGTCACGTCGAGAGGAGGGGGTGATTCTCGGCTGTTTTTAGATGAGACACTATTGATGTATTAGATCCTGGTTTATTTTGTGAAGCTGATAGTCGTGTTGAGAAAGCTCAATAGCAAACCACTCAAATGACCAATGACACACACTGCACTGCAACAAAACTGGATTAATCAAACCGTCTCTGACAAAGCATTCACGATCTCGGTTGATGAGCCGGTGTGTACACACTGCTTATTAAAACTACCAACAGCTCAGTCCAAACTAAACAGCACCACTCTGTCAATGTCCTCGCCTCCACGTTTCAACCCGTACGGCCTGCCAGCTTTACTTCTGCCGTGTAAGTTTCAGGATTTCAATTAATCAGACATGCATTTTTTTTTTACCTTAAATCCAGACAAAAAGTATTTGAAATTATGGACCTTGAACATTTTATAGAGACACAATTCTGTCCTCCTTTACTCACCCGCAAACCTGTATGAGTTTCCTCCTCCTGTTGAGCACAGAAGATATTCTGAAGAGCGTTTGTAATGATGTTAATGGCAGCCATTGAGTCTCACAGTATTGACTGATCTGGATTCAATGGCTTCCAGCAACTGTTTGTTTGGTTACCCAAATTCTTCAAAATACTCTGTTCCACAGAAGAAAGGTAGACATACAGGTTTGGAAAGACAGGGGGAGGAGTAAAGGATGACAGAATGAGGGAACTATTCCTTTAACTACAAATGCTTGAGTACATGTAACAAAAATTAATTAATTAAGTGCAACTCATCTATGCACAGACCTGATTAATTTAAATAGCATTTTGATGATGATGTTATACTGTAAACTGCAATTTGGTTGGATCCAACAATTCAATCTGAGTTTTGAAATCATAAGACACCGTTAAGCCATCTGAATATATGCAGTTGAAAAATGAGAATTACAAAAAATAAATCAATAAGCGGGATATGTATGCTCACATGAGTGGACTGTGCTGATGATGAAAACAGTCATGCGTGTGGTCTCCGAGACCGTAGCACACACACAAGAGAAGAATACTTTGGGCTTGACGTTCATAGTTTTGCAAATAAGAAATTTCCTCATTACGATCTCTCATACGACGTGCAAGAATCAAACGGTGTTCTGCAACACCCCAAATCTGTCCGGACGCATCATCACAGATTCACATGACATTAAACTCAACCCTCTACAATCCGAGTGAATCACTCACATGCAACTACATAATGTCTATCATTAGCTGCTGGCTAATACACTGCTGGATTTCACTTGTCAGTGTTTCCGTTAGAGTTCAGTAGTGGGCGGAGCTTATACACAAAATGCCAATCACTTTGACTAAAGCCAGACCTTACCATGTTTTATGTTGTTTTTAGTAGTAGAAACAGTATTAACTTAACCAAATTATTGTTATTTTGTTTTACTGAAGAATTGACCAACAATGTCTCAAGCTAAGTTCAGTTAGTATGACGAATAAAAAAATAAAATAAAAAATTCACATATTTAACACGTTTTAGTTTTAATTACTAAAGTTCTATCAGAAAATGCTTGCTTGATTTTTCTTAAGTGTAGTTCTTGCAGATCATATCACATATGAATGCATCTTAGTAAAAAGCTGTGCCATTTTACAAAGATAAGCCAATTTGTGTGTGTGTGTGTATAATATATGTATGTGTGTGTGTATGTATGTATGTGTGTGTATAACATATGTATGTGTTTGTGTGTCTGTGGGGGGGCATTTCCTCTGTGCCTCCTGAAAACAAAATGGATGAGAACAAACAAATATTACAAAATATATTATTAAAGTGTGTCTAAATGACTCATTTTTCAAAGGAAGTCTGTCCAACTGTGACATCAGCAGGTAAAGTGACATCAGGAGTCTCCCCTGAGCCCATTGAGTTTTAACAGATCGACTAAAGCGTGCGGAGAGTTTGGTGGAGGTTAATGGAGAAAGAACGAGGGAAAGTCACGTGAAAGGAGGCAACGATATGATTGGATTTAACTGATTATGATCCGCTATGGTTAGTTCATGCTATAATTCCCCTTCATGTTCCAGTGAGGTCTGCGTTCTAGAATCAGTCTGAATGAACAATATAACAGGGTTCATGGGAAGACTAATTAACAAGTAAACAACTCACACACTTAATTACTTTGTAACGTCAAAATAAAACTTGAAATCAGCTTGGTGAAATACAAGATTAATCTGTGTCTGTGACCAATGTTTACAGAGCTTCCACGACTGATGATCCGGAAAATTCAAAAGTAAGCTATTAAAAAGAAAAACTGAACATAAGTCCAGTAATAAAATATATTGTTGAAATTGTTACTGCCTTGAGTTATTTTGGATGTAAAACTCTTAAAAACAACAGTTTCATATTTGGCTTTAATAAATAGAATATTGAATACATTGTTAATGCAACAATTTTATTATTTTTTGGTGGGCTAAGCTTGTAAGAAATGTCAGAACCTGGTTAAATCCTGAACCTGGAGGCTCTCCTTTAAACCCTATGATGCAAATGTAAAACAGGTTTTTATTCCACTACGTATTACTGGGAAGTTTCTCATTTGGCAAGAATTACTTTCACGTCTTGCTCTGTTCAGAGCATTAATGATTGTGTAGGTATAGGAGCTTACATTTTCACCGATTTCTACACATGCGCTATCCTGAAAAGCATTTTTTATTCATGTTCACCCAAGTATCTACATATTCAAAGGTGCTTCAGACAGTGATATAATCCAGATTATGATCTGTCCGGTCTGTATATAATATTCTTTGGCAAAGCTGCTACAGTGCACTGCTCATTTCAAAACCAAAAACAGTCAAGATTCAGTTTGTGATAGATACAAACGGTATACAAATTGTTGTGAGAAGGCCTAAAACTTTGCTGTGACTACAAGAGGAGTTACTCACTGAAAACATGGCTGCTTACCCTGACTGAGAGGCCATGGCCTCAACCAATCAACCATTGGAAGAGGACTTAAGAGAAGATTCCAGACAACTTGATGGTTCTTCTCAGCTCTTCTCTTCTCCCTCGTTTAATAGCGTCAACAGTTTCTTGATCGGCAGCTTTCACACTTCTGTCGTCGCTGCTGTATTTCCTGGGAGTTGAGATAAACCTGACTCAGAGAGGGGAGGATACAGTCTGTCTGAGGAACAAACCACTGCTGACCAGAGGAGACACTGCTACAACATACAGCTCAGGACTAGAGCAGGAGGATCCATACCAAATCTTAGAAACCACTAGACCATCACAATGTAACAAGCAGATAACATACCCCTTCAAAAAGCTTGGGTTCACAGTTTACACTAACAACAAACTCATCCTTCAACATTTTATCAGTATTACATCCACATGAGGTAGTAAGCTGCCTACATAAATCTTTTCGCTGAGAGCAAACACCCCTCGAGTCCTGTGGAGAATGGTGCAGTCCACAAGCGCCCATATAAGGACATGTTATTTTATGCCACTCAGCCACTCCCCTCTGTGACATTAAAAGCCACAGCAGCCAATCAGCTGCTGTCTCTCAGTAAACACATGCCCTTCCCCACTTGGGTCTGAGCCAACATCATCAGCACAGTTTCCTTAAAGGGCCAGATGCCATTTTCCTTCAGGTCCAGAGGGAAAGCACGGCAAAAACATTAGTAAGCCCAGGTGGTGATGAGGCAATTAGATGCAATATGGGAATCACCAAAAACAATTACGTCTAACCGTTCTGAGACCAGCTGTAAAACATAGCCACTATGTTAAGACTGTCTAAGTTTGACCAACTAGCAGCTAGCCCAGTCTTACTTTATGCATTACACCAGCCTTAACCAGAATACCTTTTTAGTCGAAGCTGACCACAGGGGTTATAAAAATAACTTACATTTTGATCCATTCCATCTCATCAAAATCCTACATCTTCACGATAAAAGTTTCATTTAAGGACAAATTCTTGCTATTAAATAGTTAATTATTGGTTATATTAAAGCACATATTGAGGTCTAATTCTGCATGCTCATATTTTAGATCCCTTAATCCTAATCTAACAACAACCTTAACTATAAATAAGCAGAAAATTAGAAGTGTATTAAGGCAAAATGCATTGTTAACAGTTAATAGTGAGAACTGAAGACATTATAACAAGAGAGCTCTAAAGCACGCAACATTGAGGGCGGAGTAATAGAGCTAATATATCTATATGTATATAGGTTTTTATAAGTTCATCTGAAACCATTTAGTGATTTGGTATAATATTTGGGGGGGGGGGGGGGTACACTTTACTAAACCAAGTTAGTTGAAACCTTACAACTTCTTTTTTTTTATAAAGTCTTTTGACCATTCCTCAGTTCTGTATGATTGTATTTGTTGTCACTGTGTCAAGACATACGTTTTTATTGAATTTTATTAAAACATTATGAAGCAGACGTCTCACCCATAGGCTTACTTTCATGTTGAAGAATAAGCTGGAAATATTTCTTATATCCTATTCATTACTGTACAACTTTAAGAGCAAATTTATGGCTGTTCGGTACATTTCCATAAGCAGAATCCAGTCATTTCACATGAAGGTGAAAGACTTTCCTCTACAACTGGTGAACTCCTCATTACTAATCCAAGCTGATTAACAGAACGCTACTGGGTTGGAAAAAGACATCACATATTGCTACAATATTGAAAGAGGTAAATGGACCATTTTTGCTTGTCAATCTGAGTGACGCACAAGATCCCTAATTACTTTAATAAAGCAAATCAAGACCAATCAGGCTTCCCCAGTGATGTAAACAAGATCCTTAAGCTTTTAAATGAGGACATGCATGGTTATGTAACATGCAAATAAAGTTAAGGGAATAACCAAAGTGTGCATGCTTTTTTTTTTTTTTTTTAAGTTTCCTTTGCTAAAATGCAAATATATCCAAGAAGCCGAGAGAACATTTTAGTTGCTGTAAAGCAATATCCCCATAGCACCATATTTTATGTAAATGATCACCATGTTTGAAAGAAGTCTGCGCTTATCTTAATTTATAAAGTTTATAAAGTATAGAGAGACAATATAGCTCTTATTCCAGGTTGGACATTATTGTACTTTCTCTAGATAATAATACATTTTTAAGGCTGACTTTAAAGATAATGCGATCTGAACTTCAATAACCTGACAGTAAACCACACACACACACACACACACACACCTGTGCAATATTAACTTCTTTTAAAAAACCCTTTGCACTCTACAGTAAAAGAATGTACACAGTTTTTCCTGTCCCTTCCATATCTCTTCCATTTTACACTGTATTTGTGAATTGGTGTAAACTGAACAGTGGCCAGGGATCTCTTGACTTTGTGTGTGATGATGATGATATCTCTGAGGATTGTGTACTCAGGGTGTGAGCAGGAGTCACGCACACAAGCTACAACCCAAAGCCAGGTGCACGTGCTGATTGTCTTACAGTCCGTGTTTCTGAAGGATGTTTTAGATGGGGAAATTATATGATGATACATACAAATCCAATTTTCCAGTATGAATTTGATGAGACAGGAAACAGTAACAGTGCAACCCTTCAGTGGTGTTGTTCTGTCCTCACGTGCCACTCGCAAAAACCAACACTGCGCCATTTGGTAGAACTGAAGAACGATGATTCATTTACATTAATGGTTTGAAAAAGCTTGACAAATCCTTCACAGAATACATTTACTGAATCTACCCGAGCAGTCACGAAATCAACACCCTTTCCAAATGAAGCGTTTGTCATTTCTGACTGCTGGTGTGGAACTGACCCTTCAGTAACCTTGAACTGCTGTCGTGTTTACAAACATGTGTACTGCATCTGTCCAACAGGGAGTTAATTAAGGTAGACACCTTAAGAAACGCAGAGTAATGTCAGGATTAAAAAGGTGCACGCGGAGTAAATAAATCATATTTCAATTGATGTATGGTTTGTATGGAGGACAATATTTGGCCAAGATACAACTATTTGAAAATCTGAGGGTGCAAAGAAAAACAATAAAAATTGTTTTTTTTTTAAATTACCTTTCAAAAGTTGCATAATTTGTCAACTTCAAAAACACAGTTTTGCACAGTAGTCTGTATCATAAACATAAGCCAAATTAAATAAAATTATGTCAAGCCTGCATGTGGGTAAAATGCAAATTAAGAGTTTAAACACCTACAAACTACAATTAGTACATGATCATTTTTGGCTTCTTTTTTATTATTATTATCGTTATTCCGGTAAGTTTTGAAAACAGGACTTTTATTTTGACAGCGTTGAGAACACTAACATCTCGGCAAAGACGTACAGGAGTTTCCTTTGCGCAGTCTGCGTTAGTTTAAAGTCTTCTTTTAACAGTTCAGTCAAATAATTTAAAGACAAGTACTTTTTGGCAAATAGCATTGAAATTCAGCAAATACAAGTTTTGATAAGTCTTTGCATATCTAATAAACATTCAATGAAACATGTTGCAAACTTTGTCAATCCATTATTTTGATGCATGTGCGATATATTCAGTTTGCCACCGTTTCATATTCATGCAATATTCACTGCATACTGTACGTGAAAACAGCATTACCTGGCCTTTATTTGGGAAGCTACGATTCCCAGTGTGCACAGACTAATGTGCACTGTTAAAGTGTTCATTCAATCGCGTTTTAATCAACATCTTTATTGACTATACACAAAATAACAGGATTACAGAACCAATAATTATTTTGTTCTTTACTCATAAAAAACTCTTTGCTATGAATTTATACAGTATATTTTCAGGTAGAATGACCTCTTGTGTTATGCATGACCCTTATCACTGTAACGCAATCATCTGGAAAACTTTCCATATTATATGCACCAGAAACACAGGCCTCAGGCACAGCAGAAAGAATGGTCAGTTCTCTCTTGGAAAAGAGGCTTTTACTCCTCTTACAGACGGGACGTTACTGCAGTTAATAACTCATCCAGCCCTGCTCAAGCTGAAAACAACAACAACTAAAGTCTTCTCAAAAATAAAAGAACAACTTGTAGCATGACCTACATGCTGCAGAAGCTCGAACAAACTGACAATGACAAAACATTGCAAAGCGTCGACCACATTCTTTCTAGTCATAAACACAGACAGAGGAAATGGTCAGGCCACGTACCACAACTGAAACAGGAAGCCCTGCAGAGAGTCAAGACCCATAACGGCTTTCATACACGCTCAACAATACAGCTCTTGTCACTGGCTTATCAATGAACATCGTGGTCTCTTCTGGGTGCACGTCTTCTGATGATCGTGTACGGGCAGGAGTCAGACACAGGGTCAATGTGTGCGCGTTTCATTTGGTTACATAAGCAGCACAAGGTCTGTCCCAGATCCAGATTCACATCTGTGTCAGGAGCCTGCAGGAGTTAGATGTGAACACCAGCTAATGTTTGGATGGCATACAGCGGTACAGACTTTAAACCAAACGTTCATTTGAAACTATTATTGCTAAAAGTAGAATCCAGCAAATGGTTTTCTTTTTTTAATCAAAGGTTGTGTATAAATGTGCTAACATTTGACAGTCTGGTAAAATAATGAATCGTTAAAAATATAAACATTTATTTTTTCTCTCGTGTTATTTTTCCCATATGGATTCAAAAAAATAAAGAGTTAAAAGCCATTAAAGAGGAGAATTGCACCCACTAAAAATAAATAAAATAATAAAATCAAAAAGGTTCAAGACTTAATGGCTTTAGTGAGGGAAAGAACTACAATCCCATGAAGCATTGCTAATGGCAATCAAATTAAGAACAAAAGATGATGTATAACTCCTGTTTTATGGATGTTGATTATAGAAACAAGTTTATTGCAAAACACACACAGTGAAGTTCAAAAGATCGGGATCTGAAAGATTTTTTAAATGTTTTTTTAAAGAAGTTTCTTTTGCTCATTAAAGCTGCATTTATTTGATCAAAAATACCATTGTGTAAAATTACTGCAATTTAAAATACATTTCCTGATAAAGGTCATGCGATCGAAACATCATAAGTATTTTGATATTTTTTGCATAGTTGCTTTTTAGTTTTTGACCTATTTGCTCTGTCTCCAACACAGCTATCTTCTGAGTTTAATTTTTCATTAAAAATATCTTCTAAAATGTGTTTTTATTTTAACAGACTTTATTTATTTATTTGAGTCGAATTGAATTTTCAGCATCATTACTCTCAGTTTTCAGTCTCACACAATCGTCAGAAATGCTGATTTGTTATCAAAGCTGGAAAGAGCCTGCTACATTTTTTTAACCCTTTAATATTTTTTTCAGGATTATCTGATGAATAAAATATTTTACATATTTACATACATACAATTTTTTTTTTTTTAATCTTGTGTAACAATCTACATTGCCATTTAGAAGTTTGGGGTCAGTAAATGTTTTTCTTTTTTATTGAAATTCATACTTTTATTCAGCAAGGATGTGTTAAATTGATCAAAAGTGACAGTTAAGACTTGTATTGTTGCAAAAGATTTCGATTTTAAATAATTGCTATTATTTTTTTTACTTTTTATTCATCAAAGAATCCTGAAAAAAGTATGAAAATATGAATGTTTCGAACAGTGAAACAGAATCATGGGTAGTTTTCCACCAGGAACTCTACTATTAAACATGTTTATTTGAAATTATACAGACATACAGCATTCCACTGATTAACAACTTCATAGCTCACAATAGGTCTGTATTTAAAGCTTTCTAAGATAATGTTTAAAATCAGTGCCATTATAGAAAAATAAAAGACAGGATTTCTACTTCCAGAACCCTACTGTTGGGCTGTATTAAAGGTGAGGTCAAAACATTGCATTGTGGGAAACCATTGCCTAGTTGCCACTATCAACATGATCATTTACTTTTGATGCACTGTTGCGTTACCCTTTAGACTGAGAATACAAACTCCCTAATCACTTAGCAAACACCCTACGAGGTACACGAAGCAGGGCAGCAGGGAAAACTGGAACACACCTCAAATATAGCAGGAAATCAAGTACTCGCTGCATAAAGACAATTTGCATACAGAGCACATTTACTCTAACCCACAGTGAGTAACAGTATGACTGTACAGAAATATGAACTCCAAACACAGCCTTGTTCCTGCTCTAGCTATTGACTTTAAAATGGCCCCCAAACATGGAAAATGCAACAGATTTGCCCTAAAAAAAAAAAAAAAAGTACGTTATATAATATGGAAAGAATGAAAATAACACTAACAACTATCAAGCCAACACACACTACTCTCAAATATACCACGCCTAAACAACTTATTTCATTTTGCTCTTTAAATCAGTCGATCCCACATAAAAAAAATGTGTATTCACACCAGCACCTAGTCTGAACCGAAATGAGGTTAAAATTAAAATCGTCAAGCTAAAGCCGTTCGACCGTGTTTACATTCGGTCAAGTTAGTGACGTCGAGTGACTTCCGCGGAAGGTGAAACATTGTAACGCCGTGACGTCGTTGAAGCGCTAACGTCAGAGTCAGAAAATGTAACAAGATACAGCGCGGGGGTCAAAAGTCAACTGGACTTCATAATAATAATACTAATAATAATCGATCAGTACTGAACTAGTCGAGGAGGTATGTTTACGTGACTATCCCATTAGCATTTAACGTCGTGTAGAAGGTAAAACTCCTTAGCTCAAATGACGTAAAAGCTCATTTCTAGTAATAAACATGCCAAAATGGCATCAAAGAGCAACGCCGCGTCCGAGAGCGCGCTGCATGATACGAGTGCAAACACGAACTGCCCACGATTAATTCTGACCGAAAACTGAATAAAAACGAATAAAAGGTTGTTTGTGAGAATGCTTTGTCGAGTCGATGGCATGTGAGCGAGTGTTCAGGATCGGACGGAAAGAGGAACAACGCGAGCTCTGCTTCTTTAACAACTTGTTACAGTTGGTCTCCTGAATAAAGCATCAAATGTTACTGTGTGAGCGTGGATCTTTTTCAATTATGCAATCGCCCAATTTATGGCCCACTTACCTCTTGGCTTATTTTAGGCCTGAAGCATTCTAGCTTATGAAAGCCTTTCCCTTTGTCTCAATCCGCTTCACACTGATCTGCTGTAGCGTCCCAATAAATGTGTCACCCACCAACTAGAAACACGTAAATGCTGTAAAAGACACAGCTTGTTTAAGTGAGCCATACCGCCGAGGGTCGTCTGCTCGTCATGGTTGTGTCGGACTGATTTCTCCAGCAGAACACGATCATTTTGAGGAGATCATCGCGCATCTGGCTGCGGCTGATCTCGGCTTCGTAAACTAACCTGGTCACGTGACGAGAGCGTCCTACAGAAGGACTGCGTCTCAACTCCAGTGTGCAGACTAAACAGACAGCATTGTGGTCGTGTTATCAGACTCCTCACAATTTCAGCTTCTCTATTACGTTAAAAAAAAAAAAAAAAAAACTTATGCAGAGTTTACTTTTAAACTCATTTCTACTCAATAACTGAACGTTTTTAAGGTTTAATAAATCAGATTTTTTTATCCGTTCAAATAATAATAGTTTGCAATGTTGTGACTTCTCAAATATTAATTCCCTGCATGTTTTGTCGCTAAATCTAAATCGTTGGACTATGGTATAAACATAACATATTCGAATAAATCGATTAATCGCGATTATTCGCATCCAAAAATACGTTTTTGATTAGTAATATCTACGTGTAAACATATATATAAAATGCATTTCTTAAACATATACCCGTACATATAAATATACACAGTACACACACACCTTATGTAAACAAAATCCAGTGATTAACGGATTTGAGAGCCCTAGTTTTAATAAAAATAATTATTTTGCCATTATATTTGTGTAGCAGACTAAATGGTTGTAAATGAATTCTCATAAGGCTTTCCAGATATTTTTTTGTGGTTTTCTTATGAGACGTGCTACATTTTCGACTGATTATTTGACACTGCTAATTTCACTTTTATTGCATTTCTTTGTGTAAGAAATCAGTTTATTTCATAAGACCATCTTAAAATGAAGACAATGTTAATGCGCTTCAGCCTGTACATATGCCACAATTCCTACTTCATGGTCAGTCCTTAAAAAAAAAAAAAAAAAAAAAAAATGGTCAGAAAGCTGTGAAATAAATCAACTGATGTTGGTATGAACGAATAAATCATGTTTGAGACACCACTACACTCTGACATGGAGAGAAAACAAAGTTGTAAATAAGCAAATCTGAAGTGTTTGATTTTCACATTCTACAAAACAATGAGAATATACATACATATGTCTCAATTTCTTTTTATACATGACTTCCCATCCTACTCTCACATATTCAATAGCAAAGTGACAGTCAATTCCATCAATGTATATGACACAAGTTCTGGACTCGAATCAGATGAACTGGACCCTCATTTCTTCTTCTTTCTCTTCTTTGGAGGGCCCTGATCAGAACTGCTGGAGGAATCAGAGTCAGAAGCGGAGGAAGACGAAGAGGAGGAGGAAGAGCTGGAGCTGTCGTCGCTGTCACTGCTACTGTCTTCAGACGAGGATGAGGAGCTGGACGAGTCGCTGCTGTCCGAGGAAGAGTCGCTGGAAGAGCTGGACGAATCACTGCTGCCGCTGCTGGAACTGGAGGAGGACCTGAAAGAAAACAGCAGATGTGCTACTTTATACCATTAGTTCAAATTAATATTACACTGCTAAACGTTTCTGTACTACATTCATAATTATACTTCTGAAACCCAGTACTCAAACTTTGAAATCAATAATAATAATTAAAAAAAAATAATCCTAATAAACAAAGATGAATGGAATATGATGAATGAATCCAATTTGTTAATTGTTTTGGACAGAAATAACGAATATACTATAAACATTTTTAAAAACCCTACAAGTGCAATTAAATGAAATTCATACCAGACTTAGCATGCAGGAAAATATTAGTTTATTGATTCCCTCGAAGTAATTTTATACATATAACATTCTGTGATTCCACTTTGTAAAAATAATGCATTAATTATAACATGTTTATATAGATAACACAGACGTTTTCCAAAAAGACAACGACTCACCTCTTTTTCTTAGGTTTTTTCTCACTGCGTGCCATTATTCCAGCTCTAAAAAGTGTCAAGAAAGTAGGGTTTAAATGTGACTGATAACACCGCCCTGCATCATATCTGCTGAATCACATCCATTTCTAATTTCCTACTAATTCTGGGGCACTGATGATTCCCAAAATAACGCTCGTTTTGCTCAAGCATGTCACACTTTCTCAAAAATATGATGCATTTTGTAGAATTTTTTTTTTTCAACCACTTGTAAGGTGATGCAGTCACACATTGTCCTTTTATCAGCAGAAAACACCACAAAGACATGACTCATGTCTGAGTACTAGTGAAGATGTGAGTTGAACACGTATGAATGATTCTCAAGACGTTACTTCATGCAGAATTACAGGCAGTGAACAAGGAACAGCATTTATTCAAAATATAAATCTCTTCTAACAATATAAATCTTTGCTATCACTTATCAATTTAACACATCCTAGCGGAATAAAAGCTGATTTCTATTGGAAATAAATGCTCCTTTTTTAAAAACTTTTTATTCATTTAAAAGTATCAGTGGTTCCAGAAAAATATATTAAGCAGCACAATAGTTTCCAGCATTGATAATAAATCAGTATATTAAAGATTTCTGAAGATAATGTATGTTAATGGAAAGCATTTACTGATATTTTAGAACTCAGCGTTGTCAAATTAGGCATTTTTTACCATCATAAAAGAACTTTCAAAATTAATTTCTCTGAAGGAATTATTCAGAAACAAACTGTTTTGACTGTGGTTTTCCATTCTGTAGCAGTTCTGCGCTTCCGCCTGTAGATGTCGCTCTCCGTCAAAAAGAACGTCATTAAAACGCGACAAAACGATCCTTTTTTCGCAACTAGTTATTAGCAAAGGGTATTTTCTTATAAATCATTGACTCATACGTTCAATATTACCACTCAAGTGTGTGAACGTTTTGTGTTGTGTCGCGTTTCTTACCCCACATCATCCGAAGGATTGTTCTCCTTGTCTTTGAGTCTCTTTTTCAGCTCGGCTGTCCTGGAAGGTCTATAAAGATACTTTCTCTTCCCAGTGCACTCATAGGACCAGTGTCCGTGTTCCAGACACTTCTGACAGCGCACATGCTGTTTGTTTGCCTCCCTGTGAGAATAACGAGAAGACACAGAAAGAACATAAAGAAGATAAACAACAGATCCGCGCTCGTGAGCCTTGAGAGTATAACTAAACGACTTTAAACTTGATATCAAAACACACGGACTCAAATAGACGACTACTGAAATAATTAACACATCGAATACGTTACAAATTTAATTTAAAACTCGAGTAATGTGTGAAATGACTCACGCTTGTCTCCGAGCGATCAGTCTGTGCATGGGAGTCGCCATGTTGGACGCGATCGAGTGAGTCTGACTTCCGGTTTAATGTCGGAAAATAAAAGCGTGGCATCTAAAAGCTTCATCTTTTTGACTGTTTAAATAATCTATCTATGAGGTGACTATAAAAGGTTAACATGTAGTAAGTCAATATAAACCGTGAAGACCTCGGCACCAATACATTTTCACGGTAAATTAATTTTTTTTCCATCCAATAACTAGTTGAATTGTGAAGACTTTTTGAAATTTGTGAAAATTTTTAATGATAAAATGGTTGGTCTATATTTTACAAAACCAAAACTACCGGTGACTCCGTCTTTTGATCTGGCTGTGCCTTGTAGCACAGAATGGAGAGAATTCGATCTCATTACCCTTCCAGTTTGGGCGGATATTGTTGTACATCTTAAGCCTTCGTCATCTAAAAATTATGTTTTGTCACCTCATCTTTTTAAAGCTGCAGTTGGTAACTTTTGACGCTCTAGCGGTTAATAAACAGAAATGCTTGCGTCTCGCGGAAGAACATCGTAGCCGGAACTACTTCTCTCTCTTTACGTCTACACTGTTAGAAAAAGAGGTACAATACAGGTCCATTTTTGTTCCCTAAGGTACAAACTTTGCATGTGTACCCTTAAAAGTACAAAAATGTATCTTTAAGGTACAATTGTGCACCTTTAAGGTACAATTATGCACCTTCCATTGTACATTGTGAGCTTTTTGAGGTGTAAGGTACATATTTGTCCCTTACATATTTGTACCTTAATGTTTAAATATAAAATGGCAGGAATTATTGGATGCTGAAAATGTCATCTCTCAATATAGAAACACAAGTTAACCTATACTATCAAACTCAATAATGTCAAACTAAATTAACTGTGAAGTTTTGAGATATGGGCAAAATAAATCAGAATGTTTTTTTTTTTTTTTTTTTTTTTTGTGAAATGTCCCTTTGAATCATTTTTAATCATGTTAATGAGGATTATGTAATCATTTATATTCACAAACAGTATTGAAGAATTTGATTTTCAAACCATTTACCCTATTTATATTAGAATAAAACAGACAAATAATTGTTAACGCTTTAAGTTGTGTTCTATTGAAAGGATCTAGCTACAGGCTAACCAGAGTTTGACTCGGCGGAAGCATAAATATTGCAGCGCGGAAGGATACAGGAGTGAATCGACAATGATCCAACTGTCAGTCTCTGTCAGTGTCGATCAAAGGTGGGAGGATGGCCCTTCGACATTTATCAACGGAAGATTTAATCACGGAGTTATTTACTTTGGGGACAGAGGTCACTGAAGAGGAGAAAAGTTAATTCAAAGGTAATTTGAATTTTTAATCAGTGTTTGTGGTGTTAATTCAAAGTTGGAAGTTAACTTTTACTGTTAATGTTAGTGCTAGCCAAGTTCATACTCTGTCAACATTAGCTAGCTAGACTCACGTTGACGATTGCCATTATTAACGTTAACTAGTTAACGTTAGTTAAAATATTATTATATAATTATAGCATAAATAAATATTATTATTATAAGTAGCAGTACTATCTTGGCTACAGTTCACCATCGAGCTAACGTTAACTTCTCGGCGGCAAAAACGCTTCTCATCCAACTCTGCAGCCGAAAAGTTAACGTTAACGTGAAATATTAAAATATTTCAGAACAAAAGACTAATGGGCGGCAAAAACGTTTTTTCCACATCATTATAGCTTAGCTGTAAAACTACTGCGTCAGAGTTGGATGAGAAGCGTTTTTGCCGCCGAAAAATCTTTTGTTCTGACTTATGTGAGCTAGCTGGACTGCGTCAGAGGAGAACGATAAAAAATAAAAAAAAACCTTTTTGCCGCCCAACAGTCTCTTGTTCTGGAATATTTTAAAGCTAAAGCAAAGCCATTTGGGCGGAATGTGACTATCGATAGCCAGTGACTGTTTGAAAGTATGATTTAGTCTTTAAATATGCGGTTTATTTATAAAGACAGCGTCTATTTAAAAAATGTGTTTCGCCGATCTCGGAGACATGAGCTCCACATGATCAGCGGACTGCGGTCAAGCCAGCCATCATCATGTATCCGCCGAGAGCAGCCTCAGCTCGGATAGACCTTCTGACATTTGCCGCTGGCTCTGATGTCTCTAGTGGTTCAAGATAAAATGTAATTCGTTTGGGGTAAAGCGAAACGTTTCTTATATTTGTCCTTTATTCAATTAATCTATTAATATGTGTATATATATATATATATATATATATATATATATATATATATATATATATATATCGTTAGGTCCTTTTTATTCCTGAAATATGAACTTTTGTCATGAAGCTCTGGCTGACTGCTCACCGACAGCATCAGTTGTTTCTCCATGTTGAATGAGTGACTCCTAGCAGGCTCCTGATTGGTTAACGCGGTGCGAATTGACGCCCAAGTTCAAATTTTTCAACTCGGGCGGCAGACGCGAATCGCGTCAAACGCTTAAATGCACCATTCGCGCTTAACGCGCGTGTCGCGCGAAACGCTCAATTCGCGTCATTCGCGCTAACTAGACTCGAACTTTTTCCCCATTGACTTACACTAACGTTACAGTCTGCCTTTTTAAATTGTTGTATGTTGTTACCAAAGTGGTGGTTAACATTGCTGTTTTTCTTTTCTCTTTTGTCTAGATAATGATGTTGATGGAGAAGCAGTGGACTATGGATTGAGTGAGAGGATGATTTCATGCCTCTTTGAAGGGTCGTTTAAGAAGCAAGCCAAATTCAACCGATTTGTTCAGCAGTGGAAAGAAAACGTGACACTAACCCTCGAGCCTGTCCCGGTACATTCAGAGAAGGCTACAGCAGATACATACTGTGTCGATGATAAACTGTGTGTTAGTATGGGGCATTTATGTTAAGCTGTGTTGGGAGGGCTGTAGAGGGTTGTGGATGAGCTCAAAGCTTGTGTTTTTTAATCCAGAACACATCAAGTGTCATTTAGTTTATCCGTTATGTTACTCTCTTTACTTTGGTGTGGTGTGCTAAAGTGTTTTGCTTGGTCTTTGATAAAAAAAACTCATGTTTTTCTGCACTATATTGCTGTTCTTATTAGTGATGTTCATGAAATTGAAAGAAGGAAAATATAAATGGTTCCATTGTATTTATTCTCTGATATCGCTGTTCATTTTGTTTTTGGAGTGGCAGTAAGTTTGTCAGTGAAATGCTTCTTAAAAAAATGTAATTAATTATTTTTAATGTTTTTATATCAGACATGACATCCTAAACATTGTTACATTTTATTTTGGGTTGTTACATTGTATGGTTGTGAGATGAATTATTATTGAATCTGTGAATTAAACTGTTTTCCATTTAAGGACTAAAATAAATGTCTTAAAATGCAGTTAGTTGTTGTTTGCCTTCATTTTCTTTCACTCCTTAGGGAATAAAAAGGAACTTTTTTGCCACCTAAAGGTACAAAATGACTTTGTCACTGGGGTGGTACCTTAATGGGACAAAATTGTACCTTTTTTCAGAGGTACTTTATTGTACCTTTGTCTAAGGTACATTATTGATCCTCAAAGGTACAGTATTGGCCCTTAGAAGGTACAAAAAAGTAAGGTACAAATTTGCTCCTCTGCTTTAAGGTACAATAATGTACCTTTGAGGGTACCACCCCAGTGACAAGATTTTGTTCCTTAAAGGTACCGTTTTGTACTTTTTTTTCTGAGAGTGTATGAAGAATCACAACGGTACTGGGTTACTCCGCTGGGGTACCCCCTGAAGCAATCTAAAATAGTCTGAATATAAACACTTATTATAGGTGCACCCTAGTGATTCAGGACAAGCTAAAAACACGGTTTGGAAAATGGATTCATGGTGTACTCGCTTATTATATACATTTTTCTACATTTTGAACACAAACAAAGTTACGGACCGCAGCTCTGATTGGTTGTTTTCTTACTTGGAGCGGTCAGTAACTGCAAATGGAAATAGGACCACTGGGAGGAGCCAGAGGAGCTTGATTTTTTCACAGATTATCTGTCTCATATTCTACTGTCAGGAGATAATGACAGGTTTAGCAAATATGTAAAAAGAATATTTTTTACAAAAGTTACCTACTGCAGCTTTAAGCAGATTTTTGCTAGTGTAGGGACTACGGTGTTGAATCTGACTATAAATGCCTCAGCCAGGGCACCTGTCCAGCTGTTTTTAAGCTGTTATTTTGATCAGCCGCCTAGAACATTGGGTTGGCATAAAAGGTAATGTTCTCAAATGGTTTAAATCATATCTCACGGAAAGATTTTTTTCTGTTAATATTGGGGGCTGTAATTCTTCAAGATTACATCTTCCTTGGGGAGTCCCACAAGGTTAAATTCTTGCTCCAGTTCTGTTCTCCTTTTATATGCTACCTTTAGGGGCTATTTTTCGCAAATATAAAGTGTCATTCCATTGCTACGCTGATGATACGCAGATTAATTTGCCTATGAGTGAGTTGAATTCAAACTCACTTGACACTTTATTAGCATGCTTACACGATGTTAAGGATTGGATGGCTGCAAATTTTTTAAAGCTTAATGTAAATAAAATGTTATTGTGTTTGGCCCTAGAAAGAATGAGGTGCTGCAGTGCTTGAATGCAACTTCTTTGACTTGTTTTGTTAAATCTAATGTAAAAACAAAAAAATCGGATTTGTTCTGGATAGTGATTTAAAGTTAGACAGACAAATTAACACTGTAGTGAGATCTTGTTTTTTTTTAATTTATGTCTGTTAAGACTAAACCATTTTTATCTAGTTCAGATTTTGAGAGAGCAATTACATTCATTGTCTTTTCTCGAATGGATTACTGTAATTCCCTTTATTATGGAGTTGATGTTCGAGCACTTATGCGTTATGCGTTTACAGAAAATCCAAAATGCTGCTGCAAAAATGGTCAAGTCTGCAAAGAAATATGAATCTGTGACTCCGTTATTAATTTCTTTAAAGTGGCTGCCATTACGACTTAGAATTATTTATAAAATCCTTGTACTTGTCTTTAAGGCCTTGCACAATCTAGCTCCTGTGTATTTGTCCGGTTTGGTGGCAATCTACACCCCCTCTAGATCCCTGAGATCAGAAAATCAACATCTGCTGTGCACACCAGGACAACATATAAACATAGAGCTGATAGAGCTTTTTCTCGAGCAGGCCCTAAATTGTGGAATGACCTCCCTCAATCTATTAGATCTGTCAAATCTTTACACATGTTCAAAGCTGTGTTAAAACAACATCTTTTAAATTCAAATGGAGAGCACTTTTAAATGGGTTAATGTTTATGTGTGTCTATGTGAGGTGGATATGTCTATCTCTGTCATTTTCTTGTTATTTTTTTGTTTAGCTTGTGACTGTAAAGCACTTTGGGCAATGTAAGTTGTATTAAACTGTGCTATATAAACAAACAAACAAACAAACTAGTTGTGATTTTCATACACAGAAATTAACTTCAAAAACTCCACACCCTCTGAGAAAATACATTTTATTACATTTAAAAATAATGTTTTTTAACAAATGGTTTCCGATTATATTGTGTCGAGGCTAATTATTGCGTTATTATAATTATACTCATTATCATATGAAATTGTATATTTGAAACTGCTAAATTATTATTATTAGGCGTGCACTGCACATTAGTTCTGTGCATGCGTGACCAAAATAAAAACACGCTGTGTAAATATGATCATGCCGCTCATTCTCTCATGTCCCAAACCTGGCTATATTGAAATTAGTTTGCCATACGGTGTGTCTCATTTCGAAGTTTGTGTCCTCTGTTGTACAAATGTCCAGACATTAGTGTTCTTGTATTGGTGCATCTTACAGGCTTTTAGGATGCCACGGCCAATTCACAGAATTATACATCAAGAGCTGATGAAGTCAAGGCAATTTTGCCAAAGGTTGTGGCCCTATTAATGTCAGAAGAGCACCTGCTCCAGGTTGGTGCAGGTTTTGCATCTCTCCCAAATCATTAAGCATTTGGTAAAGCTGCGGGAGCCATTAATTGACTTCTGCACATTATGACACCTTTTAAGAATCCAGACTCACCAGCACCTGTGCACATTTTTCCACAAGTCACTCTTTGAGCGTGCCTTTTGAATGATGGAGATGCAATTCACAGCCATCTTCTTTCAAGCACTTGAAGTGCATCCAACATTTACACCAAAGGTTACATTATGTCTGACTTTTACTTAAAACACTGACAGATGTAAAATGGAAACGGGGGAATGGAAGGCCAACATCTCATCCATTAAAACAAAACAGGTTTCTGCAATCTTCTTTCCATCGTCCTGGCCCTCTCCTGACTCTGGATGTTTGCATTCGTTGGCCAAAAATGGTCGGCAATCGGCATAAAAATCTTAGGTTTGTGAAGCAAACACAAGTTAGGGCTGAAATGGTTGAGCCAGTTGTTGACGTGATGTACTAAAATAAATTCTAAATGTCAATTTTATGTAGTTGAGATACCTAAGACATGGGACTGCACAAAAGTGCAAATACATGTTATCTTACTGTATTTATTTATTAATTTATTTGAATTGTATTCATTCTTTTTTGGCCTGGTGTTTCTTTACTGGAGTCCTAGAAATAACATAATTTAGAGTGAAAAACTCCTTACATATCAATCTAAATAAGATTGTCCTTCTGTCTAACACTTCGGTCCTGCAGAGTTCAGCTCCAACACTTATTTTTTCCTTGTAAAATCCCTTTAAGGCAAGAATGAGATTAATTCTGCTGAAAAATAAGACAGAAGATTTATATTCCATCTACAACAACAACTTGAACTTTTATAAACATCCATTCGGCCATAAACTTTTAAAAACATCTTATCCAAAAAAAATTAAAATAATAAAAAATAATAATAATATAAATAAATGAAAATAAAAGCCAAAATAAAAGCTTGCTGATTTTAGATTTCAAAGTGATGGGGAAAAAAAATTAAGTCTGCTATAAAATATCTGTATTTTTATTTTATACTCAGTTTATTTTAAAAATATAATAGCGTTATTACTGTTTATTTTGTTTATTTCACACATTTTATTGAAACACAAAATAAATAAATGCAATATTACTATTGTCGCTATTAATAAGTATTTTTATAGTTATATTTAATGAGTCACAGTATATGCTTTCATGAGAACCAGGCAGTACCACTAAGACACTATTCTAGTTTTTGTTAATATTTTAAATTATATATTTATATTTTCTGTTTTAGTAATTTTAGTGTGTTTTGTACTTTCATAGTTGTTACTTTATTTAGCTTTAGTTATTTTAAATTATAAAATATTTTAAACTATTAACCTGATAAATGCTGCCTTGGCAACTATTGTTATTTCATTTTAGTTTTATGTTTGTTTTAAAGTAATAATAAAAATGGTTTTGGTTTTAGTTTGAAGGCAATAACCGTGACGTACCCTGATCCGTCGCTCTTGATTGGCTGGTTTTGTCGTGGTTACGTCACCCACGGAAAGCTCCAGAGCTGTCTAGAACTCCCGAACTCTCGCGATAAAACGGTTGACGTGAACTCCGCAGCTTTACCCTTCAGCCGGTCTGCAATCAACTCAAGTCAACGGACTCACTAGAGCTATGAGATCGCGCTAAACACGACTTTTAGGAATAACAAACTAAACGACGCTCCTCCGTGACTGTTATATATTTTTAAAAGGACACTTCCCGCTAGTATTTTAGTCGTGATTTCCAGTGAAGATGTCGGTTGTGGGGTTTGATGTGGGCTTCCAGAGCTGTTATGTTGCTGTGGCCAGAGCCGGTGGAATAGAGACCGTAGCGAACGAATACAGCGACCGATGCACACCGTAAGTCCTGCTTCTTACATTCTGCCTCTTTTTAAAGACTGATTGTGTTTCTCTATGTTGTAAAACCTACCTGTCACAATCCCTTCACGCAGTGATATCAAAATTAAGAAGCCCGGACCGTAAAAGAAGCATGTTTTTTTATTATCATGTCGTTTTATTTGATCTGAATAGTGTCTGAGTGGTTAAGACATGCTCCCCTTGTTATAGTTTCGCATTAATATCGCCTGTAAGTATGTCAGCAGTGTTTCATTGTGATGAGAGAGCCGTTAGCTTTGTGCTACAGCGTGGCTCGTGCTGCTGCTGTGACGTCACGCCGGCGGCAGCAGGAACATTCTAGCACATTTTAATAAGACCGCTCTGAAACTGACAGACAGAGCTATTCATTCTTTTAATTAATAAGTTTTAGCGTGACTTTCAAGCGTGTTATTCAAAATATCAACTGATGTTGAATTATAGTTGCTGATGCACCAACGAAATGTGTAAAGAAAAGATGATGGGCAAGCTGATCTAAGATAAGTCAGTGTAATTTATGTAAGGCTGGTATTTTGTAGTTGATGCTTTTCTCTGTTGTAAACAATCCCTCAAAGACCAAACAGAACCTCTGTTTAACAGTCAAACTGACAAGGTAGTAAATCAACTACTGATAGTTTAACATTACATTACTTCAAAGAGAAAATCTTAATAAATAGTGATGTTGTGTATTAAAGCATGCTTTAAGTTGTAACTATATTAAAATGGTTGAATGGGTTTTAAAATGTGCATAGTTTCTAACAATGATACACCAGTCTTATGAAATATTACTAGTTAAAGTAATAGTTCAACCAAGAAATACGATGAAAATGTTTTTCACCCTCGGGCCATCCAAGCTGTAGATGAGTTTGTTTCTTTATCAGATTTGGAGAAATGTAGTAGTGTCACTTGCTTACCAGTGGATGCTCTGCAGTGAATGGGTGCCGTCAGAATGTGAGTCCAAACAGCTGATAGAAACATCACAACAATCCACATGGTTTTCAGTTAACATCTGGAGAAGACAAAAGCTGCGTGTTTGTAAGAAACAAATTCATTTAGACATTTTTTTCCGATAACTGATGCAGTTACTTGTGGATTATTGTGATGTTTTTATCAGCTGTTAAGGTAAGGACTCTCATTCTGACGGCACCCATTCACTACAGAGCATCGATTGATGAGACACTGATGCAATGCTACATTTCTACAAACTCATCCTAATCTTGAATGGCCTTTTAATTTTTTTTTGTTGTTGTTTTTTTAAGTGACAGTTTCAAGAACAATGATTTATTAGATCATTATGTATTGAGGTGTGTTGATGTGCTCTTTTCAGGTCATTCGTGTCATTCGGTCCTCGTAATCGATCGGTAGGGGCAGCCGCCAAAAGCCAGGTAGATGTTATATATTTTAAATGAGTAAGAAAACGCATTGCATGGATTGGGAGAAGTTGTAATGCTATTTTCTGTTCTCATAACAAGGTGGTCACAAACTGCAAGAACACTGTGCAGGGTTTTAAGCGTTTCCATGGACGGGCGTTTACTGACCCGTATGTTCAGGCGGCAAAGTCCAGCCTGGTCTATGATCTGGCTCAGATGCCGACTGGAACCACTGGTATTAAGGTAAGACTAATGAAACAGCAGAGATCATGTCAGAAAGTCACGTGTGTGTTGTGACCGCTGCTCTATTTCACACTCGTTCTGCTGTCCGTCTCACAGGTCATGTATATGGAGGAGGAGAAGGTGTTCAGCATCGAGCAGGTCACTGCCATGCTGCTGACCAAACTGAAGGAGACCGCTGAAGCCGCGCTCAAAAAACCTGTGGCAGACTGCGTCATCTCTGTACGCCTCTTCCGGCTTTCTAAGTATACTTAAAATTAGAGATCAACCGATGTGGTTTCTTCACTTGCCGATGTTTCGAAATCAGCGATTTTTATTTTTTGCATGGTGCAAGATAGTAATGGTAGTAGTAGTAGCCTAATTTAGTGTAACAGTACATGGCTCAAAACTTAAGCACCTTCTCAAAACAGTTCTGAAGCATGGGTTTAGTTTGTTAACTGACAGACACCAGTGTTTCCCTCAGACTGCAGATGAATTCTCTGCCAGCAGGAGGTGCTGTTGGAGCAGAGATATAGCAGTTTCTCGATATATCGGCTGGAATCTAATAAACGCTGCTCACAAAATACTTTATCAGTCATTACAGGAAAGATGACATAAAAATGACAATGAAGTGCTCGTTTTATTCAGCGAAGTATAAGCCTTTTGGGAAATGTATTTGTGGCGGTCAATTTTGATATGTATAGGAAACACACTTTTAGAAGTCGAATAGCCATAGTGATAACAAAAATAAAAGATTTCACTCCCGTTACACAGCTGGCTGCTCATAACTGCTTAGGAGCGCGCTGACATCCTGGAGGATATTGTTATATTCGATAGTGCGTGATAAGTTAACATGCACGTTATAATCAGGCCAGAAGTTTCATCTGAATTGAACGTGTTTCTACTTTCACATGCAAATGGTTTGTTGCACTTATGAATATGATACATTTCTGATATCAATTGTAGTAGAGTAAAACATAATTTGGCTTGTGAACAGCCAGCTTCTTTGGCAATGAATGTTTGTCTTACTATCCTTGTGAAGGTGTCGATTGTCTTCTGGGCAACTGTCAGATCAGCAGTCGTGTAGCCTAGTGAACTAAACTGAGAGACCATTGTGAAGGCTCAGGAAACCTTTGCAGGGGTTTTGAGATGATTAGCTGATGTCACCATATTCTAATTTGTTGAAACATTGTATTGGTGGGTTTTTGTTAAATGTGAGCCAAATCATCACAATTAAAAGAACCAAAGACTTAAACTACTTCAGTCTGTGTGCACTGAATTCATTTAAAACACGAGTTTCATAATTTGAGTTAAATTACAGAAACTAACTTTTCCACAACATTTTAATTTATTGAGATTCACCTGTAAATATTATCATTTTATGATTTTATGTAAAGCTGATTTGAATACATTTGATTTATGAGAAGCATCACTGCCTTCACCACACATCAGTGTTTTTCGTCTCTTATTCGATCTTAAGTTCTTCTGATTCTGTTTGTTCTTCTGCATTATCATCAGTCCCAGTAACACCAATAATGTTGTTCTCAGAGTCACAATATTGCATTATGCATGTTTTTATTTCTTAGGTGTTGTATTTACAGCATGACGCATGTGAGTAGTCATTCTTTCTTTGTTCTCATGCTCCTGTATAGGTTCCCAGCTTCTTTACTGATGCCGAGAGAAGATCAGTCATGGATGCTGCACAGATCGCAGGTCTGAATTGTCTCAGACTCATGAACGACACTACAGCAGGTACAATACTTCAGATGAAAACTTCTGTCATATTCTCCGCTTCATGTCCTGCTGGTCATCTCCACACCAGAGATGTAGGAGCTGAATGTGTTGACTGTGATTGTAGTTTCGCTGGCGTATGGGATCTACAAACAGGACCTGCCTGCTCCTGAGGAGAAGCCCAGGACTGTGGTGTTCGTGGATGTTGGTCACGCTGGGTACCAGGTGTCTGTGTGTGCCTTTAACAAGGGCAAGCTGAAGGTGAGGCCTTGCTCCACATACTTTATCATTGTGTTAGCTCTTAACCATCACAACTTGTTAATACTCAGGTCAGGGTTAGGTTATTATTGTGTTATAACAACTACATCTAAAACTATTCAAACAAATTATTATATGAAAACTTAAATTGATTTTATGTTTTTTTTATGTTTAAGTTGACCGTGAAGTTATTAACTGGAATAAAAATAAATGAAGCTGAACAGAAACTAAAAATGAATTAAATTAAGCATAAGTAGTAATATTTAAAATAATCCAAAGTTAATAGAATTTACAAAAGCACATAACAATTGTAATAAGATTAAAACAGTAAATGTAAAATCTTAAAATATCAACAATCTGTACTAGTATATACTTGATACTAAAACAACATGAATTGAGATTTAAATACTCAATCACTTATTTCCTATTATTAGATGTGGGTCAAGCTTCTAGATTATCCATATTAAATTTGACAAGTTGATTAACGAGATCAGCTACAATAAAGTTTTCCATGTGCTTTTAGACAAAAACAAATGATGTGTAATTATCTTGAGCTCTGATGACGACAGCGGCTACAGGTTTATTCTGGCATCTTTGTTTCTGCTAATGCTTACAGATCTGGCCTTTATCACAGGACAATGAATAACCTATTCAATGAAACATGATTCTGTTAATACATCGAAGCGTCTGTATTTCACATGTGTTTAGATACTGGACCACACGGGTCTCTCTGCCATCTTGACCGTATTATGTTTATCTTGCTTAACTCTGTATAAAAAAAAAAAAAAAAAGCATTTTGGTTGATAAAGTTGTGTAGCATCATGAAATTCCCTTAAAATTTTAAATACTATGAATTACTGAGACAAAATAGTTTAATTTTATAAGAAAAAAAAAAGTAACTTGTGTTCAGTCTGTTTTTACTACGAAATAAGGAAAACTCAAGGGTTAAAGCACTGATTTTGAAACAGACTAACACTAAATGAATTACATAAGAAATGTAGGACTCCAGATTGTTGGTCAGTGTACACGTGCATGTCTTTTGTCTAGTGCCATAAGTTTTGCTTTCATGTCGTTTATGTAGCGGCTTTGAAAATCTTTTAGCATGCTTGCTGTTGTATTTTTGAGCTTGCATATGCTATATGACTGACTCTTAAGAAACCGTTTTTAATGCACTGTTAAAATGCACAATTTTCTAATTGTTAGCAACAGTTTGACCGTCGATTGGCTGTTTAACGTAGGTGCTGGGTTCTGCGTTCGACCCTGAGCTGGGCGGTAAAGACTTCGATGAGGTGCTGGTCAAGTACTTCTGTGAGGAGTTTGCTCAGAAGTACAAGCTGGACGTGCGATCGAAGCCCCGCGCTCTGGTGCGGCTCTACCAGGAGTGTGAGAAGCTGAAGAAACTCATGAGCGCCAACTCTTCGGACCTGCCGCTCAACATTGAATGCTTCATGAATGACATCGACGTCTCGGGCAAACTCAACAGGTCAGTGACCGCGTGCCAGCAGCTGAACTGGGCGCTCGATGTCAGCGGTGTAAATCAGGCACTGAGCCGTGACGCAGATGTTTGTGCATTATGATGTCAGTGGGTTGATTGGTTAAAATACCTCGTCTAATAATATCTTGATGACTCTTTTGTTCCAGAGGCAAGTTTGAGGAGCTCTGTGCAGATCTGCTGGCCAAGGTGGAGGCTCCGCTGCGCAGCATCATGGATCAGACCAGTGAGTACAAGCCCTTGAGCTTTCAGCAGCGAGTCTTTCCCGTCACGCAGAGATGCAACTGTGGTGGTGTGTGTTTCCCTCCTATAACCAGGACTGAAGAAGGAGGACATCTATGCGGTGGAGATCCTAGGCGGTGCCTCCAGGATTCCAGCCATCAAAGACCGAATCAGCAAGTTTTTCGGAAAGGAGCTGAGTACCACGTTGAATGCAGATGAGGCTGTGGCCAGAGGATGTGCACTGCAGGTTAGTTCTTGGACATGGACCTTTTGATGGGAGATATCTTAGAGCACAGAGTGACACATGGCTGATATAAACTAGATATACATCACACTTTTTATTTGAAAGATAGTAAATGCATGCATAACAGTTGCTGCCATTAAAATTGTATTTAATTTAAAAAAAAACAAAAAAAAAACAATAATACTAAAATTATAATGTACCGCTAGTCATGCATTATTCTGCTTATACCATGGACATTTGCCAGCACTGACAAGTTAAAGATGTTTGCAACGCAAATATTTGACTGGAAGGGTATAAATGATGGCTATTTTCATTAGAAATGTCTCATTATTCTGCTGCTTTAAACCCAGACAGAGAGATGAAATAGTGCATCAAATGTATAATTTAGTATCTAAGCTTTTTTTATTAATAAAAGTCAACCCTACCAGGCTAATTGCACATTCCAAGGATCTACATTGAAGCTGTTTAATATCATTTTAAATGTATAGTTATCAGATGAAATAATTTTATAACCTGCTTCTTAAGTGTGATTTTGTAACCACAGATTCTTGAAGATGACTTGCTGTGATAGTTTGCACCACCAGTGCTTTTGTGTTGCTTTGCATCCAGTTGTTTCTCATAATAACTGCCTACAGTGTTTCCTAGTGTTGCAAACCAGTGTTTATTGTTCCTCAGTGTGCAATCCTGTCACCCGCCTTCAAAGTGCGTGAGTTTTCCATCACAGAAGTGGTTCCCTACCCCATCTCTCTGAAGTGGACGTCTGCAGCCGATGAAGGCATCAGGTGCGTTCTTTGTTCTGTGTGTCTGATTAACTTTCTTAGTTCACTGTTTAACAGTCACGTTTTGTCTTGTACTGCAGTGATTGCGAAGTTTTCCAGAAGAACCATGCCGCCCCCTTCTCTAAAGTGTTAACTTTCTACCGGAGGGAGCCTTTCTCTTTGGAGGCCTACTACAACAATCCCAAAGAGTTGCCATATCCGGATCCTACCATAGGTATGCTGGGAATTCTCTCCAAACGCAAAACAAAAATAAAAACTAAAAATCAAATTCCGAAGCCGATCCTTTTACTCTAATAAAGTGAGAAAATAACAAACAAACCGGTTCTATCTTATTTTACAATATGTGCATTTGTACATTTTTATTTTGTGATATTTTTATGTGATATTGAATTTTATAAAAAAAATAGTTTTATATTTGATCTTAAAATCCGGTGGAAACCCTGTTTTATTTTTTATCGTTTAATGATTTTCCATTAATGCAGCACAGAGTATAAGTGCATTGATTCAGCAACCACAGTTGCAAACCGTGTCTGGCAACCCCAAACAAGAACGCTTGTGGAGGCTTGTTATCAATGCAAGATAACGTAGATGTCAAATGAAAACAGTGTTTTCAGGATTCAATCAGTGAGGCAGCTTCACAGACAGTTATGCTTAATCGAGAGAACCAGGAGTGTGTCCCTGGAGCACAAAAGCAGTCTTGAGTCTCAGGTGCATTTGTAGGAATAGCCCCCAAAAAAACATTGAATGGGTCAAAATTATAAATCTTTCTTTAATGCCAAAAATCATTAGGATAATAAGTAAATCATGTTCCTTGAAGATATTTAGTCAACTTCCGTAAATATATCCAAACATATTTTTTGATTAGTAATATGCATTGCTAAGAATTAATTTGGACAACTTTTAAAATTATTTTCACAATATTTAGATTTTTTTGCACCCTCAGATTCCAGATTTTCAAATAGTTGTATCTCAGACAGTCCTAATAAACCACACATCAATGGAAAGATTATTAAAGCTTCCAGATGATGTGTACATCTCAATTTTGAAATGTTGACACTTTTGTGGTTTTGTGGTCCAGGGTCACAACCCATGATCTGATTTTTTTTATGCTTGACCTCAGGCCAGTTTAACATCCAGAAGGTGGTTCCTCAGCCGTCAGGAGAGAGCTCGAAGGTGAAGGTGAAGGTGCGTGTGAATGTGCACGGGGTCTTCAGTGTGTCCAGCGCCTCGCTGGTGGAGGTCGTGAAGTCTGCAGAAGGAGAGGAGCCCATGGACACGGAGACTCCAGCCAAAGAGGACGAGGTAGAGTCATCACTGCTGATGGCAGCTCTAATGGTTTTGTATCTTGCAGTTGCTAGACTCACAAATCAGATTTTGTTCTTCTCTGAATTCAAAAAGGGAGAAAAAGGTCAGAATTGTGAGCCTAGAAAGTCGCAGTTGCCATTATTTATTTTTATTTAATTTTTCATCCTGTGGTGGAAATAGTCTTCCATACATCCACTTGTGAGATGCTAAAACGAGTGTATGATCATTCAGAATGTTTTCTAAAGCTCAAGTGTGTTTGTGGCCAGCCGTTTCCATTTACCCTGTGAACAATCATTGTATTTGCTCCTTAAAGAACAAGATGCAAGTGGATCAGGAAGTACAGAAGGCTCAAGGAGATGATCAGAAAGAACATGCTGATAAGAAATCAGACACTGAAGACATGGAGGTGTGTGACACCAACACATCATATACAACATTTCAACAAATACAGCATGCATTTCTCATTGCAGCCTGCCTGTGGTGCATGTAAAAACAGCCAAGGTTCACTCCTACTGACACACTGATGCTTTTATTATTTGTTTTTTTAGTGTCATATAAAATATCTAAATGTAAAAATAACACAGGAAAGGAAAAAGGGGACATTAAATCATGGCATTATTTGTGCACTCACATGATTGTTATAGCAGGCTTATGTAGGAGAAAACCCAAAATTTGCACTGACAACCCAAAAATGAACTGCATGGGTCCGATTTCATACAAAATGATTCAAATGACACTAGTAGTAAAAGATGAGCAACTGTGGTTTATATCTATATTGTGTAATTTGTTTGTGCATGAAACCTATTGTAGTGGTTTTAATGCTTTAGTCAGGACAGTTTTGAGCACTGCATAGTTTCAATCATGTTTGTCTTTCAGAATACACAAAGTTTCAAAGCAGCTTTATAACAAAATGTATGTTTGTGGCAAGAGAAATAACTAAGGTGAAAAGGAAAACTGAGAGAAACAAATAAATATCCAGTACAGGAAGAGTCATGCGATTGATTAGACAGACATAATGCGTTGGATTACTGCATCACTTCGTCTGTTTAATGGCAAAACAAAGTTTGATTGGGCACCATTAGAAACCCACAACCCACCACTGCTCTCAAACACTTAATGTTGGCAATGATATATGGGAAATTAACTGTGATTTATAATGACTTTTAGACTTCAACAGAAGACAACAAACAGGAGGAGAAGAAGAGTGAACAGCCTCCACAAGCCAAGAAAGCCAAAGTGAAGACGAAGACGGTGGATCTGCCCATCGAGAACAGCCTGAACTGGCAGCTGGACTCTGAAGCGCTCAATCTGTTCATGGAGAATGAGGTACAGGGCACTCGGACCATTGTTTTAACATGACTGGGGTTGAAAAGGCTGTTAGCAAAGCTGTTTTTGGCATCGTGAACTCAGATTTGAATGTTTTGGCATGACTTTGTCTAGAGTTTAACAGACACGGGCAAATCGTTGTCATTCAGAAAAAAGCTGATGTGGGTTTTTGATTCGAGATTGTAAACATTTGACGATTAATCGTGCAGCTTTAGGAGAAACACTGAATTATTTGTGTCCTTTTGCATGTGTATGAAACCCCACTCACACACAAGTCACTTTTAAAACCAAGCAGCGGTCTGTTCTTCATATATTGCTTGATAAACTTAGTGAAATATAAAAATGACTTATTAATCAGTAGGTTAATAACTATTCACTCACCATTCCATTTCAAGTTGTTGTTTTTTATTTTATTTTTTTACAAAATTATTAGAGACAAATTATTAATTAAATGTGTCATTTATTTATTGCTTGGACAAAATGCGGCACATTGAAATATAACACTATAATAAACGCTCTTTTGTTGGTTGGGATTGCTTCTATTGTCATCATTTATAAGTCGCTTTGGATAAAAACATCTGCTAAATGACCAAATTTAAATATAATGTAAATAAACTAAACTGAAGCATGTATACCAATCATAAAATGCATTAAACATTACGTTACACCAGGGGTTTCTCAAACTGTAAGAACTGCAGTGGGTTTGTAAGTGAAAATGAACAATCATTTAATCATACAAATCTAAAAGAAACAAACGCTTAATAACTGATAAATGATCCAGGCGCCTCTACTAGAGTTGGTTTCTGACGCTGTGTTTTCTCGTCTGTAGGGGAAGATGATTATGCAGGATAAGCTGGAGAAAGAACGAAACGATGCAAAGAACTACGTGGAGGAATACGTTTATGAAATGAGAGACAAACTGCACGGCGTGCTGGAGAACTTTGTCAGCGAGGCTGTGAGTGTCTTCATGCATCTGCCCTCATTCATAAAGAGACCTGATGGTTTTCATTAAGCAACGTCTTTCAATTCAGGATCGAGACTCTTTCTCCTTGAAGCTGGAGGACACTGAGAACTGGCTGTATGAAGAAGGAGAGGACCAGCAGAAGCAAGTGTACATCGATAAACTGCTGGAGCTGAAGGTAGGTGTGGATGTGTGCCTGATTCATTGACCTTCGAGAAGAATGAAAGAATGAACCGACAAAACCATCTGCTTCTAGAAACTGGGAGAGCCGATTCTGAACCGATACAGGGAGGCAGAGGAGCGTCCGAAAGCTTTCGACGAGCTCGGGAGGCAGATCCAGCAGTACATGAAAGTCGTAGAGGCTTATAAGGCCAAGGTAAGCTTTACTCATTAAATCAAGGCACGTGTATTTATACAATACAGATACAATACAAAGCAGCTTCACATTAGCAAACAGTAAAATAAGATTAAGAATATTCTTAAAACAGTGTCAAAGTTAGTGTCATTATTCGGCTGGTGTTTTGTTCTCATACAATATGTCAGTGCAGTTGAATTAAGAGATTTTCAACCAGCATAACAAAAAATGTTTTTGAACCAAATCAGGCTCCGTGCCTTTAAGTGGCTTTTAAACCCCATTCGTTTCTTTCATGGGGCAACATTGTTGAAAACTTTTGGACGAATCCCCCTTCTGTGATCTCTGAACTCAGGATGAGCTGTATGATCATTTGGATGAGCTGGAGATGATGAAGGTGGAGAAGCAGGTGAATGAAACCATGACCTGGATGAACAACAGTATGAATCTGCAGAGCAAACAGAGTCTCAGTCAGGACCCTGTGGTGAAAGCCCAAGAGATCCAGGCCAAAACAAAGGTACTAACTTCATTTACTATTTAGTTATCCATATGACTCCAAATCAGATAAGGGGTAATTACACGTAACATACCATGCAGAAATGTATTATGTTTTATAGTAAAATGAAACCAAGTTTGAAGACAGTGAAAGATACTGATCATAAAAAAAAAAAAAAAAAAGTCAAGATTCAGAGATGTCAGCATATGACTCCTCTCAAGATCTCTTGGTTCCGATCGATCGCCAAAATTATGAAAAAAGTAAAGGAATGCAGAATCAAAGTCAGAACGTGTGCATTGTGCATAAAAACCTCTTGTGTATTCTGTACATTACTGTCTGTGATCACTGATGCACGCTGAAGCCGCTCAGGCTGCAGTTTTCTTGATGACGTAGTCGAGACATCTGCTGCTGTGGTTTTTCCAGGAAATGCATGCATGTAAATACTACTGTGTATTTTGCACATTATTTTTTTTTGACAGACATAGATTTCATGATACTCAAATTTGTCAATTAGAAAAAATATGGATCATAATGTAGTATTTATTTCGCATCCAGCAGCAGGTATTTAGTGAAGAAATTGATGCTTGTGAGTTTTATCTCGATGTATTTATTCTAACATTGGAAACTGACCTCCAGCCTAAAGCTGCGGTCACACTAGACTTTGAGCGAGCAAAGTTTCTTCAGACGTCATAATATATGACGCCACGCTCTGCAGCTTCCTTTTAAAAAAACTTAAACCGCACTCCTGCAGTTTTACACTTCTTCATGGACATGATAATGTGTGTAAGGGCTGAGAATATGTTTGATTTGTGAGGATTATAAAACATGCTTTTGGTGTAGTACATTAAACATATTCTGCAGAATTAAGTTGACTACACTCACAAGTTTGGCTTGTGAAGAATGTTACGCTCTGTAACATTTACTGTTGCAAACTTTAATATATCAAGTTCATTTTTACCAGGTGAGGAGCGGTTTTGATGCACAAAGTCTTATAAAAACACAATGCTTTTATTTAAGCCCATGAAAATGCAGCTCCTGCTGTGAATAAAACCTTTTTAAACCTGTTGTTTCATTATTAGCCCTTAGCAGGTTCTGACCCATGTGTGTCCTCTTGAACTGAATCTTCTGACTGTGTCTTCATCATCACACAGGAGCTGTATTCTGCTTGCAATCACATCGTCACCAAACCCAAGCCCAAAGTGGAGCCTCCCAAGGAGGAGACGGCGGCCGAACAGAACGGCCCTGTGAACGGACAGGAGGGGTCAGAGGCACAACCGGGCAACCCCGAGAAGAGCCAAGCCGCCCCAGACACCACAGAGGCCAAGCTTCCCGAAATGGACATCGACTAAGTTCGCTCGGCCCTCCTCTGTGTCCGCACCAGCCTCTCTCACGCCTCTCATATGCCTCCGAGTTCAGATAAAAACAAGAAAAAACAAAAAAAGAACATTATATTTGGTGAGGCAGTTCTCTTGCTGTCGGTGGCATGTTTCTTTCTTTCTGTTTTGGATACATGGAGATCCAATCTCCTTTTTTGTTTCTTCAAACAGGAAAAAACATGTTATAGATATAGGACGAGAACTTGGTCTTTGTCGCTTTTTTAATATCCACAGTTCCAGTATCCTTAAAGGCGGCGGACCGTATTATAAAGTGGGATGGACTGGTTTAGTGCTGTTTAATGGATGACTTTCTTCTGTTCTGTTCTATGTGGAGAGTTTATTGGCGTTGAAGATTTGTGGCACAGACTGACTTCTCAAGTGAAGTTTCTAAGTACCAGATGTTGGTGGAGAAGCACTGAAACAGAGGATCCTGAACCTCTTCCCAAGCTGCACTGTGTCCGAGGAGAGTTGAGCTACGGTTCAGCAGTATTTGGTTGTAAAAGGACGGCCTGCATGTGGTCGCTGTTGGGTTTAGCTCTGTTTGTTTTCTACTCCGCAGCCTGTGTGAATGGTGCTGTCCATTCCAGTCACAAATGATGAGAATTATGAGAATAAATCATTCATTTTGGTATACAGACAAAAAAGAACTTGTTAGAATGTAATTATTGGATGTGCTGTACATACTGGCTTACTATTAGTGCAATTGCAATGTCAGTTTAGTGAGGTGAAATAAAATCATCAGGTTTCAGGTCACCAACAACAATATCAGATTTAATGCATGAAATATAATCAGGTATATAAGTTATTCAATTTAATTGAGTTCCCTACTCGGTCCAAACCTATGCATCATAAGCAGTCTTATTGGTGAAGGTGTTCACATGATATTTATACAGTTGATCATGCTTCTCTAATAAGTAGAAGTCAGTATTAACTTCCTCAGAGATATTTCTAGTAAATATTTTATTTTAAGGGTTTTTGCTGACCAAAATGTCTGGGAATCCCTACATTACATTAACAAACATGAAAACGAGAGACATTTCAAGCCCAAAGTCTTCCAGTAATCAACACTTCCTGAAGGTCTCTGGATCTGATGACGACATTGTGTCTCACAGCTACGTCACCAGTGTTTAGTAACTTGAGCAGAAGTATTTGGTTCAATTATAGGTTTGCAGACTTATTCACGTGACATTTGTAAGCATGTCAGTTTACATTATATAAGTATTTAATAACAGATAGGCTAATAAAGAAGAAAGGGGGTTTCCCAGCTCTTTTATTATTTTAGTTTTACTCGTGCACGTGCTAATATAAACATGAAGAGGACTTATCCTTCTGGAGGCCAGAAGAGGAAGAAAAGCGGTAACATACAAGCAGTATTTGATGGAGATTAGGTTAATTAAAGGATAATTATAAGAAAAACACGTTTTCGTTGGTAATTCCATTTTATTTTCGTTTAATTATTGACATATATGAATGACTGGTAATAGTTAAATTACCAATAGGGTTACTGGGAAACAGGTAAGATAGGGTTGCACTTAGCAGAAGCATTTTAGTGTTTAGACAAGCTGTTTTGCTGAATATTCATTACGAAAAAAACTGCACGCATTACGTGAAGTCTAGTGCGCGTGCGCGTTTAGCAGTGCGCGCTTCTTTCTCTGCATTATTCAGAGTCTATTAAAATATTAAAATACATTCAGAATGATCACAACTTCAAGACATGGGGACAGAAAATGTATATATATTTATACCACTTCATATACTAAATAAATTTCACATGAAGAGTCCATTTTTTCTCTCCGATTATAAATGTAGAGCTTTTTTTTACAACTGTTCAATAAACTAGAAGTTTATTAAGAGATCCATATTGTCTGTTTATGCAGCAACATAAATACATCCAAACAAAGCCACAGTCGCTGATCTATAATAGAGATCAGTGAACACAGAGCTGTTTTGTGTCTCTGAGCAACATGATGGTGTTTCGATCCTGAATGAATCAAACATTTAAATGATTCGGTTCAATCTAAATGACTCTTTAACAGCGACCTGCTGCCGCCTAGCGGTTTCAATTTCAATAATTTCAAATATCAGTTTTCAACGTTTTATGTTTACTATATCAAAACATTATTAATGCATTTTTAAATGTGAATAAAAATATGCAGATTTCAGCTGATGGAACTATAAATAGTTACTGTAAATATGAAGATTAAATGTTGTATTTTCACATCTAATTCTGCGATAATTAACGAGGTAGCCAGCTTTATAAGTTCAAGCATACTGATGCAACAAAGACAGGTGAGAATATTTTCGAAAACATTTCTGTCAGATAAACTAGTTACACCGGTCACCTGCATGAATCATGAATATTAATGAAGAGAAACTGTCTGCCTTTCAAACGAGCTTTAGGATTGTTGCTGTGTCCCAGTTTCCTAAGTCTTAAAAGTATGTTAATGAAGAAAACGTAGATAACTTTGAGTTTGTAACAGAAAAGTAGCTAACACTTGGGTCAAGCTGCTCTAAATTAACTTCCTCATATTACACACTTCACGCTTTATTAACTATATGTGCGCTTCTCAAACTATTTTGATCTGCAAGTCGTGAGTCTTTCATGCAATGAACTCTGCTGCTGTTTTTGCATAAAGATCTGATTTATTCCAGTCTTTATAAAAGTCACCAGTCTTGGGAAGGTTACTTTGGAAATGTGAAAGGTTCCAGATTAAAACTGACCATAATTAAAATGTGATTATTCCAATAGTGTAACTCATATTTGATTACTTTTTAGTAGTTTTCTAGTGAATGTTGTATTTTCAAATACTTAAACTAAGCAAGGATAGAATTAACTCTTTGGTCATCAACAATAATTACTGTAAGACTTTCATAATCCCTCATCACTTAAGATGATAAAAGTTACATTTTAATGCACAACCACCACAAAATCAGATTTTAGCACCACTTTTTTACTCTGAGATTGTTGTGAGGTTAAATGCAGATTTCAATGAATAAGATCTAGTTTAATGGCTGTTTTTGAAATCAAATCTTTGCATATTGTTATGTCAGGACACACTTGGAAAATGACTTGGAAAGAAAGTTTATCTTAAAAAATAAAGCATATACATAAACCCAAATAGAAAATAAAACAGTTATCAAATAAGCTTGTGTCCTGAACTCCTGAAACATTGATGTCTCATATTTTAAAGCAGGCAATGCAACTTGGGAAAGAAATCAATTAAATCTTTATGTGTGAAAATATTAGCAATTTGCCATGTTATCATTATATGTGAGCTTCCAGCGTCAGTTCACTGCCATTCACAAATCCTGTCCCTTGGCCTCATGGGATAGTAACGTGTCTGTCACATGCACACTTCAGAATCTCACTGAAAGAAATCATTCATCCGGGAAAGTGTTACCTACTGTTTTAATGCATACTCTAAATTTGGACACATTTCTTTTGTCACATACTGTTGAAATGTGTGATTTTGGGTGCAGCCTCATTTTAATCTCAGACACACATGTGGAATGTTATCATGCAATGCAGCACAAACTACTTAATATTCATGAGCTAAACCTTCACTGGCATTGTGGAAGATGAGCATTATGTTTGCTGAATGAACCATACTAAAGCGATAAATTTGTTTCCAGAGCTACTGTATAAAAGCATGAGTCCAGAGCTATAAAGCTGTACGAGTCAGACTGGGTCTAGCAGTGTAACGCTCTCATCTGCTCTCAGCAGGGCATGTGGACTGTAAAGTGACCCTCAGACTAAGGGATGGTGTTAGTGGGTAAAGATGGGATGATGAACACAGTGAAGAACTCAACTCTTCTAGATCACAGCCACAGACTCCAAACCTCTCCTCCATTCTCTATACTGTATGTCATGGCTGTTTATCATTCATAGCTGCTCTTAATGCAGTAAAGGCTGGCTGATGCAGTTCACACAGATGTTTTAGCGCCTTGTTGTTAATATAGTTGCAGAACTATCATTAAACCCTGCTGAAGAGAAATTCTTTTCATGTAACCTAATTGGTAAGGCCTTTATACATGCATATACACAGACCATTCAAATGTTATTTATACCGTTAGAGGGGTGTTTTATAAATTTTTACAACATTATAAATGTAGTTGTTCATATTTGCCGAATAAAATGCATTAATTTTTATTAAACACACACATCACAGGGATAAATTACAATTTAAAACATATTACAAAAAAGTGTTGTTTTTATTTATTGCAATTGTCTGTCATTTACTTTGAGCATTATTGAGTACAAGAGACTTTATTAAAAACCTTTAAAAATCATAATGTCAAACTTTTGACAAGCAGCACTGTATAATATGTGCTGATATACTGCTCTGTTTAAAATCATCACAAAGAATTTACTGAATAATATATTTCTCAACCTTTCTCCTTTACGTGTGCCTTCTGAATCCTTGGCATGAGATATTGCATCAGGTACTTGAGTTACACTCCACTAAAGTTATAAATACAGTATATGACATACCCCCCCCCCCCTCTTTTTTATATTATATTTTTTTTTTATAAAGCTCTGTTTGAATACTAGTGTTGTAGTTTTTTCCCCTGTTGTGAAAAAGGTGATTAATAATATTATGTCTATGTATGGTCACATTCATGTCTGCGTGACTAATTGCTTCCCTCTTGCATTCTACTAGAAATGAGTAATGCTCCTGATGATATCACAGTCTGTGGTTACACATACAGCATGACATCAACAGGGTAATGAGAAAACCCTTCCTTTTTACGTTTTGCAGAAAAAGAAAAGCCACATTTTTTTATTTATTTATAGATAACCTCTGTCTGAGTGTCCAAACATGCTGATCTATATCCCTCTCACAAGTGAAGAAGCCCAGATCACAGGGTCATCACATCTGACCAGCAGAGGGCAGTCAACACGCGCTTAGTTTACATTTCGACACACTGTCTCGAGATGGATTAATACCTACACATTAGAGTCAAACTGTTCAATCAGTCACAAGAGCTGAAAAATATACAACTATTGGAATAAACCTGAACAATTAATTTAAACTGATTAAGATGAACTGATGGAGTCAATGCCTTGCAGTGATTGTAGAATAAGATGTTTAACTGTTACTTGCCAAATATAGGTATTAAAAGGAAAGAGAGTTTTAAAAATTAAATGGTTTAAATTGCATGTTTAAGTAAAGGTGAATAAATACTAAAAGACGAACACTTGGTTTTTCTTTTAATGTTTTTGCGTATCGTCGAACATAAACAGAAGGAAATGCCCGTGAAATACAGATTAAATGCGTCGTCCACAAAACATCAACACAGCCGTTCTGACCACGTGGTCTATGAACCAAAATATCAGCCAATCAGGAGAGCGGAGGGGAGCGCAGCGGATACTTGACCAATCAGAGAGCAGTGGCGTTGCCAAGCAGCTCGTGTGACTAACTGCAGTCATATGACTGACACACAAATGGAGTCCGTCTGCGGGAGTCGAGTGTGCCTCAAGAATTAAGCACAAAAAAGGATTTTTTCCTTCAAAATTGTGGGTCCATTATGCCTCCCACGTTATTTCACAAACTCTTCAACAAAAGAAACGCGTTCTCACCGCCTGCGAAATGCAACAAAGACGACGTGGTTTTCAGGTAAGTTACGAGTCTAGCGTTCATCTCCAGCTTCCGGAGAGCAATAACGTAAACAGATTCACCTAAATTGATATGAAAAAGTTTGGTGACGTTCAGTGGATGTATGTGGCTTGGAGACGTGTGTTTATGGTTACGTAAGGTTATCTTCATCTGTAGTCTGAATGTTTAGCTTCATGCTAACGTTAGTTGGCTTCAGTCGACACTGTCTGGCGACCCTTTGTTGGTTTATGTCACCGGATCTGACGAGCCTACAGTCCCCTGCTCCGTTTGCGAGTTTGTTCTATCTTTCTCTAAATGTAGTCATCATTTTATGTTGGCGATGATAAAAAACGTTGATATGCCGCGTGCGTGCGTGCGCGTGACCGCGTGCTGTCAGTGGGTTCACGCGTCGAGACGTGCAGCAGCTCACACACGGACGCAAATCTGTGCAGATGCACATTATATATTCATCCTGCTATCAGATGTGTGCTGCTCCTTGTGCACGAATCGGACTGAAGAACCCAGATCTGCATTTGGAGAGGGATTCATTTCTGTTGCACAGTGACATTATCTTATTCTAAATCTTTAAATTATCCTTAAGTGATTGAGGAAAGACTCCGAGGCTGCTGGTTATTGCTGATGCTTCTATTTATAATGACAAAGGTCCTTATTTTCAGACTGTTTATTTTTTGAAACTTGAAGTGGCAATATGAAATCAATCAAATAAATAATTAGATTTCATAATAACAATAACTCCGTGTTCTGCATGCTTTAGAGTTTAATGACTAATGAATATAAATGACTTTTGTAGTTTGTATTTATTATTTTACTCAAAAGTAAAAATTTCTACATGAAAAAATATAGAATATAATATTCAGTTTGTTTATTTTTTATTTAGTATTTTACTTAAGTAGCTATTTCTACTTGAAAAAAATATAGAATATAATATTCATTTATTTATTTTTTAAATGCAGTGTTTTAATCAAGATAAAAATATAAAATATTATAGAATATTATATTTATTGTTAAAAAATTAATGATTTATTTGTTTTAATTTCCATTACTCTCTCATCTAGAATTTACACTTTTACAATTCCCACATACATTGTCATGGTTGTCCAAGATAAAAATGAATTAAATTAAATAAATATTATTTCAGTTAATTGAATACAAATGATAGTTGTTAAGGGATCAAATTAAAATAAGAAATATTATTTCAGCATGCTTCTTGATTTCTTGCTTGTTTTGCTTATTTTAAACCTTGTTTTGTCATCTTTTATATAATTTAAAGTCATCTTGTGGCCCCTAGTGGGTCATGGATCCCAGTTTGAGAACCACAGTGGTATTTTTTTTTTTCATATTACGAGACCGGGAACATCTCAAAATCATAAGACTAGCTCACAAACGTGAAAATAAGAGTACAATGTAAAATGGAAGAACTGATGAACACAATTGTAAATCAGGACAGCATTAAACGGTATCTACTTTGACAAAGAGGAGCACAAGTACAAAATCACGAAGAAACAAGGTAAAGGAGTGTATGATAGACATTGTTATTGGCAGAACCGTGCCCCCATAGGTTCCTCTCCATTACAAATAACATTGTGATACAACATTTAGCAGAATTTTAAAGTTTTAAATATGGATATTATTACAAAAATGCAGTGATTCGCTTCAGGAAGCTTTTATTAACCCCTGGAGTTGTGGAGTTGTGGATCAGGGCAGTTTATTGGACTTCTATTGGACTATTGAATATTATCACCCATTCACTGCCATTATAAAGCTTGGAAGAGCCAGGACATTTTTAAATATAACTCTGATTGTATTTATCTGAATTTTCATGTTTGGGTGAACTGTCCCTTTAAAGTTATGTTAGGACAAGTGATGATACTCGCTGGCGCCGATACAGGATGGCTGCCTCCGTGACGAGCTCCGCATATGTTTTTGTGTTTTTGTTAGTTTGTCCTGTCTTTAGTTATATTCCTGCCATCAGTTTCACCAGGGAAGAACTGCTGAACATTCGGCAGAACGCACCACAAGATGTTTTACCGGATTTCAATTATTCAGATGTTTTAGTGAACGTTGTTATCGGAGGAGCGGCGGCGCTGATCAAGCGCTTCAGGACGCGCAGACGGGGGAAGCGAGCGGGAGCGCTCGTCAGACTCAGGAAGCGCGGATTTCGAACGCCGTTGCCTAGCATCCATCTGGCAAATCTCCGCTCTCTACCCAACAAAACGGACGAACTCCTTCTGCTCTCTCGGACAAATAAGGATTTCACACACTCTGCTGCTCTGTGTTTCACGGAAACCTGCCTGAATGACACCATACCGGACAGCGCGCTCCATCTGCCGGGATTTCAGCTGTTTAGAGCGGATCGTGAATCAGAATCCACTGGGAAATCGCGCGGCGGCGGGACATGCTTTTACATCAATGAACGGTGGTGTACAGATGTAACTGTGTTAAAGAAGACGTGCTGCTCAAATCTCGAAACACTCTTCATTAACTGCAAGCCGTTCTATTCGCCGCGGGAGTTTCACTCGTTCATTCTGGTCAGTGTTTACATCCATCCTCAAGCGCATGTGAGCTCAGCTTTACAGAAACTCGCTGGTCAGATCACAGACACAGAACAACAACACCCGGACTCTGTTTTAATCATTCTCGGGGACTTTAATAAAGCCAATCTGTCCCGTGAACTGCCAAAATACAGACAGCATGTTACATGTCCCACAAGAGACAGTAATATATTGGATCACTGTTACACCACAATAAAGGATGCATTTCACTCTGTTCCACGAGCAGCTTTGGGACGTTCTGATCACCTTCTGGTTCATCTTATACCGTCCTACAGGCAGAAACTAAAATCAGCTAAACCTGTATCAAGGACTGTAAAAAGATGGACTAATGAAGCAGAGCAGGATTTACAATCTTGTTTTGACCTCACTGATTGGAGTGTTTTTGAAGCTGCTACCACCGATCTGGATGAACTCACAGAGACCGTAACATCATATATCAGTTTCTGTGAGGATATGTGTATTCCTACAAAGACTCAACTAATTTACAATAATGACAAACCGTGGTTCACTGCAAAACTCAGACAGCTCCGTCAGGCCAAAGAAGATGCTTACGTGAAGGGGGACAATGTCTTGTATAAACAGGCTAAATACACATTGGAAAAGGAGATCAAAGTGGCAAAAAGGAATTATTCTGAAAAAATAAGGACTCAGTTCACTTCCAACGACTCCGCATCAGTGTGGAAAAGTCTAAAGAAGATCACCAATTACAAGACACCACCCCCCAGCACCGTAGAGAATCAACGACTGGCAGACGATCTGAACGAGTTTTACTGCAGGTTTGAAAGAACACCCATCACCTGCCCTGAACGCCTCCCCACACAACCATTCACACCCTTCACAACTCCTGCAACCAGCCCTGAATGCCTCTCCAAACTACCGTTCACACCATTAACAGCTCCTGCAACCCATCCTGAACACCTCTCCAATCAAGCACTCTCACCATTCTCACCTCCTGCATCCCCCCTCTCCCCCACACCTGCAATTCAGATCAGCGAGGATGCGGTGCGCCAGGTCTTCCGGAAGCAGAAAAGGAAAAAAGCACCAGGCCCAGATTGTGTTACACCAGCCTGTCTGAAATCCTGTGCTGACCAGCTGGCCCCCATCTTCACACAGATCTTCAACAGATCGCTGGAGCTGTGCGAAGTCCCTTCATGCCTCAAACGTTCCACCATCATCCCCATCCCTAAGAAACCCAAAATTACAGGACTAAATGACTACAGGCCTGTGGCTCTAACGTCTGTAGTCATGAAGTCATTTGAAAAACTGGTGCTGGCCCACCTGAAGGACATCACTGGACCCTTGCTGGATCCTCTTCAGTTTGCCTACAGAGCAAACAGGTCTGTGGACGATGCAGTAAACATTGGACTGCATTATGTTCTGCAACACCTAGACAGACCGGGGACTTATGTGAGGATCCTGTTTGTGGACTTCAGCTCGGCCTTCAACACGATCATCCCAAACCTCCTCCTGCCCAAACTAAATCAGCTCTCCGTGCCCACCTCCGTCTGTCAGTGGATCAACAGCTTCCTGACAGACAGGCAGCAGCTAGTGAGGCTGGGAAAATACACATCCAGCACCCGTACAATCAGCACCGGAGCTCCCCAGGGCTGCGTTCTCTCCCCACTGCTCTTCTCCCTGTACACCAACGATTGCACATCTAAGGACCCCTCTGTCAAGCTCCTGAAGTTTGCAGATGACACCACACTCATCGGCCTCATTCAGGACGGTGACGAGTCTGCTTACAGACAGGAGGTAAAAGAGCTGGCTGTCTGGTGCAGTCTCAACAACCTGGAGCTTAACACGCTCAAAACAGTGGAGATGATCGTGGACTTCAGGAGAAACCCCCCTGCACTCCCCCCACTCACCATCATGAACAGCCCTGTGACTGCAGTGGAGTCATTCAGGTTCCTGGGAACCACCATCTCTCAGGACCTGAAGTGGGACATTCACATTGACTCCATCGTAAAAAAGGCCCAGCAGAGGTTGTACTTTCTCCGCCAGCTGAGGAAGTTTAACCTGCCACAGGAGCTGCTGAAACAGTTCTACTCCACCATCATTGAATCCATCCTCTGCACTTCAGTAACTGTCTGGTTCAGCTCAGCTTCTAAATCTGACCTCAGAAGACTACAGAGAGTAGTCCGGACTGCTGAGCGAATCATCGGTTCAACTCTCCCATCTATTCAAGAACTGTACTTATCCAGAGTGAGAAAAAGGGCTGTCAAAATCACTCTGGACCCCTCACATCCAGCACACTCCCTCTTTGAACTGTTGCCATCTGGTCGACGCTACAGAGCACTGAGCACTAGAACGACCAGACACAGGACCAGTTTCTTCCCTCAGGCAATCCATCTTATGAACAGCTGACAATAATGGCGAACACACTACACTTTATATTTATATACACACACACTTTATTTATCTAACACACATACTTAGTATACACTTAAATTTTGCACACAATATATATGTACATACATAACTTCACTTTGTAATATACCTGCCTACAATTGTCATTTGTATATTGTCATTCACTGTCTACATATTTGTATTTTTTATTCTTTTATTATGTGTTTTATGTTCTGTCGCTGTCATTCTGTTTTACTGCGGAGCTTCTGTCACGAAAACAAATTCCTCGTATGTGTAAACATACCTGGCAATAAAGCTCATTCTTCTTCTTCTTCTTCTAAAGTTATGTTAGGACAAGTGACCGTTCACACAGCAGTGTAGTTGTTTAGTGCTGTAAGATCAGGACAGTGTGTGTGCAGTGACCTTCTGACCTCTCATCCTGGATTATATCTGTATAGTTTAGCTACATGGGTGAAGAATCAAAGAGCAGCTCACATTTCTGGTGCTTTGGCAGGACAGATCGTTGTTGATTGAGGCCGAAATTTTGCCAGTGTTTACCTTCAGCCCGACCCGGAGACTTCATGCATCTCTACACACATCAGACACGCTTTTGAAGCAAATATAGTGTTTCCCATGCAACTGCAGCAATAAGCCAGCATAAACCGTAATATTTATTTATTTAAATCGGTTGATTAATTGTGTACGGTTGATCTAGTGTCCTATGAATTTGTCCTAAATCTGTTTTAAAAAAAAAAAATCAAATTTCAGTGGTTTAATTACATTATTATGATAAAAAATGAAGTGTAATTGGTTGGATTCTTTAAAATTTTAACAGTTTAAATATTCATCAGTATTATTGCCCTGTGGAATGTTAGATTTTTTTTTTTAATTCTGAAATTTTAAATGAAAACAAATGTATTATTTAAATAATATTATAGAAAAATATTGATGATAATGTATTATAGATATTCCTTTTTGGCAAACAAAGTGCTGCACAGCAGAGGTTTAATGTTAAGATTAAAATGTGCAAAATGTATACTATTAAAAAACAACTCAAATAATTTGTATTATAAAAGTACATTCTACTATATAATTGCAATGCCTTTTTAGGACCATATGAAATATATTTTATTTTTCTGAAACTCTATTATTTATTTTATAAAAAAAAAAAATCTGGATTCCATTTGAATGGTTTAATTAAATTGTAATAATTTTTTATTTTAATGTATTTTTTATTTGTTAGATGTTTTTGTTTCTGTGTAATGTAATTTTTTTTTCTGGTAATCAAAAAATGGCATAAAAGTTAGTTTATCTTAAATTTTAATAAAGTTTAATAAAGTTTACTATTACAATAAGAACATGGAAGAAAAGTTGTGTGATTTATTCCTTAAATAAAGTTTTAATAATTTTATAAGTAGTAGTAGTAGTAGTAGTGTCCTGTCACAGTTTCTTTAAGTTAAACCAGACTTTTATTTTGGCGAGTTGATTTGTAGAGTTTTACTTCTGTGTGTTTATCTCAAATGAAACCGTCAAATGGTAATGATGTCACTCTCAGAGCAATTCTGGAGGTGTTGTTCATGTGTTTATATCCTCCTTTAGTTAGACTGCAGATGCTGAAAACATCACTTTTAATTTTAATCATTTTTATGACTGGATTCTGTGATTCCATCAGTGTTTTCCACACTGCAGAAATTATAGGGCCCTACTCTTATATTGAGACACATACAAGCTTCAGTATGTGTGTGTGTGTGTAGTACTAGAGAAAAAGTGAGACATGCACGACACACAGACTTCATTTACTACAGTCTTTCTGTGCTTCAGTATTCACAGACAATATTGTGAACAGACCTACTATTCATCCAAATGATGTGCTGTACAGTAAATTCCCTTTTTTGTGACTGAATTCCCTGATTCGGCCTGTTTTCTGCATCGCTGAAATCACAGGGCTCTGGGTTTATGTCTGTGCACTCTGTGACTGAAGTATTTCTGCTGTCATCAAGCGTCTGTTTCTGTGTGCTGGTGACAGGTAGAGAGAGTCTGAGATGAGACGATAACTCCGTGTGTGATTCATGATGATGTGCTTCAGTGATGTCTCGTTCTCGAACCGTACAGCATGTGAGTGTGGACTGTGGTGGTGCACTCATAGGACGTCAGAGTTCAGGACTGAAGCTGGTGTTCACACAGTCAGATTTAGTGGTCGTGTTGTAGATGGTCTGCACGAGAGGCTTTTCCAACAATGCACACGTCCGCTTGTCCTGTAATGTCATGCTGTGTTTGAATGATCGTGCTCCCAGTGAAATCCCACTGATCTCACTCCAAAAGATTTGGTCTTACACATAGTCTTTTAGCTGTTGTTGTGCTGTCAGTGTGGACTGATGAACAGATGACTTCCTCTGCAAACTCCACTAGAGGTTATCCTGTCACTGAAAGTATTTATAAGTGAAAAATGATTGTTAGGTGCATCTTATGCAACAAATTTTATTTTTAAAGCTTTGTTTGGATAGTGAGTAAAATCCAGTGTTTGTCTTTTTTTTTTTTTTTGGTGGAAAAGTGCACGGGAAAAGTTTTAATGTTGTAGATATTTGTATTATTTATTTGATTTGTGATTTTGTTCATCAATTTCAATTTAGTTTTGTTAATTGACATTTCAATTTCACAAAGAAATGTGCAGCATTTTGTCTGAGAAATAATAAAAGGAGATGTTTTCGATTATAAATGGTCTTCAATCTCATTTTGTCAGAAACTGTATTGTGAAGTCAGTGTTGTGGATCGTGTCACCCTACTTATGAGCTGAACATGCTGTCAGTCTTAATTTGACACTTTACTGATATTTCTGGCTTTGGATGGATTCGATCACTGCAGAAAGTGAAGTGTGTGTGTGTGTTGTTTAGTGACCGATGCTGTAAGTTGATGTGCACATTCACGGAGCTTGAGCTATTACTGTCCTCGCTGGAGCGGGCTGACAGGAATACGGCCTGGAAACATTCCCACTGCATGCATTCAAAAATGACCCCAGCTAGTGGACAGGAAGTGCATCGCGGTCTGGATGGCTTCTTCATGTAAGGGCCGCTCGCTCCCAACATGTTCAGACGCTGACCTCCGCTCGCAGGAGTCTGGAGGAGACGCGTCAGCCTCTCTATGCTCATATCACACTTTCTTCAGTTTCACCGCGTCCAGCGGCGCGTCTTCTTCTTGTCTTTGTCCGGGGTTGTCCAGCTCAGCATGGAGGTCACCTGACAGTCTCATGTTGTTTTGTGAATTTAGTTCATTGCTATTCTTAGCAGCGCTCTGTTCTGAGGACGAGCGAGCTTCGGGCTGGGAAGGATGGGAAAGCACAAGGGTGGAAACGCTCTGATGCCCAGGTACCCTACGACCGCTTGTATCTGCTTGTCATTAACAGTAACCGTGTAGTAGTGGTGTTTGAGTGAGGTTTAGCTGTCGTTGTGTTCGTCCTCCTCACTGTGAGCTGATGATCAGGACTTATGTAATGTCCAGCAGCTTAAGGACTCGTTCTCATTTTGGAGCAGTGCACACAGGATCACCGTGAAGATAATAGTCTAGATCTTGTCACCTGTGTCCCCCTGAAACTAACCCTCATTACTATTTGGGAATTATATTTTTTGCATTATTTATTACCAGTATAAAATGTAGTTGTTGTTGTTTGTTTTTGTCTTTGGTTGGCTGATGCTGATATATTAGAAAGTAGGGTGACCAGTGGCTGATTTAAACAAACACGCTGTTATTTAAAAGTTTGGGGTTGAAAAATAGTGAGAAGAATTTTACACATTACAATTTGAAATAATGTTATCGATTTAAAACTATTTTATAAATATAATTTATTTCTGTAATGCAACGCTGAGTTTTCATCCGTGCAGGATAGAATGATTTAGAAACAGGTTTCCGTGATGAATCATAATTGTCATCATCTTCATGAAGCAGTCCAAGCCCTTATGAGTTCATTTAGCCCAGGATTAATTCAGTCCCGCTGTCATCAGGAGTGTTTTAGGAAGTCTTCCTTCTATCAGCTTCTATTAGACTGTATAATCAGTGCTACAGAAGACCATAGACTGCATTATAGTCAGTTGTTTACAATACTTGTAATGCCTTGTGGAATTAATTCTCAAAAACAAATGGTTGTGGATGTGAATGTTTAGATTTTTCTTATTCATTCATTATATATTTTGTGTGGTAGTCATGTGCTGCTGTGACATATAAATTTCCCTTTGGGATTAATAAAGCTTGATCCTTCAGAAATCATTCTACTATGCTGATTTATTATCAGTGTTCAAAACAGTTATGCTGCTTAATTTTTTGGGAACCTGGCTGCAATGTTTCAGGATTCTTTGAATAAGAAGTTAAAAAGAACAGCATTTATTCTGAAAAATTAAACAATGAAATTAACGAATGAAGACATAGAATGCTCCTGTTCATCTGGACAATATAATATAAAAGTCCCACCTCCGATATTTATCAACCAATACAGATAATTAAAAAATGGTAGATATTGGCTGCTAATTGACTGTTAATCTGCTACTAACCAATCAATTGTGTATAATTACTGAAAGCTAAGTAACCAGTCTTTGAGAAAATGTATTACTGGGAGTGTGTAGTACAGTTTTCACTGATTTTATTCCTATGATTTTAATAATTTATTTGTTTGAGGAAAAACATACGACTATAGGATTACAGAACAATTTCATCCAAGCCTCCCTCTAAAGTCTCAAAACTGATTTTAACAGATTTATCAATTTCAAATTGATCTTGCAAATCCAATTATGTTATTAATGTGAAATAAAAAGGTCTATTGCATTAATGCTGTGAATGTATTATTTAAATGTGTGATAGTGTATGTCTCCCTTGGCGTGTAAGATATTGGCATGGTTTTGGTGTTTTAAAGGGGGTGGTTGTGTGTCTTGTTTGTCTCGATTCCTGATAAAGCGGATGATGTGCTCCGTGTCTGGATGGCGAATGAGTCCAGTCATCAGGAATGTGAGGAGTAAACAGCCGCGCGCTCTGGGCTTTTCTTCACCTGCCTTGACGCAGAGCACCGAAATAACTCGTACCCATGCCATTCCTGCCCTCGCTGCCTTCATCCCGCTCAAAATCCCTCTCGATCCGCTCAAGGCTCCTGGTTAGATGAGTGGCAGCAGCAACCCTCTAAGAGTTTACGGTGTATCAAATACAAATCCATTGAGATCATCCATTAAACAGCATCGAGAGAAAATATATCTGTGCTAAACTTCTAATTAGCCTTACATCATTTATTCCCCCAGAGTGAATGTTTAGTCACACGTATGAGTGATTGACTGGCGTTGTAGAGGGTTGAGCTGATGACTGAAGGAAGCTTGTTAGTTAAGAGTCAGAGTGTTTGTGGTGTTTGTGGTGCTCATGTTGGTGTCTGTGTCTGTCAGCTGGTCGTCGCCGGAGCTGGAGCCCAGCCAGATCCGTCTCATCGTCTACCAGGACTGTGAGCGGCGCGGCAGGAACGTCCTCTTCGACTCGGACACCAGAAAGAGAAGCTCAGAAGATGCCCCGGTCACGGTGAGTGCTGTGTGAACCCGAGGCCTTATCTCCAGTAATAAGAGCATCAGCTGACTCTGAGCGTGTACGCATTCTTTCACATTCACATGACTGAAGGTGTGTCCAGCTGTGTGTTACGTCTGCTAGCTGTGTGTCATCAGATGTCATGCGGCTGTGGTTTCTGTGCAAAAGCCGGTTCACCCAAAAAAACTACTTTTTCCACACCTGATGTTGTCATCTGAAATGTGAAGGGAATTCGTATCTGTGTTTCCTCTTGGCAGAACAAACTGTCTGGATTGAATGTGATAAAGATAAAAGAACATGTGACTCTGAGTAATTCAGTTCATCAAGAGTTGCAAAATTGATGGCCGTTTCGAAATGTTTCGTGTACTCAACCGGGTTTCTACACCTCTTAGTCTTCCACAAATTCAGGCCTTAAAATGTCTTAAATCAGAGCAGAAAGACTTAGTCAGCGCATTAAATATTGCATGCACTATAAACAACAATATATTTTTCAGCATATAAACAGCCTTAACTCAAGACATGTTTACTTGAGATGCAAGTCTTGTTTTCTGAGAAACTGAACAAAAATGGAGTATGTGTTTAAAGCAAGAACAAATATATCTGTCAGTCTGGAATGAAAACTTGCTAATAGTTATTGTTTTGATCTTAAACTTAATTAAGTTTAACCAGCTTCTCAGAAAACAAGACTTCGTTTAAATGTGTCTTGATTCAAGAACTTCTAGACATTTGCACTGAAAACAAGACACACATACTGAGGAAGAGCAGCTCTTGTTTTGCAGTGTGATCAGAAGGTTCAGTAAAAGTTATTGTCATGAACTAGTGTTTGTGATTGGAGCTTAAAAAAAAAAAAACTCATAAAAGTACACCAAGCTTTTTAAACTCCGCTGCATGTTCACAGGAGTTTACTGCAGGTTCAAGCTGCTGTTGGTTTGTCGTCTGAATAATAAACAGCCTGTCTAATGTGTTCGGGTGAGGCTCTGCTGATCGCTGATATGGAGCCGAGCTGCGGCTGCAATCACATGACGCTTTTGGCAGAGGATATTGTTTCACAAGAGAGCGAGAGAGAGAGAGTCATTGATCGGGAGCAGAAGAGAGTGAGTAAGCAAACAGCCCTGCTCACGAGTTGTTAAGGAAGTCATATGACCGTCTCACATGCTTGAGTTCCTTTGTGCTCTTCACAGAGCAGGACGAGACTCGCCATGAGCCATTAGAGACACTGAGCCTGGCACGCACAGCCGAAACACTCATTAACTCCAGCCTTTTCCTCATCGCTCTTCAACTATACACTTGGCTGTTTAGAGATTCAAGTTCCTTCCTGAAGTCTATGCAAACAAAACATTTAAAGCTTCAAAATGTTCATAAAGACTTTGTGAAAGCAATCCATATGAATCAAGCGGTTTAATCCAAGTCTGCTGTAGAGACACATGATGACCAGATTTCATTCGCCTAAACTTTGACACACATCAGATACGGTAAACAGAAGCTTGAATGTACTTTAGTGACGCTTGTGAGCAAACCGCTCTTGCGTTAATCAAGCACAGCTGAGTCCATCATATTTGACTATAGTTATAAGGCATGATCACTTTATATGATGAACAGATTCACAAGATTTGGACTAAAAGGCTCCATTCATGTGGATCACAAGTCATTATGAACTTATTAAAGCATCAGTTTTGGTTGCATGGACTTAAATCTCTGAACTACAATAAAGGCCTGTTTTAATAATCGGACTGATTGAGATTCGTTTGAGAGTCATCTGGAATGATTCATTTAAAGAACCAATTCATACGCAAGAGACATCTGATCACTATTCATATTAAACTGGTCTCGCTGTTTGTTTCTTGCATGTTTATTTGTTTTGCGATGGTTTCATCATTCAATTCAGACTCTCCCCTCACTCCTTTAAAAACAATTATCAGCTGCAATTGATTCACTATTAACCGTTTAAGATTTCTTCTGCATCCAGGCTCCAGAGAAACATGCAGCTCAGATGTCTTTTGCAGAGCGCTGATGAACCGGTGTGTTCCTCTGGTTTAGTGACTGCACTCATGAGCGTCTCGCTGGGTTCTTGAGTTTGTCCGTGTTTTGTTTGCAGAAGGTGTGTGGAGAGGCACAGGCGAAGATATTTGGGAAGTGTTGTCAGCTGAGGCCTACAGGTGGCAGCTCCAGTTCTCTGGACAGCAGCTCGTCCTGCGCCTCCGAGCCCAAGGAACAACACCGCTTCCAGGTGAGTCCCCCACAAGCCTTCACTCTCTCACGCTCTCTCTCTCTCTCGCTAGCTCGCTCTCTCTCTCTCTCGCTCTCTCTCCCTCGCTAGCTCTCTCTCTCGCTTGCTTGCTCGCTCTCGCTCGCTCTATCTCTCTCTCTCGCTCTCACTCTCGCTCTCGCTCACTAGCTCTCTCTCTCGTTAGCTCGCTCTCGCTAGCTCTCTCTCTCGCTTGCTCGCTCTCTCTCTCGCTCTCTCTTGCTCACTAGTTCTCTCTCTCGCTTGCTTGCTCGCTCTCGCTCGCTCGCTCTATCTCTCTCTCTCGCTCTCACTCTCGCTCTCGCTCACTAGCTCTCTCTCTCGCTAGCTCGCTCTCTCGCTCTCGCTCTTGCTCTCTCTCACTCTCTCGAATAAAATCAGTATCAACAAAATCCACTTTTGCTCTACAGAAGCATTCAGATGTAATTAAACACCAAATCACAAAAATGCTTTGAGATCAGAGTTTTTGAATATTAAACCCTATTAAATATGAAGCTAAAACCGTTAGTAGGTGGCGTTTTAAGGAGTGAGTGATTGAGTCATTTATTCGACCTAGGACTAAGAGAGATCTTTCTGATTTTATTGATTAATTTGAATTGAATGTTTTGCAATTATTTAGTTTTTTATAAATCGAGAAATCTCAATTTTGAATAGAAATGGTACCAAACGTTAGAATTAGATGCATTAACGACATGCTAATGATAACGGTTAAATAGCGGAGAAATAAACAAGCCAACTAATAAAAAATAAATAAAAAAAATCTAAATAATATATATATATTTTTTTGCCATGTTTCCATTTAACCTATTCATCAAAATTGCTGTTTAATTTGTGGACGAAGCGAGTGACTGTTGTTGAATCACCTAATTAATTCAAAGTGTGGATACATTCAGGAACATATGGCTGTGTGGCTCAGAAACACTCAACAGGTATCCAGTGGCTTTATTAGTGAAATAGAGCAAAAACGTAAAATACACACCACTTAATATCAATGCTGCATGAAATCAATATCATTTGCGAAAAAACAACTCTGCTTGCATGATATTGCTAAACTATATTGTATAGATATAGTCCGAAAAATACGGTATAAGTCACACCTGAGTTTAAATCGCATCAGTCCAAAAATGCGTCATGATGAGGAAAAAAAAACATATAAGTCGCACTGGACTATAAGTCGCATTTATTTAGAACCAAGAACCGATAGATAACATTCTTTCCTGTGCTTGGCTTCTTCTGTCTCTGTGTCAGGGCTCCTCTCGGTGCTCATCAGACGCGAACATGCTCGGAGAAATGATGTTCGGCTCGGTGGCCATGAGCTACAAAGGCTCAACGCTGAAGATCCACCAGATAAGGTGAGAGTGTACAGATGTCAAGCAGATGTAGTGTGTGTGTGATGAGCAGCTTGTGCTGATCAGATGTGTGTGTGTGTTCCCAGATCTCCTCCGCAGCTGATGCTCAGTAAAGTGTTTACAGCGAGAACGGGCGGCAGCGTCTACGGCAGCCTGAACACGTAAGACACACACACACACACACACACACACACACACACACACACACACACACACACACACGTGTTCAGCAGTACACTGGCTGTGCTCCATTGCCTCACTGCTCCTCTTGATTACTCAACAGACTGCAGGACAGTTTAGAGTTCATCAGTCAGGACTCCGGCGCGCTGCGGCCCGAGCAGAACACCGCCGCCAGCGGCTTCCTGGGCAGCATAGGTACCACAAGAACTTACTGCATACACTTTCAATACTGTTTCTGTTACCAAATCAGCTTCAGCTGCCAGAACCATTTGTAGCACTGTTTTAGGTTTATGATCCCAAGTTTTCTTCCATGTCTGTGCTCTTCCATTGTGCCCAAGTCTTCGATGAAATCACTCTGCTGTTTTAAACATTATGATTCTGTGTTTGTTTATGACCTTATGTCCAGGTCATAGCTCTTCCTTTAGATTTTGGTAGTTTACGAGGTATAAAGAAACATATACAGAAATAAAGAATGACCGTATAATTGTCACATCCTCTAGGGATGAATTGAGACATTGCGAAGCATTTTTATCTTCGTAAAGGAAAGGAAAAATGTGCTTAATGTTTTAAATAAAAAAAAGGTAAATTTTAATAAATAAGTTGTATTATAAAATGCTTTAATTTTAAGTATTTACATAAAATATAAAAGTAAAGTTTTCTCTCCCTAAAATCATAATTTTGATGTTAAAGAAAAAAATAGCTTATTGTTTATGAATATATACATGGAATATATATATATATATTTTAAATGAAATTAAGCAGTTTTTTTCCCTATATTACACCAAAATTATGTTGATTTAGAAAGTAAATGCAAAAGCAGATTGTGGTAAATATTTCACTGCTACTTGATGCCGCTTCTATCATTCATTTAGATTTTATGCTGTCATAAATACAGCAAAAGAGGACACTGGTATAGAATTATGGGTAAGGATGTAATATCTCAGACTTTTAAAGACCTGCCTATTGCAGTGGACATCATGCACCAAAGGGTTAAAGGAAAAAGACAAAATATAGCACTTGTATCCTCTGTTAGCTTCAGACATCCTGAAACATTACAGTAATGAGAGAGAAAGTGTGATTAATTGTAATGGTTCAATACAAGAAATCCTCATGTTCTTAAATATAGGCTTGATTTCTTTTCGTGCAAAATGTCATTTTTGGTTTTAGGCTGAACTATGACCCGCACATGTTTTTGTGTTGCCAAACTATCATGTATATCTGAATTTGTGTGCAGAACCCACAAAACTGACTGCACAGATTACAGAATATAAAATGTTCATAGATTTGGTCTCTGTGTTTGTTCTGTGTGGTGTTGCCATACATCTGTCTGTCTGTGTCATCCTGACAGCTTCAGATACACTACTGCTCAAAAGTGTGGAGTTATCACCATCTATAAAATGCTTTTGAAAGAAGTCTCTTCTGCTCACCAAGGCTGTGTTCATTTGATCAATTCAAATGCTGTTTATTTCTGTGATGCACAGCTGTATTTTCAGCACCATTACTCCAGTCTTCAGTGTCACATGATCTTCAGAAATCATTCTTACATCTATCATTTCTGATTATTATCAATGTTGAAAACAGTTGTGCTGCTTTATATTCCGGTAGAAACTGTGAAGCATTTTATTTTTCAGAATTCTCTGATGAATAGAAAGTTATAGAATAGCATTTAAAAAAAATAGAAATCTTGTGTCAAATTATAAATGGCTTTACAGTCACTTTTGATCAATTTAATGCGTCCTTGATAAAATTTTTAATGATTCTTGGCCTAGACTTTTGATATTTGTAGCTGCACAACTGTTTTCAACTGAAAATAATCAGAAATGTTAGATATTAGACTGATTTCTGAAGGATCATGTGACACTGAAGACTGGACTATGAAGATATATGTGCATTACTGTTGTACTGTTGCAGCCTTGGTGAACACAAGACTTTTTTCCAAAAACATTAAAACATGAATGATTCCAGACGTTTGAGCATCTGTGTGTCTCTTCCTGTACTGAACTAACAGTTGGATGTGTGTCTTTCTCTTCATTTGTCGTCCTGCGCTCCTGACCGCGGTATCGTACAGGTTTCTCTCAGCTCTGCGGCCCACGCCGGGCGCTCTCAGAGCAAGGCCCTCTCCGTCTCATCAAGAGCGCCTCTTTCTTTTCAGGTTGGCGCGTGTGTGTGTGTGTGTGTGTGTGCACGAGCGTGTGCATGTGGCACTAGTGTTTTATGCATGTGCATCTAAGGAGTTTGCTTGTGCTTTGTGACAGCATTTAGGACGTGTAACTGGTAGATCTCTTCTGGTGTGATCTCTCTAGCTTTGACAAGCCCAGGGTTTCTTTCTCCCCCGTCCCCCATAATGCACTGGTTTGCCCTCTCCTGCCTGCTGCGTGTGCATGTGTCTGTGCTGATGTGTAGGTAGATCACAGTGGTGATGAGATGGCTGGACTGGTGGTGGGAAGGGATAAGCAAACTCTTGTAAATCGTCCATGTGTGACTGTCTCTGTTCCTCTCAGGACACAGTAACCCCATGGACATGCCGGGCCGAGGACTGCATGATGAGAGAGACAGCGGCATCGCTCGCTCCGGTGAGTCTGTGCACACATGCATGTGTCATTCGGGACACTTTGACATTCAGACACACAACTACTGCACGAGATGGGCTTATTCACAAATAAGACAATGTCATATTTAGGGCCCTTTTTTTAAATGTATGTGTTTTCTTTTGCATTTAATTTTAATAGTTGAGTAAAACTTTAATAATGATATCTAATCATGGAGTTCGTAAAGCTTTAGCAATGCATTAAAATTTTTACAATAATGGTACCCTATGAAATGTCTTATCGTTTTTTAAGAATTTGTTTTAATTTTGATTTAATAGTTTTATTATCAAAATCATGGGTAATTGTATTCATGCCAACACTTTTATTAATGTAATCAAATGTAAATTTAACAATTCATTTCTTTGGCAAACAAAGTGCTGCAAAACAGAGGTTTACTGTTTAAATTAAAACAGACAAAACGTGATATTACATAGTTTTAATGAAGTACATTCTATTGTAAAATATATAGTGTCATAATTAAGTTCTAAGTTAAACAGAACCTTTACTCAACTAGTTTATTAGCATGCATATTACTAGCATATTGGCTGTTTATTAGTAACTACAAATCACAAATTAATGTCTTATTCTTCAAGACCATATTTTAGATCCCTTAATTACTTGACAACCACCTTAAAAGTCACCGTTAATAGCTAGTTGATGGAGAGAATTGGACCTTCACATAAGTGAGTAAGTGTGTTTGTGGTGAAATGCTGGTGAAGTGGCTCTCAGAGCTGCTCTAGAGAGGAAGTTCATATGTTCATGTCCTCATAGTGAGCCGCAGACGAGCGTCACGTGAGCTTCAGTATGTGTGTAGTAAAACAAACTGAGACACACACAACATGCAGACCACATTTACATAGCAGGCTTTCTGCGCTTCGGATAGTTCACCCCAAAATGAATTTACACACTCAAGTTATTCCAATTATTCAGTTATTTTTTCTTTTGTTGAATATGAAAGAGGATGTTTTGAAGGCTGTTGGTAACTAAACAGTTGCTGGTAGCCATTGACTTCCATAGTATGTAATAGTACCATGATTTGGAACAACATGATGGTTTCATTTTTGGGTCAACTATTCCTTTCATATTCACAGCTTTATGTAAATGCAGCAGAGCTGGAAAAGCTTGTGCAATGGAAAGTGCCTGATGGCCTGGGCAGCATAGCTGGGATCTCTCGCTCTGGCTAATGCAGCATCACATGCACAGACGTTTATATTTAGCAGTTCCCAAAGCTGCCTGCCTGCACTAGTAAATGAGGAAGCTAATTCAGGGTCGACACACAAGTTTCATCTCTATTGAGCTCTATAAGCGCGTCACCTCGTTCTGAACATCCCTCTCTTACTGAAGTGATGCTATCAATGCTTCATCAGAGCTCGGTTCACAGGTGATGGGGTGTTTCTTAAAGCAAAATTCACCCAAAAATGAAAAATGTCTGAAATGTTCTCACCCTCAGTTCATCCAAGATGTAGATGAGTTTGTTTCTTCATCAGATTCGGAGAAATGTAGCATTACATCAGTGTCTCACCAATGGATGCTCTGCAGTGAATGGGTGCCGTCAGAATGAGAGTCCAAACAGCTGATAAACACATCACAATAATCCACAGCACTCCAGTCCATCATCTAACATCTGGAGAAGACAAAAGCTGTGTGATTCTAAGAAACAAACCATTAAGACATTGACTTTAAACCATTGTTTTCCTGCTGAAATACATAATCCATAATCATGATTCCTCCAATGAAAAAGTTGTTTAGTCCGAATCAGAAAAAAAATCTGCTCAAGATCAGACACAAGTCAAAATAGTCAAAATTCTATAGAAATTGATGTGAGAGGACCACGGGATGCACTATTTCACTAGAAGAAGCATTGTGATTCTGACGGCACCCATTCACTTCATTGGTGAGCAAGTGATGCAATGCTACATTTCTCCAAATCTGATGAAGAAACAAATAGAAGCAAATTTCCTTTTTGGGGTGTAAGCTGCATTAGCAAAATAAATAAGTAAACAGAGCATTTAAGTGTTCAGAGGCTCAGAAATCATGCACGGAGTAGTTCATCCTTCTGTTTGCACGTCATGCAAGAGTACTTTATTTTTGCCATGTGTGTTTTGCTCTTGCGTGATGGAGATGTGAACACACTGACTCACTGCTCCTCTCTTCTGTTGACAGCATCTTTAAGCAGCCTGTTGATCACCCCGTTTCCATCGCCGGGCTCGTCTCTCACCAGCAGCTGTGCGAGTAGCTACCAGCGGCGCTGGTTACGCAGCCAGACCACCAGCCTGGAGAACGGCGTCTTCCCTCGATGGTGCGATTACAACACACTGGTGCACACGCTGCATCTACAGTCAGAGGACCGAAAGTTAACAATGTCACAGCAGTTATATTTGCCTGAAATGAGATTGTTACCACTGCAAAATATTAAATGAGAAATATTAAATTAGTATGCATATAAACACAATAGGACAAAGATACGAATGCTTTAAGTTTTTCAGGTCCATCAGAAATAAGACATACTACAGAAATGGAAATAAATGTCAAAATAAAACTGCTAAACTAGTTCTCACTGTATAAATGAAATAAGCAGTTTTACAAGAGATTCACTTAAGAGCAGTGAGTGCTTTTATTGTTTGATCGCCATTAATGACACAAACTGATGCACGAATCTAATATCCTGACATAAATCTGATTGTCTGTTTACATTCACTTAATACCCATAACTGACTGTGAACAGCATTGTCATTTTTGTGTTTTTCGCCATTTATGTGTGATCACCGGAAAAAAAAAGTTCAGATTTCAAAAAGATTTCAGTCCCTGGAGGTTGTGTTCGCGTGTGCTTTCTGTGCGCTCTCAGTCTGAGAGTTTAAACATTCAAGCGATTTCAGACTATATATATATGACTATAGTATGTGACCCACTTCTAATTACTGCAGATTTAACCTTCATCATAACGCATGCAAGCATTCAGAAATGACAAGCAGTAGTGAGGACTCATTAGTGCGGTTAACTTCAGTGTGGGACTCTTCAGTTGAAATAGGCATTGGGCTGTGTTTAGATTTGTGATGTGTTTGTGTGCCAGGTCTGTGGAGGAGAGCTTCAACATGTCTGATGAGAACAGCGGGCCGAGTCTGGGTGTCACCAGGAAGAAGAAGATCGCTATCGGTGTCATCTTCCTGCTCTCGCCCAACGAGGAAGAAAACGCCAAGTTCCAGGACTTCTTCTTCTCTCACTTTCCGCTCTTTGAGAGTCACATGAACAAACTCAAAAGTGCCATTGAGCAGGTTAGACAGAATTTGCGTATTTGTGGTTTGCCGTCGTCTTGCGCCATCTGTTGCGTCTCTCTTACAGTGTGTGTTTGTGGCTCTCTGTTTGTTTGAAGGCTATGATACTGAGCCGCAAGTCAGCTGATGCCAGCCAGAGAGCTTTGGCTTACAGTCGCATGGTGGACGGCCTCAATGAGTTTAGGTGAGTTTGTGGTGACATGTCTGGACGCTGCTCGCCAGGTGTTTTGTTATTGCTATCCACCAAACCTGCCAAGGTTTACTGGACACTTAATCCACTAATCCACTCATGTGATATGAGACACAACAACACTGATCTGAGAGCAGTTTCACATGCGATAACTTTGCGTTCGAGCAGTTTATAATAGTCTATAATCTTCATGCTGGAGTTGCTACACTGAGCACGATGACCTTTGACACGATTCACACGATAACTCGTGTATCATGTTCAGGGTAACGAGAAGCGTAATGCCTTCAAAGAAATAAAAACAAAAATGTGACCCTGGAGCACAAAAGAGTCTTAAGTCTCGGGTATATTTGTAGTAATAGCCAAAAATACATTGTATGGGTCAAAATTATTGATTTTCTTTTATGCCAAAAATCATTAGGATATTGAGTAAAGATATAATTTGAAAATTTTCTACTTTAAATATAACAAAACATATTTTTTGATTAGTAATATGCATTGCTAATAACTTCATTTGGACAACTTTAAAGGCAATTTTCTCAATATTTTGATTATTATTTTTTTTGCTCCATCAGGTTCCAGTTTTTTAAATAGTTGTATCTCTGCCAAATCTAATTTATTATCTGTCAATGTCAAAATATGTGGGAGTTTCTAATTTGTAGGTTGCTTCGGATAAAAGCATCAACTAAATAAATGGAAATGGATGTACCATGTGCACATCTAGTTGTTTTATCTACATTTTAAATGAATTATTTTTAGTATACGTTTTGAACTGATCGTTAATGTGTTAGTGTTAAATAATAATGCTTCTAAATAGGAGCAGACCGAGCAGAAGGCCGTGTGAGCTTGTGCTTCAGTCTTGGTCTGTCTAAAATAAGCTCTGTTCGTGTCAGAGGCGGTCAATTATACACCCTCTCATACTTCCAAGTCATATGCTTGTTGGTCCACGGCCAGAGCAACCTGACCCCAGTGCCACAGAAACCGTATCTCCCTCACACACTGACAGGACGGACCAGAATAGTCAATAATGTGCAAGTGAACAGACAAACAAATATTTCAGATTTCCCTCCTCCTGTGGCATTCATCCTCGGGGTTGTGAAGCAGTGGTGGAGGACACCCCTGACATCTGATTGGCCACCCCAGGTGCCACCCCAAAACTGAATGTGCTACTATTTCATTTTCTTTGTATAATCGTACTGAAAGTAGAATCTATTTTAGACTCGAACTCAATGTTTTCATGCATCAGACAAACCCGCTGACAGACAATACAGAGCAGGTTACTTTTGATAAAAGGAAGCAAACTCTTTTTATTTCAAATGATAAATCGCGTTTTGGAGCTCTTTAGTGGCGTGACCGTTCACACGCGCTCCCGCTTTGCCTCAGTTCAAACGAAGCAGGAGTGCATTCGAATTAACACGAAATAAACATGAATGAACATCTGAGGGTGTGTTGAAAGATAAACTACAACTTTCTGAATGTATAGTGTCTCGTGATCACTCAATGAATCAGAAATTCAGTGTCCAGAAACTTGCGAGAAAAATGAAAAAGAGGAAACACTTAAAACTTAAACTTACACTTAAAGAGGAAAATTTTGCAAAAATTAACATTTATTGTATTTTGTTTTTCATTATAATTAATAAAAATGTGTAGATATAATTGTTATAAAGACGTTCTAATATTAACTTGATTGATAATCCCATTTAGCGTGTCATGCCCTGTCAGTCTTCAGGTTTAGGTTCATGAAAGAAGACCTCAGATCTTCATAACTCTTATCTAATCCAGTCCTAAAACAGTTCTGCCTTTCTGTTAGCTGCTGTTGCATGAGGCTTTTTATAGGTCACTACGCACTAACTTCATTACTGGGAAGTGTAGTACGGCTTGGGAAGGGAGTACATTGTCGTCTTCTTCCAAGTGTCTGGTTGTTTGCAACACTTGGGAGTTTGTGCAAACATCTGCATCTTTCCCAGTGCTTTATCAGCACGTGTATTGCTTGTAACGGTAAACAACATGTGGGAGATCTCCGTTAGTGTTAAAGCTGCTCCTCCATTGACTTCCTGAGCATCCGGAGATTCGCTTTGTGTGTAATAAAGTGGAGAAATGCACTTGTTTTGCAGGAGCTGTCCTACTCGTGACTCTGCAGTTTTTCCTGATCATTTCAAGTGCCATCTGGGTGTTAAGCTCTGGACCGTGGCCCGTTCTCCCGGGCTGCGTGACATTTGCAGAAGTTAAATATGCTGCAAAGGTCTTTCCCAGCTGGGGCAGCCCTGTGCAACTGAAGCGCTCTTTGTTTCAGCTGTTGACAAAAGCTCTTTTGTTTTTGTGTGTGGATGCCATATAGGACGACCATCTGCAACTTGTACACCATGCCACGTGTGTCTGAGCCCGTCTGGCTCACCATGATGTCCGGTCCACCTGAAAAGAACCAGCTTTGCGGCCAGTTCATGAGGGAGCTGGCCCTGCTCATGGAGCAAGCCTCCAAGAACCAGTTGAGTAACGTCACACATACTCCTCAAGCCTTTGAGCGCACTTGATATGTGTAAAAGTAACCATGCTTTATCTCTTGCCTTTAGATTCCTCCCTGCTCTTCTCACTGCGGTTCTCACAAACCATCTCGCCTGGGTTCCCACGGTCATGCCCAACGGTCAACCACCCTTAAAGATCTTCCTGGAGAAGCACTCCTCACCAAGTTTGGACATGCTGGCTAAAACACATCCCTACAACCCACTCTGGGCACAGCTTGGTAAATGAAGCATGCAAATATGTGTGCATGTCACCACCTAGTGGAGTGTTGATGGAAATGTCTTAGCACAGTGAGCTTTAGAGCAATGTTTCCCAACGCTGTTTCTGGAGGCACCCCAACACTACACACTTTGGATATTTCTATTATCTGACCCATCCATTTCAGGATTTAGAGTCTCCCCTAATGAGTGTTTGATTAAGAAGTGTGTAGTGTTGGAGTGCCTCACGGAACAGGGTTGGGAAACATTGCATTCAAACAGAAACTGCTGTCCTGAAGAGTTTAGCTGTAACCTGAACCAAACACACTCGAACCTGCCAATATCTATTCTGAATTCTGAATATTTACTGCTATTTTATGAGTTGCATGTAATCCGTAAAAAAAGCAACTGTAATTTGATTATAAGCATTTTAAAATGCAATGTAATCCACTTACAAGTAGTTTTTTTAATCTGGTTACAAGATCCAGATTACATGTGATTAGGGGCGTGTATTATTTAACTGCTTTATTTTTTTCCACTTGCTCTGCTTGAGCTTGAATGTTTTTGTTCTTTATAAATAAATATTTTTTTTGTTTACACACCTTGAAATATTACAACTCATTGTTGTTGAGCATTGTGGTGTATAATGCCTAATCATAAGCTTGTTCAGAAAAAATAACATTTCTCGTTAAACGTCATTTAACAAAGAAGATTGGAATACATGCAATGGATTTCTATTTGTTTCCTGGCATCTATGCATGAATAGTTTTGGTTGATAATGTTGTGATTGCTGCAGGTGACCTGTACGGGGCGATCGGCTCACCTGTGCGTCTGTCCCGTACGGTGGTGGTCGGCCGAAGACAGGAGCTGGTGCAGCGTCTTCTGTATGTGCTGACCTACTTCATCCGCTGCTCAGAGCTACTGGAAATGCACCTGCTGGAGAGCGCCGTGGACGAGGCCATCGTGATGCCCAACTCGCTCATCACCACGTCGCTGCGCCCCGGAGAGGTGGAGGAGTCCGACTACGTGCTGGTCACCGTGCACAAGCCGAGCCAAGACTACCTGTCTCCGGGAGCCGAGGGAGAGGACGGCTACCCGTCTGATGACAACAGCTTACAGAGCAGCACCTACATGAACACAGAGGCCCAGGACGAGCGCCCGCATCCTGCCAAACCAGAGGCAGACCTCGTGAGAGATGCACACGTTTGCAGAGAAGCGGGGAGTCCCCGACTCGAGACTCGACTGGAAACCGTGGTCAAAGTCGGCTCCAACTCGCCGTGCGAGAGAAGAGCCTCGCTTGAGGTTCAAGGAGACGTGCGGCCCGAGCTGGAATCAGGTGGCGTGCCCATCAGGATCTTCCATCCATCAGATATCCTGCTAGAGAAGAAGCCCCCTGACAAGAGCTTTGATAACACCGGGAACGAACCCTCCGCTAAAGTCACATTCCTCATCGGAGACTCGATGTCTCCTGAATCTGACATGGAGAGTCGCCAGCAGAAGCTGGAGGAGGAGATCAAGAAACACAAGAAGCTTCTCAAAGACAACCAGCAGAAGCAGTGTAACGTTGAGGCTAAACTCCAAGTGGACCAAATCAAGACCAACGACAGCAAAACGGGCTCATCTGTATCGTCCTTCACTAGAAAGACGTCTCAGTGGTGTCCAAGAGCGCAAGGGGACTGCGTGGACATGTTTGACGAGTATTTCAATGAAGACAATCCCGTGGAGACGAGGACTATTGATGATGTCAACCAAACAAATGTTCAAACGGGGATGAAAGGCATAGGAAAAGATGCGCTACGCTGTCAGGTTAGGGTGCACAGACAGACCTGCGAGCCGCTGGATGAAGACGGCTCTAAGTGCGACGCAGGAGACAGTTCTGCCGAGCAGGACAAGGGGATCGAGATGTCGCTGAGTGTCCCTTCACAAGGCATCGTTGGGGAGAAAAAGAAAGCAGTCCCGCTGAACGACTGGGAGATCCCACGCAACGAGAGCTCGGACAGCGCTCTGGGGGACAGCGAGAGCGAGGACGCCGGACACGAGCTGCCCAGGCAAGAGCCAGATGGACCGTTTTACACTGATGATCAGGCCGACTGGCAGGATGAGCTGGAGGTGCCTTTACCTGGGTAAGAGCCGAGAGGATCATCAGAACCACTGCTTTAGTTTGGCTTGTGTCTGTACTAGGGCTGGGCGGGATATCAAGTTTGTAGCGATTTTAGTTTTTTGTACCGATATCGGAATACCAATTATATCGATTTACAGTAGTTTGATACGAGCGTATCTGACAAATAGCCAAGGACACAGAGTGAGCTGCTGTGGGGAAAGTGCATAATCCAGTGTGCCCTAGACATGCTTTATATTAAGAGCTGAAAAGAAGATACATATAGTTATAACACTGGCTCTGACTGACTCATGTGCTGCTGCTGACTTGATTAGTTTATTGAATTTACCTTCTGCTTTACAAATAATGATTTTTTGTTTTTACGTTCTAATTTTTGTATGTTTGTTTTCATAGCCTTTATTATAAACATTGTTTCATTTGACAACATTGGGCAGGACGTAATAAAAATGTAAAGGTCATCTATTTGCTAGGGAGAAGCTGGTGGAGAACTACTCTAAACCGAGCATTGCCAACTTTGGGCGATCACTGTTCGGAGGATACTGTCCTACGTACGTCCCAGACTTTGTTCTGCACGGAGCCCCCAATGATGAGAAGCTGAGGCAGAACCTGGTGTCGGATCTGGCCCATGCTGTGCAGGTAAACACCCAACTAATCCATTATCATCTATAAAGAGAGTTAGTGACTAATCACATCTGTGCCAGGGTTATTTTAGTTTACAAAAACTCAAACTAGAAGTAAAACCATTTAAAGAAAAATGATTGAAATTAAAATGTATTATTTCAGCTAGTTGCCAAGACATAATTTATTTTTTTTATATTGTTGTACTAATGGACTAAAACTTAAAATTAAATAAAATAGAATAAAATTACTAAAACTTTAATTACAATTAAAATGAAAAAAAAAAAAAAAACTGATTACAAATATTAATAAAAACTAAGTCTGTACTTGTTTTTTCTTTTGTTATAATTTTCTATTTTGTTTAAATTTAACTTGCACTTTATGTATGGTATGCAATCCGTTGGTTTGGGGTTTGCAGTGTAATGTTTATATTTTAAACCTATTTTTGCAACATGCACTTCATATCCTACATAGATCAGTTTACTGTGTTTGTTTTCACAATTGCACATTATTTGGGGGACAGCATTGTGCAGGATGGGGAACGACAATTTGTAAATGATAAATTAACATTCATTAGTTTTTTGTATATCCTGTTCCATTCAAATAAATTGGTCAATGAATAAATAATCAATAGATTTATCAGCTATCAATATAATTGTTAGTTACAGCCTTGCATACGATCTCCGAACACTACTGTTAAGGGAGCTGAGCCATATTTAGAGACTAGAATGTCATCAGACTCTCTCATGTGAAAAGAGTCGAATACATCCCCTCCACGGCACCTGAGCATCACCGAGAGTCCTGCATGAACAAACCTGTGAAAGCTTCATTGAAACGAGCTGTATTGTTGTTATGCAGCATCCTGTGCTGGATGAACCCATCGCGGAGGCCGTCTGCATTATCGCAGACACAGATAAGTGGAGCGTGCAGGTGGCCAGCAGCCAGAGGCGACCCTCAGAGAAGCTGGGCAAAGAGGTGCTCGTGTCCAACCTCGTGTCCAACCTGCTCCAGTCCACCTACCAGCTCTACCGACTCAACCTGTCGCCAAACTTCGTGAGTGCACCTTTCTCACGCTGCTTCTGTTTTATTTGATTACTCATCAGCACTTATGTACGGAAACATTTTCACATTTTAAAAGGACAGTGAAACTGACAATTATTAATAGTGGTCGACCGATATATCGGCAAGGCTGATATATCGCCCGATATTTGTCTTTTTTTTTAAATATCGGCATGTGACCAGCACGATCATGTGTTCTCTTTGACAATAAATGAAGTAATTAGATTAGGGATGCACGATATTATCTACGGGTGCATGATAAATATCGGCCGATAATTAATGCGCATGTCAGTAAAGCCAGTTATCTATTCGGCTGTAATTTCCATCAGTTGCGTGATTTCACACAAAGCCATTGTTAAATTACAAGCTGCACAAATTCACTTTCATTATTAACTTATAAGATGCGCATTAATTATTGGCCGTTATTTACTATTCACCCCTAATAGTATCGGAATGTTATCAGAATTGGATACGTAAGTATTATGATGTATTATAATTGTTTTTATGATTATTCATGAGTTGATATAACATATTATAAGGTTTTTTTTATAATGAATTATGCATTCATTATAATGCCTGAAGAATACCCTTATAATGTATTATAAATACGGGCTTCATAGAAAGTGTTAACGCAAACTTTTGCCTGAGTGCTGATTAGCTTCCCTGTTTTGGATTGCTGCATTTCACCCTCCCCTGGGTCCTACACCCTTCTGGTGAGGACTTTAAATTATTTAGGGGGCACTGTAGTCCTACATGTAATAAAATAAACAAATAACATTAAGAATTCTGTGTTTCTGAATAAATTAAGCTATAACAAATGTCATAAAATCAAGTTGATGATGATTGTAATCATGGTAAAGATGATTACAGTGACATACAGGAGTCGTACATTAGCTGCTCATGTGGCTGATTTTAATGATGCGCAAACAGTTGTGTTTGTGTGCTCTCTTCACATCATATTTCTGCGTGAACACAGTTCTGTATATTCATGTAGTTGTTAATTAATGTACAACGAATGTTTTATAACAGGTGTTTGGGAGGAGTTTGTGATGATCAGTAGTGTTTATGAACAAATGGACCTAAAAACACACAGGGCTGTAGACTTTTATTTTGAACAGGCAGGTTGTAGTTCGATTGGAGACAGCGCTGTATGTTGGCATGAGGTGTGTAATGTGTGTGTGTTGTTTTCAGTGTATCATGCATCTGGAGGACCGACTGCAGGAACTCTACTTCAAGAGCAAAATGCTGGCCGAGTATTTGAAAGGACAGACCAGGGTGCATGTGAAGGAGCTGGGCATGGTGCTAGGGTAAGAGTTCAAGAGTATTGTAGTAGTTGTGATTTTCTATTTTGTATTTCCGGCAAATGCCAACAATCTGATGTCCTTTATCCCCACAGGATCGAGTCTAACGACCTGCCCCTGCTAGCAGCCATAGCGAGCACACACTCGCCGTACGTGGCCCAGATTCTCCTGTAGGCCACATGGAGAGCGAGAGAGACTCCATTCCCCCACCAGCAGATGGGTCGGGTCCTCCAGGTTCGGTACTCCTGGACGGGCCCCTCGAAGCCCCCTGAGACTCCTGGAGCAGGGAGGCCCTTGAGTTAGTGTTCATTGGGAACAGTCTCAGGGTGAACGGACTGCAGGACAGACGCTGTGCTACTAGACGACAGCCGAGCTGCAGCGGTCGAAACCCAGAGGTTCCCGAGAAGTGACCTGGGAATATCACTTTTCGACAATGGACACAATGGAGTATATATCTTTTTTTAATTCCATAAACCGCATTTTGTTTTATTTCTTCTTCCTTTACACAATGTAAGAATGTAGAAGCCAAAGAAGATATCAAAGCAGCCCTTGAATACATCAAGAACAAATACTGAAGCGGTTCGAGGCAACTTCTTCAAATCAATGTAGGAAGCAAAGACTTGGTTATAAAATCAGTTTTATGATTTTAAATGAATATATCATGGACTGTTCTTAATCGTTTGTGGCAGTAAGTGATCATGTACTATTCCTTTCTGTGTGTTTACAAGCAAACTTACCCTGTTGTGTCCAGTTGAAAATGAGCTCTACCTCAAACCTTCAGTATCTCTCTCACTCACACACACACACACACACACACACACACACACACACACACACACACACACACACACACACACACACACACACACAGGCTAAATTAAACATTTGAAGTAAAATATTCACTTTTGGTTTTCAGGCACCCAATAAAGATGAAACCATTACACGATTTCCCAAGATTGAGCTCTGAGAATTACAATTTGTATTATTGTTTTGGGCACCGTAACAGAAGTGTTTACCTGTCCTGTGAAAATTATTAAGAGATGTATTTTAATTTGAATAGTCCTTTAGACACGACATGCTGTGTGATGCGGTTTTCTTTTTTAAGGAATAATTTGGTCAAGAGACATTGATGGTCACCAATCACTACGCTGGGATTTGTGCTGGACCCTTTTTTAAAACTGATCCAGGGACATTCAACAATCATCTTTTATTTTCAGGATTGAAATGCTGAAACTTTTTCATGTCTCTTCTTAGCTTGCAGACAGATTGTTTACCGATAGAATAACTGAGAGAAATGGATGAAAAATGAACTTGCAGTGATTTAATGCAAGCATTTAATCAGTTAATGACTTGCATAGATGTTTATGATTTTGGGTCAAACCATAAATCGAAGTCTTAATGAAAAAAAAAGAAAAAAAAAGAAACAAGCTTTGCAAGGTGTTACAGGTTATTTTAGCTGGTTAAAACTTTTATGAGTAGCTTCATTGGGAAACATTTTGTATTAAAAAATAATCTATATCCATTTGTCTTCTCCAGAATGTGTATTTATATCTAATTATTTCTTTATACAAAAAAAACATTTAATTTATTTACTTTGCATGCATTGTTAAATGTTAGCTGTATATACTGCATATAATTTCTTTATGTATTTGTACATAATGCCTCTCTTTTTGACCTTATCTTTGTTTCCCAGTTTTTATGGGAATATTGTGCAATAAATATGCCAGCATTACAATGAAATGTTGTTGGTTGTTACTTTGTGCAGCAGCTGTCATTATTTATCTGTCTGTCCATCTGTGTTCTCATCCATAGCTGGGTCTCAAAGTGTGAGATCACATTGAAAAAAATTCAGATTCACAGTCCTATTTCAGGGAGATTTATACCCAAGGTCAACAACTTTATAAAATAGAAAAACACATACAAGATTAAATCAGATCAGACAAGTATATTGGGAACATTGTACTTGTTCAACATACAAATATACACACAATAACTACTGCTATATATGAATAAATATATAATAAATAATGCACAACCCTGAGGAGTCCGTTCAGACAACCTCCTTTTGGTAAACCACAGTTAACTCGCATAAATGATGTGCCTGCAACGTCTAGAGAATGGATGTTATTTTGTAGTCTTTATGAAAGCTGCAAAGTAAGTCTAAAGAAAGGTGTGACTGTTGCATGAAGTGTTCAACACTCATCCACACTTCTCTTTGTGGTAAAATAAGCAAGTAATGTGTAATAAATATTACGTTAAAAAGTATGTTAAGCTTTAAAATGATTGGACCATACTATACAACATTGTGTGCAATATGTGGCTGAACGTTGGATTCGTTTTTGGAACTGAAAGTTGAGGTTATCTTATGTGTGAACTTACCAGAGTACGTTTTCAAAACCTGCTTTAGGAAATACCCCTTGGTTTCACATCGCTTAGTGATCAGTGTTGTTTGGTACGCACTGGTCTCACATCTCTCTGATGAGCGTAGGCAAGGCAAGTTTATTTATATAGCACATTTCTTACACAATGGTAATTCAAAGTGCTTTACATAAAAGAAAGTAAAATAATCGTGAAGAAAAATAACAAAAATAAACAATTTTAAAACTTTGGGAATGAATGCGCTGGTCTCACATCTGTCAGATGAGTGTAGTTTAGTACGTACAGGTCTCACATCTGTCAGATGAGTGTAGTTTAGTACGCACTGGTCTCAGATCTGTCAGATGAGTGTAGTTTAGTACGCACTGGTCTCAGATCTGTTAGATGAGTGTAGTTTAGTACACACTGGTCTCACATCTGTCAGATGAGTGTAGTTTAGTACGCACTGGTCTCACATCTGTCTGAGTGTAGTTTAGTACGTACAGGTCTCACATCTGTCAGATGAGTGTAGTTTAGTACGCATTGGTCTCACATCTGTCAGTTGAGTGTAGTTTAGTACGTACAGGTCTCACATCTGTCAGATGAGTGTAGTTTAGTACGCACTGGTCTCACATCTGTCTGAGTGTAGTTCAGTACGCACTGGTCTCACATCTGTCAGATGAGTGTAGTTTAGTACGTACAGGTCTCACATCTGTCTGAGTGTAGTTCAGTACACACTGGTCTCACATCTGTCTGAGTGTAGTTCAGTACGCACTGGTCTCACATCTGTCTGAGTGTAGTTCAGTACGCACTGGTCTCACATCTGTCAGATGAGTGTAGTTCAGTAGGCACTGGTCTCACATCTGTCAGATGAGTGTAGTTCAGTACGCACTGGTCTCACATCTGTCAGATGAGTGTAGTTCAGTAGGCACTGGTCTCACATCTGTCAGATGAGTGTAGTTCAGTACGCACTGGTCTCACATCTGTCAGATGAGTGTAGTTCAGTACACACTGGTCTCACATCTGTCTGAGTGTAGTTCAGTACGCACTGGTCTCACATCTGTCTGAGTGTAGTTCAGTACGCACTGGTCTCACATCTGTCAGATGAGTGTAGTTTAGTACGTACAGGTCTCACATCTGTCAGATGAGTGTAGTTTAGTATGCACAGGTCTCACATCTGTCAGATGAGTGTAGTTTAGTACGCACTGGTCTCACATCTGTCTGAGTGTAGTTCAGTACGCACTGGTCTCACATCTGTCAGATGAGTGTAGTTTAGTACGTACAGGTCTCACATCTGTCTGAGTGTAGTTCAGTACACACTGGTCTCACATCTGTCAGATGAGTGTAGTTTAGTACGTACAGGTCTCGCATCTGTCAGATGAGTGTAGTTTAGTACGCACTGGTCTCACATCTGTCCAAGTGTAGTTTAGTACGCATTGGTCTCACATCTGTCTGAGTGTAGTTTAGTACGCACTGGTCTCACATCTGTCAGATGAGTGTAGTTTAGTACGCACTGGTCTCACATCTGTCAGATGAGTGTAGTTTAGTACGTACAGGTCTCACATCTGTCAGATGAGTGTAGTTTAGTACGTACAGGTCTCACATCTGTCAGATGAGTGTAGTTTAGTACGCACTGGTCTCACATCTGTCTGAGTGTAGTTCAGTACACACTGGTCTCACATCTGTCAGATGAGTGTAGTTTAGTACGCACTGGTCTCACATCTGTCTGAGTGTAGTTCAGTACACACTGGTCTCACATCTGTCTGAGTGTAGTTTAGTACACGCTGGTCTCACATCTGTCAGATGAGTGTAGTTTAGTACGCACTGGTCTCACATCTGTCAGATGAGTGTAGTTTAGTACGTACAGGTCTCACATCTGTCAGATGAGTGTAGTTTAGTACGTACAGGTCTCACATCTGTCAGATGAGTGTAGTTTAGTACGCACAGGTCTCACATCTGTCAGATGAGTGTAGTTTAGTACGCACTGGTCTCACATCTGTCTGAGTGTAGTTCAGTACGCACTGGTCTCACATCTGTCAGATGAGTGTAGTTCAGTACGCACTGGTCTCACATCTGTCTGAGTGTAGTTCAGTACGCACTGGTCTCACATCTGTCAGATGAGTGTAGTTCAGTACGCACTGGTCTCACATCTGTCAGATGAGTGTAGTTTAGTATGCACAGGTCTCACATCTGTCAGATGAGTGTAGTTTAGTACGCACTGGTCTCACATCTGTCTGAGTGTAGTTCAGTACGCACTGGTCTCACATCTGTCAGATGAGTGTAGTTTAGTACGCACAGGTCTCACATCTGTCTGAGTGTAGTTCAGTATGCACAGGTCTCACATCTGTCAGATGAGTGTAGTTTAGTACGCACTGGTCTCACATCTGTCTGAGTGTAGTTCAGTACACACTGGTCTCACATCTGTCAGATGAGTGTAGTTTAGTACGTACAGGTCTCACATCTGTCAGATGAGTGTAGTTTAGTACGCACAGGTCTCACATCTCTCAGATGAGTGTAGTTTAGTACGCACTGGTCTCACATCTGTCTGAGTGTAGTTCAGTACGCACTGGTCTCACATCTGTCAGATGAGTGTAGTTCAGTACGCACTGGTCTCACATCTGTCAGATGAGTGTAGTTTAGTACGCACTGGTCTCACATCTGTCAGATGAGTGTAGTTTAGTACGCACTGGTCTCACATCTGTCTGAGTGTAGTTCAGTACGCACTGGTCTCACATCTGTCAGATGAGTGTAGTTCAGTACGCACTGGTCTCACATCTGTCTGAGTGTAGTTCAGTATGCACAGGTCTCACATCTGTCAGATGAGTGTAGTTCAGTACGCACTGGTCTCACATCTGTCTGAGTGTAGTTCAGTACGCACTGGTCTCACATCTGTCAGATGAGTGTAGTTCAGTACGCACTGGTCTCACATCTGTCAGATGAGTGTAGTTTAGTATGCACAGGTCTCACATCTGTCAGATGAGTGTAGTTTAGTACGCACTGGTCTCACATCTGTCTGAGTGTAGTTCAGTACGCACTGGTCTCACATCTGTCAGATGAGTGTAGTTTAGTACGCACAGGTCTCACATCTGTCTGAGTGTAGTTCAGTATGCACAGGTCTCACATCTGTCAGATGAGTGTAGTTTAGTACGCACTGGTCTCACATCTGTCTGAGTGTAGTTCAGTACACACTGGTCTCACATCTGTCAGATGAGTGTAGTTTAGTACGTACAGGTCTCACATCTGTCAGATGAGTGTAGTTTAGTACGCACAGGTCTCACATCTCTCAGATGAGTGTAGTTTAGTACGCACTGGTCTCACATCTGTCTGAGTGTAGTTCAGTACGCACTGGTCTCACATCTGTCAGATGAGTGTAGTTCAGTACGCACTGGTCTCACATCTGTCAGATGAGTGTAGTTTAGTACGCACTGGTCTCACATCTGTCAGATGAGTGTAGTTTAGTACGCACTGGTCTCACATCTGTCTGAGTGTAGTTCAGTACGCACTGGTCTCACATCTGTCAGATGAGTGTAGTTCAGTACGCACTGGTCTCACATCTGTCTGAGTGTAGTTCAGTATGCACAGGTCTCACATCTGTCAGATGAGTGTAGTTTAGTACGCACTGGTCTCACATCTGTCTGAGTGTAGTTCAGTACGCACTGGTCTCACATCTGTCAGATGAGTGTAGTTTAGTATGCACAGGTCTCACATCTGTCTGAGTGTAGTTCAGTATGCACAGGTCTCACATCTGTCAGATGAGTGTAGTTTAGTACGCACTGGTCTCACATCTGTCTGAGTGTAGTTCAGTACGCACTGGTCTCACATCTGTCAGATGAGTGTAGTTTAGTATGCACAGGTCTCACATCTGTCAGATGAGTGTAGTGTAGTACGCACTGGTCTCACATCTGTCTGAGTGTAGTTCAGTACGCACTGGTCTCACATCTGTCAGATGAGTGTAGTTCAGTACGCACTGGTCTCACATCTGTCTGAGTGTAATTCAGTACGCACTGGTCTCACATCTGTCAGTTGAGTGTAGTTTAGTACGCACTGGTCTCTCATCTGTCTAAGTGTAGTTCAGTACGCACTGGTCTCACATCTGTCTGAGTGTAGTTTAGTACGCACTGGTCTCACATCTGTCTGAGTGTAGTTTAGTACGCACTGGTCTCACATCTGTCAGATGAGTGTAGTTTAGTACACGCTGGTCTCACATCTGTCAGATGAGTGTAGTTTAGTACGCACTGGTCTCACATCAATCAATCAATAAATCAATCACCTTTATTTATATAGTGCTTTAAACAAAATACATTGCGCCAAAGCACTGAACAACATTCATTTGGAAAACAGTGTCTCAATAATGCAAAATGATAGTTAAAGGCAGTTCATCATTGAATTCATTGATGTCATCTCTGTTCAGTTGAAATAGTGTCTGTTTTAATTTGCAATCAAGTCAACGATATCGCTGTAGATGAAGTGACCCCAACTAAGCAAGCCAGAGGCGACAGCGGCAAGGAACCGAAACTCCATCGGTGACAGAATGGAGAAAAAAACCTTGGGAGAAACCAGGCTCAGTTGGGGGGCCAGTTCTCCTCTGACCAGACGAAACCAGTAGTTCAATTCCAGGCTGCAGCAAAGTCAGATTGTGCAGAAGAATCATCTGTTTCCTGTGGTCTTGTCCTGGTGCTCCTCTGAGACAAGGTCTTTACAGGGGATCTGTATCTGGGGCTCAAGTTGTCCTGGTCTCCGCTGTCTTTCAGGGCAGTAGAGGTCCTTTCTAGGTGCTGATCCACCATCTGGTCTGGATACGTACTGGATCCGGGTGACTGCAGTGACCCTCTGATCTGGACACAGACTGGATTTGGTGGCCACGGTGACCTCGGAACAAGAGAGAAACAGACAAATATTAGCGTAGATGCCATTCTTCTAATGATGTAGAAAGTACGGTGTTATGTGAAGTGTTCCGGTTCCAGTTTACCTAATTAATGCAGCCTAAAAATCCTTTAACGGATTTGGATATTAAAAGCATATTAGTATGTTATGTGTATGCCAGGTTAAAGAGATGGGTCTTTAATCTAGATTTAAACTGCAAGAGTGTGTCTGCCTCCCGAACAATGTTAGGTAGGTTATTCCAGAGTTTAGGCGCCAAATAGGAAAAGGATCTGCCGCCCGCAGTTGATTTTGATATTCTAGGTATTATCAAATTGCCTGAGTTTTGAGAACGTAGCGGACGTAGAGGAGTATAATGTAAAAGGAGCTCATTCAAATACTGAGGTGCTAAACCATTCAGGGCTTTATAAGTAATAAGCAATATTTTAAAATCTATACGATGTTTGATAGGGAGCCAGTGCAGTGTGGACAGGACCGGGCTAATATGGTCATACTTCCTGGTTCTAGTAAGAACTCTTGCTGCTGCATTTTGGACTAGCTGTAGTTTGTTTACCAAGCGTGCAGAACAACCACCCAATAAAGCATTACAGTAGTCTAACCTTGAAGTCATAAATGCATGGATTAACATTTCTGCATTTGACATTGAGAGCATAGGCCGTAATTTAGATATATTTTTGAGATGGAAAAATGCAGTTTTACAAATGCTAGAAACGTGGCTTTCTAAGGAAAGATTGCGATCAAGTAGCACACCTAGGTTCCTAACTGATGACGAAGAATTGACAGAGCAACCATCAAGTCTTAGACAGTGTTCTAGGTTATTACAAGTAGAGTTTTTAGGCCCTATGATTAACACCTCTGTTTTTTCTGAATTTAGCAGTAAGAAATTACTCGTCATCCAATTTTTTATATCGACTATGCATTCCATTAGTTTTTCAAATTGGTGTGTTTCACCGGGCTGCGAGGAAATATAGAGCTGCGTATCATCAGCATAACAGTGAAAGCTAACACCATGTTTCCTGATGATATCTCCCAAGGGTAACATATAAAGCGTGAAGAGTAGCGGCCCTAGAACTGAGCCTTGAGGTACTCCATACTGCACTTGTGATCGATATGATACATCTTCATTCACTGCTACGAACTGATGGCGGTCATATAAGTACGATTTAAACCATGCTAATGCACTTCCACTGATGCCAACAAAGTGTTCAAGTCTATGCAAAAGAATGTTGTGGTCAATTGTGTCAAACGCAGCACTAAGATCCAATAAAACTAATAGAGAGATACACCCACGATCAGATGATAAGAGCAGATCATTTGTAACTCTAAGGAGAGCAGTTTCAGTACTATGATACGGTCTAAATCCTGACTGGAAATCCTCACATATACCATTTTTCTCTAAGAAGGAATATAATTGTGAGGATACCACCTTTTCTAGTATCTTGGACAGAAAAGGGAGATTCGAGATTGGTCTATAATTAACTAGTTCTCTGGGGTCAAGTTGTGGCTTTTTTATGAGAGGCTTAATAACAGCCAGTTTGAAGGTTTTGGGGACATGTCCTAATAACAATGAGGAATTAATAATAGTCAGAAGAGGACCTATGACTTCTGGAAGCACCTCTTTTAAGAGCTTAGATGGTATAGGGTCTAACATACATGTTGTAAGTTTAGATGATTTAACAAGTTTATACAATTCTTCCTCTCCTATAGTAGAGAATGAGTGGAACTGTTCCTCAGGGGGTCTATAGTGCACTGTCTGATGCGAAACTGTAGCTGACGGCTGAATGGTTGCAATTTTATCTCTAATAGTATCGATTTTAGAAGTAAAGTAGTTCATAAAGTCATTACTGCTGTGGTGTTGGGAAATGTCAACACTTGTTGAGGCTTTATTTTTCGTTAATTTAGCCACTGTATTGAATAAATACCTGGGGTTATGTTTGTTTTCTTCTAAAAGAGAAGAAAAGTAATCAGATCTAGCAGTTTTTAATGCTTTTCGGTAGGATATGCTACTTTCCCGCCAAGCAATACGAAATACCTCTAGTTTTGTTTTCCTCCAGCTGCGCTCCATTTTTCGGGCTGCTCTCTTTAGGGTGCGAGTATGCTCATTATACCATGGTGTCAAACTGTTTTCCTTAACCTTTCTTAACCGTAAAGGAGCAACTGTATTTAAAGTGCTAGAAAAGAGAGAGTCAATAGTTTCTGTTACATCATCAAGTTGTTCTGAGGTTTTGGATATGCTAAGGAATTCGGATACATCAGGAAGATAACTTAAAAAGCTGTCTTTTGTGGTAGAAGTGATGGTTCTTCGATACTTGTAACAAGAAGTAGAATTTACAATTTTGGCTATATGAAGTTTACACAGAACTAAATAATGATCTGAGATATCATCACTTGGCTGAATAATTTCAACACTATCAACATCAATTCCATGTGACAGTATTAAATCTAGAGTATGATTTCGACAATGAGTAGGTCCTGAAACGTGTTGTCTAACACCAATAGAGTTCAGAATGTCTATAAATGCTGATCCCAATACATCTTTTTCATTATCGACATGGATATTAAAATCACCAACTATTAAGACTTTATCTGCAGCCAGAACTAACTCGGATGTAAAATCACCAAACTCTTTAATAAAGTCTGTATGGTGCCCTGGTGGCCTGTATACAGTAGCCAGTACAAACATAACAGGGGATTTATCATTAACATTGGTTTCTCTTACTGGCTCTTGCTGCGATATGCTTATAGACCTCTGGCGTTGGACACAGTGTGGAGGAGAGATGTTCCAGATTTGTCACCCACATTTGATTGGGATAAAGTGTGGATCAATATAGGTTTATCATCCAGAAACCCTGATCACCAGCAAATTCATTATAATTTTGTACATAGGGTTTATTTTACCCCTAGAAAGCTTCATTTAATGAAGGTTATTGATGATCCTACATGTACTTTCTGTTCTGCTAAAGTGATTGGCAGTTACTTTCACATGTTCTGGGAATGTTCCCCAGTGGCTGAATTTTGGAAGATGGTTGCCTTTAACCTCTCTAAGTTGTTTAAGATTAGACTGCCTTGTACGCCTGCTACACTTATTTTGAATGATTTGTCAAAGTTGGGATTGACACTGGACAAGAGAAGGGCATTGTTGGCTGGACTTACAGCTGCTAAAAAACTACTTGCCACACGCTGGAAACCTCCACACTCACTCTGCTTTCGAGCTTGGCTTTTAATGTATTTGGATATTGTTTACTTGGAGTTGTCAATAGCTACAGTCCACGGTGCCAAAGAGTCAGCAATAGAGGCTTGGCACTCTTTGCTGACCACTCTCCGTGGGCTTTAGATTTAATCTGCGAGTGAGATATGGGGATCGGGATCCAAGGGGCGGGTGGGTTCCACATGGGATTTTATTTATTTTTCTTTTGTTTTTTTATTTATTTATTTATTTTTTTTTTATGTTAATTATGCTTCATTATATATGCTTATGTATAGACATGTATGTAAATGGATGTATATATACATTTATATTCTATTTCTGTGAAGCATGTCTGTATGTTTTTCCCTAAAGGAAAAAATAAATAAAAATTTGATAAAAAAAAAAAAAAAAACATTGGTTTCTCTGGATAATGTTATATGAAGCACCATTACTTCAAACGAGTTATACTTGAAGCCTGCCCTCTGAGAAATCCTGAAAACGTTATTATAAATTGAAGCAACACCTCCCCCTTTGCCTTTTAGACGCGGCTCGTGTTTATAACAATAATCTTGGGGGGTGGACTCATTTAAAATAATGTAATCATCAGGTTTTAGCCAGGTTTCTGTCAAGCAGAGCACATCTATATTATGATCAGTTATCATATTATTTACAAAAAGTTTTTTCGTAGAAATGGATCTGATATTCAATAAGCCAATCTTTATCATTTGGTCTGGTCTCACATCTGTCAGATGAGTGTAGTTTAGTACGCACAGGTCTCACATCTGTCAGATGAGTGTAGTTTAGTACGCACTGGTCTCACATCTGTCAGATGAGTGTAGTTTAGTACGCACTGGTCTCACATCTGTCTGAGTGTAGTTCAGTACGCACTGGTCTCACATCTGTCAGATGAGTGTAGTTCAGTACGCACTGGTCTCACATCTGTCAGATGAGTGTAGTTTAGTACGCACAGGTCTCACATCTGTCAGATGAGTGTAGTTTAGTACGCACTGGTCTCACATCTGTCTGAGTGTAGTTCAGTACGCACTGGTCTCACATCTGTCAGATGAGTGTAGTTTAGTACGCACAGGTCTCACATCTGTCTGAGTGTAGTTCAGTATGCACAGGTCTCACATCTGTCAGATGAGTGTAGTTTAGTATGCACTGGTCTCACATCTGTCTGAGTGTAGTTCAGTACGCACTGGTCTCACATCTGTCAGATGAGTGTAGTTCAGTACGCACTGGTCTCACATCTGTCTGAGTGTAGTTCAGTACGCACTGGTCTCACATCTGTCAGTTGAGTGTAGTTTAGTACGCACTGGTCTCACATCTGTCTGAGTGTAGTTCAGTACGCACTGGTCTCACATCTGTCAGATGAGTGTAGTTTAGTACGCACTGGTCTCACATCTGTCTGAGTGTAGTTCAGTACGCACTGGTCTCACATCTGTCAGATGAGTGTAGTTCAGTACACACTGGTCTCACATCTGTCTGAGTGTAGTTAGTACGCACTGGTCTCACATCTGTCAGTTGAGTGTAGTTTAGTACGCACTGGTCTCACATCTGTCTGAGTGTAGTTCAGTACGCACTGGTCTCACATCTGTCAGTTGAGTGTAGTTTAGTACGCACTGGTCTCACATCTGTCTGAGTGTAGTTCAGTACGCACTGGTCTCACATCTGTCAGATGAGTGTAGTTCAGTACGCACTGGTCTCACATCTGTCTGAGTGTAGTTCAGTACGCACTGGTCTCACATCTGTCAGTTGAGTGTAGTTTAGTACGCACTGGTCTCACATCTGTCAGTTGAGTGTAGTTTAGTACGCACTGGTCTCACATCTGTCTGAGTGTAGTTCAGTACGCACTGGTCTCACATCTGTCAGATGAGTGTAGTTTAGTATGCACAGGTCTCACATCTGTCAGATGAGTGTAGTGTAGTACGCACAGGTCTCACATCTGTCTGAGTGTAGTTCAGTACGCACTGGTCTCACATCTGTCAGTTGAGTGTAGTTTAGTACGCACTGGTCTCTCATCTGTCTAAGTGTAGTTTAGTACGCACTGGTCTCACATCTGTCTGAGTGTAGTTTAGTACGCACTGGTCTCACATCTGTCTGAGTGTAGTTTAGTACGAGCTGGTCTCTCATCTGTCTGAGTGTAGTTTAGTACGCACTGGTCTCACATCTGTCTGAGTGTAGTTTAGTACGCACTGGTCTCACATCTGTCTGAGTGTAGTTTAGTACGAGCTGGTCTCTCATCTGTCTGAGTGTAGTTTAGTATGCACTGGTCTCACATCTGTCTGAGTGTAGTTTAGTACGAGCTGGTCTCTCATCTGTCTGAGTGTAGTTTAGTACGAGCTGGTCTCTCATCTGTCTAAGTGTAGTTTAGTACGCACTGGTCTCACATCTGTCTGAGTGTAGTTTAGTACGCACTGGTCTCTCATCTGTCTGAGTGTAGTTTAGTACGAGCTGGTCTCTCATCTGTCTGAGTGTAGTTTAGTATGCACTGGTCTCACATCTGTCCGAGTGTAGTTCAGTACACAGGTTTCACATCTGTCAGATGAGTGTAGTTTAGTACGCACTGGTCTCTCATCTGTCTGGGTGTAGTTTAGTACGCACTGGTCTCACATCTGTCCGAGTGTAGTTCAGTACACAGGTTTCACATCTGTCAGATGAGTGTAGTTTAGTACGCACTGGTCTCTCATCTGTCTGGGTGTAGTTTAGTACGCACTGGTCTCACATCTGTCTGAGTGTAGTTTAGTACGCACTGGTCTCTCATCTGTCTGAGTGTAGTTTAGTACGCACTGGTCTCACATCTGTCTGAGTGTAGTTTAGTACGAGCTGGTCTCTCATCTGTCTGAGTGTAGTTTAGTATGCACTGGTCTCACATCTGTCTGAGTGTAGTTTATTACACTGGTCTCCAGTAGTAGCAGCAGCTCATCATGTGGATGTTGTTGAGGCGGCGCTCTGGACTGAACTGCAGTCATGGGCTGTTGCTGGACGCTTCTGTTCGGAGGATCATATAAACCTCTGATTATTTATGATGTTTCACCGTCAAGAATGGAGAAATTTTACAGGAATGAAGGATTGTTTTTTTTTTGTCAACTTTAGCTGTTTTCTGATTCGCGCTTCACTTCTACAGCACTTTCAGCAGCGACTTCACTCCACATGCTAACTGAAGCTAACTCAAATCACTGCCAGATCTCCCAGATTCTTCAAAGGGTTAATGATGACATTTTTATTTAATTTAATTTCAGTTTTACATTTTACGTATTTTTTTCGACACACGTGAATATATGAAGTTATTATTCCCGGATATCAGAGATTTTAATATGAATTCCTCAGTGGATTTATCGCTGAAGAAAGCGCTGAAAACTCCTCCGACACGACGAACTGCTGAGGTAAAAACACCAACAGACATGCATGAGTAAAAGAACCGCTTTTGGATGTCAATAACATGACGCGCTAAAATGAACTATCACACAATGTAGCTGATTAGTTTCGATTCAAGACTCAGTAACTTTACTAAATCGCTACAAAGTTTCACGCATGAACTAACTTGTCTCGTGCTCGTTGTTTAATCTTATATACTTATCTGTAGCTGTTTTATTTATTTGTTTGGGATCTCTAAGTGGTGTTTTTGTATTCCTTATAAGTTTAAGTAGTTCGATGACAGATGTTAAGCTACTGCACAGACTTGTTCTCAGTGAAGTAGAACAAAACTGCAGTTCTTGATCCTGTACACATTAGCTGCAAGTGTGAACATTTGAAATAAGTTCTATGTTTCACGTCTAAAGTCGTTTATTAATGACAGAAATCAATGAAACTTGACTGCATTCCAGCGGTGCAGACACTCGAGGAGCGGGCTGTGTCTCAAATCCTAGTGAGCTGACTAACTAGACAACGACTAGCATTTAAAACCTACTCAGATAGTTTGCATGCTGGCATTGGAGGGCCATGAGCTCTTTCTAGTTTGAGGTGATTCACACATCTGGATCAAAGCTGAAGAAAACAGCTGGGCGACACCACACAACAGCAGCATTAGCTTGATTCAAAGTAAACCTGGGTCAAGAGCCTGTCCTAAGTTTGGCCTGAGACAGCTCAAATATCAGTTCGAAGTACAAAGGTTCGTTTTATTACAGAGCTCAACAATACGATTTATAATCACTGTTCAATGCATAATCTTGACATGGCTCCTGTGGGTCTTAAAAAATCCTCAGTTCACCCCTCCACAAATTCAGGCCTAAAAATCTCTTAAATAAGAGCAGAAAGTCTTACGTTTATTAAGTCTTGGCAAATGCATGCTTTGCAGTAAATTAATATTAAGCACATTTTAGGTAAAAAATGTTGCACTGTATGTCGCTTTGGATAAAAGCGTCTGCTAAATGCATAAATTTACATTTAATTTAATTTAATATCTTCCTCAGTATTATTGTCTTGTTTTCTAATACACACATCTAAACATCCTTAAATCAAGATACAATTTGAAATGCAAATTGAAAATATGAAGTCTTGTTTTCTGAGAAGTTGAAGAAAATAAAATATCTGTCAGCTTGATCAAATTGATCAAATTTGGGTCCAAAAAATATTCAGACACTTTGACCTGACCATGTTTTGCTTAAGTGTTATCTGAAATTATCATGATGAACTCGTTCTGACACAGTTTGACTCTTGGGGACATATTAGCTGGATTTGCAACAACAGAATTACTGTGTGCACGTTTAATTGCCAGATAATAGTTTATAACATTGTATTACAAAAGCAGCATGATTTTTTCTTTTTCTCATAATTATAACAGTGATTAAGCATGTGCTTACTACAGTTTGTACTCTTAAGGGAGTCGCACTACACAATTTTTTGCAAGGTTACGACAGTCACTGTCAGATTATGCAATTTTGACTCCTGAAATAGTTGTTAGTCGACATCATAAATGCAGGAGAATAATTGCCAAAGTTCCACCAACATTTCCTCCATTGTAACATTCCAGCTTGCAGGATTGATATCAGTGTCTCACAATCGATTCGTTGTGTTTGAAAACATGTATGAAAGTGCTTTTGTGCCAGTGTCAAGAAAAAAAAGAAGAAAAAGAAACATGCTAGTCTTTCTGTGGTGATGTCGTGAAGCGTCGCAGATGTGGCATCAGTTATCGTTTACTTTAATTATGAATTAGTGTCCTGTTATTATTTCAGTGTTCTGTTATTATTTCTCAGACAAAATGCTGCGCATTTCTTTGTGAAATTTAAATAACTTTTGTCAAATAAAAAAATAACAAAAAATTACATTTTAAAACAAACACATATCAAATAAATAAATGGATACACACCCTGAAAAGACAAGTGTAAAGACAAGTGTAAACGTGCTTCTGGTTGGAGTGTTGTCCAGTGAATTTCAGGACCATTGTACATCACACCGAATGTCAATATGGCATTTCTTATACTGACACTTCAATATTGTAACTAACAAATATTCAATAAATACACTTGTGAATTATGTGCAAAATTATAGTAAAATCAGACATGAGCAGGTTGTTGTGTGCTAGGTTATTGTTGATCCACTCATTGTATATGTGTGTGTGTGTGTGTGTGTGTGTGTGTGTGTGTCAGGCGTTTTAGCACAAGAAAACACTGAATCACTTCCTGATGTGACAGTCAAACTCATTCAGCTGCTTGTCATGTGACTCTGGGCTAACAGAGATTTCTCATATTGAGCATGTTTGAAGCTCAAGAGCTGTCAGAACGAAAACCGTTTTTTAAAACTGAACTAGATTTTACATTTTTTTACAGAAAAAAAAAACTTTGGAAGCAGATCATGTGAGCAATGTGGAGCAACAATTTCTCCTTCGCTTCATAAAAACAGATGTCTGTATCTACTAACTTATGAAAAACTATGTAATATTTCAGAGGGAAGAAATGGCACAAATGTATAAATGTTCACCTTTTATTTGCATTTAGCCTTTATACAAACAAGAAATGTGAAATCACTGTCAAATAAACATCTCATTCTCGCTATTATTATTAATATCTTTAACTTCAAACTATAGGCTTACATACACTACCAGTCAAAAGTAACTTTTTTAAATATATTACTATTTAAAATAACTGTTTTCTATTTGAAAATATTAGAAAATATAATTTATTCCTGTGATTTCAAAGCTGAGCTTTAGTATCATTACTCCAGTCTAGGACTGTTGCGATATTAGATATTTCATATCACAGTTATTGTGGCCATAAGAATTTACAATATCGATATATCGTCAGATTATCGGTATCAGTTAAATTATTTTTATTGTGTTTATTGTATTTTTAGTTTTTCTGCAATGTAATCAAATCAGCTCCACTCACGAACAGTTCTTTATCAGATAACTTTTCTGTAGACAGTCCTTTCTTTCAGAGATGCATTCATTTAAACCCCTGCGCTTCATTTTGATTTGACGGGTATAATATCAATAAGCGCAAATGTTTCTTCCACAGACCAAACTGTCTCAGACATTTTTTTATATTGGACTTAGCGTAGTTTGTGGAAATACAACTGTAACCTTACCTGACAGTCCTTGGAACCGTTTCGGCCTGATAGCAAATAATATATTCTATATATGTATATATATATATTTGATTAAGCATTTCAAGCATGAATGAAGACTGGTTTGCGGGGGATGCCAGGTGTGAAAAAAAGAAAACAAAGAAAATAAATAAAATGTAAAAACGAATGCCAACCCACTGAACGAATAATCAAATATTCTAATCCAGCCTTTATCGTGCTAAAGTGCACATTATATCTGCTGCGGTTCTGGTGCCTTCGTCATATTAAACATATTAAAGCCTACTGTCATTACTGTCAAGGGATAGATCACCCTGAAATGTCATCTCTGTCATTATTTAAATTACTCACTGTCATTTTGTCCCAAACCTGTATTAATTTCTTTCTTGTGCTGAACACAGAAGAAGATATTTTGAAGAATGTGGGTAACCAAACAGAAGCTGGTCCACATTGAATTTGTTCGTAGCAAAAAATACTCACTAAGGTCACTGTGGACCAGCAACTGTTTGGTTCTCCACGTTCCTCAAAATAGCATTTATGTTCAGAAAAAGAAAGAAACTCATTCAGGTTTAAAACCACTTTTGAGTGAGTAAATGATGGTGTAAAAATAAAACACTATGACAGAATCGACAGACAGCTTGTGTGAACTATTCCTTAAACGTTAATAAAACAACAAAACACACAGAGAAAAACCACTCACTGCTCTTGACTGAAGAAATTTAAGGCAGTTGCTTTAGGAATCAGTTTATAAAGTGTTTTATTTTTATATTTGTTCATTCAGTTTCTTAAATGCTCTGCTAAATACACCGATTGTACCTAAACATAAAGCACTGCTTGTTTTATTTGAACATTATGTGTAGTTGTAATGTGTCATTCTTTTATCTTTGTTATAAAAAAAATAAGAACACAGATTTTTATCTTCGCCCTCTTTGGCCTAAATATCTGCCAATCTTTTTTTTTTTTTTGATACCTTGAAGGACTTTGTCTTTATAATAGGGAAATTAGTTTGGCTGTAAAATATCTTCTTTTGTGTTCAGCACAAGAAACAAACTCGTTCAGGATTAAACAACTTGAGAGTGAGTTAAACATGACAGAACTTTTTATTTTGTCTGTCCCTTTAATGTTAATAAACAACAAAACACAAAGAGAAAAATCGCTGTGTTAAGAACTTTAATACAGTTGTTTTAATTAGACTCAATGTATAATTGATGTACATAGTGTTTTGTTTTATAAATGTTTATTCAATTTCTTGAATGCTACTGATAAATACCTGAAAAAATAAAGCACTGTGTATCTTTGTTCTTATTTTTAATAACAAAAATAAAACAATGACGGATTTTTATCTTCTGCCAATTTGGCTTAAATATCTACCATTCTTTTTTATTTTATTATACACCGGTATATATATTTTTGCCTTGCTTTTCTTTAAATAGAGAGAAAAAATTAGTTGGGCTGTGCTGCTCAGACAACTTGCAAAATAACAAAACCAACATGACAAAGAATCGTGATAAAATCATGAATATTCCATGAAAATATGAATATGGCCCTGTTTGAATGTCATGCAAGTCATGCTTCACGTCATGCTGATCTGCCCGGGCCTGACCGCTGGACTGATGTTTACTGCTGCAGTGGGAGCATACTCCACAAGTCAGAGCATGTTATAGTGTGTGATTTGCATGTTCTGTTTCCCATGTCATCCAGCGCATGGTGCTGTTCCTGTGGCCCGAGGCTCTGTAGCACCTGCATTGTCAAAAATTATGATGCATACAGCTACTGAAATATTTGAAACTGTTTCAGTACTTATTTTGTGCATTATTGAAACCGCAGTAATATTTATGCATAATAAATGTTCATTTAGTTTTGCCTATTTTCTGCATGTCTCTCATTTACTGTAATAACATGTATTATATCGGCCAGATTGATTACTCAATATCGGTATCGGCCATTTAAAAGCCCATATCGGTCGAGCACTAGTTTAAATCCTTCTCCTGAGTGAAAGCTGTAGAAACCAGACAGTTAATGAAGTGATACTGAACAGGTTTGTGTTCCCTGACTTTGATGATGATCTACATTTTTTATATTCATTTACAAAAACAGTGATATCTGTAAAAATTGTGACAACATCATATAGGGTAAAATTGAAATGTTCTGAAACTATATGGTTTCTGTGGTGTTTGTATGGAAAGCAATAGCCTGAATACGTTTAGTATAAATGCAAATGCACACATGCTATGGCTCATTAACAACTATTACTCAGTTAACACATTTAACATGTTTCAAATTCAGTATGAATATCCCATATTTCTGCCACAGTACCACGGTGAAGTTAGTGCTTCTACAGTAAATCCTGGTCCAAACTTTCATGTGTTGTTCTCACATTCCTCTAGACAGATCACATGTATGCTTATAGATATTAACATGGTCGTAAATATGACGGATGAGCTGGAGAAGTCACATGACTGAAACAGAATAAGAGATTTGTGTATCACGAGCTAGCCGCTACGTCTGCAGATGAAGACGGGAATGTCTGTTTTCTGATTGGTTTAGCGTGGCTCGGCTCCATGCCACACCGCACTTTCCTTGCGTCTGCACCGACGTCACTTATTTCCCTCATTATTCTTCTGATCCAGCTATATTCATGCTGCTGGTGTTCTGGGTGCTTCCCCACTGGCCCAACTTCTTCTTTCAGTGTGCATATGTGGGATTTTTGACCTATTTTATGCTCCAGCAGGCAAAACTGGTGCATCTGATCACATAGTAAAGTAACAGCAGCAAAAAAAAAGCTTTTGCGAGTTTTTTACATTTAATTGTATTTTTTGAAAACCTCCAACTGATCACATTTGTAACGCCAGTCATTCTTAGTTGTGCATACAGTATTTTCTTTATAACCATGCATAACCACTGTTATTCAGAAGCAGGATTATAACATGTAATTACAACATTGGTTTAATCACCAAAACACAACTGTGTGATCTTCTTTGAATTTAATACATTCCTTTAATCAGTCGCAAACAATGTTTTCACATGTTTCAGCATGTTTGAGATATAATTTACTAATTACAAATCTATCTCTCTGTCAAGTGCAACTTGAGCTTTTCTATCATTCTGCTTTTCTGGGGTGCGTTTCCCAAAACCATAGTTGCTAACCTTTGCCAACCAACTAAGCTCCTAACAGGTTAGCAACTATGGTTTTGGGAAACACACCCCTGTGTGTGTGTGTGTGTGTGTGTGTCTACACAGATACCTCACAGGACCAGGTAAATATTAAAGGAAATATAAAAGAAGTTATCAAAGTAAACATCATTTTGATTATACAGAAATTTAAAGGAATAGTTCACCCAAATATGAAACTGTGCTGAAAATGTCCTCACCCTGAGTTTATTTCTTCATCTGAACAGGTTTGGAGACATTCAGCATTACATCTCTTGCTTTGTTTATTGCAAACACACATCTTTAGTTGGGATCTTATAAAGTTTGGGTTTGTACCAAACTGTAATGAGCAGCATTGTTCATATAACTGCAGCAGAGTTCATTTAAAAGCGGACTCAAAAGGTATATCTTGGTCTGATTGTTCGGTGCACACGAAGTTCAGATGGCAGCGTTCACACTGATTCAACTCAGCGCTGATTCACTGATTCATTTGCACAAGAGTGCAAACATTTCACCTTCCCAAACCTTCATGTTTTCCATTTCTCTTAATCAAACACATCTGATGCAGAGCTAAGAGAGCATCGGTGTGGCTCACTGATGTGTGTGTGTTTGTCTTGTCTAGGACTTGAACACCATCTACTCTCATCTGTACCACATGGATGTGCTGTGTCACCTCAGAGAACATCAGCTCAGGTGAGTCTGACCTCCTGTGATCAGTTACAGGCATTTGATGGTGCTTAACCTTTAGAAAATTATCTCTGTCAACCTTAGGAGATCTCAAATATAATCATGCAGAATAAGACATTAATATGTGCATTATAAAATACGAATAAACAGCCAATATGTTGGTTATATATGATAATAAGCAACTAGGTAATAGTGAGAATTGGTCACTAAAGTGTTACTTACATTCGTTTTATTTTATATAAATGTTATATAAATTATAATTTTATATTCATTAAGCTTTGCAATTGATGCAACCTAAAATTTAGTCAAAATGTGTTTAAATACACCCTCTACTAACAATCAACATCATAAACTAAGAAAAAGAAAAAATAACTCCAGAATGTAACGATAATAATTAAAAGCATGACTTGAAAATCACTGAAACAGCAATAATGTATAAATAATGAAATTATTATATTGATTTTCATAGTTATATGCAGCTGGAAGGGTTATAGTCTCTGAGGTGGGACAGACTAAAATTAGTTTTTGTTAGGGGGTGTTTAATACCGGCTTATTCTTGTGAAATATTATTACAATTTCCAATAACTGTTTTCTGTGTGAATATATTGTAAAATATAATTTATTCCTGTGATCAAAGCTGTATTTTCAGCATCATTACTCCAGTCTTCATTAGTCACATGATCCTTCTGAAATCATTCTAATATGCGTATTTATCATCAGTGTTGAAAACAGTTGTGCTGATGCATATTTATGTGGAAACCTTGATGCCTTGATTTTTTGATACATATGAAGTTCAAAAGCACAGCATTTATTTGAAATAGAAATCTTTTGAAACCTTATAAATGTCTGTGCTATCAATTTTGATTGAATGCATCCTTGATGAATAAAAGTATTAATTTATTTGAAAAAGAAAATTACTTAAAATGACGGCAAACGTTATTGTGCATTCACTCTTTAAGCTAATAAGATGTTCATTCCCAGCAGGACGTGAGTTCAGTTGTTCTGGATGGGAGCGCAGATCAAACAGTCTCACACTTCTCTCTGTGTTACAGGTCCATGTGCATGACGGCCCGGTACGAGCGCTATGAGGCCAACCACGTCCTCTTCTAGTAAGTACATCTCTGCATGTTAGAAGAAAAAAGACAAAAATGACTAAAACAGTATCTAATCTAAACTAAACTAAAACTGGACAGCAGACAATTGCATGTCTTTCATCTGAAGTCGGAGTCAGTCTGAAGTCTTTAACTCTTTCCCCGCCAGCATTTTTGATGACTTTCACAAAAATTTGATGGGTTCCAGTATATTTTACACTAAATAATAAGCAATACACTATAATAAAGATCAAAACCTATACTTTTAAACAAAAAAAAAAATCTGTTTTATTCTATCTTAAAAAATCTTTTTTTTATCAACACTTGAATATAGGTAGGTTTCATAAAAATGTATAATTTTGAACAAAAAGGTGAGGAAACCATATTTATATCAAAAACTACATCAGGATATTATTTAGTATGATTATCAAAGTATAAATCCAGTTAATCTCCTCCAAAGCTTGCACAGACATAAACCACTTCCTATATCATCATTTTACTCTGTAACATTATGCAGTTTTCATTTATATGCTGTCTATTACTGATGTGCATCTGTTTACATACACTGAAAATTTTTTTTCATTCAACCAATTAAAAAAATTTAGGGTAATGGTTCACATCTATATTTTATTACTTGTACCAATTAAAAATAAATAACTTGCTCTAAACAATATTTTCTCTGTCTATGAAAACTATTTAGTAAAACCTGATAGAAAGTATATTTTTCTTGTTGATGAAAGTAAATTAATTTAAATTCTATTTTTGATCTAAACAAAAAGATATAGATTTAATTAAAACAAACTTTCTCATTTAAGAAATATTAGAATAATTTAGTTTTCTCAATCAAATATATAAAGATTCAATTAAACAATTGTTTTAAATTTAAGAAATATGTATTAGAAATATTTAACTTTATCCAATCCAACAGATATAGATTTAATTTATCTTAATAGAATAGTTAATAGAAATTTAGTTTTATACAAATAAAAACATTAATTTAATAAAACATGATTCCCATTAAGAAACATCATTAATAGCATCTGATACAAATCTAATCCAAAAAGACATCAATAATTTTCAATACATCATTTTATTAACATTTTACATATCCGTAACTTGCTACTAAAGTGTCAGATTTTTAACATTCTTCTGAGTTTGACATTTTCAGATTTTTTAAAACATTTTTTAACATTTAGTAGCTGGCAAACATTGACATTTTCTTAAATCTGTGGAATTCGACAAGCATTGAATTAGGTTTTTTTTTTTTCCCCATCAGAAATCGTTTTTTTTTATGATGCAACAAATAATATCCACCGGCCAAAAAAAAAAAAAAAAAGTTGGAAACAGAACGCAAGTATGGAGTTGTTGCGTACACCGTCATAATACAATGTAAACTTAAATAAATTGGCAGCATTTAGAACAGCTGATTGCCAAGGCTTGACAGATTATACTACTAAAAATACTGATCCAACTGCCGAACCATAGCCAGCTACTCAAACACAAAATGAATTGCAGGGTAAACATTTGCAGGGATGTGTGGGAACCCTGAATTAAGATCAGGTGGCTGGTCGTCGCTTTTTTTGTTTAATACGCATGCGCAGGCATGCTCGAAATTGTACATTCATCCAAACAAATATTTTTCCGTTGAGCACTTAATGAAAAATATTTATATTCAACAATGTTTTGAACGAAAAAAATATTATTTGAAAAATGAAACAAATAATTGTAAACTAAATTGAAAGACAAATTATTAATTAGATGAGGTACTGCTTGAAAACTTTTTTTCAGTGTAAGAGATCGCTCCTTTCTCGGTCCTTTTCATGTGTGTTCTTGTTTGGGAGGTTTTGTACTCGTTCAGAAGATGTGTAATAGCGCCCCCCAGTGTATAACAGTGAAAACACGGAAAGCCGTAAAAACTCGTCAATTGCGGGAAGCGCTGTCTTCTAAATGATGAGATAATGGCAGGGAAAGAGTTAAGCTGGAGAGTTGAGTCAGGAGTCATTTCATTAATTGTTGCAAATGAATTCTCATCCTTGAAAACACAATCTTAACAGTAAATGATGGATACTAACACCCCGATGTGCTGATGTGCTGATGTGACCTGTGTTTGTGTTCCAGTGCTAACAGCATCTCCACCTGCTGGTTCGTCCTGCTCTCGGGCTCAGTGCTGGTCAAGGAGCACATGTATCTGGCACGGTGCTGGTATGTACCTCTCCTCGCTCTTCCACACGTGTGTGATGCATGGTGAAGTGATGATGTCACAGGCGTAGTGTGTGTCAGCCAATGCATGCCTCTTGTTTCTCTTTACTCATTCCAGCACCAGACGTCCTGATGGTTAGAAAACTAGTACTATATTCAGCTGTAGACTAGTAGATTAACTATTGTTTAATCATGAAAACAAGGTTTTAGTTCTGCCACCGTTTATATTTCATGTTTTTATATATTTCCACAGTAGAAACGTAATTGCTATTAAAAATTGACATAATGTATGTACAATGTAAATGTTTGTACAACTCAGTTTTTGTTTTGTTGCATAGTTTGAGTTTGTCTTTTGAATAATGAATTGATCATTAAATAGAAATGATTTTAGGTTTCCGTTTACAGCAAAGTGCATCCTGAATTTTTGGTTTCTGTTTTGGCCCAGAATTTTGATTTCGATGCATTACTATTTCAAATGTTTTTGCAACAGTTTAAATGTGCCTTTTTTTAAACTTTTTTTTCACATTGTGTCACAGCTGCAAAATACCCAGCTTAGCAAGTTACAAGCAGACATTATTCTTCTTATTTATTTTTTCTAAGAGAGGAAATATACTACTATTGTAACAACTGCTCTGTAAAATAAAAACCAATGAATCATTTTGCTCTACAAATGATTTGATGAATTTATGTTTTCATTTCTTTTTATTTGAGAGAGTTAAACCCTCAAAATGTTATTTTATCATTTTATAATTCTCATTACAAATCTGTGTAAAATGCAAGAAAGCATAAAATCATATGTTCACAAATATTGGAAATTATATAAATGTGAATAGCTGCATTCTCAAATGCATATGAGACTCACAGCACATGCAGTAAGGCTGTGCAATTAATCAAAAAATGGTTTTGATTTTGATTTTGGACTCCAGTGATTATGAAAATACAATGATTATTGTGCCCCTTTTGCAGCGCTGCGCTTTCGTTCCTACATAAAAGCTCAATTTCCTGTGCAAATCAGTAAAATCATGTAACATTACTTTTGCAAATGGGACGTGCTTGATTTATCGAAGTATATTTATTCATGTTTTTAAAAGCGCATCTAAAAATGTGTCAAAATGCTGCACTTGGTGATTATTCCTGTGTTACTTTTTCGGTCATGTAATAAAAATTCAAAGTCACACATTGCTCTTGAGTGAAGGATTTTTGTTGCTTAGCTTTAAAGCTTAAAGAAACAAAAAAGTTTCATGCTTACAGTGAAGACTATGCTGTTTTATTTTACATTTGATTATTAATTTCTGTAGTAGGCTGTAAACTGCTTAAACATCTTTATATTCTATTGTATTTTTCTTTTGCTTTTTTACTGCCAGTTTAATTATTTAAGCCTCGTGGCTGGAGTGTTTGTGTTCATTGTGGGTGTGTTTTGTCCTGAAACATAAAGGGAAGAGTGTGTGTGTGTGTGTATATGCTGTGTGTTTCCTGACCTATACAGGGGTCAGTGGCACTGAGGAATGCTGAACACGTGTCGCTAGAATTTTCCAGCTGTGTGTGTCATGAATGCATCCAGACAGGAAGCAGCCCTCACTCCTGTGACACACACACACACACACACCCTCTCTCGCAAGGAGACCGGGAAGTTTCCCTTCAGGATTTGAGAATTCATGCTTCTGAAGTTTCAGAGCCATGACAGTCATGATTTCTCGGAAACGAGACGTTGTTCTGCAGGACAGAGGAATCTGAGTGGAAATATTTGGGATGCTTTGAGCCGGTTTGGCTCTCGGGGAGAAGCGTTGGTCTTCACGTCATGGATAAGCGACTCTGAGGACGCTGGGCTCCTGTAGCAGCACCTGATTCATTCTGAAAGGACTGGTGGAGGTGTGAGTGAGCTGTTCGGATCACAGTCGGTTGGTTGTGGGTAACAGCAGTTTTTCTGTGTCTTCTGAACTTGTAGTTTTAACTGCTGGTGGTTTGTGGCTTCAGTGTCAGCACTCTGTGTTGTCTTGGACTCACGGCTTTGTCATGTTTTAACATTATCAGTGTCAGGAAGAGAAAGATGAGCTCAGACACACTTCTGCTGATGTTGAGCATACTCAGCTTGTTGATGTGCTCGGGTCTTATGTTATATATGAAATGATGTGTCCGCAATCACAGAATCCAGTCATAAACTTTTAATTTACTGTATCACACAGAATGTCACTTGTGTCTGTGAATATTAAAACTGCAAAATCTGAAGTTTGCGTGTCTGTGTGTGAACGAGTGGCACAGTTTCTCTTGTTTGTGTATCTCCAGAGCTGCTCTGAGAGACATTCAGCAGCTTTACACAAAACTGCCATCAAATAGACTGAAACTCAAAGATCTTCACCACAACGCACCACATTAAAAGTTTACTTTAACTGGAATAAACAGTTACAGTTAATAATAGAGTTAAAACATTTTATTGTCCATGTTTTAAATTAAACAATAAGCTTTTTAATACTAATTTAAATTGTTCATGTTTTTATGGCTTCATTTGATTACCACAGTTTTTGATAATACGTTTAAATAATAATAAAAAAATAATCATTTGGGACATATTATTGTATTTAAAAAATTGTTACATTTTTAAAGTTTAAATAATTCAATTTATTAGACACGCTGTTCGGCACAAAGATTTAACATTTAATGAAATAATTTAATAATAAACTAGAAAAATAAAAATGAAAAGCATAGAATTGGGGGACAATAAAACTGAATTTTTGGATAAAAGCGTCTGCTAAATGACTAAATCTAATGTAAATGTAAAAACATAACACTTAGGGCTCTAAACAATTCATATTTTCATAATTTGTTAAATTAAATTAATTAGCTTTTTGATTCCTTAAATCTAATTGTTAACGCTTTAATTTAGAGACTAATTCTCACTATTTACTAGTTGCTCATTATCATGCATATTACTAGCATATTTGCTGTTTATTAGTACTTATAAATATATAATACATATTAATGTCTTATTATGCATGAGCATATTTTAGATCTCTTAATCCACCCCATGCCTAAACTAACAACTACCTTAATAACTATTAATAAGCAGCAAATTATGAGTTTATTGAGACAAATGTTGTAGTTTATAGTTGGTGAATCCTCTGGGGTCTTAGGAAGTTTTGCTTCAAAATGATATGAAAAATCATCTTGTTTACTCGCTCACAGAAAACAATAGATTGATGTACATTTCCTAAGAGACTTTTGGTTTGTAAAGGGCATATGTGATTGGCTTGCGAGTGCAGTTTATTAGGAGATCCAGCACTAGTGAAGGCGGAGCTTGTACACCGCAGTAATGAGGGATGTGAGAGTCTGCTTTAGATGACAGCAGCACTGGAGCTGCAGCACTTGTGTTCGTCCACAGAGAGGAGCGCATGAGCTCTTCCCCTCGTCTGTCAGCAGGGTTCAGTCTCACTCCAGTCTGAAGAGATCTGACCTGACCTCTGACCCTCTCTGGCTTCACTCACACAGTAATGACGCTTCAGCACCGCGATCTGTGAACACAAACTGAGAGTCCATTCCTGCACACAGACGTCTCAGATGGTGCTTCTCTAGCTTGCTTCCTAATGTAGTGGTCTAATGATCTTGGCATTCTGTGTTATGAATGTTCTTTCCCGAATTTGTGTCAGCTGAATACATAAATTAGCCGTGTGAAATTAAGCTCTGACCTTATTGTGTATCGGTGTTTTATTTTCTTCTTAAAGACGCCAGCTGTTCAAGATCTCATCCTGCTGTTTTCAGAGCAAAAAGAAAAACTGTCCCTGATGCGCTTCACTCGTGCAGTGCACATACTTCATCTCTTTTCTTTTCAGTTTCAAAATATATTTAAATGAGCGTTACTGCTTACAGCGTACATTTGTGTGATTTATCCAGAGATGTTCAGACTCTAATTCCCTCTCTCTGTCTCTCTGTGTGACGGCAGTTTCGGGACGCAGCGTGGAGGAAGACGAGGCTGTGAATGCATCACTTTAGAGCCGTCCGAGATGATCGTGGTGAGTGGCACGTTACACACATCTCCTCTCTCAGCAGGCGTCTGCTGACGTCCACTCACAACATGCTTTCTTAATACACACGCCTGATCTTTTGACCTAGGCTGCAGATGTCAACTATTGTCCACTAGTTAGCTGTCAGCAGTGTTGGGGGTAATGCATTTCAAGTAACAGGATCAGATTACTTTTTATAACTAGTAAATATTGCAATGCAATATTGTAGGCTAATGCATTAATTTGGAAAGTAACTTTCCCCAACACTGGCTGTCAGCCGGTAGTGAATAATTAAGATGAGAAAAGTTACAGCCATAATATCAAATGATGACAAATCTGAAAAAGAAGCACCACCACTGGGACATCTGGAGATTTAAATAAAGTATGCAACCTGATTACTCAAGGAAAATGATTATGCAATAAGGACAGCTGAAGAAAAAACATGTCTTTTTATTGCTAATGTTTCACTCTTTGTGTTTATTAAATCCTTACATTAGTTTTTTTAACGACAGAAAAGGGATTGCACTGGTGCAGGCTGTTACTAAATATGTCTCCAAGTGTAAAAAAAAGCACTATGGTATAATGACCCCCCCCCCCCCAAAAAAAAACCTTTAAAGTGCATTTTAAATAATCGTTTTAATATTATTTTGTTTAATACTTTAAATATGTACACTTATTATTATGAATAAAAATGTCTAATAATTGTAATTTTAAATGCAGAGTGTTAAACATACTAAATTGCAACTTCATCATCACAGATCTGTAATTATACATTTATTTAAATACATGATATCAAAGTTCCATTAGAAATTATTATAGTATATTTTAGTTTACCATAAATGTTTGTTGGTGCATTCAGCTGTACACTAACCATATTTCAAAGACAATAAAGGTTATTATAAAATTTGTCCTACTTAAGTGAATCAAAGAGCTTTCTTAAGATGAGCTATTTGGATTTAATATGTATTTAAACTACAAGACATTTGCATTTAAATGTAAATAACTTGCTGGTCAATGTCTGAAAAGATTACATTTAGTATGAGTATGTTCTTATAAAATATGATTTCTGTAACAAGTGCTCTTCTTAAAAGTTTGCTGACGTGTACGTCTTTCTCAGAAGTTTGCCAGCTCTGATGTAAGGTGACAAAATCAGTCACAGGGAAGAGCTGGTGAGCGCTGGAGAGTTGTGTGGGTAATAATATCATATCATAATATCATCGTTCTCCAGCGAGCAGGAAATGAGCCATTATATGAGCTTTATCTCACATGAGCTGACGGTCATCAGCTCTGAAAATGAAAGCTCAGGCTTTATCAGGCTCAAGCTGTTGAAACTCATTCACCGAGGAGGATGTTTACAGGAGATGTGACAGTGAATAACTGGGAAAACAAAGTCAAAGTTATTTATTTTCAAAAGTTACTCAGATATTTTGATGGTAAATTAAATGTTATCAGCATAATGGTATGAATTTGTATATTTCTCGTCATTTGCTACTGATGGTTATGACAGAAATAAGCTAGAGTTAGACTAGTGAAACATGTGGGACACATATTGAATGCAGTTTTTTTGTTCTTCGAGCATTCTGCATTATAATGGTGTTCCTGTGACTCGGTGGTAGAGCATTGAGTTAGCAGCGCAAAAGGTTGTGGGTTCGATTCCCAGGGAACAAAAATATATAGCCTGAATGCACTGTAAGTCGCTTTGGATAAAAGTGTCTGCTAAATGCATGAATGTAAATAATGGACATGTTCACACCAGCTCTGCATTTCAGCTCTCCGGTTTGTTTGTGTTTTCAATTTATCTGACCTTGATCGAGTGAAAAAATTACGATTTCCAGAAAAGTTTGCACTGGTGGGCTGATTTCAACCACCCAAACAAACTCCAATTGAACATTGTTTGGCTATTTAGAATGTTTTAGAATCTTAGTGATTCAGATTCTGATTCTTTTTATTGATTCCGATTCTTCTTATTGATTCTGATTCTTAGTGATTCCAAGTTGGTTCCATTAAGGTATAAAAACAAGAAGTCAAACAGTTTATTATCTTGTCTTTTGTCTTTTGTTTTAAACAAAAATACCACGGCAAAAACTGCAAGGCTAACTGATATAGACTGCTGACATTATTAAAGAAAAGAAATAAATAAACAAATTAGCAATAGCACAAATAATACGACTGAGCACACTTTGAAGTGCTTGATGAAGAGTATTCAGAATCAGAAATGAATGGTATCTTGGGGCAAAAATGAACAAAAACACACCCACAGATTCAATATTGTAACGGAAACGAGGAGGAGGATCCAAGCGCAGTATATACGTTTAATAAAACAAGGCAGTTCCTGATTTTCTTTTTTTTTTTTTTTAAATGCTGTTTACATCATAATACTGTACATGAGTAGCATTAAACATGTTTTTAGTGTAAAGATGGCTTTTGTTGATTGGTTATCGTCTATAGTATTGTGATTGAACGAAGCATTTGACATAAAAAAACAACACAGATCCATTTAGAAGATAATTATAAAAGCTGTCTCTACTAATGTAGAAACTGCCCCTGGAAATCAATCATTTCTGACCCTGAAAGCATGCCTCATGTTTAGGAAAACTTCCTGCAACAGCTCAATTTTCGATGGTGTTTTTATAACATCAGATGTATTGATATACTGATATTGTGCCATTCGAGAAACACTGAATTTGTGCACTGCATGTACAGTGTTTAAAACAGCGCTGTATTATTTCATTATACATGCGTGCATGACTTGTACAGAAACGTTTCTGTCAGAATATGTCTAACATTACGCCCTTATTAGTTTAAAGGGGCTCGTTTGATTGGATGATGTGTTTAGCGTAACAGTACTGTAGCGGTTCACTCTCTGTCTGCGTCCGCTGCTGCTTTTTTAATTTAATTTGTTTTACAGCTAGTTTTCCCGTATTTCTCTCACAACTCATCCTGAGGTGAACACTGAGATCTGCCTTTTCTGTCTTCTGTCCCCTGGATGCTTAAGGCTGCGTGTCACATTAAAGGCGTGATGGATGACGGTTCTGCTCCGACATGACAACCTGTCTCTGTCTCTGTCTCTGTCTCTTCACTCCGTGCACCTCCGAGTCTGCTGGCTTTATAGGCAGCATCTGTTTAAGAGAGCATCCTCTCTCATAAGCGACTGATCTGACAGATTACACTCCTCACATGAAGTGCACAAGACTAACGGCACAATCATTTAACAAGTATAAACGCCCTCAGCACAAACACGTCTTGACCGGAATTTTCCATTTTTTTTAATAACAGGTTTCAGTAGAAACATCAACATTTTCTGGACTCTGGGTTTTCTTGTGATGCATTCTGGTATTACTTTTTCTATTTATTAATTTAGAAGCTGCTTTTATCCCAAGTGACTTACAAATGAAGGACAGTGCGACTGTCTTTCTTCGCAAAGGATGCATGTGATGGTGTAGAGTGTGGCCTAAATGAGTTATGTTTGGAGACCGCTTGCCTCTTCATGTCTCCGGCACCCATGAGGCCTTGAAGTGCCGTCTAGATACACTAGGGTTTGAACACAGCTGATACACACTTCAGCTTCTCCAGTTCACTAGATGAAGAAGTTTGTTGTCTGTCGTTATCAGAATAATGGTTGAGTGAATTCAGTGCAATTCTGTGGATGCCAGAATTTTACTATAAAAAACACAGTAGCTACATTTAAAATGTGACAAAAAAGTGAAAAAAAAGTTTTTTTTTCATTATCTATAATGTGGTGTTTATGTAGTAAATTACTAAAAAAAATGTTACATTTTTTTTCTTGCCTTTATAATACTCTATACTTACAAGCAGCATAATCACACAAATACAGAACAATGAAAATATTTATCTGATTTTTTACTGTTAAAATTATGATTTTTTATTACAGGTCTTAAAAAGGTCTCAAATCAGTGCAAAACATCTTAAAATGATAAAAGTCACAGCCTTAAATATTTTATCTTATTTGATCTTTTTTAAGTGTTTTCATCCGGTTTCCCAATACAAATATCTAAACATCCTTAAATCAAGATAATTGACATGCAAAATTAAAATATGTGACCTGTGCTGGCAAAGTGAGTGGGGATGTGCACAGGCTAATTTAGAGCTACCGACCAAACAAGTGAACATTTTTGGTTGAATTTAAGGCTTTCAGAAAAAAATTTAAATTAATTAAGCCCTCATCTAGCTATTTCATTGCTCCAAATAGTAATTAAACATCTAAAATGATCTATTCTCGCTTCTTGACGACCTTAGCAAAACTTCAGTATAGTTTTAAGGTTCGTGCACAACAGTTGGTCTTAATGTATAACTTATAATTTATAACAAAAGAAAAGAGCGAATGACTCGCTGCTTTTGATTGAGCTGCTTTCGTAGTTTTAATAGTCTGTTTATTTGTAATGAACACACTGAAGTGATTTATACTTGTTTTGATTTGCTTTTCTTGAATGCTTTTTAGATGAAAGATGAAAAATGAATACACTATTTGATTTTATTTCTTATATTTGTTCTTCTGTTTATTTGCATCTTTGTTCTAATTTTTTAATAACAAAGCTATATATATAAAAAATTATTAATATAGTGAATAATATTAACAGGGCCTGGATTTTGTTTTGGATAATGGGGGGAATTCCCCCTTTAGGTGGCCCTTATGGGGGGACTTTTGTTCATTTGAGGGAGGAGTTCGGGTATTTTTTGACATTTTAAACTACAGTCATCAAACCTAAATGATTCATCACCCAGTGTATATGTGTTTTAAAATGTATAATGTTGTTGATTCGTATTTATATTGTGATCAATATACTTTGAAATAACTTTCAAACTCTGAATTGAATTTTTTAAAACTAAAAAAACAAGTAAACAGTCAGTGATTTGGGTGTGAGCTCACAGAAAGCGGTCTCACAGAGAGCAAACAAGTACTGAATTGAATGTTTTAAATCAATGACTCAAAAGCACATGCAAGTGATACATTCCCTCATCTGTCCCGAACATCTTCCACGCTGAAATATTCTTGGGAATTTCCAGTGGTGTATAAAGTACCTGAAAGTCCTACTCAAGTAAAAGTTCAGATATATTACCAGAAAATGACTTTGGGAGAAGTTGAAGTCAACGTTTATGTTGATACACAGCTCGAGTAGCGAGATTGTGTTCAGTTTTAATTATTATTTCTTCAATTTTGTATCTTTGGGTAAGAATAAGAAGCACTTATTCCAGAACTTTGTGTCTTTCATTCCAACATACGAAAACATTTCTGGGATCTGCATCTGAAATAGTATTTAGGATATGGATCCATTTAAACTGCTTAAAGTCACAGATGCATAAATAGGTTTAATGATTTGTTTTTAACATAAAACGTTGAATACTGATATTTGAAATAATTTAAAACACGGGGAAAAAAAATAGTCGAATGTGAAATTAAAACCGTCAGTAGGTGACAGCAAGTGAATGTTAATGAGTGAGTCATTAAGATTCAACTGATTTGTTCAGAAACCAAGCATTTGACCGAGTTAATGAGTTAATGAGTGAATCACTGAATCATTTATTCAACCGATTCATTCAAATGGCTGATTCATTCAATAAGTAAACACCGTCCATTGCTCAGAGACGCAAAACTGTGCTGTGATCTTGGTGTAGAACTACTTTCTTTGGCAAAATTGAGCAAAAACAAGCAATATTATGTCTAAAATGTAAGTCACTTGTTGCTTTACTGAACTTGTATAACATGATTATTAAATGTCAAATGTGTTCATGCATCTGCAGAAAAACTACTCTTTGTGTGATACAGATTAAGTTAACTAGGCCTACATTAAATTACATAAATATAAAAAACATACAGAAAAATGATTGCCGTCTACAATTTAAAATGCTTGGTATTTTGAGTATTAATAGACGAATAAATCAATGTGCGTGATTTGGTGATATAGACTACTTGATAACGTAGGTTTTTTAACGGAGAATGTGAACATAAAAATAACACATTATCGAAAAAATGCTCATTGTGACTCATTTTGCCAGCTCAGGTCACATATGCTTAAAACACGAACAATTATCTGTCAGTGTGTGATGAAAACTTTTCTCTTTTGTTTTCCCTTTGAATTAAGTTGATTTCTCTGAATGCACTGGCAGGAATTTGTTCTTGTTTTAATCATAAACCAACCTCACTTTAATCAGTTTCTCACAAAGACGACTTTTGTGCTTTTGCTTCTTAAGTAATTGTTTATTGATTTAAAAGTCTTTTAGAGATTAGCAATAGAAAACCAGACAAAAATACTGAGGAAGAACAGCACTTTTTGTATTTACTGTATCAGATACAGTTATTTCCAAGAACGCTATTTTCGCAATAGTTATATATGTTTGTCAAAACTTGAATTGAACTGAATATATGTTTGTCGAAATGTAGTTCTGTAGGAAGTTGCTTTTTCAAACTTTGAAGTGTTAATACAACTCATTATGTGCTGTCTAGACATTGACATTTAGAGACCATATTGACCTTTTGCATCCCCATCAATTTATTCCTTCAGTTTTCTTTACTTGATCTTAAAAAAGTACCTTTATGAAACAACACACAGCTCATGATCTGATATAAGACATGACTTCACACAGATTCACTTGTTCTTCAGATGCTCTACTAGAGTACATGAAGTTGAACTCTGGCTATTTACAGTTTCAGAGACACAGCACGCTGTACAAAGGACTCGCTAGAGACGTGCTGCTTCTGCTCGCAGATGATATTTGTGTTTATACGGCTTCCTGCAGGAAGCTGTGGCCCGACTGTAGCTCTGCTGAGCGACGCTAGCCGACTCAGTCTCTCGAACCCGCTTTCTTTCGTCCCGTGTAGCATGTAAACGCCGTCAGGATGAGTCTCCTGCGCTTCCACAGGCTCTCAGTGATCTGGAAGAACTGGATGTTCAACCAGGAGGCTGACGTCTCTGACTCGGGCTCTTTACAGGTGCAGAACGCCAGCGAGAGCGACGACGCGGCTCTACAGGGAAACTCTCGCCGCCGCGTCCATAAAGTGAACGCCGGAGGAGAGCAGCAGCTGATCGTAGACGCCCATGATGCCTCGGCCACGGTAAGACACCACCATCTCCACTCAGATTCCCAGTGTTGGGGAATATTACCTCGGTGCTCAGATCTGGGAAATGCATGAGTGAAGTCAAGAAGGGAGTTTCTTCTCCTGATAGCATCGGTAGCCGTCAGTTAGACTTCTCAGTAATCTGTTGGACACACAAGGACTCTCGAGGCTGTTATCTGCTGCTGGTAGTTTGTTAGCGGAGGCTGTGTAGTTTCCTGTGCAGACAGCGAGAAACCGTCATCCTGAATGTGTTCTTCTCCTTTCTGTGCTGGTGTCCTGTAGCAGGTAAGTGCTCAGCCTCTGTTCCTTCTGTGGATGTGCTTCATGCGCGTCTCGTAACATCCTACGAGATCTACTGAGTTATATTTGATGTGCGAGTCAGGTCTCTAAATGATCAGCACAATCCAAAATATGTGATTTCTCTGGCTTCACAGGGTTAAACGCTGTTAGAAAGTGACTGATGAGGTTTATTTCTTGAAAACGCTCCTCTTAGTGTTCGGGAGCTGGGTTGTTGTGTTATTTGCATCAGTAAGTGAAACAGGGCCAGTGCAATCCCTGTCTGTTTCTCCTGTGACTGTGGTTATGTGGTTCTGTGTCTTCATTGTTGCTCTGTTTTCTTGTTTGTTGTTAAGGACACTCATTAGGCCACACCCACCCCCTGGTAACTCATTAGTTCATTGGTTGAGCTCTGGATACAGAATTGCTATTTTGTTTCATTGCTTAAATGTCCTGCACTTAGATCCACATCTCCCTTGTCTTCTCTGCCAGCCATATTATACAAGAAGATAAATAAAAATGAGAAACAGAGATTTTTACTATTTCAGTGTTTTGCCATGCAACCCAGAAGAATGTAAAAAAAATAATAAATAAAGGATTAAATAAATAAGATAAAAGATCAGACTGAATTAAAATAATAGTAACGGTTAACATTTTATTGTGCATACATTCACACACATGTAAATATATATGTACGCACACACTTTGAAAAAAAATAATATGAAAAGAAAAAAATTCAAAATAAATTAAATTAGGGTAAAAATATAGTTTAAAACCACCTGCCAAATTCTTAAGTTCATTAAAAAAATATATTATTTTTTTTAAAATGTAATGACTCTAAATATATAATGTAGTAAAAAAAACATCAAATTGAATGCATGTTTGTGCACATCAAAATATATATATTTTACAATTATCATAAATTCTTAATTCATAAATGTCAGTCTGTTTTTGGAGAGCTGCACCTGACCTCGACACATGTTCACGAGAGTCTGCCGATGTCCCCTTTATGATCACTAACATTATAAAAATAATGTTTTAAAATTACATTCATCACAAAAGAGTTATATCCAATCCATTGAGTGTATGAGCTGCATGTTTTGAGTAAATGAAAAGAGCGGATTGTGTGTGTAATTAAAGGCTCAGTCGTTATGTGAAGTGCTCAGCAGTGTGAAAGAAACATGGGATAGAAAACAAGAGCAGAATGCAGGTTTGTGGTGTTGTGTTTCCTGTCAGTCTGCAAGACGTCTGGCCAATCGACTGACAGTCGAGCCTCGGAGAGTCACCAGACTTCTGCAATCTGAAGCTCATGCGTTTCTCTACCGTCTCGTACTCTGTTACTCGTGAAGAGCTCAAGGTGTTTCCTGAAGTTGCAAGCTCAAAGTCTGCAGAGACAGAGCAAGACTTCCTGCAAAGGGTCAACACCAGTGGCATGCTGGGAAACCTGTTCATTATGTCTGTTTTCGGTCTGCTAACTCTATCACTTTATTCCAAATAGAAATGTTCTGTTACAAACTACACTTCCATTCAAAAGTTTGGAGTCAGTACATTTTTTCCTTTATTTATTTTGAAGAAATTAATAATTTTATGCAGTATGTATGTGTTAAATTGCTTTAAAAAAAAAAAAAGATAGTAAAGACTTATATAGACCTGGAATAAAAGTTGTTCTTTTAAGCTTTTTATTAATCCAAGAATACTGAAAAACAACAACAGCTGTTTCCAACATTGATATTAATATATTAGTATTAGTATAATATATTGATAATCAGTATATTAGAATGATTTCTGAATGATCATGTGACACTGAACACTGGATGAAAAAACAACTTTCATCACAGAAATAAATTACATTTTACAGTATATTAAAATAGAAAATTGTTATTTTGAATGGTAATAATATTTCACAATATTAACGTTTTTTCTGTATTTTTGATTAATTAAATGCAGCCTTAATGAGCATTAGAGGCTAACTTTTTAATGCAGTGTGTGTGTTCAGACATAGGTCAGATGTCCAGATATGGGGTATGTATCTGAATTTAAATAATTAATATCCAGTAATATCCAGACTGTGTCAGAGGTGAGTTTGTGTCAGTGTAAACAGTCTGATGTGGTGTTTGGTGTTAAAATGGCTGTGTCACAGCTGCATCATTCGTTTGACTAATACTTGTGCTCATCGTCGCTAGGGATTCTGGGACGTTGTGTGTGTTATCATCATGACTTTCCTGCCTCTCTGAAGGGCTGTTTACACAGAACACATCTTTGTGTCTAAAACACCAGACGCAGCACTCAGGAATGGTTTTAAAAAGCGCAGTGCAGAACTCGAGGGTCTTGAGAGGCGCTTCTGAGATGTGATGCAATAACGGAAATAACAGAAAATAGCCAAACAGCAGAATAGATAGCTACTATTTTTGAATGCAGCCACTATGAATGTCTCCTCCCCGCTGTTGCCATAAAAATAAATGAGTTGCGATGTCAACCTGCTACTGTCAAGAAAAACACTGCAACACTCTCATGATTAGCTAACGTCACGGTGTAAGAAACAATAACAACACCCACTCGCTTTTTTCAAGACATTTGTTATGCTTATCAAGGCTGCATTTATTTGCTAAAAAAACATGAATATTGTGAAATATTATTGCAAATTAAAAGAAGAGTTTTCAATTATAATATATTTTAAACTGTAATTTATTTCTGTGATGCACAGCTGTATTTTCAGCATCATTCCTCCAGTCTTCAGAGTCACATGGTCTTCAGAAATCATAATACTATACTGATTTATTATTGATGTTGGAAGTAGTTGTGCTGTTAATATTTTTTTATTTATTTAAATATATATATATATAATTTTTTTTTTTATACAATGATACTTTTTCAGAAAAGAAAAAAATTATTGTATTTATTTAAAATAGAAATCTACACTATCGTTCAAAGATTTGGGGTCAGTAATTTTTATTTAGTTTTTTTTAAACATCATTTAAAAAACTTTTCTTCTATTAAGCAAGGATGTGTTAAAGATTGATAAATTTTTTTTTTATAGTAAAGTCTTTTATTGAAATGTTGTTCTTTTAAAGTTCATTCATCAGAGAATCCTGAAAAAAGCATCACAGGTTCCAAAAAAATATTAGGCAGCAAAGATGTTTCCAACATTGATAATAAATCAGTATATTACAATGATTTCTGAAGATCATGTGACTCTGAAGACTGGAGGAATGATGCTGAAAATACAGCTGTGCATCACAGAAGTAAATTATATTTTAAAGTATATTCAAATATAAAAACATTATTTTAATTTGCAATAATATTTCACATTTTTTTAGTGTTTTTGATCAAATAAATGATCATTAATTGTGACAAGTTTCTTTCCTCATGAACTACGTGCATTCACTGCACATGAAACACTTTATAAGTGTGCTAATAACCATGATAATAACCACTTTAAACCAGTTTCTGCTCACATTTAGAAGGAATTTTAATGGCATTTCCCACTAAAATATTTTAGTGCTCAAGTTTATGGAATCTCAGTGCAATTATGAAACGCTTGTTGATGCATCAGTCTGTATTTCCAGGAGCGTTGCTCTTCATGTTCATGATTAGATTAGTTTCCACAAACACTCTGGAAACAGAACTAGCAGGTTTTAATATCCTTGAGTCAGAGGCGGCCTGCAGCTTTCCTTCTGCGTAATGAAGTCAGAGTGACCTTAAACTGTCAGGCAGAGCACGTCTTGTGTTCTGTGGCTGTGCTTGAGAATCAGTATTGTATCTTGGAGAAATGCACGTGTTTTACCGAACGCACGAGTGAGTGTGCTGCATGAGAGCGACGGGGACGTGTGTGCGGGAGCATCTCTGCGGCTGCTGTTTGTGCTGGAGGTCTATATTTAGAGATGACATCATCCAGCTCGGCCTCATGGGCCGCTTCATATTTTCATCCACTTATAGCAGAAGAGATCTCTCATCTCTCTTCAGATCTGAGCTCACTCTACAGGAAGTGTGTGTGTGTGAGTAAAGAGCTGGAAGAATAGTGTGAACCCTACAGACAGTAACTCACTAGTACTAGACACTAAGTAGATCATGCAACAACAAAAAAGGAACACAAAAGGAGAAACTTGTTACAGTGAATGGAGTCTGAAGTCATGTCATCTGCTGGTTTCCCAGTCTAGCAGTGTCCAATTCTGTTAATGCACAATTACCATTTAAGAGCGACAAACTGTACTTTATAAGATTTTTATTCAAACTTAAAGCATTAATCTTGGCTAACGTTTTCAAAGCACATTGCAAAACTGTGTCGTTTCATTCACTGACGCTCTACAATCGGCACTAAACCTGGAAGCTCATGTACTTACTTGCCGGCAACCCGCCAAAATAAAAGCTTGCTGATTTTAAGTTTGCAAATGAAAACTGTAAATAATTCAAATTAAAAATAATAATTAGGGTTCAAAGTAAAATAATAACAATAATACAAATATTTATTTTTAAGTTTGCAATAGAATAATTGTATTTGTATTTAATACTCCCTTTTTTATTTTAAAATAAAATAGTATTATCACCCTTTATTATTTAGCTTATTATTTTATTTTAAAAAAATTAAGTACTACAATATTATCACTATTATTAATTATTTTTTTATAGTTAAATTTGATGGGTCACACCATGTGCCACTTTGTGAGGACCAAACCAAATCTCTAAAAAAATGTATGTGCACCCCTGTGTGTGTGTGTGTGTATATATATATATATATATATATATATATATATATATATATATATATTACATGTACATATATATATTACATATATATATAAATCATGTTTAAAAAAATATATACATGTATGTTTGTGTATTTATATATACATAATATTACAAAAAAGACTAACCTAGATCGCTCATTTAAAAAATCTTCAATTCATTGAATGAATTTAATTTATATTTCCTAATTTGTAACAGTAGAATGAGGATAATAGAAAACACAAATGTTGGTTCTCTAGCTCTTTCAAACGACTAAGCTCCAGTGATTTTACTGACTGCAGAAGCTTTAAATGAATTGTAAAAAAATTTACAGCTCAGTTTTTTCTTTATAGGGAGCTGCTAGCACATATTTTGATTAGCATGAATAAACGGATGGATTTCAAGCCTGCGGGTGAGGTTTTGTCCCACCGGCTCGTCACTGTCACTCTTCTGAAATCCACAGAGACAGTGAGAGCCAGCCGTGGGCACACAGACACATTCAGACCCTTCCCTGTGTGCTCTTATTAGCTAGAACCACATTCACATTAATCAGTTAATCACATGTGTGTCTTAATGCTTCTGAAGCAGCAGCCATGACACTCACCCTCTCACACACTCGCTCAGACAGGAAGTACATCCTTTCTGTCGTCTGTTTACACTCTCTACAGCTGCACCGCAGCTCTTTTCATGTAAACTTAGCTAAAGCAGGTTTGCAGTGGGTCGACTTAAAGGGACAGTTCACCCCAAAATGATAATTCTGTCATCATTTACTCACCTTCAAGTTGTTCCAAACCTGCATGAGTTTCTTTCTTCTGTTGAACACAAAAGAAGATATTTTGAAGAATGTTAGTAAACAAACAGCTCACTGTCAGAATTGAAATTTTTGGGTGAACTGTCCCTTTAAGCTTGTGACAGTTATTACTTTTGGCTGATTAATGGTCATATAAATAATTTAATTGTCAGTTATACATTATGAATTAGGGCTTCATAAACAAGTATTGCAGAGAGTAGAATGACATGTTATTATGTTTAATATTACTGTTTTTTAAGTAATATTTCAAATATGAAGTGTGTATTTTTCCCCATGACACCTCCCTCGTTCCCATTGGTCAGACAAACGAAAGTCCCGCCTCAGTCCCTCCTCATTGGTTGAGTCAGTATTACTGTGTCAGGCTGGTCCAGATGTTTGGATTTCTTTTTTATTGTCAAAGTTAATCGCACAGATTTTACTACACATTACATAAAAGTCTCTTTTTTGTCACATGACACATAAATTTTACATAATTTTTTTTATGTAACGTAATCAAACCACATGAATGGCTCACTAATAGTTGACTCTATAAAGTTTCCACATAATGTTGTTTTGATCTTTTGTTTCAGTTTTTTTCTACATTTTGTATTTAAAAAAAAAAAAAAGAAAAAAGAAAGAAAGAAAAAAGATAAACATGTTCTTCATGTCTCATCTGGAGAAATATCTGAAGCGCACCGAACTGAGGGATGAGAAGCGCCTCGCTCACTCCTCGGGAAGCTCTATGTGCTGCGCTCCCATTGGCTGCCTCTGAAAGAGATGATGTCATGCTTGAGCTTCTGTGGCGAGCAGGCATGGGATTCAGAGACGTTTCTCATTACATCTTCAGAGAAAAAGCATGAGCTTCAGTGTGTTCACGCAGCTGCAGCATAAACGGCATGCAGTGTTTTTAATGCAATGTTTTTTTTAGTGCATCTTTCCATTGTGTTCCCAGCCTGATTAAAGGAGCTCTTTTCTTCATGCCACTGCAGAAATGTGCCTTTGTCACATGCGCACAAAAGAGCGCAACAGATCACGGTGCACGTGCAGAAGGAATACATTAGCATAATGAGCGGATTTCACCCTCTGTCACCAATCGGCTGTGATTTATGCTCTCTGTCATTGTCATTTATGAACTGTGTTTGTGCACAGAGGAGTTTACAGAAGACGCTGGCTGTTTTCTGATCAATAAAGGCGCTCGGGTTTCCTCTCCTCTCCTCCATGCAGCCAATCGCTCTAATGCAGCCCCCCCACCCCTCCCAGCACAGGTGATGTCATGCTTTTCCGCCGGGCTCCTCTCCGTTCCTCTCACTCCTAGACGCTGCGTCTTCAGAGGCAGAGCGTCCGATCGATGCATGTGTCTCGAGGGAGAGTCTCCAGCCAGGGATGTGCGCTCAGAAGCTGGATGAAGCAGCGGGACGAGCCCCAGAGCCGGATTCTGCCGTTCTCCCCGGAAAGCGTCTGCATTGGGCTCGGTGTCTGGTGCAGACTCGGACAGAAGAGCGTGTAGAGTTTTCCGACTCCTGGAGTTGTGCTCGTGTGAAGAGGAAGTTTGTGGAGTGCTGATGGATCCGGACGGGGTTCTGTAAATAGATCCTGCGAGGCTGGTTTCTGGCGATCCCTGATGACACGGATACTGCGTGATTCGCTCGTTCTTTGACATCACGGCCAGATCGAGTGTGTATTCGTTTGGATTCCCGGAGGAACTTGCTCTTGCTTTTCCCGTTCTCTGGAAAGTTTCCCTCTCTTATTGAGAAATGGCTTTCCTCGTCCGTTGCTATGCCAACTGCTTGCAGCCGTGGTCCTCCAAAGTAAGTGATGTCATTTTTGTGGTGTGTGTCGATTGCATGTGTGTTTGTGCTTTGTTGTGGATTGCAATGCGGTTTTCTTTTCTTTCTTCATGCATCTGCTGACAGATTAATTGATACTTTCATGAAAGATTTTTTTCTTGATTCTCATGAATCGATGACGGCTCAAACGCATCCTGTTTCACAGAATATCCTGCATGCAGTGGATATCAGAAGTCAGATGTGTAGATGTGTAGATGGAGCTCATGATCATCAGTCAGGTGATCAGTCTTACTGTACATGAACGTTTGAGTCTGTAAAGTGTGTCATTTCTGAGTGTTTCCCAAGCACTCCACATCTGCCATTGTTCAGTCAGACAGATAGTCCCGCCCCCAAACTCGTCTGATTGGGCCACTCAAACAAAACAATATCCTCAAAGCATCGCAAAGTCACCGCATTTCACACATCAGGAAGTCAAGCTGGCAACGACTCTGAACTGTGAGCTATTCGAATGTCACTCAAACCTCACATACATCAAGAGAAACACAGTATTTGATTGGATACTGAAAAGTGGGCGTGTCACACAGTAGTCACAGTCTGAGTTGTTACAGTAAAGTGAATAGTTTTGAAAAATAACATGCAAGTCAGATGCGTTTGTGCTCTGATGGGTTTATAGAGGACGTTTCCTTCCTCTGAGCCGGAGAGAGAATAAATAGCAGGAGTAGCTCTGGGTTTCCCTTCTCTTCACGAAACTCTGTTTCAACATGCAGTCGAGTCCAGACTTCACCAACATGTGTCTGATCTGCAGTCGCTTCAGTGATGCAGGTTTGCTTTCATGCAATCATTGTGGAACGTAATACAATATCAACAAAATGATGCACTTTTGTTGCAATCTTACATAATTAGCTACATGATAATCATGAAAAAATGCCGTACTACTTAAAGTTACTGACACATTAGGTATCTCATTTGTTATCTTAATTATAAAAAAAAATGGTCACACTTTAGTTTGGGGACTAATTCTCACTAACTATTAACTATGATTCGCTATGGGACCAAATTAAAGAATCTAAAATATGGACCTGCAGAATAAGACAATTCATATATGCATTATAAGTACTAATAAACAGCCAATATGCTAGTAATGTGCATGCTAATACGCACCTATTTAATAGTGAGAATTGGTCTGAAACTAAAATCCCACGCAACATTATCGCAAAGTAAAAAAATATAATCCTGGTGGGACTGTAATACAGTGAAAGTCTCTGGAGATTTATATCGTCATGAACATCTATCACATGAGTCTTGGGTCAACTGTGATCTGTTTTAGTAGGTCAAAGGTCAGTTTATTATGTAGGGCTCACAATAGGATGCATATTACTGTACGTGTCCCATCATAATCAGAGTTTGCATCGTTTCTTTCTTTTTTCCCCGATTTGTTTCTGTTGAAATGCTGCACTCAGACATACGTTTCTTCTCCTCTCCATTCGTGATTCACTGTTGATGTTTAGCAGCCTCATAACGTCTCAGTGATCGAGCTCCGCTCTTGGCCTGCTGTGATTTGTCCGAGCTGGAAGATCTCCATCATTCATAATTCAGGAGCCGATAATTGGCCTTCAGCTTTGTGTCTCAGCTGCACTCTCCGGCTCCATTAGTGTCCCGGGGTCTGGCCATCTTTGAACTTGGCAGCCAGCCGCCTGGCCGTGTTATTAAAGCTATTTTCTCCTCTATACTGTCCATGGACGAGTGTCAGTGTCTCAGTTGCTCTTTCTCAGGAAGGCTAACACGAGCTGCACTGACAGTACACTCTTTAAATTAAAGCTTCTTTATTGGTGTCAACGGTTCTTCTGTTGCACTGCTGTGAAACCCCCTTAAAGACCGTTTAATACCGTCACTTCCACAGAAGTACCTTGTACACATGTGCAGTGTGTCACGTCTTGTTGTTTTTTAAGAGTCTTGCATCATGAGAATTTTCAAGACACTGAGATAAAAACAGTTCTAAGTCATTTCAAACTCAAACGTATCCTGTTACAGCCCCAGATCAGAAACTCCACTTTATATCAGCACGGTTTGATAAGAATGCAGTAGATATAATGCAAACCGGTATTTTTAATGTATTTACATGTATACATATCGCAGACACTTTAATCCAGAGCGACTTCTGTTGCAATCAAGGTTTGCATTTGATCAGTTTAAAGTTAACCTAACTTGAGAGAAAGAGAGCGAAAAAGTATGTTTTTCATTAGTTTTAGCTAGTTATAATAACTGATATTGTCCGTACTGAGCGACTGCAGAGTAAAAGTACATCACTGAGACATGACTTAACAGAAATACCATCCTCTAGTTCTTCACACATTAGTTTAGCCTCTGAGTCAGTCGTGATATGTGAGTCCATCATCTTCTCTACATGCACCAGTTCTTAACATTTTGGGAGGCTCTGACCTTTGTTGTTGTTGTGTTTTGCCGATGGTCACGCTTTCGCTCATAGATTTTCTTTCAGTCAGCAGATCTGGAGAGTAACAGGAGCTGGAGGTAAGCTGCTCTCTCAAAGTGCAGCATTTGCCTTGACTCATAATTTAACGATGGAAAAGGACGTGTTGAGACTAATGCTGAGTGTATTGATCCCGATCGCCTCACCTTCCTGTCCACATGACACCCTAAACCTCCCAGGATAGAGCAGCTAAAAGCTCTCAGCATCTGTTTGGAAAATATTCAGATGGTAAGAGCATATCTTTTATTAGAGTCGGCATACATCTGATAACTTTAGCTCGCTCTGTGAAACCACACTTAAAGAGTGATGGCTTTGGACTATATAGTTTTGACTGAATCTAGAAGTTTGTTATTAAATTAATAGACAGCAGCAAGACTGTTCAGAAAGTTGCCTGTTCTCATCAAGAACATGGTTTTCTCTAGATTATGGGCCATGTAGGTAGTTTATAAAGGCCTAGAACAACAGAGGCGGTACCTATCCTCGCTTCATCATCCAGTTAAACATCAGCCTTCAGTGCTTCAGTGCCACTTATAGTCATCTGTTTCCATCAGTATACACTTTGGTTTTCTCTCATCTTTCTGAGGACAGTGTTTGCTTTATAAAGCCTCCCCAGCGGACCCATGCTGACCTGAGCTCTGTGTGCATCTGTGATTCCCCAATCATTAGCTTTTGATCTTCCTATACTTGTTGTGTGAAGGCAGATGGGATCAGATGGGTTTGACGTCACGCAGTTGATTCTAGGTTCAGGTTTGAGGTCTGACATCGAGTGTCTCTTTGTTAGGAAGAGCTTGGGCTTTGTGCGTGGAGTGTATGGACAGGGCAGGGTGCCATATGGCTGGTCTGTTCACTGTGCTCACATGGTGTAGGTTGGCACCTTGTTTGCCCCTGGATAGCACTGTCTTAAATACAAACATACCATCTGTCTGTCTGTTGTGCCCATGCAAAACGTTCTGGTGTGGTGAGTTGTTGTAGGTGTTTGCTGGGGCAATTATATGCAGTTGCTAAAGCTGTTTTTACCGTGTTGTTTTTAGGGATGCACGTTTGGGGAAAAATGTAGTTGTGTTCTTCCCAATGAAAGCTACAATTTAAAATGCAATTTAATAAAAAAAGGTTCAGGTTTGCTGTGCTTGTTCATAAACAAGAGTTATTATTATAATCATTACTAAAAACAATACAAGACATTTTAAATCGCAATTTTACTGTCTTAAGAAAATTTGCATATTTTGGCAAAAGTGGAATCTTCAAAATATTGAAGTATCAAAAAGTTATAGAAGTTTAAATGTACTGTAAATAATATGCACTATATTAATTTTTTTATTTTTATTTATTATAAATATTTTATTACAGTTTTTACTCTAAAATTGGTATAAAAATAAAGCCTTGTGTCTAAATAAGTTATGTTACAAATTTGAAGTTGATATGAAAAAAATGTAGGTCCCCGTTAAATTTTATTTAGGGCGTCATACCACACACAGCCACTGGGAGTCATCAAAACTATTTAGAATTTTGCTTAATGAATTTTTCTCTAGATTTCTCTGTGAATTTTACTTCTATGTCAAAATAACCACCAAATATGAGATTCTGAGACTCAGACCTTTCCAATGATATGTTTGTTGCCAAGATTATAAAAGGTTTTGGTTCTAGAAGACCGTAATGCATTTTGTAATATGACACTTGACCCTGCCCACTAAGGGGGAGGTGACCGCCATTCGTTTTTTAAAGTACCATTTCCATGGTAAAGCAATGTGGGGTTAATTCCCTCATTGTCAAACAAACCAGGGCTGTAACCATCATAGAAATCAGGGCTGCACGATAATGGTTAAAGTGTTTTGCATCTGTATTCACATTACATTTTTTAAGTGACAATTTGTTCGCAAATGGGTAAAAGCCACTCGGATTCCACAGTGAATTTGCTCAAAGATTGTTAATACCCACTGAAAACTAACACTGCAATGCCATTTTCAACACGAAAACTGGTCAAAACTTTAGAAACTCTTTATATAAATTCAAACAATTCCAATTTATGTACATTTTTCCCCATTGTATTGTCACAGCTTGGAAAAGCACATGTATTCCTTGTCAGTCCAAATGGCTTGTGAAAAAACATTTTCTATGTGACACTTTCATGTGAGCAGAATATCGCTGTGGAGAGATCGCTAAACTCGTATCATATCGTCATCAGCGAACGTGCACGGGGTTGCCAGATTGCACAAATTAAATAAAACACTGGACAGAAAGTGTATCCTTAAAGGAGAAAGGCTCTTGTTTTGGGGCTTAAAGCTCTTCACATCTGGCAACCACGAGTATGAACGCTAGTTAGCAATGCAAGATAATGCAAAATTGAAAACACGTTTCAGGATAACTATTTATTTAACTGGAAGTAGTGAAATATTTTATATTGTTCTATAATAGAAATGTTGATATCCAGTATAATATCCAGCGATGCAAACTGCTTGACCTTTTCCCCCAAATTCTTCTGTTTGAATTGAAAATGTTGAAAAGAAGCAGGGCATTCTCCTCAGCACACATGATTCATGTCTAGTGTAATGCTGTGTTTAGGGGAGCTCAGTGTAGGTCTGGTTCACTCAGAGTTTAATGCATGTGCTGCAGGGCTCTTCTCTGCTGTAATAGCATTAAACATGCACTGCATTGATCATAGCTGTGCACTGCAGGGTCATTTATGAGAGGGCTCGCTGCTGCTGAATTACATCCAGCACTAATGCAGCTGGACATCAGGCCTGCAGGAGAGCAAACAGCACAGTTTGTGTCCGAGTCCTGCTTCATGATCCGTTTCCAGATCCGTTCGTGTTCACAGCACTGAATCTGTGGTGTGTGTATCATCAGAACAGGGCTGTGGAGCATGTGTGAGCTGTTGGAAATACCAAATAAACAACATTTCATTTAAAAAAATGACTTTATTAGTGAGTTAATTAAGTGAGCTGATAGAATGTTAGAATGATAAACACATTTAACGCAGCTGCCCAGATCTGTATGTCATCTCATAATGATGCAGTTGCTGATGAACATGATGCATGATGAAGTCTGTAAGAATATGGTTATATGTTATAAAATTCAAGATATGAGAACAGAAAAAGCTCCTTTATGGGTTTGTGTCTTATTTATTTCATATGTGATATAGTTTAACATTATCACATGAGCAAAAGTGCGGTTTTTCCTTAATATCTGCATGGTAGCGAAAGAGATAATCATTTTATACAACAGTTCAGTGAACAAGAAGTTAAGGTTGTGCTAAATCTTAGACATAGTATTGTCAATATTTTCTGTTTTATTTGCAAATTAAAATAAAAGCACTAGCTTTGTTTCTGAATGTATCACCAAGTAATTGGTGGAATGAAGGACTCAATGATTTGCCACCACCTACTGGCACTTTTAGGTTCATTTGAGAGTAATATATATATTTTTTTATTCCTTATTAGTAATATGAAATATAGTAATGTGTTTAGTAAAAATAGTCATAAAAAATTACTAATTTATTATCATTATTTATGCAATGTTAAATCAAAATATTTATCTCTAAAGCTACTTTTTGTAATGTCTATTTAATGCTTTTCTTAGTTAACACAGTAATGTGTTAAAATGTCTGAAAGTGATGTGAAATTAATTTGGGATTAATTAGGGTAATCAATTTAAATGCAGTTATATAGATGACAAATTGTAATAATTTGACAACCCTAATAGATAATGAATTCACTGTTAAATCAAAAAGCTAGTTTGCAAAAATATGTTTGTTTTTTTTTAAATCCAAAATAGAACATTTTTAAATCTGACACATGCTTTTTGCTCTGCACTTGAACCCCTAAAAATAATAATCCACACTGCACAATAACAATAACAAACTGAGCTTCTCAGAGATGCTGAAAACACTGGATCATGAGCTGCTCATGTGTAAATGAACACAGTGAAGACTATACACGTCATTACAATACAGCCTTTTTTCATTTGTTAAGTGCTTTCAGCACAAATCAGATGCTTTGTCAGTGCGATGTCACAAAACAACGATAGAGACATTATGTGTTTATGTTTATTATGTTTTTTTTTTATTATGTTTATTATGTTTTTTAAGTGTACAAATATTTTTGTGACGGGTTGCTAGACTTTAAGTAATTCATGTGAACACAGATTCATGTACATGTGAACTTTATTCACATATTATTAAGGCCAGTGTTTTGTTTCCACCAGCTTTCTTCCTTTCCTGAGGGCATTTTTTGATCTAATACTAAACCATCATGAAGTGATGGTCAGTCTGAATGTGTCTAGTCTAGACGTAAGTGTGGGGGCACGTATGAATAATTCAGTGGACTTTCCACAAGGACAACATCTCTCAGCACCCCATGAGTTACCTCCCATAAAACCTCCTCATAAAAACATCACTTCCTAATTAGCTGCGGTACGAGTGTCTTTCAGTATTACAGTGAGGCTCAAACGCACAGTTTATGTGAATACGATGCTTTCCTATCCATGCTAGCGTGTCTCTGAGAGATGCATCAGTGCACGGGTCCGGCGTGAGTCCTGGAGTCTGGCTGATGTGGGGCAGCATGCATTCATATTTAATCTCCCGGCATCATTAGTTGAAGCGCAGGGGAGAGACCCTCGTGTGAGAGAGCACAGTACGACTGCAGCAATTAGCAGCGCCTCTCGTTTGCCCTTCACAGATGCCCTTTACACAGCTGTCCGGCTCATTCACAGAATGAAAGGCCTGACGCACCAGCGCTCTCATCAACAGATCCTCTGCTTGACTCTTGAGCAACTCTGCAATGATTTTACATGGAACAAAATGTAAGAAAAGATGCATTCGTAACACATCCTAATGTTAGCGCTCAGGTACGCGTTTGATTCAAACCAGTTCTGCTTTGTGTGAGTTACTTCTCAGACAGAAAGCACTGAAAGAGCTTCAGATGATGTGGTTATTTTTACAACAGAAGCAGAAACACAGTGAAACACTTTCACTAAAACACTGCAGGAAACAAGAATGCAGCAAATGCATACATTACTTTGACATAAAATACATAAATTATTTTTATTTGTCATACATATGACTCTGACAGTTCAAATAAACCAGGTTCGTGACAATACGTTTTTTACGTATACTATATTATTTGTAAATGACAAGAAAAGACTAATAAAAGGTTGAAATTACTAGTTAAGCTTGTTTTTTACTCATGATGAGAGATTTTGGTTCTTTTGTACACTGTTTGATTTTAGTTGATGCTTATTTTGAAATTAAAAATGACTTCAGACTTAACCCCTTACAGTATCTTTTCCGTGTCACATGGATATCTCAATGTAAAAATAACAATATCCTCATAAACATTGATTATATTCATGTCTAATTTTATTTATTTATGAATTAAAACAATCCTCAGACACACTGTTTGTGGCTCTCAGGACCCAATACCTTCATCTTGAAGGACTGTTAGTTAACTGTAAGTGTAAACTGTCTATGAGTTGTTTCTGTCCGTGTCATTAAGTCGTCCTGTGTGTTTTTCTCACTCACATTCAGAGTCAGACAGGTCGCTCATGAGCCGCATTATAAATGATGTTCTCAATTCAACATTTCTCACTTCCTGTCTTGTCTGCACAGCTTCCTGGTGACCTCAGCAAGATGCACCTGACAGACCACCCCCACCAGCAGATGCACATGCCTCCCAGCCAATCAGGATGCAGCATCGCCAGTGACTCGGGGAGCAGCAGCCTATCAGACATCTACCAGGTACAGCCACTTTATAACTTTATCACCTGAATCTGAGCATGTGAAGCTTTTTCTGTGAACATTTTTCAATGATAACTCCAACGAATTATTGAACCAGTTTTGAACGGACAGTTCAGAGTATCTAACAAAGAGGAAAAAACATATATGTTCAATTACATTCTTAAATATAAAATGTAAAATAAACAAAAAATTAATTTGCTAAAATATAATGAAAAATATATTTACGTAAATATATTTTTTACCATTATATTTTTGACCATTAAAAAAAAAAAAATAATAATAATATATATTTTTTAAAAATTTAAAAAGCTCCAAATGTTTCAATCAAAGAAAATACATTCACTAAATATTGTAGAGACGTAATTTTCTGTAAAGTTGCTTTGCAACGATTTGTATCGTGGAAAGCGCTATACAAATAAATCAACTTGAACATGTCAGATTTGTAAAACCTTATCTGTAGCACATTTCAAAGACACATTTGAATAAAAACAAATGAGTAAAGCCTAAATGTTATCTACAGAAAGAAAACTTTCTTAAACTGAAATATATTTTGGTGTATGAAGGCAAATATTGAGCTTCGCTCTGTACAACATACAGTATATCTATCATAAATGTTAAATATATTTTGGTCAGAGAAAATCTCTCTCTATCTCTCTCTGTATATAAATGTATAAATGTTTGAATGTATAATGACAGTTTTGTGTTATTATAGGAACATGTCTCTTTGCGTCAGTATGAAAGTGTTAGGGACACACTATTGAGTTCTGGTTCCTCTCTGACTTTCGCTAGAAAGTAATCTGTGCCTTTTCTGTCCTTCCTCTCTCGAAGGCAGCTTAATAAAGCTCTGCTAGCTGTCTTTCCTTTCATACTTATTTTTTGACCGGTGATCATAGATTAGTGACCGATCTGATCTTGATGAAGAATAAATAGCTTGTATAACGGTTTGTGTTTTGGCCAGTGCTGATGTGTGATGTATGAGAAGGGTGCTGATGGTCATATATAAAAACAAATACAGTCTTACGGTTTAATTAAGTTGACGTTTGATTGATACAGTGTTCATTCAGAAATCAGAAAACATGCAGTGCATCAGAGCCTGTCGATCATCATGCATTTCCATCATGAAGTACACAATGACAAGAGATTAAGAAATATAATGAAAATATACCTGGAAATGCTGAATGATGTCAGACACATTATGCACATTCACCGATTACATGGAAATATGTTTTAAATACATGTTGAATGGCATAATGCAGGCCGTGGTTTAATTACTGGAGAAATCAACAAGAAAATCAGATGATTGCATTAGTGTTCACAAATCAGATCTGTCTGAATCCTCACAGTAAATAAGAGGTTTATGATTTGTATGATTAAATATAAGTGTTGAGATGTGGACTAATTACTCCACCCTTATATATATATTGCATTGTGTTACGTGCGTGATGTGCATTCACATTGTATTGTTAATCTACAGACTAGTCATAGGTTTGGATGAAAGAAACCAAAGTAAACCATTTAATGATTCATAATAAATTAAATGACTGGTATCAGTTCCAGAACAGCTTCTTTAGGCGTTAAACCTAACCTTTCACCTTCAGTACACACATGCACAACAAGCCAGTAAACACATGACAGATGCAGTTTGCTCTGAATGTCTCTGATGTTAATAACTGCAGCGCAATCAATGCTGTGTGTTCCTCCACAGGCCACGGAGAGCGAGCTGGGAGACGTGGATCTGTCCGGCCTCCCTGAAGCTCCCGTGGACTCTGAGGAAGAGGAGGAGGATGAAGATATCGAGCGCTCCTCTGAGGCTCTTTTGGGCAGAGATCTGGTGCGAGAGTGTCTGGAGAAGGATGCGGTGGATCGGACCGATGACGACATCGGTAAAGCGCTCGGTTGTTGAGGAAAGAGAGCAGGCTACAGGGTTTCTGCAGGTCTTAAGATCATATTCAGTTCATATTCCCCGTTCCACACAATAAGGCCTAAAAAGGTCTTAAATCAGAGCGTAAAGTCTCAAATTGATAAAGTCGTGGCATTAAATGTTGCATGCGTTGCATACAATTTATTTTCGGATTCAAATATCTAAACTTATTTTAAATCTTGATACATTTACAAAATGTGCAAAATGAAGATTGTGAAGTCGTTTTCTGAGAAATGTAGAAGTCTCTTCTGCTTATTGAGGCTGCATTTATTTGATCAAAATTGTGAAATATTATTGCAGTTTTCTGTTTTAATATACTTTAAGACATAAGTTATTCCTGTGATGCAAATCTGAATTTTCAGCATCATGAACTGACATATTTGTTCCTTCTTTACTTGGTCTTGAAAGGGTCTTTAAAAAGCCGTAATTTATTGTTATAAAACCTGCAGGAACCTTGTTTAAGTGCTCTTGCTTACTGGAATCAAAGTGTGTCCAAACCGTTCAATGCTTTACTTGATGCACAGTAATCACTTCTTGTTTTTATGTTAGTCTAAATGAAAGGCAGACATCACACTCATCAACATCTCTCTCTACAGAGCAGCTCCTGGAGTTCATGCATCAGCTGCCGGCGTTTGCTAACATGACCATGTCTGTCAGGAGAGAGCTGTGTCGGGTCATGATGTTCGAGGTGGTTGAACAGGAAGGCACCGTCATTCTTCAGGACAAGCAGGAGGTAGAGACGTGCTATGTCAGCTTCACTATTACTAGTAGGACTGGGTATTGACACCCATTCCATAAATCAAACGATTCATGAAGACAACAATAAAAGCAGTCGCTGGTTGACAATCCAGCCCTCTAAAGAGCATTGTGTATGGTGTTTTTGAGGTTGAGCAGTCTATCATGAAACCGAGTAATTATGTTAGATGTCAGACCACAGGAAGACTCTTTGAAGCACGTCACAAATGAGTTTATAAGAGCTGAGAGCGGAAACGCATTTAGCCGTCTTATTCGTGTGTGGGCTACAGTGAAGGTCAACAGGACAAACACACTTCTGTGTGGACGAGAAGGAGACAAACACACAAAGTGTTCACACACACATTTTCACATTAACGGAGCCACTTCACTTTTTCAGGCTAGGCGATATGGTCAAAAATGTTATCATAATATTTCAATATCATAAAATATTAATATTCACTCATTAAGCATTAATGGGGAAGGAAATTTTTTCCACGTTTGTTCGTTTGTTCACAATTAAACGCCACAGTGCTTCATTTTAATTTAGATGAAATCTGTTATTTTCCACTAGATTCTGTTTTCCTTTTTTCCTGGATTCTGTGTTTTATGATTTAATACACATTTATCATAAGAAATGAGGTCTAATTAAATGAATAAAAATTCAATCAATATTTTAAAATGTAATGAAATGAAAATATAATTAATTTCCAACAAGCAGTGCATTTTTATTTCTTTTGTAAAATAAGATGCTGCACAAAAGCACTGTATAACTGTGTAAATGAATGAAAAATACCTTATTATTATTAACATAATCATTATCATTATTATTACTTGCGAATTACATTTTAGTATACAATAGTAATATATTTCTGTCATAATTTCCTCAAGTTAAACCAGGCTTTTATTTTGACAGGTTGTCGTAAAAGTCTTTCAGTTTTAATTTTAGTTTCAGTGTGTATTCGATGGTTGATTTTCTCAGCGTACAGCTGGTGAAGTGAGCTCTAGAGATGAAGTTCACATGCTAATATCCACATATATTGAGACGCAGACGCTCAAATCAACAGAGACACACAGAATATGCCGTATAAACAAAATATCCATATCCAGTAAAAATGCCCTGGAGCTATCATCTTTATTGACATATATGTGATCCCTGGAATGCCATCTCAGTTGTTCTTCACCACCATACCATCATCTGTAATAACCGATCTGACATCCATAAAGCTCATTTGATGTCTGTCTTGTGATCATAGTGCACTGTTGTGTTTGTAGCTGGACCTGTGGTACGTGATCCTGAATGGTGCTGTAGAGATCAGCTATGGAGACGGCCGAACAGAGATCCTGTGCATGGGCAACAGCTTTGGAATCTCACCCTCTCTAGACAGACAGTTCATGAACGGGGTTGTGTGCACTAAAGGAGATGACTGCCAGGTGAGAGCATGCATGCAAGCCCATCTCTGGCTCCTAAAAAAACATCATGCTTTGGGAAATCAGAATTATGTTTTATAAATGGACATTGTGAATTAAGTCAGAATTATGAGATACAAAGTCAGAATTATGAGATATATTTGAAATGATGACATACTGTGTAACTGTGTAAAAACTATTAAATTAATTGAGATTAATATGAGATTAAGTCATACTTAGACACACTATGATTGATTATATGAATGTACTATGAGATATAATTATCTCATAATTACTATACATTCAAAATTGTTGTACTATGTCATAATTATACGATAAAGTCAAAATTATAAAATTCCATGTATTATTAATGAGATAAAAATACAAAATTATAATATATTAAATTTTAATTATGAGAAAAAGACAAAATTATATCATATTATGTTAGAATTATGAGATAATAAAGAACAATTATGAGATAAAAACAAAACAAAATTATGACAAAGTCAGAAATAACATATAGCTATAATTCTGAAATAAAAAGTTGAAATTATGTAATAAAATGTCAATTATGACATAAAAATACAAAAGAAGGGATGATATTTTGAAAGTCACTGATGTCCAAACAGCTTTGACATTTGGAACAGCACGAAGGTGAGTAAATGATGACCAAATGTTCATTTTTGTGTGAATTATCCCTTTAATGTGCAGCGAAAACCACTTGTGTGAACTTCTCATTGGTCAACACATATCTGCATCACAATGCACAAGTTAATCTCTTAACACGCACCCAAACATGGGCGTCTTGAACTCTCCTTGTTTGCAAGTGTCAATATTTATGAATAGATTAAATGAATGGGACAAATTTAATCTTAACAAACTATATATCATTATAAGGATCTAAGCCTCAAGCACTGACGACAGATCGCTGTTTTTCAATGGAAAGCTTATAAAGACTGTATTTGCTACATTTGTGTAAGCAGTACACATAAAAACATGAACATTAGAAACGCAGTACACACCAGATTAATCGTAATAATGAGTCATAAGTTTTGTCCAACGAAGCAGTTCTTCATGGACAGTAGTGTTTGTGTCCATGATTGAATAACTCTCGGTCAGAAACTGCGTCTTGGTAGTAAAAAAATGGCATGGTTTTGTAGCCTACAGTGTCAAAAACAGAATGAGATGATCCAAAAAATAAAGTGAAAGATATGCGGAAGATTGTTTATTTTAATTCTGGCGCTCTCTCGTGACGCTCGTGACGCGCTCTGACGCACATGTCATCGGATGGCGGCGGAACTTATAGCGATCACTTTTTCTTTCATATATGCGGGAGTGTGTTTTATGTTGAATGTGCCTGTATCTGCATGATAACCATCTGTTTGAGCGCAAATCAGTCCAAATCAGCTCGCTATTACTGTGCAATCACAGCTGTCAATGTGAATGGCATATAAATGAATAGTGTGTGTGATCATTGACTTTATGGCGCATTTATATGATAACCATCTCTATAACTGGCCATCAGCACGTCAACACGTGATAATTGACTATATGAACAGAAATCATTGTAAATGCTGCTTTCTAGCAATTTCTCAGGATGTTCTGTAATTGGCATACAAAGTTAAATCTTTTTTATTTTATTTATTGTACTCAAATAATTTATATAATGCATAAGTTTCTGTCTATTGTTTTATAATTGGAAAAACTATGCAGTGGTATGTTTAATGACTAAAACAGTTTGTAAAACCCTTCAATACAGTCGGTAAATATCTTATTATATTGGGGGGGGGGGGCTAGACATAATATCGGAAAAATGGTTGCAGGAATCTCATTTTTGCATGGTATCTTCTTCAGATTTGAAATAGAAACTCATGAGACGTGACTTTCAACCCATTACTTTTCTAGATTGCTCCAGGACTGATTTCATGATTTTTTATATAAACTCAAAAACATTTTTAAGGCACTTCAGTGTCTATAACTTTTAATATTTTTAGCATTATCAACTCTGGTTGATTAAAAGTAAAGCCCAATTGGTCTTTTTCCAAAGAAACCAAAAAAATGTGTGAAACACACTGAAGTAGAAAACTGTTACAATTTGAAGTTAGGTAGAGCACTTTCAGCTGTGAGTCCCATAATTGGGGGTTTGGTCAACAGGTTAAAACTTTCTCACGGAGTGCCAGTTTCACAAACCCTCGCTGTTTCCTTCTATATCATCGTGACACATCTTTCTTGTTGACATCAATGGTCTGCGGAAGTACTAACCCTCAAGTTGATCCAAACCTGTATGCTTATTTTTTTTTTGGAAACGTTTTGAAGAAGCTGCATGCTTTATCACAGAAATCTTCTGAAAACATTTAATAGCTTTGTACAAGGAACTGACTGAAAGATAAATAATTAACGAGGTCATGGGTTCAATTCCCAGTGTATAATGCATGAACCAATAAAAAAATATTTACCTAGAATGCAATGCAAGTCACTTTGGACAAAAGCTTTAAATGTCTACATACTCACACTCCGTTCAGTTCAATCAGAGTTATGAGTGAGCAGTGTTATCACTGACATATCACACAGTGCTGTGGTCAGGGTTCAAATGCAGATGCCTCCTGATATAGCAGCACTGCTAATTCCCTAAAATAAAGACTCCACCTCGACTTCCTCTTTAGCCGTGAGGCTGACGATCACACTCATTCTCATAGACATGTTGCACCGAGCGTGCTCCACTCATGAGTTGGTGCAATACTTATCCGTGTTTGGTGCAGAGTAACCTCCTGCTCTACTATCAATTTATTGCTCTTCCTCATGTTGTTGTGGACCAGTTTGTGTGCATCGCACAAGAGGACTACTGCCGCATCCTCAACCATGTGGAGCAGAACACACACAAGGAGGAGGAGGAGGGCGAGATCGTCATGGTCAAGGAGCACCGAGAGCTGGACCGCAGCGGCACCAGGAAGGGCCACATCGTCATTAAGGTGAGGAAGAATTGTTCATTGCTTTGGGCAGCTTTTGTACGAATAGTACGGTCAGTTTAAAGCTGGTCAAAAGGATATGGCAAACATAACAAATGATGATCGATTTGAAAAGTAAGCATCACATTGAGACACTACCCCAAAGTAAAGCCCTGGTAAAGATCTCATCTACCATGGTTTAAAACCTGACTTAAGACAAGACTCTTTTTTTATGTGCTAGTCAATTAGAGATATTTCTTCTTTCAGACTACTGTAAAGAAAACATCCACAATGCACATTTGAAACTTTATCTATTTGCATTAGAATATTTCAGTTTCAATCTATATCTTTAAAAGCCATGAGGTTTTTATTCCACTTCAGCAGCAATTACATACACCAAACTTTACAGTTTATTCCTGTTTATAGTCTGTTCTGAAGGTGTATATAGAGGGGTTTGTTCATATATCATTCACCTGACTCGTATAATATTATATTCCTGAAAACATGGTAAGGATTTCTTTTTTTCGGTCTGCAGTGATAAACAGATAAATCCAAAATCCCTCTGCAAAAACGTTTCATTTGTCAGCAAAATCAAACAAGAACCTGGGTTTTTCTCAGATTCTGGAAATGTATGCAAATGAGTGCCTATTTAATATTTTTGATGAAATCTCTTTAACATATTCAAACATGACATTTTGGAAAACTTGTACTGTTTTAATCTGCTTTGATTAATCAGCTGGGGAAGTTTGGTGAATGCTGTTCATTTTTAAATGTGACCCTATTGACCTGTGGTGGCTTGGGTTTCTGTGTGACTTTAACTACAGTAGACTGGACTTGGCTGCGTGTGCATTTGTGGTTTGTCTCTTAGCCCTGGTGTTGAAGTGGTGCTTCCCGTCATCTGTTGGATGTGTGGGGGCAGAGCTCTCAGAGCAGAGGCGTTCAGGGTCAGGTTCAGTTTCTGATCCTCTGGAGAACGGCTGCTCTTTGTGATGTCTGCATCACTCACAAGCAGTTCTGGGTTTACATGCAATCTGGACTACGTTATCAGATTCCATAATGCTTTTTCTTTTCTAAAAATCCTACTGTGTGTCATACCATTTAGCTCGAACTTAATTCACAAATGCAATGTGAATCAATTTACAAACATATAATTGAAACAAATAATTATGCTTAAGTGTTGATTCTGCAGGACAAAAATATTTTAGACCTGGAAGATTAACAAAAAAAATGTGTCAGTCAAACCCCTTAAAATAAAATATTTTCTTGAAATATCTCTAAGGAAGTTAATATTCCTTTAATTTAACAATGCACATGCATACATTTATCAGATGTCGGTAAATTGTCACAATGACATGATGGTAAACAAACATAATACAATTATTTAATGAATATTTTTTTTTATCAACACAAAAACCCACTGCATTTCTTACATTAAGCCCATTTTGGGAACCCTGGTCTTATGTAATATTTAATGCATTTTATGATGTTGATAAAATGCAAAAGTTGCAATTTATTTTAGTTCTTTTTGCTTTCATATCAGTATGTTACTTTCAATAATACGTTTAAAACTAGTTAGATAAAAACTAGTCCGAATACATCACCTAAAATGAGTAACCTAATCTTCAGCCTGCAATCTGTAAATCAGTAACAGACTACAATTTGTACGTAATCTACCCAGCTCTGCTCACGAGATTCCTGATGATGACGTCTGGGCTCTTTTCACTCATACCATAGCATAGAAACCACCCTGTCTGCATGCATGCTCTGTATCATTGTGTTGTTTGTATCAGGGCACTCCTGAGCGTCTGATCATGCATCTGGTGGAGGAGCCATCAGTGGTGGATCCCACTTACATTGAGGACTTCCTCCTGACGTACCGCACCTTCCTGTCCAGCCCCATGGAAGTGGGCAAGAAACTTTTGGAATGGTTCAAAGTGGACAGTCTCAGAGACACGGTCAGTATGTGTGTGTGTGCATCGTTCTTTCTGTTTCTTACAGTGTTGTTTTTGTGGTAAATAATGGGTTGCATGTGTTAACATATTTTGGGATCTGGCAGGTGACGAGAATCGTGTTGTTGTGGGTAAACAATCATTTTAACAACTTTGAAGGCGATCTGGTAATGACTCAGTTCCTGGAGGACTTTGAGAAGTTACTGGACTCCTCGGTGAGTGTCGACGTCAGACAGAACCAGACTGATTCAATAAAACAGGGTTCCTATACAAATGATACGACTGATTAAAATAACATATATAATAATAAAATAATATATGACCCTGGAGCACAAAACCAGCCTTAAGTCTCTGGGGTATATTTTTAGCAATAGCCAAAAAGACATTGTATGGGTATGGGAAAAAATATATTTAAGATCATGTTCCATCAAGACATTTTGTAAATTTCCAAATGCAAATATATCAAAACTTATTTTTTGATTAGTAATATGCATTGCTAAGAATTCATCTGGACAACTTTAAAGATGATTTTCTCAATATTTAGATTGTGTTGCTCCCTCAGATTCCAGATTTTCAAATAGTTGTATCTAAGACAAATCCTATCCTGTATGTCAGATCCTAACAAACCACACATCAATGGAAAGCTTATTTATTCAGCTTTCAGATGATGCATAAACCTGAATTTAGAAAAATGTACATTTAAGACTGGTTTTGTGGTCCAGGGTCACTTATATGTTATGTAATATAATATAATAAGCACTGCATCTGTCTGAAAATAAATATAAATAAATGCAACAAAGTGATTGTTTTTTTTAAAAAAGTTATTTTCCAAGCCAACGTTCAATATACTCTCATGATATAAACAACTTTATTATTGTTTATTTAGCTCTAACAAGTAAGTTTTAGCTCAAAACCAACCAAAATAAAAAAAATAACTTTGTGTTGTTTCCAAACGAAAGAAAATATATCGGTATCGGCATCGGTATCGGTATCGGATATCGGCTAAAATGAGTTTCAAAATATTGGATATCGGCAAAGTTCAATATTGTGCATCCCTACTGGGAATAAATTAAATCATGAAATGCCATGGAAATGTAATTTAAAACAATAAAAATGATATGAGCACAACAACAAGTCATAATAATAAACCTAAAGAATAAAAATATTAACAATTATCAGAATATTTACAAATTGTGAACATATTTACAGTATAATGAATTATTTAAAGAAATAAAATGGAATATATTTATGTTTGGTTTATTTGTGTCTCAGAAAATGAAGGGTCATCTGCGTCTGTTGAACATTGCGTGCGCTGCTAAAGCCAAGTGTCGTCAGATCACCCTGCAGAAGCCGTCCAGAGAGTCTCCGCTGTTCTTCACCCTTCAGGGCGGCAGTGAGCGCGGCTTCGGCATCTTCGTGGAGACTGTGGAGGAGGCCAGTAAAGCGGCAGAAGCAGGGCTCAAGCGTGGAGATCAGGTACAGATTACAGGAACACGCTCTGCACGGAGCAACATTTACCATATCGGTATTTCAGCATGAAGACATTGTGTCTCGTCTGTCCTCAGATCTTGGAGATCAATGGGCAGAACTTTGAGAACATCTCGTACTCCAAAGCCATGGATTTCCTGAAGAACAACACGCACCTCTCTCTGACTGTGAAGACAAATATCTTCGGTATGTCTCAGAACTAACTTGTGCTAACAGGTGTTGAAGTAGTTTCCGCAGATGTGACAGCTTCTTGAATTTGAGAAAACGAGGATTTGAGGATTATTTTAATCATTTTGAGGAAGCACCCATGAATTAGCTGTTTCCATCCGAGCTGCTAATTTAATTTAATGCAAAATAAAATAAATTCTGGAGCACCACAAAACACATTTAGCAAATAAAGCAGCGTTTCCACCATGTGTCTCCAAAAGATCAAACTCTACACATATATCAATGAAAGCTGAAGTTGAAGTGTTTTAATGACAGGCTGTACTTTCTGTAAAGCTGCTATGAAACCATGTGTATTGTGAAAAGCAGATCCATTTGACTTTGTTGCAGTTTTCAAAGAGCTTCAGAGCCGCGTGAGGAACGAGAAGAAGAACGGCGGTCCTCACATCCCTAAGATTCAGGAGCGGAGGATCAACCGCTTCTCCATCCCTGATCTACCTGGTGACTTGGAGTTTCCCTCGGACAGAAAGAGCCGCAAGAAGATGAAGGCCAACACGGTGTCTGGAGGACGCAACAAGATCCGTAAGATGCTGGAGAAGACCAGATTCAGCATCCTGCCCCCGAAACCCTTCAGGTAAAGACATGGTTTTTTGTACAGCATCACGACTGGCACCACAGAGAGAAGGTCTCTGAAGGCGTTTCACTGCGTGACTTCCTCACAGGGTTTAAACAGACCTCCATCCATCGGTCTGGTGCCTTTATGAATGAACAGAGGATGGAGGATGCAGATACACTGGTCACTACAGGAGCTCATGAAAACATTTTACTTATATTTCATCCCACAATTATTCTGCATAAAGTAAATCAGTGTTTTAAGACTAGCAAGAGTTGTGCCAGTATTTTCATGATGGTAAAGCACAACTTTCATTTTCAAGATCTTGGGTAAATCCATTGTCATTTTCATGCTTTTAAATAAATGCAAATAATCATTACTAAAACTTTTTAACAATACACATTCACATTGCATTTACTTTTAATCTTTTAGCATATGCTTTTATCCAAAGCGATTTACAAATAAGAAAACAACAGAAGCAAGTTTTTCATTTTTTAAAAAAAGAATGAAAAATACATAGAAAGAAATTGAATAGAGAGAGCTACTGTAAGAGGGTGAAGTTATTTATTCAATAAATACAAAGAAAACAAGTAGATAGAATAAAAAAAGAAAAGAGAACTAGTGTTAGAGTGTTTTTTTTAAGTACAGAGAATAGAAATAGAACAGAGAGTGCAAGTGTTATAAAACCTGAAAAAACCCTGAAAAGACCTTTTATCGCATGTCATGTCTAGTTAGGACATGGTACAGTGTCACAATGCAGACAATCTAAAAGTCCTAAAACATGCATCATGTCGTTCATGCACAGTGCATGTTTTATTTTTGGATGTTGAGGTAAAGTGAGCCTGCTAGGTGTGTGTGACTGAGCGTGAGAGTGTGTTTGAGCACTTCACAGGCTTGTGTTTGAGGTTCATCTAGGTGCTTGATGCTTGTACTGGTTGACATCACGTGTTTTCTGTTTTTATGACTGCTTCACTGCACAGGGGACTGTTTGGGTAAGAGACACCTGCTTAACACTCTCTCTCTCTCTCTTTTATGAAATAATCATAAAGGCATAATGGGAGTAGTGCCTCACAACCTCTGCCAGAAGAGAACATTGTGTTTCATGCTGTTTCATCCTCATATCAAGCGTATTATTGTGTTTACTGTGGACTTAGCATCCTTGTGCATGTTCACAACACGTATCACTTTCTCTGCGTTCACTAAGATCTGCGTCACATACTAACCAGGCACAACATTTCCAACAGCTAATCACAGTATGATGTTAAATATACAGTTGGGGTTACATGCTAAACACAGAATAATGCTACAGTGTTACTCTAGTATGCACTGCCATGTCCTGTGACAAACAGAAACAGGAAGTGAAAAGAATGACTTCCACAGGAACTGACACTGTACTGTTATTTACATAAGGAAAAGATGCTGACCAATAAAAGACAACACCTAACCGGGCACAACATGACAAAAGCGCCTTCTTCCTCATCAATCACAGCTTTAGTCAATATGTGACTCCACACACACTTTCTGTAGATCTCCATCCGTCTGTAGGTGTAGGTGTGATATTCATGTGTATAGAAGTCCATTTCTGCCACAAAAGAACAAAAAATTAAACAGGTTTTGTACAAGGTGCTGAAAGCACTTGAATTTGACTTTGAACTTAAATTTAAGAAAAGTTTAATTTTTTAAATAAGTTTTTGTCTCATAATTATGACTTAGAATGACACAATTTTGTCTTTTATCTCAGAAATTGTTTTTTTCAAATCTCATAATTACGACAATATCATAATTTTGACTTTTTATCTCATTACTATTTATCTATTTCTATTTCAAACTTTAATTATGACTTTGTGTAACAACTTGACTTTTTATCTCATTATTATGACTTAAAATGTCAAAAATATATATAAGGTAAAGTATATAAATGTCAGCTTTTTCTTTCATAACTTTGATTTAGTATGTCAGTTTATCTCATAAATATTATTTTTATCTTATAATTATGAAAGTATGTCATAACTTGACTTCTCATAATTATGACTTAAAATGAATTTTGTTTCATCTAATAATTTTGTACTTTTTGTACATAATTAAGATACACTATTTCAATTTAGACTTATCTTTTGACTTTTTATCTCATAATTTTGACGGTCAGTTTATCTCATATTTTTATCATATAATCATGTAAAATCTCATAACTAAGAAATAGTATTTAAATTTAGACTTATCTTTTTACTTTTTAATCTCATCATTTTCAATTTCACTCAATTATGCTTTATATCTCATAATTACGGCGTAGTATGACATAATTTTACATTGATCATATCTTGACTTATCTCATAACTGACTTTAAATACAAAATTTAGTTTTGTCTATTTTTTTTTTTTTTACTTTTTATCTCATAACTAAGAAATAGTATTTAAATTTAGACTTATCTTTTTACTTTTAATCTCATCATTTTCAATTTCCCTCAATTATGCTTTATATCTTATAATTACGGCGTAGTATGACATAATTTTACATTTTATCTCATAATTTTGACTTTCTCATGATTGTGATTTACTAAATGATTTTTTTTCTTGTGGTGGCAATGCGCTTGCATACATGTGTATCTGAAGTGATGTACTTTGTATCTACAGTGTTTTTGGGCGTTCTTTGTGCACTTGTATTGATGTTTCCCGCAGTATCAGATGTGTTGATGGTGATGTCATGGAGTCGAGTGATGGATGGAGAGGCAGTGTTGTCCTCTCAGAGCAGATCTGACTTTACTCTCTGCTCTGAGAGCAAGACAGCAGCATGTTAGTCAGGTCGTCTGTGTAAAGGTCGGCGTCTGATTGGCACTGAGTTTACACACAAGACAGCACTGTTTCCTCTCGTCTGAGACGTCATGTGTTCTCGTCTTCTTCTGCTGTGTTTGTTCATCTAAGCCTTGTGTCTCATTCATGGTGTGTGTTCATTCTGTGTTTGTGCTCATGTCTGTTTAGAGCGCTTTCACACTGAAGCTTCTGGCATCACATCTCAGTTTGATTAGACTTAGCAGCATTTCTCACGGCCATCGGCGAGCAGCTCAAGTCTCCGATCCATTATAATACGTCTGCAGCAGATAATGCGTGTGTCAACAGCAAATCAGAAATACCTCTATTTCCTCTCTTAATTCATCAGTGATGCTTTCTCTAAAGCGTCTTTATTTTTCCTTTGACGTCACTTAAGGGTTGCTGGATGATGTTAATAGGTTGCTGAATAGCTGTCTAGTTATTGTTTTAGCCAATCCACATTTGGTCTGGCTTCATCCCATTCAGTCAGTCAAGTGTGAAAACGGCCTAAATGTCCATATGCAGGGTATCTGTGGGTCTTAAAGAATCTTAACAAGTCTCAAGTCTCACCCTTACACAAATTAAGGCCTGAAAAGGTCTTAATCACAGCAAAAAAGTCTTACATTCAAAAAAATTCACAAATTCAACACAAAACACAAATACAATCTTTTCACACAAAATGAACACTACATCTAGTCTAATATAGAGCCAGGTGACATGAAAAATTTAAAAATGAAAAATATCATAATTTTGAATAATTGCTTTTTACTATATTTCAGAATTTATCTCATTGTGACTTAGTGTCATGAAATTACCTTTTAGCTCACAACTATGACTTAATGTCAATTTTATTTTCTCATAATGTTTTACTTTTTTCTCATAATTAAGATGTATTTCGATTTTGACTTATCTCTGGACTTTTTATCTCATAGTTTAAACTCTTTTATTTATCTCATAATTATCCTTTTTAATTAAATATCCCATGCACTGCTAAAAAATGCATATCTTCCTCAGTATTTTTGTCTTATTTTCTAATAGAAATATCTTGGACTTCTGAAATAGAGACAAATTTACTTGAGATGCAAACATATGTATTATGATTTGCGCAGATCTCTGAGAAAAAAAAGAACAGGAAAACCAGCAAACAACAACTCACAAACCATGACCTGAACACAAGGACTGAAACACACAGAGAACATGGGGATAACTAGTTACAGGTGTGACTCATCAGGGTAACCATAGGAACTAACGAGACAAGGAGAGACAGAAACCAAACACAGGAAGGAAGCATGAACCAAAGACTACATTTCAACATAAAAGTCCTCACAAAACGCAAGACACAGAGCAGGAATTGTGACAGTATGAAGTCATGTTTCTTAAGAAATTGAAGAAAACTCTGTGAGTTAATGCTCAAAACAAGAACAAATAATATCTGTCACTGGGGAAAGAAAAGTTTTCCCTGTGAATTAAGTTGATTTCGGCAGATCTTTGTTTTTGATTTAATCATCAACTCATTTCATTGTGGTCACAGGAAGCAAGACTTCTTATGTCATTTTGATCCTCAAGTAAATGTATTTTAATTTAGTAATTTTAAACATTAAAAAGAAAAATACTGATGAACATCAGGTTTTTTGTCATGTGATCGGAAGTTTCAGTAAGTTAATTTTGAAATTCTAGTGGTTTGGAGAGAAGCCATTTTAGCATATGTTTTATTTATTTCTTTAGTACGAGGAATTAAAAAGTAATGGAGGTCTGTTGGAAGTTGTATTTCCAAACTTTGATGCGTTCCTGATAAAAGACATTTTTCGAGACCATTTTGATGTATTGTGTTCCATTTCATTTATTCCGTAAACTTTCTTTACTTGGTCTTAAAAAGGTCTTAAAATAAAACCTGCAGAAACCCTAGTGACCATCTCTTCCATCTATCTGTGTGTGTGTGTGTGTGTGTGTGTGTGTGTTCATTGACGTGCAGTGTTAGTGTTAGCGCTGGATGAAATCCGTCTCTCTCTGTGTCTGCAGTGACGGTGGCATGTCTCAGTCTCAGGACGACAGTATCGTGGGCACTAAGCAGTGCAGGCACAGCGTGGCCATAATGCCCATCCCGGGCAGTCTGTCGTCCAGCAGTCCTGACCTGCTGCATCCCGCCGCCAGCGCTCTGGACTTCACCAACCCTTCAGGTAAGACCTCACACCATCAGAGCACGAGTTCAGCCACCCGCAGCTGATTCAATGACCATAGACATGCGTCATCATAAAGTGCATGTGCTGAAGGTACACAAAGCTTGATTGAACACAAGAGTTGCTCAGGATTCCCAGACTGTGTGTGTAATGCAGTGTGAATGAAGGCAGGCATCATGAGTGAAAGACTTGTGCTTAATTACATTGAATGAGCATTTGCAATGTGCTTCAAGTACTAAAAGTATATTTTTATAAAAACTGTACTTGCAGTAAATATAATATAATAAAATATGAATAAAATAAATGGCCTCTTAAGTGTTTTTAAGAAACATAGTCATGAAATTGTCTCTCTTTAAGTCACTAAAATGCACTTTTAAAAAGTGCACTGCAATAATTTCAAGTTAAATGCATCACTTTAAAATTACGTGTGAAATTATTACATTTAATAATCCTTTCTGTTTTAAGGTGCACCTATTTTGATATGCTGCCTAACATACTTAAACACATATAAAGTCCTTGATTTTAATTTGAACTGTATAGTGCCTTATTCGATATTGCATGTAAAAGGAATATATTTTAAATGCACTTATTTGCAGTTTAGTATGCATATTTATGCAATATTTCAAAGACAATAGAAGTATTAAATTACTCGCTATTAACAAACCATTAACTATGACTTTTGTCTCAATGAACTTCTAATTTGCTGCTGATTAATTGTTAGTATAAGGTAAGATAGGGATGTAGAATATGGTCATGCAGAATATGTGTTTTATAAGTATTAATAAATGCCTAAATGTTAATAATAGTAGTTAGTAGTTAATAGTGAGAATTGGTCCCAAATCTAAAGTGTTACCAAGTTGGTCAAAAATACTCTAAGTTCATCTAATTGCATATAATATACATTTTTCATTTAATTGTGAATGACATGCAGTTAGCTGAATGAAATCATTACACTCAGTTCGCATTGAAGTATGCTCTTTTAAATGATATTAATTTGTTAATGAGGATGTTGGAAGGATTCCTGTAAATGTTCCCTTACTGTAACTTCAGCTCTGGGTTGTGTTAAATGAAAGCTTGTGGCTGGTTTCAGATCCTCTGCGCAGGAATGTGGAAACCAGCACATTATATACAGTAAAACTGCCATTATATAGACAAGAGTGTGTGCATTACATTTTTAAATGTTTGCAAAAATCTCTTTTCGTGGTCTAAAAACGATAGAAGGGCATATGACATTAGCACAACACCAGAGTGAGTAATTGATGACCTTATTTTCATTTTTTGGTGAACTTTTGCTTTACTATGCAGCGTGATGTTTGCTACGAGAGACTTTCTATTAGTTTAGATTAGCTGTGATGTTTTCACGGTTGGATCATGTGTCATATCTCTTTCTCCGTCTTCCCTTTCTGTGTGTTTCTTGGCTCCTCGAAGTGGCTGGTTTCTACTGTAAGTACTCGTCCTGAACTCACTGTTTTGAACTGGTTTGCACGTGATTATGGGCTTGTGGCATGAAATGTTTGTTCAGAAGCATGCGAACATGCATCGGTGTGTTGGAGTGTGTTCCAAGCCGATAAGACTTCATCTGTAAATAGTGAACAGCTCGAAGCCGAACACCTTTGAGCCACTGACCTCCTCTTTCTCTTTCCTCTGGACACTGACAGACATTCCCGATCAGGTGATCCGCGTGTTCAAGGCCGACCAGCAGAGCTGCTATATCATCATCAGTAAAGACACCACAGCTAAAGATGTCGTCTCACATGTGGTCAGTGAGTTCAGCCTCATCGCCGCTCCAGAGACATACTCACTGTGTGAGGTTTCCATCAGTCCTGAAGGAGTCATCAAACAGCGCCGACTGCCCGAGCAGCTCTCAAAACTAGCGGACCGCATCCAGCTCAACGGCAGGTAAGCAGAACCAGCTCATCGCTCCACTGACATCCATTCATACGCATTCAAACGTGGGTTAAAGGAGGGACAAGCTTCTGCGGATTTCACAGCATTTCAGAGTGAAGACGTGTGACCAGGAGACAGTGCTGAGTAGATCACTTACAATACTGTAGTCTGTTACTGATTTAAATTGCATGACAAAATTTTAGTTAGAAACACAATTACATTACACATTTTAGGTAATATAATCAGACTGCTTTTGATCTGACTCAGTTACCACTTTGATTTAAATGAGTGCTGTCAGTCGATTAAAAAACATTTTTTTCTGATATTAGAAGTCAGGTAATAGCGATTCATCCCACCTAACATTAAAGTATTTAAATATACATTCTCATTGCAATAATTTAATTTCACATTACATTTCCAAATTAATGTAGAAACTACATAAATACAGTTTATTTTTTATATTTGTTTAGTGGCAATACTACTACTTTTTTTTCTGATATTTTATCACTGAGTAGCCATTCAACATTACAGTATAATTACTGTAGATAGTAGAACTATCCATTTTAACATTTATTAGACTTTAAAAAGTAACAACTTTCAATTTAAGTGAACTTTAATCAATCTTCACATAAACCCATTATAATAAATGTCATCTTCAGCAAGTAGGAAATAGTCAGAAATAGAATTAAGTTACATTAAAATCGAAATTAGATGTAGATGAATCCTTAAAGCTACAGAAGGCTCTTTATTCTTTTGTTCTTTAATGAACAATAGCATATCAGAGATATGTTCATAAATCTGACAAATATCAAACAAATACTTACGTGCACATGTTTAAAGCAGGTTTAATCATGTTTTTGGTAACTTTGTGGCTTAATTGCTGACATAACAATGGCGGTGCAGGCTCATAGTTTTGTTTTGTGCCTTTATATGAAATTATATACAGCATGCACCGCCGTGTTTTTGCGTGCAATTGAAGAGCAGACTCTACAAACACTTATAACGGCTGACTGTACAATTCATTTTTAATGACATATTTAAATAAAACGCCAAAATAAATGCAATTCTTGTCAAGAAAAAAAGAGACAGAAGCAGTAGTTGTGAGTTGGGTGGACAATTAATTTTTAAGGTTTGAAAATGACTGTAAAATACAAATAAATGCAAATAGTTAAAAATAAACTATACTATGTTTTCCTTTTTGAGTGAAGAATTCTGATTTCATTTACATTCTGATTTCAGTGTGCATCACATTTAGTTTATTAGTTATGTTAATACTGTGTAATCCAAATTGATACAAAACATTTTATGCTATTCAAATCCATAAATCTTGATGGATCCATGAGGGACACCGTGATGTGCGCTTGCGTGACAAGACTTTACAATAGTCCCATCGTTTGTATGTTTGCTCAGGTACTACCTGAAGAACAACATGGAGACAGAGACGCTCTGCTCTGATGAAGACGCTCAGGAGCTCCTGAGGGAGAGTCAGATCGGGCTCCTGCAGCTCAGTACTGTGGAGGTGGCAGCGCAGCTCTCCATGAGAGACTTCGGCTTGTTTCGTAACATCGAGTCCACCGAGTATGTGGACGACTTGTTTAAGCTGGACCCCGGCGGTGGAGGCGGCAGCAACCATCTGAAGCAGTTCGAGGAGGTCATCAACCAGGAGACCTTCTGGGTGGCCTCTGAGATCCTGCGCGAGCCCAACGCGCTCAAACGCATGAAGACCATCAAGCACTTTATCAAGATCGCCCTGCACTGCCGCGAGTGCAAGAACTTCAACTCCATGTTTGCCATCATTAGGTGAGTCCGTTGAGCTGTTTCGCAGTGATTGTAAGAAAAGTATTTCACTTTTTCAATATGAGATACACCTGACACTCGCTCAGAGTGTGTAGTCTATTAAAGATACATGAACCTCTCATTCAGCGCTTTCACTAATTTTTACCCCAAGCCTCATTCATTTCCAGCTCTGCTTCAGATAAGCCTAGTATCTGATCAGTTTTATGTGATTAGAAGATATAAATGCATTCTCAAATAATTGCAACAGCATGTTATGAACATTTTAATACGATTCTATTAATCTGTTAGTGTGCATTTATATCGCTTATTGCACTTCTATTTTTATTTGGTATATATGCATATTAAATATTTGTTGTTCCTGTTCATTGCTATGGTTATCACCAGGGGATGCATTTTTGCAGGACACAAAAATGAAATAATTTTTTTTTTACATCTTCATTTTATTTTGTATTTTTTATATGAATAATAATAAAAAGAAACTTTGATGCTGCTGAAACATTTGCAAAAAGATATTTTTTTCCACAGTCGCGTACATTTATATTCAGTCAGAATAGACACACTGTACCCATATTTCTAAACTATCCACAAGACAAAATAATCCATAACTGACAATTTACAAAAATGATCATGTTAAAAAGTTAACATGCTCTTTGCTCCACAGTGTGCGCAGCTTCATCAGAACATAAAATGCAGTTTTATGATCGCTCTTATTTTTGAAATGGTTCAACATCTGTTTGATTGTGTGAACTCGACCGTACAGAACCGTACGTGATGTTCATGTGCTGTGTTTTTATGTGCTCTTCAGTGGTCTTAATCTGGCTCCAGTAGCTCGACTGAGAAGCACGTGGGAGAAACTACCCAGCAAGTATGAGAAACTGTTCCGTGATCTCCAGGACATCTTCGACCCATCACGAAACATGGCCAAATACCGCAACATCCTGAGCAGCCAGAGCGTACAGCCTCCCATCATCCCGCTGTTTCCTGTGGTCAAGAAAGACCTCACCTTCCTGCACGAAGGTCAGTAGGTCGAGTTCACCTTCTGAAATACACATGTGCAGTGCTGGGTAGATTACCTACAAATCGCTCAGACGAATGTGTCTGTGTCTGTATTGTTTTCATGAGTCTTAAAACTGTCTGTCATCTCTTATCTTTCTCAGGTAACGATTCCAGTGTTGACGGCCTGGTGAATTTCGAGAAGTTACGAATGATCGGCAAGGAGATACGCAATGTGGTGCGCATGACGTCAGCCAACATGGACCCAGCGCTCATGTTCAGACAGAGGTGACGGCTGCAGACGTTCGCACACAGCCATAGAGAGCATGAACTGAAAGTACACAAGAAATCTAAAATTACTTCGGCTTTTATTGTGAACAATTCATCAGTACACGTCAGTGATGCGCGGGTTGATCCGCGGTTACGAGTCATCCAAAAATATTTTTAATGATATTGGGGTCGCGGTCAGTCGGGTCATTTGAAATAAAGATGCCAATTAAACCTTTGTAATTTATATAGTACTAGACACAATTTTGAAATACATAGGCCTACACTTTATTAGCTGAATAACTGGCGCGAATAGAGTGACCACCTGTCCCGCTTTACGTTGTACTGTACAGCAATTTTACCCTTTGTCGCGCCTCACGCTAATTGAGCATCTGTCCTGCTTTTTCATTCGACCCTGCATAATGAATACATGGATACGTCCATAGACATACTGTTAACTTATGTCCAATAGTTCAGAGGAGAGCAATAAACGCGTTAGTCGATAGGCTGAGTCGTACGTTAATCAAACTGTTGACTGGTGCATGAACGCCTCCAATAATATCAAATTTGAGAGCGCCCGCGCTGTTCGCACAGGTTTAGCAGCCGCGGCCACGAAAAGGAGAAAATGCACTTTTAATAGCGAATGGACTCCTGTAGATGGCGAAGCAGAGACAGCTTTTTGCATTTGATGCAAGAAAAAAAGCACATCATCAAGAAACATGTCAACCAATGCAATCGTTTTTCAATAAACCAAAATGACCCACAGGCTGACAAAGTTTGGGCAGCAGAAGTGAGGAGCATTTATCATGCCGTACATCACACATTCATATCGCTCTACAGACTGCAGTAAGTTTCCCCAGATTCTGAAATAGCTAAGAAAAAAGCTGTAGAAACTTGGGTGATATTTTGGGTCAGGTAGTGTCTTAATCTTTTAGTCGGTGGGTTTAAAAAGAAATATAGTCTATATATTACAGAAAGCTTGAAATGTCTACTTTTAAACGAAAATATTCAAACTAAAATAAATAGTCTACTCTCTGATTATGTAATCCATATGAAATGTGTGTTTCTCTCTGGCGTTCATGGCGAGTCCGCTTCGACAACTTCATCGACACAGAAAACAGCAGTTTATTACTAAACAATTACATGTCTCCTTGCTAATTTAGACACATTCATAATCGTTACCAGTTCTTTGTGCCGAGTCTTATATGTGCGGTCATAACGCTTATTATCCTGTAGGCTATAGCCTATTTAAGTAATTAAATGAATATAAAGGGGTGACGCATTTAGTACTTTTAAAAAATGCGGGTCAGGAAGCGGGTCGGGTACAATATTTTCTTTTTCTTTTTTATTGCGGTCCGAGTTGGGGGCGGGTTAGTTGAAAACATCGGTCAGGTGCGGGTTGTTTATACCTTGACCCGCGCATCACTGGTACACGTTACTATTAAAAGAAAATGTTGTTGAAGGTGAATGTCACAGGCATGACAGCTGATAAAAAAAGGATTGGGTTTAGGATAGCTGAACAGTTAAAAAATGCTTGATCGGTCCCAGTCTCGATCCTTGATATCGGCTCAGGACATCCCTACTTCATAATCTGACCTCACCTAAAGTTAGTCATTCATTTAATGCCATCGAGTCGCTCGCACACTTGCAGCGTATGTTTTCTTTCTTTCTCTTGTAGGATCAAGTGTAGTATTTGTTGGTGGTGCTTCTGTCTGTCTGAGTGTTTCTCTCTTTCTGTTCACCTGTTTTCTGCCTCTCGTTGGCTTTGCTTACAGGAAGAAGAGGTGGAAGAGTTTAGGGTAAGTGTGCTGTCCTGCATGTCCTGAATGTGTCATGACCATTAACCTGGACACAACATCTCCTGCGTCTCTTCCTTTCTCTCTCTCATTCTCTAAACCATTGATCATCACGTAAGGGATCATGGTCTTCGCTTTCGAGTTATTTGTGGATTTTTTGCATTAATGGAACTGAACACATTGCATGGCCACGTTACGCTGCTGTAGTCATAGGTCGCTACGAGTGGCAAGTATATGAGGTTCAATGTTTCATATTCACGAAAAAATGGAAGGACTTTTACAAATAGAGTTCTACAAATACACTACTGGTTTGGAAAAATTAAGATTTTTAAATCTCTTCACACCAAGGCTATTTTTGCTCATTTATTTGATTAAAAAAACTGTAAAAACAGTAATATTGTGAAAAATTATTTACATTTTAAATAACTGTTTTCCATGGGAATATTTTGTAAAATATAATTTAATCCTGTGATGCACTGCTGTATTTTCAGCATCATTCCTCCAGTCTTCAGTGTCACATGATCTTCAGAAATCATGAAAATATGATGATTTACTGCTCAAGAAACATTTCTGATTATTATCAGTGTTGAAAAAACTTTATATTTTTTTGTGTAAACAGTGATAATTTTTTTTTCTTTAAGAATTCTTTGATAAATAGAAAGTACAAAAGAATAGTATTTATTTGAAAAAGAAATTATTTTTTATCAATTCCATGCTGAATAAATGTATTATTATTATTTGTCCATCTTACTGACCCCAAACGTTTTACCTCTAGTGTACATACAAGAACCTCATAACCATACATGAAAAACACAGAAATCGATTTTCATTTTTTTCTTTGCAAGGCCAGAAAAATAAAAGCTGTCCTCCCATTTATAAGTGAAGGCAGGAATGAAGCATCTGGCGTATTTGTCTCACTCCTCATCCGCTCCGTTTCCTCAGGTCTCTGAGTCAGGGCAGCACTAACTCAAACCTGCTGGACGTTCAGGGCAATCACAAGAAGCGTGTGCGCCGCAGCTCTCTGCTCAACGCCAAGAAGCTGTACGAGGACGCCCAGATGGCACGTAAGGTGAAGCAGTACCTGGCTCACCTGGAGGTGGAGACGGACGAGGAGAAGTTCCAGATCATGTCTCTGCAGTGTGAAGCGGCCTACAGCACACGTGCGTATCATACATGACCATATTCTACAGCCCTAAACTCAACAACCACCTTATCAACTATACATTTTATATAGTATAGTTTACCAGAACTCTCTGTTTTTGCTTTACATTTTGAAATTAAACAGTTAAGGCGAAACACTGCAGGTGAATAGGGCAAAAAAAAAAAACTAATAGTTATCACCTGTTGATTGATTACATTGATTATTGCAAACATTTATTGTATTACAAGTTTTAAAAAATGTTATGTTTAAATATGCAAATGAGGCATTATTTAATTAAATATGTGCTAATTTGCATAAACGTCTAGTTCAAAAATCTGAACACTAGATGAAGTCAGTTTAAAAAAATTTGTTTATTTTTTTTGACATATTAGAGTCACTTTTTTTTTTTTACAGAGGGAATTCTGGTTATCTTTTTTTGTCACTCCATAATTCAGAAAATACTTTGAACAGCCAGAAAACAATACATTTTCACAATTTTGGGGGGAATAAAATGTTGTATATAATCAAGGAAAATATATATGAACAAATCCCTCTGTAAAAACCTTCAGAATATAGACAAGAATAAAAATGTCAAGTTTGGTGTGTGTAAGTGCTACTGAAGTGGAGATTTATGGCTCAGTGTTGAAGAAAAAACTCATTTTGAGAAAACGGCTTTTAAAAATATGTATTGTAATTGAAATCTATTGACACAAACAGATAAAGTGCTATAAAAGAAACACTTAACAGTGTCTTTTGGATGTTTTCCTTCCACTAGTTTGAAAAAGCACTTTATGAAAAACCAAAAAGCCCAAAATCTCAAAATTGACAGGTGCATGAAAAAACTGTGTTTTTGCCTGCAGTGTCTCAACTTAAATATGGAGCACTGGAGATTTTCCTATAGCCTCTGACAAAATGAATGATGTCCCCCAGTGAAACTCAGCTGTGTGTGTGTTCTTCCCCTGCAGTGTCTAAGAACCTGAGCGAGCGGCGGTCAGCTAAATCAGACATGTCCCCGGTGTCCATGCGCTCCTCCGGTGTGTCTTCAGCCAAGCCTCAGAACCGCGTCTCTCAGGTGCTGCAGGTTCCTCCCGTCAGCCTTTACCCTCTGCGCAAGAAGAGCATCGCCAAAGACCTGTCCGCTTCCTTCAGTACGTGACCCATCACAAGCTTTCTGAAGCAACACAATACTGCGATCATCATCTTCATCTGGATTATTTCAGTCCTCATAATAATTGATGCAGAATTTTACATAATAACCAAAATAAGGGCACACGTTGAAGTATATTTTATTTACCATTTTCATAATGAGCATCACTTCCACTACAAAACATCAACGACACAAAGATACAAATACAAAACGTATTAAATTTATTAAAACCTATACTGTACAGAATTTAAAATTTTAAGAATTAATACAACTTTCAAGTATTTCATGTGCAAATTATTTATTTTGAGTTTTATATTTTTTAAAATGTTTTTTTACTTTTTTAGCCTCTGAATACATTTGAGATGTTAATAGTTTTTTGCTTTAAACATTATCAGAGCAATTGTGAAAAATCAACCAGATCTTCACATTTTTTTGTATTCTTATCAAGTAAACCTACTAAGAAAAAAAATATTAGGTGTTGTTTTCTAAAAAAATTATTTCCTAAATGTTTATACTTAAAAAATGGGTCTATGGGTAAGAGAAATTAACTTTATGCAAAGAGAAACTCGACATAGCTTTTTCTTGTTTCAAGTTGAAACACTTTTTTTTTCTTATGTAATTTTGCTTCTCAGGTTAATGTATCTTGATTTAAGAATGTTTCCATATTTGAAATGGAAAACGACATAAATACCGAGTAAGAAAATCATGCTTCATAGTGCGAAAACATTGAGAGGTGGGTTGTATAATTTCATTAGGGATAATAATACCTTCTTCTCTCCATCATTTCTTGCTCTGTCCTCACTACCACTCTGAAGAAAGGTAGCAAATCAAACGAAACGAACGAATGTGACCATACAAATAACCACAGAGCATCATTGTGTTTATGGTGGATTAGCGGCTCCCTCTGCTGTCTGAACTGTGTCAGTGCTTTCTGAAACACAGTCTGCTGTTCTCTTCAGGTCCACACTCACCTCAGGTGCTGAAGAAAGCAGCCGATGACATCAGCATCAAGAGAGCAGACGACACAGCCACCGTCTCGTCCCTGAGCTCCAGTCCTACCGTCTCTCCACAGGGATCTCCTCGCAAAGGTACGACCCTGATCTTCAGCCGTATTCAGCTCAGGAGTGGCTCTCAAGTCTTGTCATGTATTTACTCTAAACGGAAGCAGTAGTTATATTTGATACATAGATTTCGAAGGCTGCTAAATTATCGAGACAGAACAATGTCATGCTTTACAGTGTTAATTGTGTCTTTCTTGATATCCATGCTTCAGTGTTTCTGAAATATTCCCATCATTCCCTCACAGTGGGCGGAGCTCCCAGACAGAACTGCGCTCAGCCGAACCTGTCGGGTTCGTCCTCGTCTCTGGCCAGCGAGGTCGGCGTCAGGACGGCAGGAGGACGCTCGGGTGGCATAGGTGAGGCTTTCCTCCACAGACAGATCCTGAGGATGACCTGTCAGACAGAGACAGGGACAGGAAGAGACACACAAGCGCTTCAGGTCCCCCTTCAGACTCTTGAGAGACAGGAGCGAGTCCAGGGACAGAACTAGGACAGTGAGACAGTCTGAAGACAGACAGAAACTTTAACTCAGTCGAGGATGAAGCTCCTGTCGTCGTTTATTCAGATTCATCTGTGCATTTGAATCATTGAAGGTGCATGTCAAGAAAGCTTGAATGTGTGATACGGTCTGGTTATGTTTCGTGAGTGAATGATGACAGTATCGTTGCTTGCTCAGCGAGTCAGCTCTTCTTCACTGTTTCTCTGTAATGATCTGACTGTGAGCTTTCCATCAGTTGTGTATTAAAGGCAGAGCTTTGTGTTGTGCTCTCAGGTCCGTCTCCTCTCTCTCTCACAGGTTATGCCCTCATACCCTCCGGCAGGTCTGACCTGTCCGACTCCAGCGAGATCTCCTCGCGCTCCAGCATCGTCAGTAACGGCTCAGTGGACTCCATGCCCCCAGCGCCCTCCATCAGCGTCCGGTCAGAGACGCCCACACACACTCCAGCCCACTGCAGTCAGCCCGGCACGAGGTAGTGTATCCCACAACACCTCAGAGCGTCTCCAGCTGAAGCAGCTTGTGCTAATCGTTTCTGCTGGACTCATGATGTCTGTGCTGTAATGAGAGTTACTTTTTATGTTGCTACCCAAGTGAATGTATCTTATTTAAGAGTCTTTAGACATTTGCACTGAAAACAAGACAGACACACTGAGCAAGCACAGCACTGTGATCAGAAGGTAGAGGAAAAGTTATTTCCTTATTCCGATGAGTGGGAGCAGTTTTTGTTTTATTATTATGATTTTATTAAAGTAATGGAGAGCTTTTGGAAATTGCATTTTCAAACTTTGAATTTTACTAATAAAAGACATTGACGTTTAGAGACCATATTGACATATTGTGTTCCATTCAATACACTTGACTTAAATTTACTGTTAAATGGTATAACAAAAGTCCCAGCAGTTGAAAGTAGTAATACATTTCAAAATAAGAGTCCTGCTCTATTTTGGGCTTGCTTATAATCAAAAGTACCGCATTATGCATTAAGATTTTTTTCTTTCTGGATATTATTGGTATTTTGGTTACATAACAAAGTTTATCTGCTGTTTAATTCAAAGTTAACTAATGCGTCTTCTCTCTGTCCATCACGGGAAGGTTATTGCTTCCATTGTCTTCTTTGGATAAAAGCATCTGCTTAAATTAAATTAAATGTAAATTTAACACATCCAGTATACAGACTTGCCTCTTTAAACACAAGATTATAATATCGTCCAATATCCCTCAAATGCAAATGTTTATGTATTGATAAATCGATATGTAACCCAGTTTGAATTCATATGTACAGCATAAAATATTTTAACCTTGCATTATGTTTCACAGCTGAATGCGATGTATGTGTGTTTAGTCAGTGTTTTTCTTTCGTCCCAGTTCATCTTCCGCTCAACACCTTGCCGTGAGGGAGAGCAGCTTGATGTTGTCCAGCAGCGCGGAGGAGCTGACGGTTCCCGAGCAAACCTCCGTCTCTGAGCTGGCCGACAGCGGCCGCGGGAGCTGGACCTCCTGCTCCAGTAACTCTCACGACAACCTCCAGACTCTTCCAGGCCAGCGAGCTCTGGACCTGCTCAGCCATCGCCACACGCCCCTGTGCGCCCCCATCGCAGAGGGGACAGCGGAGGACAGCTGCTCCAGAGACGGATCTGAGCTCAGACAGAGCTGGACGTCCTCCAGTTCCCTGTCGGACACCTACGAGGGCAGCTACAGCACCGTCAAACGCAAGACGCAAGATCAGCAAATCACAGAGGCTTCGTACAAGACCGTCACGTCCAGCACGGAGAAGGGGCTCATAGGTGAGCGTCAGTCTACGAGTCCACCGTCCTCTCGCGAGATGATTAATGTGCAGCTGGCTCGCTTGTGTCTTCATAGCTAGTGTTAGGGGGTCAGTTTTATGTGTGTGTGTGTGTGTTTTATAAATACAATGAAAACAAGTAGATAGACTAAAAATTGAATTTTCAGTTTGAAAAACAATGGAACATTCTGTAAATTTGTGTCACACAGGAAGTGATCATCCTTTTAAATCCTGGTATTCAATCAGTCATGTTAGCAAAAAAACTCACATGATCAAATAAGTAGCTAGTTATATCGGTAGCTGTAATCTAGTTACCACTGAGGAGCGTCGCTGTGACACATTTGAGTGTCAGAAAATTAAAAACAGAGCACTTTTACTGCACGAGAACAGATGTGAGGAGCTGGGTCGAGCGCTCGAGGGTTAATGTGAATCTGCTTGTGTTGTGTCAGTGTCTCAGTGAATGTCTTTTTGAGTTACGTACCCCGTTTCATTCATTGATGTTTGCTTTGTGTGTTTGTGTGTGTCTGTGTGTTTTGTTTCTTTCCGTGCTCCTTCCCCTTCATCACGTCACTTCCTGCACCTCTCCTCCTGCTTCCTGCCAGTGTATTGTGTAACGTCACCCTGCAAAGACGATAGGTTCAAAGCGCCGCCCCCGACTCCGCCGGGGTACCAGGGCCTGACGCTGGGCGACGTGCAGGACGGAGGAGGCTTGCGGCCGGCCCACGTAAAGCCGCCCGAGTATAGCGTGGCCTTGCAGAGGTGCAAGCTGCGCCACAGCCTCGCCAGTGTTACTCTCCGTTCTCACGCCGATAGTGAGGAGGGTATGTGCTCAAACCCCGCAGAGCAGAGAAACACGTCCGGCTCACATTTCACCCCTCAGTCACAAGACCTGAAGGATATTTGACAGCAAGAAAACACCATCTTTGGCTACTTCTACATCACACTAGTATTTCTTGTGCTGAATTTTGTTGTAAAGTGATATCAAGGCATTGCACTTGTCAATTGTGTAATTTTGGACACTTTTATGACGTGCTGTTTCAGACTAATGAAAAGAAAACAACTAAATGCCTTTCCCTGCTAGGAATTTTCTTTCCTTTTTAAAAATATTATTTGCCAATGTAGAGACTTACATTGAACACTAACATTTTTTAAAGGATAGAATTAGTGACTGCACTGGGTTTATTTAAATGCACTTCATCTATTTGCATCAGTTCCATATCTTTAAAAGATTTGATCCAGAAATCTCAAATTCAGCAGTAAATCAAACTTTACAGATCTATTCCTATCTATATTTCGAATGCTTCTCCAGAAGGGTTTGTTCATATACAGTACAGACCAAAAGTTTGGAAACATTACTATTTTTAATGTTTTTAAAAGAAGTTTCTTCTGCTCATCAAGCCCGCATTTATTTGATCAAAAATACAGAAAAAACTGTAATATTGTGAAATATTATTACAATTTAAAATAATTGTTTTTACATTTATTATACTTTAAATGATCATTTATTTCTGTGATGCAAAGATGAATTTTTAGGATCATTATCACATGATCCTTTAGAAATCATTCTAATATGATGATTCATTATCAAAGTTGGAAACAGTTCTGCTGCTTAATATTTTTTCTCAACATGTGATACTTTTTTAGGATACTTTGATGAATAAAAAGTAAAAAAAAAAGTAAAAAAAAAAAAAAATATATTTATATATATATATATATATATATATATATATATATATATATATATATATATATATATATATATATATATTTTGTAATAACAATATACACTACTGGTCAGTAATATGGGGTCAGTAATTTTCTTTTTTTTTTTTAAATAAAATCAATACTTTTATTCAGCAAGGATGTTAAATTGATAAAAAGTGATAGTAAAGAAAATATATTATTAGAATATATATCATTAGAATTTTTATTTTTATTTTGAATAAATGCAGTTCTTTTTACCCTTTTATTGATCAGATATATTCGACAGCAGAACTGTTTCCAACATTCATAATAAATCAGAATATTAGAATGATTTCTAAATGATCATGTGATCGCCTGATGTTACATGTGACACTGAAGGCTGGAGGAATGATGCTGAAAATTCAGCTTTGCATCACAGGAAAAAAATATTTTTTTAAAGTATATTGAAAAAGAAAACTATTATTTTAAGTTGTAATAATATTTCACAATATTACAGTTTTTTCTGTATTTTTGATCAAATAAATGCAGGCTTGATGAGCAGAAGAAACTTCTTTCAAAAACAGTAAAAATAGTAATGTTTCCAAACTTTTGGTCTGTACTGTATCTGTCAATACTGTGGTGATGTAGAAGTGCTTTACAGTATAAGGGGGCATTCTCACAAAATGCATCTAAAAACATTAAATGCAGAGCTCAGGATTGGATTGTAAAACAGCGCAGCACAGAATGCATCCTCTGCAATGTTGCTGTCAAATAAAACAGTCTTGCCAATTTGCTTCTGGAAACAAAAGCTTGCAACGCTTGCCCCGCCTCCGGTCTCTTCTGATTGGTCCACTGTTTCGGAACTTGTGAGCGGCGCTGTGTGTAAAAGTTGAAATTCTTTTAACTTAACACAGAGTTTTTTATGAGAAACATAAACATGATGAACATATCACACAAAAGTAGAAAAAAACATTCTGTATGAATGACCCCTAAATTCTATGAGTGCACAAAGTCATGACAATCCAACTTACCACATGCATGAACCTTTCCCTGTGTTAACAGTGGGGTGAGATGTGGCCTGGCCGTGTTTCAGTGCCATCGGCTGCTGTAAATAGCATTGCTGTGGGTCAGTGTTGATGAAGCGCTCAGTGATGGTTTGAACCCAGCGTCATGTGCTTGTTCTCCTGTGTGTGTTTCAGATGAGCAGGTTTCTGCCGTGTGACCGGATCTCAGCGCTTCACGGACAGAGATGGTACTCTACAGGTTTGGAGGTCATTTAATGACAAAACAAGCCTCTTCTTGATCATCGACCAACTCGAGACGGATGTTTTTAAGTGACCGGTGAAGAAAGATCTCTCAGAAATGAAGCCCCACAGTCTCCAAATGCTTTTTTAAGCTGACGTCTTACTTTCCGGCCACTGTTCGGCATCTGCTCAGCTCTGATTGAGCGTCACACCGTGTGCATGCCCAACACAGATCAAACATGATCAGAGACTAACCTTTCTGGTACTTTAAAGATGCACACTCGTGAAGTGTGAGATCAGGACGTTTCGGCGGCGACGCATGATTTCAGCATCTGACGTGTTTACACACATTCTCGGTTTACAGTGTTTCTTCTCGCTGAAATGCGCATCATGCTGCGTCTGCCTGTTTTTTTACGCAATATGGACGGTGCGTGTGCGTCGTCTGGTTTGTACAGTCTCAGCGGTTGGATTTGCTACTCCTGTCGTTGTACATAGTGAGCGAGATCAATAATGCTTGTCAAAGGAAAATATATTTATATGCTAGATGTGCATTTTCATTCCTTGTTGGCTCATGCTCTTTGGACGAGAAGTTTTGTATAGAATGCAAAAATGGTTTAATAGTTGTTGCTCTGTAAGCAAACAAATACATTTGTACATGGACTAAACCTTAGATGTATAGGATTGAAATGAAACAAGTAAATGTATTATATTACAGGACATAACTGGAGTATTAGATTTTTATTCTTACTTTACCTCTCTGAACCCAGATGCTTCTCTTCTTCTTATTTTTAGTGTGTGTTGATTGTGTTAATGATATATAAGCAGAAGGGTTTTTTACTGTATGTTTGGTTGTAAATGAATGTTACTGATCATGTACAGCTGAGAAGAGAGTGCGCTATATAAACTGTATTTTCACTATTTTGTTGAAATAAATCTGGGGTTGTGACTGCTCCTGTTACTGGGCAGAAGTCTGTGTTTCTCCTAAACTCTGCTAGAAATGATACGGCCTTTCAAAGCGCCTCATCTTTGTACAAATACCCTGGAACCTGAGCATGGATTTCATATTTTGTCAGAATTTGGTTTGCTTCTTTGCACTGGAGCTAAACTAGCATGATTCTCCAGACCGAAGATGATCCAGCATCAACACCGTGAAAACTTCTGAGCATAAAAAGTTATTTACTTTGAATAGTTTTATTACTAGAAGCCTTCTTTCATTACCATAGATTTATGGTTTTCTAATAGAAGACCAACAAATCTAAGAATGCTAGCACTAATAATAAATATAACACAATGCAGAGCCGAAACAAACAAACAAAACACAAATCACAAAAAAAGTGGTTGAAAGATAAAAATGGACGCATGTTTACGCCACTGTCAGAAATAGATAAAAAATTCATTTTGACTTTTTATCTCACAATTCAAAGTTCCCAGACTACTCTGAGCTTTACGTTTCAGAAAAACTACCATCACTAAAACTGAAAGATGGCAACCCTTCAAAATAAAAGTTTGGATTAACTTGAGGAAATTATGACAATGCATTACTTCCTGCTGTTACAGACCATTCTTCTAAAGTGCTAAGGATAAAAACAGGCATTGTTTAGTGAAAAATAACTAAAAATCCTGAATGCATGCCATTGATCCATCAGTAATGAACATCCGAGAGCAGCAGGTCAGGTCCCAATGTAAAATCAAGCGATGATTTATTGAATGATTCTCTATCGCTGATCTGTAATGAGCTTAGGACATCTGAATATTCAGCAGCACGTTCAAAGCCCCGCCGAGTTGACAGAGAATATTTAAGACCATTAAATGGATGTTTTTTTTTCTTTCTCATCTCATCTGCTTCTTCCACGGCTGAGACTTCTGGAAATTATTCCAAACTGCTCTTCACAATATGCATTATAGATCACAAGAGCAGCTCTCGCAGTCCAGACGGAAGAGAATTAAAGGATCATAAAACGGAAAGAAGCATTAATTGCTCTTCTTGTTCAAATTTGATGCATCTCTTTAAGATTTCTTTGCCTTCCAGCACAAAGCCGATTGATTCTTCACTTGTGCTCTCGGAGGGCCAGTAACATAACTTTAGAAACACTCTGAAAGTGAACAGGACATAGCAGACTTTTCGATTCATTTTAGTTACTTTTGACCTAGCTTGTTGATCCATGGATTTAAATAGGATCATCTTGTACTATATTAATATCAAAATTTAAAGAGAAAGAAAATTATGTCTGTTGTTAGTGCATTAAACATTACGGTTTCCCTATGGGGTCCATTAAGGAACTACAGAGGGGTCTTTTTAAATAACTAAAATCATAAGAAATGACAAATTAAAATAACATTTTTATAAAAAGATTACATTTTTTATGTTTTCTTGCATTTCATTTAAGCTTTAATTTATGTCAGAGAACTGTGAGCATGCAAGTATTTAAATCAATTATTAAAATCTCGGGGTATTTTAATCAAATATTAGAAGAGGTTCAGCAGACAAAAAAAATAATAATAAAAAGGAATCCATGCATTACATGTGATTAAGAAATAATCTAAATCTGTGCATTTTAATGCATTTGTAAGGTTATTGTAATGTGTAATAAATAAAAAAGCAACTGTCGTCTGATTATATGAGTAAAGTGTACTGCTACTTTACTTCAGCTGGATCATGCTGCAGCATCACATCAGGTACATTGAGTTTAATCAAAGGGATGAGGATAAACAAACAAACAAACAAACAAACAAGCATGTTTTCAGTAAGTAAATCAAAAGAATCGGTTTTTGGGAGAACAACTGAAGCTCAGGAGACACATGATCGTAGTTCCACAGATTCACACTAGGTGTCAGGGTCCATTCATCCTCGAGCTCCTGTGTTTCAGATTAAACCCGAGGAAAACAAGTGTGGAGAACTCAGACATGTAGATGTGTGCAAACAAAACCTTATAAAACTTACACGAACTGGCTTGTTTAAAATAACCATAAAAATATCAAATTTCCCTGCAAATGGGAAATGTGCAATCTTTCATTATTTAGGTATCTTCCCACCATTTGCCTTAAATACAGCTTCAAACCTTCCTAGAACAAATTGATACAGCTTCTGAATGTAGCCTATAAAAACATCTGCCAGTTGTTTCAGAGATATTACTTCGATCCACTCTGGTTTGATCATAGTCAGGTGATTTGTCTCTCTGCTCAAACTCTTCAGGTTTTATAAACCATCTTTTTAGCACTGCTGTCTGTGATTAAAGATTTAGCAGTCAGCTCTTTCACTGATGTCGGCTTTGTTAAGTTCTCCGTGGACCCTTATTGAGGAATCGGGGTCTTCTTCACAGTGAATATTGAGGTTTTTGTCACTTTGTTGCAGTAGTTCTGTGTTGTCTGGCCACAATCCTTAGTGACTGACAGTAGGGGTCGGATTGTGTTAGATTATGGATAATATCAATAACCTGAGAGAAAAACAAAAGATGTCTTGTGTGTGTGTGTGTGTGTGTTTAGTCACCTATAGTGCTGGTAAAAATGACTGCATGCCAAAGTGCTGCACAAAAACAGTAACAGCAATAAAATACCAGAAAATAATAGAAACAAACATTAAATTAAATACAAAGACATCATTTTTGATTTGTATATAAAGCATGCCCTGATTTAACTTTAACTGCAAGAAGAACGAAATCTAGAAAAGATTAGATTGAAATAAAAACACTCAAACCAACACACACACACGGATGGATGTTTGTGGAAGTGTGACCTCTGTGTCAGTGTGAGTGTGTTAAGGGTTAATGAAAGTGTGTTGTTCAGCTGAGCAGTGACACAGAGCTGACAGCAGAGCTGGGAAAGACGCTCTCACACACACACACACACACGCACACACACACACACACACTGTTATGAGTCTAGACAATAATGGCAGCTAATGGAACCTTATTGTAAAGTGTTACAGCTTAAAGACAGATCAAGAATACTGGTTGATCAAATAAACTGGTCGATCGGCTCTGTGCTTGTCTGATGAAACACTGAATCCTGGGTGTATTTGTGATCTGGAAAAGTGTGAGTCTCATGCTGTTGACTCAGTAGATCCTCCGGCTCTCATCTCGCTGTATGTGAGACACGCAGGGAACAGAGACTGGATTGAGATGACTCTGAGGAGCCGAGGACTGACGCCGGTGACCTTCTGCAGCGGTGCGTTTGATGACTGCACCACACCACTCCAGAGACACACAGGAATCCTTACATATACTTAACAGGCATGACACATATATGAGAAAAAACAAGAGATCTGAGCCTGCTGAAATCAAACAACTCTCTGCCAGTGTTTAGGGCTTTCAGTCCATTTTAAATGTAATTTAAGTCACATTTAATGAGAAAAGCTTAAAGTTCATTGAGCTTCAACTTCTATCTCTTTATGTTTCACTTTTAGAAAAAAAAAGGCAAAAAAGCTGTCACTGGGAACAAAGCTGTTACATTTGTACCTAAAGTGAGCATATTGAAGCCTTAAACATACATATTCATGACTGCTTTTGTACCTTTTTTTCTTTTTTATTTCAGTGTCTCGACATGCCTTGACTTCACCTTTAATTCATCACTAAAATACATCATTTGAGACGCGTAATTCCTGTATGTTGGCATACAGCTGATTCCTCAGCCGAGGAACTCCTTCAGCAGATGCTCTTACAGTCGTTAGACATTTCCCTTCAGTGTTACACAACATGCAGAGCAACCGTTAAACTTAATGAGTCCCAAAAGATGGCAGCTTACTGTCATTGATTTCCACCATGTTTATCGGCTGGCAGCGGTGGAGTTCTTTGGCTTTCTCCAAACTAACACTCAAGCAGATCTTGTAGGAAATAAAGAGCAGCCGTTCTATCACTCGAGGGTCTATTACAGCAACATGTAAGGCATGTTGTAGACTTCAGATTGCAGCCCTATGTTAATTATACAGCCCTTGCTATTAACCCTGTGTTAAGCTCCTGATTTCATCACATTGCATTGGAGAACTGGGTCACAGTGTTTTGTGGTAATATCTGCTTTTTGTGATGTTTAGCAAGTGCACCCCATGGATTTGTGCATCTCGCCGGGCTTATCTGTGCTTTCTGAACTGACAAGGCAAAATTGTTTTATAAATTGAAAAGTGAGGCGTGCAAAGGGACAATAGAATATTTTGGACCTAAGCTCAGTTTAAAATCATATCAGCTAGCACAGTTTTTATCAGTGGCTTGTGCTGAACATTTTAAAGATAATTGTGACCCTGTGAGATTTACTGGAGCATCTCAGTATTTCTGCAAGAACTAAATCACAATCCAGCTTTAACCCTTTATATAAAAAAGTTACGCAGAGGAGTTAGAGGACAATATATATATATATATATATACACACACACACACACACACACACAGGTGCATCTCAGTAAATTAGAATGTTGTGGAAAATTTTTATTTCAGTAATTCAACTCAAATTGTGAAACTTGTGTATTAAATTAAATGCGCACAGACTGAAGTAGTTTAAGTCTTTGGTTCTTTTAATTAAAATTATTGGTTGCTTCATAAGACCAATAATTAATTGCTTTAATTACTGCCTCAGTGGCATGGAGATGTGGCACTGCTTTGGTGGTCTGGAAGCCCAGGTTTCTTTGACAGTGGCCTTCAGCTCATCTTCATTGTTTGGTGTCTTGTTTCTCATCTTCCTCTTGACAATAGCTCATAGATTCTCTCTGGGGTTTAGGTCTGGTGAGTTTGCTGGCAGACCAACACCATGGTCATTTAACCAACTTTTGGTGCTTTTGGCAGTGTGGACAGGTGCCAAATGAAAATAATAAATGACAATGTAAATCATCATCTTCAAAAAGCTGGACAGCAGATGGAAGCATAAAGTGCTCCACAATTTCTTGGTAAACGGATGCAGTGACTTTGGTTTTCAAAAAACACAATGGATCAACACCAGCAGATGACATTGCAGCCCGAATCATCACAGACTGTGGAAACTTAACACTGGACTTCAAGCGACTTGGGCTATGAGCTCCTCCACCCTTCCTCCAGACTCTAGGAGCTTGGTTTCCAAATGAAATACAAATCTTGCTCTCATCTGAAAAGAGGACTCTGGACCACTGGGCAACAGTCCAGTTCTTCTTCTCCTTAGCTCAGGTAAGACACCTCTGTCATTGTCTGTGGTTCTGCAAATGTCTGTGTGTAGTGGCTCTTGATGCCTTGACCCCAGCCTCAGTCCATTCCTTGTGAAGTTCACTCAAATTCTTGAATCGATTTTGCTTGACAATCCTCATAAGGCTCAGTTCTCTCGGTTGGTTGTGCACCTTTTTCTTCTACACTTTTTCCTTCCACTCAACTTTCTGTTGACATGCTTGGATACAGCACTCTGTGAACAACTTCTTTGGCAATTAATGTTTGTGGCTTACCCTCCTTGTGAACGGTGTCAATGATTGTCTTCTGGACAACTGTCAGATCAGCAGTCTTCCCCATGATTGTGTAGCCTAGTGAAACAAACTGAAAGACCATTTTGAAGTCTCAGGAAACCTTCGCAGGTGTTTTGAGATGATTAGCTGATTGGCATGTCACCATATTCAAATATGATGTGATGTGTGTTGGTGGGTTTTTGTTAAATGTGAGCCAAAATCATCACAATTAAAAGAACCAAAGACTTAAACTGCTTCAGTCTGTGTGCACTGAATTTATTTAATACACGAGTTTCATAATTTGAGTTGAATTGCTGAAATAAATGAACTTTTCCACTGCACCTGTATATTCAGTCCTGAGCATAACTACCAAATTTTTTTTTTAACCCTTTAAATGCTAGTTTGTTAACATAATGTCACTCTTCTTTCTTTTAAAACTTTTCTGTTTGAAAAAAAAAATCTTCCATTTACTACCAGATTATTATTATTATTATTATTATGATTATGATTATTATTATTATTATTGTTGCACTTTTGTTTTTCATTGATTAGAAACAACATTCATTTTTGATAAAAACAAAAAACAAAACAAAAAAAAACATTGTTCTATAGGCCAAACCTCAAAAGTTGTGCCATTGGTTTGGAAATTGCCAACAGAATGAAAGCCTGCTAACAATTATTTTAGGATTTTATGCTTAAATGGCACTGGGATTAAATATTGAAGTTTTAACAGGTTTCCAAGAGGATATTTTTGTTCTTACGGTCTTGAGTGTAACTATGTTTTGTACCAAGTGTAAAACAGATTTATGAAAGAAAATGAGGGTGAAATGTTAACATTTTATTGTTGTAATATTTAGGTTGTGTTTGCATTAACACAGTCAAAATGATCAAAAAAAGTCCCTTAAAAATGTCATAATGTATATGAAATTCAGCATTGTTTCAGAGCAACTAAAACATGTAACGACAACAGAAAAACACGAGGAGCAAAACATGGCCTATTTCATTTTTTATATTATCTGACTGTGCAGAACAATTCTCCATATAGCAGTAATGCTGTTCTTGAATCATGCATTTTGTATGTTGTTTGTATATTTTGTATATATTTGATGCATATTCCTGTGTGTACATGTGCTTTGATGCATTGATGAAATAAAACAGATGACCTTAGAAGTCGTCATGCAGATAAAAAATAAAAAAATAAATAATAATGAAATAAACTCCACGATCAGACATTACGTTTCTCAGTTAGTAGTCATTATTGCGTCTTTGTCTAGTGATGCAATGACGCGTAACTGTGCTCTTTCAAGGACGTGAATGTTAATCAGCTTTTATAAAGCACTATGATCATCTTTTGTCTTTTTCTAATTGGACTAACCGCGACAGGTTTCTGTGTACGTGGCTTTATGCTCCACTTATCTGTCATTCCACAGAGGAATTTCATTAGCCACTGTTTTGAGTTCACTGGAGGAAAACATATTCACCTCAGTAAAATATTCACACTTGTGAAGAAACCTGCCCTTTCGATTTAAAACTCATCTTAATTGGCAGTGAAATTCACAGGAAGGCTGTTCTCACACGTGGATCATCTTGTGAATCCTAATGGTCACAATATGAATTGGATGCTCACAGTTCGCTCTCTGTCTAACTCTGCCTCAGAAGTAGTTATAAATAAAGCAGTCTGAGGAGGATCCCATTGGGAAATGATTGATATGTCCGCTAACAGACGTTGCTGCTGTGTTTTTTGTCTCCTCTCCTCAGTGTAAAAGTGTCTTCCCTAATTTAAACCTCACAGGCCCGTTCGAACGAGTCAGTCTGGTAAAACTGCCCACAGACTGGCGCTGCATGCTGGAGAAGGTCACATTGTTCAGTTTGGAAAAGAAAGATGTGATGAAAATAATATCTGTTTACCCTTATGCCTCTAGAGATATTTTTGTCTTTTTCAAATTGAATGTTTTTTTTCCCCTGTGTAAGTGCACATAGCATACATTTTTCAAAAAAAAAAAAAAAAAAAATATATATATATATATATATTTTTTTTTTAATTGGAACTGCAATATTTCACCATTATTTCCTTTCATAAATATATTTTAAACCAGATACTAGATTACTAACTAACCAATTAAATAACTAAATAAACAACTAACTAAATTAATAGTCAATATAGTAAGGGAAAAAAATGGTCCACACTGAAATCCATAAAAATGTACTCCAGTGCAATTTTAACACAAAACTATGCATTCTTTGTTAATAGGCTTTCATTTTGTTGGCAAAGCTTCATATATATATATATATATATATATATATATATATATATATATATATATATATATATATATATATATATATATATATATATATATATATATATATTGCATTTGCATATATATTTCAATTAGCATTTTCGACCCAATGGCAACATTTTCTGATGTTTGGCCTATGGAGAAAATACACTTTTTTCTGCTTCTACTGAACTGAATTGAAGTTATGTGATTATAACTGTGTGGATATATTGGTATGGATATCAGAGAGTGAATTAGATGTAGTGAGAAATCTGTTTGTGTTTTTTACAAAAATACTAATGCATCAAAATTAATTTTGTTTCTAAAAATGGACGTGTTCAAGACTGAAGTAATCCTAAATAAATTATGATTTATAGTATATAGAACAAACACAAACAAACAAACAAAAACTCAGCAGTGGCACTATGTACACAAACCTGCATTTAAAGGGTTAAGGTCCTGAAAATCAGTGAGTTTTTGGTAGTTATGTTTAGTAAGGATGTTGGTAATAAATAAATAAATCATATTGTTTGACATTTTTGTCCTCCTGTGTAATTAGTTTTTCCTTGACGCACGAGGGTTAAAGCACACTCATATAAATCGATTTGGACTGTTCCTGAGGGATCTTAATATGAATGGTGGTCGAGGAAGCTACGTAGAAAGTGTAGTTTGTCAAGATGCTGCAGATGTAAAAGAAGCGTGCTTTGCCGATAGGAGTGTTTCAAATAGTTTGAATCATTCACGGCCAAAAACTCGTGAACTAGATAATCAGTTCTTTCATTTAATGTCCAGTGATTGAGGCTCATCTTCCATCCGTGTCCTAATGACTGGACGTTACCTGCCGCTGATCAATGACCTGTCACTGACCTCTCTGGCCATACAGAGCATTGTGTCTGTGATGGATGCACTTTCACCCTCGTGGACGCCTGGAAATAAGAGCAGCGCTCATCTCCCTGAAGCCCTGTTTGATCACAGCTGGATCTCAGTCAGCCCTGATGAAGCTGCTCATATCAGCATGCAGAGAGAATGCTGCACATTTATAATGAAGATTGCTATTGCAAAACTGGCACAGAAACACTCTGTGTGTCACTTTATCAAGGTGCAGAGGTGCCATATGCAAATTACAAACTAAATCCATATAATGCCAGTTGGTAGTAACCCAAAAGTCAAGTTTTCTATACTACACTCTTAGAAAAAAGGTACAAAAGCTACGACTGTACCTTTTTATAAGTTACGCTTTTGTACCTTTTAGGTACTAATATGCACCTTAGGTAGAAAGGGGAACTTTTTTAATACTGTCCCACTGACAACTGTTGTGCTTTTTTACTGAGAGTGTGTGGAAGTGAATGTTCTCCATCAACTGTTCGGTTAGCAGCATTCTTCAAAATACCTTCTCATGTGTTTAGCAGAAGAAAGAACTGACAGAAATCTGGGACACACGTCATAACTGCTAAAATATGAAAACCGTATGTATAAAAATGTACATAAATGTGCATATGATCAAATGTATTTTGACTCAGTTTTTGCAAGTGTGTTGTTTACCGGCCCAAGAAAGTATTGAAACTGCAAACAAAATAACACATTTTAGCATTCCAGACATACCTGACAGAAGAAGGAGAAAAGTACAATTTGTTGTTAAAAATGTCCTACCGTAGTTCAACCCTCCGGTGCTCTTGGGTAAATTCTTACTGAACAATTTTGTTTTTAAGAATTTTTTACTTCATCAGGAAAAAAAACATGGACTTGAAAAGTGTAAATTATCTTGAATAAAAAAAAAAAAAAAAAAAAACCTTCCCCGCAAATTGGAAATGAAAGGAATTTAAACGTTTTGTGCTGTGCCAAAAAAATTAATAAATAAAAATAAATAAATATATATATTTCTACCTGATAACTGTATTTATGGCTTTGATATGGGATTTTCCAAAATGTGTATTTAAAAAAAAAAACTAGTATAATTTTTTATATAGTAAAATAGTTTTTTTGTGCATGTTTAATAAAAATAAACTATTTTTTTTTCTTTACAACAGCAAAAATCTTCTTTAAAAGGAGAGCGAAGTCACTATGATTTAAGAACAAAATATCAGAATCAGGTCTATGCTCAAAGGCGGATAAGAGGTAATAAATGGATTACAACTATACATAAATACAATACCATAACATCCTCTAAAAATATAAAATATAAAATAAAAAAAGAACTAAAATATAGCAAAAACCAGCCTAGACCTACCGCATGCTCTTTATGTTGTATTTTTCAGCAGGACCTAAAATGAAGCATGCATTTCCTGCTTTTTACACAAGGAGCTGTGATGTGTTTAAAAAGACATTTAGAGATAAGAGGAGGACGGCATCTGTTTGTTCTTCAAACACTGACTGTGTTGCATCCAGCTCTTAGAGCAGAACGGAGCCGTGAAAGCGTGAGAATGAAAGCGATAACACAATGCTTTCCTGGAGTGCTCAAGTCTTTTATTTGTATAAATCTGTCATTGCTGTCTGATCCATGAGGATGTGTGGCTATTCTTCATACACATCTGTTTCTCTCCTCGTACTGCTGCTTATGCACATGCACCGCCAGTTGTTCATTCATGAAAAATAACTTAAGATCCCAACTCGTCATGTGCGATTACAGTTTGATTACAAATTGTTAACTGATAAAAATTAGCACCATTTAAATATACATTTTCTCGCCATGTACATACAAAAATGTGATACATGACATACATTGATATCCATTTATGTTGCATGTAAGGCAATATATCATTAGCATATACTGTACATACATTCTCTGGATATTTGAAGATGTCTTAAAGTTTACAAAATATTAAAAAAATCAAAATAGAATTTGTATATGTACATACAGTGGTTATAGAAAAGATTAAGCCCCATTTTAAATAATCACATTTTGTTGCTTTGTTTTATCATATTTTTTTAAAATACATTTTATTATAAAGATTATATGCCATGAACTAAATACTTCACATACTTTTTAAAATCCAGTATGGAATTCATGCTGAACTTTTGGATGCAATCAATTCTGACACATAACTCACCCCACGATGTTGTTATTTTTGTTTGGATTTTAGTTATAATTACGACAAACTGTCGAAGTTGCATGTCCCAAATCTAGCCTTAGATTAAACAGCATTGAATACAGACTACATTCATGTGTATATTAAAAGTCTGAGAGAATTAACTTTGCTAAATGCATTTTTCATTTATCTTCCTCTTAGCTTTAGCATCTTATTTATGGTGTACTGTGCTTTCACCATTGACTACTCTCTTGTTTTCATTATGGAAAGGTGACTTCGAGAAGGCTGCTTTCATATTGTGCTGGCAATCATCTAGCGTTGAGGTTATGTGTATCTTGAGGGGAAACGGTATATGAGGGCAGTAATTGCCCTTGTGTTCTGCGTGTTTGTTTTTCACGATGACCCCACTCTCTCCTGTGACTTTCACTAGTCCTCTCACCTCATGCTCAAGACATTTGCAAAAATGTGCCCGGGACAAAAGTTGGAAACGAAACATATCATGCTGTTTCTGATGACTTGAGAAAGAGACTCCAGGGATTGTGTGCTGTGTTGACATAGCTGCGTGTTGACCTTGCCGGAGCTCTCTGGCTTTTTTAAAAGGTGCTCTCAATTAAATTTGTTGCCCTTCTCTTCAATATAGGTGGAGGTGATGATGTCCTTGAGCATCAAACAACACGCTCCTAGATTAGATAGTTGCATGTGCTCCATTTCTGAGGAACTGCTCTGGGACCTGGACTGTGTGTCCTCCCAGCCTAAATAAACACTCATCCACCATCATAACCATGAGTCGTCATTAGTTTTGCTTATACATGACCTCCTCTTGAATAATAACTTGATTATAACTGTCTTTCAGTTGTTAAATCTATGGCTAGAGATTTAAAATGCCTTTTCAGTACAGCTTAACTCTTTATTGAAGTATTTCTGCATTGATTTTTCACAGGTGTTTCATTTGTATTTTAAACTGTGCAGCGCCTGAAAATAGTCCGAGCTGGTTTGTGTAGTTTCAGCAATAGCAGAGTTGCTGGGGACTATTTTCTGGCGTTGAGTGATATCACTGCGCCTGCTTGAAGCCATTGTATAGCAGCAAAGATCCTTGATTATTATTACGCCGGAATGAGAGTATAGTTTCTAGCCATGTCAACTTAGAAAATCACAACTTCTCATTTTCTGTCTGTCTTAGTACACGATGTAACTACAGAAGAGTCAAGTTTTTGAATAGAAAACATATAGAAACTCTTTGGTCATTTTTGAGGGAGATGCTAACGGTCTAATCAGATTCAATGATCTATGCTAAGCTAAGCTAAAAGTGCTACCTCCAGTCCCGGAGATCGGCTGAATGGATTCAAAACCGGTAAAACTCAACTGTTTAACTCTAAAGGAGTTGGAAAATGAGCCTATTTCCAAAAAAGTGGAGTGTTCCTTTAACTAGATGATTATTAGCATGCAAATGACTTGCATATTAGGTGTTCATTAGCACGAGTTAGGCACATATTAATGACTTATTAATGACTAGATCCCTTAATCCATACTCATACCTAAACTACTTTACTAAATATTAATAAACAGAGTTTATTGAGGGGAAAACTCTTAGTTAATGATGAATATGTGTTCCCTAATCTAAAGTGTTACCAATTTGTTTACATAATTTAAATTTTACCTTTTTGTGATTTTTAACATGGTTTTTATTCATTTTAGTTTTAGTTATTTTAGTACATCTAGTGTACTAAACTGGCTAAAATACTTTTTTTTTAATTTTATTTTCATTTTCCATTTTATTTTTATTTCAAGTAGCAAAATAAAGTATTGGTAATGTTTCTACCTTATGATGTATTGTTACATTATCATTATCGTTTCTCAAACAGTACTCGGTAAGTATCTCAACAGGATCACATCAGTAAAAGTGTGCAAATGTAAACATACAGTGTGTTCAGACTGAAGACATTGGCTGAATGCATCTAAATGACACTGTCAGTCACACGGGAACTCATCCATATAAATATAATATTTTCACAGGTAATTCTGAGTGCTGTCACCTTTGAATGACATCATCCTCAGGTGAGGCTGTCCTCTGAGAGCGCCGAGTGATGAATGAGAGATTTGAGGAGACAGACGAGAGACTGCTAGTCGCCTCACTTCACCTCGGCTGGAAATCAGCGTTTCTCGTAGTATGATACTCTTATTATTAAGTTTGAAAGTCACCATGATGCTGCGCTCATGTGCCATTTTAGCACAGGACTTGATGTGATCCATAGGATCAGGGTTTGGCTCATTAGCACGGGCAGACTGATGCTGTAACCATCGATCTGGTTCAACATAAAGCTTTTTGACAGTTACTTAACATTAACAGCATGTTGAAGTTTTGTAACAATGCAGAAACCTGCTAACTCTGCTAATGTGGACGCACACATCAGATCAGGTTAGAAAAGAGAAGCACACAAGAGATAAAATTGCACAAAGTAGTCTATTTACGGGCGATGAGACGTGAATGGCTTTCAGTGTCAGATGAACAGTGTTTCAATTTAATGGCTGTTCCCTCTGGAGAAATAAAACCATTCTCTCATTATAAAACACGTCTGCTCCACCGGAGGCAAACGGTGGAACTAACTTGCCCCTTTTACCAAACAATTGTCACCAAATTACTCAGCAATCCCCCACATGAAAATCATCATAATAATAACGGTTGCTCACTGTTTGAGATCTTTTAATGGCATTTGCGGATGCCTCACCAAACGACATCAGGAAAGGTCTGTCCCTGCATGATGCTAAATATTGATCTGAGCAGTCAACATAATTAAACTTACACCCATCCACAAAAGACCTAATTACTTTCGCTTGGTGTATTGACATGTGAGATCGATCGTGAGGTAAAATACAGGCCAGGATTGTGGTGCATGCACACACTATGCTGCAATCAACTCATTAGTGAGGATTTGGTGAAATGCTGAGCCAGAAATGCACCAGTCTTGCTGCCTGTTTATGAGTCATGCATTCAATTAAAAAATAATCTTAGTAAGTGATGTTTGTTAGTCATGCACGGATATTACTAATGTTGACTTCATAGTTGGACATATATAGTATCACTTTTGTGTGTGTGTGTGTATTAGAAATCCATAGAGGTTTGCATTTCACACGTGAAAAATGACTACAGCGAGCCACAGAGACATCTGCATTGCAGAATCAATGTCACCTTTAGACCTGGTAAAAGTCACAACAGTAATGAATCTCGGGACCGGATGCATCATTCCCTGAGTGAGGTCCGGCCGAGTCTGATGGCTACAGCAGATTAAATATAAACAAACTATTTATTGCATTGAAGTGTGGGCATACAATTAGATTTTCCTTGTGCAGCAAGAGTATGTTGGAACCAAAGCAACTGACCGCAGCACAACAGAAAAGGACGAGCATCTTTAATGTTAGCTGGTCATAATAGAACCTGTTTTTACCATTAACATAAGATTACACTTTACTGTTACCATTAATCGTACCCTTGACTGGGTCTGGCACAGTCTAACTCTCTGGGTAAATAGGACAGGGATTCTGGGAAGGTAAATTACTTGCCACTTTTATTGCCAGTCCCAAGATGGGTATTCCAGAATGCAGAAGGCAGCATATGCCCACTTAATCTGTTCCCACAGCTGTGCCAGGTGTCACGCTGCCAGAGCTTTCTGCAAGGGCATGGGGCACTTTGCTACAGCTCACAATTATTTATGTCTCAAAATACATGCAAAGGATGCACTGGAATAATGCTGAAGTACTGTACGACACTCATCATTCAGGTCCACTGGTGAAAAAAAGAAATAAAATTATGGCAATATGTCATGTATAATTATTGGACGAAAAAAATAAATACAAACAACAATTTATAATATTTTTATCTGGCACAAGCACACATTGTCCCGTAGACTGCACTTGTTGCTTATTAGCATGCATATTACTAGCTTATTGGCTGTTCATTAGTACTTATATTATAAAGCACATATTAATGGCTTATTCTGCATGAGCATACAGGTATGTTCAATTCAAGTTTATTTGTATAGTGCTTTTCATGATACAAATCGTTGCAAAGCAGCTTCATTGAACATTACGTTTCTACAATATATTTAGTAGTAGCTTGTCAGTGGTGACTGGGATCACCTGGTTTGGTCTCCCAGCATACTGGCAAACATGACAAGTCTTACAAAACTGCACAACGTCATGCTTCAAACCACACCAAAAGAAATGTTGTAGGCCACGGTTGTATGTTTTTGTCACTGTAGGTGTCTACTTTGTAGGTGCCCCAACGACAAATGATCGTGCTCCAATGATAGTACCTGATGACGAACCTGATAAACAACACTCCACTCATCATCAGTAGTGTTATTTTTATGAGAGAGACCTTCCTTCATAACAAATGAGACATCGTTAAGTTCTGGTTTCTCAGCCAATTTAAAGCATTTCACAAGTAAAACATTATTTTTATATTATTCTTGACATTATTTGAGTTACTGTCAAAGTACATGGGTCATTCACTATGACCTCGCTCACCTGACCACTGAGTTATCGATACAGCGATCTGTCATGACACATTAAAAGCACCAAAACTGCATTGATTGTTTACATTTCCTCATTGAAAGTAACAGAAAAGTTGTATAGTAGGCATGGTACAGTATATAATGTATGGTGAAGTTTTATTCATAGAATAAAATTCATTAAAATGAAGACATCTACATCAAGGTGTTTGAACGTTCCACACATCCAGTGTTCCTAAAAAAAAAAAAAAACGTTGTATTGGTAATGCACACATTTGTACTGAACTGAAAGACCCATGTGTATCGTTACACCCCAATGTCACTTAAATTGATTTTATTCATAATTTTTCCAAAATTAAACAAATAACACATAAATAAAACAGAAACTAAATAAATGGTTAAACAAAAAAAGGTTCAACAATTTTTAACATTTGTTTTTTAGAGATTACTTATACTGTAGATTCGTTTTTGGTGGTTTGCTGGATTTCACAGTGTTGGCTGGTGCTTTGTACAAATATGCTCATTACATATATGCACAAGCTGAATGTACAACTGCAGAAAGGCTTTCATAAATGACTGGGGATAAAACAGGGCTGTTAAATGATTCCTCAAGAGACCCAATGGTGCACATCTTTGGAGACGTTTACTCCACCTACAATGAGTTACCAGGTTCTCCCGAGGATACTAGTCCAAGCCAAAAATCCAGGCTTGGGACAAAATGGCATGGTAAAAAGTACCCACAATAAATGATGCCCGTTGTTTGATGGCCAGATAATGTGTCGACTGGCTGCATCTGATGTGGTTGAAAAGGGAAAACATAAAAATTGGTTAGCATTTCTGTGGATACGCATCTGTTTTTTTTGCTGTTTTGATCCCATCACAGGTTACATAAGGCTGTTTTAGTCTGTGAAAGGTCGTTATCATCTCTTCTCTTTAAATATGACTGTGTCATTAGGATAGGGAGATAGGATACACTCTCCTCACAGATTGGATTCAAAAGCATCCGAGCAGCTTTGACAAATTGATTTCATCAGTAGATGCGCTAACTCTCCCTTAAGAAGTACTTTGCTCTCAGTAGCAGTAAGGGATTGTGTAACATTGTTCTCACTCCTTGTGCTGAGCTGATTCTACTCCCACTTCACAGTGTGTGATTTAACATTAATCAAAATGACTTCCTAATCTCACCTTCAGTCGGCTACGGAGCACCATTTCCCACTTCACAGGTGTGAAAGTCAGACATATCAAACCGTTATGTGTGATCTAGTGTGTCTCATTCTCAGATTCCCCTCTTGTGGGAGGAGGAGGGCTAACGCTATCTTTGATTCGTTCTTGTGGTGGCAGCCGCCGTCCCTGGATTGAGGAGGAGGTGAGGAGATGGAGTAATGAATATATTTTTTTTCTGAGGATTTTTGCACAGCCAGATGTGCTCCAAAAGCATGCATCTCAATCTGTCCAGTACTTAAGATCAGAAGTTCAGCCGCTTCACGAACTTCAGTAATGACTTACGTACGGTGCCTGAGTGAGCTCAACCCGCCGCAAATGAAAAAGAAAACACCTGCATATTAAGAAAACATCTTTATCAATTTGTCGAAACAGAAAAAAACTGAAAAGCGCTGCACATACCCACATAGGAAAATTTAAGGGAACCACGAACATGGCTGGGACATGCTTAGCAATGTTTGCTCTGAAAGATGAGATTTTTATTTACTTTGAGTTCAGCTCATGAAAAATGGGGGCAAAAACAAAAGTGTTGCATTTATAATTTTGTCAATGTATTTAAAAGTATGTTAAAATATGTTTAAACCTTTGTTTAAAATATTAATAATATTTCACATATATGCTTGCATTTCTCATCAAATAAATGCAGCCCTGATCAGCAGAAAATATTTCTCAAAAAATATTACAAATCTCCCGAAATTTTGGACTGTAGTATATAAACATCTATTTATACCAACAACGACAACAATAACAAAAAGTTATGGGTTGAATCAGTTTAAAAAGTTCTTTAACATTTGCAGTTCATTTTAAGGTTCCTCTAGAACATGTCCATCATGAGATTTAATTAATTTAACCTGATTGCAAATCACTTTTAAAACGGTTTCAGGTATACTGCAATCATTACTGGATTTGAGCTAAGGGAAAATGATGGTGCAAAAAAGAAGTAATGATAATGTCATACAGTGTCAATCCAATCAAACAAACTGTCAATCCAGTCAAGCCTTCCATCCCAAAATCAATAAAGAGAGAAAATGTGCCATATGCAAATCAAAATGGCATTTTGGCCAGTTCTGATGTCTATTAGCATAACTCATTCAAGGGCCACAGAGCAGCTGTGGAGAGCAGCTCCTGTCATGGAGCAGTTGTTTTATGGAGGTCTTGTCACACTCCTGGTTTTAATTGACATTAAAAAGCAGTGAACGGCATACTAATTCTCTGTGCACCTGACTGTTAGAGCACCATTAGCATATCTGCAACAAAGCACCTCCTGCCAGTAAAACTGCTGGGGAAGCAATACGGTACATTCATGGTATCAAAATGTGGCTCAGTGGTAGAGGATTGTGTTAGCAGTGCAAAAGGTTGTAGGTTCGATTCCCAGGGAACACAGGTACTGTTAAAAATAAATGTGTAGCCTGAATGCACTGTAAGTCACTTTGGATAAAAGCGTCTGCTAAATGCATAAATGTAAATGTCATGCTGCTATAATTTCTGAAGCATTCATCTTAGTATTCAAACAAGTTGTGAAAAAAGTGTTGTTGTACTCAAGCAGGTGCAACAACTGTTTTCTAATAACAAAAAGGGTTATACAGTGTTTTGGTTATTGTTTTTGAAATGCTCAGAGTAAACAAATGTTTCAAATGGATTGAAGTGCAAAATGATTATAAAGAACAATATGTAACACTTTACAATAAGGTCTCATTAGTAAACATTTTCAATCATTATGGGTATGTTGTAGTCCAGATTAAAATGTAAAAATGTTTAAGTTTGAGTCTAAGTATTTGCTATTTGGTGTTGTGACAAACAACACTGCAAATCTGAATGGCTGTTTAAAACATTTACATCCTGTTCAGAAACAGAAAGAAGCACAACTGCTTTGTTTACAGCAGGGGTCTTCAGCATTTTTCAGAGCAAGAACCCCTAAGGTGATAGAGATGGAGCAGTGAGCAAAATGTGTCAAGCAGAACTATACATATTAAGCTTATAGCCTTCAATATGAATAGAAAATTGCAGTATTATGATTTAGAATATATGTATATGTATATTGTTAAGACAGTAGATCAGAACTAAACACATTATTGTTGTTGCACATGTATCGCTGCCTGTATATGACTTTTTATTATTAAATTTTAGATTTTTGCAACTTAAAAAACAAAAACAAAAATCATGATGACATTACAATACATTTACCTGAACTTTAGCTGTAAGTTTATTAAAATTCACATTTTCATTTTACTGTTAGATGGAAAAATAAATATATATTTTGAATTTAATTTCAAATTTACTAAAACCTAACAGTTTAATTTTACTGTGCACTGGACAATTAAGAATCAAATCAATGACTATCTGACATTAGTGAGTATTTTCTAATAAAGTACAGATGCAATGTATAAGCACCAGCTCCAACTTGACAAGAATAGCAATGTACAGAAAGACATTGAAGATTAAGATTAAGGCATTACGTTTGCGAATAATTGGAATTGAATTTAAAAAAAGTATTAACAAGAATATTTTTCTTGTAATCTATTTTTCTGCATTTACATCTATTTGGCATGCCATGTTTTTGTCCATTGCTAGTATCATTATGTCAAGTGCACCTTCAGACTGAATTACTTCATGCATTTATATGTAGATGTCACTTCCAAACAATAATTTTATTCAACAGATTATATCTATATCGCCTCAAAAGTGCGAAAGCCCACTCAATTTACTATCACTAAAAATCTCAGTTGGAGATCTCACAATGTTCCATTAAAGGGATACTCCACCCCAAAATGAAAATTTTGTCATTAATCACTTACCCCCCATGTCGTTCCAAACCCGTAAATGCTTCGTTCATCTTTGGTATTAAACCTTTTAAGAAATTTTGGATGAAAACCATGAGGCTTGTTATGGTCCCATAGACTGCCTAGTAAGTTACTCTGTCAATGTCCAGTAAAGTAAAAAAAAAAAAAATTTTTAGAGTAGTCCATCTACCATCAGTGTTTCAACCGTAATGTTATGGCGCGATGAGAATACTTTTGCTGCCAAAATTCAACAGTTGAATTTATTCAACAATTCGTCTCTTTGATGTCTGTCCGCATCACTATGCTCAGCCTATGCTCTTCTGTATCAGCTGTGCCACAAGGATGTGCTGTTTTCTTTCAAATCACAGCATCACAGACAGTTGTCTGCTAGGGGCCGTCACTCTGTTTAGTTTAAAAAAATATATATTATTAAAGTTTTATTTAAATGTTCGCCGGTTCCCGCCTCTTACTTCCCGGATTTCAGCACCAATGTAACACAGTTTGAACAAACAGAACCAAAACATAAAATAAAGTCCAGGCCTGGTCCTCTCTTGTCTTTTACTGTCATTACTCCTCCTTTTATCCTTCTGAAGTTCCTACATGGGACTCAAGACCAGTGAGGTGCAGGTGTAGCTCATTATCAATTACACCGCCGGCCTCGCTCTGTTCCCATAGCTCTCGGCCCCACCTCACTCATCACAGTGTACAAAAAGTATTCTCGTCGCTTCATAATGTTACGGTTGAATCAATGGCAGATTAACTATTCTGACAATGGTTTTCATACTTTTCTGGACCTTGACAGTGCAACTTACTTGGCAGTCTATGGGACAGTCACAAGACTTCCGGTTTTCATCCAAAATATCTTAAATTGTGTTCTGAAGATGAATTAAGATTTTATAGGTTTGGAACGACATGGGGGCAAGAGATTAATGGCAACATTTTCATTTTGGGATTAAGTGTCCCTTTAAAATCAATACAGTTATTTTGGGGGGTCATTCACCATAAAAGTAACATAAGTTACACATTTTTCAAAACTTGTAATATTGAGTTAATAAATTTAAAAACATAAATTCTCACTTATGAAAGGTTATCCCTTTTCATCTGGAATTTAAATCCCAGCTGTTTTTACAACCATGGGCTGAGCAGGATTGGGGGATTTTCGATTATTTGTCGATTATTATGGTGATTGACGTCAAGTTGACCGTTGCAAGATGGTGGACAAGTCTACGTGTTTGGAGCTGTTGAATGAGGCATCTACCTATATCTAAATTTTAAATGTAGTTAGCAGATAACCTCTGATTCAGTGCATTCATGAGGTTAACAAGCATGTCAGTTATTGGCTACATTTCTCAATGCTGAAAAAACATGCTGTAAACAGGACCTTTTTTTTCTCTAGAGCGCATACTCAAATACTCAATCGAGCATTGGCTAAATTGGTTTCGGAAATAATATTATATCATCACAGTCATTCACTGTGGGTGCTATTGATTTTGTTTCAGTTTACTTTTATTTATGTTTTTTTTTAACTATTATTTCCTTTTCTTATGAGAAAATATTTATGATCAAACATTAATTGGCAGATCCCCTGCAGCACTGCTGCGGACCGCCGGTTCAAGACCCTTGGTTTACAGGATTACTGCAGTAATGGCTCCATGTCTGCTGATCCTGCAGCGCCATCTGCAGTTATAGTGTGAATATGCCTGTTTACATCACACCTCTTTGACACAGTTTATGGTGCTGTCATGCATTTTAACTGGATGATGGGATGATAAAGTATTCTTCAAATGCATTCTAAAAATCGGAATGATAAATAATTATTATGTCATGTTCATTATTGTGATCAGAGACTGAATACCTCTTTCTGGTGAATTCTTTCATCTGAAAAATCAAAGGGCAGATGTTTGTACGAATCTGTAAGATATTGATTTCACAGTGTTTACAGATTCAGTGATTTTAATGGGAGTTTTTAAGAGTGGTTTATCTCTAGACTGTCAGTGAAGATGTCCTTTGACAATGTAAATATTCTTTTCTCTCTTTCTGTACAATGAAAGATCAGTAGCCTAACTTATAACATTTTTATTCACATTAACTTTCAATGTTAAACCCATATCTGTTGCTTACGGTTTTTATTCATAGTCAATAGATTACATTATTAGGCTATTTGACCATTGCATATAATCAAGGTGAGAATCGAGATATTTAATGATATTGTTAATGCTTTTGGGAATGTTTCGGATAAAAAGGAAAAAAATAAATAAAACATAAGTGCTGTTGTGACACCCCCCCCCCCACCCCCCCCCCCACACACACACACTTGTGTCCCCTGAAAAATAATGAGAGTATGGCACCCCTGATTGTGACATTACCATGTAAAGTCATGTCTACAACAGTCACAGTCCCCTCATATCACAAACTGCATTTGTGCATGTGTGGCCATGAACAAATATTAGCATATTTATTGATTTTGTGTTTCTTGTTTTAGCAAAAGGTTCAGTAATGAAGAAGCACAAGTGCTTTAAATTAGTACTAGGTGTCTCATCTGACCAAAAATCACTATTATGCTTTTGAGGTTGGTGTTTTGCAGGGATGAAATATGCACTTTTAATCTGTTCTTTATAGTGTCTTTTCCCACAAGTCAGAGATCACAGAGAGATTTAATAGCTTTAGGTGGTGTGATGTAACTTCCACTAACTGCTAATTGCACTGGATCATGCAAACATGAGTAATGTTTTAGCCCTTCTCCTAATTAATGGATGTGACTTGAGCTACACATGAATAATGTGTTGTATAATTTTCCTAATTTACACATTTTAGTTTATCAAACCTTTTTCATTCAGTGCATTTAAAACAAATTCATTTTCACAACTTTTCTTCACATGCACATACTGAAGAATGATTCTTTCGGGTGTGAAAATTTGATGTTTATTTCAGTGATTCAGACACTGTTTTCATTTGTGAACTCATATACAAACAAAATAATTTATGGTAACACTTTACAATGATGCCCAACTAGTACCGGGATACTCCCGAACATGACAGTTCTGTCCACTGCTCTATATAATGTTCTCTGTTATAGATCAGTGGTTCTGTCGTCATTTACTCCCCCTCAAGTTTCTTTCTTCTGTCGAATGTAAAAGCAGATATTTTGAAGAATGTTGGTAATCAAACATGGTAGCCATTGACTTTATTGTTAGAAAGTCAATCACTGTTTGTTTTCCAACATTTTTCAATATATTCTTTGTATTCAACAGAAGAAAGAAATTCATACATGTTTAGAACAAGTTAAGGATGAGTTAATGATGACAGAATTATCATATTTGGTGAATTATCCTTTTAATGCATTCACTAAAGTTAACTAGCAATGAGCAATACATTTCTTACAGTATGCATTAATCTTTGTTAACATTAGTTAATAAAAATACAACTGTTCATTGTTTGTTCATATCAGCTCATGTCCATTAAGCTATTTTAACAAATCATAACTTTTGATTTTAATAATGTGTTAATAAATGCATAAATAAACTTTGACTAATTAATGCCTCAAAGTTATTTTTCATTGTTTGTTTGTTTATCTAGCATAAAACTAAATCGTTTTAATTTAAATCGTTTTCTGGTTTTCGCTACTGATGTAGTTTCTTCTGCTTTTATTTTTCTCAATCATAAGTTGATTTGAAAGCTTCTGCAAAATGAGTAAATGGAAATTTTAAATTAAAATAAATCAGCGAAATAAATTTCACCGTAGGAATATTCAATGTGTTTGTCTTTTGCAGTTTTTAAGAACTATTCCTTTTCTATTTCAACATTCAACCACAATAACAATAATAATAATAATACTATAAATATTTTCGGTTTTATTGACAATGTTAATGTAGTTTAAAGGCTGCACAACAGAATGCAGACCGTTTCTCAATGTATAAAGATTATATCAAAGATTACATTTCATAGACCTAGTAGATATTGTACTGTAGATAGTAACTGATATCTGATCTGTAATAGCCAACCCATTTTTAGCTGACATTTCCTCATTCATGCTTGAGCGTCTCTGGCTGATTGGGGACTCAAAGGGAGGGTGGGCTGTGCAATAATCCACATCCATTCAGGGTCAAAACCTTAAAAGGTGACTCGTAGTGGGCATTGCAGGAGAGCGGAGAGAGGAGCACAGAGTTAGAGGAAAAGAAAGTAGGTCGACTGGGTCACTTTGTGGATGAAGAGAAGCGTTAATGGATTGCTACATCCTGTTAAGAGTTAGACAAGAGAGATAAAGGTACAACGAAATAAAAGCTGGATGTCAGAGCCACCTCAAGGAGAGTCAGAGTCGCTTGCGCCGATGGCTTCAGCCTCACAGTGAGGGGTCGAAAAGTGGAGCTTGGGAACATAAAGCACTCTTCTTTCATCCTGTAGGTCTGAGTGCATCTTGTAGAAGACAAAGTTCTGCACAGAATATTATCGGCTCTATTGCTTGCTCCGTATCTGGATCCAATCCAGACTGAATGATCGTAACAGAAACGAAGGTGGTAATGGCTGAAATGAATAAACCATGAAAAGAGTTAGCATGCAAACAGCTGTTTTTACCAGCCTGACATGAAAGTGATAATAGCAAAGTTATTCTGATGTGCTTTGACAGGAAGCGTTCATGAGAACTAAAGTGCCTTTGTGCATGTGTTAGTTCACATGAAGTCATCGTGTAGGAGCCATTTATGCCATGACTGTTGATTTATGACTTGTTTACACTGAAGTCGTCAAGAGAAATATACATATGTTTGTGTTCAGGTGTGAGGTTGCTTATCAAACCACAAAACTGAGCAATCAGAAAAGTAAAAAAAACATGGTCCCTTTCTGACCATTGGCACCCTTATAAATTGTGGTGGTTCAGCTTATCTAATGTTAGATAGCAATAAAAGATTCAGAGTTCTCAGTATCCAAATCTAAACACATTGATCGCAAATTGATTTGTTTCCAGTTTATTTTCAACATTGATTTATTGAAAGATTTTCTATTTCTATTGCTTATTAATAGTTAGTAAGGAAGTTAAGTTTAGGTTGAGGTACGATTCAGGGATCTAAAATCTTGTCATGCAGAATAAGACATTAATGTGTACTTTATTCGTACTAATAAAAAGCCAGTATGCTAGTTATTTGCATGCTAATAAGCAACCAGTTCATAGTCAGAATTTTAGGAAGGCCTTTAGGTTTTTGGTCAAGGTAACCAAAAACTTGTTATTTTTAAAATATACCAATTTCATTACACTAAATATTTAGATTTCTGATCACCGTATGATCTTTTTTTATGCCAGTATTCAGCTGCCAGTTTATTTATTAATTTTTTTTTTTTTTTTAATTGTGTGCTGTCTTTGGTGTGTGGTAAGAAATGAATAATCACAATACTGTCTGATCTCTGGGCAGACAGATTGCTGTTCCTGTAGCTTTAACAATGGTTTAAAATGGAATTCAGGAGGGAGAGATGCTGAAAGCTTTGTCAGCACCTCAGCTGTGAGCAAAGAGTGTAAAAACCTGCCTCTGTGTTGAATATTCACTTCAACTTTTAGACGACGTGGCTGTTCTGTGTATGTTTGTGTGAGAAACACACAATGTAGGTGTCATTACAGCTGAAGATGTGATATGTGCTTGTTAGAGCTGCTCTTCCAGTGCGCGTGGTCTAATCATCTCCTTGTCTCTGCATTTTGTGTCTTTTTCTTTCATTCTTCTGTGTGGATCAAATCAAAGTCTCACACCAGAATTATTTTCAGACTTTGTCCAGTGCTATCCTGCCTGGCAGTCAATGTGATAAAACCAACTAATAAGTCTACCTGGTCTTATGGCATAAATATACCTGGGGGCACTTTTTAGCGAGATACAAAATATTATTTTTCAATATTAGTATGCTGGGAGATTTGAAAACTGATGAACGTTAGCATGGCACATCTCCAGCTTCATATCTATGGGTTTTCATAGGCGGTATGTTTGTTCGGAAGCTCACGGAGTATGTAGACGTATTTGAGTGGCGAGGAGCTCTGCTTTCAATCCTGTGTAAGCATGGTTTGACAAAACAGACCAAATCTGCATATAAGGAAGTTCAAATTACATTGCATCAAACAAATGCATTTTAATATCAGTTTTGCAATTGTTCACACTATCGGGTGGGTTTAAGTTTAGTTTTTATGTAGGGCATATTTACAACTTTAAGGGGCGGTCCCTGGATATTTGAATTCTGAACCCCTGCAATACGTACCAGAAGCAACATAATAAAAACATGAAATTAAAATGTGCCAGTCTTCACATATTGAATCCATGTTTTAGCGACACTCAGCGGACATTTCTCTTTGAAACTGCTGCAAAACGTGCGGTAAGGTATGTAAAAACTGTGTTGAACAAAAAGTACACAGAGATACGTATTTTTAGCTCTAAAACATCAGTATATCTGTGTTTAGCATTAAGAGAGATATTTGTCAAAGTCAGTTCTGATGAAATGTCATTCTAGATAATATTGTCCCAAGCTATTGAGTGATCAGCTGTAGCTGTAGTGGTATTAATTTAGTAATTTTTACTGTTCAAAAATATGTATTTATATTGCTGCATTGAGAAAATATATGTACTTAATTTCCACATCATTTTACTGTCGTTGGTTAGGGAAAACGAAATGAAAATGCCTCATTGTATTTTGTTGAACATCAGAAAAGCAGTAAAATGGGTAAAGTGAAAAATGAAAGGCCATCAACAAACAGGAAGCATCACAAATAAGCATTGAACAAAGTTCAAAGAGTCAGAGCTAGTTTGCTGTCAAGTACATGTTGGCAACCTCTTTAAGTTATTATTGACTGTTTTGATGCATTGCCTGTTGGACACAGTTTAGCCCTTCACTAAGCTAGGACATTCTTTTGATACTTATATTTGTAAAGAATTTTAACTTTTTGTCCTTTCAAGAGTCACCCCTGACTGTATTTATATAAGAAGTAAATAGGACTGAACACTGAACCGTGTGGAACCCCTAATAAATACATATGTGGTGTGAGACATGAGATGTGAGGGTTCAAGCTGACGGTTAGTTATGTAAATAAGACAAAATGTTGATGAATAATTTTTATAATCTTATAACTATCTTCTGTTACATATAAACATGTCAGCACAACATTCACAGTGTTTTACATTCTAATCTCTCTGATTTAGGGTAACTTACAAAGTGAATGCAGATGGTCTAGCACCTGTTTCACTGCATTTGAGAAGTTATTGCGTTCGCCATAGCTGCACAGTGACAGGTTTACAACCTTTATTTCCTCTGATTTGGAGATAAACATTACAAGCTTTGGTAGTTTCTATAATAGCAATGCTAAATCAGACCACTTACATTTTATTGGAAGGTTGTAGGTGGAAAGATCTTGATGAAAATACTCAGGAAAAAATACCTGAATAGTGAAGATAGCATGCAGTATATATCAGCACTTTATTATTAAAAATGTTTATTATCTGTGGGCACATACTTTAAAACATAATGCATGAGCATGATGCTGTCCTTGAGTGCTTGCAGTAGAAATGTACATGTAACTGACCTATTAATCTGATTTTGAGCAGCCTTGGTGAACAGAAGAGACTTTATTAAAACATTTTACTGGGGGGACTCTAATAATAACGTAAGCCGTATTAATTACACTTATTTTTAATAAAAAAAGAGAATGAGCACTTGATAACTTACTTAATTTAAAGACATTTAGGAGCACCTTCTGATCAATGAGAAAAATTACCTCCACATTATGAGGTGATATAATTTTTTATAAATATGTAAATAAATATATAAATATGTTATGCTTCATGTCAAATGTATGTCAAATTTATAAATTTAGACTTATAAACTTAAATATATATATATATATATATATATATATATATATATATATATATATGAAAACAATAAATTTAATTGAAAAATAAAACACAACCAGGAAGAATAAGTTACCAATAAATTGTACTCAGTATCAACAAAATGAATCTTTGCACTAGAGAGGTGCACAGAAGAGCACAAAGGTGGCATTTAAGTACATTTACAGACTGTTTAATGAAGCTCAGAGCTGGTGAATGCATTCAAACAAAATAATAATGTCACGAGATTAATGTTTTAGATAATAAATATTAAATTATTTAAACTGAAATGATACTTAAATTAAATTAAACACAATCCACCTCTTCGTCACTGAATCATTTAATTTATTCAAATGGCTGGTTCATTCAGGAGTGAAGCAAGTTATTATTTTTTTTATAAAAGTAAAAAAAATATTGACTTCAAAAATGCACTATCATTCATTAATGAAACCCTGTTTTCTCTTTCGGAATGCACAGAAGCTGAGCTGTGTATTTGTTTTGAACTGCTGGACTGTGGTCCTAAACTGTAAGTCACTTATTATTAACTTATTGTTTATTGAACTGTTGTATAAAATAAGTATCACATTTGTAAACCCCCTTTATAATCATTTGAATGTTGTCACTCATTTAGTTTATCACGATCTCACACAATTCCATTTTAATCATTGAAGCTCTCTACACTGTACAAAAAATCTCTTATTTACATTGTGTCTACATGTTGTAAAACTTAGGACTGGACAAAAACTCAGTGCTGTCTAACTCAAACATTAACACAGGTATACGTTAACAGCTTTATCCATATCCAATTTTCTGTTACTGCATCTGTTGAAGTAAAATGTTCAGCAATATCATGGTTTATCCTAGATAATTTCCCTGAAGTGGTCTGCTTTCACGTTTTTGCTTTGAGAAACAAGACACGCACAGACAGGGAAGCATTTCCATTGGCTGCAGTCACAAATATGTGAAATTATGCAACTAACCATTTACACAAATATCCTCTTTTTATTATTGTATATTGTGCAATGTTTAGGCTATTGAATGAATAAAATATAGAATTCCCTTCTATTTCCAAAAACATCTAACCAGTTGGAACTGGACCTCGAAATTCATTCCCTAGAATATGTCCTCCACACAGGGCTGGGAATAGATAGATAGATAGATAGATAATCAGCATTCAAGAAACCTATTTAAAAATGATGATGATGATGATTATTATTATTTTGCAATTAAGTTTGCTGTCACTAATGGTACATGAATTACTGAGACCATGAGACATCATGAAATCGCCAGCACTCTTTTGTGAATAGAGACAGGTGCCAAGAAACCCATTCTGCTGCTCTGAGGATTTAGATTGAAAAGGCTGAAACAAAAGAAATCAAGCAAAACGTATCATTTCAAAACTCATCCATTTAAATTTCATTGTAGCTGAGATGTCTAACAACTCTGAGCACATAAACATGTAACCTTAACAGAGTCAAGGAAGGACATGCAATAAAATACTAATAAAAAACAACAGAGACAGAAATCAAATTTATTTTCTGTCTTTGTGTAAGTGGGTGTATTTTTCCAGCTCTTTGTCAAATTTTTTTTTTTATTTCATGTTATAAACCCCCTCCTCATCTTCAAATCTGAAAATCAATACCTCATTACGTCTATCTCCACTGCCCCTCTGCGCTAACTCAGGAATAAAGCAGAAGATCTCAAAAATGTATCATCAATTATTTTTAAATATCTGTTTTCCTCAAGTAAAGAACATTGGGTCGAATTCAGACACACTCAGTCTAGCCCAAGACAGATAATAGTCCCAGATTTTTCTAAAATGTTAGATTAGATTTTTAATTTAGCATAACATGAGCACCAACACAAATCATCTATCTTAACTGTCCTGTGCCTCTGTGTTGCACAGCTACCTAACTAGCTATACCAGTCCTGCTGGTAAACAACTAAAGAACCATACAGCAGCATGCTTTTTGGAGGGCGATTGCTCCAGTATCCAGAAGTTGCCAACTTCAACTGATAAAATAAAGGATAGTAAACAGGAACATTGGGAACTTCTTTGTGTCATCTTAGACACAAGATGACCCTGATTCTATTTCTGCAGCTGTGTATGATAAAAATAAATCTCTGCTTCACTGAATTAAATGCTAAAATTAATCTGAGACAAATGCGCTTTGCCTTTAATTAATGACATACATCAGTTGTAATTTAAATGGCATACTTAAGTGTCACATTAACTATTAAATTATAACATACATAAGTGTGTCTGCATACAGTTATAAGGAACAGAAAAACTCCTTTAAAGTGCTTTTTAATTATACTTTTATAAATAACTATTAAACAATTCAAATAAAAATACTAGGAGTTCAACAGTGCATCTGCTTTTTTCATTATGCGCAATTGGAGCGTATTCTCTTCATGTAGATTTGGTTGGACTTTAATCAATGGGCTCTCCGTCTTCCAGTATTTTTTTTTCATATATATTTTTTTAATCGCTTTTGTTTATAATGTGGACAGTTAGTTAAAACCCAATAATTTAAGATAACTCAAACCGTTTGAGGAAATCAATGAAGTTTAAAACCAATGCTTATGAGTACTATTTATACTTATTCCATTTGAGTCCAAAATAAAAAAAGAGAATCGTTTTTTAAAGGGGAACTATTATGCAAAATTACATTTTACAATGTGCTTGAACATGAATGTGTGTCAGAAATGTGTGTAAACGACCACCCTGTAATGATAAAAATCCACCCACTCCCCATAAATCATAAGCATCAGGGGATGGCGACAATGACGCACCACCAAAGTGTGAAAGGGAGGGATTTTTTTTTTTCTATTACATTCAGCCACACGAGAGATGTCATTGTTCAGTTTGTTCCCTTTGTCAGAAGTTTAAATTGAAATGGCTTTAAAATGCATGCAATTAAGTTTTGAGCATGATATCCATGATAATCTAAAAATATATATATATAAATTTTTCTATGAATCCACTCAAATACTTTGCATAGCTACTGTCACAGACTGACTGTGACCTAGGACTTTTATTGTGAAGGGATCGAGCATGGGCATGTGCACACAACAAACATTTTCCACCATTACACATACAAACTAAATGCCGGCAAAATATATACCATCCTTGTATAGTTGTATGTTTTTAGCGCTAATTTTGCTGTTGTGAATTCCCAGTTTTCATCTCAAGTTGTCAGTTTTGTTTTTGTCTGTTAAATGTTATTTGTTTTAGGCAGGTAAGGGAGAAGGAAAGGATGAATGTTATGTTAGGTGAGAGATTTGTGTTGTGTAATGGAGTCTTGTACAGAGAAAGTAAGGAAGATGGCATGCAGTTGGTTGTACCAAAGACACAGAGAAGGGAGATATTTGACCTAGGACACTCCATCCCTTGGGCCTAAAAGGGATTTATGAAAATCTTGATGAGGATTGCCAAGAGGTTAAGGAGTACTGTAAGACATGGCCTGAGTATCAGGTTGCTGTTGGTCATACCCCTGCTTATGTCCCCTTCATACCATTGCCTGTTGTTGACTCTCCATTTGAAAGGATAGGAGTGGATATTGTCGGCCCATTGGAGAGAAGTCAGGCAGGGAACCGATTCATTTTAGTAATTTGTGACCAATCACGGAAAGTAGGGCCACAAGTCGGTTTTGGGGCATTTTGAGTTATTCACAGATTCTGAAAGTGTAGTCTCCAAGCTTTCCAACGATGTGTAACACATGGAAATCTGATAATATTTGGAGAAGTTGTGGCCATTTGAAGGTAGGCACTCAAATAAGCTCAAAAAGCAGAAAATAGCATCTAAAGATTGTGCAGGATTCTGTGATAACCGATGAGCTATGAGCTAGCTAATAACAATAGGTAGATATGGGAAGGTCTAAACATGGGCTAAACATGAGATAACATGTACGTGTTCTTAGAATGAACACAAAACGGCAAACTTTGATGTTTATGGAAACTCACCCCATAAGAAGCAGAACAGTATTCTTGCAGATCTCGATGCCTCCAATGAAATAAGTAGTTCGGGCACACTTTCTCTTTGTTGGGGTCTTCTTTGTGGATGTAACCATCTCTGAAGTTTGCACTGTGAGTCTGTTTGCCTCTAAATGTTACAGATTTACCCCATTTCTCTGTCTTTATCCCCATCAAATGTTACTATAGATATAGCCTCTGATATCTTACGGTCCAACTCATCTGACACCAGTCCAATACATTCTTCCATTCTTTTTTCCTAAAAAAGTTTGTCTCTGAAACAGGCAAAGACTGGGACAAGTGGCTTATTCATCTATCTTGTAAGTTTTTTTCTATAAAGGTTATTGTTTTTGAAACCATATTTAAAAAAGTGTAAAGTAAATGCTGTTCCAAGTGTTTTTAACCCAGAAATGGTGTAAAAATCGAACTGGACTAAAAGCCAAAGGCAGCAAATGAACTTTGCCTCTTCATTGCAGAGGTCCACCAGCTATGCACTGCTGTTAATGCATATGCATGCATGTTGGCCCTGAGAAAAGGAGAGAAAGATGCCTTTGAGAGTTGTGGGAAGTGAATTCCCTATGAAGCCTACTCCATTAGGAAAACATGATGCCCCCAAACTACTCAGTCTCCACTGCACCAGCACACTTTCTCTCACCCCTTTCTTTTTTCCTTCTGTCTTTAGGGACCTTGTGAAATATGTTGAAAGCAGCCTCAAAGGCCTTTAGAATTGAAAAACAAATAGCATAATTCAGGAGAACGCTTGCACTTGCAGCTATTGGATCCATGTGCTGTTCCTTACTTTTTCCACTTCTTACTTTTTTAATAATTTGGGGCAAGTTTCACAACACTATTATGCCACCAGCTGAAATTAGAAGTTTGGCAGAAAACTCTTATTCATCCTGTCTCCGCAACAAGTAGCACATGCCATAAATAATGTATTTACTCTTGAATTTTTCTTTTTCTTTTCAGAGCCTGTCACTTAATGAAGTTTTAAAGTATCTGTACCTGAACTCTGTTTATGATTAATGTAAAATATGCCTGCATGCCTCATTGTACTTGAGCAGTTCTCATTTTGGTGTAGCCTACTACTGTATATATCAGGACTGAGTAATACTGTATTTTTTTTTTATTTTTTTTTTTTGCGTTATCCGATTTCCATCTATCTAGCACAACAGTACTACTAACATCAGCTGGTCTCATTCAAAGCCAAAATACAGCAATCTACATGATCTGAAGAAAAAAAATACAATCTGAAAATGCACTGACATTCAGTGGCGGTTCTACATTGAAATACACCCTGGGCGAGACCCCTTTCGAGCGCCCCCCCCCCCCCCCCCCACACACACACACAAAAAAAAAGCAAACAAAGTTCTGCACAAACAGCAATATTTTATTATAACAACTGTTTTCATATGATGTGAGATCATTGCATGCATGTTTCCAATTTGCCATTCCTGCACTTGTTAAATTGATGTTCCTCTTGGAAAACAATTTGCAGCAGAAGCAAAAGAGGCTGTTGTTCTTAATTGAAGAAATCAGCCAACTTCTTGCCATCTTTTCACCACTTACTAATGTCTTATTAAAATATTAGTGGTGGCAACTTCTCCCATTACTCTCATTCCTACGTAAAACAAAGCCAGGTGGCACTTTACTTGGTCCTCTGTGAACCAGCTCAGTCCGAATCCTGTCAGTCAGATGTGAGCCAGTGGGGGTTCAGCTCCAGGCATTTCTATCAGACAGCATATTGGCATATTACTCAAAACACATAGCAGTGAAAAAACACAGTCCTACTCATAAATTATCAGAAATATTAAAATTACATTAAATTGCAGTTGTCTTGTAGTCCACACACACACACACACACACGATATGCACACCTGAAAGCTCATGATGGGTAGAAGTAGAGGCAAAGAGGTCTTCATCCTCAATATCAGATATTTGTGGAGACATATGTGTAGCAGAGGAGGTGGTTGGCTCATCCTGACCAGTGGCAGAGGATGCTCCAAAATATTTTAGAAGTGCCCCTGAAATTGCAATTTAACTGCATTTGAAATCAAAAGACCATAGGATAATGTTTTATAAAGCTAAAACAGCCTGGGGTCAGACTGACTCAAAACATAATAGGAGGGTTACATAAACATGCTCTTACACACTAAATGTCTGTCATTACACGCTATATCCTCCTAGACCCGGAAAAAAAAAAACATTTATTTATTTCATTTTTTTCCCCATGTCATCACATTTTTTAGAGCATAGAAACAAATAGTAAAAAAAATACATTGAAAAATTATATTTTATTCACGTTATGCTATGGTCACTGGGACTCAGTTGTTTATAAAAATAAAATGACTTTAAATTATATGTATAGGCAAAAACAAAAACTTTTTGGGTTTCAGGATATTTTTCAACCAAAATTTGTATATCAATCTAACTTTCATGGAGGTGCCATTAGGTTACTGCCTCAAATTATACGCATGACACACTTTTAGTTATGACTTGTAAAACTATACTTAGGAAACTATACTTAGCATACTGTGTAGCAAATAAAATGCCATTGGTTATTTACAGGGCCTAATGTTAAACTGATGGAAATGATAACTGAACTTTTAACAGTTTTATTGCAAAGCACAATATTATAAATTAGATCTTGTGATTGAGTTGAAACCAAATTATTGTTGTATAAGCATAGCAAGCATCATAGCAAAAAGGCTAACAAAGAGTTATACCCACCACCAATTAACATTAGCCTTTCATTCATGTAATGGATACTGTAATCATACAGAGACAATAGTTGCATACCTTTGTCTTTTGCTCGTTTCTCCACTTCTTCTTTTCTTTTTTTTGAAATTGGGCACCTGGCTTTGACCTTTTCTTCTCCATCTCTGTTTATTTGTCACTCGACAATCAACAGATTTCCCATCCCCCCAACTGTCACTCAGGACCAGAAGTCAAGACTAAACCAATTCACCTTGATGACCGCATAATCGTTTTGTATTACCTAGTTTCATTTGCAGGAACTATAGGCCTGTATTATAACATTATGAATGAAATGTGCGTTATTTGGAAGAAAGTCGAGGTGTGTGACTGACTTTAGCCTATTATTAATTATATTACTAGTGGATCCCCCGTCCCCGTCCACCCCCGCCCTGTCCGTTCCATTTGAGAGAGACCCAGAGGTGAAATGTCGCACGCGCCTCTCGCCCCACCCCCTTACACTTACACTTACAACACAAAGCTTCAGTGGATATTTTCAGCAAGCAGGGGCGCCGGCAGCTGCAGGGAGCGCCAATTTGCCAATTCCACACACAGTGAAATGATATAAATGACGAAAAACCGCTTCGCGACACAGAGGATTTTTTGTTTATCTGCTCGTGCTGCCGCCCCCAATGTGTCACGAAAAAATGACGCCCCGGGCGGCTGCCCGGTTCGCCCGTGCCTAAAACCGCTACTGCTGACATTTCACCCTAAAATGAAGATTTGCTGTTAATTGTGGTCCTTGGTGATTCATAAAATGCAAGTCAGAGGCTAACGTCACTAATAAGTCACAAAAAGCCTATCAGGAAACAGAAAATTAATAACCATGGCTCCTGATGATTCAACTTCGACTGTTCAAATCGATTTATTCAGAAAGCATATGAACAGGCTCAGGTACTGCACTCTTACAAAAAAGAAAGTTGTCATCTTCCACACAGCTCCTAATTTTAATTAATGATTTTAGGCCTAAATATACTCACTACATACACATTCAAATTACATACGCTTTCAAATTAATATTCTAATTTTGTATATTTGTTGAATTATAGATAAAAATCCACATTCGAATTCACAATCTTAGGCGTGTATCAGACAGCCTTATCAGTGGCGCACAAGATGTGATGATGATTTAAGCGTCGATGCATTATAATTGTGTTTTTGTTAGCCTATCCATCTGAACCCAACAGATGCGGAACTGCTGCGTTGTTCATTCAAAATATTGCAGAAAAAGAGAACATCAATGTGTAGAAGATCTTGTTTACATCAAAACTGATTCCAAGCTGTTCACATAGAACGCATATTTTGCTCATTTTCCAGAAGGACATCTGTCACTGCTGCACTCGTGTCTCGCACAAAAGAGCCGCATGTTTAGAAAGGCATGTAAAATTAATGTAAGTTCAACTTTTAAAAAACATGTCTTGAGATTTTATGGCAGGTTTTTTTTCCCATCCCACTGCTCTTATGTTTTTAAATGAAAGTTCTCTGTGCGACAGGCTTTCGTCCCTTTGTATTAAAATATGCATGCACACAAAATGCTTTTTTGTTTATAATTGTTGTGGTTTATAAACATTCTTTTCAACATGAACCTTTTTCATGTTATTTTATTGCTTTGATTAAATGGCAATTATTCATATTTTGCTCGATGCGCCCTCTGTGGCCTCAGGAGAGAGGTCAAAAGCTTTTTTCCCCTTACTGACATTATGCCTTTTAAATTCTTATATAATTTGAATATTGATAATATTTAAGTACAAAATTTGAATTTAGTTTTCCAGCCATTTTGACAGACTGTGTTACGGATGATATTAATGTACTGCTGGTCTACTAAGTTGACCTTCACATAACTGTAAGCCCAAAAGTGTTATACACATGCATCATGTGGTCTTTCACGTCTCACTGTATTTTCTCCCATCACATGCTTTGGTTTATAAGGTTCATTTTTTTAACTTTACATTTCCTGAAGGCTTTGCTCTTTCTGTTTTGTATTTTGCAACGTTGTATAATAATCCCCAGGAAGGGATCGACGTGGTGAGCATGATAACAACATGATCAACATGAGAAAACCACATCCAATTTCAATTATAGCTCTATTGAATACCCGTTAAGCACTTTATTGCCATTTTTCTAATTTTACTTTAAAATAATCACCCTTTGAGCTATTATGAGATCAAAAAAGGTGCATTCAAAGTTAGGTCGATTGCAATAAAAGCTAAATCCACTATCTTTACTCCTCAAGACACTAATCCTGTTACTAAATGGGTTTCTTGGAGGGTGAGTTAGTCTAAATCGCCTTTGTGCAGAATGGGGGCTGTTTGCATTTAGTGTGAATAGACATGCCATTTTGTAGCTGCTAGTAATCACACTTTCACAGTTATTTTAACAGTAGTGGTTTGATATCGTACACGTTGCTCATCAATTATAATAATGTGATCTCTACAGTAGTATCCTGGATCCCAGCATGCACTGCAGCATGAATGCATTTTTATTTTTGTAGTTGCACTGATTTGTTTTTATGTGTATAACTTTCAAATGCTATGTCTTCTGATTGCTTATATGCTGGGGGTGGATAACCAGAGCTCACAGTCACAGCTCATTACAATACAAACTGCAGTTGTGTGTGAGAATCCTGCATTAATCCATCATTCACTGAGTTTCTGATTCAGTGAATCAGTCCAATAGAAGCCTTCATGCCGTTGATCTCATGTTATTATTCCAGTCAGAAGATTAATTCAAGTCTAATTCAGGCTGTTTTATGTTCGTGTGAGGGTGGCAGATGTGTGCATTGACAGAACATATGATTTACTACTGTTAATGAGTTGTAAAATAGAACAAAATTTCCTTTATATCTGCCGGCAATATCACAGAGAAAAGTGAACCTTATTTAAATACTAACTTAAAATCTCTTAAAAATTATTTTGATACATGTTATTTACTAAATATGCAACATGACACACATATGTACATTTAAACTCTGGAAAGGAAATGCGCTTAACTGTCAGGGAAGTAGGCTTCATTTACTTTTTATTTATATCCATTTTTGTTAAAAGCAAAATACTATCAAAGTAACATTTGATTTGAAGAGTTAAAGACTTCGATGCCATCTGTCTTTTTGGTGTACTTTCTCAGCGGATCAGAGAAAGTACAGAATCTTAACGTGAAAACTGTAGACATAGACTGTAGATTTATTTGCAAGAAAGCGGTTTGTGTGTCCGCAGCGAAAGTGATGGATGGCCTATTGACAGCATCTTTCACTTGTGAGATGTTGTGAATAATTACTTCAGACTGAGGAGTGTGTCAAACACTAAAGCGTATAGATTAAGCTGAGCTGGAGTAAAGGAAGGCTTCAGTAAAGGAAGTGAGATTTTAGCAGGTTGTCAATGCTGACCTCTGTGCAGAAGCCATTCATAAGTCAAGATGTTCAGGTAATCACTGTCAGAATGATCCTCAATGCATTTGTGCTCATAGTTTTATTGACGCCTCATTTATCAATCTAATGTAGAAATGAGCGCAGATCCATATGCACAAATAGACTTATGACAGAGATTGTGTGTGATTCATGAAACATTTGTAAGCTGCCAATCCAAAAAGTATATTTCTAACAGTATAGCCTATTTAGTTCCCCTCAGTCTACAGCAAATATTTAAAATTTAACGGTATTCAGAACCTGTGCCCGAAAATTGCCGCCACTTGGAGGAATCGTCCGTGTCTCCTGTTCAAGGCCTGTAAGCTGTTGGTGGCACTTGCTGCCAAGGCTTACAGTGCTGCGGGCCAATCTGCCTCTGCCCTGCATGCCATGGCTATCCTGCAGGTACATCAAGCAAAGGCGCTAAAAGCAATGCACGAGGGTGGTACCGACCCAAGATTGATGCAGGAGCTGTGCACGGCGACTGACTTCACCTTACGGGCAATGAAAGTCACGGCGCGGTCCCTCGGAAAGGCAATGTCCGCGTTAATGGTCCAGGAGCGCCATCTCTGGCTAAACCTAGCCCGAGATGAGAGACGTCAACAAAGCACATTTTCTCGATGCTCCCATCTCCCAGGTGGGCCTTTTCGGCAACACTGTCAAGGACTTTGCCCAGCAGTTCTCGGCGGTGCAAAAGCAGACTGAGGCCATTCAACACATCTTGTCCCGACGTGATCCTCTGGTTGCCACCATTCCGTCGTGGCCATCCCCTTGCATCCTCCACACCAGCTCCGCCCCACGCTGAGAGTTCTTCAAGGCCACAAAATCCTCTAGGAAGACGACAAAGCGGCCTTGACACGGGCAATTCTGAGATGTGGAAGACTGTTCTTCAGGAGCTGGCGGAGACAGTGCAACTCCTTCCCCCAGAGAAGGGCCGGGTGGAGAATCCTCAGTTTTCTTTTCTTTCTGTTCCACCTCTAGTCCATCGGCTGGCGGCACCCACTTTTTCAATAAAAGAGCAATTTCCCTTTCCTCTGAGTTGCAAAGCTCATGGGTTGACAATGAGTGACACACTGCCTCCTCATTCTCACCCACGACGCCCCCTTTCGCCATTGGTCAAGAGATGCAACGCCTCTCCATGCATCTCCTTCGGGACTGGGCACAACTGGGCATGTTCGTCTCACCAGCAGTGCTGAACTGCCTGAGTTCCTTCAGAGGCAGGACAGTGGTACCACTGAAACACTTTCAGAGGCTCCCGGGGCATATGGTATCCTGAGCCACAGTCACGCCGCTCGGATTGCTTCATATTAGGCCAGTTCAGCACTGGTTGCACTCCCGAGTCACGAGATAGGCATGGCACCTCGGCAGACCCCCCTGGGCACGAATGCATTGGCACACAGCTGGCCTCAGGCTCTACACAAGTATGCACTTCCCCCAGTGAGCCATGCTCACACAGACACTGTGCAAGGTCAGGGAGGACGAGGAACAGGTCCTTTTGGTTGTGCCTTACATTCCACCCGGACCTGGTTTTTGGAACTCATGCTCCACGTGACAGCCCCTCCCTGGCACTACCCCTGAGAAGGAACCTCCTCTCTCAGGGGCTTGGCACCATTTGGCACTCGCCACCTTGAAAGTGTATGTGGCTGCCATTGCAGCCCATCACGATGGCATGACGGCCGGTCCCTGGGGAGGCATGACTTTATTGCTAGGTTCCTGAGGGGTCCCAGAAGGTTAAATCCTCCAAGGACACCCCTGATACCCTCCTGGGACCTCTCTATTGTTCTGGACTTTTGGTCCCTTTGAGTCACTGGATTCAGTCAAGCTTTAATTCCTGTCTCTCAAGACAGCGCTCCTGATCGTGCTCACTTCCATCAAGAGGGTCGGGACCTCCAAGCATTTCCGGTTAGTGAAGAGTGCCTTGTGTTTGTGCCGGCCTACTCTCACGTTTTCTTGAGACCCTGGCCTGGATATGTGCCTAAGGTTCCCACCACTCCCTTCCGAGACCAGGTGGTGAAACTGCAAGCAATGCTCCTGGAGGAGGCAGATCCAGCCTTGACATTGCTATGTCCCATAAGAGCGCTTCGCATAAACGTGGCCTGCACCCAGAGCTTCAGAAGCTCTGAGCAGCTCCTGGTATGCTATGGAGGTCAGCAAAAAGGGAAGTCGGTCTCCAACCAGAAGTTGGCCCAGTGGTTAGTGGATGCCATCGCCTTGGTGTACCATTCCCAAGGCGAGCTGTGCCCCCTGGGGGTGAGGGCTCACTCCACACGGAGTGTGGCCTCCTCCTATGTGCTCTGTAGCAACCTTTTCCTAAGGCTCACTTCCCCATTGTTCTGCCAAGTGGAAAAAACAAATAAGGAAGATTTGAACCATTTTTCATTAAGCTTGAAATCCCTTCAACTAACTTTTTGTGGACAGAACAGCAGCATGGCCTTCCGGTACCAAGGTCAGTGTATTTGCGCTGGGGCTTTGGGAAGGTTACGACCTTAAGCATAGCTTTTGTGACATGCTACGGCTTGTCCAAAATTGCAGTGCCACAGGGTTGTGACGGTGTTCAGGTTGTGGCATTTTCCATAGGACCCCATATGTTGTTCGACATAACTCGTAGTGACCGACAGATAGGGAACATCTCGGAAATGTATGTAACCCTCGTTCCCTGATGGAGGGAACAGAGACGTTATGTCCCAATGCCACAACCTTAAACCATTTGCTGTTGCCGGGACATGTTCTCGACTCCTCAGCGTAAAACCTTAATGAGTGGATGCAGCTGTCGCCTATTTATACACGTAGGCATTTGGAGTGGCTCAGGTATGTTAAATCCACTAGCCAATTTTCATTCGCGTTTTCTCTTAAACTCAGAGATGATTGGCCTCCCAAGTGAGACCCCATATGTCATTTGACATAACTCATAGTGACCGACAGATAGGGAACATAAACGGCATTGAGCTCACAGCCTGTCTCATTCCACAAGAATCCAAATGTTTCCTTTTTTTCGTATTTGTTACATTTGGTTGCTAAACTATTATTCATTATGTAGCCTAAACCAAGCTTTATACTTCAATTATGTTCTAATATCCAGGTAATATCCTTCACATGTGCAAAAAATGTTTGTTTGGGTGTTGCACGCTGACAATGTGAACCTTTTAAAATAAACGTTTATGTTTGGTTGACTGATGTTTAGTTTGATGATAATGGCTGAAATGTCAGGCAACGTTAGAACTAATGTTGTTTGTGTCAGTGTCAGACACCTGTGCAATCAGATCAAAACAAATAAATATATGAAGAAAATAAATACAAAGGATTACGAGTGACACAAAAACGAGCGTAGTCTATACTTTTTTCCCTTTTGTTAATCTGTTAATTATAGCCCATTATATATTTTGTTGTTTTCCTGTTTATTTTATTCCTTTTATAGACTATAGACACAGAAGCGCTGCAGGTGCATGATGTGACAATGTGTGAATCCTCATGGTCTATTATTTATACTGCTATTCAAGCATTTAAAGCTAAAGCCTGTGAATAAAACAAAAGACATTCTAATCTTATTGGTCAGTGATCGGCTAACGAGTGTCGGTCAGAAAAATAACCTAAATTAACAAAATGCTGTCATTCTACAATTCTTAACCAGATTTATATGCTGCGCGCAAGTTCAGGCTAAAAAAAAAAATTGCGTAAACGAGCTGAGACCAGACGTGAGATTTGATCATAGCCACCGTTCACGTTAATATTAATAAATTTCAAGTTTAGATTTTCTGTTGTACATTCATTTTGTCAATGAGGCTTATTGTGTCTGATTGTAACCCTTAACGGGAAATCAGTCACTTAAAGGTTCACCCAAATTTTTTTTTAATTCACGCACCCTCAGGCCATCCAAGATGTAGGGGACTTCTGTAGAACGGATAAGAAGCTTTTTAGCTTAAACTACAAAAAAAAAAAAAAAAAAAAAACTGAAACTCTTGCCTGAAATGCTTTTTTTGACTCTCAAAGTGTCAGTAGCTACTAAATAACATTTTATGAAATTCAGCTAAACCTTCTTTACTGGGTAACACTTTATAATAACTGCACACTATTAATCATTAATTAAGCAATAGTAACAGATAATTCATAATTTCATTTGTAAAAGCTTTACAAGGCACAAATAGTCCTCACTTTAGATGAGCTCACAAAAATAGTTAACTAACAACTACATATGTTTTATAACTACCTGAATTAACCCTGAATTACAGTAGAAATACATGTAAATAATCCATTTATTAACACTATAAGTAACTATTACTATATGTCTGAATAAAAAGATGTATGAATGCACATTTAAATAGTTTATTAATCATTTACTTACAATTTCTAAGTGATCTTATGAACCACTGACAACTCCTTAATAACTGGTGTGTAAATAATGCTATACTTAATTTAGAAATGATAAATTGATCATTAATAAAGTATGAAAAAACAATTATTAAATACATTATAAATATGCTTTTAAATCAGGTATAAAGCATTTATATCTGTATTTATAAACTGCTTATAAGTGTCTATTAATGTTCTATAAATGATGAATTAACTGTTTCCTAATGCTTAACTTATGATTAATAGCACGAAGTTATTATAAAGTGTTACCCTTTACGGTTCTGCTGAAGAAAAAAATATCACGTATTATTATTTAACTGTAAGTTCACTTAGTGGATGAGTACAACACCCAGTTTCATAGAATTTAAATTTATACATAACTTACATTTGAGAAAAAAGTACACTGTGAAAGAACGAAAGGCTCATTTCAGTAAAAGTAATTACTGTGTGACATTTTTTTTTTCCTTAAGCGTAGTTGTTCCTAGTAAAGATTTTAATTTCATTAAAGCCACACACTGCAAATCGTTCTGGTCTCATCTTTTATTGTAAAACTGGAAGAAATATACATATCCCAGGCAACACTATATTTACATTATACAATAAAGGTATCTATACAACCATTGCTAATAAATCACTTGGCTGTATCCGGATCTCAGGAATCTGTTGGATAATTTTTATTTTTATTTTTTTTTATGTTTGTTACAGGTTAACAGATACTTAGTTGAAATTTCATGGTCATAATAATTTTAGTAGACTGTGTTCTACATCCCATGAAGCACATCTGTGAATTAAGTAAAGCCACTATATTTTGAAAAGTGTAACATTTCACAATTTTACGATGTATTAAATTAAAAGTACATAACACACACACACACACAAATTAACAGAACATGGTGCTGCTTGACCACTAGACAAGCTGAGAACTAGACGAGATCTTTGCTGGTTGGTGTGGTCAGCTACACTACAAGACAAAACAAAACCAATCAATCAATCATCAAAAAAAAAATTACTCCGTTGAAAAACATCAATATTTCAACAGTTATTGCCTTAATGCTGAAAAATGTGTTGCATAGAGATATAGATTAACCAGCTCAAAGACAGCTAAAGACTGTTAAAGATGATTTCATATAAACAAACACACACATGTAATCATTTCTCATTGATGAGTTTAGGCCCTTGGCATTTTGTCATGATTGAAATGGAAATGTTTGAAAGATCATTTGGTGTAATATTCATGTGAATTTAATGAGAATAAGTGGTGCTAACTCACACACTTAAGGACCAGGTTTTATTCACCATACACAATGTACTTCTGGAGAAACAAATCTTACACATATACAGAATTAGGCAATAAAAGCCAGCATGAGGGTGTATGTCAGAACAAATACACCAACATCATGAGAGCTATACTATTAATCATTTAAAAATTAACTCAGTTAAGAAAAATATCGGAATAAATCAGATAAATACAAATCTAATCTAAATGAAGTGTTAAAAATGAAACAAATAAAGCCTTTGGTTCTTGACCTGTTGATTAACAACTGCAAACGCAGCACTTCATGTGCCTCAAATTTGCCAGCAGTTCAGGTAAACACAATAAGAAGTGTTTTAATGATGCACATAAACAGAGATTAAGGTGTTGAACAAGTCTGTAACACACTAAAAAACAAATGTACATGACGAGCACAAGAACAGGCTGAAACTGGCTGAGGACAAGAGGATAATGAAGAAAAATGGATGTGGACTTAAATGTGACTCAATGAGGCACAAGATGCTTCATTTCTGCCTCATTGGCAAAAGTCAGGCTGGCATTTCAGTGCTAAAAAGAACTGTGAACAAATAATACAGGCACACACACACACACACACACACATAATGCAGACATTGTAAAATAACGGCATATTATGTGCAGGACATACTGTATTATTGTACAAAATGTGTGCAGCTAGTTTAGTCTTGAACAAACAACAGATTTATGTCACATGATTTTGAAACTTTTAATGGAGAATCCTCCCACAACATTTTTTTTAAATTAATTTCCTCCACTCACACTGCTTTGAGTACACAATGGCTGGGAATAAATTCAGCTTTCTGGTTCAACCCAAAATGAAAATTTGCTGTTAATGTACTCCTCCTCAGGCCATCCAAGATGTAGGCGACTACATGTTCAGTTTCTTGCACAGACTGATCTTTTTCACCTAAATTATTTTTTAACTCTTAACCGCTTACTTGCATTTTATGAGTCATGAAGGACTGTGGTTTCGATTAAAAATCATAATGTTCTACTGAGGAAAAATGTCACCTACATGTTTGAGTACATTAACAGCAAATTTAAATTTCTGGGTGAACTATCCCTTTAAAAGCCAGACATAGAGGACACAAACTCAAATCGCTCTATGGTTAATAAACTGTATGCAGGGCACATTTATTCAGCGGTTGTTAGCCCACTGAGTTTAATTCGATTTGTTTGGGCCTTAAATTGGTCGGATCTGTGTCCAGTTTAATGTTCATTGAGGTCTAACCATCTGGCTTCCTAAAGTAATATTGTAGTCATGCATATCTGACTGAGTTTGAAAGCACATTCAAAATACCAGTTAAGCCATTTTGTGTCGAACAGGACGATTTAAAGCTGTGCTTGCGGTTGTCTCAGTAGTGATAATAGTCTGTTCAGTGCAACAGTGCTCTAATCTGGTTCATGTGTGTCCAATGTACTGAAGGTTTTCTGTTGCCTTTCATGCTCTAGATACGTTTTTTTTTTTTTTTAGCACAGTTGAACCCATTGCCCGTCTATTTTTATTTAACAAGAATATACTTTTCTTTTATTGTTGTTTGCTATTCTATTCTCAGGCTTCGCATTTTAATGTAATACATCAATGTAGGATTACTTTAATAAAACTAAAGTTTGTGCTCAGATAGAACTGATGCAAAACTGATCCACACACATTTTTTTCTTTTATTGCAGGCGTTTCCATTGACTTTTATTGTTTTTAAACTGAGCTAATGATATTTTCTATCCCCCAACCTTTACACAAACCTCTGCATTTTGGCATTTTCATTAAGACATAATGTAGTAGGTTTATTAAACCATTTTCCTGCTCCACACAATGGGTTTTTATCCTTTTGGGGACATTTGATGAAAACCTGAACAACACACACTAACACAAATCCTATTTCTAAAAGAAATAATTTAAATAAAAAAACAAAGATGTATTGTAGGATTTGTCCTATATGATGTCCCTTTAGCAAACATTTGGGGATGACTGTGTACCCAAAATGTAGCTCCACAAAAATGCAAACACACACATAGAGATCTTTGAGGACGACAAAAGTACTCACCTCATTACAAAAAGGAAAATGGTAAGATGTTTATTATTATGAAGAGATGTACTAATTACTGTAAAACAAAAAGTTGTTGAATTCTGGAAACAGTGGGATGAGGCAAACAACACAGTTTTCTACACTGACAAAATGAGACATGATGCTGATGTGGACACATTTCCTGCAGTGACTATAGTGAACACACTGAGAAAAAAAAGAAAATCACTCAAACTTTAAAAAGCATTGTGCATAGTTCAGTCATCACCTAACCGGCCTGCTGCCTAACACTATTTCTGCTAACAAGGAAGTGCAAAAAAAACTCAAATTAGTTCACTGTTGCACTGAAGGGTGTCTACGTTCATTCCCTTGTTGTTTAAGGTTTCTTGTCATTGAATGTGTGTGTACCTACAGTATACAGAAACCCGCATGTGTTCTTTTAACTCACTACTAGGATCGAGTCCATTGGCATCCCTTAAAGGATTTCCCAAGCTTTGGCCGAGTCGGCCGGCGCAATCCTCTGCAGAACCGGCCCGCGGTACGCCGCTCATACCTCGCCCACCCAGACCACTGTGTTCCCTCTCTTGACGTCTGACACCTCACAGTGAGGGCTGCTCTGTTTGCCGTCCAGAACGAACAGGGACTCGGCCGACGACGTGACCAAGTAGCGTCCAAACACCCCGCTGGAGACCACCACCCTGTTGGCGTCTCCCCATGGCCAGCTGGTGTCCGGAATTGGATCCTTGACGTTCTCGAGGGCTTTCGTTCTTCCTGATGCCAGATCTGAGAAAACCAGCTTGGAGCCCTGCGCCGAAGAGGCCACGATCATGTACTGGTTGGCCTCTGTGAAGGACGGCTGAAACTCCAAGTCTGCGAGGGGAATCGAGACGTCCGCTTCGTGACTCGTCCGCAGCTCGCCGTTGAAGGAGATGGTCTGGACTTGGAGCTTTCCGCGCCGCTTGTCTACAGAGACGATGAAGCGGCCATCTGGAGAGATGAACGGCTGGCCGTTGATGTTGGGATTGGGTCCAATGACCTCGTCGCTTACGCTGTCGATGAGAAGCTGTGAGCTCGGACCCGAACGGTCCTCGACTTGGCACTCGATAAAATAGTAGCCGCTTAAATGAGTGTAGGCCATGCTGGCTGGAATACAGCTGTAGTTCTTCAGACTGATGGTCTTGATGAGGCGGAGGGTCTCAAGGTCGATTTTATGCACCGCAGGCTCCGATTTTAAGTAGACAAAGCCAAACCTGAGATGACAATGGTCAAAGACAGGTTAATGATCTTTATGCAGATTTATTAAGTGCTGCACTTTTAATTACAACCGTAATTTGCTTGCTTCCCATTTTTGGAAGAATTATGTGGAAAATCTGACAGAGGTCATGCACGCTGAGCAGCGGCGATCGTTTCGTACCTTACGTGGGTGATAATGAGGTTGGTGGGAGGGATGTAGAAGTCCTCCACTCTTTCAAACGGAGCACGGACGATCTGACGCTGCTCCACCGCGCTGGCAGAAGTGATCACCTCAAAAAATTTAAAAAAGGGAAAAGAACATTACAACCAAGTTATGAAAGCTGTGAAAGTGTAGCAGAACCTGATTTTACCAAGTGAGACATGATTAACCAATCAGATAAGAAGAACCAGTTTATAGATTTTGTGAAGTTTATTCTTAAAATCAGTGTTTGGTGCTTGTACATCAGTGTCTCTACATCATCTATCATTTCTTCTGATTTTAGGGATTACCCATGGTTAAGGTTAGGTTTAGGTGTAGGGCAGGGACGTGCACAGACATTTTGAGGGGCAGGGGCTCAAGTGAAATAAAAGGGCACTTCTCATAATTACGTATTTTTTTTCTTTTTTTAAAACAAAAAAGTATATATATTAACGCAACACTGACTTCCTTTTAAAAAAAATAATTAAAAAAGTTAAATCATTTTATCCTCCTCAAACTCTAATTTTCAAAAGATGTCTACAAAATAATCAGTTCACACAGAAACCCTGGTCTCCTTAGTATTCACTAGGTTTATAGAGCAGCGAAGGAAAGCATCCCACAATGTGCATGTTTGAAAACATTTTCTATGCCACTAGTTTCAAGTATATATTTAGAATAACCAAAATAACTGCATCAAGCAGAGGGGTGTGTTTTACTCATAATTTGTTTTTGTTTTTTTGCACAAGGCACTACATCATTTTAATTATTTTGGTGTTATCAGAACACATAACACTTTTAAATCAACACAAATATTCACTCTAAACTGAAGAGGGTTGTTGTTGCTACTTTGTTAACTTTACTGAAAAAATCACTGCAAAAATTGAAAAAATACAAAAATACAGCAACTTAATAAAATTCTTACAAAAAAGGGTCTTCTACTTCAAAATAAAATCTGTTACTTCCATTCCCTGGCTGTCTCCTCCTTCTTCCCTTACAGCGGCAACCTTCTGGGGGCCATGTCCCTGTAGATGTTTATAACTTCACTGTGGTTTACAGGAATGTCTTTCTCAATAGCCAGGAGGAGATCAGAAAGCCTTTCTTCGGTGCATAGGCTTCTGAGTGTGTCTTTAACCAGTTTGAGCTTGGAAAATGACCTCTCCACTGTTGCTGTTGACACTGGAATTCATTTCCACCAGTGTTGGAAAGATATCCTGTCCACTGTTGTCTCTCAGTGTCTTTAACATCTCCTTCATGGTGGACGTGTTTGGGAAAGATGCATGAAAAACCCTGAGCTCTGTTTTCAACTTCTGCTCCTCTCCTCCATATAATTCATTCGTGTGTGAATGGCCTCGAGAGAGTCAGGACCCACTGCATCTTTGCCTATGCAGTTGTTGGCCTTTGTCAAACTTTGTCAAATGGTGACTGACAAGGACTTAGTTTCACATTTGAGGGAGGACTGTATCATCACCATCATCAAATAAAACCTTCAAAATCCACATTTAGATGGAGTTTGTTTTAAACCTACTACACTCAAAAAATATTCTGTGGCTTAGTAAATATTTAACTTAATTAACTTAATAAAATCTCTTAAAATCTTACTTGATTGTTTTGAATGAGTGCTTCAGAACTCCTCACCTGATATTTAGATATACTAATCTTCAGTAAATATATTTGTTTGACAGGGAAGCTGTGCACAAACAGGAAGATATATTATTTAAAAAAAAAAAAAAAAAAAAAAAACACAGCACCCCAGAAAAAAGGGCACTTTCTCTCCAGGAATAAAAAGGGCAGGTGCTCAAGCCCCCTTTGATGTCTATGTGTGCACGTGCCTGGTGTAGGGATATGGTCAAGAATATATTTTTGGAGTAAAATGTTGATCCAGGGTCAACAAAATATGTTGACCTATAGGAACACATCTAACTCAGCAAAATCAGGACGTGCAAAACTGTATGTGCAATTTTAATTTGCATTAAAAACTGGCAGAAAATATTTAATTTAATTAAAATCATTGCAATTTGTATTATTGATTATTATTAATGTTTTAATGTATTATTTTTATGGTTACAACCATGCTTAAATCTGACTAGACTAAACCGACAAAGATCAAAGATCTTCAATGACTCTTGCTTTGAAAATTAAAAAAAAATATATATAACAGCATTCATGAATTTACTGTTAACTATAATATCATTTATGCATTTTCTGTATATCTTTCTGTAGTGTAGTTTATTATGTCTAGAATGTTTTCCCCACTCACTTCACAGTTAATTATAATGTATCATACGGAAGGTGACACCTAGCTTCTTTTCAGGGTCGCATTTTTACAAAGTGCACATTTTAAGAGTCTACTTAGGAGTGTTAAGAAACAGACATTTCATTAATGTCTTCTAGTAGTTTTTGTTTAAACACTGTATGCACTGTAATTCGCTTTGGATAAAAGCATCTGCTAAATGCATAAAGGTAAATGTAAACATGTTTTTAAGTACACTATAAGTGCTCAACACATTTACTCTATTTTCTTAAAGGCATTTTCCATGCCATTTGTATTATAGGATAGTAAATATGGGATAGCTATTAGACCTTATATATTACTAAAGGTACTTTCACTTGTTACCCATAAGATACTACCAAAAAAATCTGATGTTACTGGAAGTTAAGTTAAGTGTTTACAATGATTGAAGTAAAAGCGCTTAGAAAGTTGATTAAAAAAGGCCACTTTTGGCTTCATAACAAGTGTAGATGATTATGAATGCAAACGATGAGTTCTTAATTTGTGAATGTGTGTGTGATGAGTGCAGGATCAGAGCCAAGCGCACACATGTGGCTCTGTCTCCCCTCATTTGTTTAATCTAATGAACTGACAAACAGGTTCAGATGTTTGACTCAGAATATTGAGCTATTTAAAAAATGGGTTTGATATTTCACCTCTCGAGTTGAGCACTGCCTCCGGACCAGACAAATCGTCCGTGCCCGGGTCAATTACTCACATTCGAAATGAGTCAAATCTTATCAAGCCGTTTATTTGTGGTGTGAATCCATACCCCCTGCAGCCGATTATGCAGCTTCCCTCTAAAAGTGCTCTTTAGCATTTCTAAGTGATTCGTAGTGAGCGCCTTCATTATTCTGTGCGGCTGGCGCTCTGTGGGCATGCTGAACAAGCAAACACACCTGAGGACTTTCCTGCTATTTAATGAAACATGAATTATTCATGTGTATGGGGGCTGGAATTACACATTGTTTGTTAAATAAAAATCCTTTCATTTGCTCTGTCTTTGAGGCTGTGTGTTTCTCAGATGCATGTGCTGACATGAGGACAGCCAGGATCAAACCTGGCAAAGAAAAAAGCCGGAACTGGGCAAATTTTCTTCATGAAGCAGAAAGCGTCTTATTTGCCTGTAGCCCGAGTCAGGAGCTCTAGCTCACACTGAACTGCATTCGATTTTATTCAGAAACTGCTAGTATATTTTACAAACAACTAGAAAGAAATGTCAAATACCACAAGTTAAATGTGAAATTGTGAAGTAGAAAAATTGAAATTTTATTTTCCTGAAAAGACATTCTAATAATCTGTTTAAAAAGATAAACAAACAAACATAATAATTATTATTATTATTTTTTTTTACAGTATGAAATTAATCTTCATAATGCATTCAACATCTGTATACTATTTTCACTTTTCGGGTCCATTTGGACCCGAACAATCTTCATTTACTAAAACAGTCATAACTTAAGATTCAAAGATTAATAAAGATCATTGTATACAGTCAGCAGCTTTTCATTAACAAGTGAAAGTGAATGTTACCATGTTATTATTGCATTTATCCCCTTTTTTATCAATGAAAAAACTGTGATGCAGTATATATAGATTTACCAGTATTAAATGGAATTCAGTTCAATTCATTTGAACTCATTACTCAAGATTGCTAAAAAACTGTCCAAATTCATGAAACGTACATATTTATTTCTAACAAAATAAAATCATAACAACCTAAATATTACACTTAAAAGTTTTCAAACTAAATAAATTAATTTTACTTGCATAAACCTTTTCACTTTCAGATGGAAGAAGGGATCATATTCATGTTTATCAAAAATGTGAACAAACACACTTTTGGCACTGAATTTTGTTTGAGATTTGGGGAAAAGGCAAAAAAATATTGTTTGACACTAATATAACTTCATAGATCATTTTTAAAAATTGTTTTGACTCCATACCCGGTCAAAATGACCAGAGCATGAAACATGTCACCTTTTGGTTATATATCTTAAATAATTATTGTAAAAATTAACAAACAAACAACAACAACAACAAAAGGGTATATTGAAGGTCTTAAAGAATTCCTGATGTTTTGTTCCCTTACTAAAAACGAAGCATTTTTAGACATTTCTATTTTAGGAAAAAAATATTGGATCTGAATGTGTTTTGAAGCTGCAGTCGGTGCACAAATGCATTTGTCAAGCACATCACACATTAACACCAAATATTAAAAAAATACAGACTTTTAGCAGATAAAGCCAATGAATGAACACTCAGGCATGATGAATGTGTGAGCGCTCTAATTTGCTTGAGAGTCTTTATGAACTAACTGGACGAATCAAAAGCAGAAGCAGTATTTCCACCCTGTGAGTGTCACCTGCAGTGTAGAGCGGGACTTCAGCAGGTCTCTCCAGCTCAGCAGCCACAGCTGATCGTGAGATTTGTCGTAGAAGAGTTTGACGGGCATGGCGTCCGTTTCCACAGCCTGTCATTCAACACAAGAGGGGAATTCATTCAGTTCTGCTTGTCAAGAGCAACTGTTACGAGTAGGGATGCACGATATTGGATTTTGGCCGATATTCGATATGCCGATATTTTCTAAATAATTTTGGCCGATGCCGATACCGATATCGATATATATACAAATATATACTGATAAATTTAAACATTAATTTTACTGAAGAGAAATCCATGTATCTCTTCTGTACTGATTCTACCATAAATTTATTATTTTACAAATGTAGACAGACATTCACATCTGAAAAACAGGTCAATTATTTCACTTGGAGAATATCGGTTTGGCTCATCGGCAGAAATATTTATATCGGCCGATACCGATAATGGTCATTTTAAGCTTTTATCGGCCGATACCGATGTTGTGCCGATATTATCGTGCATCCCTAGTTACGAGTGATTTATTTTTTGGCTATGTCATAATAAAAGGTGCACTTTCACTGCGAACTCTAAACACTACTTCAATAAATATGTAACTGAAGTTTATTTAACTCATTTCTGTTTGGAAAAAGTGGGGAGAAATGGTAAAATCTAAATTAACTGGTTTTATTCAAGTTCAAATGATTATTTAACATCACTGATCCAATTAACATTAATTAATACCAACAAAAGTCAATTTCACGGGTTAAATCAGGTAGAGCTCGGAAAGCATAGGACAGGATTGGGAGAGTAAATGTTCAAAGGAGGTTATGTTTGATGGGAATAGCCTTGCCGCTTATTTATTAATCTTCACTTATCTTAGACATTTATATGGGGTTCTGTTTTTGTGGTCAAATGCACATACTGTAGCTGTTTTTATGTCATAAATGGGTGTGTTTTAAAATAAAGGCTGTTCAGTGCTTATGTTGTTATTCCTGTTATTTTAGGTACCACTGCATCAGATGTGTGTGCAAAAGTTACTGTGTAAACTGAAAGGATTTAAGCTCTAGTTTGCATTAGATTTTTTTTCTTAAGGGATAATGCATTATCATGGAAATAACAGAAACATTCAAAGCACTAAATAGAAGAATGTTATGCAGCACTTCCATCACTAGTTATAAAACCTAGCAATGCTGAATGACTGTTGCTATCACTTGTAGTTTGTTGAAGTTTGTTCTTCACTGAGCTCCTGTGATCATGCTAGAGGTTTTTATTATCCATGACCTTGTGATACGTCCACACGACCCATGACACACTGCGGTCTGCTAGCGGCAGCTCTGCTTTCTGAACAGCTTTCATCCTCTCACACACACACACACACACACACACACACACACACACACACACACACGTCACTGTGTTGAAGACGGTCTCATCCTCACCTGCACGACTCTCTGCGTCTGTGTGTCGATCAGCAGCAGTCTGTTCTGAAGCGGCTGAGACACGTACACGTACTTGTCCCTCACGCTGACCGCTGACGCCCATACACACTCATGTTGAGAGACACCTGTGCTTCTGGGACACAGTTCGTTCTGCAGGGAAAATATGGACACGCGCTTGAACCAATGTTTGTGTCAGTGCAGGTGCAAAATAAATGTTCTTTATTGGCATTAATGATTCCATGAAGAACCTTTAACATCCTTGGAACATGGCCATTGCACAACAGATTCTTTTCACTAAAGGTCCTTTAGATTATTAAAACGTGATTTACACTTAAAAAGAAATGGTTCTTTTAGGAACCACTCACTAGAAGGACCAAAAAATGGTTCTTCTATTACATCACAAAACACCCCTTTGAGACCTTCGCTTTTAAGAACTTAAGAACTACTTTAGGCCAATGATATTGTTTAAACAAAGCATCTGGATATAGATACACTACCGATTTGTTTCTCTTTTGCTTTCCAAAGCTACATTTATTTCATAAAAAATGTTTTCTATTATAATATGTTTTAAAATTTAATTTATTTCTGTGATCCAAGTTGAATTTTCAGCATCATTACTAAAGTCTTCAGTGTTGAAAATAGTTGTGAAAAATTTTTTGAAGATGTAATACATTCTATTTTTCATGATTCACAGATGGATTATGAATGTCTTTGCTGTCATTTTGGATAAGTTTAAAATAAATACAAATATTAAGTATTAATTAATAAATCAACAACACTGTACTGAAAGCCATATTAATGCATTATAAATATTTTTAATGCATTATGCCTTATAATGCACCTTATTATGATATCATTAATAATTATGACCGCGGTTAGACATTATAATATTTTAGGAGGTATTAAACATTAAAACACATGATAAACAAACCTTCAAATGCACTGCAATAATGCAATCAAACTGGCTACACTTAATTATTAGAAGATGTAATGCATTACAGTGTAAATTATAAACACTTTTATAATGCACTATACATAAAGGCTTTAAGTAAAGAATTACGCAAAACTCTTACTAATCTTTATTGTTTTTTGAACAGTAGTATATTATACTAATAATACTGTTTTGTTTTTGCAGCAATAGGAACTTTAGGGGTGTAAGAATGTGAAAATAATCTTAACAAACAAACCGGCTTCATTGGCATTAAGCGTAATAAATACTCAGATCTCTTGTTTATTATTTTGGGTTTGAGCCAATACTTACATAACTACCCAGAATCCTCTGTGTCCGCGGGATGCGTCTGCGAATCTCACAGTTGCCGGGCTGGAGTATGGTGATCCCTTCACTGGAGAACACGTAGAACATGTTCCCCACACTGAGCCCTGCAAGCACACAGCATCACACACGCCATCACACACACACTCCTCCTTCAGAGGAAGCAACAGCGAACGGCGTGTCACGGCGTCAGACAATGCAGCTGTCATACGGTCAGACAGCAGAGACTATTAAAATCTCCTGAAACCACTCCAGAAAGTGCATTTGCAGGTCTGTCACCTGGCAGCAAACAACAGCTGCTGATTAGCGTGGTCACGTCAGAGGAGAGTTGTCATGCTGTCAGAAAGCAGAAGGTGTAAAAACACACAGCTGCAGGTGAGCCGCATGTGATCAGTGCTGGCGGTCACAATTCTGACCCCCACACCCCCGCAATTACAGGTTATATATCGCAATTCTGACTTCTTTTTGCAAAATTGTGAGATATAGTCTCATTAATGAAAGTGATTAAGTCCAATTCTGAGGAGAATAGACTGACTTTTAATAAAGTCCGAATTGTAAGTTTATATTTTGAGATAGGAACTCACAATTTTAAGATAATATAATACCCCCCCCCCCCCCCTCAAAATTTGACCTTACAACACAATTCTGAGAAAAAGTCACAACTGAGAGAGAAAAGGTCAGAATGAAAGTCAAAATAATTCGCAATTGTGACTTTTTTTTCGACGTTTTTATCTTGCAATTCTTACGATATAACACACAATCGCAACTTTATATCACACAATTGTGACTTGACAAATCATAACAATTATAACTTCTAACTTTATAACAATCGTGAGTTTACACAGAGGATAGAAAAATCTAAAGAAAAAAAAGATTCTGAGAAAAAAAGTCAAAACTGTATAATGTAAAAGTAAAAACTATGAGATTAAAAGTTACCTTTTGTATTATTTATTCAGAGGTGGAAAGGGGCTTCGAGGGGGCATGTACTGTAGAAATGTGTATCATTTGTATCAAAAAGTAAGCATGATACTGAACTTGGGAGTGGAGGGTGTGCAGGTCAAAATCAATACCAGTTTGCAAAAATGTAAAACTGTCATGAGACTGTGTTGTGAATACTGTGTAATATTTAATATATAATCAGCTTAAGCTGGAGACTAAACAAACGTCACACACAGGTAACAACAGAGCTGAAGGTGCATCGGGGTCAAACACAGACTTGTGTAGCAAACTACAGTCAACCAAGTTAGCAATTTTGAGACCGAGGTCTTGTTGATTTTCAGTTTTGTGCAAGATTAAATTAAGAGTTGTTCAATAATTGAAGAATATGTAAAAGTGTGGAATTTGGGGTAAAAAGCACCTCTGCTGTTAGGACCAAAGGCACATTAATTTACATGACAATAATCAGATCCCTGGCTTTTTTTATTTGTTGGTTAGATTTAGACAGTGCAATTACAGTTAACATACAAAAAAAAAAAGTAAAGTAAAGATGAAACTTAAATCTTAAAATGAATGGTAACTGAAATAGACCAAAATATAAAAAAGTAAACATAAACAGTAAACAGCGAGCTAACAAAACAAAACAAAACAAAGCACTCATATAATTTACAAAAATGTGTTGTTCCATCAATGTTCAATAAGAACATATATATTTACCGTTACAGTAATGCATGCTTCAAATATGCCTGGATTCATTTCAGTAAGAAATTTAGTCCACACAAAGTTATCAAAGTGACTCTCAAAATGTTTGTTACTGTTTTTGTAACATGAACATTAATCAGACACGAGTCTCAAGTAGATTTACCTTCCTCCCTCCAGAGAATGTTGGCCACTAGATGGACAGCATGAGGAAACACAGAGGAGAGTTAGTGAACAGCAGAGAAACACACTGATGTTTACAGTACTGTATGTGTAAATAAGAGAGCTTTCACATTAATACCATACCCTGGAAAGCTTAAAGAATTAGTCATATTAGAAATGATGTCCATGGAGGTGGAGATGGGCTACTGGAGGGATGCAAATCACGATTTAGTTTAGTGTAATTATGATATCGCAAAGTCTGATGTTTTTGCAGTCTGATATGTTTCATAAAGGGCAGCAGTGTGATAACTGCATTATAAATATACTTTATTCTTGCAGAAGAAGACAGGAAAAATCATATTATTGCACTGCATATGAAACTCTGTATGCTTCTCTTCATTGTTCAGAGGTTTCAGAGTATTTCAGAGGATGCATACAGTAACTCATATTTCATCTCATATGAGACTCATATTTCATATTCATATTTCTCATACTCCTAACTCATATTTCATATTAAAGGCATGGACACCATTTTTAATTTTTCATATCTCCTGACACAAATTAAGACATTGCTGTCACAGATTTTTATCATAACAATATAATATTTTTTTAATAAAACCTTAGATCTTCCTAATGATTTATAGTTGTACTGTAGGAATGGTAACAGGTCCCCCTGCATATTTCGTAAAATATCAATTTTCTTCAAAATAAATGATTATTATTATTATTATTATATAATTAAATAGTGTTATTACAACACTTATTTTCATATTTTCATTTAGTAATTTTAATAATCATAAAAAATATTATGAATCATATTGATATATTAAGTTTGAGCCAAATTATGCAGCATTGCAAACAAGAACAAAAATTTGCATTTTAAACTGCAATCGTTATATTTAACCAGAAATCGCAATTGTTAAAAAAATAAATAAATAATTGTGAGCGTTGATAGATGGGATGGGTTGAGCTGACAGAAACCCAGCAGGCAGATATTACTGAAGCCTTTACTCGCACAGTGGACGTGCAATTTTCAGAAATATGCCTGTATCCACTCAAGTGATTTTTGATCAGCAGAAAGATAGTTGAAAAATACAATGAAAAATAAATCCGAAGAAACATCCCCCAGGAGTGTTTCTCGACACTGTAAACAGCAGTCCGAAAATCTTTTGCATTTAATTTATTCATGTTTTTATGTGGATTAAGAAAACTCAAACTTACTACAAGCTATGTTTCACGAGGGACGGTTGATGCAAGTTATCAAAGTGAAATTTTATACTTAACTTTAATAAACTCATGAAATATCAACCTGATATTTAAATTTAAGAGATATTAAAATTGCCTTGAGGTCTTTCAGGCCCCAAATGTGAGGATTAACATATAAAAGACTTATTCAAAGGTCTTATTTGAGATTATTTAAATGCAAAAATAACCAGCCTTTGTCCTCTTCATATGGGACTTGTCACCTGTCTTTTATTAGGCCTTTTATATTCAACGAAGACACTGGGTTAGAGAAAATATGGCTGATTTATTATAAGACTTGTACTGTGGATCTCATAGACAGAATATGTGTTTTGGACAAGGATCACTACCTTAATTTCTTCATGTACAGGTAAGTGTTTCATGTCTTGTATTACTGTAAAGCTTTTATAATTAAGCAATAATCACAAGAGGAAGGTATTGAACTGTGATTTAAATCGCTTTCAGTTATCATGTTGGGTTAGGGTTGTATTGTAATACTTCACAAAAGCCTTGAAAGACTGAAACTATATTTTTCTTCAGTAGAAGAATAAAGAAGATTTTTAGCTGAAACCGTCAGTGGAAAGTCAGCAGGTACCATCACCTTAAGAGTAAAAAAAAAGGTCTATCAAGCAACACAAAATGAATAATGTTGTTTCTTACAATACATTGAGGTCTTATGAAGCAAAATGATTGGTTTGTGCAAGGAAAATAACATTATTTCCCATATTATTACCTGTGATCCAGAGCCTCAGGCAAACAGTGATGTCTGGTTTGCGAATGAATCATTCTTTTGAACCGCTTCTTCTTAGTGAACTAGAACCAGTTCAGCATCAATGTATCGTACTGAATCATCTGAAACAGTTTGTGGCTCGAGTAGCACACACAAGTTACTCAATCAAAACTTGACACTTTTAGATGCCCTACAGTCAATCTGACTAAAAATTAGTCAAAAAACCTTTTCATTTGATCCTGTGAAGAATGAACTCATTTAGTGCTCAGGTTTCTCCAGCAGTCACTGAACTGAAGAAACAGTTCAACTCGGACCGAAGACCGACGAGTCTCTGATATGAGCATGCGTGTATCAAACACTTGAATAAAGGGGCCAAATTAACTTTTTTTAATGGTTTCTCATTGTTTATGTAAAAAGGTGAGTTGAGGAAGACTAGTTTATTCACTTTATTTGTTTTAGACCTGTCCAAAAGAACCAGTTTGTGGAAAATAATTGGACTTCACTGTTTGCCTGAGGCTCTGGATTACAGGTAATCACATTGTAAATAATGTTTCGTTTCTTGCACAGAACGATCATTTTACTTCATAAAACCTCTATATATCATAAGGACCCACAAGGATTCATTTTTAGTTTGTTCCATGATATGCTTTTTCAAAAAAAAAAAGCGGCCACTGAAATGCATTTTATGAATCACCAAGGACAACAGTTTCTTCTACTGAAGAAAATCTATCTACTAAAACCAGAATGATTGTTTTTAAAATGGCACTATAGTGGACAGAAAAGAATTTGCCATTTACACTCTGGACACATTGAGATCTATAGACCTTCATTTCACTCTAATTGAACACTGTAAATTTAACAGTCCAGAAAATGTGTGTAATTTCAGAAACAGGAATTGCCATGTGGGCACAGACACCACAGGACTGTTCACATCTGCAGATGTTTATTACTGTATGACCATAAAAACCTTATTAATGACAAACTGTCCTTTCTGCATGGGTGACTTCATGACTTGTGAGCTGGCTTGTAAATTCTTGCCAGTAATGACCAACATCCCACATTAAAGTGTGCAAAAGTCTACCAGCACATCTAGGCCTCTATAATTTTCACAATGCAATACGGAATTGTGAAATCCAGTCATAAAAATGGAATTCATAATAGGACAGGTAAGTGAATTTATGTTATCTTGCTGTATGTGTGTTGGGATTTACTGCTAATCACTGAACCGGCTTTACTGACGAGATGCACATGATCATATCGTTCAGTATATTGTCCAGCCCTACTTCTGACTAAAAGCCACCAAAAAGCCATTTTAAAGTGGTTACTGGTTGTTGGCACAGTGGTTAACCTGAAAAATTAAAAATGGCACGTCATGACGAAAAGGTTGCCGACCCCTGCTATATACCCTAGTTCACAAAATCACAACAGTCTGTGCTGAAACAGCTTCAGTATCATCACTCACGTGTCTTGCGTCCCGAATCTTCCACAAACAGAGATGAGATGTCTTCATCCACACCGACCTCATTTCTAGCGATGCAGGTATAAGCTCCAGTGTCTTCATAACGCACACTACTGATGTGAAGCTCACTGCCATTCGCTGAAGAAATACAACAACCAACAGGCAGGTGATTCAGTATGTTTCCAGTATAATTCCTATATTTCCTATATATCAACACACACAACATAGAAAAACACCTCTAACAAAACCAGCAATCAACTACAGGGCTATAACACAAATCTCAAAAGTAAGTTTGAGGTGTTTGTACTGTATCCACAGTTGACCAATAACATTGATTGAGCTTTGGGTGAAGGCATTCTTAAAGCCCATGAAGGTTTCCCTGTGGTGCTGCCAATACTTTGCGAAGTTATGAAGTCCAGTACTCGGATTTATTGAATCTTTTTTTTTTATCTCAGAAGAAATGGATTTCTCTAAAAAAAAAATGACCAAAGGAAGGAAATAAAAAGTTGTCAGAATATGAATTTCTAGTTGTTAGTCGACATGAATAATTCCAAAATACATAAACTGTAAAAAAAACGTAATAATAATAATAATAATAATAATAATAATATATATATATATATATATATATATATATATATATATATATATATATATATATATATATATATATATATATATATATGCAGTATATAGTCAGGTTACCTAAAAATAACATCTGAACTCATTTGTTTTCTGTCATGTACTCACTCTCAAGTTCTTCCAAACCCGTATGAGTTTCTTTCTTCTTTTGAATATAGATTTTAATGAAATTAGCATTGTTTTTCAAATGTTGTTTTTCAAATAAATTTATTTCCTAACTATCTGCAAACATATTATGGTTTTTTATGCTTTAGCATAGTCTAAAATTGACAGTGAAAGTCATTTTTCAAGGTCATGACGGCACATTTAGTGTTATCAGACTCATTTCACATACTGGCCACTTTATTAGGTACACATTGCTACCCTTTTGCCTTCAGAACTGCCTTAATTAATTACAGCATCACGCAGTTGCTGCAGATTTGTCGGCTGCACATCTATGACGCCAATCTCCTGCTACATCCCAAAGCTGCTCTATTGGATTGAGATCTGGTGACTGTGGAGGCCATTTGAGTAACGTGAACTTATTGTCATGTTCAAGAAACCAGTCTGAGATGATTTGAGCTTTAGGACATGGTGCATTATCCTGCTGTAAGTAGCCAACAGAAGATGGGTACACTGTAGTCCTAAAGGGATGCACATGGTCAGCAACAATACTCAGGTAGGCTGCGGTGTTTAAACAATGCCCAGTTGTTATGAAGTGGCCCAAAGAAAATATCCCCCACACCATTACACCACCACCAACAGCCTGAACCATTGAGACAAGGCAGGATGGATCCATGCTTTCATGATCTTTACACCAAATTCTGACCCTACCATCTGAATGTCGCAGCAGAAATCAAGGCTCATCAGACCAGACAATGTTTTTCCAATCTTCTATTGTCCAATTTTGATGTTCCTGTGTGAATTGTAGCCTCTGTTTCCTGTTCTGATCTGACAGGAGCGGCACCCGCTGTGGTCTTCTGCTGCTGTAGCCCATCTGCTTCAGGATTTGATGTGTTGTGTGTTCAGAGATGGTGTTCTACATAACTTGGTGTAAACGAGTGGTTATTTGAGTTACAGTTACCTTTCTATCATCTCTAACCAGTCTGTCCATTCTCCTCTGACCTCTGACATCAACAAGGCATTTTCATCCACACAACTGCCGCTAATTGGATATTTTCTCTTTTTCGGACCATTCTCTGTAAACCCTAGAGATGGTTGTGCGTGAAAATCCCAGTAGATCAAGCTTGTCTCACCATTTATCTGTCAGACACTGAATGTGACTGGATAGTTATGTTCTGCTTACAGTATATGAACCATGGAAAATGGGACAGAAATGTTTTCAGCATGCTGAGTGTATGAGTGGAGCTACGTCCCGGTCAGCCGGGGCACATGCAACCACCTCCTCCTTACCTCTCTGAAAGCAAAAGCAAGCAGCTTTCAAATGCTGTATTACATGGATTTGGGGATACAGGCAAAATAAAAAACCTTGTTTAGATAAAAAGTAATATTACCATTTAAATGCAAGCACATACTGTGATTTTTGAAGGCTGGTTTTGATGTTTGTGGAATCGCACACACTCTCTCTCTCTCGTACACACACACACACCCCCACCCCCACAAATGCACTCACCCCCCCCCCCCACACACACAATGTTACTTTGATGGTGTTTCACTTATATTCTTATTGAGCTTTGATGCTAATTAAATCCAGCCATAAAAACACCGCAAATGACTTTGATTTCATTAGCAAATGGATTTCATGAAAAAATCATTTTTCAGTCATTAAAAAGGTCTCCAACAAAATTTCTCCATCATTTAGAGATACGTTAGTGTCGGCTATAGGATTGTTGTGTCTTGAGTTGTGACTGGTCTTTGGTAAAGCATTTACACAAGCACATGCAGTACATATCAGTGTCTACTGAAATCACAATGAAAACGCTGCAGCTGCGGTTACTGATGACATCACCTTTACAGAGTCATTTATTATGACATCACCTCAAAGATCCTGGGATTCTATGGAATTACATTTGGTTCAATAAAAATTAACGTAACTTTTTCAGAAACTATCAAAAATATGCCATTATAAAAGGAAAACACAATGAAAATGAAAAAAAATTACTGTTAACCCCACCCTACGAGAAGTTTGTGTCAAAACACCAAACGAAAAACAGCGACGCATAAGTGAAATCTGTGGCAATGCATTCAGAATCCACGATTAGTGAAAACGAGTCTTTGAAAGACATTAACAAAGAATGAAGCATATTTGAAGAGCCTGCTAAATTATTTTTTTTTTTTTCATTGTGTTTTTCTTCTTTTGTAATGGCATATTTTTGATAGTTTCTGAAAAAGTTACATTCAGTTTTATAAAGTTTCGTTCATTTTTAAACTGTAACTCAAGTTCATTCCATAGGATTCTGTCAAGAATCTGTGTTTGCAGTTATGACAAGCATGAAGCTAATTTCGCAGCATTAAGGATAAAACACAATTCTCAAAGAGAGGAGAAGCTGACGTTGTGTGTGTGTGTAGGTGTGTGTAGGTGTGTGTGTGTGTGTGTGTGTGTGTGTGTGACATCTCAGGACGGCTGCTCGTCGCGTGTTTTGGAGCTTTGTGAATGTGAATGCTTTCATGAGTGTGTCAGAGATCACATAAAAGCATCCTCCTTTTCACTTCACCTTCATTCTGTCATCTCCACTACTCTCCTTTCCCATCTGTTGATCCTATTGATCTCATTCGATATAGTATCTAAATACAATTTCTCACCGCTGGCCAAATGTTATACTATTTATGTGGATTTACACTTTCAGTGAAGCTGCATATTTGCATATTGAGTACATTCATGTACTGCAAATGGGTTATAGATATGAAACACTTCATTTTAGGGACCAATTCTTATTATTAACGAACTATTTACAATTACTTTTGCCTCAATCAACTAAAATATGCTCATGCAGAAGGTCTAGGTGTCAAGGTGTCGAGGTGTCGAGGTCATCATCGGATTGGTTGAATTATACAGGATTTCCGAGAGACGTTTGCGTCACATTCTTTAATGTTATGCTTGGAAACAAACCCCCTCACGAAGGAAGAAAGCCGTCGTATTTATACAAAGAAACAAAGAAAACAAAGCCCATTAGACAGTGACCATGTGCATGCGTCTGAATGTGTCTCTCACAGACTGATGACTGTTTGCGAAATGGAGCTTTGTGCTTGTGTATCCTTTTACATTTTAGGCTTTGTGTTTCAGTCGCGTTCCAGTTGTGACATACAGGCAAGCGCGCTGATGTTTGGTTCACTGTATTTTATTTTGATAAAGAACCAGCTGTGCTGTCAAGTTAGCAATGCTGAAACGTATGTGTGTGTGTGTGTGTGTGCGCGGTGCAATCACTTCAACTGTTACCTTACACCAGCAGAATCAACTTTAAACACTTATTGTCTTATTAATAATGCATCATTGTATAAAGGCCTGCTTTTATTTAAGGACACTCACAATGAAAACAAAACTTTTTAAAAATAAAGGCGACAAATTGAATGTCACTTTCTGTCATTTGAGTTTCCTTTCTGTGAACCAATGAAGCCTGTCACAAAAATGACCTGAAATTCAATTCAGTTTAAAGAACTTTATTAATCCCTGGGGGAAATTGCTTTCCATGTTACAACTGCTCTCAAAAAGAAAGAAAGAAATGAAAGAAAAAGAAAATAATAAAATGAATAAATATATGCCCATAAATATAAGAATGTAATACAAATAATAAAAATAAAATAAAAATGGTCTTTTTGATAAAATCTAAAATGAATGAATGACAAATGTTTTGTATAATGAGTCCAGTGTGATAATGATAATTAAATGCAGTAGTTATATAATTAGTATAGAAAAGGTCATGTTCCATGAAGATATTTAGTAAATTTCCTACTGAAAATATACGTATGAAAACGTAATTTTTTATTAATAATATGCATTGCTAAGAATTTATTTGGACAACTTTAAAGGCGATTTTCTAAATATTTCAATTTTTTTTTGCACCCTCAGTTTCCAGATTTTCAAATAGTTGAATCTTAGCCAAATATTGTACTCCTAATAAACCATACATAAATGGAAATATTATTTATTCAGTTTTCAGATGATGTATAAATCTAATTTTTTTTAAAAAATTGACAATTAAGACACTTAAAGGGTTAGTTCACACAAAAAGGAAAATTATCTTCGGAACACAGTTTTAGATTTTTTAGATTTAGTCCGAGAGCTCTCAGTCCCTTCATTGAAACTATGTGTACGGTATACTGTCCGGTTGTCACAAATCAGTTGTTGAACAAATCAGAGAGAACTTAAGATGAACACTGAGCCGAGCCAGATAACGAACGAAGATTGACTCGTTTTTGAGTCATGAACCGTTTCTGTCAGACGTGTCCGATACGTGAACCGAGGAGCTGATGATACTGTGCATGTGTGATTCAGCGTGAAGCAGACCGACACACAGAGCGTCTGAACCGAACTGATTCTTTTGGTGATTGATTCTGAACTGATTCTGTGCTAGTGTTATGAGCGCAGGTAAACCGAAGGCTTGAATCAAGGGCAATCATTGCCAATGACGCCATTACGTCAAGCGCAAAAGAACCGGTGAACTGTTTTCTTCAACCGGTTTATTGAATTGAACTGTCAGAAAGAACTACTGGTGATCCGACAACCGATGCAACCGGCTCTTCACTCGTGAACGAGTCAATCTATTGTTCGTTATCTGGCTCGGCTCGGTGTTCATCTTCAGGTCTCTCTTCACAGCAGTTCAGTCAGTGTACTGTTTGAGTAAATGCATTACTCCGGGATATTGGTTTGTTTGAACTCAGAGGGAGTGTCAGCCACATTAAAAGTTAAAATTCATTTGTGGATTTAATGTGTATTGGAGACGTGAACCATTTAAAACAATTCAGTTCGATTTGGTGAACTGGTTCAAGAAGATCCAGTTACATCGAGTGATATGTTTGCGAAATGGATATCACTACACTGCAGTGAACACGCTCACAATGCAAGGAGAAGACAATGCTGAATAAAGTCGTAGTTTTTGTTATTTTTGGACCAAAATGTATTTTCGATGCTTCAAAATATTCTAACTGACCCTCTGATGTCACATGGACTACTTTGATGTTTTTCTTACCTTTCTGGATATGGACAGTAGACCGTACACACAGCTTCAATGGAGGGACTGAGAGCTCTCGGACTAAATCTAAAATATCTTAAACTGTGTTCTGAAGATAAACGGAGGTCTCACGGGTTTGGAACAACATGAGGGTGAGTTATTAATGACATAATTGATTCTTTTTGGGTGAACTAACCCTTTAACCATGACATCTGTGTTCTGTTCAAACCCTAGTTAATAGTGAGAATTGGTCCCTAAATAAAAGTGGGTGACACTTTATTTTAAGGTCTCTTAATTAGTTGTTTATTAGCATGAATATTAATAGAATTTTAGCCATTTATTAGTAGTAATCAAGCATATGTTAATGCATTATTCTACATTCATTATCCTACCCAATAACTAAAGTTTATTGCTGAATGTATGTGTGCAATCTGTACGTTATGCACAAGCTTGTGTGCTCTGTTTGTGTGCAGCATAGCAGTACATTAGGTTGAGCGGAGTTTAACAAACTGTACTATTTACAACATGCTTTAACCTCCCGCACCCGTTCATCATCATTTTAAACTTCGTATGTAATCTGTGATATCTGTCAAGGGAACAAGTTATGTTTAATGCGTGAGTTGGCATAACTTGTGCTTGTGACAGAGTGGTAGTGGAGCGTTTGCAGAGTGAGTGAAAACTTCAACTATACAACTTTAAATAAATCTGCTTCTAGCTCCAGGCAAAATCACACTGCTCCACTCCTCACTCTGCTCCCACTCCACTCCGCTCACATATTCTGCACACTATTAATAAGCACCAAATTAGAAATGTAATGAGGGAAAAGTTGTAGTTAATAGTGAACAAGTGTTCCCTATTCTAAAAGGTTACCAAAATGTATTTCTGAATGTGGCGTGACATGCTGAACTGCAATTACTGTAAGTGGCCTTTTTCTAATTCTAGTAGAATTATGAAGCATGCATGTTTGTTAATTCGGAGATTGTAAAACATTCAGCTGCATGGCCTTTTAAAATGTACTTAAAGAAGACAAAAAGGTGAAAAATATAAATGGCCATTATTTCCAGGTACTGATATTAAGGATATACATTAATTCAGTTTAACCCCATGTAGTAATGCTGAAAAAACATCCCAGGGCACAGCTGTGGTCTAGTGGTTAATTAAGTCTAAATTTCCTTCAACTATATGTCTCAAAGGTTTTTTTTTTTTACATTAAAACTTTGAAACTTGCATGCCTTTTATGTTATGTTTTATGTTATTTTTAAAAAATAACTTTTATGTTCAGTTTTATTGTATTTTACTTTCATTCCAGAGAGAGACTTTGCCTTTTAAACTAGAAAACCCATCATAAAATATGAATGGCAGTATCTTTTTATACGGAGTACAAATATCCAACCTGGCTGGAAAACTCCAAACAACCCCGATACTTCACTTTTTTGCATTCACGTTTACGGACATTTTTGTGAGACAAATATTTATTTGAAGTTTCCCAGAGATTTTAAGTTAATATTTTAATAATTAACACAACACCTTTGAAGTAATTAGCACATGACAAATCTTTTTCAGTGCTCAAGTGTTTTGTTTTAAAATAACGGTGACACTTTACTTTAAGCCTTAATGTATTAAAACTATACTTTTAACATGCATTATCTATAAAGGCTTAAGTCTTTCCAAAATGATTTATTCAGTTTTACATTTTAACGATTCATTTAATTATTAGCTTGAACCCCAGGTGGGAAGCCTGGATTGTGGCTGTTTACCTTGCATTGTCTATGGGTATAAATCATGAGTCAGTTTTGTGCCATCACCAGTGCGCTTATACGTCTATCCATCTTTCCATACAGCAGAAAACAAAAATCAGTCAACACAAAATGACACACTGTGTCTCCGCGCTGAGCTAAGCCTGTTATTTGTCATCCCACGAAAGTGAATTTTTCAGACTTTGTGATTAAATCATCTAGTATCTTGATGCTGTAAATATTTCTGTGGACAAACACAGAAATAGGAGTGCATGAAAACCGAGGGAAAAGAAAGCCAGAAAGACATGCCAGAGAAACACAAATGCTCCAAACTTTCACCACTTAACCATCTGTTACATTAAACCTCCAGAGAACAAATAAATAAGCAGAGCTTCTGAAAAACGATTGAGCTGAAACAAATAAATGAGATAAATGAGACCTTGACGGTCTTGTCTTTTCATACAGAACTTAAGCAGCACAAACATCTGATCCAAATAACAGCCTATTACGGGGTGTAATGGACTGCACTCAACCAATAAAGTGCTTTCTAATAAAGGGCTACTCTATAAACAATACAACACCGCGCCAGAATCGAGAGGTCCCTCCAAACGAGCCCATTTTTCCTGGGTCCGCTATCGTCGTTTCATGGACTGCTTTTATTATTATCATCATCATCCTTACAAGGAGCAACAAATTCAGTCCCACTGCACCAAAGGCATCCAGCAATGACTGAAACAATGACTGCTGCGTCAAAGGGTCATACGGAGGAAATTTTTCATGTGTTTCATTACATGATCTGCCCATTACACATCTGTCGGTTTATCTATCCATGTGACTGTCTGCCTTTATCTGCTTCCCGAGAGCAAGGGCTGGGGATCATACCGAGAAGTGAAATCTGCTTGGATCCGTGCGGCTGCAGGTCCAGGCCGTTCTTCAGCCAGGTGAGTTTAGGGTTTGGAATACCATCTGCATGGCAGCGCAGGCTGGCAGCGACGCCGGGTTCCTGGGCTTGAGTCTCTGGATACACCAGGATTACTGGAGGCACTGGAAGGACAAAGAGACAGAAGCAGACTGTGAACAACAGAGAAAGTGATTCAAGGCCAAAACAATTGCTTTGTTTTGGATTCCCCTCTTTGTGTCAGTCAGAAACGGTCATGAAGTGAGGAGATTTGCGTCCCGTATCGAGCTTTCCTCACGTGGATGTATGCATCTTTAATTAGACAAAACAAGCTCTCCAACAATCATGCTTATTGTCTCCGTTAATTGAAAATCCTTCCAGTATTTTTTTACAATACAAGCAAGTGAAACTGGATTGTTATCTTTGTTTCAATACAGTGTTTATCTCCTTTATCTCCTATAGTATGATGCGATGAAAAACGATGCCTTGAAATTTAAGGGTTGAATGATCAACAATTTCTCTTGCAACAATTTCAAAAGGATTGAAAGCAATCAAATGGCTCTTTTGTTCAGTAGCAGTTATTATACTTTATATCAGGGGTTAGTGTTTTCAGTACCAAGCCAGTACTTTTTTAAAAACATAATAATTACAGCTTTTCCACAGTACTGGGTCGTTCTGGTACCTGCTGACAGGCGGCTGCTTTCAAATGCTCTTGTATGTGTGTGAAATTTGTTGTGTCATTATTTTTGACTTCCTCTTTTTTTATAGTCCTCACTACAACATGAAATCTATCCACTTGGGAGTGCATCTGTGAGTTTTCGGAGGAAAAACAAAACAATCTTAATAATAATCATGTATATAATGTCCAGTTTCTTGCACAGAATGATTGTTTTGCTTCATAAGACCTCAATATATCGGTATTACATTTCTGTTGCCTGATAAGCTTTTTTGACTCTCAACATGACGGTAGCTGCAGACTCGCATTTTATGAACCGTTAAGAAATCGTTACTGTTCTACTGAAGAAAGAAGTCACCTACATCATGGATGGCCTGAGGATGAGTAAATTTAAAGCACATGTTTAATTTTGGGTGAACTATCCTTTTAGTACAACACAAATGATATCACTTCCACGCTTGCTTTCATTATTACTGGTGGTGGGGAAAGTTACTTTTAAAAGTAATGCATTACAATTTTGTGTTACTCCCTAAAAAAGTAACAAATCATGTTAGATACTTTTTATGGAAAATAATGTGTAATGTTAATTTTGCGTTACTTTTTCTGATCTGGGCTAGGCTTGCATTTTTTTTAGTTCTCTTCTGTAAAAAAAAATTAAACAAATGTTATCTTTATCTAAAGTAATTTTTGCTGATTAGTACGACTGAACTGGATCATTGAAGATCAGAAGCAAAGACATTGGTTAATAAAACTGGATTAAAAACAACGGATATTTGTGTTATTTTACATATTCAATTAATTACTGCAGGTCATGACTTGTAACTTGTGTTACTTGTAATGCATACACTGCTTATTACTAAACCGTATTTTCCGGACTATAAGTCGCACTTTTTTTATAGTTTGGCTGGTCCTGCGACTTATAGTCAGGTGCGACTTATTTATCAAAATTAATTTGACATGAACCAAGAGAAATGAACTAAGAGACATGAACCAAGAGAAAACATTTCCGTCTCCAGCCTCCAGAGGGCGCTCTATGCTGCTAAGTTCTCCTGTAGTCTACACTGAAGACATAGAGCGCCCTCTCGTGGCTGGAGACGGTAATGTTTTCTCTTGGTTCTTGGTCTAAATAAATGCGACTTATAGTCCAGTGCGACTTATATATGTTTTTTCATTACGTATTTGTCATGACGTATTTTTGGACTGATGCGACTTATACTCAGGTGCGACTTATAGTCCGAAAAATATGGTAATTAAATTGTGTAACGTGGTCAAGGCATATATGAAAGATTCTACTACTAACCATTCACCTGGAGCACGTGGGTCTGGGACAGCTCCTCATAGCCGTCCGCGTGACAGCTGTAGTTCCCCATGTGAATCGTAGTCACCTTAGTAATGTAGAGCGAGCCGTCATCACCAAAGTCCTAATTGAACGTGAAGAAAGACACAGAGAATAAAACAGCAGGAAGTCACAGGATGAATAGCCGATGCATCAGTGGTGTCCCATGAGCGCGGGCACACAGGTTTGTTCCTCACTGTCGTGCTCTCTCGGGCTGATAAATGGTAAGGGTTAAAAATATAGCCAGCATTAGCGTGATTAATGAAGCTGGTTGTGGTTTTGTGAGGATGCATCCCCTCATCTGGGGCCGACTCAAGGGGGATTAAAACATTAAACTGTTTTGTAGTTATATGAGTTTGCAGAGGGTAAATGATTTAAGGACACGGAAGCTCGCTCTTAAACCCTAACACACCTGCAGCTTTATAGGGCGCATGCCGAAAAGGGCTCGACTGCCGTACTGGGAACAAAACAGCGATTTGTTTGTTTAGGAGGTCGTCACTAATCCAGCGAGATGGATGATCGGCTCTCGTAAAAACACGACTTTGCCTCCGAGTGCTGAAGTTTTAGGATGAAGAGGGCAGAAGTGACTCTCTTCCAAGGACATGATGAAACCTAACAACAAAAACGAATTACTCTTTTTTATTAAATAAAGATTATGTGACTGATAGTACCTCATCTCTGCTATAAGGCTGATGTTATGCCGCATAAAATAGTGGTTTCATCACTGGAGCTGTATTGGCTGCCACTTTCAGATGAAATCTAATTATGAGTTTGTCATTTAATTTTTGAAATCTATTGTAAGATAATGTCTTGTGATGAGGTTTTACCAAAAGAACAGCACAATGACTATACAGTTGCAAAGCCACTAATTCAAAAGAGTGGAAAACACAAAGACACAAGGGAAATTAAGCTGCCATTGGTTTTGGAAATGGCAACATTTCCTCTCTGAAATTAATCAGAGATAACAGTTTGTTGCACAACTCTGCCAATTCATCTCTTAAGGAGAGAAAGACATAAAATAAAGGAGCCGTCTGACACTGTTTAAACTAATGGCATGTTTTTGTTGTAATGCACTGAAACGCTGTATAAATGGTATATGAATATGATTATCTTCTGAACCCTTCACTGCACCACGGCCTGTACATTAATATTATTGAAAGAGTATAGTGTTAGTAAAACACATGAAGTGCAAGTAAATAAGGAAAGGAATGATACGAGCCTTAATGAAATATCGTGGAGTTAAGATGTGAATGATCAAAAATTGCCATATTCATAAACCATGACATTTACACGATACTGCACAAAACCTGTTAACAGCAAGTCGTGTCTGCTACTCGAAACCAGTGTTTTGTCTGGTACCCAAAACTGTATTAACAGTCTTCTATCAGCCAAGAAGTTGACTGAGAAAACCAGAGAAGAGCAGAAGCAGGAGACGAAGTGTTGATAAAAATGAGCATGCTATATTGACGACAAGTGCGACAGAAACTGACAAATACTGAATGCACCCAGCACTAAACCACGCCATATGCCTCCGTTTTAAAGATCAGTCAACAGTGAGAAATCGTGTAGAGTAAACTTATCTTTTCCCCTGGGGTGCTATAAATGATCTGTCTGAGGAATCAGAGCCAATCAATGCAAAAGACGTGTTCCTCACAATCAGAGCTTAATTACAAACGCTGATGCTTCGGTTTTCTGGCTCAAGACACATTTGTGTATTTATTTAGTTTCTCATTTTGTCTGCACTGCGTCAGTCTTCTGATTCTTTCTTTGGCTGCTTCTGAAGCTGAGATTGTCATTCAGCACTCTTGACTGGTTCTCATTGACCCACATGCCGTTGTTGACTGGGTCAGTGTTGCAACACTTCATTAACATGCAATTAGAGTATTGTAATGAGCGAGCGCGTAAACACAACCCCATGCTGTCAGGAGCGCAGGTGAGCTAAACACAAGCATGACACACCTCATTAAGCACCCACCCACTCCCACCCTCAGCTTTTCTGCTTCTCAAAATCTACACGCGATTTGAAGTCCTTTGAAATCAGCACGGCTCCTGGCCCAACTCCTGAGACCGCGTATGAAGTGCAGGAACACAAATATGTTTAGTAATTGGAAATAGAAAGCACGTGCCTCAGAATACTAAGCATTTGTGTCCTGATAATGAACATTAACATTTGTAATTTGTGTTGGCATGAGCTTCTATTCTAGATCATACTGATGAATTGGTAAAAAACCAATGCAACAGGACCCTGACTGAGCTTTGTGTTCTGGATGATTACCAGATATTCAGCAGCTGCCCAATTAACAGGAGGAAGCAATCATTTCACATCAGAAAAGAAGCTCTGCAGGGTTCCTCACCTTGAGCTTTCCCTTATAAACCAGAATACTGTGAAAGCCTCGATATTCAATAAGATTTACGTATTTGAATTGCATATAATATTTCCATTCATTTGGATTACACAGTTTTAACAAAGTAATAAACGTTAGCATATTTTTCAATCATGCATAAATTAAACAAGTCTGATTTCTGCACTCAAAAAATCAAGGCAGCAAGATGAACTGTCATTATGTGTGCAGCTCAGTTTGGTGATGCTAGTGACGTTAGCATTGAAGTTATGCTTTTTTATACGGTACTCACACTTTAAAATGATTATTATGTTTCTGGTGTTTAAAAATCTCTTCCATGACAATATGTTGATGACTATGATATGATAGAGAGAGAGAGAGAGAGAGAGAGAGAGAGAGAGAAAGTTGAAAAAATTAAGATTTTTGCATCTGCAGTATTATTTATTTAAAATAAATATTAAATTTGCATTGTGAAAACAAGTACATTATTCATTGGCTCAGATTTGTCAAAAAGCAACATTTAAGGAGTCAAAATGTTTAAAATGTGAGTTTTAATCCTGTCCAATTTAGATTGATGATACATATACGATCCTAGTTAATGTGTTTTTAAAACATTTCACGCCTGCTTCTTAACTGCTTTTTTTTATATGTTACATCCATGTATGTTTGACAAACATAACTTTTATTAGTTTATATTTAAACTGTGTAATCCAAATGGACTGAAATTTTATAAGCAATTAAAATACATGAATCTTTTGTCAGACAACCAAAACATGTTATTCATGATATCTATGTATTTAAGCCATAAGAATACTGGTCTGTATTTCATACAGTGGAATCTGGTTGATTCTCTAGCAGTGAGTAATCATGACGTCTTCAAAACACTCTTAAATTACACACAGTGCTACTGGGGCAAGTCGTCACAAAGGTTCAAAAACGTGTCAGCGAACTGCATCTTCATTCTCAGACATAATGCTGTTGTTCAACAGGGTGATATCGAAGTACTCACATTTATATCCTCTAGATCTAGGAAGTTGAGGATGATGCCGTTCCTCTTCCAGATGATGGGCGGTCTCAGGGTGCCCTGAATGGCACAGGACAGCACAGCGCTCAGGCCGACGGTCACTGTTGTGATGCTCAGACGCTTGTCTTCGGCTAGACTGAGCTGAATGACCTCTGCAAGACAAAAACAACATTATTGCAATTTTGTTACCCATGCATATGCTTCTGCTGCTTCTTTGCCAGTTTATTGATCCAGATATCCTGTACTCTTTTAGAAGATGCATAATAGCGCCCCCTACTGTATAACACTGAAATCACGGAAATAAAAAAAAATCTAAATTCCAGTGAAAGGGTTATCAAATCGAAAGAAGCAGAAATCTTGATCACCGTTAAAATGTGAATTATCCCTATTTGATTTCACCCTATTTTCAATCATTGTCGCTGTTAGTTTCCTGTTTATTAAAATTATCTGCTTTGACTGTCTTATATGAAACACTTTAGAAATAAAAGTAAGCTGACTTGACTTGATAAAACATTTGATCATTTGATGAACAGTCCGTCTGAGGAGAGCAAAAAGAACGGCCCAGACATGGCAAATGTCTCCGACTGACCTCGGGTCAATAACAGTCTGGCTTTCAGAACAGTCACTTCACAGCTAGCTTGAAAATAACAGTGTTGGTGACTTGAACACTCGTGTCCTTTTGCATTCTGCTACAGTTGGTGTCTCTGGCACAGACATGTTGTTTGCATGATTTCCTGACGGGTACAGGAGGGTTTAATTCTTTCAAATGAAAAGAGGTAATTTAGGTGATGTTTAGAGAGATCACTGCGGAGCTGAACACATTGATTTGTCCTGGTTAGAGGTAATGAGTTCCTGCACCTGCCTGTCAAATTGCAGCCATTAGTTTAAAATGTATGCAGGTTCAGGACTGACTGCCAAATGCAGTAATTTTATATCATATTTGACGTAAAATCTAATAAACCTTGTTGTCTGACTGAGAGTTTATGCTTTTTAGCAAATAAAAGGTCTATATAATTTTACAAACATCCGACTTCAGTGCGTGCTTCATGTGTGGTTTTGCTATGAAATCTTTACTGATTAATATAAAGTGAAAATAAAAATAGCTTTGAAGATGAACACTAATTGGACTGAAGCAGATTCGTTTTACTTGATTTGTGAGGTACTTTATTTTTTTTTAGAAATATGATCATTATTTATTAGTTCATCTTTCAGTCAGCATTGCATTACATTATAAGTTTTGGTAACAAAACTGTGTTAAATATCATCTTTCTAAGACATATTATTGGAGATATAGATTGACAACTATTATTTATATAACTGAATGAAGGTATCTGTTATAGTGTTATAAAGATCTCATCGATTTACTTATTTTCTGATCACATAAATAGCAGCATCTCCACCAATTAGCATATATCTTGAAAAGCTTTCTCTCTGATCATGAGAGAGAACACTTCAAAAGAGACAGCATAACTAATTGCAGCAGCTCATTATTACATCCCCAGGTGATGATATTTCTTTTGTCAAATATAACTTTAACCAAACCAGTGTGTACGTAGCCTTAGAACAGCACATCAGAGGAGGAAGTTTCACAAAAGCGTAGACAACTTCTCCTCACAGGAGTATAAAAGTGAATGCATCCACGAACCGACTCAGCCCTCAAACCCTAAACCCAAAAACAGCTTCATATTTTACAGCAAATATAAAACCTAGCATCTCCCTTTCAGGATTCAGCAGATGCCTCGTCGCTCGGCTTCTCATTTTTAGCCTCCAGCAATGAAAACACTTTCCTTTTTCCTGGCACCGTGTTGATTTTCCCCAGCAGAAGAGGTCGGGTTGAGATTGTTTACCACCCAGATACACACACACACACACACACAGTCTCTGAGGCAGAGATGTAGACAGACGGATGACATATCCATTGCCCATGGTGGCCCTCCTGCTGGATAGGGTTGACATGACATTATCTCTGTAATGACTCTTTGTGTTCCCCTCTCGTCCAAAAATAGCCCTTTCTCACAAGTAATTGACTGGCCCAGGATTTGCAAACTATTGATCCATCAAAGCTAGGTGTTATTGCCGGCACCATCCAAAGGCGAGAGCGCTTATTTCCCACCTAAATGAAAGCATCCTGCAGGGTTTTTTAAGACAAACACAAAGCACTAAAAATGCCTCCTCAATCGGAGAAGAAAGTGCATCAACAGCCATAGCGTCTTTATATATGACATTATAACAGATGAATGTCTTTGAGCAACTCTCCACTATGGCTCAGCTTCTGAACTGATAATGCTAATGTTCTGTTTACAGCCGTGTGTTTGCGGTCTTAATTGGACGGGATTAGTTTTATATGGAGAGATGGGGTATATGTGCATATTCTTGATATTTGCCTTTTACTCTTTTTTTTTTTTTGTGGCCAACAACCGCCGGCATTTTCACAAAAGTTTTTTGTTTTGAGAATATCTGAACATGCAATATGTCAAAAACAAAGAACAGAGCATCTGCTTTTAAACAAAATCAGTTTTATGCATTTGAATCAATACTTAAATGTGGGAAAGTTTCATGAAAAAAAAGTTGTAAATTAATTAATGATCCTGAAAAAAATTAACTAACTTAAGGAAGATATGTAAGGAACATGCTTAGAACAGCTGATTTAAAAACCTCCATGTGTTTCATGACTGAAATGGGAGGAGGGAGAGGATTGAGTTTTGCATGCACAGACCTGAAGCGGTTTTAGTGAGTGTGTTAGGTTATTATCTGTCTTCAGAGTTTTTAAACCAGTTCTCATGTGACACACAGTGGCTGTCAGATCTCTCACATGGCATGTGGATTTATTAAAGGTGTCTCAGTGTGCATTGTGCCTAAAATACGATTAAACACCTCCATAAAGCACAACACTGCTGGCTGCAAACACTCTTAAGAGTGCAAACAGCATAACTGCAGGCTGCTAACACATGCAGAACAGAACAACTTCTTTCACACCAAACTGCTCTTATTTCTTTATATAGCTAGGTGAGTAGATCAAAATATGCGTTCATGCCCCTGAGGAAATGAACATGCTGAGGTATCTGAAGCACACACACTTTCCATTTGATACAACAGAAAGTAATAACTTTTAAACATCTCACTACTTGACTTGATTTATTTGATTGTGATTGGTCAGTTGTAGCACTGGGCGGTTAAATATTTTTGCACAATGGCACTACATTTTGACATTATTTATTTATTTTTGCTGCATGGGATTAGACTACATGAATGATACAAAAATCTGACTGTATGTCTTGCCGTACTTAACAAGACTGTTACTGTTTTATTTTTTTATATGTTCATGGTAAATATATTGGAAACACAGGAGCTCTGAGTGGTAGACGTGCCATAATGATTATCAGCAAGAGATCCTCGTGAGGATGTGGTTATTGTCTCAGCTGAAGAAAGGCTCTGAGGTGGTGGCAGGAGAATATCACACTTGTGATTAGATTGGCTTTTATAATGCACGGGTGTGCATGAGGCCACAGGTTCACCATGGCTCTGCCGTGCTCTGCATTTAAGAAATGTTGACATTGGTTCCACCGTCCTGCCCTGATGGGTCAACCTCCATTACAGAGCCAATTAATTTTCATCCCATGAAATATATATATATTAGTGCTGGGCAATTATCAAATGTTTAAATCACGATTAATCACAATGTTATGCACAAAATCCACTAATGAATTAGGAAGTAGTGTATTGTGCAATTTTTTCTTCTTCTGATATGTGCAGCATGATTGCGTATATATATTGTGAGTGGGACGTGTGTCACCGTATCCTAAACGACTCAAAATAATTAATCACAAAACGATTACAAAGTTAACAAAACGATGCATTGCACGTTGCTGAGCGAGAGTGCTTCTCTGCTGTCTTCACGTGCTTTTGAACTTGTAATCACAAGCAAGTTCAGAGCCAGGGAGCAATGGGCTTCCATAATAATAATAATAATAAACTTATTTAATAATTAAAACCCTAACACACACACACACACACACACACACGTATATGAATAAATGTCTTGAGCTGGATCCCTTCAAATGCTTTACTACTTTTCATTCTTGTTTCTTAATCTTCTCTCTCTTCTCAGTAATATAAAGCATTGATATGAGTGCAGCAGGTGAAGACTGATAAAGAAATACGATGCTGTTCCTCATCCTGCTACAACATTCAGTTTCAGTATTTCATGCCTCAGAGAAACAGAAAATAGACTAACACAACAGGGATCCAATAGTCAGTGACAAACTGGAAATATCTCTCTATATATTTTTTAAATGTTGTTGTCCTGAAAAAGTCAACTTTACAGAAAATATACAGATTCTGTTATGTTGGCATTTAAAAGGGTTTCTATTTCTGTCTGAGATTTGTAGGGCTACAATTGCACTGAAGAGTAGAGTCTGTGTTTATGTCAAGGACGGGCCAAAAACAATGACATTATGTTGCATGTTACTTTATTTTAAAGTCAGTAGCTGTGTTGTTGTCAATGCAGTGTTGTCTGTTTGCTGGTTACATTAATTCATGCATTACGAAACTGATGTATTTGGTTTAATCATTTCTTTTAATTTAGTTAATTTAGTTAACAAATTATTTGAACAGTTTAATAATTGTCCATAAAGAAATAATGAATAACACTCCCCAGCAAATGCTCTTCTACACTCTTTTGTCTATCTTTGTATCACAACTAATTTATTTGAGTCTTTAGTTTATGTCTTTAGTTGGCTGGTAACCTACTAATAAACAAGTTGCCTCTACAAAGTGGCAGTAAGCTTTAACTCAAAACATGAACTAATCTGTTTACAAAATTAGAGGCAATCAAGTAAACTCCATAAACAATAAAAAAAAAAAAAATTCTGTCAGAGTATACAGTATTCATATACACATTTGAAACATTACAAATATCTTTACTGCACTTTTTGATCAATTCAATACATTCTTGCTGAATGAAAGTATACATTTTGAAAGGTAGTAGCACACACACACACACACACACACACACGCACGCGCACACACACACACACACACACACACACACACAATTAATCATTTTTAGAATCTGTTCTTTTTTTAACAAATGAGCCCAACTAGAGATTTTAAATTATGTGCATTCACAAGCTGACGTTTCACACTTTACATTTCCTGTATGTTTCAGACTGCTATCAAGTTTTTGATTGATTTTTTTAAGATTATAAAGTTAAAAATAAAACACTCCTAAATGGTCTCTTCTTTTCTCCAATTTATGTTTTCACCATTTGGCATCTCCCCTAAAGCACAGTGTAAAAAGCATTAAATGGGTCTAAAATATTCATTTGCGAATCGATCTGATAATAAAAAATCATTAATCACTAAAGATTGGACAGTTTGTGAAAACTTGTTTGTCAAAAAGTGTGTGACTAGGGAAGAACTAGTTCCCTGCTGAATCAAGATTGATTATCTGCTGATCTTCTATCATATACTAACAAAACCGTGAACTTCACACACTGATGACTTCACACAGTAAAAACCAATTCTATCATACACTTCAAGCTTTTTATCGACAATTTAAAACAACATAAAATTCAAAGCTGCCATTGAATGCATTAGAACAAACACTTTGAGATAAAGAATGCTGCTTAGCACTGCATGTCACCTGCTCTCTGTAGACCGCAGCGGGATGGAAAGGGCACACACTGTGATTAATTACCTGCCTGACGGCTGTTTACTCAACCAGGACAGTCTGGAACACTTACCAAATTTTAACCTGTAAATGGAAAAAAAGTGTGCTCAGACTAACGGCATGTTCTCAGCAAACAGCCAGTCTGTAAAATACAGTCAACAAGGGGTACAATTTATTAATAATAATTACAGAGAAAAAAATTATAATGAGAACTGGTCCCCAAACCAAATTGTGACTGAAGCTTCTTTTGAGAAAGTTTCACACAGCTGAAGAGACATCAGTAATGGACAACACTAGACTCTTTTCTTTCTTAACTGTTTTGCGTTTATTCATTTCCTAGCAGATTACTTTTACAGTCATTTTAACCAAAATCTAGTCACACTTTAGTTTGAGGAACAATTCTCACTATTGACTAATTATTGACAATTATGTTTGCCTCAATAAACTCCTAATTTGCTGCTTATTAATAGTTAGTAACAGCCTATATGCTAGTAATATGCATGCTAATAAGCAACTAGTTAATAGTGAGAATTGATCCGCAAACTAAAAAGTTACCCAAAATCTTTACCATAATATAAACAAATTCCAAGCACAGCAAGGGACAAAATCTCATGATATTAATTCTGTTTAATAACAGAAATGCCACTGAAATTAAATCCATAGCTTCTGTTTGTGACAAGGTTGTACTTGAGTGAAAGGAGACTGGATCCTAATTCAGACAAAACATTATAATGGAGAAAAAATCTGCAACATTTTATAATAGTAGTAACAAAGCACTTTGAAATCCTTTGACGTTTGTAGTGGATTCACAGTTTATAAACTCTAGTCTCAGCATTATTAATACATTAATAATAGGTTTTCCACAAAAAGTGAGTTCTTCATTAAATGTCACAGCAGTAAAAGTCTTGTTAATGAGTTATTAGAAGTAAATAGTTCTTGCTTTAGATTATAGGTCATGGAAATACTCAAGGCAATAACCTACTGTTACGATTATGTTCTGTTTCTGCCTCCACATTTCCCTGAGTCCCCATTAGTCTATTAGTTTCCATAGTTTTTGATTAATTAATCAGTTCATCACCTTATTCTGTTTCTCTCTGATTACGTTCCCAGTATTTAAAGCCTGTGTTCTCCAATATTCCTTTCTCTGCTATTAATGTTGACTTGCTTTGTATGCTACGTGAGTGTTTTTCGCCGAAGTGAAGATTAAAGACCATTTTGAGTTTACACCTGTCTCTCCTCGTCTCCTTATTCCACCTCAGTAGCCATTACGGAACAGAATAGCAGACCTCAAAGTAAAATTAGTGCCATTTGTTTTGTTTTTCCCCTCTCCCGGAATGGATATCCCCTCCTGTCCTCCAGTGTCCCCTCTCAGCCTCCCTCTCCTCCTCCTTGTACAAGACCAGTAAGTTCCTCAGCCCCATCTCTGCTGGTGCCTGTCAGTCCTCTATCAGTGCCATCTGGGTACTCTGATTCATCTAGGGACCTACAGTCTGAAGCACCGCCTTGGCATGAGGATTCCCTGTCTCCGCCTCCAACCTCCGAGCCCTGGACTCCACCTCGGGCCTTCGAACCATTTTCTCCACTTTGGCTACTAACTCCCTCGTCTCTACCATGACCTGTCTTATCACCATCCCTCTGGCTTCACCTTGGTCAGTTATCGATCATCTGAGACTCCACTCCTCTGGCTTTGCCTTGTCACTCCATCCCTCTGGCTCTGTCAGACTCCTCCTTCCCTCCAGTTCCACCTCAGCCTTGGTCGCCTGAGCCTTCAGCTCCGCCTTGGCCCTCCGGATCCTTTCTGTCGTCTTGGCTGTCTGTATGTTTGGCTCCATCCTTGCCTCCTCTTCCATCAGCTAAGTCCCCGTCAGTTGGTGGGATTAGCCATATCTCCACCATGGTTCCTCCCGCCGTCGACTTCACTGTGGCCTCTGGAGTTTCATCTGGCTCTTCCTGCTCTTGGCACCCGCTACCCACACACACGGGACAATGGAGGAAATTGAGTGAATGCTGTTTTTGATCCTCGGATGTGGCTGATTCTCACAGCAAGAAGGCAGACGTTGTTTCTGGAGAGGCTGAGGGCAGCAGAACAAAACACTGCTGGCGGGGTTATTCAGGATACTCCGTCTGCCACGTGCAGTGATGATGCAGTGAATAGTGATGATTCTCTCTGACCAACCAGCAGTCTGCCGTGTTTTTTTACGTCACATTAAAAGAAAAAAACTACTTCCAGGTACAACTTTTACACAGTGGAAAACCAAACAAAGGCGAGTCGAGTCGAGCTGGTACTGTGTAATGGAAAAGCACTGTATGTTAACCAAGACACAGAACAGGATATATGTGACTATTTCTCAACATCATTGCTTTGGACAAAACTGACCAGTAATTTGTGAAAAGCGCTATACAAATAAATTTGACATGACTTGAACTGTAGCTCATACTTCCACAGTTTCCAATAACAGGCCAATTACAGTCTAGATATTCCATCATCTTTTCAAGCAAATGAAAGCAGACTCCTGCCAAATTACCATTGATTATTGTATCGTAAACACTCTTGGTCTGACACTAAGCAAAAATTATGTTTACCATTTGTTCACAAACCAGCGCTGAATGACCATGAACTGATTCATTCGTTTCCTACTCTAATAAACCGTTGCTAGCATAATAAAGACTTGTATTACCAACAAAACAAAAAGTAGCATGTTCAATGCTCATTTATAAGCGAATATACAGTATAGTTCATAATGAATTGGTCGCTTATCTCACTGTGTGCTGTATTCCCATTTTATTGTAATACTTGTTTGCCCTGCATCCTGTTTAATTTTCATTTTTAATTCATGCACCACTTTACAAGACATTAAAAAGGAACAATATTGACAATTCCTTTTACCTTATCTGAAGAAGGTCACAATGCAAAGTCATTGAGTGGCTTCCAGACCAAATTATATATATATATATAATAGGACAAAATAATAAAGTAATAAATTCTTGTCGTGTCAGGTGTCATCACTCATGATGGCACAGTAGCAGTCAGGTGACATGTCCAGATGGCAGATGGCTTCCAGTCATGTTTATGATCATACTAGTGTGATTGCTCAGGGATTTTTTTCTGACCTACAGTATTTAGACAAAGCATGTTTGAGGATCTGAATGCATCAGATTGTTCTGGTGAAACAGACACATTCGATCAGAGATGTTCGTTCAACAGCAACCCTCTGTAATCAGAAAATCAGCGAGATGTTTTCCACAATAAATCAGTTTTTGGAAAAAGCAATATCATGAAAAAAGGTCAATCTAACCTTGCTTTAGGAGTTTCCTCTTTGATCAAATATAAGTCCTACAAACCATTTTGTTGCAATATGATAGCAGAAATCCCGTCTTTCGTCCGGCTTAGTGCTGGACTCAGATGTAATGACAAAGCTGGATACACTGAAATAAAGGAGATTGCTTTTTGTTGCTTCTAGCGCAAACATGCTGCATTAATCGATATTGGCCCAGAGTCACTGCATGAAGTGTAAATGAAGATGAACAGCAGACAATTAGCAGAAATTAGCAACATTGAATGCTCATTTCAATATACAGAGTAAGGTTTCATAGTCTAAATGTTTTTTTTTTGAGCCAAAATATGCAATTTGGTGCATATGCTGATATTTCTGATGCTGCTTCAATTCTGATGAATCATCTCAAAAATATATCTAAATTACGGCCTATGCTCTCAATGTCAAATGCAGAAATGTTAATCCATGCATTTATGACCTCAAGGTTAGATTATTGTAATGCTTTATTGGGTGGTTGTTCTGCACGCTTGGTAAACAAACTACAGCTAGTCCAAAATGCAGCAGCAAGAGTTCTTACTAGAACCAGGAAGTATGACCATATTAGCCCGGTCCTGTCCACACTGCACTGGCTCCCTATCAAACATCGTATAGATTTTAAAATATTGCTTATTACTTATAAATCCCTGAATGGTTTTCAAATCAACTGCGGGCGGCAGATCCTTTTCCTATTTGGCGCCTAAACTCTGGAATAACCTACCTAACATTGTTCGGGAGGCAGACACACTCTTGCAGTTTAAATCTGAATTAAAGACCCATCTCTTTAACCTGGCATACACATAACATACTAATATGCTTTTTATAACTAAATCCGTTAAAGGATCTATGCTAATATTTGTCTGTTTCTCTCTTATTCCGAGGTCACCGTAGCCACCAGATCCAGTCTGTATCCAGATCAGAGCCATGAAAAAAATCTGACTTTGCTGCAGCCTGGAATTGAACTATTGGTTTCGTCTGGTCAGAGGAGAACTAGCCCCCCAACTGAGCCTGGTTTCTCCCAAGGTTTTTTTCTCCATTCTGTCACCGATGGAGTTTCAGTTCCTTGCCGCTATCCCCTCTGGCTTGCTTAGTTGGGGTCACCTCATCTACAGCGATATCGTTGACTTGATTGCAAATAAATGCACAGACACTATTTAACTGAACAGAGATGACATCACTGAATTCAATGATGAACTCCACTCTCCATCTCAGATCATGCAGACAAATCATGTTCATGATCAGATAATGTCAGTAAAGTAGAAAAAAGTTGCAACAAATGCTGAGAAAATATTAAATTTATGTTAATGTTTTACTCCATTTGTTATGCTGATTCAAGTTTTTGCTTTTGTAATGAGTGAATTTCTGGGTTGAATAAAAAAAGAACTCATAGAAAGCATAGAAGCATTTTCACTGGTGGTCTCGTGTTATGAGGCATGATCACACATTATATTACTAGAGGCTTGTACTTAACTGTGTGTACTTAACTGTGCTCTTGGTGTATTGCAAAACATTTACAGGTGTCATCAGACTGGGTATAATAGCTGATGCTTTCATGCATCGCATTCGCAAGTGAATGTTTTGGATTTGCTTTGTAACAGTTTCTGCATGGCATAAATTCACATTACATTGACGATTGCATCGTCTTCAACACAAATGTAATTCATCAACAACTAAATGTAACCAGTCTTTACAGCTCTTTGATGTAACCGATCAACAGCTTATATAAACACTCCAAATAAACCCTTTAAAGTTATAAAAAATGCAACAGCACGTTAAATATATCCTATGCAAAATACAATGCAAACAGCTGTGCAAAACTTTGTAAAATATTCATGTGTTGCATGTAATGATAAACTGCGGCATGCATTTAAGAGAACTAAGCACTAAGCGCTGCTGAAACAAAGGATTTCATGACCCTTCAAAGCCCTTTTATGTCTTTAAGCACATGCATTAAAAGATATTACGCATTTTATTTCAGCAAGTTTTAAGGTAATTTTCCATAGAAATATAGTGTCTTTTAACTGTTTTTAACGCTACTTTCTAATCGTTTTTCTTTGTGAACACATGCTAGATGGATGTGTATGACCATAGCGCTCGCATCTTTTGCAGCATCTCACATATTCCTGAGCATTGCATTTCGTGATTTTAGAAAGATGCGTTCTGTGAACAGCCCCTTAAGCTTGTTTAGAATGTGTTGCATCTGCATAACTAATGTAGTGAAGCTAATGTAGTGACGCACCATACCATACAAATACTAAAGTTCAATATTTTTTGATTATTGATGTAGGTAGTCCAGCAATTTGTACTGCATTGTTTATTGTTATGATTCATTGAAAAACGTAATCTCAATTAATTAACGAACAATTTGAATGACAGCAGTGGTTACTGAGGCAGAGTTGCTCAGAATGAGGAGATCTAACATATTGTGTGAATGAATGAAACACTGCATAATATAAAATCATTTACAAGCATGTAAAACATAATAGTGCGCTAGTTACCAAATGAAAAAAATAAAACATTATTTCTCACATCTCACTAGGACCATGAATCAAACAGGCTCACCAAGTTTAATTCCAATTGGACTGTTAACCTTGTCTAACAGCTGCTGATTTGATTGGCCGATGGCGTCCATGTTTTTCAAGATTTTATAATGTCCTCACAGCTAGTGATGGCACCTCGAACAAAGAAATTGCATGCCAATGTCTAAGTCATTGGGTCCAAGAGTTGCCAAGTGCCATTTTTATGTTGTGTCAACAGATTAAACCCGTACACATATGCACAAAGTTTGATGAAACTCGATGTTCAAAGATAATGCAGTGCAATTATGAAGCAATGTGAACGATGATGAAATCTGAAGCTAACTGATTTTATATTGTGAAAATATGATTTGATTCAAAACACAGTCAAATCAATTTTGGCCCTGGACTCAAGAGATTTATGAGCAGTCATGTGGAGGAGGGTAATATGACGGCAATGAAAGTGATGTTGACATCTCAGCGCGCTCATGTCAAAAGCTATCAGAAGGTCTGACAAGCTATTATAGACCCGTTGGCAGTATGTATTCAGATTCACAGCTATAATGGGATAATGAGCAGCCTGGGGTTTTTACCTAATTATATGTCAGCAGGATACATTAGGTGATATTTGCTACCCTCAAGACATATATGAAGATCTTAAGAAGGAAATTGACATATCAACATCAGAATATCATAACTTTTTGTCCATATAAATATCAGCATCTGCAACAAAATGCATGTTTCTGCTCACTTTGGGACTTTAAAATAAAACTGAGGTGTTTTGTCCCCCATATTCTCATTATATCATACTATATGAGCCATGAAATCCTGATGTATCAAATAAAATAATCATCAAAAAAAAGTAAGTCTGAACTCTTTGCACAGTACAGTACTTTATAACAAAAAGTAAAAAGTAAAGTGAGGGCAAGTAAAGATTTGTCATTGGTAATTAGAGCTCATTGTAGGTCTCTCTTGAAATTTTGATACATTATAGCTAAAAATCTGTTTCTCTGGAGAAAATGAATGTGAATTTTCCTGCACTGTCAGTGGCCCAATTAAAGCAACACTTCAAACCCACACTGTAAGTCTGAACACTGCACCATTAATCAGCTGATAATCATTGCTCAAAATGGCTACATTATGGAATAATCAGTCGGGCAAAGTACTTCTCGATTTTCTCTTCACGTGCAATCAAGCTGGACTGATTGCTGGTTTACTTAAGCCGTTTCCATGCAAGGATTCAGTGATCATTTCTGTCTAAAGGCATCTTCAACCTGTGCATGGGTGACATCAGCATCACACACAGCAACAACTGTTAACAATTTTCTCATACTTTAAAACTGATGATGATGATAATATATGATGCACAGATGTTGGTCATAGTAATATCACACTGGCATTACACAGCACATTCCCCATTTAGAGCAATAGATCTCCAAAAAAAAAACACACAAATATAATAATAAATAATTATAATAATTATAAAAATAAATAAATATTAATGATAATAATAATAATAGTAAAAAGGAAGAAAGAATAAAAAAAGTGTTCTGCAATCATTTAGTCAGCCACAAACTTTTATGAAACTTTTATTTTATGATTTATTCTCCAATCCGTAAACTCCTTGTTACACATATGGTAGAACCATCACTTCTACCACAAAACAACAAAAAGATTCCTGATGTGTCTCAATTCCTCAGTAAATCCAATAGCTCATTAAATCTTGATGTTGTAAAAGAAACTATGGACTCTCTCTTTTCTAGCTCTTTAGATATGGCAGCTCCTTTACACTTAAATAAGATTAAGGAAAAAAGTCAGACACTGTGGTATAACGAACACATTCGCGCCTTAAAGAGAGCAGCCTGGAGAATGGAGTGCAGCTGGAAGAAAACAAAACAAGAGGTATTTCATATTGCATGGCAGGAAAGTACTTCTACATATAGAAAAGCTCTAAAAACGTCTAGATCTGCTTACTTTTCAGCTCTTGAAAAGACGAAATCAAACACAACCTCATTTAATTAATACAGTGGCTAAATTAACAAAATATAAAGCATTATCAGGCACATTTACATGCATTTGAAATAGAAAATATTTTTTACCCTAATGCTGTGGCAATATTTCCCATGGTATTGAAAATGGTTTCGATTACTGATATATTTTTTTTTACAGTAGAGTATAGAGGTTAGAAATTTCAGTATCGTGACAACACTAGTTTCTTATCTTACAGATAAAGGAGTGGACTAAGAAGGAATCGTGCTGTTCAGGGAGGACCTGGCTTTACGTCTCAGCCGTAGTATAGTGTAACATCAGGAGGAGATGAACCACTAACTGAAGGCAGATGGTCAACTGCTCTGCCTGTCAGCAGAACGCTCCTCTCCAGCTGCTTGCTATTGAGACTAAAAACCCAATAAATTGAAAAAAAGAGCTGCACCTGTAGAGATATTGTCAGTAAGTGTTTGCTAATGCTTCAGTGGCTCTTATTCACCCAAATAGTAAATGTATACTGACACCTGTTAGCCTGTATGAATGCAGTGTGCTGCTATTGCTTCTTTACACCGACGCCATTGGTTTGTCCTCTATTTTGATTATTTTTTCATCTGTTTGTCTCAAACTGCATAAATATATTTATACATAAATATTACACTGATTTCAAGAAATGTAAAGTAATGTTTATGTTTAAAGTGAATTTGATCATTAATTAATTTATAAATAAATGTATTTGTAAATATTTTAGGATGCCTAACTATTAATGCAATTAATGTCTAATAAAGGTAGCCGTTTAAGTAATTTCATGACCTAATATAAAGTTGGAAGTACTGTATTTACTTCTAACAAATCATTAACAAATCCTTTACTACTACTTTAAATACTGAACATATGAGATAATTAAACAATAATTCAATAACAATAAGTATTACAGATGCAAATCATTTGAAATTTTACAACTAGGAAAAGCAATTGTAAACAAAACCGCTTCATTAGCATTTCAAGAGGCTGAACACTGAAGCCTTTCAGCAGATTACTGCTGCCAGTGTGTGGCTGTGTGTGTGAAGGTGGCAGAACTGGGAAGAGCTGAACAGTCCATCGCCTCAAGCACTTTTTTGAAGTCAGACTACAGCTGAGGCCTGCAGAAGGAATAAATCAATGCAGCCACGGTAATGAATTATTTCCTTCATGTATTCCATGTTGGAGGCTGAGATAAAAGAAGCCCACATGCAGAGCAGCTAACAGTCGGAAGCCTCTCCGCCGTCATCGGAGTGCTGCAGCAGCACTTGTGCGTGTACAAATGCAAAACGTATGAGAAACTGCATTTCCTTCCGCTAAATGCTCTTTTGCGCCGCCAAAGCTCACATGTAAAATATTAAAGAGGAGCACTGGATTCATCAAGAACATGACAGAATTACAAACCGGGCCTCCAGTTTGGTGCTGGCAGATACACTAACTCGGAAAATTAAAAAAAAAAATCGAAAACATAATATTTTTTAAAAAATATGCGAGTTTCCAATGCATAACTCATGGCCATGATGCTAGAGTATTCTGGATGGCTCCCAGGGCAGAGGCTATTGGCTGAGCAATAAACAAAATCATATCAAGATCTTGCTAATATAATAATATTTTAAGGACTAATTCTTACTATTAACAGGTTGCACTTTAGCATGCATATTACTAGCATATTGGGTGTTTATTAATACTTAGAAAGTACATATTTATAACTTATTCTGCATGAGCATATTTTAGATGTTTAATCCAGCCTATGCCTATACTACCAACTACATTACTACTAATAATCAGCAAATTAGGAGTTGATTGATGCAAAAGTCCAATTAAGAATTGGACCTTAAAATAAAGTGTGACCATTATTATTGTCATTTACTTTTTATTATTATTATTCATGTGCCCTTGTAAAAGATCTGCTTTCTCTTTCCGTGCTTTCTTTGATGATGTGAGGACTTCAGAAGCCTGTCACTCACATGAGATCCCAGTAATAGAAAACAACACTGATCTAATGATACCATCAATTCTTGGTGGACAAAATCAAGACCTTTCCTCATTCGAGAATGTTTAACTCAAAATATGTCACAATGAGGAAAAAAAGGCACATGTAAAAGGTTTCTCATTGAAAGCAATGGTTTACATTTTACATTTACATTTATCTGACGCTTTTATCCAACGCGACTTACAATTGCTCATATGTCAGAGGTCACACGCCTCTGGAGCAACTAGGGGTTAAGTGTCTTGCTCAGGGACACATTGCTGTCTCACAGTAGATTCAAACCCGGGTCTCTCACACCAAAGGCATGTGTCTTATCCACTGCGCCAACACCACCCCGTTTACAGGCTGCATTGCAATAAAGACACCAGAGCATGCTTTTGGCATCAGTAGTTACATGCATTTTCTGAGTACAAATGACCATACTTGGGGGTAACACATTATAAGCAATGTGAGCTTTGTAATCAGACTACCCCCCCCAAGTAACTAGTAAAATAATGGATTACTTTTTAACTTACAATGAAATATCTGAGCAACGCAAGTTACTTTGTTTTCCCATTTATTCGCTGACACGACTCCTGTCCCCATGTTGAGAGAAATTGGGAGTGAGATGTGCAAAGGAAGAGGCGCATCCTTCAGCCTGAGGCTTATTATTTCACTTTTGGTGTGAAAGGGCTTATACAGCTGGCAAAAAAAAAAAAAAAATATATATATATATATATATATATATATATATATTATATATATTTATATATTTGTCATTAAAAAGTACATAAGCAAACCAAGTTCAGGTGACAAAAAAAACAAAACAAAAAAAACAATAAAAACAGTGAAGTAACGTACTGCATTATTTTCCATAAAGATTTACTAAGTAACACAATTAGTTACTTTTTAATGTAGTAATATTGTAATGCATTACTTTTTTTTTAAACTTTTATTCTGTATGATCATATTTTTTATCTCTTAATGCACCCCATACATAAAGAAAAAACTAGTTTACTAACTATTAATAAGCAGCAACTTAGGAGTTTATTGAGGAAAAAGTCATAGTTTATATTCAGAATTTTTTATATTCAGAGGTTTGTCCCAATTGACCAGATTTTAAATCCATGCGTTTCAGAACGATAAAAAATAATAATTCCTATTTTAAAATGGGGAGTTGGTTTTGAGTTCTGAAACTAGTAGTGTTTTTTTTTTGTACTGTAGCATAACCTCTCATATTTGTAAATCTCAAGAATATTTTGATTCTTCATTTCATGACCCCTTTAACCTCTGGCTTTTTGTGTGATTTAAGAAGACTTGGAAAAGTTCACTCTGAATTATTTTTCATTTTAACTAATGTAAGCATGCACTAAGAGATGCTGTATAACCTCTTCCTCAAAGTCCGTCTGATCAATTAGTAAAGAAGCAGCACGTCTCTCCTCAACGAGACATATGATTTGAGGAATCATTCATGAATGAATCAAACCCACCAAAGAGGCTGCAAAAATGCATTGATCAAACCTTTTTCCAGCCTCTGAAACCCGTTAAGGTTTGGGAGGATTCCCAGACACACATTTACATCTACTCCTCATCCACACAAATGAGATCTTTACACAGATTGCGGTGGCTCGGACTCTTCTGGATGATTCACACTGTGGCACGCATAACAGGACACATGGCTGATTTTATTCTGCATGACAGCTGGCTCTTCACATTGAGTCACAATGGATGCAGGACAGGACATGACAACATCGTAATGACAGCGGCGGCTTGTGTCCATCAGTTATAGGGAGAAAAGGGCATTAAAACTTAAACCTGTTTCAAGACACGCGGTAATTAATTACATGCGTGACTGGCATCCTTAGTTGCCACGAAAACCATCCAGGTGCAATTAGTCACAAAAGCTGAACTGGGTAAACAACAACTTCAAAGAACAAGAACTTCACGGCTTGCCAGATTGAATACACATGCACTTTTCTCTACGAATATTTCCTAAAGCAACAAAAAACTTGCGTGCCTCAAACCCAGTGTGTGTTTCATGCATCTGGACTGTAATCACTACATTTATTCACAAACAAAAACAGCTTACAGTCCCTGGTGCAAAAGAAGTCTGCTTAATTGTATTTAAAGTGTACCTGTAGTAATTTTTTTTATATATATATATATAAATTGTGCAATAATAAATTAATGAAATTAAAAGCCACTTAAGTGACTTAAAGAAAGACACTTTCATGAATATTTTTTTCTCTAAATTTGTCATGGTAAAATACACTTAGTTTGATGTGTTTAACTAACATATTAAAGCACATGTAAACTTTTTTATTATAGTAGCTATAATCTGAACTCTAGTGTGTTGTTTTATATTACATTTAAAGTTATGATATTTTAAATGTGGTAATTTGCAATTTATATATAATAATATATCTTAAATACATGACGTACAAGTTTTATTCAAATTTATCAATATCATGAAATTATATTTTAGTTTAGTATAAATGCTTGTCAGTACTTTCAGCAGTACACTTGAACCATATTTCAAAGACAATAGAAGTAATCATAGAATTACATACATACATATAATTAAGTGTATTTTCCATTATTATTATTTTTTAAAGTATATTATGCTAAAGTTACGCAATAAAGTGTACTTTTTTCACAAGGGTTATCTAGACAGTATTTTGAGGCTTCATAGATGTACTCTTAATGAAAAGGTAAGCAAAAACATGATGCATTCTTCTAATACACCTCATTTAACCAGCATCACTTACAAAAAAGAATTCCCAAAATGCTCCATGAAACAACATTTTCATCCAAACCTAAAAATGAGTCACGATAAAATGTTAGCTATGTATGCTCATGTTAACAAAAATGCATTATTAGATGCAATATTTGCACTTAGCATATATTAAAGGCCATTAATAGAGAACTTCATCAGCTAACTAAGCAACATGCTAACATCAGACTCCACTGGAATCACAAAAAAATCCAGTGGCATTTGAAGAAACTGCTTTTGTTTCAAATAAGTCACTTATGAGGCTTACTTCAGTAAGTAAGTGATTTGCGGACAGCAGAGCTAATGTCTCCATTCAACATGTTTAATTAACTCCTAGTCCGATTCAGTAAATTAACCCCTAGAGACCTGTGACCCGCTCTGATCTGCAAAAACCACGCAGCTGAGATCAGTCAGATGAGACAGACATAGAGATGTGGTAACCTTCGGCCCGGCTGTCAGCCCCAGGAGCCCTGTTCTCAGCGGGACCTTTTTGCTCTTTATCGCTGCCTCTTGGTCGGTGATCACTGATCATCTATCTCTGCTGGTTAGGCTTCAGCTGGTTAGTTTTAGCAGGTAGCAGTGATTATTTTTTGGAGGATCATATATTTGTCCTGTCCGGGGTGTTACAGCTCAGGATAGTCACTAGTGAAGGGTTTGGGGTCTCATTTTTTGGTTCCAATGCAGACTTTGGATTAATATAGACAGCCACTGACAGCGTGGCTAAATGTCTTTATAACCACCGTTAAAAGGGTCATATAATTTTCCACAAGTTGATATGATTGTGAACACAAACATGTCCTGGGATTGATCCCAGCTTGAGGACCTAGTAACAGGCTCACAGTGTTTTTTAAATTGATTTGTTGATTGAAAGCGTATTCAAATTTTCTTAGGTCATTGCAAGGCTGTTCTGGCTGGTTTCTAGGTGGATTTTCACCGTCTTGCTGATCTTCCGTGATCAGTTGCATAAACATACAATAGCCACTATGTGAAAACTGTGTCTTAAGAACTAGCTTGCTAACTATCAATAAGCAGCAAATTAGAAGATTTTTGAGGCAAAAGTCCTAGTTAATAGATAATTAACTTTCTTCATTGTGCATCTGTGTATCTTTTTCACCTGTTTTATGGCCCAGCATTGTTAGAGTTAAAGAGTTTTTTCAAATCACTAACCCTCCCTTAGATCAACAGGAATAATAATTATTATTATAATTTTAGTTTTCTACTGTTGTATTTCTGTCTTATATTCTGTCTTAAAGGCTTATATTTTTTTTTATTTTTGGTGAAAGCAATCAAATCCAGCACTGTCAGATTAATTCAAACTGCAGTCTTTTCAGATTAATGTTATATGAGCTTTACACATATTTATTGCTGCATGATTTGGGTTGTCTTCCAGGGTAAAATTACCATTGAATGTACCCTAAACTCTCTGTTGATTAACCCAAAAATTCCTATTTAAAGGTCCTGTTTTTCGTGCTTTTTTGAAGCTTTGATTGTGTTTACAGTGTGCAATATAACATGTGTTCATGTTTCGTGTGTAAAAAACATTTTTTTCACACAATTCACCTATCTGTATCTTACCGCACGTGCTGGAGATGTACTTCTTATCACAGAACGCCTTTACTGACAATATTGCACAGCCCTACCATCTAGTTAACAAAGCTAAACAGCGTTGCTCTTTGTGTAATTAGTTTCAGAAACTGTTAAATGCACCAACTTAAATAATAAAATACACTTACCGGTTGTGGTCCATAAACAACACCTTCTCCAGATAAAAAGGGAACTGCTCCATCTTTCAAGAATAATCTTTGTGCGAATCCAGCATTAAACTGATTGAGATTGAGGAAGCTGTCCTCAGCAAAATGTGCTGCACATAGTTTTACATGAGGATTATCTCCATCTCAATTTACAAGTAAAACATAAATTGTAACCATTGATCTCCAAGTACAGTGTCCCTGGGAAGCCCAAACAAAGGTTATTGGACTCTGAGATGAAAATAACAGCGTTTCAATGACATGGCGACAAACACAAATGCACACCCCCTTTTTGTGTATTCCTGTGGACGGAGATTCGTCAAAAAACGGTTCTAGTGACGTCATTACTGCAGAAACTAGAGGGGTGTAGTCCAAACTGGTCGTTCGATGTAGGCGAATGTTCATTTAATCTTTACTAATAGCTCTGAAGTATACTAAAAGGCAAAAGTCCTAGTTAATAGATAATTAACTTTCTTAATTGTGCATCTGTGTATCTTTTTCACCTGTTTTATGGCCCAGCATTGTTAGAGTTAAAGAGTTTTTTCAAATCACTTACCCTCCCTTAGATCAACAGTAATAATAATTATTATTATAATTTTAGATTCTACTGTTGTATTTCTGTCCCAGAATTATATTTTTTATTTTTGGTGAAAGCACTGAAATCCAGCACTGTCAGATTAATTCAAACTGCAGTCTTTTCAGCTTAATGTTATATGAGCTTTACACATATTTTTTGCTGCATGATTTGGGTTGTCTTCCAGGGTAAAATTACCATTGAATGTACCCTAAACTCTCTGTTGATTAACCCAAAAATGCCTATTTAAAGGTCCTGTTTTTCGTGCTTTTTTGAAGTTTTGATTGTGTTTACAGTGTGCAATATAACATGTGTTCATCATTCGCGTGTAAAAAACATTTTTTTTTCACACAATTCTCCTATCTGTATACCGCTGTTTTCAATGTCATAAAAACGGGCTGATGACTTCCTTGTTCTATGAAGTCCCTCCTTCAGAAATACGTAACGAGTTCTGATTGTTCTCCTGGAAATGAGATTGGGCTACTTTTGGACTAGTTTTGAGAAGCAAGTGGACAGGATTTGTTTTGAAAACCTGCCAATCCTGGTCTTACCGCACGTGCTGGAGATGTACTTCTTATCACAGAACGCCTTTACTGACGAGATGCACATGAAAATCGCATTCGATTTTTTGCACAGCCCTACCATCTAGTTAACAAAGCTAAACAGCGTTGCTCTTTGTGTAATTAGTTTCAGAAACTGTTAAATGCACCAACTTAAATAATAAAATACACTTACCGGTTGTGGTCCATAAACAACACCTTCTCCAGATAAAGAGGGAACTGCTCCATCTTTCAAGAATAATCTTTGTGCGAAACCGGCATTAAACTGATTGAGATTGAGGAAGCTGTCCTCAGCAAAATGTGCTGCACATAGCACATCTCAATTTACGAGTAAAATATAAATTGTAACCATTGATCTCCAAGTACAGTGTCCCTGGGAAGCCCAGACAAAGGTTATTGGACTCTGAGATGAAAATAACAGTGTTTCAATGACATGGCGACAAACACAAATGCACACCCCCTTTTTGTGTATTCCTGTGGACGGAGGTTAGTCAAAAAACGGTTCTAGTGACGTCATTACTGCAGGAACTAGAGGGGTGTAGTCCAAACTGGTCGTTCGACGTAGGCGAATGTTCATCTTTAATCTTTACTGATAGCTCTGAAGTAAACTAAACCTGAAACAACAGAGTAATAAGTATTTATGTCTACTTAGAATTACCTTCTTTTTGGAACCAAATGCTGAGTTTATCTGCTTATTTAAACAACTTACCCTTAAACATACAGTACAGACCAAAAGTTTGGACACACCTTCTCATTCAAAGAGTTTTCTTTATTTTCATGACTATGCAAATTGTAGAGTCACACTGAAGGCATCAAAACTATGAATTAACACATGTGGAATTATATATGGAATTATATACATAACAAAAAAGTGTGAAACAACTGAAAATATGTAATATTGTAGGTTCTTCAAAGTAGCCACCTTTTGCTTTGATTACTGCTTTGCACACTCTTGGTGTTCTCTTGATGAGCTTCAAGAGGTAGTCACCTGAAATGGTCTTTCAACAGTCTTGAAGGAGTTCCCCGAGAGATGCTTAGCACTTGTTGGCCCTTTTGCCTTCTGTCTGCGGTCCAGCTCACTCCTAAACCATCTGCATTGGGTTCAGGTCCGGTGACTGTGGAGGCCAGGTCATCTGGAGCAGCACCCCATCACTCTCCTTCTTGGTCAAATAGCCCTTGATGCCTTCAGTGTGACTCTACAATTTTCATAGTCATGAAAATAAAGAAAACTCTTTGAATGAGAAGGTGTGTCCAAACTTGTGGTCTGTACTGTACCAGGGTATGCAACACAACCTGCTTTATGGAACACCCCCTGCTTATATAAACATCACATCTGAATAAACTGTAATGTACAGTGTAAATTAGCAGTGAATGACCCAGACACAAGCTTCCCACACTTCATGACTGATGTATGCCCATGACTTTCCATGTCCTCTCCAGATGCTTACGTTGCCTATTCCTAAACATTTGGTTACACAGAGTAATTTGATACCTGCTTTAGTTTAAACTCTATGGCAGTATCACATGTATTCCTGAAATAAATCCCAGAATGCATTATGACAAGTTCAGTGAAAGAACTCTTAACTCAAAAGATTTGAGAAAAATGCTGTTTATAAATGATACCAAAACCAAAAAGTGTCAATAAAAACATTAACTGTAATCTTAGTAGCTACTAATATTTGTCATGGATTTTCATGTTTATTAATGTTTTTTTTTTTTTTTTTTAAACAAAAATAGCAAGATGCTAATGTCAAAATATGCCTTTCCTGAACAGAAAAGGCACCTGCTGGAAACCCAGGTAATGAAGAACCAGATAACCAACAATGAAAGTATTCTCACACTCACACCAGATACCATCTTAAAGGAACAGTTCACCCAAATTCTTTTTTCCTTTCTTTCTTCTGCAGAACACAAAATTAGATATTCTGAAGATTGATGATAAGAAAACAGTTGACGGTAGCCACTGACTTCCATAGTGTATGCGTGTGCATGTTTTTTCTTCTTTTTTTCCTTTTTCATACTATGGACGTCAATAAGGGGTCAATAACTTGAAGGGGATTAAACGATAACAGAATTTTCATTTTTAGATGAACTATCTCTTTAAGCTATATTTGTTAGCAAGCAATTGAGACAATACATGCAAAAGTAACTTAATTAACATAATAATGAAATCTAAAAGAAGAATATTACAGAATTCTTTGGTAACTCTTTACATTAGGGAACACTATTCACTATTAAATAGTTTCTTATTAGCATGCATATTATTAGCATATTGGCTGTTTATTAGTATTTATAAAGCACTTATTCTGCAAGAGCATATATTAGATCTCTTAATCATACCTCATACCTAAACTAACAACTACTCTATAGCTATTAATAAGCAGCAAATTGGGGGTTTATTGAGGGAAAACAGCGAGTATGTGTTGCCTAATCTACAGTTTCACCAATTCTGTGAAAATCAACATCTTGTGAATGTGCATATGTTTCCCCTCCAGCTCACAGACAGTGTGAATGTGTGTGAAGCACATGACAAAGCATGAAAATGATTTTGTTAGACAAAGATTTATAAGAAACACTTGTGTCTTTCCCAACAGGCTGAAAAGTACCGATCAAACAGAGGAGTGTGGAGTGGAATCTCCTCAGGGATGTTTGTTTGTATGAAACACCTCAGTCGGTCAATTTCAGCAGTGATCCTTCCCCCCACATTCCAGATGACATCCTCCAAAATCCCACTGCAGCATCACGCTTAACCTTGGGAAGGGCTTGACCAGCGCAATGTTTTATTACACTGACACTCATACAGTCAACCTTCCCACCTGAGGACCAACACTGGCCAACTGCACACACAAGCAATGGGACTGTATAATGACAATAAGCAGTCCGCTAAAACCCATCATTAGCAAGGTTAACGACTGGCGCTGCTTAATGGAGCCGTGTTTTTGCCCCAGTAGCTGAATCTTAAGGTAAGGGTTACACGGCACCTCTAATGCTTTGATTGATCTATAGTGGAATGGATGGATAATTTTAGTCACAGTTGCTCATTCAGGGAACTGGGACTGTGAATTGCATTGGCAAGTCCTGAAACGAATGAAATGAGGGCATTTGCTTTATGCGGTGTGGGACGATGGATGATACGAGATAATCTGGGCTTGCCATCTCATCTCTCTTTTTCAGCCAAAAGCACTCATCTCTCATCACCGGGCCTTGATTAGCATTCATTGGCCCAAAGGATCAGGTGCTTGCTTCACTGCAAATGTGCAAAGCGCTTCACGTAATGGTTCTTGGCAGACAAAAAAAATTATCAGATCTTTTATAAAAAATTTTTGCCACATGGTGAGAGAGGCTCATTTGTACTGTAGGACTCACGGAAGGCTGTGTAGAGCTCCTGAAGGGTCAGGTGACCATCGTTGTTGTAATCGTCGTAACGCAGGAGGTCTTGCATGGTGCACTCCAGTAAGATATTGTCCAAATGCTCCTTTATGTAAATCTGTAAAATAAATGGAAGAATTCAATTAAATTACAGTGCTGCATAGTAACTGTGTACATTTAATCTGGATTATGTAATACAGTTCCAAAATTTAAGTACTTATAATTAGAGTATATTACATTTTAAAATACTAATAATCAGACTACAGTTACTTTTTATGAATTACATGATTACATATTCACACAATGGCAGTAATTTATTCATAATTTATTGATTCTCCCTAATTCTTAATTTTCACTTACAAAATTGTATTTTCTAAAAATAATTCTGTGTTTCATTAGCATTGCCATGCAAGTAAATATGCAGTCAATGCTTCTGAATTTGGCCAGAAAAAGAACCTCTCAAGCTGTTAGACCATGAATGAAACAAATAATTATGCAAGTTACTTATAACGTCTAGGTTACGTATGTTGTTAATTACTGACGAATGAGACTAAAGAGACTGATGAATGGGGTCTCACCCGAGAGCGATATCACACGTGCAAGACCGGAGTTTTCATCTGAGACTGCGATAGCTCAGATGAAACGTCAAACACAAACACGGGTGCTCCTGCTTAATTTATACTAATTTATCTTCCATTTCATGGGTCCAAATAGACAGAGAAGAAAGCCTTTTTCAGCGTGATTTTGAATCGCCGACAGGTCCAGATATTTCGCCTGCCAAATATCTGATTTAGTGATTGTCACTCGCGTGAATGAGCACAGATTTGCCTGTGATTTCAGCATTTGTCGGCAATTTCTCAAAACCTGTCGGCGAGCCAAAAACTGGGCTAAAATCGTGCAGTCTGAACTTGGCTTAAGTCGGTCACATTCTACGTTATATCAGAAAGAGACTGATGAATGGGGTCCCTTACAAAACGCCAAAATGCTGTCTTCCAGTGACCCATGTGAGTGATAGCACCCTGTTGTGAGGCCAGCACGAGTGAGGGCCTATAGCTGACACAGAGTACACTGGGTGGCATATTCCAGCTGGACATATGCTAGCAGGCTGCCTGCTCGTAGGAGGACTTACAAAGGCATGTATCAACCAAAAGCTGGTGATTCACATGAACAATTCCACAAGGTGGAAGTTTCAACGACAGAGCTGGGAAAGGGAAAGACACATGCTACGAAGAGACTCACTGTGGAAATACACATGTGGGATTGCCCAAAAGGGGAATCACAACACAAGGAGGCACCTAGTCCCACACAGAGCTGACCGATAGGGCATGCCACAAGTGCTGGACATCAACGGTGCTGGAGGAGCCCAGGGTTCTGAACTGAGGAACTCACCTGAGGGGAATAGCACACGCATCCAGTCCATGAAGTGGAATGGCGCAACAAGCAGACTGACACCGAGCAGGTCCTTACTGGCCTGAAGGGGGGAGTACCCAGGAGGACACAGGCTCTACACAGAGATTATAAAATCTTGAAAATGTGTTAGGTGTCGCCCAACCCTCAGCTCTACAGATTTCTATTAGCCTGGCCCCTCTGAGGAACCTGATGATCAGATCATGCTTCCCAAGAGACTTACCATCAACAGATTCATGGTAAGCCGAAATGGCAGCCACATAGAACTTCAGGGTGGAAGGAGACAGTCACCTAATGACGGATAGGTTCCACTTCAAAGCAAAGGAATGTCTGGTAGACAAGGCTCTAGCTGAAGTGATGCTAGCTACCACCTGAGGTGGTAAGGTAACGCTGGCACTCCCGAGGGAGGCAACGCAACTGAATCTTCATCTCCCGAGGACTAAAGCCTACCTTGTGATGCGTCGATCGACATTAGATCTTCCTCCCGAGCCCTGAATGAGATGTCAGGAGCTTGAGATGGTCCAGCAAACTCATCTGGAAACTCAACTGGCTGTGGCATTTGTGAGTGGGGTGTGACCCGAGGAGGGTGGCTCATCAGGGAAGCCCACACGGTAACCCTCAGATCACCCTGGCCAGCAGCCGAAGTAGCCCTCTTATGAGAAGAGGAGCTAGAATGGGATGTGGCAGTCCCTGCAATGAGAACATGATTAATCCACAAACGCAGTCTTAGCGTGCTGAAAGGCCAGACACGTGACACAGCGATCGTGGCCGTAACAAGGAGCCATATATCGACCGCACCCAGAAACACACGGGTGAAATGACATCTTTAAAAAGATGCAAACTCAACCCATTTACTCTTTAAGAGATGGAAAAAGCTCTTTCAGTGGTGCTGAAGTGCTCAGGGGAATGCGGGAGCTGAATGCAGGAAGCACAGACGAACCGCTGAATCGCGCCGTCACACTAACACCAGCTGACTCGCTTGTAAACACTCCGGTGAAAGCAGCAAGCGATGTGCTCGGCTCCAAAGCGAAAGCTTGAGTGCGAGTTGCTTGTTCTGCTCCTTATACTCTGTGTACCATTGGATCGTTTTGTTACCACTCGAAGGTGATTGGGGTTTCGGGCAAGACCCCATTTGTTATTCTCTTTCTGACGTAACGTAGAACGTGACCGACTGAAAGGGAAAAGTTGATTCTGAAAAAAAAAGGAAAAATAATAATAAATTCAGACCTGGAAGACTTTGCACATTATATATACATATTTGATTCACAAACATTTATGTTAACTAAACTTCTTAAAATCAAATATTTACTCCAATATCTCTGAGGAAGTTAATATTTCAATAGTTTAACAACTTGCATGTTTACAGTTCTCTGATGTCAGTTAATGGTCACATTGACATACAGAAAAACTAATAAAATATTTCAATTTTTAGTGCACAAGCGTTTAAAATAGCTTTATTTTACATTTGTATGATTCAATTAATCATTACTTTTATTTTATCACACAAGTCCACTGCAGTTCTTACATTAAGCACTTATTGTTAAACCCTGGTTTAATGTAATGTTTACTGTATTTTATGATATTAATATAAAAAATTAAATGTCTTTGCTTTTTTTTGTTTGATAAAGTTTGCTAAATAAATTCAAAAAAGTAGTCAAAATACATCATCTAAAATGAGCAACCTAGATTACAGTTTCCATCAAGTAATCTGTAATCAGTAAAGGACAATAATCTATACAACCACTGGTTACATAAAATTATTTACACAACATTTCTGTTCTTGAACAGTTTGGTTGACATTATATGACTCTAAAATGAAAGACCTGTCATTATTTGTTCATCCTCATATCATTCTGAACCAGTGTGCAATCCGTATTTCAATAATGCCAAAAACTGAGTCAGCAGAACCTGAAGTGGGTTAAACATGAGCTTCAGTGGAGGGGAGGATAATGAGACCGGTGCTTTCAGTCTTTCATACTCTTATTTTCTGCATTGAAAATTAAATCAGAGGATTTGTGTATTGATAAACTGCAATACTGCAACAGTGTTCATTTTCTTCCCTTGTGAAAAAGAAATACATATTAGCATACTTTTATTAAGAGTCCTTATTAAAGATAAAAACTTGATTTAAAGCTGCGGTAGGTAACTTTTGATGCTCTAGCGGTTAATAAACAGAACTGCTTGCGTCTTGTGGAAGAACATCGTAGCCGGAACTACTTCTCTCTGTTTATGGCTATGAAGAATCACAAAGGTACTGGGTTACTCCGCCGCGGTACCCCCGAAGCAATCTAAAATAGTCAGAATATAAACACTTATTATAGGTGCACCCTAGTGATTCAGGACAAGCTAAAAACACGGTTTCATGGTGTACTCGCTTATTATATACATTTTTCTACATTTTGAACACAAACAAAGTTACGGACCGCAAGCTCTGATTGGTTGTTTCTTACCAGGAGCGGATGGATTTCTGCAAATGGCAATAGGACACTGGGAGGAGCCAGAGGAACTTGATTTTTTCACAGATTATCTGTCTCATATTCTACTGTCAGGAGATAATGACAGGTTTAACAAATATGTAAAAAATTTATTTTTACAAAAGTTACCTACTGCAGCTTTAGAGGAACAGTTCAACCGAAACAGTTCACTTTTGTCTTCTCCAGATGTTAACTGATGGACTGGAGTGCTGTGGATTACTTGTGTATTATTGTGATGTTTTTTTTATCAGCTTTTTGGACTCTCATTCTGACGGCACCCATTATTCACTGCAGAGCATCCACTGGTGAGCAAGTGATGGAATGATGAACAAACAAACTCATCTACATCTTTGGTGGCCCGAGGATGAACACATTTTTAAAAAATTATAATTTTCTTTTGACAAACTACTCCCGTTAATATGAAATGTCTGAACTGAATGAATTTTTGTTTGTGTTCCTCTGTCTCATTGGTAGAGCATTGTGTTAGGAGCGCAAAAGGGTTCTATTCCGTTAACACACATACTGTTATAAAAGTGTGTAGCATGAATGCACTGCAAGTCGCTTTGGATAAAAGTGTCTGCTAAATACATAAATGTAATGTTACATTAATTGCATACTATTTAGATTTAAATAAAAAGTATAATAGTTTATATATATATATATATATATATATATATATATATATATATTTATATATATATATATATATATATATATTAAATGCAATAACTTGAACTACAGTGTTTTTTTAAGAATTAATAGTACAATCAAAATATACTTTAATGTAATTTCTAAATGTGTATATCCTGTATATAAATATATATATATATTTTAATTAAACATTTGAAATGATGAAGTTGCAATTCAGTACACTTATTAACTATATTAACCCTATATATATAACTATATATGTGTAATATTAACTTGTAATGTGTAATGTGTAATATCAAGTAACACATTTTTATAATAACAAATTATAATAAAATACTTTACATGTGCTTATGTTAATCAACATATCAAAACAAGAGTACTTCTTAAAGTATGACAAAAGTTGATTAAAGCGTCTTGATTAAAAAACAACAACTTCAAAGTAAAATGTTTAATTTGACATTATTACAATTAATTTAATATTCTATCTACAGATACAGATAAAAAAAAACATTTAAAATGTATACTACAAGTGCACATTCACTACATTTCTTTTTAGTGGATGCTTTCAGATAATATGCAGGTAAAACTGTATAACTCAAATAAATATTTCATGCCCGTATTAATTTATTTGGTAAGTAGCTATGAAGCAACTGACTTCAATTTGAAATATGATTCTTCTACTTTGGGTTCCCCAGAAAAAGAGCAGATTATTGGCTTGGAATGACATAAGCAGGGCTGCACATAAGTGGTGTGCAGGTGCGCATGCACAACCAAAATAAAAAATGCACTGAGTAAATAAGTTCAGACTGCTCATTCGCTTAATTGACAGCTGTTAATGCACAATCAGTATTTTAGATCAACTGATTGTAATACTGTATAAGATTTCCCTTTAAACTAAAAGCATAAATCTCGGTTACTGTATGCCCTGCCGGTTTCACAACAAAATGCAAAACTATAATATTTTTAAATTCAATCATCAGCACATACACTTATGTAAAAAAGAAATAAAAGAAAGTGAAAATTAAATATTAGCACAGTATTTTTAATTGTACTATAAAATAATTGAATTTCTAATACTTTATATTTTAAAATATAGTTTTATTACACTCTATTTTGTTTATTATTTTATTCTATTAATAATACTATTATTTTATGCACCCCTGAACATAAGTTTATAAGAACATAAATTTACCCCTCTCTGAAATGTTTCCTAATATTCAACATAATATTCGGGATAATGTGCATTCTGGCAGTCATTATAGCGAAGTAGAGTGAAGTGAAATGACCAGCTGAAAGAACACTATTTCTTGCTTATTTTGCACCATATCTTCTTGCCCTGCAATGTTATAAGTTCCCTCACCTCTGCCAGCTCCTCACTGCTCAGACGACCATCCTGGTTTCTGTCTATATACTTGAACATTGTGTCCACCAGGATCTTCCTCTGGTCCATGGCATTTGCTTGCCCATCCGTGGAGGTCCTGGGTTGCATGTCCAGTAGCATGCCCTTCAGCTTATTGTACTCTGCCATGGTGCATGTATCACCTGTAAAGACACAACAGAGGAATTTAATTAGCTGGATATAACCGAAGGCAGCAAGGATTTCATTTGCATTTGTGCACGGACGCTTGTGTGCGATTAGCATTTTTGGTCAGTCGTTCAGTGCAGGGGTCCCCAATAAATTCACTGTAATCCTGCGATTTACGCCAAAAGACAAAAGGTAAACATTCCCATTTAGACACTTTAGCTGTATCGCAGCTTCTTTCTGCAGTGAGGGATTAGCAAGCATGTTTTAAACTGTCACGTTAATTCCCATGTGGCTCCGCAGCACTTATGTCTATAATAGACGGTGGGAAAATGAGAGCCATGATTAATCAAGTGTGGTAGTGACTGTTTATTCCTTACTGGCAATAAAATTATGCAAACACAGCCCACCCGCTGAGCTGTTCTTTAAGACCCCTCGAGTGGGAGGAAGATAGTTTCTGTATCCGGCACGGAGGCAGCGCAGAAGTGTATACAAAGCTCTGCTCGACTGATGAGAGGAGGAAATATAGTATTAATAAGTCATCAGGTGACACATGACAGATCAGAGCCGCCCACTGAGAGGAGTCTGACTACATCTAACGAAGAAAACCATGGTAAACAGTAAATGGCGCTGTCCCCCACAGTGGGAACTGAATAATCTCAAACATACATCAGGATGACTAGGCTGCAATGCGCTTCAATGAGCACATACACACTGTAAAGTTTTAAGAGTGACCCCTTATTTAAAAACAGGAGTGACACTACAGCAATGCATCTCAAGAGTTTAGTATCTGCTATAAATATTACAGCAACCAAAAACTCATTATATTCAGTGATTTGAACTAAACCACCGTCGACAGAGCTGGCATGTTTCGTTTATGTTTGGAAGTATGCCCTGCAAAGCGTGTTTCTTAAAGGGTTGTTATGTCCACCTATTATTCTTAATGAGCTTCTTTAGGCTTGTTTGTTAGGGCTTGGCTCACAAAATTGATATCCATTTTATGGAGTCAATAAAGTAGGCAGGTGTAAGTCATGATATTTTAGCATGTGGTTAATTTTCAAGATAACACATTTGGTTTTGAGTTTATTATGTGCTTGTTTTTATTTGGTGTTTTTTATAGCAAGATCTGGCAACACTAATGAGTTAAATCGTGTCTTTATCCCTGTGATTTCTTGCACCATGCATCCAAAAGAGACACACATCTGTGATACATGTTTATTAAACATTTACCATTAAGCTGTGTAGCCCAGGGTTGTGGTCAGAGTGACATAGCGTCTCCATACTCTTCTACAGGGAATAAGGGTTACATATGTAACTGAGACGTATGGGGTCCCTATGGAAAATGCCACAACCATTAAACTATGTCACAAGTTTCGGTGATGCAGATGCTGGTAGAATCATGTTGTAATCTACCCAGCACCTTGTTGCAAGCCAGAAGTCTTATGTACTGGACAGGGACAGAAATTGCAGTGCTGACAGTGAGGAGGGTTGCAGCTGCAGTTCCTCAACCTTGAGTTCACTGTTCCAATCACAAGGGAAAAGAGTGCTTTGTGCTCTTTTGTATTTGATGATGGTACAGCCGCAACCAATTGACTTACACTGGGAAGTCAGACCAAAGAAGGACACTACAGAGACTACATCCTGTCCGAAGTGAGGTAACATGTGGAGAGCGCACATATAGACTGACCAACAAGGCAGTACAACCTAAAAAAGGGAGGAACTCCTACCAACAGAGACTTGACAGAAATAAGTGTCAAGGGAAGATAAAAGCTTACCAACAGGGAAACCATACCATGGAAGAATACATACAAGGGATCACCAGAAGGGAATCATTACACGGGGCACCAAGCTTAGTACAGGGGCTGACCAAAAGGGCATATAATGCAAGTACTGAGCCAGAGGGCAGAATTCAAAGGGTGCTTATAGGATGCTCAATCCAGGGTTTGTCAGAGGAGGAACATGCCTGGAGAGATAAAATGTCTTCCCATAGTGCATGAACGCTCAGGGCATGAACAAGAAACAGCAATGCAAGGGCTAGGTCTGGTTCTAAAAGGGCAGTGCTTGCAGGTTCACTACCTGGTCCCAGAAAGATGTGGTGGGAAATTTGGCTATGCATCCAGCTCAGGGTCTCAGGATAACGTGAGAATCAGCTGGTCTGAATTCGTTGTTCACAGTGAGGAGTGTTGTCCAAGAGACGGGATCTTTAGCTGGACTGACTCCAGCGGCTCAAAAGGGGCTCTTTGCAGCCCAGAAAGGTTCACAGAGAGAGATCAAGATGGGTTAAGTCATAGCCTACGATATTTACCTCCTTGCGCCTGATGACTAGATTGTGCTTTCCCACTGACCTGCATCCTGATGTGCTGTGATCACCGCCACATACACTTTCAAGGTGGAGGGGGACAGCCTCCACTCCAACCTCTCTAAAAAGTTACAACACTGATCGGGCATCTCCGGGGGTTAGTACACCAGTCAGCAAATAGACTCCTCTTCAAGGCATACGCCTGCCTAGTACGGAGAGATCTGGCCTGAGTGTTAGTGGCTATCATTGGCTATGACAGACCACTTAAGTCCTCTGTGTCCCAGACAGGAGCTAGTTGTGGAGGTTCTACAGATCTAGATGCGGGGGTCAAATTGTGCCCTGTCCCTGAAAAAGAAGGTCCTTGCTCAGGATGATTCTCCAGGGAAGGGCTGTTGCGAAGAGCTTCAGATCTGAAAACTTGGTCCTGCACATGGTGAACTGAATCACAAAGCCAAGTCTGATTGTCCAAATGAGCCACTGTGATGGGTTGGGAAGTGCTAGCCAGGCTTCCAAACTCTGTACAAGCGGTACCAAGAGGACAACTAATGCACCCATGGAGGGGCAGCGAGGGGGAGCAATGGGGCCCAAACCGGGTGGCAACATGTCCCGGAGCGGGGGGATGAGTGAGGAATAGCACTTACCCAGCTCCCTGGATCCCATGAAAGGCCAGCTAGGGATGTGTGAGAATGCTGTGTGTCCTCAAGGTGCAACCACTTGGCCTGTGGTGAAAGGAGAGGACAAGGCTTGGAGTGAGGAAAGCATAGCGTTGTTCACTGCCAGACTACATCAGGTATAACCCACAGACTGGGGAAACTGCTCTTTCACTGACAATTTGGGTACTACTCGAAGAAACAGAAAACCAACTCAACAAAAGTTCTGTTTTTGCTTCCCAGAAGTCCCAGGCCAAGGAGCGGCTGAGGGGACTTAGCCCCTCACAAGGAGGGAGAGCCATGATCTCAAAGTTGCCATGGACGTGCTGACAATGAGGGCATCAACCATTGAATGAAGTTGCAGCATGCTTACAGCCCAGACACATGAGACAACGATTTGTGACTGTCAGAGGGGGTCAGGAAATGACTTTATCCAAAAACGCACTGAGGAAGTCTTCATAAAAAATAAAAGCGGTAAATGTAGGTAAACTGCTATGTTATGCCAGATTGCCCAGGGGGGAATCGCTGCACTTAACTGTGCTATTACTGACAAAACACAACTGAATGCACCGTTAAACAGAAGTGTCCAGTGAAGAGAATTTCCCGCAGGTGATTGGAGAAAACAAGAAGCACATATAGCAGCAACCATTCAGCCCCAAAGCAAAACCCTGTTCTATACCCATGTGTACAGGGGACTGGATGGGCATGCAAATTAAACTAGTTTTCTACAACTCAGAGATGATTGGATCTCCCAAGGGAAACTCCATATAGTATTAACATAACATCGAAAATGAGGGAAAATGAGGGAAAATACTGTTTGTAACCTGTGACATATACGGATGGGCAGTAATAAAAGTTAAAAAGTTTATTTTTTATATAAAAAAAAATTATTTACATTTTGATTAAGTTAATAAAACTGCCATAAAATGTAGAATGCTGTTGCTTAACTGTGGGATGATCTTGATATTATAAACGCTTCAGCCGTGAAAGAGAACTCAATTAGATTCTCACATGCTGTTCGACAAAGATTTATGTGCGTACACACTGAGAAACATGGACAAGTGAAGTATACTTTAGGCTTAATTCGGTCAGATACACACAAAAACATGAAAAAATGCCCATCATATAAACTGTTGTGACGGCATGTTTTAAGAAGCTAAGTTAAATTTGATGTGCTTACAGAAATAAATACTCTTATATGGTCACAGGGCCTAAAACTAACATTTTGCAACATATTCCGATGGGCAGTGAGTTTGACCAGACATAAATACTATTTACCAGCTATAAAACTATGACATCAAGGACACATCCCATCCAGGACAGCACCTGTTTAATCTTCTGCCTTTAGCAGGCGGTGCAGATCCTTAAGAGCGAAAACCACTAGCTTACAGAACAAATACTTACCAGTTGCTATCAGCACTTTAAAATCATAAATGCACTTATTCCAAATACTATTTTCAACCAAGTTAGTATTTTATCTACAGTCACTTATTTCATTCAAACCTCTTCTGTCTATACTGCTGCTATACAACATGCAATATATTGTACAATATGGAGCATGTCAATCTGCAATACCACTGTCTGAACACTTTATTTTTCAGAACTTCAAACTATGCACTAAATAGTATGTCAGGTTTAAATAACTTCTGGTTACTAGATGTGAACACTATGTCTGTGGTAAAAGTGCAATGAAATATGTGCAATAATATACACTTTATGTCAATGTGCAATACCCTCTCTAGTCCCTAAATCGACACAGTCACTCATTCAAATTGTACTTTTGTATAAATGTACTATGAATATCAATGTGAAAGCCAATGTGCAATACTATAAATGGTCACACTCAGATTATTTAATGGGAATATCAGGACTCAGCCACTTTTTGTATTTACTTGTAAAATTGTACTGTACAGTCTTATAATCTTATTGTCTGTGGTTATATGTTTGTTTTTCTAACAACAGTTAGGAGCAGTGCTACTAATTTTATTGTATGCAGAAAATATAATGACAATAAAGGCATTTAATTCAATTCAAGTTCAATTCAATATGTGCATTCTTTCTTATGAGAAATATTATTATTATTTAAACTAATCAATAAAATATCAATATACTGACCTGTAAAGTATTGAATAATAATAATTTTAATTATTATATAAAACAGTATAGAGCTCATGGAGCTTTTAATTTGGCAGAAAAGCTCAGGGAAACAGGGAAACTGTGACTAATTATCTTATTTCATAAAGCATTTCATGGCTACACACTGTATAGATTTATTGAAATTACATCAGCTACAGACATATTAGAGCTTTTTTTTTCTTTGTCATTATGGGGGAAATTATTCTGTTACAGAATACAAAGGTTTTTCTCCAGCCTGTCTGTTAACATGACATCAAGGTCATCTCTATACACAAAGCTGCTCTTTTTACACCTCAATCCCTTCCTGATCAATCACTGACGACTCTGACAGAAAGGTGTTCCATTTGGTACTTTTCAAACATGGTAATGAAGTACATCTATCACTCGAGTGCTGAGGGAAAGGTCAGTGCTGAAACGTACAAATTGTTATGACATGCCATAAATCTGAGTTAATCCTCGAATATCTCCTTTTTTTCTAACACAGGTCTCTTATATAGCTCTTCTTCTTCACTTTCACTTTCATACACACACACACACGAATATCTAACATGAAGCACATTTCAAACATTTTGTAACATGATTTTGATGTGCCATTTACATGGTAATGCAATGTCTGATTTTAAAATGGGTTTTAAAGGATGAATTTTGAGATTTTATGTTTTCAAGTGATATATAACTTCTGATGATTTCTAAAATGTGATAGAGAAAAAGGCACAGGAAGTCTTTTTTTTAACATAGGTCAAAACTCCTTTTGTAATGTAGATTTCTGAGGGTGCACTCTTGTCATAAATGTATCTATTATTTTTCCTACATAATTTTTAACAAAAAATATTGGTAAAATATATATTTGGGAGTCTTAGACCTTTCCAACGATATATAGTTTGTCAAGATTAAATTAGATTTGATTGTAATATAGTATAGTCAACGTAGGTGTCCCTGTGACAGTTAACAGGTTAAGGCCTATTCTACATGACATTACTTTACATCCCTAATCCTTCCCAATACCTACCTATACCTATAACTACCTCTCTAACTATTAATTTATTGAGAGAAAAGATATAGTTAATAAGTGTTCCCTATTCTAAAGTGTTACCGGATGTTCACTAAACATTGTGTTTACTAAGGGCTCATTTAATTTCAGCTTATTCATTTGACTGTACTGTCAGTATTATATTGGCGGTCAATGCAAATGTTAATATGCATGACAACTAATAACATGTTTTTGAATTTGTCTACTCAAACTCAACACACTATAAACTCACCTCAATTTTAAGGTCAAATCACAAAGCTGAGCAGACTCTACAATGGCATGTTGACAGAGATCCAGTTTGAAACATTGAACCTCTGGAAACAGCAGGGACAGATTCAATGCTCTATTAGGTTCAGTCAGATCCGTTTCTCTTCATCTCTGTCCTGTTGCTGCCCAGTGGCCTTTAGACCATCCAGAACGAGAGACCACAAGCTCGTCTGATTTCTCTGGAGCTTTAGAACCTGTGCCTTCTGACCTTTAACTCATTTCTGTTCACATCTCTTTTCTACCAAGAAAGAAAAGTTCATTGGTATTTTGCGTGACTAATAGAGACTTGATAGGACTGTAGAGATGTGTTATCTAATCAAACAGCAGGTTTCACAGTGCGGTCAGCAGAAGCTCTTCTGTTCCTGAGTGTTTGAGAAGCCGTACGGGACACCCGTGACGCCATGCTGTGATTAATAACTGATCAGTGATGGAGTACATCTAAAACTATATGTATGAATGCATGGACATGCATGATCAATCAGTTAGTGTAAATACATTGATTCAAACAAGTAATTTTAACATTTAATTCTTAAAACGCATCTATTTTCATCTATTTTCTAGTACTTACTGTATTTTTAGTTATTCTATTAGTTTCTTGTATTTATAAATTAGCTACTAGTCCATTGGGTACTAGTAACTCTTAAAGATATTAGTAATTACTGTATAATATCTTTATACATTACATACTATTTTTTTTATTAGATACGAGTAGTTACTCATTAGATACTATTACCTTTTTATCTGATACTAGCTCTTATTCAATAGATACTAATATACATTCATTACGTAAATTATGGTAACAATTTTTATCTTATTATTCACAACTGTTTACTAGTGCAAATACGGTAAAACTTTATAACAAGGTTCATTAGTTAGCATTAATTAATGCATTGACTAGTATTAAAACTAATATTACAGTCCCTCAAGAAAAATGTGATTATGCGATTGCCTGATTTAATGCATAATCAGCCAAAGGCCACATATTTATGCGGGGTCGCATTTTTTTTCAAATACTCCGCTCTTTTGCCGCATAAATTGCCGATTTCAGAAAGCAAAATATGCGGGGCTAGCATGATTTCATAATCCCTGTAATTTCGTTGCAAAAAACTCACATATATATTAGCAGAAAGTTGAAAAATGTTGCGTTTCCTTCACACAAGTAAAGCGCCATTTTCCCCCTATTGCCTGGGAACCTTATGAAGTGACATAATTACGTGACGTGAACATCATCTGCAAACCCCGCGGTGAAACCAGGGTGAAACTTGAAGCATGCAAATTATTCTTATTTGCCAACAAAAATAAGCACAAAAGAACGCGCGAAGCAGTTTCCCGATTTGTTACATGACAGTGGAGACAAATTATATTGCGATAACTTGCGAAAACTGCGGTTTGATGAAATAGAGAAAAAAAGGTGATTCCCCCAACACCCCCTTCTCACTAGGCTACTAACACTGTTGTAGTTTCATTCAGAAGTTTACAGTTGTAAGATTGAACTTTTTTTGTTACAGAACAGTACCAAAAACTTACAGTTGTAATTATATTAGTATGTAAAATAATTTACATTGCAGTAAGAGATTGCGACTTAAATATTCTGTGATTTAGTATGCTCGCTTATCATAAGAAGTAATAAGAAATTACTCTTTACATTTAAGGTAGTAGCCTAGTGAGAAAAAGTTGTTGGGGGAATCACCTTTTTTTCTCTTTTTCATCAAACCGCAGTTTTTGCAAGTTCACACAATTTCATCGCATAAAATTGCAAAAACATCCCGCATATTCCATCACATTTTTTTAAGAAAATGTGCCGCAAAATCAAGGATTTTTGCCCGTAACAATCACAAAAAAAATCTGTGTTTATCTGGAGGGACTGATATTAACTAACAATGACATTACATTTGTTACAATATCGATCTTTGTTAATATTAAAAAATACAACTGTTCATCGTAGTTCATGTTAGCTCAGGTCAATTAATAATTATTAAAATATATAACTTTTTAATAATGTAATAGTAAATGTTGTACTTAATATGAACTGAGATTAATAAATGCATTACAAGAATGTTTTTGTTAGTTCATGTGTACTACTCATATGTAATAAAAAAGTAGCTTCTAATAAGAACTATACGAATATATATATATATATATATATATATATATATATATATATATATATATATATATATATATATATATATATATATATACATATACATAAGTATGAGCATCAAATGATTAAGTACTATCTAATGGTTTTAGGTACTAGTATCTAAAAATAGGTATACTGGTCCCACTTTATATTAAGTGGCCTTAACTACTATGTACTTACATAAAAAAAATAAGTACAATGTTCTTATTGTGTTCATATTGTGTTGTAAAACACTTTTGCTGCTATTGAGGTGGGATAGGGGTAAGGTTAGGGAGAGGGTTGGAGGTATGGGTAAGTTTAAGGGTGGGTTAAGGTGTAAAGTATGGGTCAACAGTGTAATTATAAATGTAATTACAGAAATTAAATACAGATGTAATTACATGTAGTTTTTTTTAAATATAAGTACAATGTAAAAACATGTATGTACATAATAAGCACATTGTACTAAATTATTAATTAAAATGTAAGTACATAGTAGTTAAGGCCACTTAATATAAAGTGGGTCCCTAGTAGCTAAAAAGTATGTAGTGGCACAACATAGATCCAGCTGCATGGAGATGGTAGATTTAATGAATCCAAATCCTTCATATTCTTCATATCATGTAAGGACACAATAATAAATGTGCTGTCATTACCTTGAGAAGCTATTACTACCTGATCTGCCCTTAATGACTTCCACTGCTGCAACCCAGAGTAATCAGGCTGATTCAGTCACATTAAAATCATATTTTTAACTTGAATAAAACCAGCCCTTTCTGAAGTCAACTGACAATCTTTTTCCTTACAGTGCTGGCAATGTCTCTGAAGTCTGTATGGTAACATGATCAAAAAGCTTTCCCAGTGATAATCACTGAGAGCAAAGCATGAAACGAACTAGTGAAAACGAATCCTCTTGAAGCTAGAAAAGGAACTCTTCACGAGTGTTATGTATCCACTTAGTTCAGTAAATTAGTGAGAGAACTCAGACACTCAGTTTCTGTACATTTATAAGGTTATAAGCAATACAGCTAATCCTTGTGGATAAAAATGTCACAAGCTGCAAGTATTTAGGTCTCAACTAGAGGTTGCTATTATCCTGTCCTGTCAGGCATGACATTTAAGATCAAACGCATTATTTGCGACTTCAAGTGTTCAAAGTATATAATAAATACCATATACAAATGGTCCTTTCTCTTCTACACCTGAGTATTGCATGCTATCCTGCAATGCTAAAACAAAGGTGTTTCTCCACTTGATTACACAACTCCACTTGATCCCCCCAAACACAGAGTTAGACTCACCTGGCAGTTTCCTGACCCCAGATCAAACACTAAATGGATTAAGAGCAACAGTGCAGGACTTGATTACATTCACAGCATCAGTGTGTGCTGCTGCAGGACACTGTGTGTGTACTTCAGTGCTTCTAGGGCTCAATCAATAGCACTCAGCCTTTAGCCTTGGGAGACTTCTGGGTTTAAAATGGACTATCAGCAGCTGCTGGACACATCGGCTCATTCTGTGCACAAGAAACCATCCAAATCCTCAATCATAATGCAAAGCTGAATTCACAAGCCAGAATATGAGAGAGTGGGGCAAGGTGTCCTTGTGAAGACCAACTACACTTTAGCATACTATAAGAAAATATTAAAATGTGAAAATAATATTTTCAGAAACAGTTCATTTATATTAAATGCAATATGTTGAACTGAGTGTTTTTCTCGGGCCCCGTCCACACAGAGACGCGTTTCTGTGAATACGCACACATTTTTTTATCAGGCGTTTTCGTAAGGTGAAACCCCTATTTTATGAAACCGGGTCCCAGAGTGGATAAATTTGAAAACGCTGTCTTTGCGTTTTCGTCTGGACGGCTAATCCGTATTTTTCATATTTTCTGAAACGATGACGTCATCAGCCCACATCTCCCCCCTGGTCAGACGCCTCTTCGTCACGTAACAGCAACAAAAACATGAACAAACACTGAACGATTGTCTTTTTATTAACTAACATTAACACTGATTAATAAATGTATTGTTCCATGTTCGTTTGTGTACCACGCGCAAGGTTTATGAGCATAGTCCAAGTCTTCTTCTCTGTTTTTAGTGTATCTCTGTGGCAGAATTACAGCGCCACATACTGGTCTGGCATGTATACTACATCATTATGCGGTTTAGTGTGGACGCGGATATTTCTTGAGACGAGGAAAAAAAAGATTGGATTGGGGTAAACTCCATCTCTGTGTGGACGGGGCCTCGGATTCGCTTAAAGTACATCTTTTTTTTTTTTTGATAGCTATATGTTTATTGACAAATATATTTATTTTAGACTAGAATATACTTTATTAATGTATATCACGTATTACATTTTTTGTAAATTTTAGTACATCATATTAACTTTAAATGCAATAACAAATAACACAATACAGTTACAATTATTTAACTGTATTTAACAACAACAATTATTAAAACAATGATTTAAAATGTACTTTAGAGTAAAGTTTTTATTTTTACATTAAACGCTTTGTTAAGAAACAGCTATGAAAATATATGCTTTTATTTCCTTAATTTTATATGATCTGCAAGTGCTGATTGTATTACCAAAAGTATACTTTAAAACAAATGATGTTCATTACAAGTGCACATCAAATACAATTATATAAAGTATGTGTGAATAAGAAAAGCAATGCAATTCAGTGATAATATTCACATAATAATTATATGCATAGTAGTGTATATTAGTATAGAAATTACTGTTACTGTACAAGTGAAATAGAAGCCCATCACAAGACTCTTGAAGCATTTTAAATTAATAGTTCACCCCAAAATGAAAATTTGCTGTTAATTTACTCCTCCTCAGGCCATGCGAGATGTAGGGGATTTTTTTCTTCAGAACGGTTAGAATTTTGTTTTTACAGAAAAATGCAAAAATAAAACGCTAATGCTAATGAGTGGTTATTGGTTACTTTTAGCATAAAAAAAAAAACATATCAAGGAACACAAAATGAATCCCCATAACTCCTGATCATATCCAGAGGTCTTATGAAGCAAAATGATTGGTATGTGCAAGAAACTAAACATTATTTAAAAACATTATTACCTGTAATCCAGAGCCTCAGCCAAAGGTTGTTTTTAGTGAACTACATGTACCATGTACACTGTCTAAAGAATCGTTTTGTGATCGTTTTGCTTCATAAGAACTCAATATATCTTCAGGAGCCACGGGTATTCATGTTTTCAGAGGCTTCTACATTGATGAACGGCTCCAGAATCCTTCAGGTAAACTGGGGAGCAGAACTAATGAACGATCTAATTAATAAATCAGCATTCACACGCAGATGAGGAATCTCATTCATTACTGTATCTGGGTCAAACTTGTCCCTCGGTGTTGGACAAATCTTCACAGACATCTCATTACAAGCACAGTTATGAATTAGCACAATGGAAGAGATTTGAAGCTGAACAGGTTATTTGCCTGACGGAGCACGACGTTTTAGCAATTTAAAGTCAACAGCTTCAACAACCAATTTTATTTCCTCTAGACATTGTGAAAAATGGTAACCTGCAGTTATTATCTTAGCTATTTCTACATGATTTAACCCACATAATTAGTTTTGTTATAAACTCATATATAGAGGTTGGTTCAGTGATATTAAGAAACATTTTTGACTTGTATAAAACAGTTAGATATTATTATTTTTTATGTTATTTGTTGTATTTCTGAGTGAAACTGTAGGGGATTAGTTCTCCTGAAACAGGTTTCTTTTTTCAGAGTTGAGAAATGTTACTTTTAAAAGTAACGTAAGATGTATCTAACTTTGTTAGTTAATTTTTATAGAAAGTATTGTGTTTTAAGTTATGATATTTTTGCATTTCTTTTTCCTATCTGCTTGTTTTAATATAAGGTAACACTTTAGTATAGAGTCCAATTCACACTAATAACTAGTTTCTTATTAGCATATCTGTTATTAACATATTGGCTGTTAATTAGTGCTTATAAAGTACATATAATGCATGACATTCATAATCCTACCCAATACCCTAAACTTAACAACTACCTTATAAACTATTAATAAGCAGCAAATAAGGAGTTAATTGAGGCAAAAGTCATAGTTAATGGTTAGTTAATAGTGAGAATTGGACCCTAAATAAAGTGTGACCTAATATAAAAGTTATATGTTTGGCATATGTAAAAACCCTTTCACATACCATTTACTTTATTAAATATTCTGTCTAATAATTGAATAGTCAGAACTGTTAAACAGCGATTGTAAAGCAATGTCAATAGAGAATGGGAGACTCCTATATTTCACAGTCACCCTGTTACCAGCTTTAAGCCATTTCAACCCAATGGCTCCAGTTCACTCTGTCAGGTGGACATTATAACGCTGAGAGACCCTCCTTTAGCTGTGTCTCGTCAGATGTGATGACATGTTTTAAAGTCGCCTGTCGAGCTGTAAACTCAGGACGAGGACGCTCTCCAAGGTCTGAATTTATGCATTGTGCAAATGTTATGCCAATACCTCCATTTTATGTCTTTTTTTAGCTTCTTCCCCTCAATTAATATCATGCTGCAAAGTGTGCTCCATTACCTAGAGAGACAGAGGGGGGAAATGTGCGCTGACTGATAATATGACACATGTTTCCCCTGGAGCCAGCTTCATCTCCCAAAATTCTCATCTTCAGTCGGCTGGCTAATCTGAACACAATGAGGGAAGTTGGGATCCATTGACGGAAATCTTAATTAAAATCCAGACAAAAGTATCTCATTCTCATTTCTTCCATTAGGCTGGAATGAAAGAAGCTGAGCGAAGACACACACATGCCATTAAAAAGCAACATTAGATAGCTGCTAAAGTACTTCACTATACTGCCATTGTTTGGAAATAATAAGGAAACTAAAGCCAAGGAAGTCAAGCCCTACTGGGATGGGATTGGTTTTGGTAACATACATCTGTAAGTAATCGTTACTGCAGGCGTCATTCATGTTTATTGTAACTTATAACTTATAAGCAACATCCTTATATTTAAACTACTGTATGAAAGGTCCCCAAAGCAAAAGGGAGCCCTCAGGCTCTCAAAGACACACTCAAAGCAAAATATGGCAGAAAGTTATACCACAGCACCAGTAAAAGGGATACGTAATATATGTGTACATCTTCCCTCCGTGTAATGCCTGTTAAAGCAATGTTTATAAGTGCAGCGCTGCTTTGTTTACAGAAGTTACCGGAGAAGCACCACCTGCTGAATTTGAGTTCTCAATCAGCCTGTCTGACATTTTTGTTCAGACCAATGCAAAAAAAGCGGTTGACAGAAAACAAGATAATGTGTATTGTAAAAATCTCAACACTTCTGATAATAAGGTAGCCTTAGAACAGCTAATGAAGCAGATAAAAGGCCTATAATTCATGATTTTGACTCAACCTTTTCTTTAAAAAAAGAAAACAGTACAGTGCTGCTAATTTTATTTGTTGTTTGTGTACTTTTTTTAGCATACTTTAACAATACTGTGATAATATTGATAACTGTGATCATTTTGGTCACTATAATATTGATGTAATATTTTCATACTGTTTCACCTCTAGTTCTGAATAGCTCATGTCAATGCTTCAGTAAACATTATACATTACAATGTTTATTGTAAAGCGTTGCTCAGGGCTCATAAAAGACTAGAACTGGCTCAGTGACATTTATACACTGGAAAGGAATCAAAACTCAACTTATAAGAGACAATACTAGTATACTAATCTACTTGAAGTAACCAAATTGGCATTTTACATGGGTTTATAGCTTATATGAGCGTAATTATTCAGTTGTAATCCTGGATTGCACATTAAAACAATGGATGATGTGTTCAATGTGTCCTTAGCACTTTATTCTTCATGGGAAAAAAATGCTTTCTTTTTTATTTAATAGGAAATGAGATGCATTTTAAAAATGTATCTGGTTTAATGACTATTAAATTAATTTTATTAGACTTTCTTAACACCTATGTTTGACATATTTTTTCATATTAAAAGAAATGCTTTAAGAACAAAATATACTAAACATATGAAATACCTAAGAAATTCAATCTGACTTGATAAAGTGCACTGTTTATACTGTATGTACCCAGAATTTAGCAAATATTTGAAGCATTTACATTATATTTAATGTCTAAAGTGCTTTCGTCTGATTGAGCTATCAGTCTGATTATTAGCGGATTATTAGGATGCATGTAAACATTATTTCTATTACAGCTTAGAGAGCTGCAGGAATACACATACACACTCATAGACCTTCCTAAAGTGAGATGTCACAGTGATGGAACAAATGAAGTGCTAGAACAAAAATACAAATGTCAAACTCAGTCTCTTCTGATTTTCACAAGCTTCCTGCGGCCCTGGATTTCTCGACAGGCTGTCAATTGCTTCACCACAGTCGGTCTCACAGGACTGCTGCTTTCATTCAATTATTCCAAAGGGAACTTACTACATGAAAACACACATCCAATTAACACACTGAACAGAGAACTCGTTTTACAGGATTTTGGAGTAAAGAAGCTCATATAAATATGTGTAATATTAATAATAGCAAACACATTGAAATAGGGCTGTGCAAAAAATCGAATGCGATTTTCATGCAGATCTCATCAGTAAAGATGCTCCTGTAATTAGGAGTATATCTCCAGCACGTGCATTCAGATCAGGGTTGCCAGGTTTTCACAACAAATCCTGCCCAGTTGCTTCTCAAAACTAGTCAAAAACTAGCCCAATCAGGCTTCCAGAAGGTTCCCCGATAAAAAATTGATTCCCGGAGTTAAAATATACCTTTTTTTTATCATGGTAATTCGCATTTTAGGTGCTAAATATCACGTCATTTGTATTGGGGTCGCTGTGACCAGCGGACATGAAAAACAACCACATACTTGGCAACACCGGTTGGTATTTACTACACCGAGCCGTAATTCACTGACAATCTACACATAATCGATGTTAAAATCGCAGGCGATTCTTTGACCATTTTGAAAAAAGATTTTGTGTTAGTTGTCGGTAGACTAAGGCTCTGTGTAGTAACTGCTGCTCCACCTGAACCAGTGTTGCCAAGTCTGCGATTGTTTTTCCATGTCCGCGGTTTGAAGCAACCCCAATACGAACAACGTGATATTTAGCCCTTAAAATGCGAATTTTACCAAGGCAACCCTTCCAAAAAATGTATATTTTAACCCTGGGAAGCAATTTGTATCGGGGAACCTCCCGGAAACGCGATTTGGCTAGTTTTGGACCAGTTTTAGGAAGCAACTGGGCAGGATTCGATGTGAAACCTGGCAACCCTGATCTGAACGCACGTGCTGGAGATATACTCCTAATTACAGGAGCATCTTAACTGATGAGATGTGCATGAAAATCGCATTCGATTTTTTTGCACAGCCCTACATTGAAACTAACATCGACTAGCACAAAACATTAGTTCAGCCAAAAATGAACATTTTGTCATCATTGACTCACCCTCAAGGTGTTCAAACCTGCATGAGTTTCTTCATTTCTATTCTACACAAGAGGTGATATTTTGAAGAATATGGTTAATCAAACAGTTGCCAGTAGCCAATTACTTCTATAGTAAGAAAATAAAATAAAATAAAAACAACAACATGGACGTCAATGGCTACTGTCAACACTATGTTTGCCAACATTCTTCAAAATATCTTCTTTTGTATCTGCAGAAAGATACTCTTGCAGGTTTGGAACAACTTGAGGGAGAGTAAATGATGACATAATGTTAAATTTTTGGATGCTTTTTAGCCAACATAAGCATTTATTGATGTCAGATAAGCATTGCAGGGTTAAGATCAATGAAGCAGAAAGAGAAAGCCAGCTTTGCATTAATTGACAGTCATTTTAGCAGAGTAAGTAATAGGCATCAACTGTGCAACCCTAGAATAATCTTTAATTTTAATTTTAATGTATTTAAAATATTTTATTACTAATACGCTTTTATACACTTTTATACAAAACATTAATATTAAATATACTAAAATACCAATTTAGGTAATTGGTAATTCAAGTGTGCTATGATATACCCTGTAGTATTTAAAAGATAATAAACAAAAACATTTCTCTAGATATGTGGCTACATACAGTATAATAATACAATGTACAGATTTCAAAATGCATTAACATTTAAGATGGCAAGCAATTTTAAAAGCCAGGTCATTTTTGACCAAATTAGGTGAAGGATTTTTAGCACAGCACAAGGGTTAAATCTAAAGACAATTATTGTTGGACTTCAAATTACCTGCAATGAGAAAACTCATGCAAAATCCATCTGTTTGTGAGGACTGATATGATATTTTGTGCACTAAAATGTTGTGAATTTGTTGAAAATATATTGTTTCTCACAGGAATGCTGTTGTTAGAGTGAGAGGTGATGGTGATCCATGAACATGTCCTACTTGAGCAGATCACACGAGCAAGGACATAAGCTAGGACAGACTGCATACACATAAGCACACGTCAAACCCAAGAGTGCTTTGGACCTCTCTAAATGGAGCAGAACCACCAGAATTTAATCGCCAGTCTCTTGAGCAATATTACACATGAAAAGCTCTGTCAAATGTGTTATTCTACTTCACGTTCTGCTCAGCGCTGGTCTTAGTCACAGGGAGGAGATCTGCACGTTTATCTTTTGAAACTGAGGCAGAGCAAAACTAAATGAAACTAGATAAAATAGCAAACATCAAGAAGACTCTCATTGGAAATATGTGCTTCTAGTGACGTTTCTACAACACAGATATTATGTACATTACTGCAAGTTGTCAGTTTTTCAAAGAGAAATAACTAATGAGTGGTGATTAAATACATATTCAATATGTCACCATGACACTTTTTATTACGTTAGCACAGTTTGTTAGCAAAATTTGTGTGAAAAGGAATAGAATCTGTCGGAGACTTACTGCCATAATGTTCATCTCAACTGGAAGCTGCAGTGATTTATATGTATAGGTGGCCTACAGTTTTTGCAGACACATATTTCCAATAAACCTGGGTAGGAATAAAGAACCATAATCTGATAAAACACTGGAATAAGACACAATTTTAAATGTACTGTGTGTTCAAAAGAATCTTACTATATTACACTGAGAAAAATGCTAACCTAGAAATGGTAAACATCTAAATTATCTGGTTTTATAAATAATAATAATAATAATAATAATAATAATAATATATATATATATATATATATATATATATATATATATATATATATATATATATATATATATATAAAATAGATTTACATTAAGTATTTATAAATATATGTAAATTATTCTAAACATGCTAATGGTTTTTCATAATATCTTTGATGGAAAGATTTGTCTGATCTAAAATGACTGAAAATTAAACAATTATGTAAGCACAAAACATTAATTTCAGTTTCTTCTGCCTCATACTCAAACATTGCAGTTTTATGCCAGCTCTTGTCATCTCGAGTATCAAAACACAGCCAATCACAGCAGTAGGCATTTACTGCATGAGAAAACACCCCTTTAAACTGAATGCATTTCACAGAGAGTGCAAATTAGTGTAAATTGTTTTACAAATATTAGACTTTTTGAGGCAAAAAAAAAAAAACTTGAAGTCTTTATAAATTAACCTCGAGACACCTTATATAGAAACCTGAAACTGCATTCAGCATCTGACATCCGTTAATATCTGCAATGAACATGTTGCTTATTCAAAGCTGTGCGGCTCATGAAAGAGTGTGCGTTATGATTGCTGTGAAGGACACTGAGAGGCTGGACCTCATTGAACACTTGCAGAATCACAGTATGGATCAGGGTGTGTGATCTAGTACACACAGAGGGCTTTCTACAGTCGTGCAGTACAGCAGGGCAACGGCTGCCTGTCATCTCTGCCCTCTCATGTCTGACATCATGATGATTTCCTTCTGTTCCAGCAGCTGTGGCTTTCAAACTCTGTCACCTTACATGAACATGAACGAGAACGTGGGTCTGATCGTAGAGGCACATCACCGCGGGATTTAATAAGCGATGACACTTTCACTTTGCTGGTGTTCTTCATAAAACTGATCTCCTCCTCCCAATGAATTCAGCATTTTGCCAGGCTGATGGCAGGGGCTGTGCCAACCCCAGACAACACACACACACACACACACACACACCAGTGAATAATGCATGTCTCAATAAGTAATGTGCTTGGGACCCAGAGGGAATTTGACCAGATGCCTGTACACCTGCTGATGCATCTAGTTGTCACGCTTGTTTGCTTTCATTTACGAGTGCAAGTAAACAGCTTTAAGATTCATCTTTGACGTTATGATCTGCCTTAATTCCAGAGCTGCTTAGTATTTCAAGCTGTTTTGCTTTGTTGGTAAAGCACTGCACTGAATGCAGATGTTGCACACAGGATTCTCACAGCACAAAGCACTGTACATTGAAAAACGTTTGGTTTCTGTAGATATGGGTCATGGAGAAGAGAATATGCCCATTCTGTTGCATAGTCTTGCTCTGTGAGCTCTGTGCTTTTAAGACGGCATGTCAAGTAGTTAAACTTTTGAAAACAGTATCTCAAGATCTCTGGGCTTATTTCCAGTGAGATACTGCTAAATGAGTAGTAGAAGTTGATTTTATGCTGACATTTTTATGCTTAAATATATTTGATGCCTGGTAAGCCTAAGGCTTATAGCAATATGGTGTTTTTTTAAGTTTTTTTTTACATTTCCAGAATGTTTGACTACTTAAAAATAGTGATTATAAGATTATGATTAAGATGAAAAACAAAACAAAACAAAACAAAACAAAAAACGAATCAACCTAAAATTCTAAGGAACATTCTCTTTTTTTTTTTTTTTTTTTTTTTACATTTAACCATCTTGTTAAAGAAAATTATATTTATCCAATATCTCAAGGACGTGGTTTCTTGCACCTCCCTGGGCAGATTTAAATAAATTAATGATTATTTTCTAGAGCAACCATGGGGCAGCATCACTACGAAGTGCTGAAATAATCAGAGATAATACGCAGCAACTGGGACACTCAAGGTGTCTTTGGTTCAGCCTCATAGTCATAGCTCTGAAACCCAATGGCACCTTCTGTTTTTCTGACTACATCCAAAAACCAAGTGACACCAGCTGTCTCTGACAGTCAGCCCTTGCCTTAAGATAAGATGACTGAAAGACTATGTGAGGCGAGATTTCAGATGATGCAGAAGAAAAGGCAGCTTTCAGTACACCAGGAGGTCACTGGCAGTGTACTGGAGTTCTTCCCTTCAGGGTTTATGAGGCACCTGCCAACTTCCAGAGACTTATGGATATAGCTCTCCGTGCCACTGTGAACAATGATGGCCTCTCCAGGGTGTTTCTGCATCAGCCAGTCTGTGCTATTTCACACAAAACCCCTTCTTTTCAAGACAAACCAGAAGAGAATGGCAGCCTATGGCATTTACGTCAGTGTCGCCCAGGGCATCGGGATTCCCCAGATATCCAGCAGTCTCCTGCTCTCACCCTTCCTTGCATAGATTGGTTCACCACAAATCCATTTTTTGCCACATGAAAAGTTTGTTCAACACAATCTTTACAGACTGTATGGGTCAAAAATAAACATATGGGATAAAAAGAGATATAATAGATGGAAAGATGGAACCAAACATGCACATCAATGGCATGAAAATGCTTGACAAAGAAAATAATAATAAAAAAAGTCGGCACATGATAGGCACCGAGATTGCAGAACAATTTAATAATGGACATTCACTTCACTTTGTGAAGCCCATTAGAAAATAGTTTTGCATTTTTGGAGCCTATGGTGTGCCGAATTGTTTTATTTTAAACAGTGCAATATAACATAATACCACACACATTACATTATGATGAAACATTATGAGCATTGCCTTTACTGTAATAGTACGTCATTTTTTTTTTTTATTACGTGAAACCATGCATAGGTAAGTAATGTATTACTACTGTAACTGTATTTCAGAACAATTTGTCAGAAGATCCATCCATTCTCCAAAATACATAAACAACATATATAGTCTTCCATAGAACAGAGATAACTGTGGGTTCTTTTTGGAAATTTCTGCAAAATATATATAAAATCTTACCATTTTAATTCCCTTTCTGTGACCTTCTGAAGGGCAGTGGCACCTTCATCTGAGAGTCTTCCTGTTCTTACTGTCTCTCTCAGACTTGCTGTTGAATTGGAAGACAATCCCTTAAATCCAGTGACAAGAAACCGTGTGATCCCAATTATCTATGTAGCAGAGGCTGAATCAAAACAGAATAAAGGCTTTGTGTTGACATCCATCACCAAGCACTTTCTCCAGCCGTGGGAACATGTGATCACTGTAATTACTGCAGCCTTCATGGCAAACCGCAGAGCGTTTCGGGAAAAAGTGGAGACAGATTGTAGCAAAAGTGACAGAAGTATTGATCCCAATCTAGAATGAGTAAAGTGTTTGACCAACAATGACAATATTCCCACTGATGAGTAATTCTCCAGTGTAACTCAAAGCACTCAAACACAACAGGAATGTAATCACAGGATGTCCCAGTGATCAGACCCATCCCAGATATCGGCGAATGGTTAGGGCTGACATCTTGCCAAGGCACGCTTTGAGAGAGAGTAAAAACAAATTCAATTCTCTTCGTTTTTTGTCAGGCCTCTAGAAGAACCGCAATAAAAGCAGCAGCAGTCATAGAGTTAAAATAACACATTTAAACAATTACAAATATATATGTTCTACTACATACAGTATGTCATCAGATCTGATTTCCCACTCCAGTATAGTTTTCATGTCAGGACTGGTTTCACACATTATATAAGCATTACTACGGATGCCATGATTACTGTAGGAAAGTCTATTAGTGATCAACAACATGCAGCGCTGAAGCAGCTGTTCCAGACACATGCGTGCAGATGTTCCAGCTACTAGTCAGCATGCACTGACAGTGACAGCACTACTAGTGAGTAACTGATGCAAAACAGAGACATACACAGACAAGTCACGATGAGAAAGAACTTGCTTGAAGTTTGGTATTGGGTACAATGTAAAGCTGCATTAAACTAATGTTGGTGTGTGCAAAAATAACTGTGCTTAATTATATTGAATGTGCATCATTTTCTTAAAATATATTTAAAACACTGTACTATTTAAAAAAAAAAAAAACTGTACTTCTATATAATATAATATGAAATAAAACACCATAAGTGCACTTAAAGAGAGATGCTTTCATGACACTTTTCAAGACTGTGCTTTATAATAATGTCAGAAATAAACATTGTACTTAATATTTTGAAATCATATTTATGTTATATAGAAGTAAACTTATTTTGATGTAAAGTACTTCATTTTTAATTTTAACTTTAGTGTTATTTGTAGTTTCTCTACAAATGTGTAACTGCAAATATATTTAAATATATGAAATACAAGTTTAAATTGAAATTACAATTATGGTATATTTTAGTTTATTATAAATGCGTGTCAGTGTTCATCCAGCAGTATACTATGATAAATAATTAATAAATAATACAGTTTCAATAAATTGCAATTTAGTCTCTGAAAGTGCTAAATTCAGTTCCCACTTTGGTGTATTCTTTTAAAGTATATATATAAGAAATGTAATGAGTAATAATACTGAAATGCCGCTGTGGGTTTCTCAGAGATGAACAGTTCTGTTTTGTCCTTATCTTCTGGTTGGCAAAATTGAGCAAAACAGACAACATTGTGTCTAAAATAACACAATATTAACTTCTTAATGAACTGTTGCAAAAGATGAGTATCACATTTGCACTCGTGAGATATTGCACTTAGCCTACAGCTCGTGTAATATATCTTAACTATGTGATGTAAATATGAGACTCAATCTCAAATGGCCATTTTGCTCTATATCTTGAATTTTAGGGACATTTTCTAGGCTCCATCACACAGTAAATTGTTGCTCTGCCTCATATTAGTCATCAATCAACTGTATGAAATGGCAGAAGATCCATATAGGTCTAGGGAGGGCTAGCGTGTCAAATGTGTTAATAATTTTAATGCATTATTTTTCTCCATAATTAATTAATCTAATTAAAGCGTTAAATTACCAGCTCTAATAAAAACCTTGTCCCTTTTAGAACCACCCAGTCCATGAATAATACATAGAGCAGCACATGAAGAGTATATCTCTGCCTGCGCTGGTCTTGGCTTGGACCATCTGAACCCAGACTGGGCCAGAGCCGCTTCTGGAAGAGGGATGAAAGCCTCGGGCCAGAAGCAGGTCACATATTGAGGCCATCTCCTAAACCTTTGTGTTTTTCACTCCTGTCTGGCCTCTGGAGAGCTGCAGAGGAAGTGTTCTCCATTAGACGAGCTGGAACACACAAACTACAAAACATCCTCACTATGCTGTTAATGCTTTATTCACAGACTGTTGATTTGTGTAACCGACACTAGCTTAAATTCAGCTATATTTCTACATTACATGTATTCATAACTACAGCTAATTAGGAATAATAATGTGTTAAAAACTCAAGTTATGTCTTAATGTTCAGTATGTGCATCGACTTGTTTGTGCTCCAAACAGGAATAATTTCTCAAATCCTTTGTACAGGATTGTGTGCTGCTTCTTTACTAACTGACCAGATGCACTATCAATCATATTTGAATCACATTTTCTGCCATTCTCGATTTATTAAGCATATATGAAAAAAATCATTTTAATTGGGTATTTGCATTATCTTGCATTGGTAACGTTCATGTTGCGGTTGCCAGATGTCAAGAGTTTAAATCCCCCAATCAGAGCTTTTTTTCATAGATCGATTTTCAGCTCAGTGTTTTACTACATCTTCGCAGCAATGGCAACCATGCACACAAGCTCTCTCTGCATTATGGTAAAAGCACGGATATAGCGCTTTTACACCAGCACACATTTAATCTGCAGTTTAGTGATCTCTATTGATATTCTGCTCAAATGAAAGTGTAATACAACTGTTTTCGTTCACATGGTTGTTTTTGCCATTTGCTGCAATTAAATCTGCGAGCAAATCATGCAAGTTGATGTTCTCCTGATCTGAGCTAACGTGAAAGTGCAATAATTCTGATGAAATAAAAAATAATTCAAACAATAATGATCATATTTTTTGACCATGTAACCCCACAGATGCACATTAAGCCACATCTAGAAAACAAAAGATCACAGAGACAGCTTTCACCCCAGACAAGTAGAAGATGGCACATTTTCCACAAGTCTGTGTTCTTTTTAACATCGCCGTTAAGCAAAATGCAGTCTATTTGATATGTTTCATCTATTTGATCCTTGCTGAACGATGATTTTCCATGTCTTTGGTGCTCTCGCCTGCACTCTCTCTGATAAATCAGCATTTTAAATGCACTGCTTCATACAATAAATTGAGGTTTCAGAGGGGAAATTAAAATTCCTAATGCAGTGATACTGCTGGCCTTTTATAATAATCGAGGCTTCAAGGATGGTAATCACATTGAAGAGGATTCCTCCATATACTTTTCATAATCGGAGAAAAACATTTTCCTCTCAAACGGTAGATACAATCCTGATTGTAAAACATATTCATGCAGAGACTAAAATAAGTCTGCCTGTTTCGTTGACTCGCTTTGGGAACTGTAATTAAAAAATCAAACAATATAATTAAGAAGGTCAGAAGATGTCATGGTTATGATCTATTCAAACCATAGCGCTCGGTCTTGTTATCTCTGACACTGTTTTCCTGCAAGTGCCCTGTACAATGCCCGGCAGAGATATAGGCTGTCAGAAGTGTTAGTTTTAGTAGATTTTGATGCTGCTGTACAGTACATTGCAGTAGAACTAACATAAAGAACACCATGTGACACCTTGATCCCATCACAAACACTCAATAAATCATCTCCAAAAACCCTTTTCACATATATTTCATGAAATGTACAGTACCACTCCAAAACACATACACACGCACACACATTATAATTCACATAATGAATTATATTTTAATTATGCCTTGTAATGCACCTTACAATGCATTATATGATCTCATTGATAATTATGACCACAGTCACCTTTTGAATGTATAATGCATTAAAACACATGGCAAACACCAATGTCAGATGGATTTTTTTTTTACAATATTATATTATTACAATATTATGCCTTATAACTTTGGTTACAATTATATTTGTAAATATATAATGTATTAGAGTGCCATTTTGAGTATCTTCATAATGCATTATAAAAAGTGTTTTCCTTTTTTATTATCATTTGTTTGAACACCACTGCATTAAACCTGCATTTTATAAAAAAAAAAAAAAAAAGAAAACAAATAGGAGCTAAGAAGGAGGCAACCTTTACTATTACTAGACTATTACTATTACATATTTTATCAGTTATTTTATTAGCATTAAGAAGCTTTTATAGTTTTTATCTATTTTTTTTATTCGTTTTATATGCTCATTTTCATATACATTTTAGTTAATGTTTTAGTAATATTGTTTTGTATTTGTCATTTTTATTTATTTTACCCCAACCCTAATATTAAACCTGTACATCACGCCAAGCCTGATTTAAAGGGAAAAACATCAGACACTAACAATGTGCTGTTGTGTTTTGTATGCCATTTTTCTATGCAGCTAAACTGTTGGAGAGGAGGATCTGGCAGTGAATTGCAAATGCTACAGCAAAGTTACTTGAGATTCATTAGGAGAAACCTGTAGGTCATCCACAGTGGGATTTGTGTATAAACCTGTATAAAGCTGAATTCTGAATTGGAAAAAAAGGTTGTTCAAAGGTAACTATTTTATTCCCCCTCTGAAAATAATTGGCGTTCAAAATTAAGTATGTTCAGACAGAAAGGCAAATCGGAATTCTGGAATTCTGAATAATTCCAATTGAAATTATGGTAGGCATTGAGAATTTGTAATAGAGAGGTACAGAAATAAAATCTTGATAGTAAATTGTACTTGCAATTTTTATTCACAGGGTTTTGGCGGCAGTTATTCCAACAGCATTCCTAGTCATGGACTCAGAAACAATTAGATTCTCAGAGGTAAATCATTATCATGCATAACAGTATTTAACCTTTATAAGATTTAATCTGCTCCCCAACCAGCTGCTAAGAGGACATATGCTGTCTATAAACAACTGACATTATTTAATTTCATTTCAAATGAAAACGATCCTCGTCTACACTTGCGTTTTCAATGCGTTTCAGAAATGGTCTCCATCCACAATACACAACCGAAAAAACACATCACATGACCATTCATGCAGGTACAACAATGAGCATGATGTTATTGTTTACCCGGTCATCAAGGATACGCAGAGCAAATGTGGGCAGCCACGCCATCGTTTTCAAAAGTCTCCATTTTGGTCCATTTACTAATAACAGTGGCAAAACATACAAATAAAAAAGGCCTATGCTTGTTTCGAAGTAGCTGTATATAAAAAACTGAATTTGCATGCTTAAATAGCTGAAGCTTATGCATTCATTACATTCTCTCAATTTAATTAGTTTTTTAGCACCCCCTCTGAACAGTTATTAAGCCCCCCTTAGCACCCCAACAAAAATAATCCTGGAGCTGCCACTGCGTCTGATACACAAACTCAAACACATGTGACGCTAGTTTCAATATATGAGGACATGAACACACAAATCTCATCTCCACAGCTGCTCTGAGAGTCACTGCACCAGCTTTACACAAAACTACCATCAAACACACACTGAAACTCACAGACCTTCTCAACAATCCGCCAAAATAAAAGTTTAATTTAACCTGAAGAAATTCTGTAAAAAAAAAATTGAAATTGTTGAAGTTGTATTAATGCATTTGTTTTAAGCATTTATATTATTCTATGACATGGGAATTTATTTTTTTCTTTTTTGCTCAGCCCTTACTGTCTCCTGCCCCAGTTAAATATACAAAGACACTTGTCAGTCAGTCATTTGTAGTCTGATTCCCCCAAAATATTAAATACTCATGTGGCTGATGCTGTTGCATGTTCAAGTCCAAGAGTATGAACTGTACCAAGTAGAACGTCATGTGTTGTCATCTCAAAAATAACAGTAATTACAACATGCCATGTGTTGCAGCATAATTCAGAACATATGTCTGTTCACATTTCAGTGCACCATCAGTCAAATCCATTCCACTTGAGAAATCCCCCAATAAATTAAACTCCATTCCACGTTTTGACTTCCATGCTTCATCAAATCCATTCCACATGGCTCAATCAGAGTCCATATAAATTAAACTCCATTCCATGTTTTCACTACTCATGCCTGCTGCACTCCTGATAAATTCATTATAAATAAATAATACTTTAAAATATATTAAAATAGAAAACCATTGTTTTAAATTTTAATAATATTTCTCAATAATCAATTTTTCTGTATTTTCGAACAAAAAAATGCAGCCTTGTTCAGCATAATAGAGTTCTTTAAAATAACTTTAAAAAATCCTAAACTTTTGAACGGCAGTGTATATGTTAACGGATATTTTGCGCACCTTACCTCACCCCTGCCCTACACCTAACCACTTCTCAACAATATAAATAAAACATGTGCAGTAGCAATTTATTGCAAAGGCTGACCAAAACAACAACAAAAACAGTGTAAACATATTCCAAACGACTAATGCTGCAAGTCTGCTTAAGCATATTTTCATGGATCATTTGGCACATTATTGTTCCACTAAAATACCCTGCAATATTCAAACCAAGCTCCAAAAACTTGGGTTTGTGATGTAAAAAGGGCAAAATACATCTGAATATGACTCTAGAGAAAGACACTGACACTTTTACATCATCACATCATTGGTACTCAGTCGCATGAGCACGACCGGATATACCTACCGCACAACCATAGCTAAAACAGTGTTCATAAAATAAATAAATTATTTAATTAAATAATTGAGAAAAAAAAAAAAAACACAAACACAAATTCTGCTGAGATTCTGAACTACCAGCGTAGGTCACATGACAATGACAACATGGCAGATGTAGCACATTCAAAGTACATATTTTGTATCTATTACATGAATATGTGCAATATAATATATATATATATATTTATAAATATATTTTTGTTTTTATTAGTGTGGCAGCCCATAACCAGCTGTGCCAATGCCATTACACTTTAAGATAACTGGCAAAATCATTTGCAAGAAAATATCAAGAATAAAATGCTGAATAGCAAAATAAGGAAAAATCTGAAATAGAATAGCAAAGGTAGCAAAAATGTCCACCACCTCTGTTGGGGCCATAAATGTGGATGTGTGTGTGTGTGGGTTATGTGTGTGTGTTTGTGTGTCTGTGTGTTGAGAGGGTAGTAAAAACAGACTAAGGTTTAGGAGAGAAAAGCAAATGCAGTCTCTGGGAATAGTGAGGGAAGTGGCTTAGAGAATATTTTAAGGGATTTGGTCCATTTATTTTTTTATTGAAAGTGCCAGCATTGTAAATCTGTGTTTTTTGTTGTTCTTTTCAAGGTATAAAGCATTTAATATTTTACACCACAGAAATTGAATCTTTTGAGCATGTTACAACAGTAACTTAAGTATAGCAATGAAACTTACAATGGTGAATTGACAAAACAAATATGCTATTGCTGCACAAAAGCATGCATCCTATTCACAAACCACAAGCAATCTGTCTTAAAGAGGCTTTACATGTGCTGCACTGTTAGCATTTACAGTTGCACATCATTGTTGTTCTTGCAACCACACAGAAGATGATCCTTTTCCTAAAGAGTCTACTGCTCTTAACATCATCTGGTGATTGTAAAGATTTTATACTTTAACATTTCCTTTTAAGGTTTGATTCTTGAAGAGTGTGTATAATAATGTCACCTCATTGTACACAGTCTTTGTAAATGCTGTATATATATATTAAAAACTACAGAAGTGAATGGCTACCATCAACTATTTAGTTGCCAACATTCTTCAAAATCTCTTCTTTTGTGTTCAGTCCCTTTAAGAAGAGTTTTAGAGAGAGAAAACCTCTTTTAAATGGCTTCTGCAAAAGTGAGTTGAGTGTTGCAAGCATTTTGTGAACCATTTGGAGAGAGGAGGAGCAGACTGTTGAGGGCTCATAATGCATTTACACTTGTCTTTCTGATGAGGATGGGGACAACAGATTCAGGTCACATGTTAATGACAAGGAAAGTAAGGTGTTTTCATGAGATTAATCATGGCTTCAGTTTATTTTTCATGTAGGCAGCATGTCCGACACCTGATCAATATGTGTCACCCTGCAGGGTGCTGAACACACTCTCAGGAAATATGAAAACTAATCTCAGTTACATACTGTAACTGGGACAAATGAAATGACCAAAAATACCTAATTACTTTTATCAGAAAAACACAGCAAACAGCAGCATGTGCTCTGCATCACAGCAAGAAGATGCAGCATCCAGACGCTCGGCAGCATGTATGAAAGTCACCGGAGCGCAGGAAAACAACAAGACAAAACCTCCCAGAGACTGTGTTATTCGGCTTGGCAGAGGAAGGCTGTTTTAAGCATTCTGTTGAGCTCATGCTCAGATGGAGAGCGTGATTAAAACGCTGCCCCCTGCTAATGAGCACACAGAGCACAATGTCACCAGGTATTAGTGCTCATTTTTCTGGCTGGGCCCGTAGGGATGGATGTCAGGAATGGTGAGGCGACACTTCTCTCAGCGGAAGGCATTAGCACTCTGTGCTGATCTCTCACTGTTTGAGGAGTGTGTCATGTGAAGAGTGCAAACCAAACTAGATACGGTAGACCAATTACAGTACTCTCCCAAGACAGACAAGAACGCCATGATGCACACAGACAAAAGACATTAGGGTTGTCATTTCTATAACACTTACAAGACAAACGTAATTGAAGCCAGGTTAAAAGTTGAAAAATCATCCTAAACCAGTGACAGAAATAAACATTTCCATTAAGGAGAATGATTTTCCCAGGCATTGATTATCTGTATAAGGGCACATTTTCTAACCGTATAATCTTATTAAATATACACATAATCTTAAATGTAAATTATTACATTTACTCAATAAATGCAATTTAAATAAAGACACTAGGGCTGATATCAATCAAATGAAATCAGTCAACAAAATCTATCTTTGCACTGCTGAAATGGCACAGAAGCTACATCTGTATAGATGTATTTACACAGAATGTTTAATGTAGCTCAGAGATACAATGAATGCATTTACATTGCTGGTGCAGGTGCCGGCAAACCACTGTCTTAAAGGGGTAATATGACGTTGCTAAAATTAAGAAAAATAAATAAATACTTATTTGGTGTAATGAAATGTTTTCATGCAGTTTAAGGTAATAAAAAATAATAATAATAATAATTCCATATACTGTACATTATTGTTTCTCCTCTATTCCCTGCCTTTGTGAAGCATGTCAATATTTACAAACTCATTGCTCTGAAAAGCGAGGAGTGCTCTGATTGGCCAGCTATCCAGTGTATTGTGATGACGGAAATGTTATGCCCCTCATCATACTGTGATGCCGTGTCCTAACGCGACGAGACAAAAACATTAAACCCCATTACCAACGAGGCATTTGTTGCATCCAGTGGGGACACAATTACTGATTATAGCGATTATATTATAGCCGCATAGAAATAAATCTGTCTCTGCATCCTTGTGATTGGAGAAACAACAAGCGCTACTCTACACTGCTTAAAACTTGTGTTTGAATCGTCAGTGGCAAATTCTTGAAATCTTAAAAAAAACATACTTACAGGCTGTGAGTCAGAATCTAGGCTGTCCTTGCAAAGTCAGAATTGTCCCACTTTATAGAAACAGCCTTTGTGCACAGCTGACAGTGTAGGATACTTTCCCAGGAAACCATGAACGAGTAGACTACTCTCGTTATTTCTGACATTAAAAGCTATGCTAAAAATAGTAAGGTTGGTATACTAGTATGCAGTTGTAAGTTTTGCAGTTGTCTGAACTAATGTATTTGTATGATGCATGACAGGTTTCTTCACCTTATTAGTTTCAGTTTATCTTCCAATAAAGATAACATAACCCTAACCCTAATTTATGCAGTTAGCTAAACCTAACAGTGTTTTTACACTGGATGCATGTATTGACAAGCATTTGTGGTAAACTAAAATATAATTTAATGTCATGTCTATTGGAACTTGTATGTCATGCATTTAATTATATTTGCAATTGCACATCTGTAATTAAAATGTAATATCAAATAACACAACAGTTGAATTTATAATCATGTACTATACATGTGTTTAGTTGGTTAGACGACACATCAAAATAAGTATCCTGCTATATAGCATGACAAAATATTAAAAATCATAGATGTACAATGTAATTTAAAGTAAACTTTGAATTTGTTATTATTACAAAGTGCACTTTTTTAAAAGGGAAATAAGTGTTAAACAGTCATGAAAGTGTCTCTCTTTAAGTCTCTAAAGTGGACTTTTATTTCATTAATTTTATATTATCTGGATGTAAAGTTATACTTTTAAGATTTGAAGTACACAAGTGCAAGGTTAATGCTGGTTTGATGTTGAAGTAGATTGCGGAAGAGAATGAGCTATTTTCTCTTATCTGCTCACAGTTGGTGGATCTGTGCTATGTAATAGCATGATCTAATATCATAGTTAAATCCCTTAGAAAAGATGGACAGAGATAGTGAGAGGTTTATTTCCTCCCATAGAAAGAGTCACTTATGCCGCGTTTCCACCACAGGAACTTTACCCAGGAACTAGGGACTTTGGCCTGGTACTCGGTGTGTTTCCATCGCAGGAACCAGGAACTAAATAAAGTTCCGGGTAAAAAAACGCCCCTCAGAAAGTCCCTGCTGGTGAGGTGGTACTTTTTCAAAGTTCCGGAACTTTTGGGGGCGGGACTTGAGCGCTAAACATCCTGATTGGTTGAGTTCACGCAGCATTGGTTGAGTTCAACCACCATTTATTAGGATCAACATTTTCAAAATATTACTGTTAATGTCTCATGAAATGTAATTTGAAAAGTATTTCAAGCGAGAATGTAGTGGTTTAAAACTCAAATCTGTGGTTTGTTTATAAAGACAGCGCCTATTTAAAAATGTGTTTCGCCGATCTCGTAGACGGTGAGCTCCACTCGATCAGCGGGAGCTCAGTCCTCATGTATCCACCGAGAAGCAGCCTCACCTCGGATAGACCTTCTGATGTGTGCCGCTGGCTCTGATGTCTCTTTAGTGTTTAAACATAACATAATTCAGCTGCGGGGTAAATCTAACAGGTTTTCTATGGTCTTTATTCAATTTATCTATATGTTAAAATGAAAATAAAAAAGGCAAATTTATATAATATTTCGTTTCATTGTAATGACTATATATACACATATCCCTGAACTAAGTACATTTCTGAAGCTGTTATTATGTTTAAATGAAAACCAAAGGAGGCAGTGGTAATTGATATCCTATTTTGTTTTATTGTAAATATACAGACAGGAAAATTGCAGAGGCCAAGACGAGCTGACTGATGTTATCAAGTATGCTGCTGTTTGCAGTATTACCGGACTTGCGTCGTCACGGACATCACACTCCCGAGTCGAATGCGCAAAATCTGAACTACCGAGGATGCACGTCCAAAATCAGTGTACTTTGTATTGAGAAACGCACGCAGAGCTACGTCACCAGACTATTTGACTAATCTTCCTGGTACTTTACACCGCGGTGGAAACGCAGAAATCAACAGGTCTTGGGGGAAAAAAGTTCCTGGTACAAATGTTCCGGGTAATTTCGATGGAAACGCAGCATTACAAAAGACTCGGGCAGTCAAGTATGCAATGACTTTAACAGACTGCCGTATAACACAAAGCAACAGAATTTCAAAATTGACTCTCTGTGAACTTTTAAATGAAATCAAAGCCTGTCAGATATCTACTGTTTAGTATGCTCAGACTTTTCAACTGTGCTGTTCATCTTGCCATATGCTTTCACCTTTTGTGTTTTATTGCATGACTGATATTTGGCAAGTCAAATGAATGAAAGGAGTGAAAGTGCTCATATGCAACTGTCAGACTCATAAAGAAACAACCTTTATGAGATGACAAACCTGTGATATTCCCTAGAACAACAGGACTTGTTCTTTATGTGATGCACTCTGGATTATAAATGAGACGTACTGTACAGCAATGTAAACAACCCAAAACTGGGATCGATCACAATCTTTAACTTTGTAAAAAGTGGAAACCTACGTTCGTAACTTTAAAGAGCAATTTGTACCTGATTTAACTCATAAAAAATTGTTTTTGAATGTATTTAGGTTGATTTAGTTATGCAATATATATTTTTAAATTGGGGCTGTCAATCTAACGTGCACAGTTGGTGCAATTAATTCTGAAAAAAAGAACACATTATAATGATTAAGGCATTTAACGCAGCTGACCAGATCTCTATGTCACCTCACATTGATGCAGTTACTGATGAACTTGTTTGATTGAGCTTATAGAATGCAGTTATATGCACTAAAATGCAAGACATGATAAAAAAAAGCCCTTGTATGGGTTTTTGTCTTAAATTTATATCATATGAAATAGTAGCAATATCACAAGCGAGAGTGCTTTATTTTTTCCTCAATATCTGCATGCATTGATTTTAAATAAAAAATTTAATAAACAGGAAGTTATTACTGTTTTAGACACAAAATTGTCAGTATTGTCTGTTTTTTGCAAACGTAAATAGTTCCAAACAAACTTCAAGTCCATGAGCAACACACAATGGTGATTTGTTACTGAATGAATCAGCAGTGTTGAACTAATAAAGTGATATGTGAAGCCAATGATTCAGTGACTCATTCATAAAGATTCACTTGTTTTGTTTCTGAATGAATCAGCCGTTTGAAAGAATCAGTTAAATAAATGATTCACTCATTGAGAGAGTGACTTGCCTCCTACTGGTGCTTTTAGTTTTGTATTTACAGTATCATTTAAATCATATATGCAATTATATATCTTATTTTTTTCTTTGTTGAATCAACATATGTCTTTCTAAATCTTTGTTGTTGTTGTTGTTATGTCTGTTCTTTTCTCATTTAACACAATAATGTGTCACACTTTATTTTAAGGTGTTACACATAACATGTTCTTACTATTATAACAACTATAAATTATGCATAATTACATTGAAGTAACCCTAAGCCAAACCCTAATTCTAACCTTAACCACATAGTAAGTAGATTTAGTTAATTAATATTTCTCAGTTCTTAAATGTATAATTACACTGCAATAAGGACACCTGAAAATAAAGTGTGACCAAATAATGACTTCAAATGTTGTTTTGGGTGTAATTTCTTAGCCAAAATTAATGTGCAATTAATTCAGTTTATTAATGGCCAAATCATGTAATTAATGAGCTTAAACAGTTTAATCGCTCGACGGCACCATTTATATATTTTATTTTATTTTCAAAAACAAGATTAGCATTTAGCATATTTTTTTTTTAAATAAATTTTCTTCAGTGTAAGAATGAAAAATTATTCTCACATTCATTTTATAACTTTATAGTCTAAGGTCTTGTAGGTGATCAGTTTCAAAGACTTCAGAGAGACAGAGGAGAACTCGATGACAGAGGAACATATATGTTAAAAATAGCACTTTAGTTTCACCGTTCAAAATTGTAAATTAGCGTTTCAAATTAAATAGCCCGAGACTGAAGTATTAGAGCTCATTTGGGTGAACGCCATCACTTGAAAATCCAGACCGATACATCATGAGTGAGAGGCATAGAGAGAGATAAACGCATTATACAAGCGCTGTCAAAGTCTCTGAAGCGGATGTTAGGATGCGCTTTCAGAGCAGATTAGCTTGTTTTGGAGCTGATTGTTGAAAGCGACAGTCTGGAATGAGCATGCTCTGTTTGGCCCTTCAGGCTCAGCCTTTTCTATTCATGCAACTGAAGGCTTCAAGTCTCAAATGATGCTAATATACAACAATGCCTAATAGAAAACAGTTGTCTTAAAATTAGTCCTTTGGATTTATATGCAAACTATTCACACGCAGTTTAATTGACTAATTAGGTCAGAATCCACAAGAAGTAACATCAGTGACTCGAGAGCGGCTGAAGTTTTCTGAGTAAGTGGATCTGCAAAAAGCACAAGCACCAACAGCGTAGAATGCAAGTTAAAAAAATATAATTTTACTTCTCTCCTTGTTTAATTTACAATATATCTCAGCACTATATATGGGGGAAAAGGCACACACACACTGCACATACATTTCATTGGATTGCTGTCATTTGAACTCTGAATATGCATAAATATGATAATGAGAAGCTTTCTTGAAACATTTATGAAAAGCAACAGCTACTTATCAGTCTTGGTCCACTCTAGTGCATACATATGCATCACATTTGAGCTTTCTCGAGTCTCTTGCAAATGAGAGTGATGTTTACGTGGCAGGGGACTTAAGTGGGAACAGGGGACATTTATAAGTAGAACATGGCATCCATTTCAAATAGCAAACACTTTAATGCAATACATCTCATGGGAGCAATAAAGTTAATGGCCATGTGACCTGTTTATTCACCATCGTGAAAGAAGGATAGAGATGCTTTTAGGCTCATTAATAATAAAAACAAAAGCAAGTTGAAGTTTAGCATGCACTGCACCTGGATATATTACTTTAAGGGAAAATTCAACACAACATGCTGTCTCTTATATATTTGATTAAGTGGCACTTTATGATGTGTGATGTCCGTGTTAAGGTGCCCCATTATATCACGCAGTGTGTAATATAACTGTTGTCAGTGGAAAACGTCTGCAAAGTGTCAAAGATCAAAGTGCATGACAAATGGAGTTAGTCTCACAAAAGAAAGAATCGATTCTGAACTGCCTGAAGTGAGTCGTCAATGATTCCAGGCTTATTTCCTGCACTGTGTTACAAGTAAACACATTACAAGTAACCCTAGCTAAGCAAACCAAGCCAGTCGATTTGGTCCATCACACTTTCAAATACATTTAGCTTTTCTATATTAAACTTAAAAATTCACATTCTGTGTTTTTACAATGATTGCACAGAGCAGCAGCAACAAGCATGTGAATTTATCATGGCAAGCAGATGCATTGCATGTGAATACAGTAAGTTGTGTTCTGTCTATTTTTGATGCACTAGCAATAAACACATTGAAAATAATGCAGAATATGCATGCTATATATATCTGACTTTATTCTGGTTAGGTCCAGATTTCTCTGTTGTTGTTGTTGTTGTTGCATGTTGTAAAACATGTACTACATTATAGCACTTGTATATCGTTGCCCTCTTGTTGATTTCAATTGCTTCCATTGTCCTCAAATGTAAGTCACTTTAGATAAAAGCGTCTGCTAAATTACTAAATGTGTACATTTTTGTGATTGTGCCATATGCTTTTGTAATGCTTCAGATGATGTATAAATTGTGATTTATACATCATCTGAAAGCTGAATAAATAAGCTTCCCATTGATGTGTGGTTTGTTAGGAGGACAATATTTGTCTGAGATACAATTATATGAAAATCTGGAATCTGAGGGAGCAAAAAATAAATAAAAATACAGAGAAAATAGCCTTTAAAGGTGTCCAAATTAAGTTCTTGGCAATGCATATTAATAATAATAAAAAATTTTTTTGATATATTTACGGTAGGGAATTTTCAAAATATCTTCATGGAACATGATCTTTGGTATAAAAGAAAAACCAATACATTAATATTTTTTTTTTTTTTTTTTTTTGGCTATTGCTACAAATATACCCCAGCGACTTAAGACAGGTGTTGTGGTCCAGGGAGACAAATGTTAATGTAAATGTAAAAACAGTGAGTATAAATTCATGCCATGCAACAGGCAGGTAGTATTTTCTATAAGCTGTTCTCTGCCAAAATTCATATTTGTCAGGCAAACTTTTTATGCAGATTTGGAGGCATTAGTAAGCTTGACTTGATTTATTAATGTATTTAAATAAATAAAAAACATCCAAAACTACATTGTATGCATATTTAGTTTTGAGTAAATTTTTTTTATTAATTATAATTATATTTAATGTTTTATAAAACCAGTCGCTAATGTAAAGGGTGAGGATGTGAAAAGTCAGTGGTAAAGATGTTTCAGACACATATAGAATAAGAAAGTGTTTTTGACCTTGGATGCATATAAACATATTGTAAAATACCTCCAAAACAGAGTAGGAACCTTTAAAATAGCATAAGGGGATACTCTAATTTCTAAACTACCATACAAAACTGAGGAAGTGTGTTTCATAAAACCATCTGAAAAAAAAGGAGTGACAACCGCATTTAAACTCTGAATCAGAACACCCTCTCAAAACTGACCGGACTGACATCATTGCAACGTTTTGCCATCTCGTGCATTAGCTATCCACTATTTTTGACCAAAGTAATATTACAGTGACAGAAGACTCATTATAGTCTGTGATTTTAATGAAAACACTTTCAACAGAGCCGTGTGTTTCACTTATGTTTGGAATGATGCTTCACAAAGCATACTTATGAACCATGTCCACTTATTAAGTGTCTTTGTGCTTGTTGTTGTGCTAAACTCACAAAACGATCCATTTTATGGAGTTAGTAGGCAGGTGCAGGTCCACTACAGCAGATCTTTAGCAGCCAAGAGCAGATTGTGATATTTAGGATGTGGCTTATTTTCAAGATAAAACATTTGAAATTGAATTTGAGTTTCTTATGGGCTTATTTATTTATTTATTCTTTTATAGCAAGATCTGGCAATATTAATGAGTCTAAATTGTACTTTGTTACCTGTGAATTGTGCATACAGAAGAGACACACATCTCTGAAATGTGTTTAAATACGTCATTATTAGTTTGCTGCAAAAGCGGTTGCCACTACCTGCATTTTTTAAGTCAATACAGCAGCAGAATGCAGTTGTCACTCCTGTAAATGACTAAACTGTGTGTGTACAGAACAGGATTAAGCACTAAAAGGTGAAATAAAGCTGAATTTCCTGCAGTGTGTATGTGGCCATGCACTACATGGACAAAAGTACTCATTTAATCAATACATAAGTATAAGTGCATGGGCTCTCACCACTGACAGGAGATTAAATATTTATAAAAGTCCACAATACCCAATAAAACAATGTTATATTGGGTCTTGTAAAAAAGTACTCTGCTGATGTCTTGAGAGGACACAGTGTTGATTCTGTAGTTCAATGTAATAGTATTTATGTTGTGAATGTACATGTCACTTCATATATCTCAAAAACAGGAGCAGAGAGGGATCATTAGGAGTTCTGTCACTGACACTGCAGAAACTCCTCGCAGCATCCCTCTAACCACCAGAGATTCATTTGTACACCTCTTGGTGTTTTGATGGTGGACACGCTCAAGTTTCTCCCAGCTGCAGAGGCGTCCCGCTGCGCGCCAAGCATCAGTCAAACGCTCTCACGCTTTGTTGTGGCACTCCGGCGGCCTGCAGAGATGAAAGACACCTCTCCAGCGCAGTGTGATTGTGCTGCTGTTTGTATGTTGTAAGAGAGAGAGTTGGGATCAAAGTTGAGCTGAACAGTGACCCGAGGAAGCGTCTTTCTTTTTAATGACAGGCATGAACACCCACATTGAAAGAACCTATATATATGCGCATATATGAAACCTATATGCAGTGTATATGCACATATATGATAATATATATGCTGCATATATTCGTATATATGACACATATGTATTGCTTCTTCATATTCACATAAGCACATATATGTCTTCTATATAGCTAATGGCAGGATCTGGTCATTTTTGACTATCATACATGATGCCTAGCTCATATTTTTGTTTTGTACTATCTGATTGATCTTGAGTAAATAAATAATGTACATTTCTACATTTTGGACTTTTATTTTTGTTGCCTAGCAGCTATGAATTTTAATTTTACTATTATAGGTGAACATATAGGTGCATATATACGTGCATATATGTACCTATATAGGTATATGTATGCACATATATATATGTGTACATATATGTGTGCATATATGTAAATATATGTGTGCATATATGTATGTGTACATATATATGTGTGCATATATGTACATATATTTACATATAATAAAGGAAAACGGCCAATTTTATACGTCACATATATTAAAAACCTATATCAAAACATATATTGAAACATATATGTTTATATAGGTTTTTTCCATGTGGGCAGAGAGAAGGATATCCTTCACAAGCATCAGTAAGGTGTTTAAAGATGCCTAATTACATGATATGTACAAAATTATGAAGGCTCTGGCTCCACAAATAATAAAACTTAGAGAAAAAATAAATAAATGAAAAAAAAAACAGTTCCAGTCCTTGATTCTGATTGGTCAACAGCTGTTTTATTCATAAAGCAAGGCTATGACCGCTTCACTCTACGGTTCTGTAAATCACTGCACAACATCCTTAGCAACATAAACAATCTATAAAGACTGATTTTTTTTTTCTCTCAAAATTAACTGGTAGATGTGTACAAGCCTCTGTGTGGAAACCCACAGTTTCCGAAGTGTAGAGGGAATATATCTGCATTTAATAGCTTTCTGTTTCGGGTATGGTACTGTATGTCCATCAGATTACTCTGTAATGACACTTGCAAAGTCACACTGTGCAGCGAATCGGCCTCTTATAAACTGAAAGACAGAAATGTTTCCTCATGCCGAGAGATAATCAGATGTATATGTATGAGAAAATATTAAATATGGTGTTAAAAAAATAAATTACACCTGGAGTTATTTCATAGCCATCAACACCACAGAGAGAAAAAAAGGGGGAAAAAAATCCCCACAATGACCTAAAGACTAAGCAGACAGAGCAAACAAAACCCAAATCATAAACAAATGGAGAATCTCAGATGTTTCCCCCTAAAATACCCCAGTAATCTCACCTGTGAGATCTCACAACGCTATCTCATGACCAATTTGTACGTATTTTACGAGGTGGCTTATTCGTACGAATTTGTACGACCTCATTCGTACGATTTTATACGACCGCAGTGACGGTAAGTTTTATGGGTGGGGTTAGGTGTAGGTCATTCGTACAAATTCATACGAATTGTGCAAATCGTAAAATACTTACGATTTGGCAACAATCGTATGAATTTGTACGAGTGTGGTCTTACGAATTCGTACGAATAAGCCACCTTGTGAAAAATGTAAGAATTGCCATGAGATCGGGTTGGATCTCAACAATGTCTCAAACTGTGCTCAGATTCGTCAACATCTGCAATCAGAAGTCAGAGATTTAAACATATACTGAATATACAAACTCTACTGCTATTCAATCATTGTATACACTCTCAGTGTCAAAATCACGTCTGAAGACTTCAAAACTGAAAGAAATAAACAAATAAAAGAATAAAAACATAAAACTATTGAGATGTAACCCAGAGCTCCCTCAATCTCCTGAGCTGTGAGCTATAAATGTGATCTTGACTGCGTATGAGCAGAAAAACTGAATTTAACCTTCAGGATTAAAAATCACCATAAAACCAAGCCCTGACACATGGCAAGATGTATAAATTCCTCCACAAATATACACACAAGACTCCTTTCCTTAAGTTTACACATGCTGGAATACATAAGCGAGGCATTCCTTGCGATTTCCCTGTTCTCTGTAAACTGGATTAAAGGTGCAGTGTGTCAACGTTATTCTTTTCCTTCTCAATGTGAAATACTTTATAGATCTCCTCAGACCGCACACCTCAGCTGTGCACAAAGGCACTGTGCATTATTATTATTTATGAGGTGGAACATTGTCAAGTGCTTCTTGTGCTTTAGAATGACCTTCATTTAGTTAGAGGCCATAAACCTTGACTGTCTTATCACAAGGCATATTCCCTACATGACACCACTACAGATCAAATCTGTAGCTTATGAATACAACTCACATCTTATATGTGCTGTCTAGAGACGAGCACCTAACATAAATACAGTTTGTGATGTTATAGCTGAGATGAGTTCATATGGTGAATCGTTATGAACATGTATTTTTGTCTTGATTTCCAGCACAGATACTTGGGCATGATGTTAAAGTGACAGTTCACCCAGAAATGTAAGGTTTGGGTGAACCTGTATGAGTTTCTTTCTTTTGTTGAACACAAAAGATATTTTGAAGAATGTTGGTAACCAAACAGTTGATGGTAGCCATTGATTTCCATCGTATTTTTTATTTGTTCAAGTTAATGGCTAACAGGTTTGGAATAATTAAGGGATTCAATAAACAGTGGATTATATATCAATATTTCATGGATTCAATGCTTTTGGGGACCCAGTGTGTTATTGGATGTTTTTTAATAGTTGCTTTAACAATTTGAGACGGATTCATCTCCCGATCACTGTTTTATAATAAAAGCATAGTCATGCCAACAGGTTAAAGGGATAGTTCATCCAAAATTTTGAACTTTGTCATCATTTATATACCGAGGTGGAAGGAAGTGGTTGCACAAACAAAAGGGTTTTTAAGACAGTAAGTGGTTGCAAATGACATGGCTACTTGTGTGATAGATATATATATATATATATATATATATATATATATATATATATATATATATATATATATATATATATATATATATATATATATATATATATCTAAGTTCTAGAACAACATACAGTATGCTCTCATCCAGACGCCGTCTCTTTCAGGGAAGACCTTGCATTTCCCAACATGACAATGCCAGACCACACACTGCATCAATTACAACATCATGGCTGTGTAGAAGAAGGATCCGGGTACTGAAATGACCAGCCTGCAGTGCAGATATTTCACCCATAGAAAACATTTGGTGCATCATAAAGAGGAAGATGCGACAAAGAAGACCTAAGTGAGTTGAGGAACTAGAGGCCTGTATTAGACAAGAATGGGACAACATTCCTATTCCTAAACTTGAGCAACTTGTCTCCTCAGTCCCCAGACGTTTGCAGACTGTTATAAAAAGAAAAGGAGATGCACACAGTGGTAAACATGGCCTTGTTTTTCCCCTCAAACATTTTCTCAGTTTAAACATTTGATACATCATCTATGTTGTATTCTGAATAAAATATCATCTTAAAAAATATATATATTTTAAAAAATAAAAAATAATTTGTTTAATATTAAAATAATGAAAATATTACATTTTTATTTACTAAAAACAACAACAGTAACACTTATAATAATGGTTTGTATAAATAGTTTTACTGTTTACCACAATTTTGTATTATTTTTCTATCTATAGTGGATAATTAATCATAATTCACAGAGAATTTATTACGTCCACATTGAAAATTAAGTTGGACTGAGCTCAGAACATCCCCCATAAAAAAATGCATTTGGAGTAGCAGCCGATGTATTGACCACACATCAATCACAAGCACTGGACACTCGCGCATTGCAGCGCTACAGTGAGGAACATGCATCTCACCTTTGAAAAAGCAGTCTTTGCTGTGGACCACATAGATTCTCCTCCGCTGCAGGCAAGCGGTGCGGTACAGCTCGCAGTGGTTCTCATAAAAGCGTCCGTCAGAGCCACACACAGGCACAAACGAAGTGTGGCAGCTTTCCTGGCACACACACTCTGCACGGCCTGTTACCTCCCTGAACACACACTCCCGACCCCGGCCACAGTATGTCCTCCTGCATGGACCCTCATCTGCAGAGAGAAAAAGCTAAATGTTAAAATCAACATGGTTTTGTGTGTGATTTACCAGCCTGTGAAACAATGTCATCAATCCCTCTTAGCTTTTATGAAACTTTCATATATTATCATTATGATATTAAAAGGAAAAGACTGTAAAATTGCTATGGTAAAAACCTATTAATTGGTTAAGAGTAAGGGGCCATACTATATAATAGATACAAGCTTACATAAAAAAATATAGATATATATACCGTATCACTGCCACTTTATTAGGTACACCTGTTCAAACTGAGCATCAGAATGGTGAAGAAAGGGGCTTTGAACATGGAATGGTTGTTGGCCTGAGTATTTCAAAAACTGCTGATCTACTGGGATTTTCACGCACAACCATCTCTAGGGTTTACTGAAAATGGTCCAAAAAATAAAAAATATCCAGTAAGCGGCAGTTGTGTGGATGAAAATGCCTTGTTGATGTCAGAGGTCAGAGGAGAATGGACAGATTAGCAGTTAGAGATGATAGAAAGGTAACTGTAACTCAAATAACCACTCGTTTACACCAAGTTATGTAGAACACCATCTCTGAACACACAACACATCAAATCCTGAAGCAGATGGGCTACAGCAGCAGAAGACCACAGCGGGTGCCGCTCCTGTCAGATCAGAACAGGAAACAGAGGCTACAGTTCACACAGGAACATCAAAATTGGACAATAGAAGGTTGGAAAAACATTGTCTGGTCTGATGAGTCTCGATTTCTGCTGCGACATTCAGATGGTAGGGTCAGAATTTGGTGTAAAGATCATGAAAGCATGGATCCATCCTGCCTTGTCTCAATGGTTCAGGCTGATGGTGGTGGTGTAATGTTGGGGGATATTTTCTTTGGGCCACCTTGGGCCCCTTAGTACCAACTGGGCATCGTTTAAACACCACAGGCTACCTGAGTATTGTTGCTGACCATATCCATCCCTTTATGACTACAGTGTACCGATCTTCTGATGGCTACTTCCAGCAGGATATTGCACCATGTCCTAAAGCTCAGATCATCTCAGACTGGTTTCTTGAACATGACTATAAGTTCACTTTACACAAATGACCTCCACAGTCACCAGATGTAAGTCCAGTAGAGCAGCTCTGGGACGTGTTGGAACGAGAGATTCACATCATAGATGTGCAGCCGACAAATCTGCAGCAACTGCGTGATGCGATCATGTCAATATGGACCAAAATCTCTGAGGAATGTTTCCAACACCTTGTTGAATCTATGCCACGAAGTTTTGAAGGCAAAAGGGTTTACCTAATAAAGTGGCCAGTCAGTGTATGTATTGCTATACATATATTGTTATATTTACATTTTTAAATGAAAAAGAACAAGTATTAATTGATAAAACATAAATTGACAAAATTCACTGTCACATTTTATGCTTTTTCGTTTAAATGTTTCTTCTTAGTTTTTGTTTTCCTGTTATGTACATTAGGGTTTTATGTGACATCTAATGTTGTTAAAAGAATGTTTATTGCTTATTTTAGTGTCATGTGTGTAACCATGGTGGTGCTTTTGTGTTTTTTACATTACCTTTAAACAAAATATAGGTTTTAACTGTACATTTAAGTTTAATATGTAAAACCTACAAATTTGCTACTGTATTTTTTTTACAAGTAATTACATGAGAACTTTGAGGTGTGAGTGTATGCAGTTTGCAATTAGAACAAAAAGTCCAACTACAGTAATTACATTTACCATAAACCTTACTTTGCTCATTAATTAAAAAACCCCACTATACAAACAAACACAAATCCCATCACATTTTCCTCTGAACATCCTCTTTGGGTCTCACATTCCAAAATGAACCAGAGTTGTAGTAGAAAAACAAAAAACAGAACAGCATGTTTGTAAAGCAGTTTGGACACACTTTGGTTCACTCGATCCCAGATAGTATGTTAAAGTTTCTCCAGCCAAGTCTAAAAGCTCGCTCCCTGATGATTCCTCCATTGGCACTGAAAAAGCTGCTGAGGACTGGGTGCTCTTTCCAGCGCTGCAGGAGTGCAGTAAGGGAAAACTTCTGTTGGAGGCACATGCTGGTTATGGGCTAGTGCAATGTCCATGCCAGTTTTAGTACTTTCTTTGGGCGACAGCTGATAGGCAGGAAATGATTCCCTATTATTTCCTGACCACTGACTAAGAGCACTGGAGTGGCATCAAACTTGGATCGGTGTCACCTATTCTCTATTACATGCAGTTAAATGAAGTTAAACAGTACACATAATCAGACAGTAGAATGTGTTGACTGTTAGAGATTAGGAGCGAGTCATTTTCAAACATCAAGACAAATACAACCATGACACATGATACTTTCTTCTCTAAAGAGAATATATCCATTCTGAGACAGTCAGACGGGATTATACAGCCTAGAAAGAGAATAATCACTAAAAGCTGTCATTCACTTCAGTTCATCACGATCTCACGACGTTCCATTAATTAATGAAGCTGTCTGCACTGCTCAATGAATCTTTTATTTACACATTGTTATAATAAGAAGACAAGCTTACAGAACTCAGCACTTGACCAAAACTCAGCGTTTTGAGTGCTGAGTGAACAGTTGAGGCTCTCCAGAACACAATTGCACACTGGAGCTTTTGCCAAATATGTTTCGCCAATATCAAATGGGGTTAGTGTTAAGATCATAAGGAGGGCGATTGAAAGACTCTTACTGAAGCTTACTGAACTGTTGACAAACTATGGTTAAAAAAAGAAAAAATATATATATGTCATGTGTAATTCAATTTAGTGTGAGTCTTAAATGGCATCAGAAAAATTTGAGGAGATTTGGTTTATTTCCTCCATAAAATATTTTCTAAACTTAGGATGCAAATTGGCTTCATCCATGCGTTAAGTTTTGTTCAGCTGGAATTATTTGGTATAACATCACATGCAGCCAAAGTTAACGTTATTTTAAGAAAAACACATGTGGTGCTTTCTGATTTTTACACAACAACACACACACTGACCTTAAATGCTCACTTTTATGGGTTTTAAATGAGTATGGCTAACAGTTATAATAAAACCTGATCAACAGGGCAAAAAATGCGTGCCTCCCCTTAAGGTCCCAGCCTTTGTCATTTGGTTTCCTAATTATTTACCGCACATCCAAAAAGCAACAGCAGACACGAACACCCAGCCCAACATCGTGACCTTCTTTCTCCATGTCAAGGTTGCAGACAATTACCAGATCATTTGTTTTCCCTGAACATTGAAGCTTAAGTGCTTAACTGAGCTCTGATTCTGTGAAAAGGACTTCCTCTTTCTTGGGACGCCTGCTGTCCGAACATCTCCTGCCTTTCCCAGCTCTTTCTCTGCCCCAAGTTAAACAATCTGGTCCAAAATACAAAAGCTCCTTTTACAGCACTATTAGCAATTCTGCAGGGATGTCGTCCTCTTTGCAATCATGGCATGCGCTCGCTGACAATTCCCAACTGCACTCCACTCTGATTTACTTAAGAAGCTAAAGAGTTGATTTGTAATCCATTCAGTGTGGGCAGTGAGACAATGGTGATACATGAGTCTTAAAGGTTCCTCCGAAAGCTCTCAAACTCAGCTAAGCCGATCAGCAGTAGAGCTAATGCGTTTGTTTATCTTGACCATTCTTGGGACTGTTAAGAAGCTGCAAGCCATTGCTGGTCCATCAGCAATCGCTCCAGGCCTGGATGACAGATGCTCAAACAATTCATTGGAATCACCCAGGGATCCACAGTTTGCAAGTATTGTTCATCGGCCGTGGATTGCTCTGGATCTGATCCCATTGTCATCAAGAAAATGTGACTAATTGATTCCTTTCACAGGGAGTCGTGCAGACAAGAGTGACAGTGGTGTAATCCCTAAAAGCTTACATCATATGAACAACTTCCTCTCTGACATTAACCACAGACCACCCTCCAACCTCCAGGGCACATGAATTGTAAAGTTCTGCCAGACAGAATTTGGCTTGTCAAGTTTCTCATATGATGAAATGTCATTAACCACCAACCCCCCACCGAATACTAACATGAAGATCCTTTAACATCCATGGAATCTTTCCACTGAACAAAAGTTTCTTAATGATATTTAAATTCCTTCACACTAAGAAAAAATGCTTATTTTCAGAACTGTGTACTAAAACGTTCAGTCACACTTTAGTTTGGGGACCAGTTCTCTATTAACTATTAACTAACTATTAGCAATAACCTTTCCTCAATAAACTCATAATTTAGTGCTTGTTAATAGTTAGTTTTGGTATGGGGTAGGGTTAAGGGATCTAAAATATGCTCATGCAGAATAAGAGGCCATTCACACAGAATGTGTCTATCCAAAACACAAGAGACAGAACTCAGGAAGGAAAGTGTTACCAAATTATAATATAAGAAAGATACATATGAAATCAACCTACTTGAAAAAAATCTCAGATCTCATATTGCCTACTACTACACTTGCTTTATCTTAAAATGTTAAGTTTATGTAAGACACAAATTACTGTGTTGATGAGGATAATCGCAAAGATGGGCATTTTGACACATAACTATGTGTATCTGAACTTTTTAAAACAAGGCGAATAAAAGAACTCAAGTTTAGTCAGGTGCTGTACGAGCAGTTGCACGCCGTGTGTATCTTAACGCACACATTTACCAACAAGAATTATGCCCCGCTGCGTTATGTCCATGTATAGTTTAAAATAATTTGTTTTTAAACCACAATGATTGAAACGCATTTAACTGATAAACTTGCGTCATGACGCGCAAAATGATTGACATTTTTCTACGGGGGTATTTCCCAACCCTTAAGCGAACATGTAGAGTTTGTTTAAACACTACAAGCCAAATACATCCATCAAGGTAATAATCAAACTAACCTAAAATCTGTTTGGACGATGAAGCTGTGTTTTTATCTTCTCCATGTGCCTGGTCCACTTGCTGTTCCACAACTTCTACTCCATCATCAGCTTTAGTAAAATAACCTGATAGCTGGAGATTTTACTGACTATATTTTATCTGTGGTTTGTTTTTTAATTTTTTCTATTTCTTTTGAGCCTCTCTCACACATATGCTTTAGAATAGCTGAAATTTTTACTAATCAAAGATTGTTCTTTACATGACTATTTCCAGGTTAATGCCAGAACTAAGTGAAGAGTGGATGTGAATGCGGACATCAGGTGCAGCGATCACTTAATAGATATGTGTACAGTTCGTTCAAAAGTCAAACACAGAATAAATGGCTGTTGGACCGGATGACTGATTACCTGCGCTGGATTACCTAGACCCCCCAATTTCTGTCCCCAGTTGCAAAGTCATGTGTTTATTGTGTATTGATTATGTGCTTTTGTGCTGAGGTGTTTTTCCTGTTCTCACACTGTGCAACCAAAGAAGCATAGTCTGGGAGTTGTTTTTTTCTCTTCTCTTTCCTAATGTTATGCTGTATCTCTTTCCCTTGTACTACTGTATTTCGTTGCCTTGTTCCCACATGTGCAATGACAATAAAGCTGAATGTAATATAATCTAAAATGCATTTGATTGGTAAACCAAATTCAAATATGACGTTTCAGTCTCTAATGGTAGTTAATGGAATTTACAGCAAAATTCCACTAAATAATAGCGCTAATAAGCTAATAATAGCGCTAATTTCGTAATTGGTGCTCCAGTCAATACTCCACAGCCAATCATGGGCCCCCACCTTGCTTGGGCCCAGGAGATATCCTGGTCACATGACATGGCCCTCTCAAAGCAACTGTGACAAATAAATAAAGAAAACAGTTCTTTCTCGTCATCAAGTCTTCAGGGATATTGGATTTATTGTGAAGCAGATGAGCGTGATTGTAAGGCAGCATGTCATGGTTGAATCTCTCTCTGAGACCAGCCACAGCAAAATGATGTTGACAGCACAGGAGATATCTGAATATCAATGCAGGGGCACTCCGAGCATGTGCTGCTTTCATTCTGTTATCATCCAGCGTGCTTCTCTGTATAAAAGTACAACATTATTAATGTTTTTGAGATTTTTCCTCAAATAATTCTTCAGCCACTTCTTCAGATAACAGAAGAATCTCTAACAGAACACTCTCATCTTATTTCAACTGGCCACACAAGCAGAAAGAGAATGTGAATGTTTGGCTGATGTGGTGTGACTAGGGCTGTCGAAATTAACAATATTTAACACAATAAATGCATCATTTTTTTTTTCTTGCTTCATTCCTGTTTTATTGGAGCACAAAACTTGCTTGGACTTTATTATATGTGCTTAAACACAAACTATATGCTAGAAATTGTATTATATAAACAGTATAGACTTAACAATTCACTCTGCTTTTAACCTGTAGATGTTTGATGATAATGTCTGCATAGTTATATATTTGTCCTTGTAAACTGGCTTGTCGCTTAATATCAATTCATCTGTAGCAGTGCTGATGCAGCAGCTCCTCTATCTAAAAGCAAAACTACCCGCAAATCACCTGTCCCACGCAGCCGAGACCAAGGACACATTCCTGTAGCACCTCTGACCCGGGTGTGAGCTCATGATGATGCATTTCCTTTCCATAATAGTAATATCATAATGCAGATATTAAAGACTGCAGGCCTGCAGCTCCAGAGACAAGATAATCACTATAGTAAAAATAGACTGAATAATGATTTGCTGACTACTAATCATAGTAGTAATATCTAGCAAATTTATACTCAAAACAAGAATAGGATATTTGCATTATAACAATAAAATCTGTGTTATTTGTTACTGTAATACAACAAACAGAACACCAGGAATTACTGAAATCTTGTATTTAACAGAAGGCAGACAGGCTGAAATTCCTATTTTTAGTTGGCAATCGAAATGTCATCCTATAAGGTCTATTACATCCTAAAAAAGATAAATAATTTTGTTTAAATAATATTTTGACTTGACAGCAGAATGTTGATGTGCAGAAAACATACTGACTTGCTTTATACACTGCATAAATTTGTAAGTGTGTGTGTGTGTGTGTGTATGTGTGTAAATAATAAACATGTTTTGATGTTAACCAAACTATTAAATAATATTAATATAAACAAACTATAAAAAAAATATTATATTTGCCTGTAACAAATTAGAGAATTACCTTTTCTGGTAGTCAGTACATGGCTTTGTTGCTCATTTGCATTACATTGAGCTCTGCTTATTGCTTTTAATAAATCCTGATAACACTTACTGTACATTGTATTATACTCTATAAATATAATAAAGAATTTGCAACTTTTCTAAAACTGCTACTTTTTCAAGATGCTTGGAATCCTTCTGACTATAGTAAATATAATTCCCCTTCAGGAACTCGAGCTGCATCGGAAAACACTATGGGAACACATGTGATTCAAAATCCACACTTTGTCGAGACACTGATTCCCTTAGTAGATTATTTAGCAGCATGGAAACTACTGCTAAATGTGTCTCAATGGGTCCTACACACTGTAGAGAGAGGCTATAGAATCCAGTTTGGTTATCCTTTGCCTCTGTTCAACGGGGTTACCCCGACTCTGGTGGGTCCCGAACAGGCTCTGGTAATAGAACAGTAGTACACACCTTCTGAGGACGTAGCAGAGTCTGGGTTCTACAGCCGGTACTTCACAGTTCCGAGAAAGGTTGAAGGTTTGCTTCCTATTTTTGATCTGCGTCTTTTGAACCCCTCGTGACGGTCACGATCGCTGTGTCACATGTCTGGGCTTCCAGCACGCTGAGACTGCGTTCGTGGATGGCTCATGTTCTCATTGCGGGGACATGATCATCTCGGCGTTGAGATCGAGACTCGATTAACTTAAAAGGTATAGAGTCCCCTCTGCCACACCCCGTTCAAGCTCTTCTTCTCGTAAGAGGGCTACTTCAGCTGGTGGCCAGGGTGATCTGAGGGTTACCGTGTGGGCTTCCCCGACGGGCGAACCTCCTCGGGCCACACCCCCCTCACATACGCCGCAGCCAGTTGAGTTCTCGGATGAGTGTGCTGGACCCTCTCAGGCTCCTGACATCTCATTCGGGGCTCGTGAAGAGGACCGTATGTCGATCGCCGCATCACAAGGCGGGCTTGAGTCCTTGGGAGATGAGGGTTCAGCTGCGTTGCCTCCCTCAGGAGTGCCAGCTTTGTCCGAGTCCGATCCCGAGCTGACGGCCGTGCTTTCCCGGGCAGCAGAGAGCATCGGGCTTGAGTGGAATCCTCCACCCTGTCCCGAGTGCTCGAGGCTGGATGATTGGTTCCTGGGGGCACCAGGAAGTAACTAGTTCATGGAAGGCACCTTTAACTGCCTGAAACCGTTCTGGTTCTTCCTCCGCCTTCACTGCCCTCGATGGCGGGGCGCTTCTGCCCTGCATGCCATGGCCTCACTTCAGGTCTTTCAGGCCAAGCTGCTCCGACAGCTGCACGAGGGCGGTGCTGACCCAGGGGTTTTGCAGGAGGCGTGCACTGCTACCGACCTCGCTCTCTGGGCGACGAAGGTCACTGCGCGCTCCTTGGGTGAGGGGATGTCCACTTTGGTGGTCCAGGAGCACCACCTATGGCTGAACCTGGCAGACATGAGGGAGTCTGATTGGGCTCAGCTCCTCAACTCCCTGGTCTCCCAGGATGGCCTCTTCGGCGACGCGGTAGAGAGCTTTGCCCAGCAGTTCTCTGCCGCCCAGAAGCAGTCTGAGGCCATCAGACACATCCTGCCCCGGCAGCCCACTGCTGCTTCCACCCCGCCGCCGGCACAACCTCAGCCTGCTCGTCGCCAAGGGCGCCCCCCTGCGGCCTCCTCCACTCCCGCTCGGCCACAGCAGCAGCCTTCACCCCGGCCGCAGCGAGGAGATGGTCGCAGAAGGGCGGCACAACCCGTCTCTGCCACTAAACCTGCCAAACACCAGACCAAGCAGCGTTCCTGAGACGGGCGACCTAGAGTTGGAGACGTCAGCTCATCAGGAGATGGTAGCAGGACCACTCCTTCCCCCCGGAGGAGGGCCGGGGGAGAATCCTTTGTTCACGTTTTCTTTTTGTTCTGCCACGGGCCCTGCGGCCGGTGGTACCCAAACCTTCTCTAAAAGAGCTGTTTCCTCCAGCTGACATGAAGTCCGGCTTTTACAGCCCTTACTTAATACCCAAGAAGACAGGTGGGTTCCGGCCAATCCTGGACCTGCGATCCTTGAACCGAGCTCTGCACAGACTCCCGTTCAAGATGCTAACGCCCAAGCGCATTTTCGAAGGCGGTCTCCTTCCACGCTAAAGGTCTATGTGGCTGCCATTTGGGCTCACCATGACCCTGTTGAAGGTAAGTCTCTTGGGAGGCACGATCTGATCATCAGGTTCCTGAGAGGAGCAAGGAGGCTCAATCCGCCTCTCCCTCAGCAAGTCCCCTCTTGGGACCTCGCAGTGGTTCTATCAGCACTGCAGAGAGCTCCCTTTGAACCCTTGCTCTCAGTAGAGCTAAAGTTTTTATCTTTGAAAACTGCGCTCCTGACGGCTTTGGCTTCGGTGAAGAGGGTCAGAGACCTGCAGGCATTTTCAGTTGACCAAGCGTGCCTGGAATTCGGGCCGGCTAACTCTCACGTTATCTTGAGACTCTGGCCTGGGTACGTGCCCAAAGTTCCCACCCCTCCTTTTAGGGATCAGTTGGAGAACTTGCAAGCACTGCCCCTGGAGGAGGCAGACCCAGCCCCAGCGCTGCTCTGTCCAGTACGTGCGCTCCGCACCTACGTGGACAGAACTCGGTGCCTTAGGACCTCAGACCAGCTCTTTGTCTGTTACGGAGGCCAGCAGAAGGGAAAGGCTGTCTCCAAGCAGAGGTTATCCCACTGGATAGTGGATGCTATTGTCCTGGCTTATCAGGCTCGAGACCTGCCATGCCCCCTAGGGGTGAGAGCTCACTCAACTAGGAGCGTAGCTTCCTCCTGGGCGCAGATACCTGTCTTCTGTAAATCCTCCCATGGGCAGGCAATCTGCTAGCATATGTCCTGCTGGAATATGCTACCCAGTGTATTCTGTGTGAGCTATAGGCCCTCACTCGTGCTGGCCTCACGACAGGGTGCTATCACTCACACGGGTCGCTGGAAGACAGCCATGTGGCGTTTTGTAAGGGACCCCATTCGTAACGTCGAACTTGACTGACTGAAAGGGAACATCTTGGTAATGTATGTAACCCTCGTTCCCTGAAGGAGGGAACGGAGACGTTACGTCCCCTTGACACATCGCTGTTCCGCTGAACGGCCGGGACATTGGCTCGGCTCCTCAGCTAAGACTTGAATGCGAGTTGCTCGCGTTGCTCATTATATGCGGGGCGGAGCTCGCGATGCAAATTCCGCAGACCAAGGTACTTTGTGTACCATTGGCTCGTTTTGTACCACTCAAAGGTGATTGGGCTCTCGGGCGAGATCCCATTCGTAACGTCTTCGTTCCCTCCTTCAGGGAACGAGGGTTACATACGTAACCAAGACATTACATATGTAACCTGGAGATGTTACGCAATAATGAAAAAAGTTCACAAAGTAAGGATTTTAGTTTTTTTTTATTATTATTATTAACTTCTACTACAATCAGAATCAATAAGCGTGATCACCCTTTGCTTTTGAAACATCTTTTTATTTTATTTCCAAACTTTTCTTTCTTATGTATATTTCAAACTGGTACAATAAACCAAAGAATATACATAACTATATAAAATATATTTATTAGGGCTGTCAATGTAGTATTATTTAGTGCGATTAATAATGGAAAAATAATGCATTAGAATGATTAACACATTTAAATGAATGAATTCACAGGTTTTAACAATGATTTAGTGACTCATTCAAGACAGTAATCTGCTTTGTTTGAATGAATCACTTTAATGATTCACTCAGTAAGAGAGTGACTCTCCGCCACCTACAGATGGTTTAAGTTTCATATTTAGTGCAACATTTGATAAATAATAATAATAATAATAAAGAAAGAAAATAAAAAAATTAATTATTAGTTGAAATATTAATAAACCTCTAAATCTCAGTTTGTGCAATACATTCTATGCTGAATAAAAATATTCCTTTCTAAAGCTACTTTTTGTTGTAATGTCCATTCAATGATTTTCTCAATTAACACAATAATGACTTTTATTTTATTTTCTCAGCCCAAATTAGTGTGTGATTAATTCATGGTTAATCTGATTTATTAATCAACACAGCATGTAATTAATTAGTCTTTTACATTTTTAAAAAGTTATAATTATTTTTTAAAGTTATTATTATTATTTGTATTTTTTTTCCTTTTTTTTTTTTTTTATTTTTTTTATCAAAATGTGCAAATAGAAGGTCACGTGGAAAGCACAAGGCTGGGACCAAGCAAAAAAAAAAAGAAGAAAAAAAAAGAAAAGAAAAACAACATGTTACTGGATTTCTACTGATGTGTTTAGAATGGCAGCAAAAGCTGGCATCAGCACTGTTAATGTTCTTAAAGCCATTATTTTCACTTATGTTAATGAGTCGCCCTCTTTGTGCTCCACATACTGTCTGTGCACATTAATGTTGGCGCAGTCCCTCGTAAATGACATTTCCCCAAGCGCTTAAGAGAGAACTCACAATAATTAATAACAGCAGACAGCGGTTCATAGGTACCGTGATCCCTAGCATATCTTTTCTCATTATTCTCTGTGCTCCTGTAATAATTATGTTACAGAATTCCTCTAGTGATACCATTTCCATTCCTGCACCGTTGCTAAAAATACGTGGAGATGGCTTACAGAAGCCCAGAAGGTAAGACAGCTTCCTATAATTATAACTCTAAATAAATAACCTCCGCAGACAGAGAACAGATTTTGAGGGGGTGGCTCATCTCTGGAAAGAAGAGAGCTAGAGAGAATATAATTGATTTTCATTTTATTAATCACTGAATCGTTATAATACAGTTATGCTGCTACAGATAAGAAATGAGACTATGTGCTTTGAGAATGAGAAATGCTTTTTCTGTGTACGGCGGGTCATGTGTGTGAAGGACCGGTGGAGGTTTGTTGTTCTGTAAACAAGTCCAGAGAGCAGCCGCAGAGGCAGCTGTGTCCCAGCCTTTCACTCTCTCACAGAAATTAACAGCATTGCACTTCTTTTTACAGACTTCAGCAAACTATATATTGGCCCAAAATGTGTTTCAGTGTCTGATCTTGTAAGCATAAAAGATATTAATGCATAACCTGGTTCTGAAGGTGGATGGAAACCTGTGGGATGTAGACCAGCAAATTCATGTCATGTTAAATCAATGATTTCTTTTTTTTACATTCTGGTAGGAGTGGGCGACAAAGGTTTTTTTATTATTTTTTTAATGTAATATTATTTTTGCTGTCAAATGATTAATCGCATCCAAAATAAAAGTTTTAGTTTACATACTATACTGTGTATTTTTATTATGTATATATAAATACACACACATGCATGTATATATTTAAGAAAAATATGTAATGTTTATATAATAAATATATTTATATATGATATAAATTATGTGAATAAATATATACTTGAATATGTGTAAAACTTTTCAAAATATATGCTGTATGTGTGTGTATTTACTTTATTGTGTAACAAAAACTTTTATTTTTTATGTGATTAATCATTAATCATTTGGCAGCACAAAATATTATATAGGTATATAATATTGGCTGTATTAGAAGTTGACTGATCCCATATAAAATATCATTATCAACAAAATTCTATATTGGTTAACCACTAATAAATATATTATTTTTATGCAAATGAAAAAAAAAAAAAAAAAAAAAAAAAAAAACATGTATCATCCAAACATTTAAATTAGTTATAGGCAACTAGAAATGAACAACCATTTAGAAAGTATTTATTAATTAAAAATAATATTTCAAAAACATTTTATGTGGTATAAATTAACAGTTAATTTATGAATTAACATAATTTAACAATGAATAGTATATTTCTAAATTGAAATTAACCTTGATTAACAAATGCTGTAAAATTGTGACCTGTTAGTTGGTGGCACCTCATGCATTTAAGGGTTAGTTCACCCAAAAATAAAAATTAGGCCATAAATTACTCACCCTGAATTTATTCTAGGTGTATGACTTCCTTCTTTCAGACGAATCCAGACAGAGTTATTTGAAAAATTGTCTTGATAATCCATTCACCTCACATGGATCATATATTAAGATGCTGATTAGACAGCATGATTATTGGACAGGTGTGTCTTAGGCTGGCCACAATAAAAGGCTGCTTTGAATTGTGTAGTTTTACTGTATTGGGGCTTCCGGGGGGGGGGGGGGGTGTTTTCAGCTTCCAGGAATTGTGTACAGATCCTTGCAACATGGGGCCATGTATTATCATGCTGCTACATTAGCTGATGGTCGTGGATGAATGGCACAAGAATGGCCCTCAGGATCTCATCACGGTATCTCTGTGCATTCAAAATGCCATCAATAAAATATACCTGTGTTCGTTGTCCATAACATATGCCTGAGACGGTTTCTGACTGAAATTTATTTTGTTATGCAAACCGATTGTTGCAGTGAAGATGCTGGATGTGAAGGTCCTGGGATGGTGTGGTTACACGTGGTCTGTGGTTGTGAGGCTGGTTGGATGTACTGCCAAATTCTCTGAAATGCCTTTGGAGATGGCTTATGGTAGAGAAATGAACATTCAATTCATGGGCATCAGCTCTGGTGGACATTCCTGCAGTCAGCATGCCAACTGCATGCTCCCTCAAAACTTGTGACATCTGTGGCATTGTGCTGTGTGATAAAACTGCACATTTTACCGTGGCCTTTTAGTGTGGCCAGCCTAATTTTTCATTACATAATTAGAAGTACAAAATGAGGATTTGTAAAGAAGAATATCTGAGGATTTCGATATAAGCCAAGAGGAGACTTTTCCTTTGCTAAAGTAAGGAAACGTAGCTTCCTTTGCTACTGTTAACAAACGTTGACCTCATACGTCATTCCCCGGAACTGCTTCTGTGTACTGTTGGCGCAAGCTACATTCAAGTGACTATTACCAAAATATTTCCCCTCTTTTCCTTTTCTTTCTATTTTCCTCAAAAACTAAGGAAAATTCTTTTTTTTATAGACAAAAATAGTGTTCTCACTTTATATGATGCATGTTTACTACATGGTAATGGTCATGCAGAATAAAGTATTATATGTCCTTTACTGATTCAAATCAGTAACGTGAGTAAAACTGAATTATGAAAATAATTTAAACTACACTGTACTTCAGCTGCTGTAACACACCTCTTTTAAAAATCAGGACCAAATATGATTACAGCTTACTCACAAAGGTCCTTCACTTTTCTGTTATTAACACTGCATTCTATGCTAACAGAAAAATGTGTGAATATGAAATGTGTGTTTGAACAGCAGATCTAATTCATCAAATGATGGCGAGCTCTTGTTCCTGTTGCTTGAGCACAGAAGGTTTGGTGGTGCATGTTTTGAAGCAGTGATATCTTCTGGCAGACCACCGAGGGAAAACTGTGTTGTGGCTTGATTGGATTGGTCGTTCATAATTGTCCTCTCTTTTTTGCACCACTGGGAAATGCATATGCTATTATGCTATCTTTTCAGCAGCTCCCATGACCCACTTTTTTGGGAGTTGTCCCACCGTCCCACGACTCTCTGACGTGGCTGATACACAATTCATTGAAATTCCTGAATTTACTAACATAAAAGACACAATTACGAATAGAAAACATCAGACCTAACAAAAATCACACAACTCTGCTTCCATTCACAAGTAGTAACAGAGATCCTTCACATTTTGCTCTATGCATTCATTCCTCTCACCTCGACATACAATTACAACACGTGCTTAAGTCGATCAGAATGATTTCAAGATTCAAGATTCAAGATTTGTATTCGTCAAATACAAAATTATATATAGCATATATAACATGCAATCTGGTGCAATCTGTTAAATCTGTTAAATTTCTAAAATTTAGCATATGTGGAAATTAACAAATAAACTTAACATATATTAAGTTGTATAAATGAACAGTTAATGTATTGCAATAAACACAAATTAACAATAAAAAGTATATTTATGATTAAAAAAATTTCCTGATTAACAATTGCTGCAAAAACTGTTAGTTTGTGGTCCTAATGTCTTAATTAAAGGTAACCCATTGAGCCTTATTGTAAAGTGCAACCATTTGTTTTTGTAGCCAAAATTTTGCACTTCTTGGCTTTTTCTTGTTATTCTGCTGGAGGACAATGGACACTGCAGACTGTGATCTGCTCACCTGATTCAGTGAGTAATATCCTATAAATTATTCCACTGGACTAAAGATAGAATCTCTCATCTCTCTCTGTCAGTTTTCATAAGCACTTTAAAATATTCAGTTAAAACCTATGATTACAAACTCTGACATCTAACTCATTGAGTACTACTGGTACTACTAACTGATTGTTTACAGTGGGATTTTCTTCTCTGACTCTATCTTTGCATATGCTGTGAGTCTGAGTTGTGTTTAATGTTCATCTGGGAACAATGTGCATCATTCCATCATCAATTATAAACCTTTGCCAACACAGGAGGATACATCTCTATATTTCTAAATATGATAAATGTTCACCGCAACTTATATTTCTTTTTTTTTTTTTCCCTCGATGCCACTCAGCCGGTGTTGCCTGGTCCACCATCGAATGCAGAATTGGAAATGTGGTGAAAATGACTTTTTTTGGTTTGGTTCTCCAGTGCAGCACTGACTTTTGTTGTAGGTTGACGTCGTCCAGACTTACGTGTATGGCTGTGTTGTATTCATGATGAATATTTCAATCTAACCCTTAAGACAGGAGGCTGATGTGTGCTGGCAGCGGTACGGCACAGCTGAGACTCGGCTCCTGCGGCGGAGCGGCTGCTGTTGAGTGAGCTAAAGCGCTGCATCACAGGGACAAGCAGCCAGAGTTCATGTCTGTTTTAGCAGCAGCTGGGCCATGAGCGGATGGCACTGCACTCTCAGATGAATGCACCTACAGCATGTCACAAAACACTTATCCTTCTCTCTTTCAAAACCAACATATTTATGCAAAGGACAGAAAATAAGAATATTAGAATTATTATTACTAAAAATAAAATAAAAACATGACCGAACCAGCCTATATACCAACACAACTTATTTTCATGGGTAAGAAACAGTAGAAATAGCTTTTTAAAGGAATTCTGTATGATTTTTTTTTCTTCTGTTGAAGAGAAGGATGTTATGATGCATGCCAAGTCGATTTAAAAATGGTAAAATACATTTCGATTCAAGTTGGTTGAGATGTGAAATGAATCTTGATACAGTTGGTAGTGGCGGTTTATCTGAATGCATCTTCGAGGAGAACTGACTGTCTTCAGAAAAGTCTAGGTGCTATTTTCTTTTCATCTTGTCTCTGTATAATGCATATTAAGGTAGTGTTGATAAGCTCAGTGCTGCTTTGCTGACAGCGGTAAACAAGGAAATGCTTTATTGCTGCTGTTCCACAAGCGCCACCTGTTGTCAGAGAGTGAATCTGCAACTCTTTCAGCTTGTCTGGTGTTTCTGTTTCATGCAGATATGTTTTATATAGAATAGTTCCACAAAGCTAAAGTCAGACCTTTCTGGTTTTGCTTCAAACTTGAAATTATGCAATGTAACTCAAAAAATGCTCATGTTGCATCCTTGTTTGGATCATGAGGAAAATACAGTGGTTGTCTTTATTTTTACATGGAACGAGCATAGGCAAAGCCTTAGATTGTTTATATGAAAGTACTTATTTTACTTGCATTATTTTATTTATTTCATCTGTGATTTGTTTTTAAAATTTCAATTTAGTTATTTTATATATTTATTGTTTTTTATGGTAACACTTTAGTATAGGGACCAATTCTCACTATTAACTAGTTGCTTATTAGCATGCCTATTATTAACAATAGGCTGTTTATTATAAAACAAATATTCTGCATGACCATATTCTATTTCCCTAATCCTACCCAATACCTTAACTTAACAACTATATACTATTAATAAGCAGGAAATTAGGAGTTTATTGACAAAAAAATGTAGTTAATGGTTTGTTCATAGTGAAAATTGGACCCTAAAATAAAGTGTGACCAGAAAGGTGCAGAATTTTGTCTAAGAAATAATAAAATGGCACCTTTTCATTTTATGATCGGTCTTCTCATTTTATTGAGAAAATCATATTGTGAAAACTAACATCGTATAGCATCGTAAGTTGAGTGAGTTATTACATCCCTAACTAAACAGAAAAGAGGATATTTTGAAGAATGTTGGTAACCAAACAGTTTCTGGTGCCCACTGACTTCCATCGTTTTTTTTTTTTTTTTTTAATATTTGTATGTGTTTTAATTTTCATGGTTAATTTCATGTTTTAATTCAATGTGTTACTTGCCATTTTTTGCCAGTACTGTACTTTGTCGTGAAAATTTCAGAGTGAAACTCAGTGAAACTTACTGAAACTTACTGAAAGAAATGTATAAGTAGGCCGGTCATTTTTGACCATTAACACCACAAGTTAAACAAGATAGGGGGAGGGGTTTAATCACTAAAATAAATTAAAATAAAATAAAAAATATATATTGATAAAAATAATAATAATTATTATTAAGAAGTTATATCCTGTATATATATATATATATATTTTTTTTTTTAAGTTGTACCCTATGTGAGCAAAGTTAGTACGTTTTAGCCCAATGCTAAACATTAACTAGCATTTTCTGGGAAAAGGATATCCTCTATAGATCAAATGAGGGTTAAAGTTTCTAAAAGTTGTTTTTGTAATAGTTCACGATTTGCTCTCTGTCAAAAGACATTGTGCTCTTCCACACATCAGCAAACTTACTTACGGGTTCATGGAAGGCCAGCAGAACGTGAACTCCCTCTCTCTCTCTCTCAATCAAATCACAATCCATAATTGATGTGACGGTAAATAAGTGATGAGAGATCAGCATGAGAGCATTACACCTCTATGGAAATCTAAAAGAAGCCGTTCCCTAGTGTAAAACCAAAATGACCAGAGTGGGCTGTAAAAGAAAAGTCAGACACAAAAAACCTCAGGCCAAACAAACAGGAAATGAATGAATGACCACACATGCTTTCAAAGAGGACGGTGCTCATATGCTACTAATGGACGCTATTGAAATGAATACTTTCAGCAAATGCAAGGCATTTGTCATCAGTCACAGATGATTTACTTTTCTTTGGCCTGCATAATTATTTCATAGAGCACAAAAAACTTCATGAAAAACCGTCCTAATATTGGCCATTACTTAAAAACGCCCCAGCTGCAAATTAGCTACAGCTGTCTTAATCAAATTGCCAAACACTGAAGCACTTGCCGCTGTTTAGTGTTTATGCGTGTGTGTTTTGTCAAGACTTTAGTTCATCTTAATCTACTAAGAGACACTTCATAGGGAGAATTTATTTAATTACATGAGTTTTGATTGGCAGAACTAAACTGTAACACCACCTGCCTTTCACCAAAACACACGAAACACGAAAACACAAAACCCATTAAAAAAATCTAATGGAAAACACAGAATATATTAAATTTCATGGGCCCTAAATTTAAAGGTAACAATCTGTGTAGTTTTATTATGAAAAAACAAGTTAAGTTTCCATTCATTCTCAAGGTCTTTCGGGAAAAAAAATTGGCCATCCCTCCTCGACATGATTCATCTCTCCCACTGCTAAATAATGACATCATTCATGTGCGTTCATCACATAAGTGTGATCACAGTGACATGACATGAAGGCATTCTGAGGCCAAAGCTTCCTCATTACAAACCCCGCTGAAAGAGTGACAGAGAGAATCTCTAATGGAAAAAAATACAAACAACACCAGTTCTTTCTGTTCTGTGTGTGTCTCACACACACATACTCACAAATGCATTACTTTGGTGAAAGTCACTGAGAAACCTCCAGTCTATTCTCTTGCAGCCATGATATTATGAGAGCACTTGCCACGGCTTCCCGGATGAAGCCGTCATCAGGGAGCACTAAAAGCAAATTCTGACCCTGTTGATCATCAATAATGCAGAAGAAACCAGGGTTAAAAGAAGTGCACCGGCGAGCAAAAACATAATTCATCCAGAAGGCTAGGGGGGCGGCACTCTCTTGTCTTATAAAGTTTAAATAAGCCTGGAGGCCCCTCCGTGTAGCTGTCCACATGCGTTACAGCATTAGCTCAATTACTGCCGATGCCTGGAACGCCTGACTGCATTTAGTCTGACTGAGGACTATTCAAGACGAGGAGAGAGCAAAGCATGTTTCGTCCTCCTAACGGAGCCTCGCTGAGCCAACAGTGCAAGTATTTCACACACATTTACGTCTAAAATAGAACAGTAAAATGCATTAGGAGCACATAAAAAAATTGATATAAAAAATCTTAAAAGTAACTAGAATAAAAAAAAAAGTCTGTGAAGGTCCTTAAAAAGTCTTAAATATCATAAGCTGTGTAACAATTTATAAGATCTTAATTTGAGAATGGAAAAACAGGAATCGCAATACAGCTAAGTGTGATTATTAAACCAGAAGAGGCTATCATTTCTTTAAGTAAGGGATCCATGGCTATGCATTAAGTAAAGAATAACTGACAATGGGCTGTTGATTTATTAGAAAGTTTTGCACACTCGATGTGGTGATGCGGCCTGAAACAGAGCGGAGTTATTCAGCTTAAATGGTTACCACATCTCACAAAATAATTTATTGCGCACCTAGCCGTGGATTGTCTATTATAAACTAACAGTATTTATATCGTTTTTACCTCTTGTACACAACCACGTCTGACTGATCTGAGGGCGCGTGTGCTTTCTGGTGTGTGACGTGTGGGCGGGCTCTGGCTTAGTCTGCGCAAACACGGAAAGCGCTGGAAGTGATCTCTCGCGCGTGTACGTCACTCATTGTTTACTGTTTAACACACGGTCTGAAATATAATGCAGTAATTGTAATTAATTAATTGGTTTATAATGCACCCTATAATCGTTGTGATAAAAATAAAAATACAACACATTACCGTATTTTCCGGACTATAAGTCACACTTTTTTTCATAGTTTGGCTGGTCCTGTGGCTCATAGTCAGGTGCGACTTATCAAAATTAATTTGACATGAACCAAGAGAAATGAACCAAGAGAAAACATTACCATCTACAGCCGCAAGAGGGCACTTAGTGCTCCTGTAGTCTACACTGAAAACATAGAGCGCCCTCTCATGGCTGTAGACAGTAATGTTTTCTCTTGGTTCTTGGTTCTAAATAAATGCGACTTATAGTCCAGTGCGACTTATATATGTTTTTTTCCTGATCATGAAGTATTTTTGGACTGATGCGACTTATACTTAGTTGCGACTTATAGTCCAAAAAATACAGTATTCAGGCCATCCTTCATAATATTCTTGTTTGCTGTAACCCGACCGACCCTGTCAATTTAGGACAGACTCAATTTTTGCTTTTAGTCCGACCGACTTGCCGGTTGTACATTCACGTTAAGACCAATCAACCAATGTATTATTTATTTTTTTTACTCTTCAAACAACTTATACAAAAAACAATAAAATAATATTAATCATATTTTACATACAATTGAAGGCTACTTTCTTTCTTTAAAAAAAAAACAAAACCTGTGACGTCATCTATGTTTACACGGATGTCACACAATGGCCTGTGCATTCGCTTTGTCTCATTCAGTGTCAGAGTCAACGGTTCGCGCTTGGTAATAATGGCTGCTTCTGCAGTAAACAAAATGTATGGGGTAGCTGTTCAAAGTCATACGGGTTCAGGCACCATAATACATCTAAAAAATTCATTAATACAGCTCGACACCTCTTTAACTCGACACGAAGTTCTGAAAAAACTGTGCCCAGATCTTTTCCCATATAGTCTCATGCATACAGATACATATTCGGGCTAGAATCGCCTACTTATGCGATGTTTTTTTTTTTTTTTTTTGACATTTCTAATCGTAAATAGCCATGTTGAAGCCTACAGTAAATATTTTGAGTTATGACAGTCCAATCTGCTTATTGTTTTTCGAGAATGTTGCACTCCTGTTTGTCATTGTGCACGTAACTTCACACCAATAAATCATCAGAAATATTTGTCTTTACCAATATATTGAATCTTTACATTCCTCCTGCCTGTTGTCTGTGGATTTACCTATATTTGGTGTTATTTGCCGTATAAAATGCATCTAAACATTCAACTTTTATTGTACAATCGATTCAATGAAAACTTGTTTCTCAAATCAAACAGGATTTTTTTCAAAGTGACAACCCAAGAAAGCAAAGTAAACGGTCTCCCATTTGTAGGTTGCATTGACCCCTAGCGGTGGATACAAGTAAAACAGTATAACAGTACCCCCTTTTTTTCTTCTCACCTGAAATTCATGCAATAAACATGTTTTTGACAAAGATTTCAATTTGTTTGTGGTCTATATAGCCTGCATCAAAATGAGGTTTGCAATGATGCGCCTGAAGGCACGGGTTGAAGACCCAGTCAGTGACGTCACAATATGCTAATTTGTCTAAATTCATACCTACGTAAGCACCATCACCAAAATTTAACTTTTTTTTTTTACATTGAAACTTTAAAAAAAAAAATAGACCTACCTACCGACCCTTTTTTTATTTTTACTGTTACTGCAAACCAAAATATTTTTAAGGATGGCCTCACTCTATTGACAGCGTGCCATTGGGTCCCTCTGGCATTGGACATCGCCTCCAGTTTATACGTGGCAAACTAAACTCAACGTGCAAAACACTGCGTCTCAACAGCGGAGAAAACTCAGGATCTTCAGTCAGGCAGGTGTGTGATGCGATACTGTCAATGTCCTAGTCGTCGTCTTGTAGTTGTGCCATTGCTATGTTCCATTCGTGACAACATATGCTCTCCACTTCTGTTGGCATCTCACAACACTTGCTACTAAAACAACGCCAATTTTGAAGAGATCTCTGTCTCTCTGAGGCTTGAAGTTGTGCTGCTGCAGCGGATGCTTCCTCCATTGCTCTGAGTACTTGATCTGTGTATTCTGGTTCAAATAAATATGGAGTGAATTTTTTTGGTGTGGCGCTTAACAGTCGTTATCCTGTACGTCTAAATATGTTTAGATCTTCACAGTAAAAGGTAACACTTCCGAAATCTGTGTCAACAATGAGTGACTTACATGCGCGAGAGATCACTTCCAGTGCTTTCCGTGTTTGCGCAGACTAAGCCAGAGCCCGCGCACGCGTCACACACCAGAAAGCACACGCGCCCTCAGATCAGTCAGACGTGGTTGTGTACAAGAGGTAAAAACAATATAAATACTGTTAATAAATCAATGTGTACTTACGGTGGGGAATTGTTTAATTTGGACTCCTCTGTGCATGCTCTTTGAGGTGGTGACTAAAAACATCCATTATATGAGTCACAAACAAGAACGGTTTGACCTAAAAATATCAAAATGGAAACTATCGCAGGAACAAAGACTCCTACATCTTGGATGCCCTTGAGGTAAGCTAAAACATACCAAAATTTTATTTCAAAGTGAACTATCCATTTAAAGATGCTTGCAGTGCAATATTTGAGCAGAAAGGTAAAAATGACAGCTATTTTCATCAGTTATGCATCGTTAGCTCTAGCATTCTGCACACTTCAAATCAGACACAGAGATGAAGTGCAGTAAGATCACATTTATTTGAATTAATTATCGAGAGAGAGAGAGAGATGACAGTTGTGTGTGTGAATTACCTTGGTCTGTGAGTTTAGTTACATCATAAAAAAGATTTACCTTTCTTGTTGTTGAGAAATATATTTCCATACACGGTATATTTAGCAATTTAGTATACAGTAGAAGCTAGTCGCAGGGCAGTGTTTACAGTAAGTTTCTATGCTCCTTAAAGCTGCAGTAGGTAACTTTTGTAAAAATATTTTTTTTACATATTTGTTAAACCTGACATTATCTCCTGACAGTAGAATATGAGACAGATAATCTGTGAAAAAATCAAGCTCCTCCCAGTGGTCCTATTGCCATTTGCAGAAACTCCATCGCTCCCGGTAAGAAACAACCAATCAGAGCTTGCGGTCCGTAACTTTGTTTGTGTTCAAAATGTAGAAAAATGTATATAATAAGCGAGTACACCATGAATCCATTTTCCAAACCGTGTTTTTAGCTTGTCCTGAATCACTAGGGTGCACCTATAATAAGTGTTTATATTCGGACTATTTTAGATTGCTTCGGTGATACCGCGGCGGAGTAACCCAGTACCTTTGTGATTCTTCATAGACATAAACAGAGAGAAGTAGTTCCGGCTACGATGTTCTTCCGCGAGACGCTAGCAGTTCTGTTTATTAACCGCTAGAGCGTCAAAAGTTACCAACTGCAGCTTTAATGTTTCTGTGTGTGTGCGCATCAATTAAACCATTGCATTAATTTAGAATGGTGATTAAAATGATTTGAAACGACCTGTGCATTAAATGTTTTTAATGCACACCTGCCAGCCAATACTAATTTAATATTCAGACAGACCATGGCATAAATAAATAGTTTTGCATGTTTGAAGTCAAAATGCATAACTGTTGTGATTTCTACAGGCTACACTGATTTTGTGCTTTAATATGTGATTTGATTAAGTATACAGTACTGATCCAAAATTCACAGTAATTTTACACAACATAGGTCCCTGGCCTAAATATTCATTCATCACACAAGAAATGAAAAGTGAAGTCAAGCACAAACTGACTCTAGCATCCATTTAAAGATGTTTCAAAGTATTGTAGACATAAGAAAATGCCAGAAGACAATGACACTCGTCTCTAAACTGCAGCTTTACACTCACAGCCAGTGTGTCTCTATTCATGTGCCACAAATGTGTTCCTAGCCTTGAGGGAAATTCTCAAAATGTGACAGTTTGTTAATGAACTGTCTGCATTAATATTCATTACCTGACTACCACAGATGTTAACACAGCCTTGAGTATGTACTTTGTACTGAGACTGAGAATGTCTCCACGCAATCACTTCACCTTTAAGAAAAACGCGGCTTTACATCCTATGGACGAGAGTGTGGCATGACTTCAGGAATGCTGCATTTGCATTTATTCAGAGCTGTCAGATTTCAAGTGTCTTGTATCTGCACTAAGGGCCCCTTAATATGTTTAAAGACCCCCTGCGGTGCCTGAAACGATCGATGATGTTGTGCGGCACAGAGAGAGGGTTCATAATGCTTAATGCAGATGTGAATAAATCAATATGGCCTTTAAAAACACAGCCGAAGGACGACAACTTGTTTATCAAAGCAAAACTGAGTATTTTTACATCAGAATAAGCACGAAGCTTAGCGGTAAACACTGTGGAGTCGAGCCGAGAGCACACATTACACATTTCCCAGCGTGACTCAGCCGCTGCATCACACATGGACTCAGATCCAGGCCCTCGTCTGCCATCTGCACTGTGCATGGAGGATTTCAGGAAAACACAGACGGACTTGGCAGATACAAAATGATCAAGACATCAAAGAAGAGAAAAATATGATCTCGTTCTCAGACTACAGATGCAATGCTCACTATCTGGACACCCTGAAAAGTCACCATGAAAGTAAAAAAGAAAGCAGCTGCATGATGCACTGTTTACATTACACTACATGATGTAGGTTAGACTTCTGCACGAGCACATTTAGAGTTCACACTTTCACTGTGTGATTTAGTCTGTTAAAACACATTCGGGATTCCTCATAAATTCAAGATGACTTGTATGACTTTTATTCGATTAGATTAGATTCAACTTTATTGTCATTGTGCAAAGATATGGACACCCAGGTATTTGAAACTAGAAACACAATCTATTTTTGTGTGTGTGTGTGTGCGTGTGTGTGTGTGCGTGTGTGCATTTGTTTTTGTGTCATATAAGGACACAACTCTGTATAATGACATGGGTATGACACTTATAAATCATACAGAATGAGTTTTTTTGAGAAAGTAAAAATGCACAAAGTTTCCTGTGAAGGTTAGGGTTAGGTGTAGGGTTGGTGAAGGGCCATAGAATATACAGTTTCTACAGAATAAAAACCATTACGCATATGGGACGAACACACTTTTCACAAAAACAAATGCGTGTGTGTGTGTGTGTGTGTGTGTGGTCTTTCTTAGTCCACCAGGGATCCACAATCAGTTCCTTGGTCTTCTGGATGTTGAGTGCGAGTTTATTGTCAAAACGTTGTCTCACTAAATGAGGACGTAAACACAAGAACAACATCCCCAGAACTGCTCTGAGAGTGACTTCATGAGAATTTGACAGTTTGATTTGAATAAAACTAACGTCATATTACATACACAGAACTGTACAGGTATTCACAACAACCCGTCAAAATAAATTAATTTAAAGACAAGTATTTGCCAGAAATGTATTAATATTGTTCAACAGAATGTACATAGCCTACTACTACTAAAGAGAAACAAACATTATTTTTTAACGAATAATCACACATTTCTTTCTTTAATTTTAATAGTAAATCCCCTTTGTTTACCAAAAAAATTAATAAAGTTTGCTTAGTTTTCAATAAGATAATATAAATTAAATTAATATTTTGTGCCTTCATCTGATCACCAGAAAAAAACTGTAAACAGACTACAGAATTTCTGAGGGGGAAAAATGTATAACGCTATTTTAATAAACTTCATTAAATAATTTTAATAATTCCATTTCAATAATTAGACATGCTAAAACATGTTAAAATTTATATGTTTTATTATTTTAATTAATTAGACATGTTTTTTGACATGCTTTTAATAAAAATTTAATTAAACCATTAAAAAGGAGTAAAGAAAATGTGAAAAATGAAATGAAAAATCGGAATCCAGAAAAAAATCTTTTTTTTTTTTTTCAAAATCATTTTAAATATCAGTATTCAATAATTTGTTTTAAGACTTCAAAATGGTATTTATGCTTTTGTAACTGTAAGTTAATTTCATTAAACTGCCTGTGCCACCTCAAACACAAACACAGATTGGTAACAGCCGTATAGTGTCTTACTATTTTAATTTATTGATAAAATTAAATAATTTTACACATACATTTAATTAGGCCAAAAAATCGCCTTATAAATATAAAAATAGACGTACAAATCTATTTAAAATTGTATTCAAAGTTAATTTCTGCAAACTATGCCCCAGTCATATGAAGTACATGAAGGCCTCAACTAATCAATCGGCCCCTTTAGATGCCTCATCATGGCGTGGGCTGATCCGTATCTTCTTATAGGACAGCAACAGAGACAGATGGGCCTCGTGACTCTAAACAATAGGTCTCCAGTGGAGCGTGTGACATGTGATAAGAGCAGATATTATCAGCAGACACCCTGTCCTGTTTCCCCAAAAGAGCCCTGCATGTCAGGTCTCTACAGCGCCACACATTCGCATCGATTTGACCTTCAGGTGGGCCGAGCATAGCTCCTGAGAGCGCTGGAGGTGCTGCCATTCGTCTTGAGGAGCCTGCACTGCTTTGTGTTTCTTGATCTGTGTGCCAGTCTTTACAATGCTCATATAATTAAGACCAATACGAGTCTGTTTTAAACCCAGTGATCTGCAGATTCCTAACTCAAGCCACAGACCAGACAACACAGGCAGCAGCAGCACGCTAACAGACACACACACACACACACTTGACTCGCAAAGCTACTGATAATGCATACAAATATACTGTACATATTGATACAACAGCTTATCTTTAATTGAGCCAAATCCATTTTTCACTACTTTTTGGTGTTGAAATTATTTCAATGAGCTCACTGCAATGCATTATGGGATCTCCTTCTCTTTTTCTCAAATGGTAGAGCATCGCGTTAGCAAGCGCAAGGTTGGGGGTTCGAATCCCAAGGAACTCATGTTAGGAAAAAATTGTTAGCCTGTATGCAATGTAATTTGCTTTGGATAAAAGCGTCTGCTAAATGCATTAATTTAATTTAATTTTTAATTAGATGGATTATGGATTACATGATTAGATGCTATTTACAAAATGGCAGTAAATTATTAATAATTTCTCAATTTAAATCGTAAAATTTCTAAATTTCCTTTCTAAAACCCTGTCATTTATTATTTAGCTTGAATCTCTACAGTATTTTACATTTCTCTAGCTAATTCCATCTACTATTTAATTACTTTACGCATTGAAACTACAATTTTTGTCATGTAACCTAGAATCAGTAACAAAATACAACTTGTAAGTTATCTACTCAGCACTGCTTTACATTTACTAGATCTAGTGAGAAATGTACTGACAATCCACACAAAATCTGTATACTTGCGTCATCTTGAAAATGGAGAGAGAATTCACAGACTCCACTCATAATGCTTTAAACCAACCCAAGTGAGCTGCACGTATAATCAAAGTGTTATTATGCCTCCCTGTGACCGCAGGTTTCTGGAGATCTAGATCTGCAAAGAGATTTCTTTAGACAGTATCCAGATCTATTTTCTGAAGATCTCGAGCAGATTAGTGCTTTTTTATCCTCACAAAGAGTCATGTGACTATCCAGGACTATCTTAAATTAGATGTAAACCAGCTACTCCCAACCTCTCTGCCTGTATCTTCTCGGTCTTTCTGTTTTCCATCGCTGTGGTCTGTCATTGAGCTCAGCACAATACATGGTGCCAATGACACATAAAGTTAGCACCTTTACAGAGAGGCGTCATTAAAGCAAGCAGTGTGGAGTGAAATGCGCAGAAGCTCATGATGCACGAGCCAAACGCAGAGCGCTGGAACAGCTATAAATATCAGTTATCACACAAACGGACTGTCTCAGAGAGACGTGACACAGACGGCTGCGCTGGTATCATCCCAGACAAATGGCTTCCATCAAATGGACGGCTCTTTATTTTCCTTCAACATCTGTTGGCAGGATAGAAAAGACAGCAACTTGCAGCAGAGCAGATCGAGAGCGCCAAATATATATACAATACATGTATGTGTGTGTATGTGTGTAAATATATAGCTCTCTGAAACAAAATCTAGTTCTAACACACCTGGAGTTCTCTAATCACTTGACTTCAGATCAGGTTTGCTTCAGATTATTCAGCTTTTGAAATTTGTTAAAATAATGAGTTATACATATTCTATATACAAACCGGATTCCAAAAAAGTTGGGACACTGTACAAATTGTGACACTGCCATTCACCGTTGCCAGGTAAGACTCTATAGGTAAAAAAGAAGCTATATCTAAACATGATCCAGCGCAGGTGTTTTCTCTGGGCCAAGGCTCATTTAAGATGGACCGTGACAAATTGGAAAACTGTTCTGTGGTCAGACGAATCAAAATTTGAAGTTCTTTTTGGAAAACTGGGACACCATGTTATCTGGACTAAAGAGGACAAGGACAACCCAAGTTGTTATAAGTGCTCAGTTCAGAAGCCTGCTTCTCTGATGGTATGGTGTTGCATGAGTGAGTGTGGCATGGGCAGCTTACACATCTGGAAAGACACCATCAATGCTGAAAGGTATATCCAAGTTCTAGAACAACATATGCTCCCATCCAGACATCGTCTCTTTCAGGGAAGATCTTGCATTTTCCAACATGACAATGCCAGACCACATACTGCATCAATTACAACATCATGACTGCATAGAAGAAGGATCCGGTACTGAAATGGGCAGGTTATCAGGAGAAAATGACTCGTAACGTGTCTACGCGTTAATCGACTCCAGAGGGTTAGGGGGCGGGGGTGAGGAGGGAAATAAAATAAAAAGAAAGATATTCAGTAAGTCACTGGCGTATGACCTAGTCACAGTCTCTCCTTAACAGACTCGAGTACAGGGTGTCCACTGTGCTCCTGGAGGCTGTGCCTCAGCCGGGTGACTTCTCAGTGTTTACCAGACCCAGTGGTGGTCCTTTATACAAGTCTTTGGCTTTTCAAGTAAAAAAAAAATAAAAAATCAACAACATTATTTCAAGCCAAAACGGGTAAGAGAGAGGAGGGGAACAAGACTGGGGAAGAGAGAGAGAGTGAGAGAGGGAAAGAGACAGAGAGAGGAATTGATAGAGAGAACAGTGAAAAAACAAGGGAGGGAAAATGGACATGAAAGAACGCTTTTTTCCTTTAAATTAACTAAAGATGAAATGGTAAATGAATACAGGGAAAACATGATAATAAATGTTAAAAATTATAGAGAAAATAAAGGCTTAAATGATAGCATTCAAAGAGTTACATATCTACACATTGAAAGAAAAGAAAAGAAAAGGAAAGAAAAGAAAATATATATTTTTAATAGAAGTAATCGACATAAGCTGGCAGGATATAAACAACATAAGTTATATAAAAATACACAAATTAATAAGGTAATTAATGCAATACTTTAATTAATTTAAGTAATTAATGTAATACTGCAATAAGGTAATCACAGTGCATCACGTTACAGATCCCAGTGACACATGAAATTGAACTTGTATTTGCATTCACACACTTGCACTGAGTGCACTGGAAAGCTATTACAGCTGTAAGAACCTGACTGTAATGGCTGTGATTTCTCCTCTGATCTGCCGTTCTTAACAGCGTTGTCACTTACAAGCCACAGAATAAAATAACCCTGGATTAGAGAGGAAGTCAGTCTGTCTCAGCGGGGATCCATGCTCCACAACATGAATCTGTAAGCCCTCCTGTAAATCCAGCAGCGTCTCCCTCAGCTAGTGGGTGGCATCTGTACAGAAGCTACGCTGTCCAAATTAGAGACCTGCACTCCCGCGGGACCCGACGCAACACAGTGTGGTGCGGGACAAGACTTGATGGGTGGGTGCACCCATAAAATAGAATCATCTAATCATACAATATCTAAAAACAAATACATTGTTATTCATCTACTGCAATAAAGTAAAAAGAAGTATACAACTTTAACTGTAATAAAACAACTTTTATTCCTTTTCAGTGAATATGAAAGAGGCTGAGATTTAAAAAAAAAAAATTGTTTTGTGCACAATGGTATGTCATGACCTCAAAACACTTTTACCATAATGCATTATTTGTAATCGAATACATTCTGATGTTTGTGTCACATCACCAACTCCATGTGCATGGCTTTTCTGATTTGCTCAGTATATCATCTGTACAGGTCCTGTGAAACACGAGCCACAGTAAAACATCTCAAAGACTTAGAAGCAAGTAGTGTTGTCATAACACCGTTACTTGAGTACCAAGTCGATACTTAAATTTAAAATAGTAACAATGCAAGCTTTTCTGCAGTAACTGTAGCTACAGTAGCTTTTGCAATGGCAACAAAATTGGTTCCAAGAACCAGTACATTTTACTGATATTGGTACTGACTTAAAATGCCGGTACTGTTACGACACTAGAAGCAAAAGAAAAAAATGTGGTTGCTTGAGCAAATGCTTTAACTCTATGTGCCTTTGTTAACACTGTGCAAGTGGTAAGTTAATTTCAAACCTTTTAACGCCACTCACTGGACATTTCATCCCCAAATTGCAGTGATACATTCAACTAGTAATAAGGGCTGGGGATGGACTTTCTTTTTTAATATTGCATTTGAAAAATAATAATAATAATATTCAAATATATGTTTATTTAAATGGCGTTTAAGGAGAAAGATGTTATTTTCTTAATAGTCAAGCTTTCATCACCATTTCTGAACAAGCTTGTGATTAGGCAACATATACACAACAATGTTATGTTATAACTCAAAGTTTTTGTTACCAGAAATGTTACCACAGGCAAGTTATTATTAATAATATTATTTATTTATTTATTTATTTTTTTGTGCAGGGAGACAACACGTAAAAAAAAATAATTAAAAAAATGATGTGAATTTTGTCAAACAAATGTTTTTGGTTTGGCAATTTTCTTAAAAATGCATAAATAAATAACTTCCACAAACTCCATAAAGAAAGAAAGTAAGACAGTTTGTGTTTGACAGTTTTGAGACACTACTGAGTAAAGAAGCTGCGTCTCAGGATGTTCTCTCCACTGCAGAGACCAATCTGTCTTGAGCTAATAGACCATAACTATTTATTTCACACTCAGATCACCATAGATGTGCAGCTTATCCAGTAAAACATCCACAGTTAACATCACTGAACCAGTGTTCATTAGCATTGAGCGCCTCACAAAAGTTCTTGAAATCGTCAATGTAATCTTCATATAGTTAGGAAGTGTGCAGTCACCTGCCCAAATCTTTATTTACAAGACTCTTAATTATCTTACAGATTTCAGCAATCCAACAGAGCTGCATGACAAGATGTTATTCAAGATTATCTTAATGTGGCTTTTTCAGGAGATCCAGTTCATAGTCTTAATTAAAATTATATTCACTCATAAAATTAAATATTAATTGGCAATGATGGTACCACAAAGAACATTTAACCTCCATTAAACCTTTCCATTGTACAAATGTCCAGATTTATTTTGGCCGGAAGACACTTCTTAAGAAAATATTCAAGAAGTTCTTAAGAATGTTCCTAAGTGCAATATGTTATTAATAAAAAAAAAATATATATCCTTAAGAGGAAAATGATGTCTTTATCAGATTGAATAAAGAGTTTATTACTGAAGGCTTAATGATAAACCTTTTTCACTGATACAATTTTAAGAATGGTCTTTTTTGCGCTGCCTGCTGATTACTGTAATAATCGTAATAAGCATTTACGGTTTTCGTCGCAGCCAACTTGATGGGTGCTTGGCTTCACATTTTTAATATACTGTGTTTTTGAACAGTATCTTTTAAAGAGCATGTCTCAAGATGAAGCCATCTGTTTCATTTATTTGTGTGCCGTTAGGGTTGTATATGCTGAGTAGTGTTAAAGATTATGTCGTATTATAAATGTTACTATTAAAACCAAATATTTTTAAGAAGATCGTTTTCAAGAATTTAAATAAAGTTTTGTCTTAAGAACAGTCTAAAGAATAAAAAAAGAAATTTCTAGGAATGTTAAGTTAAGAATGGTAAGAATGTTGGTCTTAAGAAGAACTTGTGAGTTAAGAAGAAATTTCTTCTTAGGAATATAAGTGATTACATGATTACATGATATTTCAAAAATTAAGTACTTCTTATTTGAGTATATTACAAATATAAATAAATAAAATGCCCATTTTTAGATTATGAATACTTTTTATGGACTGCATGATTGAATATCATTCAATATGTTTATAATTTATAGTTTCACCCTAATTTTTCTTTTTTTCCTTTCCTTTCTGAATCCTACTGTGTGTCACACCATTTAGCTTGAACTATATTCACAAATGTCATGTAAGGAAATATGCATGAACTGACACAAATAATTCTGCTTAAGTTACTAAACACTGGTGATGTAGCTGTGAGACACAATGTGATCATCATATCCAGAGACCTTCAGGAAGTGTTGATTCTGAAGGACAAAAATATTTCAGACCTGGAAGACTTTGGACATATGAAATATGTGCTTCTAAACATTTTTCTGAAAACGGAAAAAATGTATCTATACATATGAATCGCTGCAGATTCCAGTCAAAATGAACACTAAAGGGAATAAAACTCCAACGACTTTTATTCCTTTTCACAAAAAGTATGATTTACAGGTCCACAGTTTTGATTAATAAAGCCCTAATTTTTGCACAATTACTTGATTCTAACTTTTAAAAAATGTAACATGCTGCAAGATTTCTGATTCCACCCACTATTGATAAAATGAGGAAGTATGAAGGGAAAAAACCCACATTTTGGCCTCTACAGGACAAATATTTTAAATATTTATACTGCCATGAAAAATTACATGAATGAATCATGTGAGATAGCCTGTCCTGAAAATCTCTATATATTTCTGTCCCTGACTAAATAATATTGAGATACTATATCAATTATAGATGAATATAATTAAACGTCTGGTAATGAATGGAATGGGACCCGTCTGAATAAATCCTCCATGATGACCCAAGTGTGCTGAGAGCAGCTCTTCAGACATCAAGACATCTGATGTGTCTAGCGCTCCAGCATGAGATTTATTTTGACACTCATCACTGTTATCCATGAGCATGAATTCAATACAGTAGTCCGTTCTGCTAGTTAGAAGATGACGTCTGTGTGAAAACCACATGACTTCCACTGGTATGCTGAGGAGGGGTCTGTAAATGCATGGCAGCATGGAGCAGAAAATAAATCAATTGCATAGATTACAGAAGCTAAGTAATGTATGTAAATAAACATATATATATATGTTTGACAAAAACATCTGTAAACATACAGATTATAACAGTGTATGTGCTCAAGATATTTTTTTATCTAATTGAGAAAAATGTCTGATTCAAGCATTTATGCAATTTTTTTTTTTTTTTTTTGCTTTGGATCAAATTATTTCAGGTCTACACCACCCCTTTTTAAACTGATCAACTCATTATTCATATCAAATGCTGAGATTAACTTGATTGGATCTATTTGATCTACATTTAAATCAAACAAATGACCTATTTTTGATTCAAAAAGACAATTTTGTCTGAATGGTGGCAAGTTTGCATTCCCCGTGCTTCAGCTCTTCCATAGCATCTAATGAGGCTTATCCAGTTCACCGCAGGGACATTTTGAAGACAGTTTAGCTCTTGAATGTTTCATCAATTAAAACCTGCGTAAACACAGCAAAAACGTGCAGAGGGAAATCCAGCCCACTTCTCCGCTGTGAACAGAATGTGCTAACTCTAGCATGCTAACTCTGCATTGAAATATTCACAGACACCTGGATTAATATTTGATTCGGCACTAAATTATTGTTATACAGCCAAACCGTAAGAGCTATGTATGTGTGTGTGTGTGTGTGTGTATGTGTGTGTCACATCCTTGTGAATTGTGAATTGCCATTATGAATTAATGTCCCATCATCAATGTCATGTTAATAAATTGCAATTAGGGAGATTTCCCCCATTACACACACACACACACACACACACACACACACACACAAACAAACAGACATTTTCAGAAGCTGGATCTGAAGTGACATTTAGGTCTATTTCAACAGAAAATTCAGAGGTGGCAGGAATGTGTTTACACTGCAATTACAATTGCATAAATAACGGTATGGGATTAATGGGTTTTAAATGGGCATTCATGATATTTAAAACATTAATTTTAAAATGTGAAAAGATTTTCAAAAATGTTGTTATTCTCTAATTATTAAGGAAAAAGCTGCACATTTCTTTGCAAAATTGAAATATGTCAAATAACAAAACTAAACTGAAAATTTAAAGCAAATCCTATAGAAATACCACAAATAAAAGAAATCTCTTCATATAAACAAACTAAGGCTTTGGCTGTGCTCTTTCCATTTAAAATGAAAGACAACAACTGCATTTTAGTCACAGTCCAAACAAAGATGCTGCATGCAACATGAGCAGTTTTTGATTTAAATTAGGTTGCCATTGTATAATTTTGAAATCTGAATGGTCTGACTTGAGCTTTGTGAAACTACAGTATACTACTGTCCATAAATCATATTTGAATGAAAAAAAATCAGCAGACAGGCTGAATAAGATGCAAATTCACTATCTGACAGCAGGTGGCGCTCATGGAACAGCAGGTACAGCGTTTCCTTGGTTACCACTGTAAACTCTGCTTTAATATGCATTAAAGAGAGACAAGATGATAAAAAAATACCATCTAAATTTTTCTGAAAGAGCAGGTTATGTCGTTGTCTTTTAAAGTATCCTAATATTGTGTTGGAGTCCCCTACAACAGGTTTAAGTGCATCTAAGGTAAGAAAACATTGTAATTTTCTAAGAATAAACATTTAATATTAGAGTAATTTGCCAATGATGACGAAACGATTAATCGCAATCAAGTTTGGGGCAAATCCCTCCCCTCCTGTGGCTCAGTGGTAGAGCATTGTGTTAGTGGCGCAAACGGTTGTGGATTTAGTTCCCAGGGAACACACATACAGTACTTGTAAAAAAAATGTAAATGTTCCACAAGCCTTACACTGCTCTGATTGGGACAGAGAGGGCCCTAGAGCAAGTTAGCGAGTGACAAAGCACATTTACATAAAATATAATATAGCTTAGTGCTCCAATCCGTTATTAAAATAATGACACAAAATACAAAAACACTTATGCAAGTGAATTGTGTCCACAGCTCAAGTTTAGAGTTCAGTTTTGGCTTCCATGTAGAATTTTCATTTTCAAACGTAACCGAGACGTTCCCTTTCAGCCGGTCACTCTCGACACCATGTCGGTGACTGACGAATATGTGATCCCTATCAAAGCGCTATGGGTGCTGCCCCTTCCAGTGCCCCGTGCGAGCCGCCTGCACTCCTATTAGGTGTTGGCCGGGGTTCAGAACAAGTAGCTCCACTTACCATTGTCAAAGCACTACCTCACTGGATGAGATTGGATAACACTGGGAAAATGTTCGCTTGGAACCGGGACGCTGCAAAAGCCCCATCCTTCCTGAAGGAGGTCTCGGAGGCAAATACACATATAGCATCCGTTTAGGAGTATACAGATAAATTTGAGGTGATTAAAAACCCTCTTGGGAAGGCAGAAGTCTGCCGGGGAAACACAGGCTCTAAGGCTATACCGTGGACTATACACATACGACTACCGCTTAGGTCTCAATATGGAACCCACCCTTCCATGGTTCTCACGTATACATCATGAAGGCCTGGTGCCGGACGTTCCGCCGCGTCCAGCTGCTTAGGGGGATGAAGGATCTCAACAGGGTCTACAGTACGGACACTCTGGAGCAGTTTAAGCAAGCTGACACTAACCGGGGCCTCTCAGTGCCACTACCCATTTGAGGTGAGAACACAGGAGGATACCGGCTCTACACGAAGGCTATAGAACCTAGCGATTGTGTTAGGGGTCGCCCAGCCCGCAGCTCTACAAATATCTGTCAGCGAGGCACCACGAGTCAGCGCCCAGGAGGTTGCAACACTTCTAGTTGTGTGAGCTGAATGGGCAGGGAACATCCTGAGCCTGATAAGCCAGGGTTATGGCATCCACAATTCAGTGGGCCATTCTCTGCTTAGAGATGACACTCCCCTTCTGCCGACCTCCATAACAGACAAAGAGCTGGTCTGAGGTCCTGAAGCTTTGTGTCCGGTCTACGTAGCACCTTAATGCACATGACGGGACAAAGCAAAGCCAGGGCTGGGTCTGCCTCCTCCAGGGGCAGCGCTTGCAGGTTCACCACTTGGTCTTTGAATGGTGTAGTACGAACCTTGGGCACTAAGCCAGGCCAGGGCCTCATGATTACCTGGGAGTCAGCCGGCCCGACCTCTAGGCACGAATCATCGACTAAAAGAAAAATGCATGCAGGTCCCCTACTCTCTTGATGGAGGCCAGTGCAAGCAGGAGCAGAGTTTTCAATGAAAGAAACTTTAGCTCAACTGAATGCAAAGGCTCGAATGGGCCCTGCTGTGGTGATTTAAGCACTAGAGACAGGTCCCAAGAGGGTATACAGGGGGGCCGGGAAGGATTTAACCTCCTGGACCCTCAAAGGAACCTGACAATGAGGTCATGCTTACCCAAAGACTTCCCATTCACGGGGTCATGGTACACAGCAATAGCAGTAACCTGGACTTTGAGGGTGGAGGGAGACAGCCTTCGCTCCATGCCCTTGCTGCAGAAAGGACAGCACGACCGCAATTGGGCATCTTCGGGGGTCTTCTCAGTGAGAAGAACACCACTCGACGAACAGGTTCCACTTCAAGGCGTAAGCGTATCTCATAGACTGTGCTCTTGCTGGTGATGGTGTTCGCTACCTCTTGGGGTAGGTCACCTAGAACCTCCGGGTGCCAAACGGTGCCCCATCTCTGAGTCAGTAGATTGTTCCTCAGAGGAATTGGCCAAGGAGGGGCTGTCGTAAGGAGAACTAGTTCAGGGAACCAGGTCCGCGTGGGCCAATACGGCGCTTCAAGCAAGACTTGCTCCTCGTCCCCCTGGACTTTGCACAGTGTCTGTGTGAGAAGGCTCACTGGGAGAAACACATACTTGTGTAGGTCCCGTGGGCCGAGAGTTCCCTCGGTCAGGGAGTATAACATCTGGCAGTGAGTGGTCTACCTAAGCTGCTTCGAACTGCCTCCAAATCAGCTGGACCGTCAGGGGATGGAGTCACCATTCTCCCGGGAGCATTGCTCGAGACAACTGAGCAGGCCTGGAATGTGAACGGCACGAAGTGACCTCAGAACCTTCTGACTCCAAAGCAGGAGGTGGCGGGTGAGTTGCGACATGCGACGAGAGCGCAGACCACCTTGTGTAAGTTGGGCCTGTGTAAGTTGGACCCGGTGAGTGCCGCGCTTCCACACCCACCTCGGGACTCTGCCATAAAGCCAGTGCTAGAGCGGTCTCATATGTAATAGGCAGAGCGGTGTAAGTAAAAAATGTAATGTATGTAAAAAATGGCATGCATTGCACCTGCTGCCTTCTTGTAATCACGCAGTGATCAGTGGCAGCTGGATGCAATAATTGCATGCGAATGTGCATTGGCTCATTTAGTTTACACTCGAAGTAGATTGGTCAATCGAAGCGATATCCCATATTTGTCAGTCACCGATGTGACGTCGAGAGTGACCGACTGAAAGGGAACCATGGTTCTGTACACAATAGCACCAAGATATTTTTTTATGTGCTTTGCAGCACCATGGTATAAAAATATGGTAATTATGTAGTACCATATTGTAAGAGAGCTTAAAAATAATTGCTTAGGTACTGATGAGGAAGCAAACAATCCTGAGAACAACCGAATACATACCACACAAGGAAAATGATTGAGAAACATCTGCTTTCACTTCCTCCATCAGTGTCCTTATCCAATGACACAACTAATTCATTCTGCTGACCCACTTCTGAAACTTTAACTGATGAGATGGGGCGAGAACCCCTCTCATGGGTCCGTACGATCCTGCCCACTATTACACATGATATTTGCACAAATTGCCCGGGTTGTGTTTGAATATGAAGTACATTTTTAACAAAGGTATTTCCCAGGAGCCTCAAACGACAGAAGAGTGTTTCTTCACTCTGATTTCCTCTCCTCTGCTCGCAGGGCTCAGCTAGATACTGGGATTTGAGATACCCTACCCTATCAAAGTCTTTAAACATGAACGAAGGATGTACCAAACAGATTTCAAATGGTTTCATATGCTGCTAGGAAAAAAAAATCCAATGTCAATAAATACCAGTTGTGCCATCTCAAGCAAATAATTACAAAAAATAATAATATTTATAATTATGTACAGTAATGTTTCAGTAAACCCATGTCACTGTTAGGGTAATGATTGATGTTTAGCAACAACTTTGTAGCAGCAAATTTGAGGATTTAAATGCTGTTCCATTCTGCTTCACACACTGAACACAATGGTAACTTATTCTGCCTAATAAAATGCTGCAAGTGCACATGCATAATAGTGCAGTCCTAAAGCAGCAAATGAAGATGCTGGTAATTGCCTGTCAAATATAGAAATGAACAAAGTGACACAATGAAAGGTGGGCTGTTCTGCTGTGCGTGCATCTGGACAATGCGTTCAGCTGCTCAATTTGCATATCTGAGAGGTGTTAGAAGACAGCCATGAAACCCTGTAATAACACAAATACATGCTGGATGCCTTCAGGGGGATATAATGAGGCTCGAGCAATATCGACATATAAGACAGAAGACAATAACAAGACAATAACTTTATTCCATTATTTCACTGTCAATGGTGCATCTCTGACATGCTGTCATCTGGACTCGTCCTCCCTCAGGGAGGATAAACCAATGGGAAGTATGTTTGGGAAAGAGAGTATTCCTTCAGAGCAGTGTTCGCAACCTCACCAACCACCAGTCTTAATTCACAAAATAACACTTATGTCTAGGGATCAATACTCACTATTAACTAGTTGCTTTTTCAGTGGCGCCCCCAGAAAATTTTAACAGGGGTGGACAGATGAGGCCACAGTAAATTTTGGGGTGGCACATTAAAAATAAAGAAAAAAAATTAAGGGTTTGCAATATAGACAAAAAGCTATCTCTGTGATTTCTGGGATTTTATCGATAACGATAATGAGATTATTTTGCTGAGTGTTATTATGCTGATGTCTTATTTCTAATTGTGCTGACAGCTGACTCCTGATTTTTTTTTTATTTTACCTTTACACCATTTTTTCTAAAAGTGTGCACCATCTTTTAGGTCAAATACTTGCATTTGGGCTGTTACCAAGCAAATGCAATCAGTATCAACAAAATTGATCTTTTTCAATGCAAAGCGCTGAAGTGCCATTAAGATGTTTTTACACACTGTTTAATGCAGCTCTGTGGAACATGGAATTCTTTAACCTGCAGTTACACATGAATAAATAATGTTTTGATTTTTTAAAGACAAAACACTGAAAACTGATGTTTGAAATTATTTTAAAAATTAATAGGTACCTAAAATGTGAAATTAAAACCGCCAATAGGTGGCAGCGAGTCACTGTAAATAAGTGAGTCATTGCGATTGAACCAAATCATTTAAACATTTTTAAATTCATTTTTTTCACTTCTTAAACTATTGTGAATTTACATTCTGCATTTAAATTAATGGTACCAAACGCAAATCATCCTAGGGGTGGCCAGAGTTTATACAGGGGTGGCCATGGCCCCTGTGCTTTTTAGCATGCATATTACTAGCATATTGGCTGTTTATTAGTACTTAAAATGAGCACATGAATGTCTTATTGTTTATGATCATATTTTAGATCCCTTAATCCACCAATTTTATTTAACTCTTTCCCCGCCATTGATTAGTTATCTCAACAATTAGAAGACAGTGCTTCCCCGCCATTGAAGACTTTTTACGGCTTTTCGTGTTTTTACTGTTATACACAGGGGGGCGCTATTACACTTCTTGTGGATGAGTACAAAACCTCCCGAACAAAAACACAAACTATCTCTTATGTAAACAGATGCATATTAAAAATTATGAGATCATCAGCAATAGACAGAATATAAATAAAAACTGCATAAGGTCACAGGGTAAAATGTTGATTCAGGAAGTATTATATGTCTGTGCAAGCTTTGGAGGCATTGATGGATGCGATTTACTGGATTTAAGCTTTGATAATTGTACTGACTATTATCCAGAAGTAGTTTTTGACCAAAATGCTATTTCTCCACTTTTTGTTCAAATTATGCATTTTTTATGAAACTTACCAAGTGTTAATAAAAACAGAATGCTTTAAGCTAGAATATAACTGTTTTTTGTTTAAAGGTAGAGGCTATGATCTTTATTTGTATACTGCATCTTCAAATATTCACACAGCAAAATATATTTGGGTCCATCAAATCTGAATGAAAATCATCAAAATCACGGCAGTGACTGGCAACGTTTTTCCAAAATACTGGCGGGGAAAGAGTTAATCAATTCATTAATTAAATGTATTTAGTAATCAAAACAAAAAGGGAGTTGCCCAAACCTTTAATCAACACATAATGCTGCTTTTGTATTATATAATAAAATAGAATAAAAACTTGTCAGATGTCAGAAAAATTTCAGATTTTAAAATTTCAGTGCATATTATATATATATATATATATATATATATATATATATATATACACACACACACACACACACACACACACACACACACAATAAAACCAACATTGTTTTCATGAAGTACACTGTATTATACCTAAAAGTGAGGAATGGCTCAATGCTGCAGCACTTGGTATTGATAACATGTCAGACCTGCACAGGCGTTACACTCACTCTGTTTACTGAGTCATGTAACCCGACGTGACAGACTCTGATTAATATTTCCACTGCCCCAGAGATATGCAAATATAGTGTGTCCTCTGCAGAATGACACAGAGCTGCAAAGGACTTCAACAGATGAGAGTCACAGCCATGACTTACGCTGAGACCCAGAGGAAGACCAAATGTGATTTAAAATTTCAGCTTATAAAACTAGCATCCTGTCAATGAACAAAACATCTAAGTTCTGTATTGAGGTGCCAAGCAGTGATTTAGTTTTACTTCTTGTTATTCACACACATAGAGAATAGTCTTTTAGGTCTTAAATGTTCAAATTATCTAATTGTCTATTTTTTTTTTGGGGGGGGGGGTGTGCACAATTTTATCGGAAAGTTATCAAAATCAGCCAATATGGGCTTAAAACAGTGGTTCTCAACCTTTTTTAAGCCAGCGCCCCCCTTACCCATTTTCCAGGTCCCTCGCGCTCTCACGCAGCCTTGCTGAGCTGAAAGATTTGTTTTTAAACCCATTAAAAAAAATTGTACTGACCCTCTTATATATTACATATGTATTACTTATATATACATATATGTATTGTAGATAATAAATATATTTTAAAACCATGTATTTAGCCTAGAAATAACAGCCCACACTAACCAATAAAGAATTATAAAAATGCATAATTGAATGCCACAAGACATTAATGACATTTGATTGGACAAATAAAAAATATCAGATGTGTTTTAAATACTATTACATAATCTCCAATAACATAAGTAAGTAAATCTTTACTGTGTGCATGTTTGTTTGTGTGTTTATAATGTCGTCAATTTGTGTCAAAATGTTACGTCATGTTTGGCAGCTGTGCTACAGAAAGCTGAGTAAGTAGCTGAAGTAAAGCTCTGTGGATATAGAAATGATACACCATCTAGTCTAGAAGCATTGGTGTAAACTGGCAGCTACACCAGAGGTGAATGGCGTGGCATGTTGCGTCAAAAACATAGATCCCAATATAATCAGCAATTCTGTCACTGAATGCGTTGCACACAGTAAAGTGATGCCGCGTTATATTTCTGATGGAGTCCACGCACTACCAATTCGCAAAGTTTGCTTTCATGCATCCAGTGCATAGAGAGAATGTTAGGATGTTGCAGACATGCATTTTCTTTTGCAAGTTTCAGCTCATACATCATACTGTACATAAAAAAATCTATATCATGCATCCCTATTTTTTTATTTTTATTTACTTTATTTATTTTTTCTTTTTTGGGGGGTCCTGTTGGTCCCAGTGGTTTCAGTAGGTCTAATAACTGACATAATTTTGATTATATTACCTGAAAATTATTTTTTATACCAAACTATTAGCATGTAATGTACCAGCTCACTGAAAGTAGGCTGCATCTTTCTCTTATTAATTTACAGTAGTATGTGACATCCTGGCACTGCACACAAAACATAACAAATAACAGTTATATGAGCTCATATGAAGAGATTGGTGTAAAATCATTCATCTGTCTTCTGGTTTTCTGGATTATGCATTAAAAAAATTAATACTTGCCTATAACTGCTGCTCGCAGCTACGTGTTTTATTGACTACTTTTTTTATTGGCTTATAGCTGTGTTCAGAGCATATCAGTCACCATCTTCCGTCCTTCTGATGTTTGAATCCTTTCTCGCAAACAATTTGTTGTCTAAAAACTCACTTCATCTACAGCGATATCATTGACTTGATTGCAAATAAAACAGACACTATTTAAACTGAACAGAGATGACATAACTGAATTCAATGATGAACTGCCTTTAACTATCATTTTGCATTATTGAGACACTGTTTTCCAAATGAATGTTGTTCAGTGCTTTGACGCAATGTATTTTGTTTAAAGCACTATATAAATAAAGGTGATTGATTGATTAAAAACTAGGGCTGTCAAAAATAGCACGTTAACGACGTTAATTAGTTGTTTGTCGTTAACTACGTCAAATTTTTTAACGCATTTCACGCATGTGCAGTGTGACAAATTATTTAGGTCAGGAAAGTCTCGTCGATCTCTGAATTCTCAAGATAGTAAAAAACAGCGGCGAGCGCCGCGACGAAAACACTGAAGAAGCTTAAGGTTTTACCCCTGTTACTCTCAAATACATTCATGCCAAGCTCGATAAACAGAGACGACTTTGGTAGTTGATACGCTGGAGCTTCTTCCTGTTATAGCGTCCTGTGTTTCACACTGCGCATGCGCAGAACGCCTACATGCAATGCAGCGAAAATTACAGCTGTTTGGAAAAGCATTTGCATTTTTACTTGGTTTTACTGGCACTTGAAGCCTTCAGAACGTGAAAATATCGATCCTAAAGTATTGTGGCAGAGCAAATGAACACCTCCCAAAAACAATAGTGTCCAGAGTGCAGAGGGCGCATGTTTGTGTTTCTGAGTTCATTCTTTTGAGTTTCTCTATGCATAATTACATACATATGTGGCTATATTTAACCACTGGTTCACCTAAAACTCTTACAGTATCTGTAGTTAAATGGCATGGTTTGATATAGTACTCAGGTAAATTTGATTAAGTAAATGTTAAACTTTTGAAATTCAGAAAAAAAAGAACCACATATTGATGAATCAATACATGAAAATTATGTATCTGTGTCCTGTTATTTATCTTTTGGTATGCATTTCAGAAAAAAAAAAAAAACAATGGTTAGGATTCAGGTGTAATTTCAAATAGTGATTAATCATGATTAATCCACTGAAAATTCTGATTAATTTGATTAAAATTTTTAATCATTTGACAGCCCTATTAAAAACATTTTGTGTTCCAATTAAATTCTTAATCTGAAGTTAGAAACGACTTCTGAATTTTCTTCTTCTTGTAGGGTTAACTTGTTCAGGAGAGAGACTGATGTACTGTACATGCAACATATTTGCAATGGGTTTTGCCTCCTAAATTACCTTCCATGATGGTCATTTACACAAACTGCTCCTTATAATTTCTCATTCCAAATTCACTTACATAAATGAGTTTAATTACTTACTAGTTGTCAATTTGACAACATTTAGTTTCAAATACACATTCAGAACAGAGTCCTGTTTTAACAAAGGGTATTGGAAATCGTGCACTAAGAATCATTAAGTGGAACGAGAACAGTTAAATGCCTTTAGATTCTCACCTTGACTCACCAGCTCAACTTCGGCCATCATAATTCAACATTATGATTAGTTTCTGATGGCTTGCTGATTTTGGTTTCTGAATTTTATGGACTGTGAGCCGTGAAAACTTTATTGGACCCAAGGATAATATAATTACACACCTATGGAGAGTTATTCTCCAGTAATCTGACAGTGATGTATGACTGATACTGCACAGTAATATCTGTTGCCCTGAATGTCGGAGAGCTTCGGTGGATGTTTCTGGAATAAACCCAAAGCCTGCGTAGATGATTTCAAGGCCACATAACTCAAAAAGACATTGTCAAGTAACTCACATAAGACACAAATGTTAGCCTGCGTTGTGTTTTCACGTTGGCTTCAACAGACCCAAATATCATGAACTGGTTGTGAAGATAGTTGGTGTTAAGGTCAGTTTTTATCTGCTCTCCATTTACGACATCATTTGATGCGAATATAGAGAGCTGCTGTCATAGTTAGTACCTTATTACATCACAGAGACATTTTGTCATGTTGTAATGTGGATGTGATTGGTTTATTAGTTCAGCGCTGGGATCTAAGACTAACAAGACCATGCCTCCATTTTCCTGAACTCTCAATCCATTATGCTCTGCCGTGACCCAGACGCATAAGTGAGGTGCTTCGCCTTATCGAATTCCCTTTCAATTAGTGTAGAATTAAAGCAGCCTTAATGGGCTTTGCCTCATGATATCATTTAATTCAGGGCAATAACAAATCTCTAGTTGTAATTTCAAGCACTCGAGGCCAAATGAATCCTGACGGAGATTTGATTGTGCATTGTGTCTGCCACAAAAGCGCAAGCTTTCTCCTGTCTTTTTTCTTGAGTGACCTTTTCGGCATGCTGCCTGCGGCACGTTATTTATTTATGATTGTGTGGAAGCCAAAAGGCTGTCAGCCTGACCTGTTATCGTTTGGTCATCCGCTCAAGTGGCTGGGTGGTTCGGTATACGCGTGGTGTTCAGAAACTGGGGCAGTCTGATTAATGTCAGCCTTTGGAAGAGAGACGCACAGACATGACAACAAAGAAGCCTCTCTGGAAGGAAGGGAAAGTGAGATAATGTGCAGCGATACGCAGACGCGCGCACATGAGAAGTAACATGACGCCAGCCGCAGAAAGAGAAATCAAACATGCCACTGCGTGTTTTGTTAAGTTTAGTCTGAAGCCAGTGAATAATTAGTCCCTAAGGGGAAATCAACACATCATTTGCATATTTCTGACACACTGGAGACACCGTCTGTCTCTCTGTCCGTCCGGAAATGATGGGAAACTTTTTCTCCAACTGATTGTTGTTAAGCTTTGATCTGCTATGCTAAGCCAGGTGTAAATCCAAAAAAAGTAAGATATCCTTTGCAAATATAGTTCAATTGTAAATCACCATGCTACAGTAAAACATTAAAGACAGTTCCTCCTTTAACATTTTCAGTTTCTACAAATTATACGCTGAAGGGATAAATTACTGGTAATCATGAATTCTATTGTCTTTGAAATGAGGTTAAGGTGTATGGCCAAATTTACTGACAAGCATTTATAGTAAACTAAAATATACTTTAAGCTCCAATATGGAGGAATTTTGTAATAAAATTTCAGAAAATAACTTGCACAGTGTGATATATTTCCTCCAGTTGTGTACTTACAATATCTCAAAAGTCTCCAAAGATTTTTTATTTCAGAGAAATTCTGATTTTAAATAACTGGCCGTCCCGGAAAAGAAATGTGGCCTCTCAGTGACGCAATGTCCGCTCTATACTTTGTTTCCGGTGTAGAGCATGTGATGTTTCACTACACCGGTCAAATGTCACATGGTCAAATGCAGAAGTGGTGGTTATGTTATAGCCGCGCGTATGGTTTGATTGTCATTGTTATGGATCACGATTACTCTTTGGCGAGTATTGAAGTGCCAGTAATAAGTAAGCGTCCATATTTGGATACACGCAGACTGTGTGACAAACGGAGGAATAAAACCAGGATAAATATCGGTCAGGCGTTTACGAGATGGAGAGAGCTGCGTGAAAATCTTGGACATGACAGAGAGACTCTGCTCTCGCGACTGTATTGATAGACAGGTAAGCAAATCAATTATTTATTTTGTTATTGTACAATTAACGTAATAGTTACAGTAAATATGATTTTAATAGATATGAATTACACCACATGCCTGTACATTCTGTCACTGTAGCATTTTTTTTATCAATAACGTTACCTGTGAGAAAATAACATAACGTGGCAAATGGACTGTTTCAGTTTCAATAATAGCACTTATAAACAAAGTTATAGTGCTCTTTGTACTAAGGTAAGGATTTTTATCACGTGTGGTGACCGAGATTATGGTAGTACAATTGAATACAATCGAATATGTAAAAATATATTTAGTCATTACTTGCAAATGTTCGTTCAAATTTACTTTTAGAACGATTGGTTTGAGCACGTTAAACAACACGGCATTAACCATAAACACGTAGCACTGCACAACATTAACCCAACAAATCATTTAACAAATAGCTGTAAGTTGTAACGGGATAATATATGTAACGTGAGGCCAGCAAGTAGTGCTGTGCAGGTAAACCTCACTCCCCGATCTCAAGAGACGCACTAGCGACAGACGCTAGTGGCTGTAGCTATTAAGCCTCCTTGTTAGTGCGTCTGCCTCCCATGCCGAAGACCCGGGTTCGAGCCACACTCATCGCGAGTGCGAGGAGCGTCAGAGAGGACCCGGAGAGAGGGGTTAGATATAGTATAACGTTTCACGTTCCTTGCAGTTCATTATGATGACATAAAATAATACGATCAGATATACAGGTAATACAAAAACGAATAAATTACCTCATCCGTGATCATGATTCGTTTATCCAATTTAGATACATTGCTATGGTGAAAACGCATTAAAAACGACATCTCCCATCGTCACCTGCTTCATAGCGTCATCAAGCTTCGCCTTTGTTATTGTTGGAAATGCGCCCTCTTGTGGTCAATTACAAAAATCACATATTGCAGCTTTAATGCCATTTCCATTGAAACTGTCATGTCATGCATTAAAATGCATTTGTATTAAAAAATGTGTACTGATGAGGTTGCAATTTAGTACTAATATATATATATATATATATATATATATATATATATATATATATATATACACACATCCACACACACACACACACACACACTGTACACACACACACTTAGATTTGAAGTACATTACATGTGCATATTCAGTATATTTATGCACATAGATTTTGTATGAAGAGTTGTAACCCTCATGTATTTGAATGTGTTAGTTTGCGAGCTACATCAAAGACAATCATGTCATTCCAATACAATGGGCACAACGATGTGCAGAGGTTATTTTTGATTTGGCAAGGTCAAAGCACGCTCTGTAATCAATACAGAAATCATTACTGCTGCACAGCACTACAATCAGAGACACATAAGTGATGTGTGGAGCAGCACTGCTCTGTTTGAGACTCTTAACAGCCATTGTAATACCTACATTCAACCTGAATTCCCTAGAGTAAAACCCTATGATCTCTAATTAGATCCCTCAAGTATCCGCTGGCTTTCCATTAGCCATCTCATGCACGGTGCCACTCACATTTGAGCTGCTGATTTTAAGACAAACATAAACAAGCTGATGGATTCATAGGGCTAAAGCAGAAGTTTCCAAAACTTGCTTAAACCAGAACGCACAAAGATCATCATCAAAAATATGCAAGGTTGCACTTACTTTTCTTGACCTTATTTTCAGCACCTCCAAACTGCTGCAAAAGAAAAGGGGAAAATATTAAGGTAAAATCCATAAATATAGGAACAGCCCCATCTGATTGCCATACAAATCTGACTATTTCACTGGTTAAATTTTACAGGTTTACATGTAGTACACCAGAAAATCAGAAATTAAAATATACTGTACAGACCACTTTATATGTGATTGTCAGATTATGTCACATACATTACAGCAAGCAACAAACAAACAAATGAATAAGAGGCTTTTTTTAGATACATCTGAGCCTGGTATTTATTTTATTTATTTTACAAGTTGAAATGCATATGGTTCTGGATAGTAAGACATGTTTGCAACATTTACCAAGTTCATGGACAAATTGTGCATACATTTGTAACTAATTGTGAGACAGTTTCATCCCACAGATACCAGATCTGGCCATATTTGTTTCTGATAGCACTGTAGGACTTGCTTCATGATCACCTGATGTGTTTTCTGCAGATCTGTTTCAAAGAGAAGCCACACAAGTACAGTTTGCACATTAAGCTGAGCAACTATAGTGATATTTATCAGTCTATGACACTATCATAATTGTTTTAACAATGTGCGAGCTGACATTATTGAACATGTCACTCAATTTTGAAGTAAACCTTTGAAGTTGCATTTCACAAAGATGGTTTCAACAGTGTTTTTATGACTTAATGAATGTGTAAATAACTTTTTTTTATCATCATTATTCCAATTTGTTCACAACAAGGTTACAACATGAGGCATATCTACCATGAACAATAAAAATAATTAACGTGTAAATAAGATTCACTGCTCAAAATCACTCTCAAAATTCTTATTAAATTTAGTAGACCATCAGCTGGACTGCAAATATATGTGTGTTTCCAAAACTATATTAAACTTTGTGCATACAATATAGCAGTGTTCTCATGAGGTCACAGACTGAAACAATGCTTAATGCTAAAATAATAAAAGATAAGTATTGCACAGACTAAAGTGTTCACTTCTGTTACTGTTTTTACAACATTTAGAAATGTGTCGCCGTTCAGTTCAATTACTGTTCAGCCAAAACCTATATTGTGTTAATAATCTTGTGCACTGTCAGGTATATTTAGTTTCCCTTGTGCAATAAAGGGTTCTGGCTGCATGTTGTGTTGCACTCGCTACTTCAGTGGTTTTCAACCTGTGGTATTGCAGGTGGGCCGCCAATTATTTTCTGTTAATTTCCAGTCCATTCTAGGGCTGTGCGATTAAAAGAAAACGTCCTAAAATCACGATTTGAGCGTGCGCATATGCCTAACTCCAGGTTCACACACTGTCTGTGATGCGCCTTTTTTCTGAGCCAATGTTGACGGATCAGAGCGTTCTCACTGCGGTAAAAGGCTAGAAATAAAAACGTGCAAAAATAATTCATGTCTAACACATGAGCATAAAGTGAATTTGTTAGTGAACAGGATACAGTTTAAGTGAGAGGAGACACGTTTTAAGTGTGCACACTCTCTCCTCGCAAAGCAGCGTGTTTCTGAGCAAGCACGACTGGTTTTGTGACAGAGCAAAGGAAATTTGCTGCCAACAGAGAGATTGGCACTCGTGCGTTATTTTAATGTGCTTTCGCGTTATATTTATGCACTCTCACTGCTGACCGCATACACATACTGTATACACACTGCAAACACCTGAGGCACCGCTACAATTAATGAGCTCTATGAACAATGCATGGCAAAAAAGAAAAAAAAGTCCCTGTATACAGGATTTTTATTTTTATTTTTTTCCACAAGTCTATACATTTTTTTACATTTTCACTATAGTGATAATTTTGACTTATGTCTGTTCTAGAGATGTTACAACTTTTTGATAAAGCTCTGATTGGTTTTCTTTTGGAAATATGTTTCAAATTAATCCTGAATGCATTTATGACTGTAAAAGCACAATTGCAAAATTGATCAAAAAAAATTTTTTGTCCATATCGCACAGCCCTAGTTTATTCAATAAATATAGTTTAAAATCTAGCTTCTGAGTACTAAGTTATTAACCCAACAATAGCGGGGTCAGTTAATTTTTTTGAAGTGGGCCGCGCAAACATATGTGTTTGGTTGTGTGGGCCGCGAGTTGAAAAAGGTTGGGAACCACTGTGCTACTTGATGTAAAATATGGGTTTTGACTTGAAAGCAATTGAGAAGCACTGCTGCAAACATCACTGCAGCATACTGTACAAACATGTAAACTAGGTTAAAAACATATGACTTGGTTACAAATATGACCACTGGGTGCCGACACCATAAATACATTCATATTTAAAATCTTTATAACCTTAAATAATAAATATTGTTCATGGTGTAAGTACATTAAAAGGCTGAGAGATTGACTTGGTGCTGGGTTCAAGCTAAGGGCTTTTCACAGCATACGCTCCACTGAACAAACAGCAGCACTTACAGATCTCTGTTTATTTCCATGCTGTGAGTCTGTTTTAAATAAGTCTTTCTCGCAAAGCTTAATGTCTGTAAATGTAGACGCTAATTTAATAGAAGTAGTGTAACTTAGTGTAGTGACTTTCCTCTGCACCACCTGAAAGTCATGAATACAATTGGGTCATCCGGTCCCTAGCTTCAAATTAGATTTGGTGTAAGAAATACATAAATGATGAAGAAAGCACATCTTTGTTGGGTCACTTTATAGTTTGGGGACAATTCTTAGTATTAACCAACTATTAAATAAACTCCTTATTTTCTTATTATTTCTAGTTAATAAGGTAGTTGTTAAGTTTAGGTATGGTTTGGATTGAGTTATTTGGAATATAATCATGCAGAATAAGACATTAATATGTGCTTTATAAGTACTAATAAACAGTCAATATACTATATGCAAGACAATAAAGAACTAGTTAACAGTGAGAATTAGTTTGAAGAGAAGTTTGTTTGTCTGTATTAAAGCTCCAATATGGAGGAATTTTGTAATAAAATTTCCGAAAATAACTTGCACAGTGTGATATATTTCCTCCAGTTGTGCACTTACAACATCTCAAAAGTCTCCAAAGATTTTTTATTTCAGAGAAATTCCGATTTTAAATAACTGGCCGTCCCGGAAAAGAAATGTCGCCTCGCAGTGACGCAATGTCCGCTCTATACTTTGTTTCCGGTGTAGAGCATGTGATGTTCCACCACACCGGTCAAATATCACATGGTCAAATGCGGAAGTGGTGGTTATGTTATAGCCGCGCGTGTGGTTTGGTTGTCGTTATTATGGATCACGATTGTAAAACGTAAGCGTCAATGTTCGTGTGACAAACGGAGGAATAAAACCAGGATAAATATCGGCCAGGCGTTTACGAGATGGAGCTGCGCGAAAATCTTGGACTTGACAGAGACTCTGCTCTCGCGAGTGTATTGATAGACACGTAAGCAAATCAATTATTTATTTTGTTATTGTACAATTAACGTAATAGCTAACGTTACTGTAAATATGATTTTAATAGATATGAATTACACCACATGCCTGTACATTCTGTCACTGTAGCATTTATTTATCAATAACGTTACCTGTGAGAAAATAACATAACGTGGCAAATGGACTGTTTCAGTTTCAATAATAGCACTTATAAACAAAGTTATATTGCTCTTTGTACTAAGGTAAGGATTTTTATCATGTGTGGTGACCGAGATAATGGCAGTACAATTAAATACAATCGGATATGTGTTGTTAAAAATATATTTAGTCATTACTTGCAAATGTTCGTTCAAATTTACTTTTAGAACGATTGGTTTGAGCACGTTAAACAACACGGCATTAACCATAAACACGTAACACTGCACAACATTAACCCAGCAAATCATTTAACATATAGCTGTAAGCTGTCACGGGATAATATATGTCTCCTTATTAGTGCGTCCGCCTCCCATGCCGAAGACCCGGGTTTGAGCCCCACTCGAAGCGAGTTCAAGGAGCGTCAGAGAGGACCCGGGAGAGAGGAGTATTACATAAAATAATACGATCAGATATACAGGTAATACAAAAACGAATAAATTACTTAGACTTAACATTTTTAAGACCTTATATGGTTCCGTTTCAGAGATATTGGGATCTAAATATGGTTCTAAGAGTAAAATGTAAAATTGTAAACATTTAAAAAACTAAATGTTGATCACTTTGCATTCATCTAATACTTCAGTGGATTTCTTATAAAGATGAATGTCTGAAGAACAAATTATGTTGACACTAGAAAGTATCTCGTTTCCCTCTATCAATACAATTGCACAGAACATATGCCATAAATATTATTTTTCCAAAATGTTCATGTCTGTAACTCAAGAAGTATTATAGATATCTCAATATTATTTACAATGCTTATTTTACAACAAATGTTTCTTTTAATATGTCCTTTTTTATGGCCCTATATGGTTTGGTTCCAGACATATGGTGATCTCAATGCTGCTACATGTGGAAATAGTTTTTTGGGGAAAATTTAATTTGATTTTATGTTACAGTTTAATAAACTGCTGTTAAATTATGTAAGTTTAATGATTTAAATTAATAAGATCTGTTTGTTGATTAATATAATTTAACTTAACCATTAAATCGGAGTCCAGACAAATTCAAATGGGGAAAAAATAAAACCGAATTTAGGAACGCTGGTGTTTAGCTTTGCCTCTTGTCTTCGTCTTACAGCACTGAGAAGTCATTAGAGATAAAAGTCCCAGCAGGCCTCACAATCAGTTTGACGCCCAGTGTTTGGTGAATGATTTACTCTTCAGGATCTCATCTGGGACAAACAATTACTACAACCACATCTACATTAGACATGACGTTTGCCGACTGAAGAGGCTCATTAAGGGCTTTATTAGCCCTTCAAAAATGCTGAAAATTGCTGTTGAGCATTAAACGTTCAGCATCATTTGATTAAATATCAGTGATGTTTATCCTGTAAGCATGTCTGGTTTTGGTTGGTGATTAATGGACTACTTGCACAACTACTCCTGCATACTTAATACGGTTCAGGTATTTTTGTCCATTCAGAGAGTTACAAGGAAGAACACAAATGAGATTATTACTACATTTTAGTAGTCTAGTTCCTGTGGCTCAGTGGTAGAGCATTGTGTTAGCAGCGCATAAGGTCATGGGTTTGATTCCCAGGAAACACACATACTGGTAAAAAAAAATGTATACCTTGAATGTACTGTAAGTTGCTTTGGATAAAAGTGTCTGGTTAATGCATAAATGTAAATGACAGTTGGGATGTTTGTACAATAAATTTGTATAAATGATATTAAATAAGGTAATACCGTTTAAATCAGTATACAGTAGTTTGATACAAGCGCATCTGAAAAATAGTTAAGGACACAGAGTGAGCTTCCCTGGGGAAAGCGCATAATCCAGTGTGTCCTAAACATGAGACATGCTTTATATTAAGAGCCTTTAAAGAATATTTTAAATGCATATGTTATGGCTCTGAGAGACTCCTGTGCTACTGACAGACAGGCTACTCATGCTGCTTAATGTGTAACCTAGAGATGTGCTCTTTTCTTCTGTGCATAACTTAAATTTCACAGGTATATGCTTCATCTGTAAATGTTAGAAAGTCATAGAAATATTTCCATTTTGCTGTCAGGAGTGGATGAGTCTTCTGCATGCGAGTCTCTATTAAACTTCACAGACATCAGTGAACGACTGCCAATGGAGCACAATAATTCAGACTAAAATATACATTTTGATAAAAAAGTTTGTGGTTCGACAATTAATGTGCCATGTGAAGAATTTTAAACCTACAAGTAAGTGTATTTTTTTATAAACTTTAAGGTGACTTGTCATGGTTGGGTTTGGTTCAGTTCTGCTTTGTTTAGTTGCCTCACTTATACTCCCTGTGTCTTGTAGTTCTTTGTACGATCTAGTCTGTGTTTTAGCATTTGTGTCCTTGTGTATTCTTGGCTGATACAATAAATTCCGTTTGGATTTCAAATTTCTTCATTCCTCATTACCACAGCAACCCAACAGCGACATTACTACTTGTAATGTAATTGTATTACTTGTATTGGTTGTAATGAGGTAATCAAAATATAATGCAATTAGTTTGTGCTTTTGTTTTTAATTACATTTTTAGTTTAGTGAATTTAACTTCAGCTAAAAAAAAAAAAATCAAATGTTACAATGCTTGAATGTAATGTGATTTTAACCTTTTCTTTGCACATAATATATATCATAGTCAGAGCTTTTTTCTCTCTATGAAATTTATGAAATCCCAGCATACATGCTCCTGATAAATATTTGTTATTAAAGCATCAACATTCACAGAACACTGTTATTTCTCACTAAAACAAGCGGCTGCTGCATGCATGGTTTGGCAGAATGCAAGCAAAAAGCGCTGAATTTATAATCTCTTAAAGACATCTCAGTTCATCGCAATCTCACAAATCTCTTTAATAACACAATAAATATATGCATAATTCATATGTCATAATGTCTACAATTCGTGTGTTATAATGATACATGAGCATGCAAATTTCAGCACTGCATTGCTCAACGCTGCAAAGACGTGTTATAGCCTAAATAGAAACTGCATACACTTGCGCCTGCTAATCGTTTATATTTTATATTAGTTCATATTGCTTTTGTGCAATAGTTGAATAGCAATTATTTGTTTTAGATATTTAGATATTTCTATTTTACTGGCGTTCCGTGAATTTTTTACCAGTTTTTAGTAAAGGATTACTCCTTTACTAAAAAAATTATCAAATTACAGTAATGCGTTACTAAGTAATACGTTACTGCCCAAAACTGATCATAGTCTACATTCATTATATTTTCATTGCTGATATTTTCAAAGACATTTTCCAGTAAAAGGTAATATTTAATAAATATTAAATTATTTCAAATGAATTACTCAAATAGTTTAGATCAAGCAGAGGTTTAACCTCACAATTACGTCACAAGAAAATGGCTATTGTAACAGATACAGATATAAGCTTTATGGCACACTTTTAGTGAGTCTGGTGAAGCCCAATGTAAACTGGCTTGGATTTGCTTACTTTGGTTAAGTCTAAACCTATTCTAAAACATCTCAGGTTATGCATGTAACCATGGTTCACTGAGATTAGTGTATGAGATACTGCATCCTCTAGAGGGTGCTAGGGGAACAATGAACTTGACATTGGCAGGCGGAAGCCTATGACGTAAGCAAACGAGCAACTGTGGGTATAAAAGGGCACCTGCAGAATACATCAACCTCTTTTTTTGTCTGAGGAGACGCAGGCAGGAATGGCAGAAGCATGGCAATGGGACGCAGTGAAAGGGAACTCCACACTTTGTCCTCTCACAAAAAGGAGCCCACATACCAATAGTACTGTTTAAGCGGAGCTCTGGAGAGCAGAGGTTTCAGCAGGACGACTCTCTTAAACAAGAGGAAACCTACTCAATCCTAGTTTAGGAGCTCTAAAGAGTAAAGGCCTCAGCATAACGGCTCTCTAAACCTAGAGGAGACCTAGCCACACTCAGAGCCAATGGCAGGTAGTGAGACTCAAATAGAAAGAGCCTACATCTCACATTACTGCCTAAGCGGAGCTCTGGGGAGCAGAGGCTTCAGCAGGATGACCCTCCTAAAAAAAGAGGAATCCTTGCAACACTCAACCCCTTCTAGAGAAACGTTTAAGATTGGTCGCCTCAGCATGACGACTCTCTAGAATGAGAGGAGACCTGACTACAGTCAACGCTAGGGACAGTTAGCGAGGCTCACAAAAATGGAGCCTACATACCAATAGTATTTTCTAAATTAAATTAAATTAATGCATTTAGCAGACGCTTTTATCCAAAGCGACTTATATTGCATTCAAGCTAACTATTTTCTCCTAGCATGTGTTCCAGGTCTAAGCAGAGCTATGGAGAGCAGAGGCTTCAGCAAAATGACACACTTAAATGAAAGGAAACCTAACAACACACAATCCTAGTTTGAGCTCTTAAGAGTGGGGGCCTCAGCACAATGACTTTCTAAACTTAGAGGAGACCTAGTCACACCTAGGGTCAAAGGCAGTTAGTGAGGCGCAAAATAGAGAGAGCCTACAACTCAAATAACTTCTTAAGTGGAGCTCTAGGGAGTGGAGGCTTAAGCAGGACAACTCTCTAAAACAAGAGGAAACCTAACAATGCTCAACCCTAGTAGGGGAGCTCTTAAGAGTGGAGGTCTCAGCATGACGACTCCATAAAGCGAGAGGAGACCTAGCTACACTCAACACCAAAAGGAAGTTAGTGAGGCTCAAAGAAAGAGCCTACAAACTCATATTACAGTCAATGACCGAGCTCTGGGGAGCGGAGGCTTCAGCAGGATAACTCTCTGAACAAGAGGAAACCTAACAAAGCTTGACCATGGTAGGGGAGCTCTTAAGAGTGTAGGTCTCAGCATAACGACTCCCTAAAGTGAGAGTAGACCTGGCTACACTCAGCACCAGAGGCAGTTAGTGAGGCTCACAAAAAAGGAGCCAATAGTACTTTTTAAGCGGAGCTATGGAAAGTGGAGGATTCAGCAGAATGACTCTCTTAAGTGAGAGAAAGCCTAACAACACTCAGTCCTAGTCTAGGAGCTCTTAAGAGTGGAGGTCTCAGCATAATGACTCTCTAAACCAAGAGAATACCTGACTACACTCAATGCTAGACACAGTTAGTGAGGCTAGTGATAGAGCCTACATACTAATAGTATTGCCTAAGTGGAGTTCTAGGGAGCGGAGTCCACCACATAATGACTACAAAGCTAGAGTACTAAGCTAGGAGTACCAACCATGCTCCTAAGTGTTGTAATTGGTAAAAAAAAAGGCCCTCAGGTGAGGGGAGTACTCAAAAGCTCACAAGAGCCTAACAACCTAACAGCCACAGAGCTCTGTTGAGAGAGCACTAGGAACTGTGATCTCAGCATAGAGACCCTAAAAGGGAGGGGAGGTACCATGCTCAAGAACAGCTGATCAGGGAGGTTCACAGAGAGCCTCACAACCTGAAATAAATGATAAAATAAAAATACTAGGGATCAGAGTGCTCAGCATAGCAGAAACCATGCTGACCTGAATACATGTACCTGGGCTGAGAGGATGAAGAGGCTCAGAGAAGGCTCATAAAAGAGCCTAACTACTAAAAAACTACCTATTACACCAAGTCAGGAGCCCCCTCCACCAATAATGTAGGTATCCCACATTATACACAGTTCTTTTTCTGTAAAATAAATAGAAACAAAATGGAATTCTGGAAGAGAAAGCACTCCTCATCAGATCATCGGCCTGATTAACAGCCTCGGCAGCCATGAGACGCGAAATGCGGGTGAGAGGCACTAAATCCTCAAAGAGAATCAGGCATTCTCAATGCAATCACATCCGCCGTGAATTTATCGCATTAAGCTTGTTCAACTCCACCGAGAGGCAAACGCGCTCCTGCAAACACTGAAAAAAACTGGAGTAACAGACCTCTGCTCTAGTAATTCCGCGAATGCAAAAAGTGAGTGCATCCTTCTCTCTTGTGAGTCAAACGCATGTGCTTCCATACACATGGCTTGAAGGAAAAAAAGAGGATGACGTATTCTACAGGGCCCCTTATTTACCTGCAGTCGCTCATTTGCTAACGTCATAAGCTTCTGCCTGCCAATGTCAAGTTCATTGTCGTTATTTCATTCATCCTTCAGACACCGGTCACACAGGAGGCGTTCCCCTAGCGCCCTCTAGAGGATGCAGCGTGGAGTTCCCTTTCGAAAGGGAACTCGGAATTTCTTCAACTAGCTTAGTGCAAAAGGCTTCAGAAAAATATTTAGAAACACTACAACAAATGTGAATGTGGTCTAGACAAGACCCTCAAAGAAAGATTATCAGGAACTTAAACTTCAGTGTGTTCCTCAAACAAAGCTTCATATAATTCCAAAAGACTTTAAATTAAAATATAATGATTTTTTACACTGCTTGACAAACATAGTCTGCAATATTTCTCAAACAATACACATTTTAGCTCCCAGCGCATGAACAAAAGAAAATGAAATGTACTACTACCTGAAGTCCCTCTTGAACCTCCTTTATTGTAGTTCTGGTTCCAGTGCTGGCTCGGACTCCATAAGCCAGCCATAGGGAAGATCCGAACAGGACGGGCAAAGCCCAAATGCCCAACCAGCCCATCAGCATCAGCCTGTCAAGAGAAGAACGTATACATGACAAGCATCAAATACCAGCACTCAAACATACAAAGCACATCAGCACTAGCTCATTTAGCAGTATAATTGTATAATCTAGTTTGTTCATGCTTGTGGACATACTTGTGTTTATCTGTAAATACACATTATATTAAAAAAAAACTCAGATGGTGAAACTGCAATATCATGACTTTAACAAGGAGCCAGAGGTGTTAGGATCCATGTGCAGAATTTTATTAAGAGAATGGTCATACAAGCAGAAATCAGGAACGGCGTCAGGTGTGTTAGGGATATCCAGAATCATTAACAGTAACAAACAGAGATCGGGGCAGGCAGCAGAGAATCAGAGTCGGTAACACAATCCAAGATCAGACACGGGAAAAACAAACACAAGGGAAAACGCTCGGAAATGCTAGACAGGCTAAACAAGACTTTGCAGTGAGTGAGAGTGATTGTGCTGTTTTTATGTGTGAGTAAATGAGGTGCAGGTGTGGCAAGGAAATCGGCTGATGAATGAGATGCAGGTGTGGCAAGGTGATTGTGATGCAGTGACTCATGGGGAATGTAGTTCGGGTGTGGTGCGACAGTATGAGAGGTGCTACTTTCCAAGGCTGCATTTACACTGCAGGTCTTGATGCCCAAATCAAATTTTCTGACTATCTCCAATTTTTTTACGACCTGCTTACATCATCTTTTAAAAGTGTCCCATATCCAATTTTTGCATTTACACTATACACTGCTGAAACTACCAAACGTAGACATTCTGACCCGGAAAAAGAAGTAAAACAGCACAAAATACAATGGATGCAGATGTAAATAAAATTATACAGTAGGGCTGCACGATATTGGGAAAAAATTACATTGCAATATTTTATTTTTCTACAATATATATTGCGATATGAAATCTAATCAAATTTTTTCTTACAAACAAAAATGGGGAGAGCAGATTTACATTCTCATTTTAAATGATTATGACACCATCGTGTCCACTGATTAATATGCGCGAGGGAGAGAGAGCAAGACAGCACTCGTGTTGTTTGAAGACGGTGAGCGTCCAGCCAGGGCTCGCTCTCTATCTCGCTCGCACTCTCTCTCTCGCTGACCTGTCAAAACTTTTTTGAGCTGTGCAATTAATCCGCGATTTACATTCGTCAAGTGCCGGGGAGCAGCACCAAAATATTTTTTTTTTTAAATCAGCAAAACATTGGTCTCGTATGGCGGTGAAAAAAAGGAGAGCCCTTTATTTCTGTAACAACCCTGCATTTTTGCCCCATCTCTTTGCCCCAAAGACTGAAAAGACATGAAACCTCGGCATTGCTCCACTGTGTGTATCCTTCGTCCTCCATCACGCCTATAATAAGTCATGTGATCTCAGTTGGTGGTGTCCACATGAGTTGACGTCACTTTTTTAATGACGTACGGCTCGCATTTACTGGGGAATATCCGATTGGTCTGCTTACATGGCACACGCAAATGCACGTATCCGATTTATATCCGATTTATTACAACAGGCCTGAATCCGATCTGAGAACATCAGAATCCATGCCTTTTTTTTTCTGCTTGCAAGTACACCGGTCATATCCGATCTGTGCCACATGAGAGCAAAAAATTGGATCTGGGTCACTTGAACCATGCAGTGTAAATGGGGCCCACGTGACATGGGTGGAATCGTCCTGAGTGGAGTACCCTCTACTGAAGTAAATGGGCACTCCATCTAATGATCGTGACAATGACAAACTCATTATTCTTTGATATTGTAATAATGATTATTTATGGGTCTTCATCAACTCTGCATTCACTAGGTTCTCAAAACAATGCACTGTTGGTAACAATTTCTAAACCAGTTACTGCTGGGGTCTGTTTTCCTAATGTATGATCAGACTTGCCTAGTTATTCTTTCCATCATTATCTGATATGAATCGCAATCTTTATATTTAATATTAGCACTGCAAAACCCTTCTTATGGTATAGTATTCTTGATTACAACAAGTCACAACAACAGCGGCATATACGCTCAACTATTACCTGCACACTGTAAAAGATATCTGAACTCTTGACTGATCACATCAAATTTTTCAATTGTCTTAACTGAATTTGTGTGATTAGTGTTCACATCTAAATGTTTCAATTGGCTAAATTGTATAAGTGTGAATTTAATCTTATAAATTAAATTAGGCCATTTGAAAAATGTAGGTTTTAATTTTTAGATAAAGGTACATTTTTGAGTTGGAGAGCATATAAAACACCTGCTGCAATATTCAAACAGAGTGACATTATTAAACGTTTAATGTGGAAAAAGTGCCTTTAAAACAGTGATATAACAGTGATAAATTCTGAGAGTTTGAATGTTGTCATTTGCCCCTTTCACACAGTAATACCAGTAAATTGCCATGAAATTACAGGAACGACTTTACCGGTAAATTCATAAATGTGAAAGGAGCTTTACCGGCAAAGCACCATTCACACATCAATTTCAAAATACCGTTAGATTCTGTGACATCATTAACTGGAAATGACCTCTTCACCTGTAATTTACTGGTAATGATACAACCTCTCATACCGGTAAATTGCCAAAATGAATTTACCACTATTTCTGAAAAGGTCTCTAAACGGTAATTTACTAGTAATTACCAAGACTGTATGTGTGAAAGGGGCTATTGACTTGATAAAGCAATCATCTGTAACTATCAGATTCATCGGCGCAGAATAGCAGAGCAAAAAGCTCAACTCATGTCATGATCAAAACAATGTTATAGATTTGCACTTTAACTACTAGAGGGCAATAAATTTGACTTGACTGCTGTCAGCATGAGAGAAATCACTTTACATTTTGGGGTTTATGCGTCAGATGACAAACACAAACACACCCCGTTTGTGTGCATGACTCTTTAGTGGCATAGAAGCACATATAACAACCTATAACCACCTTAAATCAACTATATTTTCATATACAACTCTCCTTAAAATTATTAACAACACATTAGCTGTCAGTAACATGCTACTCGTTTTCACTCCCAAGGAAGTATGTCCAAGAGCTGGTATTATTTGAGTCAAAAATATTATTTACCATCACTGAACTTACCTATATCCTTCAGTTTATTCTAACAAATCTATTTCAATGGGTTAAATCGGGTAGAAATACTGAAAATATGCTACAGGTCGTATTTGAAATTGAAGCAGCTCAGATAGTCAATACCTGGAGGAGAAACAAATCAATAACGAATAGTTGCTCTTTTATTGAATCCATTTAGATAGCTGTCTGCTCTGAAAATGTACTGTTACAAAATATATAAGTAAATAAAATGATTTACTCACTAAGAAAGTATTTAACTACAGTAGGTCATTTATTATGAACTAATCACAATCTCCCAGATGAGGCTGATAGCAATCACTGAAATCAGCAATGCTGCATAAATTAATATGAGATTATAGAAATAATACATACAAACCTAATCGTGCAAATGTGTATAAAATAATACAGAACTACACATAAGAGGATGTGTTCTTTTTAGTAAATATACAGAACAAATTAACATAAGAGATGCAAAAAGATTAATTTTTTTATCTTTTAAGATTAATGCAAAACTAAAAAAATGCTTTTGGGAGAATGCATAAAATTGTGTTAAACACCATTTTGCTAGATTATAATTATTATGCATGTGTTTTTTACTGAATGAAATTGTATTCAAGAAAATCTGTTAAGATATACACTTCTCTTTGTACATCATACAGTATGCATTCATTTGAACCTACCCCGTATACAGACAGCACTCAGCAGCATTTGAAAGTATGCGGACATTGTTGTGGCTTTATTATGATAACGATAATGTGACATAAAGTGTATAAGAGTCCTGATGCTGGTGATTTGTCTTTGCTACCTCTGTTCTACCAGTCAAAATAAAGATCCTCATGCACTTTATCTTGGACTGTAGTGAAACATAAAGCTGGAAGATTCAGTCTGAGCTGTGTTATGGTTTAAGTCTGGAGCAAAACTTTGGATAATCTTTGCTAACCAGTTTTTGCAATAATGATTTATAAATAATAGGCATGTGTTACCAAGTACTCCAAGATCAAGCAATTGCTATACTAATGCTGTATTGATTTATAGTCTAGTCAAGACCCAACTACTGTATGGAGAGATTAACAATCTGCAGTAAAGCAGCACTAAAAGACTAAAGATAGTTTCATCATTCTTACCAAGTCTGTTCAGTTTCGCTTCAGTTCAGACAGGGCTGCACTTTTAATTGTTTTGTTTCTTTCAATTTAGTAATTCATCTTCCCATTCATCTCGGCCACCATGTGCACACGCTCTCTCCGCATTACAGAAAAATGATGATGAGCTGAAACAGCAGAAAACATGTTAGCTGGAGTTTCGTGATCTGTGTTGAGATATTTTAGTCAAATGCCAAATTTCGTGATTATATTTTCTGAGCGAAATAATTGTGGCACACACAATGACGCTGTATAAAATGGCATTGCACTGTGGTCACATGTGTCTCTGACAGCTGGATGTGGCATGCTTAGCTTAGCCAACATAAGAAACAACTGGCCTTGATTTCATCCAAATAATTCTGTAAATAAGAATGTGCTTCACATTTAAGATACACATCGTAGGTTTATTATTATTATTATTATTTTTTTTTGGACAACTTCAGGAAAGTACCAGAACGTGTGCACGGCCCACTAAGCAAATTGCATTCACAATAAATGATCAAATGTACAATATCTATAATGCCCAGCTCGGTCACCATTTATTTTAAAGTTTTAAAGTAATCAGTTACCATTAACTATGCCTTTTGTCGCAGTAAACTCCTAATTTGCTGCTTATTAATAGTTAGTAAGGTAGTTGTTAGTTTAGGGATAAGGGACGGATTAAAGGATCTGAAAAATGTTTATGCAGAATAAGGCATTAATATGTGCTTTATAAGTACTTATAAACAGGCTATACATGCTTGATAGTTAATAGTGAGAATTGGGCTCTTGTTTAAAACTTGGTTACCAAATATTTGCATTTAATTATTATCTCAGATGTGTGACCAAACTTTGGATACTACAGCTGAAAATCACTTTCAAGTTTCCCTTTCTCATCTTAAGAAGCCTTGTTAGTCACGCCACAAACTGAAACATGGCACAGCGTTGCACCTTATTGTTTGTCTGTTGGCATTTTGTATGTTAATCCAGGATGACCTCATTTGCATCGGAAGGTATTCATATGTGAAGTGCACATGTGCATTTTTACATTTCTGGATATTTGGGTGGAAATATGTTTCAGTCTTTTCTTGTTGGTGTAAAACCATGCCATTCTAGATTTTCAGCTTGGATAACTTAAATGATCACACTTACATTTCAGCTCAAATTGGATGATGACATAAAAATGACAACAACAGCGCCAACAGATTTCATGATAAAATATAAAAGATAAAATCAGGAAGATAAAAATATAAAATACAAAATAAACATGAACATTAACTCTACATTTGTGCAGATTATGTAAAATGGGGGATTGCAATGTTCACAGCTGAAACATATACAGGTTGAGTTTAAAGAGGGTTTGCAGAAAAGTTTAGCACACATCGTGAATGAACAAAATGAAAAGAAGCTCCTCAGTATTCATGTAAACAAGACCATGGATCCAAACAAACCACTTTAAATATTGCAGCAGGAGCGTGAATAGCATTACAAAGGTCGAAAATAACTTGTGTGACTTTTTCAAGAGCTTCCAGTTGGATTGCAGATTACACGTTGAACCGCAGCTGAGCAATCCTAAATACGGATTGAAACAAGTGATGAACTGGGACTGAGAATAATAATCAGGCTCTCTGTATGACTGCATGAAGACTTCACAATGATGCTATATTCTGCTGCTTGAGCTTATTCACCTACTTGCACTAGATAACATCTGTTCTACCGATGAAGCATAATCAGTGTGTTTGAATAAGACACAGGAATATCACATGTGCCCGTACCTCCATTATTAATTCATACGTGAGTGTGCAATCCACTCGGACGCTCCACAGCAGCGGGTCGCAGATCTGTTCTAATGGGGCTGTCAACGGCAGGGAAATACAATGCCAAACACAACTAACCTTTTTATTGCTTTAGTGGGCTTATCACAATAATTAAAGATTGAAATAAAGTAAAAAAAAAGAAGAAAATAATGTAAAAAAGAAAAAAAGAAGTAAAAAATGAGGGGAAATTTACGTCCAATCAAAACTCTACAGCATTTTTGGGCAAACAAAACTAGACAGATGTCAACATCAAAAACATAAAAGTAAATGCGACACAGATCAAACTTCTGCTTTTGTTCATTTTCGTACAAAATTGTCAGGTAATGTTCATGGAAAAATCACTGTTATTACTTTTGTACCATAAACCATTTAGGTTTAATTCAGTGTAAAGTCTGTGTTTTGAAGCTGAATTGAATGAGCCATCACACACAGTTTCAGAAGCAATACTAGTATGGGTAATAATAGCATTGCATATAACAATAAAATAAAAATCACAAAAAAACAAAAAAAACTATTTCATTAGCCATTATGCCAAACGTACACTGTCTTTCCTTTGAGACGCTGTAAAAATGTTTTCCTGTTCAATTTATGATGAAAATAGAACATTTCATTACAAAATAAAATGATGATGTTACAAGCATTTTAGTGCCTTAAATTATATAAAGTTACTATATACTAACCTATTTGAGCTGTTGAAATCTATAATAATAACAGATACACAGTACAGCGGAAGGCAACATGATGACTTCAATATCAGCAAAAGTAAAGACAGATGAAAGTGTATCCCACACAAACACGAAACACCATCATACTAGCTCAAATAATGACGCAGGCTATAAACATAGTAAACTAAATAACATAATGCAAATGTGATGGAAAGACCAGAATTTCTCCATGAAATTAGAAAGAGATTACTTTCTTCTACTTTTATTTAGGAGAGTCATAACTATTGTTGTACAACAATTCAACAATATTCTACATGTACATAGAAAATAATGTTTTTTTTTTTACCTTTTCTTCTGTTACAAATAGTAAATCACCTATTCCGCCACAAAATTATGTGATTTCCGAAGTAGCTTGTACAGTATATGAATAAAAATTATATATATGTATATATATATATATATATATATATATATATATATATATATATATATATATATATATATATATATATATAGCTAAAAGAATGTGTTCAATATATATAATAAACTTTTATATGCTTACGAATAATGTGATGAAACAATAAATAAACAGCTTATTCTAGAATAAATAAAGGTCAATTCTGATTAAACATGAGCTGTATTAAAACTTGCTCGTCTACAGATATCTGGTGTAGCGCTGATGTTCTGAACCTCTAATCTGCCCGATGTGTGAGAGTTTGAGTCGGATGCACAGCACTGTCACCTCGGCTGTACCGTGAACCCAGTGCTTGAACAGCTGTCTCACAGACCGCATGTTTGAGCATCAGAGCCGGTGCGAACGATGCCCTCAGCCGCTCCGCGCGCCTCGGATGCCCAGAAGTGCTGTCTAGGTAGGCAGAGACACATAAACGCTGACTCCACAAACCAGGAGTCCGGTGAAAACTCTTGTTGACGTACTCGATTCAAACTAATGACATAAAACGAGAATGTGAATCCAGTTCAGACGCAGAGCGCGACTGAGACGGAAAGCGGCTCGTGCTCATCGTGACGCGCGAGCATCCCGAGTAAAGTGACTGTAGCTCGTTACCTGTCGTGTTCCTGCGCTGAGACTGAAATGCTGCGTGAAATGCGCGTTATAGATGTCCAGAGACTCACAGACCCTCACAGTCCACGCGAAGGCAAGAACACACCCGATCTCTCTTCATCCTTCAACTGAAATTTCCAGCTCACCCTATTTCAACTGCTTTCTCTCTCTCTTCTCTTCTCTTCTCTCTCTCTCTCTCTCTCTCTGCTCTCGCTCACACACGCACACACCGCCTGCGACGTCACACGACGCGCATATATATATATATATATATATACACACACACATGTATTCATGTTGTGGATCAGAATGTGTCTTTAAATGTAAATGTATCAAATAATGTCGTTTAATGGAAAAAAGTCAAAGTTAGAACAATTATGAAAACAAAAAATATAACATTTCGTCCACCAGGAATTGTCTTTTCTATAGTTTGTATAAAATTATATAAATAACAAATGCCAACTTGACATTTATGAATTTTTTTTCTAATTTATTATAAACATTTCTAGTCTTTTTAATTGCAACATTTAAAAGTAAAATCAATTATGAAGTACAAAAATACAAAATCTTTAAAGAGCAAAAAATATATATATATAAATATATATATATATATATATGTGTGTGTGTGTGTGTGTGTGTGTGTGTGTGTGTGTGTGTGTGTAAATACTGAGATATACTGTTGATAGCCTGGTGTCTCCTACATCCACAAATAATCGAAAAGACAAACACAAATAAAATCATTGGCAAGTAATGGCATAAATAAATAACTGTACAGAGAGGCATGGTATATGAGAAATAAAATTATTTAAAAAGCATTTTGAGTGCACATGCAACAGAAGAGTGTCCCTATAAGACTGTGTCTCCTGCTTCAGCATCACTGTTTCAGAAGCAGAGAGGAGGTGACACAGTTACAGGGGATAATACAGGGTGAGCCATCAGAGTTGCCTGAAATATTCATGCCCTCTGTAAGATTCATCACAAAAGAGAAAATAGCTTTATTAGATTACATAAAATACTTCAAAACAGCAAAGCAAGTGATGCAAATGACAGGCTGCACTGTTCTCTTTCAATCGGTCACGTTTGACACTACGTCAAAACGGACTGATGAATGGGATCTCGCTCGAGAGCCCAATCACCTTCGAGCGGTAACAGAACGAGCCAATGGTACGCTGAGTAGGTATGTAAGGAGCAGCGCGAGCAACTCGCATTCAAGCTTTCGTTCGGAGCCGAGCACATATTTCTGCTGGCTTCACCTGATTGTTTTCAGAGCAAGTCTTCAGTAGTTGTTGATGTGACGGCGCGATTCAGCAGTTCATGGAAGAGATTCCTGCATTCTTCTTTACTTTGTGAGTGCTTCAACACCTCTAAAAGAGATTTTCTAAAGAGAATACGGGTTGTTTTTGCGTCTTTTGTCTTTTGTGTCTTTTTGATGTCATTCCGCTCATGCATTTCTGGGTGAGGTCAATGTATGGCTCCTCGTGACGGCCACGACCACTGTGACACATGTCTGGGCTTTAAGCACACTGAGGCTGTGTTCATGAATGGTTGGCGTTCTCATTGTGGGGACATGACTATCTCAGCGTTATAGAGTCCCCTCTGTCACACCCAGATCTAATTCCTCTTCCCGTAAGAGGGCTACTTCGGCTGGTGGGCAGGGTGATCTATGGGTTACGGTGTTGGCTTCCCCAACGAGACAGTCTCCTCGGGGCATACCCCCCTCACAAACACTGCAGCCACAGGAGCTTCCGGGTGAGATCCTCTCACCAGGTTCCCAACGTCTCATTCGGGGCTCCCGAGGATGACCAAATGTCGATCAGTGCATCACAAGGTGGAATTCAGTCATTCAGCTGCATTGCCTCCCTACGGAGCGCCAGCGTTGCCTGAGTCTGATCCCGAGCTGACAACCATGCTTTCCTGGGCAGCTGAGCCGAACGCTTGAGGCTGGACAACTGGTTTCTGGGGGCTGCACTCGCTTGCCAGTGCCCCCCTCCAGTTACTTTCTTTCCGGAGGTGCATCAGGAAGTGACCAGTTCGTGGAAGGCAACTTTAACTGATTCCACCAGTGGGGCTCCCGTCCAAGGCCTGTAAGTTCATCAACGCTTGTGGCAAAGGATTACAGGCTGCTTCTGGCCTGCACGCCATTGCCACACTCCAGGTCTACCAGGCCAAGGTGCTCGAGGAGCAGCACGAGGGCGGTGCTGACCCAGAGTTCTTGCAAGAGGTACGCAATATTACCGACCTTGCCCTCAGGGCAATGAAGGTCACTGCGAGCTCCTTGGGTCAGGTTATGTCCACTTTGGTTGTCCAGGAGCGCCACCTTTGTCTGAACCTGGCAGACATGAGGGAAGCCGATTGGACTCATCTCCTCAACTCCCCGATCTCTCAGTCTGGCCTCTTCGGCGATGTGGTTGAGAACGTTTCCCAAGCAGCGTTCCTGAGACAGGCGACCCGGAGATGGGGAAATCAGCTCTTCAGCAGATGGTAGCAGGACAACTCCTTCCCCCAGAGTAGGGCCAGGGGAGAAACTTTTGTTCTCGTTCCCTTTTTGTTCCACAACTGGCCCCACGGCCACACACACACACATTAAAAAAGAGCTGTTTCCTCTACTCCCGGGTCCCAAGGGACCACAGATGACAGTAGGTGATGTTGTTCCTTGCTGCTCTCATCCCCCTTCTTCTTTGCCAGTTTTCAGGCAGAACTGATTCGAGAACGGTTTTCCTTCTCACGCCCCCTTTGCCATGACTCAGAATCAGACGAGTGTTCACACTCCACCCGCACTCAGGGACCCCACACCTCCCATGTCCGGGCCGTCTGTTCTGTCTCGCTGCCCCACTGTGGATACGCCTGTAATTCCCCTGACCCCACTGGTCCGGTTTCTGGGAGCCTGGTCACAGCTCTCCAGTCCATCCTGCTGGCTCATCTGAACAATCATGCTCGGCTAAGCGATTCAATTACACATCTGATTTCTTTCTCAACTGTTTACTTTCACTTAAGACATAACCGACTATTTTTGAGAGGATAGTCGCAAAGACAAGTTTTTGTATGTATGTGTAGATTCAAGAGCAAAAAGAGACCAATCTCAATTCGGTGTTCAAGGGCTGTGAGACGCAGATCTCTGCATGCACCCTGTGTGCACAGAACAGCGCACGGGTGCTGAATTAAGCCTTTCATGTATTTTTGTTTAAACTGGCAAGGTGTATTTGTTTGTTCAGGCACAGGAGGAATCGAAGAAATGCTCGGTTTGGTGTTTGCACGGTTCTCCATGTGCGCACCGAACTCGGCACACAAACTATCAGTTGAGTTTTTTAGTGTCTTGTGTTTGAATGCACTGTTTTAAATGTTTAAATTGGCAAGACTTAAAACATCTGTGACTGATGAGCTTTCATGACGATATGTGCTTTTTAAAAACCTCCTACAAACAGGCAACCTTTTTAGCATACTACCAGCTGGAATATGCTACTCACTGCATCTTGTTTTCGGTATAGCCCCTTGCTCGTGCTTGCCTTACGACAGGGTGCTATCATTTGCACGGGTCACTGGAAGACCCATTGTGGCGTTTTGTAAGGGACCCCATTCGTCATTCTGTTCTGACGTAACGTCGAACATTACCGACTGAAAGGGAACGTCTAGGTTATGTATGTATCCCTCATTCCCTGACGGAGGGAACAGAGACGTTATGACCCTTTGCCACAATCGCTGTTCCGCTGAACGGCCGGGTCACATCGCTCGGCTCCTCAGCAAAGACTTCAATGTGAGTTGCTCATGCTGCTCTTTTATTTACCCAAACGGCAGGGTGGAGCTTGCGATGCAAATCCTGCAGACCAAGGTACTTTGGCTTGTTCTGTTACTACTTGAAGGTGATTGTTCTGGCATAACATCTCCATTCCCTACTTGAGGGAACGAGGGTTACATAACCTAAACTAGACGTTTGTTTCAAAAACACTTAAAAGAAGCTTAATTAATGGAGTGGCTTGAGAATGCTCTGTTCTAATTATAGCAACTCTTAAAAAAAAAAAAAAACATAGCACTATCAATCCATTAGCAAACAGAAATGAAACGAATGAAATTAATTTTCTGGAAGGAAATGAACACTTCCCTTCACACATTTGGAATCAGAAAGATTTTTAATGTTTTTTTTTTTAAAAGAGGTTTCTTTATTTGATCAAAAATAAAGGGAAAAATGCATTATTACAATTTAAAATAAAGGTTTTCGATTTTAATATACTTTAAAATATAATTTATTCCTGTGATGCAAAGCTGTATTTTCAGCATACATCATCCTTACTCCAGTCTGTAGTGTCACATTACTCTAATATGCTGATTTGTTATCAGTGTTGGAATTTTATATATAAATTTTTTTTTTTTACCTGTGATACTTTTTTCAGGACTATCTGATGAATAAAAAGTTAAAAACAACAGAATTAATTCTAAATGAAAATATTTTCTAACAATATTTTCTACATTTATTACTTAACTATCACACTTCATAAATTTTGCATATACTGTACAGTATTTGCTAATTAAAAGTACCAAATTATTTAAAAAGCAAAAAAATAAAATAAAAAAAATGACTGAACCCCAAACATTTGTGTGGTTTTTCAATAAATAATAAAAATAATGGATGTAACAGTAGCACTTTTTAAAAATATTAGACAAAATCAATGGAGAGTATCCATGAAGAAGAACATGTTAAACATAACACAAGGAAATGAACAAATATACACAGGCAGATAATAATGAAACTAGAAACAAGTGTGAAACATAATTGTAAACTGTGACAACAAATGAGGAGCGAAAATAAAGGAAACCAGAACAAAAGAGAAAAACAAGGTTTGACAAACTAAAAAAGTCATGAAATAGAGCATAACAAATACAAATATTGTGTATTTGTTATGATACAGTGACAAATATTTTGTTTAACCATTTATCTTTGATTACTGTGTGCATTCATTGTACCATCGTTTCAACAAGCGTAACAACATGCATATCAATCAAGAGTTGCATTACTTTTTCACCAATATGTGTTAGTAACAATGGGAAAGCCAGTAAAGTCGACTCTCTCACAGCTTAAAGACTGTCAGTGAGGTTAAGGTCATGGCTCTGTGGTAAATTTATGGGTCGTGACTATTTCACAATTTGAGCCTTATGAATCTTGGGAACATCTTCAGATTTGGCTGTTAAAGAAATTAAAAGCTACACACTGCATCAGATAATGTTCAAAAGAACTGTTGCCAAACATATACAATGCCAGAAAAAAGTAATCACTGCAGTAATGATCCAATCATAGATTCTTCAGTATTTACTATCTATTTTTTTAACAGTGTACATACGGTGTGAAAAGGTATAAAAATAGCTTACAAAAAAATCACCATCAGGCCATCCAAGATTTAGATGAGTTTGTTACTTCATCTGATTTAGAGAAATGTTGCATTGTATCACTTGCTCATCAATGGATGCTCTTCAGTGAATGGGTGCCGTCAGAATGATAGTCCAAACAGAAATAAAAATACTCCACAAGTAATCCAGAGCACTCCAGTCCATCAGTTATCATCTGGAGAAGTGAAAAACTGCATGTTTATAAGAAACAAATCCATCATTAAAATGTTTTTAACTACAAACTGCCACTTCTGGACAAAATATGAGTCTATAATTCATAGTAATGCTTCCTCCAATGAAAAAGTGGTCTGATCTGAATCAAGAGTGAAATCTGCACAGATCAATAATTGTTTACAAGCCAAAACAGCTCTAAACAAATATATGTGTGGATATTGATGTGAGAGACAACAGGGGGTGGACGTTTTCAAAGAAGGAAGCGTTATTATGAATTTTGGACTTTGTATTTTGGCCAGAAGTCACAGATTGAAGTTAAAAAACATTAATGGATTTGTTTCATCTTTTGTCTTCTCCAGATGTGAACTGATGGACTGGAGTGCTGTGGATTATTTGTGGATTATTGTGATGTTTTTATCAGCTGTTTGGTCTCTCATTCTGACGGCACCCATTCACTGCAGAGCATCCATTGATGAGACAAAGATGGAAATAATAAAAGATGTAATGATAAATTTATCAAATTTTGCTCCCATAAAAAAAAAAACACTTGTCTACTTCTTTGAAGACCTGAGGGTGAGCAATTGTTCAGCAAATTTTACATTTTGGAGGAAACATTCCTTTAATGTCCTTTCATTTTTATTCAAAGCTCAGGATTACAGACAGAAGTAGTGCATAAGATCGCTGTGGCCTAAACAATTTTCCACAAATTGCACCCAGAAAGAAAAGTTAATTTTTGTCCTCACGCACCGCGGGACTCAAATTGAAAAATATATATATATATTATAGCCCATACGGGATTGTGAATGGCGAGACAACCATAAGGGCTAACAAAAACCCTAACATTTAATGTTTCTTATTTATGCAAATGATGTATTACTTGCATATTTTAGTACTATCTTGTAACCAATATTCAACTTGTGAAAGCCACCACACATCATAGAGCTGAAGCTGATCTATTCAGTATAGGAATGACTGTCAGATTGATGCAGGATGTCTTACTGTAACTCTCAGACAGCACTTCTGTCTTGCGTGTACATGACAAGCTGAAGCAAAGCATCTCTTTTGCAATGTCTTAAAGTCCTGATAGTTCTTTGAAACTTCCAAAAGAACCAAGGATTAATGTTCTCATCATCCGAAAAACCTTCACAGATCAAAGCTCTTCTGTTAGTCAACAGCTGTTCAAGGTGCACAAGCTAAAACCCTTTGAAATGCTCTTTGAATCGAACAACATTTCTCTGAGTTACAAGAGGAAGCCTTGCTGATGAGAAGCACCAGTCTGCGCTGACATTTCCTCGGCATCAAGGCTTTTTACTAAACTTTCAGCCTCTTGCCCCAAAACTTTCCTGAGGACTTTTCTTGCAGGTTTCCAACTCCTCTAAAAGGGCTGTTTTGACAATACTGAAACACTGATTGCTACAAACCTACAGTAACATCCCTAGATATTAAAGGAGGCACCTTTAAAGCAATCTAAATCAGGGAGGATATGATAGAGGCAACTTGGCAAAACAAAATGTATGATGTTGAAGCGGATAAACGGTGGTGGGATGGGTTTTTTTTTCTTCTTTTTTTTCTGTACTTGCTCAGTAATCTTCTTATTAGTTTCTTTCTTCTGCTGAACACAAAATAATATATTTTGAAGACTGTGGGTAACCAGAGAGTTGATTGTAGTGACTGACTTCCATGGTATTTTATTTATTTATTTTTATTTATTTATTTTTTATAAAAAAAATAATAATAATGAATGAACAAGCCAAGCTCGAATGACAAAAAAATATAAAAGTTAAACAAATTTTTTTACTTTTTTTATGGAGTTGTGCAATATTGTAATGCAGTGCAATAATGCATTAACCCTCTTTCCCCAAAACCATTACACATCGTCACATTAAGTATTTTTAACCCTGACAGTCAGAAGAAAACAGTCAGATTTAAGGGTTAACATGGCTAAAACTGTCAAACAGATTACAGCATCCTTTCAATCGGATCAAAATTAAATTTAGAATATGCTCAATCGGATGGAGGTGTTTATATGAAGGCTTTTCAGTCTTACTGAGCCATCAATCCGATTATAAAGGAATTAATAGGTTGCATGTAAGCATAGCTAATGTTTTTTATTCTTTACTGGCATTTATGGTTCTGTGAAGAACCTTTAACATACATGGAATATTTCTATTGCGCAAAGTTTATTCATCATGGAAAAAGATTAGATTTAGAGTCCTTTAGATTATTACATGTTCAGTCCATGTCAAATCAGTGCGATCAACTTGAACTTATCGCATTATATGTGTGGGTTCCCATTGAAATGACTGGATTTCACAAAAGGCAACTTTAAACTGCTCCTGATTTATGTACACTTTGACTTAGATGAACATTGCAAATGGTTATGGAAACAGAACTGTGTGTTGAGTTATCAAAATGTTTAAATGTTTTGTTACAAGTTTGCTTCCTTACATGAAAAAACTGAGCTCCAAGACTGATGTCCATCGATCTATCTTCTTGACTATAGGACTGAGCAATTATTCTGTAGTCTGTGTGTGTTTTAGCACTCCCTCTCACTGTAACACTGAGAATCAGGCAGAAAATATGTCTTTCGCTGCTGCCGTAAAAGGCTCTCGTCTGCGGGATGGGTAATCAAAGCACAGCGGCATGCCAGAAAGCTTAAGGACGACATCTCTGAGCATCAGCCCCATCTTCTGATTTGATGCACATTCACAGTCTCTGCTTAATGCTCCTCATTCCTTTTGTTTCTTTTGCCTTGCCTTTCTGATTTTGATGGCTTTTAGACCCTAGATTACAATGAGATGAAAGCAAGGGCCTGATGAAACACAGACAGCTCCTGCGGCTCAGTCTTATAGATGATATGAGGATCTACCCTTCTGGGCCTGACCTACACATATAAACAGCCCTAACGCACACTCGCCTCTGCTTGCTTATATCTCGTTGTTTTCCGGCCCCACATCATCACATTACTGATTTCCTTTGCTTTTCTCTTTTTTCCTCTCAATTTCCCACCATTTCTCCCCATAGCAGCCATTAACCTAGAAAAAGCTAGCAGCTTCCCAAAATAATCCAATTTCATTATGAACCTCCTTGATATCACCATAAAGCGTCTTTAGAGGAACTAACATATTTAACACGGTTTTTCATGACAGTAGAGTTGCAGTTTCATTAAATAAGGAATAGGAGACAGCGTTCCTGTTTTTAAAGTTTATATACAGTGACCCCCAAAAAAAGTAAACTATTTCATGTCACATTTTATTTCCAACAACAACAACAAAAAGGACTCTTCATTCATTCATCCAGCATGCTTACAAGCTAACAAATACAACAAAAAAGATAGAAAATACTAAAACTATTGAAATTTCTTTATTATTATTATTATTTTCAGGCTAATATAACATGGTGATGGTTTAAAATAAAAACAATTAAACTGCCATCTTTTCTCAGTCAAAACTGAGAAAGCAGATTACAGACACTTGCAGTTAATTACTAATTGCCTTGATGATGTTGTTTGTCAGTATATAATTAACCATTAGTTACACTTACATTCTCTGTATTTATTGGAGACTACATCTTATTAGTCTTGGTAAGCTCCACCATGCCTATGTAAAGAGAGGTGCTTGTCATTATGCCAAATCACTGAAAAAGTTCACCCAATGATGTATCGCATGACCGATCACATTGCATTGAGTATAAGATGTACTGCCAAGAATGAAAATAGAAAATAAAGGTTAGCTATTATTAATTTTAAAGACCTCACTAACCCTGAAAAGTAGAATGTCTTCTATTAGACACAGAGCATTGAACATATAGTACTATATTTCACAATGAATGCTATTATGAACTCCATAACGAGTTCTTTCTGGTCGAATAATATACCCTCTACAGAAAGAAAACTGTGGATGATTATTTAAACTACTTAAAGGGATAGTTGACCCAAAAATTTACATTGTGTCAAAATTTACTCTTATCCTCAAACCTGAATGATTCTACAAAAAAACAACAAACGTTGTTCAGTTGGTCCCCACTGACATCCGTAGTATGGAAAATTAATGCTTTGCACATTAGATTCGGCAATAATCAGTATCGATACTTGGAAAAACAGCGGACGATCAGGGCCGATTATCCTGTCATTCAAAATTAGTAGTTAATTCAAGGGTTGCCAAATCCGCATTTTTTTTTTATCTAAACCAAAAAAAAATTTTGCCACCTCCCATCCAATAATTGCAAAGAGCATTGTTGCTAGTGATAAAAAACAATGTCTCATCTTTCAAATTGTGTGTATTCTGTATTTAAATTCAAACAATTAGTGCTGTGATTACTTTTTTTTTATAAACATAGATAAGCTTTAATATGTAAAACTTTTAAAATGACAAAACGTATGATATTTTTTTCTTTTGAGCTCTTTGTGAAACTAAACAAATAATTAAATTCTTTTGATGTATTTGCATAGTCATATATTTTCTTTCCATTGCCTTCTCAAAGTTTTGCTTCAGCAGTGTTTATTTCTGCCTTGTAAATGCATTTATATTCATAATATTTTTAATAACGAAATCTCTCAATCTTCAGCAGAGAAACGAATTGCATACACTTTCGCGATAAAGTTTTTGCACTTTCAAGTTCACATTTATTTATAAAGCACATTTAAAATTGTACCACAGTGCTGTACAAACTATAAACATAATTAAATAATATAAAAAAACAACAAATAAAAAACTCAAATAAAATCAAGTATTCTCAGGCTACACCATAGGCTAAATGGAATAAATTAGTCTTCAATCTAGAATTAAAAGTGTCCAACATGGTCGAGGATTTTACGGCAATTGGAAACGCATTCCCCTTTTTAGGAGCCATAACTGCAAAACCTTGGTCATCCTTAAACGGGTTTAGGGAACAGAAAGAAGCAATTTATTATGAGAGCGGAGAGATCTTGACATGGTTTTAGGAGATCAACAATATACTGAGGTGTAAGTGCATGCAAAGATACATAAACAAACAGCAAAACCTTAAAATCAACTCCATATTTAACTGGTAACCAATGCAAGGAAGTGAGAACAGGAGTAATGTGCTCTCTCTTCCTAGAGCTCATCAAAAGTCAACTTACCATATTCTGTCCAAATTGCAAACGATATACGTATAGAGGAATGAGATAGACCCAAATTACAATGAATTACAAGTCAAGTTAAATAAAAATAATCAAGTTGGGATATGATAAGTGCATGGATCACTACTTCAAGGTCCTTCTTTGAGAAGAACCGTTTTAATTTGGCGATGGATCGAAGATAAAAGAATCTTCATTTAATGTCAGTTTTTATCTGCTTTTCAAATAATGCATCAGAATCAAAGACAACGCCTAGGATTTTGACCCTTTTGTGCAGTGTTAAAGACAGGGAACCTAGTTGGTTACCAATATTTGCGACACACAATGAAGATTCAAAAGCAATGGCCTCAGTTTTGTCTTTGTTTAACTTTAGGACATTTCTGACAACCATCTTTTAAATTTGTCCAGACAGGAGATAAGATTTATGATAGAGTTTCCATTGCTAGACTTGACAGGAAGATATAATTGTGTATCGTCAGCAGAACAGTGATAAGAGACATCATGTTTCTGAAAGATAGAGCCGAGAGGAAGAAAAGAGCAGAGGACTCAAAATAGAACCTTGTGGGACACCACGTGCGATCAGTGTTAAAGATGAATAATGTTACCCTTATTAACTGAGAATGTACGACCTTTAAGATATGAGGAAAACCAACTTAATTTAACCCTCTGAATGCTGACCACTCTCTGTAAATGATTTAACCTGTGAACTGTCACCCGGCCCCTTGGTGGGCCCCCTACATTTACTTCACTATATTACAATTAAATCCTAATCTAATCATGACAAATGATTATATATCGTTGTAAATGTCTAAGACTCCTAAATTGATATTTTACCAATCCTTTTGGTAACACGTAATAGATTAATTTATGGCAAGAGTGCACCTCAAAAACCTACATCATATCAGGAGTTCTGACCTTTGTCAAAAAAAAAATTTCTTTGTTGTCTTTTTCTCTGTCATACTTTCGAAATCATCATAAATGATATATCATTTGAAAACTTAAAATCCCAAAAATCATCCTTTGAAACCCATTTTAAATTCAAACATTGCATTACCATGAAAATGGTACATCAAAATCATGTTACAAAATGTACAAGATGTACATAATGTAAGTTTGGATCATGCACTTTCAAGTCTATGTTCAAAAATGTGAGTGACATTTAACAGGTTAATAAAACAGAGTGATCTATTGTGTCAAATGCTGCACTGAGATCTAAAAGAACTAAGATGTCCCTGTCAGCACAGAGTATAATTTGTTACTTTTAGCAAAGTAGTCTCAGTACGGTGAAAAGCCCTAAATCCTGATTATATTTAATCAAGCATGTTACAGTCAGTCAGATAAGAAGAAAGCTGTAAATTAATAGAAATGGCAACTTTGAAATGATCCTGTAATTATTCAGGGTCCAAATTAGGTTTTTTACAGTACAACTCAGTGAAATATATCACATCTCATTGCAGAAAGGTGCTAGTAAAAACTATTTGATCAATAGGCTGTGTCACTCGCCACCGCATTAACCTCAGGAAAGTTATCCTGTTTTTACAGTTCATTAATAAGCCATAAAAAAAAAAAAAATAAACACTAGAAGGAGCTTATTTACTTTTATTAATATATGTATTTTTGAATAAATTTGCCATGAAGACAGGTGATTGTGAAAACTACGTAATGTGTAAATATTTAAAAAGAGCCAAAAGAGCCATTCTTTTGAACGGCTCTTTGAAAGGAACGGATCGCGAAGATCCGGATCCCCTCAAAGAGCCATAAATCCCATCACTAATGTGCAACTGAGTTGCATGCAGACATTTCAGTTTTTATTTGAGAGTAATTTTATTATATCTGAAAATAGAGTCAAAAGAAAGAAACTAATACAGGTTTGGAAGAACTTTAAAGGGACACTGAGTAGGAATTACTCCCATCTAGTGGTGAAATTGTATTTTGCATTCAAACTAATTTTGCTCTCCAGCGCCTCGCTTTTTCAAATGCGCGTTGCATCTACGGTAGGCGATATGTACCAAAAAGCTTTGACGGGATGTCTTCTAATAGCACTTCGTCGAGTTTTCCTTCAGGTGAACAGGTGTGTTATTTCAAACAAACTGCAACATGACAACTAACAAACGAATGTTACAGTATGAATTACTGACTGTGGAAAACATGAAATATTGTAATTAGTAGTTATGTCTAATTTATTTGTTATATTTTCTGAATTATATGCATTGTTAGATATAAAAAAAATATTATAATATAGATTGTAACACTGACTTACCTGTCGAGAAAAAAACTGGCCACTTCAGCGTCTCTTTTGAAATCTTTATCAAGCATTAGCTCTTTCCACCTAGAAAAAGCTTCCCCGACATTAACTCTTGTTTTCTGTAATCTACGGTCATGTTTCCTTTTACGTTCTATTTTTGACTGTTTTGGCGACGATGTTTTCTTCTCCTGTGGCGCGGCATATGTATGGTCCATAATAAGAATGCAATCCAGACTTTTAAACTTGCCGGTGCAGTTTCAAGCGCCTCTCACTGCTCTGCACCTGCGTTTCTGGCTCTGACCCAAAATGCGCTGTGGAAACGCGTTGGCTTAGTACTTTTTGTCCCTCTCTGCTATTATAGTTTTGCAAGATGGCGGAACTACATGGAAGCCTCCGTCGACCTACCCGTCCCATGTATATAAAGATAATAAATTCTTCATTTACAAGGATTAGTTTAAACATTGGCATAGGTATTTGTACACCATTGAGGGCATATTTATGAATAAAAATATTGATTTTAGATAATAAAATACCTAAAAAGTTACTTATTGTCCCTTTAAGGTGAGTAAATGATGACAGAATAAAAATTTTTTGGTCAGCTATCCCTTGAGGTTTGAATTATTTTCTGAAGTACAATGTCATGACAATGACAATTACGTTTTACATGTTTAGACAATCAAGACAGGTGATTTGTTTACTTACTGTTTCAGCACAGATAACTTATGGAGGATGTTTCCTCATAATGGTATAATGCTGTTTGTAAGTTCCCACAAAATGCATTTTCACTAACACTTTCTATGCATTGCTATACCCAACACAGTGCCAGAATAATTCCATGCATTAATATCCCAGTGAATCAAAAGGGAATTCAAATGAAATGTATATGAAATATGATTCAGCCATGGGCAATGACCACATGTTTTTCATAGAACAAACTAAAGTGCCGCAGCTGATGGAAGGCGGGTCAGTTTGTGGATGCGCAGGTGGCAGAGGTGCTCAGCAATCAGTGGCATTTGCTGCATTTGGTCTGCAGGGGTGTGATGTGATTACCTTATCTTCACACTCACTAACTCATCTAATTACACAACTCCAGTGAAAGGGCACACTTGAAGAAAAAAGGTTAATTGCTTAATTTTCTCACCATATGTACACCCAGTTCACAAGTCAAGATTTTATTTAATACATACACACTATTTCAAAAGTACTACTGAGTGCTCAGGATTTTTGCCTTGATTTTATTTGTAAACAGAAGCTACAGTCCAAGTTTTCCTTTTGTACCACTTCACTTAATACAGAGGGCATGCTCTTCATGGAAGGACTTTGAATCCTCATAAAAGGTCATCCATGTCTGGATGCACATCTCATGCCAAATAGCATTGTACGTAGAGAAAAACATCCGTGGGGAAAGCAGAGACATTACACGGATCATTAGCTCCTGATATAGGAGAGGGAGCGCTGACTGGCTTAATGATGCTTTGATAAGCTGTTTTCGGGAGGTAAACATAATCTGTTAGCTTTTCAACACTTTTTTTCTTTTTTCCGAACCATTTTTTGCTGTGAAACTAAACTGTCATTTGCTTGTTTGCAGAACAATCCACATCTGCATATATTCATGAATCATGAGATTCAGTTTTTGTGCCACTTCAAGATGGAAATATGCAATAATGAGACTTGCTGTTCCTTTTAACTTTTATTAATCAAAGAATCCTAAAAAAAAAAAAAAAAGGTATGCCAGGTGAAAAAAAATATATTTTCACATGATCATGTCACACTGAAGACTGCAGTAATCTCTGATGAATATTCTGCTTTGCATCTCAGGAATAATTTATATTTTAAAGTATATTAAAATAGAAAACAGTTGTTTTAAATTGCAATAATATTTCACAGTAATGCAGTTTTTTTCTGTATTTCTGATTAAATAAATTCAGACTAGATGAGCAGAACAGACTTATTTAGAAAAATAGAAAAAATTGTACCCATCCCAAACTTTTGAACAGCTATGTATATGGATATTGGGTTGAAGACGGGGTGGGTGGGTTGCATAAACACACAATCTTCCACTGACTACAATTTATAAATCTAAAAACTTTCATGTCTATGCACACTTTTAGAAAGAAATTTACTCAACGTTTTATATATATGAGACCCCATGTGATCACAGAGAAGCGAGTACATACTCCCTCCTTGCCAGATGGAAAGAAAAATAACATTTTACAATAAGGTTAAATAGTTAACAGTAGTTAACTGTATTAGTTAACATGAACTAAGCATGAACAATTCTTCTTTACAATCGGTTAGAAACTACTGTGAAAATCATCGGGTCAACTCCATCATCCACAACAATGACTCTCATTTTCTTCAAAATATGTAAATATGTTGTTTTCCTTACATTTTCCTTGAAATTGCACAAGGGTAGATCCACCAAATTGAACTCCTCTGGATATATCCTCCCTTTTAGAAAACAATTTAGCATTTCAGTTTAGTAACATGAGATGAATGTCTTTCTGTTCATTAGAGTTTTCTCACTCCAGGACTGCTTTGTTTTTACAACCTAATCCAGAAACTCTTCAAAGCTCTGATTTGTTAAATGATTCCAAATGAAGGATAGTAATTTGTTTGTGCTTATAGGCGGATTGTGGGTCATTTGCTTACAATAATTGCAAATAGGCTGGATATACCAATATTTACAGGTAGTTCTTAGATAATTGCAAACATTGTCCGAGCAGATTGCTTACAGTCTTCACTAAACACTAAAGACCTCATGTATAAATCATTGGGTAGACAAACAGTTCTGAGCATGCACACATTTCAAGGCTCATTTGGGGTTTACACAACGTTTATACACTGTGACAGTTTGTACTTGCATGCAGTATGAGTAATTAAATGGAATATTCCAGGTATGCAATGAACTGCAACAATTTACCACAATGTCTTCCATACATTTACATTAATGTAATTTGGCTAGGGAGGCAATTTCATCAAACATTTTAATTAAAATACAGTGAACTGAAAATACAACTTTAAGCTAACAAAAATATGTTCTAAAAAAAATTCTGACATTACTTATGAATGTTTTTGAAAAGTTCAAAACATACAGTTTTTATTTTGTATGTATTAAGAATGTTTATTCTTAGTTATGTAACATTACATTAGAGGATCAGCTGGATAAAATGGCGGCGTAGTTTGATTATCCTCACTCAGAATTGTTCGTTTGATTGGTTAATCTCCGTTGAAATGCTTTATTTTTGTTCAGTTTGTTCATAATAATTCCAAAATGTCTGCATCTAATACTTCCAAGAACAAGGGCAAATGGTCTGACATGGAAGACATTGCTGAAGCAGTGTTGGAGAGACAGCATGACTATCTTGAATCGCGTTTTCACAAACTGCAGCACATGAGTAAAGATTTGGAAGGGAAACTGGGTGCTATCCAGACCCACTTAATGACTTTATCTGAAAGCATTGGAACTATAAATACGGAGATGGAGAAAATACGATCAGATGTTAAAGGTAACTCAAAGTTGCTAGCTGCTCAAGATGCGACACTTCAACAGATGCAGCTTAAAGGGGGGGTGAAATGCTATTTCATGCATACTGAGTTTTTTTACACTGTTAAAGAGTTGGATTCCCATGCTAAACATGGACAAAGTTTCAAAAATTAAGTTGTACGTTTGAAGGAGTATTTCTGTTCCCAAAATACTCCTTGCGGTTTGTCACAAGTTTCGGAAAGTTTTTTTCGAGTATGGCTCTGTGTGACGTTAGATGAAGCGGAATTTCCTTATATGGGTCCTGACGCACTTCTGCCGGAAGAGCGCGCGCTCCCGTATAGCAGAGCACTGAGAGCACAACAGACTTCACTGATCAGAGCGAGAGCGTCGCGAAATGTCACAAAAGAAATGTGTTTTTGGTTGCCAGGGCAAGACAACCCTGCACAGATTACCAAAAGAGAAACAGCATTAAGGGACCAGTGGATGGAGTTTATTTTTACAGAGCATCAACGGAGTTGTGCAAGTGTTTGTGTTTGTTCCCTGCATTTCGAAGAAGCTTGTTTTACAAACAAGGCCCAGTTCGACGCCGGATTTGCACATCATTTATTTCTTAAGGATAATGCAGTCCCAACGAAAAAGGGTCATGATCGTGTGTTGGAAAACTGCTTCAAATATCTCCTCATCCACTCTACGCACTTCCACTCAGCCACAAACACTTACCTTCTGCTCTATTCTCCGCAGTTCCTGTGCCATCCTCTCCTGCTGCCTTCTCACCGCCATCATCCGGATTCCTCACCTCCTCACCACCATCTTGGATTGTCTTCTTCCCAGCATCATTGTCTCTTCTTGTTTGTTTGTTTATTTACTTTAATTAAAGATTGGCCATCTCCAGATTCCCGTAAGGCCCTATAGCGGTTTCTGGGGTTTGCCAATTTCTATCGGCGTTTCATTCACAATTTCAGCAAACTAGCCTCACCTCTGACAGCCTATGAGACCTCTCCCAGTACTCCGTTCAGGTGGTCGGACCCACCTGAGGCTGCGTTCGCTAACCTCAAGAGCCGCTTCATTTCGGTTCCCATCCTTGTGGCCCCTGATCCCACACGGCAGTTCGTGGTGGAGGTCGATGCATCAGAGGTGGGGGTAGGAGCAGTGTTGTCCCAACGTGCTGCTTCGGACGATAAGGTACATCCTTGCGCGTTTTTCTGTCATCGATTATCTCCTGCTGAACGTAATTATGACATTGGTAATAGAGAGTTGTTGGCCGTCAAATTAGGGTTAGAGGAGTGGCGTCACTGGCTGGAAGGTTCAGGGGTTCCTTTATTGTTTGGACCGATCATAAGAATTAAGAGTAAATTAGAGCTGCCAAAAGACTCAATTCCAGGCAGGCTCGGTGGGCACTTTTTTTCAGGTCGCTTTGAGTTTACTTTATCATACTGCCTAGGTTCCAAAAATATCAATCCTGATTCTTTATCACATCTGTCTGATCCCTCCGCCTGCCCGGTGGTCTCAGCACTCGTATGGGAGGTCGAGTCGAAGGTCAAGACGGCCCTAAAAGGGGTAACGCCTCCGTCCGGTTGTCCACCGACTCGCTTATTTGTGCCGGAGGAGTTAAGGTCCGAGGTTGTCCAATGGGGTCATTGTTCTAGTTTAGCTTGTCACCCAGGGATAAGTAGAACTAATGGGTTGGTTAGACAACGATTCTGGTGGCCACGTATGGCTCGTGATGTCCGCGATTTTGTTTTGGCTTGCTCAGTTTGCGCCAGTGGTAAGTAATCTAACCGAACTCCTGATGGGCTTCTTTAACCGCTGTCTGTCCCTTCAAGACCCTGGTCCCACATCGGTCTAGATTTTCTCACCGCCCTCCCGCCCTCTAATGGCATGATGGTCGTTTTGACCGTAGTGGACCGGTTCTCGAAGGCAGCACATTTCATTCCCTTGCCCAAATTACCTACAGCCAAGGAGACAGCGGTCACTGTCCTAGATCACGTCTTTCGGCTTCATGGCCTCCCAGTAGACGTGGTTTCTGACAGGGGATCTCAATTTATATCCAAATTTTGGAAAGAGTTTTGTAAATTGCTAGAAGCATCAGTTAACTTGTCTTCGGGTTATCATCCCCAAAGTAACGGACAGTCTAAGCGAGCCAACCAAGATTTAGAGAGGACGTAGCGATGTTTAGTCTCCAAGAATCCTTCTTCCGGGAGTCAGCAACTCTCTATGGTGGAGCCCACAATTCGTTGCCAGTGTCAGCTAAAGGCCTTTCTCCGTTTCAGTGCAGTTTAGGTTACCAGCCACCAGTTTTTCCCAGTTTGGAATCTGAAGTCGCGGTCCCCTCTGCTCACGCGTTTGTCCAGAGGTGCTACTGCACCGGGACCAGAGCCCGCGAGACTCTGCTCCAGGTGAGGGAGCACACTAAGGCCAAGGCCGATCGCCACTGGTCAAAGCCTCCCGTTTACGTCATGGGTCAAAAGGTGTGGCTTTCTACTAGTAACATTCCTCTGCATTCCATCTCTAATAAATTAGCTCCCAAATTTATTGGCCCGTTTACTATCACCAAGATCATTAGTCTGCCTTAAACTACCTCCAGCATATAGGAGCATACATCCCGCATTTCATGTGTCCAAAATTAAACCCATGTTTTATGCACATATTAATCCGCCTACTCTGGTTCCCCCGCAGCCGCATCTCGTAGATGGGTAACCGACTTATTCGGTAAATCGTATTCTGGACTCGAGACGGAGGGGACAAAGATTCCAGTACCTGGTGGACTGGGAAGGTTACGGTCCGGAGGAGAGGAGTTGGGTACCTGCTAGGGACATATTCGATCACTCCCTTATTGATGAATACAATCAGCAGGTAGGCCCTTCTGGGAGCTCTTGGGAGGGGGGGGATACTGTGTTTACACTTTGTGGTGAAGTCTGTGTGTTTCGCATCTGCACTGATTAGTTTGTGGGCGTCTCCGTTAATTGTCTAAAAAAAAAAAAAAAAAGCAAAGCATGGAGGCGACAGCAGCATGTAGCAACCAGGCGTATGATCATTTAAAAGAATTGTATGATGTTTATGACAAGGTTTATGAGAATGGGAGACAAAGCATTAAAGCAACAATGGGGAAATGCTGTCCTCTCAATGCTAATGTAAACCCTGGTTGGATAAGGATTCAAAATTGGATATGAAGATGAAATCTGACGCATAGCTTCATTGTTAAAACTGATAAAATAATTGCTTTCTCTGAATCTATATGGGCTGTGGCAATAATTTTGAAAAATAATAGCTCGCAGCAACATATGGAAAAAAGGAACTATGAACTAGTTCATTTTTGGAACTTAGTGAACTTAGTTCAAAATTTTGTAGTTTGAACTATGAACTGAACATGTAGAAAGTGAACTTTCCCAACACTGACTCTACGCACTTCAACTCTGCCACAAACACTTACCTTCTGCTCTATTCCCAGCAGTTCCTGTGCCATCCTCTCCTGCTGCCTTCTCACCGCCATCATCTGGATTCCTCACCTCCTCACCACCATCTTGGATTGTCGTCTTCTGAGCATCATTGTCTCTTCTTGTTTGCAATATGTATTGCAATATGTAATTACATCACCAAGACATTTTTTATTTTTTTGCATACAATATTGTGTTTAAATTTTTTAATGCACAAATCAAACCCACTTTATATTGTACGTGCATGTACTTACTCAGTCATTTGATACAACGCTCTTATTGTGCACATACATGTTTTTACATTGTACTCAAATTTAAAATATACCAGCATGTAATTACATCTGAAATTAATTTATGTCGTTAAATCTGTAAATACACTGTCGATAAAAATAACCTGTAAATAACCTGTCACTAAAATTTGCTGTATACAGCCTCAAGAGCAGCAAGTGATTTGCATTTCAACATAACACAGAAAATACATTGCACCAAACAATGAATTTAACCTAATATAAATTGAAACACATAAAACGTAACATTCATATGAATACACAACAAAATATGCATATTCTGGCTTCAACTTCAAACACGTACGTGCTCCAAAAGTGCAACCCACTTTTTTTTTCCACAAAAAACAGGAGGGTCAGACATTTTTACCTTGATGACAAAATGACAAGTCCATCAATCTTCCTTATCCAGGGAAAAGTGGAGGTTCGGTACAGCAATCAATAACGTCACAATTAGTCCCCTTTAGCAGCGAATCACAGGACCAGGCACAGCTGGACCAGAACTCTGTTTGGCCTGCGTCGTGCCAGCTGCCTGCCCTGACATTAGCCAGCTCCTCTTGGGATACACTGACATTTCCTCAAGCTCACGGAGGTAACGTGTGTGTGACAGTGAGTGTGTGTGGGCTGCTCACCTTGACTTAGTGACCTGGAACTGCATCCAAACCGTGGGACTCCCAAAGGCACTTGAGAGATCCACATGAAGGGCTGAAGTCGAGATGTCTGTCAGCACTCATCAGTGTAGCACTGAGCTAATGACAAGCAAAGAGACTCTGTGGCCCGGGATGCTTCGGGGAAACTGTGCAGTACGCATGACCTCAGCTCGGCCGCGATCTGAGCAGATTGCTAAGACTGACTAGCAAGTGGCTGGTGCACAAGAAAGCACTTTAATGGCGTCCCTTAATTTATCTAAAACTATTGTCCCTCTATATAAATGAAATATACACTCTTCCTTAAAGGGTTAGTTTAGGCAAAATGATGTCATCATTGTCTCACCCTCTTGTTGTTCCAAACCTGTATGAGCTTCTGTCTTCTGTTGAACACAAAATAAGATATTTTGAAAAATATTGGCAACTAAAAAAAGTTGTAATCTTCTATTTTATTTTATTCTTTTATTTTTTTAGTTTGAGTTATAATTTAATTTTAGATTACTAGTTTTAGTTTTTAATTAATGAATTTTTTCAGTTAGTTGCCTAGACAATATATATATATATATATATATATATATATATATATATTTATTTATTTATTTATTTATTTTTTTTTATATATTTTTTTAATTAACGTTTTAAGATCAAAATGAAAATGCACACCATACTGATCACACCCACAACCTAGAAAATAGAAAATGTGGTCCCCACAGTTGGATTAGTTCTCAATATTAGCTAACTTACTATTAACTATGACTTTTGTCTCAATAAACTCCAAATCTGATGCTTATTAATATTTAGTAAGGTAGTTGTACATTTAGGTATGAGGTAGGATTAAGGGACATATTCTCATACAGTATAAAACATTAATATGTGCTTTATAAGTACTAATAAACAACCAATATGATAGTAATATGCATATTAATAAGTAACTAGTTAATAGTGAGAACTGGTCCCTAAACTAAAGTTTTACCCATATTCTATCTTCCAAGAGGGAAAATTGTTTAACCACATGTATTTATATCACAACTTCAAATTAACAATAAGACGGCATTGCAGAGAGAGAGAGAAAAAAGGTTTCCTAAAATGACTTGCACACACCAGAATTGCAGTACGTTTACTAGCAAAACCAAAAGGTATATTTATAGGTCCATTTTGAATGTCATGCCTACAGATGCATTAGATATTGAAAGAAGAATCGTTCTATCATAACTGCCCTTAAAGACTGAGAGAACAGAGAGCCCCCATCTCTCCTCAAAACATAACAGATCAATAGTTATACTAATCGCATGTTTATGACGACAGATATATTGACCATCAGTGCACTACAGCTCATTATAACCATTCACATAATGACATAAAGAGCCTCATAACCTCACAAAAGCACAACACACCTCACCTTAATAGATACTAACATGCTCCTCTGTCCATTGTAATTTATTTCGTTATCCCCAGAGGAATGTGGGGTAATAACATCTCTATAATATCGTGCTCTTATGCTTGAGGATGTTCTCTTTTTGTCTGACAAATGGTGTTTATGTTGTATGTCTGGTGATAAGTCAAGCAGATGCATTACTAGCAGCTGGGAAACAACACTTAAGAAGAACTCAGTCATTTTGTTATCATTTATGCAGCGCAATTAAAGCTAAATCATTGGTGCTGTGAGAGGTTTTATTAACACTTTACAATAAGCTCTGCTTAGTTATTTTAGTAAATATGTTAACTGAAACAGTGAGCAATTCATTTGTAACTGTATCTCAACATTAAATACAACTATTCATTCCCATACAGCAAAAATATATTTAGATGTATTATGGTCGCATCTCCGTCATTTGAACCACATTAGTTCAGCAACATAGGGCCATTGTTAATGATGTCACAAGCATGTGGTGGAGGAATAACTTCTGCTATTTAACAGATTAGGCATCTCTAAGATGCTGCTGCATTGAATATGCCTGATGACTAATTTAATATTTTTTGTTCCCTTTATTCGATGTTTGATTCATCACAGGTTCCCTCTTGCGTCATACGTTCCCTTGGGTGTTTGTGCAAATGTGCACTCTTCAAAAACAGCACTTTTAGAGAATGCACAAAATACATAGATTAAAATGCCTTCATATTTAGCTTTTGGGAAATGCATGCCCTTTCAGCTGGCCTTATCCCATTCATGCACATGTACTCTGTCTTGCTCCTGACTTTCATTTCTCTTCTCTCCTGTGCGTACCTCCACCTCTCCAAACTCACCTCAACCTTTTCCCTACTCTCACTACAAATCGCAATATCATCCGTAAGCATCATAGTCCATGGGGGTTCCTGCCTGATCCCATCCGTCAGCCTGTCCTTCACCACTGAAAACAAGAAATGTCTATCCTTGATGCAATCCCACCCTTACTTTGTGTCATTCCTGCACTGTCAAACTGTCCTCATTCATATCCTGCACCACTCTCACAAACTTGTCTGCCGCTCCTGACTTCCTCATACAGTACCACAACTCTTCTTTTAGCACCCTGTCATACAAACAATCAATGTAACTCTTTCTGGCTTTCTATATACATCTCCAACAACACTCTCAGAGCAAACATTGCATCCATGGAGCTCTTTCCTGGCATCACCTCTCCTCTCCGCTACTCTTTCCCATAACTTCATGGTGTGGCTAATCAACTTTACGCCCCTGTAGTTACTGCAGCTCTGCGCATCTCCTTTGTTATTATATAGATCTGTACCAGTACACTTCTTCACTACTCTTTAGATTTTATTAAACAACGTTGTTGAAAACTTAATTTGCATCTCTCCTTAGCATTTCCATGCCTCCACTAGTATCTCATCTGGACCAACATCCTTTCCACTCTTCATCTTTTTCACAGCTGCCCTCACTTCATCCTCACTAATCCCCTGTACTTCACTATTTCCACTTCACCAAACCTTCTCTCTCTTTCATTTTCTACATTCATCAGTTCCTCAAAATACTCCATCTACCTTCTCAACACCATCTCTCTTACTTGTCAGCACATTTCCAATTGTATCTTTTATCACCTGAACTTGTAGCACGTTCTTGCATCCTCCTCCGATGCTCCTTACTCCCCATCCACTTGGTCTCTTAAACACACACAGTATGTCTACTGTTCTCCGTTCCATCATGTCAGCCGGTAATTGTTAATTAAAACTCCTTAAACATCTTTCCGGATGATGTCACAAATAATGTTTCAGCTCCTCGCCTCTATTCTGAATAAAACATACTGCGTTACACAGGAGCAATTCAAGTCACACTCGTGTTAAAGTAATGTACGTTCAGCTGGTCATGTTATCATCTCATCATGACAGCTACATGAGAAGAGACCAGCCTTATGTAGAGTAAAAAGGCTTTAATCAGACCACTCCATGTGAGTGCACTTCATTTAAACATATTCATCAGATGTATTATTCATTTCTTTTGGTGCAACACTTGCTCAAGTGGAAAAACGGTCATTTTTTGTGAATTAAGTCTTTCATTAATCACTAAAATCCCAGATCCACAAAATGTTTTCTAATAGGTTGATGTTTGCATATTCTCCACACTAAAAGTAAAGACTGTAAAAATGCTACAGTAAAAAACAATGATTTTTTTTACAGTAAGTTTCCAAACTATATATGGTGAATAACTGTAATTAAATTTAATGTAAGCTAATGTAAAATACTGTTAAAATTACAGTTTTTGGAAGTGAAAAAGAAAAAGTAATTTTATAATTTACAGTGGGATTTGTTTTTGTTTTATTGACACTCCCAGAATTCCCTGCAGGATTTTTCTTCTTAGTTTTTTTTTTTATTATGAGATGAGTACATTAGGGTTTTATCTTGCATTTAATGTTTAAATGTTTAAATTAAATGAATGTTTATTGTATTATTTCAGTTTCATGTGTGTTAGTATTTGTGTGAATGACACTGAGCCCACCTTCTAGAAGAGTTTCTGTACTCGATTTGTGGAAAAGCTGTTTGTGATGATGAGCTTTGAATATATTATGTAAATAATATATTGTAACACTTTAGTTTAGAGACCAATTCTAATTAGTTGCCCTTGCATATTACTAGCATATATGTTGTTTATTATTACTTATTATTACTAAAACACAATATATCATAATATCTTATTCTGCATGATCATATTTTAGATCCTTTAACACTATTCCATACCTAAACTAACAACTACCTTACTAATTATTAATAAGCAAAACTTTTGGAGTTTATTAATGAAAAAGTCATATAGTCAGAATGGGTCCCCAAAATAAATACATTTATGTTCATTTTATGTTTGAGTTAATATTGAGTGATGTACATTTTAGACAAAATATTGTCAAAATGGAATGTTTTCAGAATCAGAAACAGCTTTATTGCCAGATATATTTGTGCACACTGTAAATTGGTTGTGACAAAAGCTTCCACAGCTCAAACAGAATGACAGTGACAAGACACAGTTAATAAAAATAAAATAGGAAATAGCAATATACAACAAACCTTTGAAGAGAAACACAATATATGACTTCCCCAACTCAATCCGAGCAGCTGAGTCTTTAGCCATCTTCAAGAATCGGCTTAAAACACATCTCTTCCATCTTTATTTGACCCTCTATCTTTAGCAATTACTATTCTAATTCTATTCTCAAAATATATATATTTTTGTATATCTATTTTCTTTTTATTTATTATACAATTATAAAAAAGACCGCTAACACTAGCTTGCTCTATTCTTTTTCTATTCTATCTGTTTTCGTTTTATTTATTATATTATTTAAAAGCCCTTGCTACGTGTACTGTGTTAACCTATCTGAGACTTGTTATAGCACTTATATATCATTGCTCTTTTTGTTGTTTTTGATTACTTCCATTGTCCTCATCTGTAAGTCACTTTGGATAAAAGCGTCTGCTAAATGAATAAATGTAATGTTATGTAAAATTTATAAATGGTGTGTTTTTTAGATATTTATTGCCAAGTTAACTTTTCTGTTCTGTTTCTGTTTCCGTTTTGCCAACGGTTGTATCAGATCAGCATGGTAATGCATGATTCAGCATTATTGAACAAAATAAGTGAATCATTGATTCAGTAAGCCATTCATATAGACAGCTGATAAATTTAAAATTGCATACTATTCAAATACATCACTTGGATGTAGTTTCATATTTAAAGTATGATTTCAGAGTTCAATATTCATTCTATTTTATATTAAAACATTAATCTCCTAACATTATTTGTACAATTTTAGCTGTAGTGTTAATGTATTCATAGCATCTCTGAGCTGCATCTCTGAGTCTGTGTAAACACATCTAAATGGTACTTTATGAATAGTCAAATATGAATTAACATGAAAGATGAAATACATTTAATAAGGTTAGAAAATTTGCCCTTGTAAAGTTTTTTTTTGTTTGTTTTTTTTATGTCTCTGAAAACCAATTTAAGGAGGAAAATATGGAAATGTTTCTTTTTTGTGACCTTACACTGATGTCATAAAAAAAACATGGCCACCCTTCTACAGACAGATTGCTGAATGCTCCATAATTAAAGTGTCCAGCACATCTCAAAACAATTTGTTACTCAGGAAACTCAGTGTGTACCGGGTTGTACTTCTTCTATCTTGCCTGATTGTATTGGTGTTCCTCAGGGGTCAGTCCATGGACCCATTTTATTTTCTTCATATTTAAATAAAATACGCGATAGAAACAATTATAATGCTAGGTATCATCTTTATGCTGTTATGTATTATTGCACATCATCAGCATCACAAGCCCTTCAGTACCTGCAGTCAGCATTTGATATTAAACACTCTTGTTTGGGCCAACTTAAACTGGATTTAAATATTGATAAAACTAAATTAATTATATTTTTGAAAGCTCTAGCTTTGAAACCTTCTGTTAATACATTCCTCCAAAGAACAGAAATTGAATGTTTCTAGTTAAATATCTGGGCGTTATTTTTGTTTGTTAGTTCTCTTTTAAGCTTCATATTGATAAATAAATCTCTAAACTCAAGCTCGAATTACGGTTTTATTTGAGAAATAGAACTTTATTTTGACTGCAACCTTTTTTACCATTATTGGATTATGGAGATTTGCTTTATATGAATGCTTAGCATCTCTGTCCATGCAGAGAAGTTTTAGCTGGTATTGTTTTATTTACAAGTCCATCCATGGTTTAACTCCTTCCTACTTGTCTCTCAGCTTATTCAGTACAAGTGTATCCTATAATCTTAAATCGAATGACATGTTATATATATTTACACATATGTTATGACTCATAATTGTTTTAAGTTATATGTTGTATACTCTTGTAAAAGAGATTTGGTCACACTTTATTTTAGGGTCCAATTCTCACTATTAACTAATCATGAACTATGACTTTTGCCTCAATTAGCTCCTTATTTGCAGCTTATTAATAGTTTATAAGGTAGTTGTTAAGTTTAGGGTATTGGGTAGGATTATGGATGTCATGCATTATATGTACTTTATAAGCACTAATAAACAGCCAATATGTTAATAATAGACATGCTAATAAGCAACTAGTTATTAGTGTGAATTGGACCCTATACTCAAGTGTTACCAAAGATTTTAATCTCAAATTTTTTTTTACCAGGTTAAATAAAAGAAAGAAAATAAATGCACCATTGCACAATTTTTTCAGTGAGCGTGCATTTCTGAAAGATCTGGTGCTTTGCAGTACTTCATTAGCCTGTTTTGTCACTTAAATGACATTCATTGTCACCTTTACATGTTCAAGTTGGTTAAATCATTGACTTTGAGAAATGAGCCTAACATAAATCAAGGCAAGAAGACAACTATTTTGTGTTGACTAAACGTAATGCCCGTTGAGACCTGGAAACTTGAGGCGGAGTGCAAAGTTTTCTAAAATAAACATCATTTGTCAAGTTTCAGTAGCTTGCCACTTTGGGGACAGATGTAAATGGATGAAATAGAAGTTGCTCAAGGCGTGTAAAGTGAGAGCTGATCAAAATCAAATGGCAGACTATAAAGTTGACCTGAGATGTCCTCATATTCAAACTCCAGAAAGATCCATCAGGCCTTTGGCAAGCATCCATCACTGACATACTGTCATCTCAGCATTTAGCCTCCAACCATAGATCCTCATACTTACAAACAATGAAATCAATGAGGAGAGGAGATTTCTCTGCCCAAGGCTTTGAACACCCCTCCTATTACTCCTGCCAAGAGCCCACACATAATTGGCAGTGTATTAACAAGTAAATTACATTAATTAGTGGGTACAAATGGATGAGGAATGGTGAGGGATGCTGGCCTCATTTGAATTTCTTCAGTCTGGTAGTATAATGGAAGTAAATTAGATGACAGATTTTCACATCTTCACATTTACGCTGCAAATAATGGCATGCAAAACAGCCTAGTCTAAGCTCAGACTTAACAGATCAATGAGAAGTTTACAACGAGTGTTGAATATGTAATCCTAAATAATAATGGTACGGCTAAGAGGAAACACGAAGAGCAGTGTTTTAATACAGCAATCCAGTCTTTAACATTAAATTCAATGTATATTGCTATTCGCAACCCAATTTATGCCAGCATATTCAGTGTATATGTGTGTGTGTGTGTGTTTATTTATTTATAAATAGGTCTATGTTTTAGGCCTTTTATTTACCTTCTTATTTTATGTAAGTTATTTTAGTGCCATAAGTTAAACTTTGGGGGCTAGCTGAAATAAAAATACAACAATTTCAGGTAACGTTTTTTTATTATTATTATTTAATTTAATTTAATTTCATACCAGGAACATTAGTCAATGTTCAGTTTTTTTTTTACTTGATTGCCACAGAAAACTCAACATGCAAACTGTACCATTATGATGACCATTTTGTTACCCGAAAAACTATATTAAACATGACAAAATTCCTGAGAAAACACACACACACTAACACACACACACACAAACCCAAAAGTGAATAATGTGGGCGAAAAAAACTTGAAAACCTTGAAAACAAAACCACATGCAGGGTCACTTAGAGAAACACAGTTCTTGAGTGCTGAGCAAGTCACACTGAATTCTGTTAGGATATGAGTTTGTAACTCATTTTAATTTCACAAATATTTATGTTATGATAATTTGATCTACCAGTAACAGAGCAATACTCAAGGCATTTTACCATCTTTCACTCTATTCTGCATATATCCTCCCAAACTCAGTGTCAGTAGTGTGGACTGTGACTCCATGATAAAGATGCATGTAGTTTTCGCTATATGAAGATGTGATTGCATTCACACCAGCACACTGCAATGGGGATGCTGACGTGGCCATTTGAACTAGGCCATTCAGCTCTCGCACATTAGTTATACACACAAGCGCACAGTGATGGATGAAATGTTTGCACTCAAGAAATACATCACGAGAAGCATTTTGCCTTAAAGCTTTAGCTGCAGGAGTAAAGAAGAAGGAGCGGCTGCTGTTAAATGAGAGGTTAGTGGTTGTAATACAGCCATTTGTCCTGTTGTGGTTTATCACAGATAACTAATAAGGCATGTTAGGACAGAGTTTTATCTTTACACAGCTCAACTGTGACTGTAGCAATAAAACTCCTCCAGTCTGTAATATTGTATTGATATACAGATTATTCTGTTGACTTGTAACAAATACATTATTACAGTGCATGTCAACCAAAATCATGCCTTAACCCTTAATCTGGGAACTGTGTGGAATATTTATTTAATGAAGTAGCAATATGCTATAAGAAAACACATTAATTACTGATGATAATCAGGGTAAATAATTATTTCACCATGTCAAATCTTTCATAAGTTGAACTATAGAGTTAATGTAAAGTGCAAGTGCAAACTGACAAGAATACAAGAATAAATATAATGTAAATATACATGTTAATATATTTTAGTATATTTTCAAAAATACGTCTTAAGAATATAAATATATTTCTTTAAGCATTTAACAATATGTTTTGCCCTCCATATATTTCAATGCAAGAAAATACATTCACATCAGCGTAATTATAATTAGCTAAAACTAAAATAATTAAAACTAATTGTTACTTGAAATAAAATAAATGTTAACTGAAATAATGTGTGTGTGTGTAACTCAACTAAATAACTCAATAACTCAAACTAAATTCTAGAAAAATACTAATAAAAACCTTTATAGACATATTTAAATACAACAAAAACTGCTGAAAATCCAAAACACACATAACAAAATTACTAAAACTGTAATTTAAATTAACATAAACATTAATATTATTTTTTTAAACATTATAAAAACAACTATTAATAGTATCTCACTAATACTAAATGAAACTAAATATGTCACATTTGAATAAAAACTTTTCTATAACACATATAACATGTAATAAATGTAGGCTATACTATAAATGTATTTGCCACTGAAATACATTTTGAAATGTATTTTGCTGTATGAAACTAAATATATTAATCAGTTTACAAATATATATTTGATCAAGGTTTCTGTTTACAACATATATTTAGCATATCTTTGCATTTTTTGTGCATGGGTCAGATATTATACACCTGGGGTGTGTTTTCCAAAAGCATAACCTGTTAGAAACTTAGTTGGCAATGGGAAATTGTATTGCAACCAGCTTAGTTAGCAACTATGGTTTTGGGAAACGCTCCCCTGGTTGGGTAGAACAATGTAGTTTTGACTAAAGTAACAATTTAAAACACATATGCTAGTGTTTTATTTTTTCTTTGCCACTTAGCACGTCAGTCTCACAGGAATACAGTCTTCTTTGATATATATATATAGAGCACATGTGTCGCAGCCCGCCCACCAACAGCTCAAACGTTGTAACTTGTTTTACTTCTACATCAGTTGTAATGTTTTAAATCAGGTTTCACTTGTTTATTGTAAGTCCATCTGTTTGTCAGCGTGCCATCATCACTGCGAAACCCATTAGACGGCGTGCAGGTACGGGTGTTAATGAAGTGTCAGAGTCTCTCTCCTTGTTAGCGTGCTTAAACTCCACTGCATCCTAATCTGGTGTGAGTCGCTGCACGGGAAAGGGGAAGCGATCGTCAGCGAGCGTGTTCTTGCATGTCCCTTCCTCAGGATAAAGATGAGGTGTTACAGATTCCCGGGGAAAAAAAGAGAACTTGTTAAAGACTTGTAATTGTTTCTACATTATACAAACCTACTGCATATGCTTGTTTCAAAGGTATTGTTCAGCCCAAAATGGAGATTATTAGAAATAAGTTAATGCATGCTCTTATTTACATGAAGTAAACATAATTTTATTATTGTATAATTTTATTGTATTCCTGTTGCTGCCTTAATAATGACCCATTTCACATGTTTACATGCTTTTCTTCCCTTTTTTATTTTTGTTCTTAACAGTTCCCACTCGCTGTGGTGGAGAAGTTATGAAACATTAATCTTGTAAACACCTTCCAACATTTCAATAATAAATATGCATGCATTTTACAGCAAAGTGCAACAGTTACAGTACGGTGTTCGGCAGTGGTAAATCGCGTTGAATTGATTTCTTCTTGTAAACTCAGAGATGTGAATTTAGATGTTAATCATATTACTGCACAGCCATAGTGTTTGTCAAGAAGCAGTAGGTAATTTGGCCGGGGATTTTTACCTGGGTAGTGGGAGAAAAACACTGACATTCTGGATTCGGATGGCAATAAAAACACAGACTAACCTCTGTAAATGTTGAAAATTGCTTGCATCCCCCTGAGGAAAACCATTACCATCTGAATTGGGCCTAATACTGTGTTTCACACATTCACACAGCAGTCGATTTGCTTTGAGTCCTATGAGTAGTGCATGTGCAAAAAAAAAAAAAATGTGTAATGTATATTTTTATATGTTTCCAGTTTGTCAGATATGAAGTTATATTTTTTGTAACTGTAAAGGCCCTTTTCACACCAAGTGTTTGGAAGGATGTGCTTCTGCGTCAGTGAATAAATTGGAAAACAAAGTCACCTGCACAACTTATTTGAAAAAGAAACTTGTACTTGTAATGTGTTACCCCCAACACTGATCAGATTTATTAAGTGTAATGCAATATTTCATACTCTGAGCAGGATATTTCACAGCTTTTTCACACATTCTTGAAACAGGCAGATTGTGTAGTTCTTCTTTAAGAAGATGATGGCCAGATGGAAAGTTTAAGTGTAATCTGAGATGGTCATCTGTGTGGTGTCAGACGTTTGCAGAAGGTCAGAACATCAAGTACTGTACAGTTCGCCTCATGTGCATCAAGCTCTTTTATCTTAAAAAAAAAATCAAATAAAATCGAGGAATTGATTCCACATTATAAAGTTTCTCTCACTGATCTAATGAACTCAACCGAAGCCATTTTAGCTGAAATGAAGCATTAAAAACAAGCCAATATGTGCTATATTAACTGATAAAAGGTAATATTCAAGGAAATCACAAAATCATGTTTGGCTAATGTTGCTGTTAGACTTAAAAAAAACCCGCTCTGTTTTGATTTCATCCATTTGATTTATCTGGTAAAACGAGTCTGCTAAAGGGCTTCCAGAGAGATTGGACCTTGTAGAAATAACTTAATGATTAATATCCTTTACTGAGCACCAGACAGAGCATCAGTGGATGAGTGGTGCATAATGAGAGCCTCATCAGTTAAAGCAGTGTCTCTGCACATTCACATCACTGCATTTATTGTTTCATGAAAACTGTAATGCATACACATGTCTATATATTTATTGCCATTGTGCCTATTGTTGCATGTTAAGCAGATGTGAAATATGACCTAGTTCCTCATCCGTACAGATGAATAAAAGTCATTTCTGAAGGCTTTTTCTAAACCGTCATCAGACTTTATAAATCTGTGCGACTCATGCATGCTCAGAGTAATGAATAGCGTCTCTATTCATCTACTTATTTTTGCTGCTCCTAAAAGCAACCACTACATTAACGAAAAAAACATTTATTTACAAATGTCAATATACAAGAAACAGCATTATTAACATTTACTTAAATGCCTTAAATGTCACAACAGACTATTCACTCTTTGTGGATAGTACAGTTGTGCTTTTACAACTTTTATTAGCTTAAGTATTAAAATGGTCCAAAATTGATATATATTTGAGTGTTTATACATAGATAATTGATGTTGCAGCTTTTAGCGCTGAGCTAAAGATAGATTTAACATTTAAAATAGATTTTCTAGTTCTTGGTTGGCATACAACATATTTCATAAATAACAACTGTTAATCAAATAGTAGTAAGTTTACTAATATAGTGCATTTATGCAGTACATTTGAAGATGTTTATTGTGTCTGCTTCCATACATGTAACATGTTTTCAAAACACATGTTTATAGGCTGTTCCAGTTTTTAAATTCAGGATCTCAGAGACTCTTTTTCCTAATTTTTCTTAAAAGTGTCACTGTGGTCAAAGTTGCTAAAAGCAATGATTAGTTTTTGAAAGGATATGGGTCATGTGAGCACTCCTAAAAGTCGCTATTTATTTGCATAAAGTGACCCTTTCCTCAGCTTCGCCGGAGACGCTGATATCTAGTCTTCAGGTTTTGCTGTTGTTTGCTTCCGTGGAAATGAAAATAAATGAGATGACTGACACTGTGAGTGTATAATAGCACTGTTTCATGCTTGCTTTTGGGATTTTTGGGGAAAATAGTTTAGTTAACTATTAACTAGTTGCTTATTATCATGCCTATTACTAGTTTATTGGCTGTTTATTAGTACTTATAATGCACTTATTAATGTCTCATTCCGCATGAGCATATTTTAGATCCCTTAATTCACCCAAATACCTTACTAACTATTAATAAACAACAAATTAAGAGTTTACTGAGGGAAACCCTTAATAGTTAGTTAAAATAAGAACTGAATCGTAACTCACTTGAGTCAATGAAAATATAAATAATTTATGAATAATGCCAGTTTTGCTGAAACTAAATGAACACAGGCACACATTAAGCATCAGTCAGATATTAATTTATCAGTAAATGGGCCTTTAGTTTAACCTTACTGTCCCTAATTAAAAGGGAAAGTTTTAAATGGTGGTTCTTTAAGAAAAGGATATTTTAAAAAATATTATCAGGCGCACAAGCACTGAAGCTATTGAAAAGATCCTTACAGCCTCCAACAGCAAAAGAAATCAATCTTAGCTGTAATAATAACTTTTATAACTCACATTTGTCAAGCTGCCAGACATGTTTGAATATATTGCTGTCCATTTAAAATGAAGAGACAGTATTTTACAATATCTCTTTTAATATAAAATATAGTTCTATAAACACATTTATTATTACTAAAAACACTAACTTGCTAGATTGCAAGCACATTAGTAAGCATACATAAAGCACACTCGCATATAACCTGACAGCGTCTCACACGCAACCACAGCTTAAAAATGATTTCATTTAGTTTCTAACAAAGTAATGTGACAATGTGTTCTCTGATGATTGTTTCATTTCAGTATTTTATATTACAATTTGTACGAATATAGTATGTGATTAAAATATTTGTTTTGCATTGCTCATTGTGCACTAATCAACATTAACCTGAAGCAGTTTTGTATCATTTTGAGTGAATAATGAGGGTGTGTGTGTGTGTGTGTGTGTGTGTGTGTGTGTGTGTGTGTGTGTGAGAGAGAGAGAGAGAGAGTGTGTGAGTGTGTGTGTGTGTGTGTGTGTGTGTGTGTGTGTGTGTGTGTGTGTGTGTGTGTGTGTGTGTGTGTGTGAGAGAGAGAGAGTGAGTGAGTGTGTGTGTGTGTGGGGGGGGGTGAGAGTGAGTGAGTGTGTGTGTGAGAGAGAGAGAGAGAGAGAGAGTGAGAGAGAGAGAGAGAGTGTGTGTGTGTGTGTGTGTTTGTGTATGTTTGTGAGAGAGAGTGAGAGAGTGTGTGTGTGTTTGTGTGTGTGTGTGTGTGTGTGAGAGAGAGAGAGAGAGAGAGAGAGTTAGAGAGAGAGAGAGTGTATGTGTGTGTGAGAGTGAGAGAGGGAGAGAGAGAGAGAGAGAGAGTGTGTGTGTGTGTGTGTGTGTGTGAGTGAGAGAGGGAGAGTGAGAGAGAGTGTATGTGTGTGTGTGTTTTATCTAACTTGTTTAAAACATTGATTAATCATTACATTGAGAAAAAAGAAAAAAGTTTTTTTAAAAATCAGTGGGTTTTCTGAGTTGGTAAAATATAACAAATTGATAATAATAAAATAAAAAATAAATATAAATATAAAAATAATTTATACACTTAAACACTAAAAATAGAAATGTTTAATGTGTTAACCTGCATGTCAATGTGATTAGTAACTGACATCAGAGGACTATAAACATGCAAATCATGAAATAATTGGAATATTAACTTCCTCAGTTATTTCCAATAAATATGTATTTTAAAGGGTTTGACTGACAAAAAAAAAAAAAAAAAAAAAAAAAAAAAAAAAAAAGATTTGTGGGAAAACCCTGCCTTTTAATGAACAAATATTAATAAAAATGAAAACAGCAGTGACATTTCATGCCCAAAGAAATATTATTGTCCTGCAGTATCAACACTTCCTGCAGGACTCTGGATATGATGATGCCATTATGTTTCTCACATCACCAGTGTTTAGTAACTAAGCAGAATTATTTGTGTCAGTTTTTGGTTTGCATATTTATTTAGATGACACTTGTGAACATAGTTAAAAATTCTTAATTAATTTTTCGACTTCTCTTTCAGTTGAACAGCGAGACTGAGTGATTTCTTTTTGAAGTCACGTGTTACTTTCAACATCAGGATGTTTCTGCAACTGGTTTAATCAAACCCTATAAGTGAAATATAAAATTTCCACAATACAATAATTTAAATTGTACATATGTACTACATTGTCACCACACATTTAGCTTCTTTTTTCAAAAATACTGTATAACATATTTTGTTATTTATACTTGTTTGCACACTGGCATTATCAGCAGTATTAATATTTTAGCTAGCATATATTTAATATTTTGAAACGTTTGCTGACTTGTAGATCAATACATATTTATGTCTGCATCTACTGACCAATGTTGTTAGATGATGACTCATAATAATTAATAAAAGTCTCCCATTTACAGTATAATCTGCTCTTTTAAGTCTAACCATTGGAAAGTCCACTGGAGAAAGGTTCTTCTAGTTGCTCAAAACAGCTTTCACCTTTCAGTCTGTCAGTAAGCTGATTTCTAGCTAGATTTGAACTGGATTGAGTGCTGTCCTCCTTCAAAAATCAACAGAGACCAATAAGCAGTAATGGTCAAAATAATCATGAAATGGCCAATCTCACAATTGCTGGGTTGCTCAATCACCCTGATTACTGGTGTGGTCCACTTTTCTGTTGCCAGGTATGTGCAGTAAACATCACTTCAATTTGTCAGGATAAAATCTAGTTAATGAAAGTCAAAGTGACATGTGGCCAAGAATGCTGTTCCACACTCAGAATTTGTGCCCTGCATTTCACCCATCCAAGAACACACACACACACACACACACACACACCAGCAGCGAGTAGTGAACACAAACACACACCAAGAGCAACGGCCATATTGCCATATTGCTGTGGCACCCATGGAGCAGTTAAAGGTTTGGTACTTGCTCAAGTGTCTCACCTCAGTCATGAAAGGTGCACGAAAGCACTGGTCATTCACTCCCCACTCCTACAATCCCTGCCGAGACTTAAACCTTTGGGTTACAAGTCCAACTCTCTAACCATTAGGCCATGACAACCCCTCTCGGTTGTTTTATGCTCTCAGAAAAAGAGTGAAAATTCAGCATGTTGCAATCGTTCAACAAATCACAGGAGAGTTAAGGGTGATGTAAAGCTTTTTAAGGCAGCATTTGTTAACGTGCTTGTGATTTGAGCTTTATGGCAGACTGTGTTTGGGTCTGTTCCTCACGCCGAGCAATAGTTTGGTCTAAGAAGAATTGGAATAGTGCTACAGTGTTTTATATTGTTTTATATTGATATATGATTAGGTTCAGGCTTTAAGGGTCATACATTGAAAATCATCTTAATAGTAATGCTAAAAACGCTTCAGTTATTACTTTAAACCTAAACTAATTGTGTATTTTCCCTGAAAAGGAAGAAGCTGAATTTAAGAACACTAATCACACAAATGATGACTATATATATATATATATACAATAAAAAACACTACACAGAGCCCAAAAATCCATTAATTATTCATTCTGAAATTCTGAATCTTTTTTCATCACGACCAAAACCACACATTTTTCAAGTGCATCTATGGTGATCAAATTCAGCTGCTCACCACCAAGCTTGAAATTGTAAGTTCTTGCGGTTTAATATTTTAAATTACTCCTACTAAATTACCTAGAAGTTGACTTTTTAATTTTTATTTTGAAGATTGATTGAACTATCCAGTGTACAAGTTTTTACAGTGATATTAACACCTCAAAACTACATGGCGGTAAACAATATGTACTTTCAGGAGTAAATCTGACCTGGAAATAATCTTCTCTGACTCACTTGTCAGTGTATAATCAGCCAGATGTTTGTTCTTCAGATCCCTTCCCATGTGTAACTCTCCCAGCGGCGAGGGCATGTGCTCAACATTACAGCTGTGAAGCAAAAGACACAGACATGCTGTATTTGATGTGACCCCTTAATAACACAAACCCTATCCCTCTGGCATGATTGAGTAGGACAAACTTTATCTCCATCAGTCAATATCATACACCCACTGTTGCTAAACGATTAGCCCTTTCTCTTGGAGATGCTTGTCAAATTGAATGAGTGGCGAACTATTGATTAGGTGATAACGGTGGTAAGTAAACAGAAGGCATGGCAATGTTGAGGGTGGGTGCTCTTCAGGGCCAAATAAGGTTATTAGAGGTCATTGCAACAAGTCAATAGCAAACTATACTGTAGATTGTCCTTGGCTATGCTCAACTTACTCTGCCGCCTCTGCAGTGCTCTTTGATAGGTGCAGCAAAATAACTAAATGTCCTAACCAGGGACAACTGTGTTTTAAGGTGTATGACAAGGTCTTCTGGCTGTTCTGTTGGCCGGCACCCATCTGTGGTGGACAGATGATAGTTCTGCTCCATAAGGAAAGAGCAAAGTGCATTTCCCCCAAGAGAACTTCACTCCTATATTGTAATATTCTTTGTGCAGCAATGAAAAAAAAAGTTCCTTAATAATATATATATTTTTTTTTTTTTCACATTCACTAACTTAGCTCTTTTTTACCAACATCTCTGTCTTGATCATTACTACCAAAAATTCATGTTTTCATGATTTTAACACTTTAAACACCAGTTTATTTTCATAATTCCACTGTTATATCAGTTATTTAGCTTATACTAAATGCTAAGCAGTGTGTGTGTGTGTGTGTGTGTGTGAGAGAGAGAGAGAGAGAGAGAGAGAGAGAGAGAGAGAGATTAATGCAGTCTTGGATATGTCAATGATTAACAAATACATTAAAACAAAATCAAAAATAACAAATAATTTGTGTGCATATATATATATATACACACATTTATAATATTTAATTATTACAGATATGTTAATGATTACCTTAAACATTCATTTTGTTTATTTTTGTGCAATGTCAGATAAAAAATAAAATTAAATAAAAAAATTGTTTTTAAAATGTAACAAACATGTTGAAACCTTGTCATATTAGCTTATGATTTACTCACCCTCAAGGCGTCCTAGGTGTGGATGACCTTCTTCTTTCAGATGAATCCAATCAGCGCCGCCGCTCCCACCACGCACATCACGCACTGTGCGTAGGGCACCAAGTGCTGAGGGGGCACCAAAAATAGCCTAATTAATTTTTTTATTTTTTTTTAAATGCTGGTATTATTTCATTAGCCTATAGAAATATTAGCCACATTTTAGCCATGTATATGTAACAAAAAAGGAGGAATAAGAAAGATATTTAATAATTGCTCTAGTCTAGTCTAGAAAGTTAGCCCCCCCCAAAAAATCCATCCATAATAAAAAGTAGCTCACACAGCTCCGGGGGTTGAATAAAGGCCTTCTGTAGCTAATCAATGCATTTTTGTTAGAAAATTTGGATATAAGCCAAGAGGAGACTGATTTTCCTTTGCTAAAGTAAGGAAACTTTGCTCTTTGAGACTAGCATATTCTCACCAGACCTTATGCTACCCCTACGGCATCGGCCAGAATTAATGTGCGTACAATATTTAGCAAAAGCTAGATTGTGGTATATAAAGTTTTAAATATGGATATGTTTCTTACAAAAATGCATCAATTCATTACAGAAGGCCTATTTCTATTTGATACTTATACATTTTGCTGCACAAGAGCGAATCACATGACATGGATATGGAATATGGGGAAAAGCTGTTTTTAAATGTGCTTTTTAAATGTGTAGTTGAAGAAACAAAGTGTGTTAATAGACTTCTGCTGCCAATTGGATCCAAGCCTCTACTGTCTCTACATTTTTAATTATAGTGACTAGCAACATAATCAACAGACAGAGACGGATATTCTCTAATAACTTGAGAAATTATTAGTATATGGATCCTTTAAAAAGACCACTGAACACTGGCGAAAAGTCAAGATAAATAGTATTCTTGTATTATTTATTGGAGTTTATAATGTTGCAAAATAAACACTTTGAAAAATTATATAGTGTGAGAATCACATGGTCCATTTTTTTTCTTGTATCATTTCCGGGTATGCAAATGTTAGTGCAAAAACCTGAAGAGAGTATCAGCTTCCAGTGTATATTATATTATATATTCTTTTGAAAATTTATAAAAGAGCATAAAGCAATCGAAAATGAATAGGGTGCGGCTCAAATCGTCTGATCTTGGATGAATTGGGTGAGAAATCTTCAAGTTGATTGACTGATTGCGGACGCTGCTACCTTGCATGTTTATTCCCATAAGATTGACAGGATTGGAATATAACCAAAGCTGTGTATATGACTTTTTGAATGCCAGAGCAACACAAACAGCTTGCCAGTTGGCATGTCTGGCCCCGGCCCCAGCAATGGCTCTAATAATGGAAATGCATTGGCTTCCATGCAAGGCCATTCGTTTTCATTAATGACTATCTCTTACATCAGCTCAGTAAGTCATCCTCTCCTCCACGACAAGTTGTGAAGAACATAAAGAGGGAAAAAAGAAATGAAGCCGATTCCTTCATGTGTGATATCAACCCCCATTCACACATTTGCCATTTCCTACCTCGCCTCCGTATTTATCTTAATCATAAAACAGGAAGTTTAATTGCATTTTTGGGTCATCCAGATGGTACCTTTGTGAGGAGATTAATTACTCTGTTGGGCAACATTAATAAAACAAATATTTGCAGGGAAATGTAATTGTGTATCCTGGCATGGACCGTGTAAAAAGGTGAGACGTGTGGAGTCAAGCTGAATTCCCTGCAGTGGTGAAACAGGGAGGGAAGAATGGACAGAGAGACAAATGAGCAGTCGTGCACTTGTCAGTGTGCAGAGCAGTGCTACCTAGCATACTAAATGAGGAGCCAGCCTTACTGTATCTCAGTGAGCTATTTCCACTGATAAACTCTCACATGTGGCTTAATGTGACGTGACAGAGCACTGAATGTGAAGATGCAGCATTGTTGTGTGGCAGAAAGGTCACCATGCTATAAAACCTGGCAGAGACAATAAAACATTTGACATTTATGATACAAACAAGTTTTTTCAGCCATGGGAACTTTTGCTTAGACAGGTTTGGGGAACATTATTATCAAATTTTGTATTGTGTTGTTATAAGAGCTGGGAAAATTACTTACATTTTTTGTCTTTTACTGATTACAGGAAGTGACATTACATCTTCCAGGTCTGAAATATTATTGTCCTGCAGAATCAACACTTCCTGAAGGTCTCTGGATATGATGATGACATTATGTTTCTCAGCTACATCACCAGTGTTTAGTAACTTAAACACAATTATTTGGTTCAGTGATTGGTTTGCATATTTATTTATGATATTTGTGAAATTAGATTAAGTTTGATTATAATGATTAGATTCTGCATTCTTTAAGTGCATTCACAGGATTGTTGAAATGCTTCCCTTATATTATTTAAATGATTAGTCAGGAGGCAAATTACACAGCAGCCTTTATGGTTAGAGAACCGTAGGTGAGAAAACACTTTTGTCCATTGTTGGAAATTAGTTTAATGATGCTATGGCATGACATGGCATACATAAAATGTATGTAAGCCAAGATTTAAAAAAAGATCTTTAGAATATTATGTTTAGGTTAGGGTTAGGGTTAGGGTTAGTGTTAGGGTTAGGGTTAGGGCTGTAGTCACAAATGAATTTGCAATGAGTTAATTAAATACACTGCTGTACAATAATCAATCATTTGTAATTATACTTTTTTGTTGTTAATACTGTGGTTATTTTAACAGTTTACTTCATACTTTCGGTTTCATACTTCACATTTATCATTCAATGGAACTATGTGTATACTTTAGACACTTACAGTTCTGCTCCATCCATGCAGTAAATACGCAGCTTTCGACTGCTCAGGTAACGCCGTCGGTAAGATGCAAAGAGCCATTGAAAAACTACAGAAAAGTAAAACTACTTCACTTTAGTATTACTGGCCACAAGTCCTGGGGAGAGATCACACATCAGCTGCGCCAGAGACGTTATTCATTTGATTCATTTAAATTGTTTACTGTCTGAGATCGGCTTTTCATGATTAAAGAATCATGTTTCGTGATTGATGCACTGCATCATCAGGGTTTGTAATCGATGCATCGATAAAACGAATGAATCATTACACGCCTACTATTTTGAATTATGATTATATCTGTATATGATGTGTTATCGAGCAAAGCGTTGCACCATTTTGAGTGTATCATCCAGTATTTTTATCTTTAATTCTGGGTATACGTTACACAGATTTCAAAGTCATTGGATCCCTGTTCCTTACACACTCGACTGATTGTATGACAGATCGACGACTGGGAGTCACACACCCTTGTGTAAAAGTTTAATTTAGCATATTTTATAAAGTGGACTTATTACACTAATAATATAGCTACTTTAAAAGAATACACTTAATTGTGAATTAATTGATGAATACATAACTGAATCATCAATGAACTGACATTAACTTGTAAAATGACTTGTATTAACCTCTTGCATTATTGACAAACTATATAGTATTTCATTAACTCTGGGAAGCTGCTTAAACACAATCTGTATTGTATAAAGCGCTATATAAATAAAGGTGACTTGATTTGACATGTGCGGTGATGCTTTAGTATAAAGTCCGATTCTCACTATTAACTATTAGCATGCCTATTATTAACATATTGGCTGTTTATTGGTATTTATAAAGCATATTCTACAATCCTATCCAATACCTAAACTTCACAACTAACCTATATTTTTAATTATATATATTGCATGTGTGTGTATTTATATATAAATAATAAATATGCACAGTACACACATATATAACCAAAACTTTTATTTTGGATGCGATTAATCATGATTAGTTATTGCCTAGCACTAAATAATAATAGAAATGCACAGCTTACTGGCAAATTTTCATTAATATAAAGCTTTTTAAACACTGTGTGTATGGCAGAGGACTTTGATGTGAAGAGTAACTGTCTAATCAGGAGGGCTTTTCTTTAAGGTGACTTTGTCGGTAGGTCTCCTGGCAAGCTGTGAGTGCAATCATGATGCTCGTTTGTCCCTTGTCCCCGGGCCCCAGGCTCCCTGACTACTGCTAATTAAAACCAATGTTTAAACTGGTCACTAATCTATAAGTCATTGAGGCTGATTCCACACAGCCATTGATTATCCTTGTCATTCAAAGACTGCAGGAAGTCCAGACTAATTACAGTTTGTTTTGAAAGTAGCCAAAGATTGAGTTTTTACCTAAGGATTTACCTGCATGCTGCACTGCTAGTTTAAGACACGGAAGGTGACAGAAGGTCAAACTGTTACTCAGTAGAAAATGTTTTTTTTTTCTTCTTTTTTCTTTTTATAACAACATACAAAACCCCCACTTTTAAACAAAACTACAAAACACAGTTAAGCATCGCAGCCATTTAGGGGCCCTACTTTATATTAAGTGTCTTTACAATGTACTTATGTCGTACCTGTTATAAAGATCTCACGGTAGCACTTTATTTTACAGTCTTGTTGTAAACCTAACCCTACCCCATGTAGTTACCTTGTATTACCAGAACTTTCTTAGATAGATACACTGTAAGTATACTGTAAGTACATGTACTGTAAAATAAAGTGCAACCGATCTCACTGATCTACATTACAAGCATCAGCATTTCATCACTTTGTGCCAATATTAATCAGCATCAGCACTAAATTGCATATTTTTACTCAGTTTGGGACTCTGGACAAAATAGTTTTAAAAATACTTCTACAAATGTTTTGTCTAAAACTTCAATAAAAAGAAAAACTTGATTTTCAGACTATTATTTCATATGTCAGACTCTGCAGGATCAAGAATAAATGTAATTTACATCAAAATAGTAAATTAAAATATGCATTTAATATGAATAAATAGGGTTAAGTTCTTCAGATCTTCTTTCATCTGGTCTCTCTCTCACACACACACACACACACACACACACACACACACACACACACACACAGAGAAGATGCTGAATGCTAGTGGTTTAGTGCACTGACACCCTGTGGTGGAATAATCTCATACTGTATGTCACTGCTTTCTCAGATCAGATTCGATTGGATTATTAAAACTTTCTGTTCCATTGAGTTTTGGAAAATTCTGTACACAGTAAAGATCAAAACACCTCTTCTCCTGTCTCTGAGAAAGAAAGCACTTAAAGTTATTTTAACCCTAACCATAACCCTAAGTATAATTTATTTAAATAACTTTTTTTAAAAACCAGAAAAATGAATAAAACAAAACAAAGCATAATTTATTTATTTATTCTATGGGGACTGTTATTTGCTTTTAGATAAACAAAACAGAACGGGTTTAAACCGGAAAACATTTGATGCTCATGAAATAAATTACAATGTCATTACACTTTTTACACTGTAGCGAGCTGCATTATTGAAAATATGCCACGTAGCTCCATTCAAGTTGTCCACTAGAACAGATTACAGAAAACATGCCAATGGAGTAATCTGAGGACAGAGACATAAATATTTCCAACAATTTATCATGCAAAAAAAGATAATATTGATGCTGAGCGTTTGCATCACTGAATTGCATTGCATTGTATGTTTTGAAACTACATAGCTTTGATCATAAAGCTAAGCATTAATATCATCTTATTTAGAAATATTAATAGGAGTTAAAGAATGATGACTGATGTTTATATAATTTCATGCAAGTATCTGTTATAAGGATCTTTTTGATTTATATTACAAGCATCACTTTTTGTCTATGTAAATATATGCATCGGCACCAAATTGCATTTCACTCACTTTGGGCCTTTAAATAACATTAAGATGTTTTTTTCATCTAAATTCTCACAATATCATACTATGTGATCACTATAGACACTTTCTTAAAAGAGCATTGCCCTGTTTTATGAATGCATTCCTCTATAATTAGTGTGACTATACGTTGTGTTCTCATTCAATAAGGCTACCTGAATCTCCATCACACCAGTGATGCTTCTTTTCCACAGCAATCTCCCGCTACCATTCACTCCCTGGAGCCGTTCTCACAGATTGCCAGAGTGGCTTAATTTTATGGGAGGAAGGCTATTTTCACTGCTTCATGTCCCTCAGCAGAGAGCCGGTGTCTATCAGTCTCCCTGCAGCGTGTCGTGGGAGTTGTTTCAGGACAAAGGCAGGACATGTAGGAGCGTAGCAGAGAGTATCCACGCTTACTCGGAGGAGACGAGAGAGACAGAGGAGCAGGAACTGGCAGAACAATTGCTTTTATAAGTTGAAAGAATAGAACAACATCCTGTGGGCCTCTCCCTTGTGTGGTCATTGATGTAACGGCGGTGATTTTGGGTGGGAGCAGAGAGACCTGTGCACAGAAGCTGTCTCACCTCATTGATGTTTCCCCCAGCGCTCACTGTAATGGAAAACACTTCATGCTGAGTGCCAGCAGACCTGATCTCTACTCAATCCTGTGGCACATCACAAACTACTCCCACTTTCCTACTGAAACACATTAGGTTTGCTCTGAAATACAAAACTTCTATTGAAGTTCAGTGACAATAAACAAGGTTTCTATCCTTTCAGGTTGAGTACAGTATTTGAACCTGTTTGAGAGCTGGTAAAGGATTACTTCCTCAACAATACCGACGCCAACGAGAAAGACTTCTGATACACTCGCAGTGTTTGATTGACTTAAAGGTAGTTGTTAAGTTTAGGGTATTGGGTAGGATTATGGATGTCATGCATTATATGTACTTTATAAGCACTAATAAACAGCCAATATGTTAACAATAGACATGCTAATAAGCAAATAGTTATTAGTGTGAATTGGACCCTATACTAAAGTGTTACCAAAAAACTATATTCTCTTTGTTAAATGCATGTACCTTGGAATTACGTTCATTCTAGCATTCACGTGAACTATGTTAAAATAAGACTTTAACATTATGGTCCCTATATGGTATCTACTTGATCGTTTGGTCTTAATGGTGACCCTTGTCCAATCTCTGCTACAAGTGTAGTACAAAAAAGGTTAGTCTCTGATAAGTACAGAGATCAAAGCTCACTGAAGGTCTTTGTTGAAAAGCCCAGGCAGAACTATCAGAGATATCAAGGACATTCAAAGCATCATCAATCATCTTGGCAGCTTTCCAGTCTATAATTGGGCAGTCGTTTCTTCTGGCCTCTCGGACCTTTATTTTCCCCGCTCAGGTCATGAGAAACTGGTGGAACAAGCAGCTGCTGGAGAAGCATAATCCTATTTACTAGCTCAATATGCACTAATGAAGGTCATCCGGTATATAAAAGAACTGGTAAATAATATTTTGCTATCCAGCATACAATATTGATACATTTCAGATAGAAATGCATGCACAGTTTTTGTAAAGGATTTTCATTTTATACTGAAAAAAAGTTTGGTATATATTTTAATAATAATATAATAAATATTTAGAAATAAGTTCGGTGTGTAAAATGTAATATATCATTATGGTAAATATGAAAATAATTGCTTATGTAATTATTATAGCTCAAAAATCAGGGTACTGTCATGGTCTTGTCATGACCCTGTCTCTATCTCTCTCTTTTTCTCTCTCTGTCTCCCCCTGCTGGTTTATCCCCTCCTGTCTCCCTCGCTCTTCGCTTCTGTGTCACAGCTGTCTTCACTTCTCATTAAGATAATTTCCCCTCCACCTGGTTCTCATCTTGCCTCGTTATTTGGGCTACTTCTACCCTCTCGTTCCCGTGTCTCATTGTCAGATTGTTATTTCCGTATGAGGCCGTTGCCTTTGGCGTCCGTGTTAGCAATTGGTCTCGTCCTGTCCTGTCCTGTCTAGTCGGGGTGAAGTTAGTTGTCTGCTATCATTACCTGTACATCTCTGTGCTCACCCATTGCACCCCACAAAACCTTACCTGCTGTTCTACGCCGCGACCGCCCCGCTCTGCGAGCTCCGATCACCGGCTCTCTCCTGAGCCCGGTCAAGCCTCTACCTCGCCAGCCTTCTGGTCGTTCCAGCCACAGAGGTTTCCTGTGTTTGTTAAACCCAGCCTTCGGGTCTTCCTTGGTTCTCATCTTTGTACTCCTTAGTTGGATTTTCCTGTGGCTTTCCTTTGTGTGATTAAAGACTGTCATTTTGCCCTCGCATTTGAGTCCTCTCTCTTCAATACCCATCACAGAACAATCTGACCATATGATGGACTCAGCGAGTGGCAGCCCGTTCCAGACCGCCGTTGAGCACCAGGGCGTCCTCCTCGGGAGGCATGAGGAGGACATCTCCGCTACCCGACACGCCGTCGGTTCTTTGGCCGCCCAAATGTCCGAGCTGTCCAGCCAGGTCCACAACCTCCGTCTCCAGCCTTCCGCCTCTTATTGTCCTCCTGGTCAGACGGAGCCTCGGATAAACAATCCTCCGGTCTATTCGGGTGAGCCAACTCAGTGCCGCGCTTTCCTTACCCAGTGTGAGGTGGTTTTCTCGCTCCAGCCCGTTACATATGCTAAGGAGAGGGCCAAGGTGGCTTTCGTTCTTTCACTCCTCCACGGGCGGGCTCGCGAATGGGGAACGGCCAACTGGGAGACGGAGGCAGAGTGCATCTCGACCTTTGAGCGCTTCAAGGAGGAGATGATCCGGGTCTTCGACCGCTCCGCCTACGGAGAGGAGGCGTCCCGTCGGCTTTCCACACTCCGGCAGGGAAGACGATCCGTGCCGGATTTCTCCGTTGAGTTCCGGACCCTCGCTACCACCTGTGGGTGGAACCAACCCGCACTGACTGCTCGCTTCCTGGAGGGCTTGTCTCCAGAGGTGCGGGACGAGGTCCTCGTCCGTGAGATCCCCGCCCGGCTCGACGACCTTATCGACCTGGCCATCCGGGTGGAGAGACGGTTTGATCAGCGCCGTCGTGCTCATCGCCTAGAGGAGAGTCTCTTCTCGCCGCCTCGAGTCAGCCCCTCCCACTCAGAACCGGAACCCATGCAGCTGGGTGGCCTGCGTATTTTACCTAAGGAGCGTCAGAGGAGGATCTCTAACCGCCTCTGCATGTACTGTGCTAGTGCCTCTCACTTTGTGTTTTCGTGTCCTGTAAAAGCCAACGCTCGCCAGTAGGAGGAGGGTTACTGGCGAGCGCTACCACTAAGACCATCCCTTCCACTTCCTGCACGACACTTCCAGCGCATCTCCAGTGGGCGGGGTCGTCAGCCTCCTGTGCGGCCTTGATCGACTCTGGGGCCGAGGGAAACTTTGTGGATGAGAAGTGGGCGCTCCAACAAGGTATTCCGCTCACACCGCTAAGAGACTCCACCTCTTTATTTGCCCTTGATGGCAGCGCCCTACCTAGGGTACAGAAACAGACTATCCCATTAACTCTAACCGTTTCTGGCAACCATAAAGAGACAGTTTCCTTTTTTATTTTTCAGTCTCCTTTTACTCCTTTAGTACTGGGGCACCCTTGGTTAGAACTTCACAATCCACACATTGACTGGGCTAAGGGGTCTGTTTTGTCTTGGAAGTTGTCGTGTCATGTTAAGTGTTTAGCCTCGGCTGTTCCCCCCGTGTCTTCTGTTTCTGTGTTGCAGGAGGAGACGGGAGATCTGACTGGGGTACCGGAGGAGTATCACGATTTGCGAGGGGTTTTCAGCCGTTCTCGAGCCATGTCTCTTCCGCCCCACCGTCCGTATGACTGCGCTATTGATCTCCGCCCGGGGACCACGCCCCCTCGGGGTAGGCTCTATTCTCTTTCTGCTCCCGAACGGGAGGCTTTAGAGAATTATTTATCTGAGTCTCTCAGCGCCGGCACAATCGTTCCGTCCTCGTCGCCTGCCGGCGCCGGATTCTTTTTTGTTAAGAAGAAAGACGGTTCTTTACGCCCATGCATAGATTATCGGGGGCTGAACGACATCACTGTTAAGAATCGTTACCCCCTGCCACTGATGTCCTCAGCCTTTGATATCCTGCAGGGGGCAAAAGTCTTTACCAAGCTCGACCTACGTAGCGCTTACCATCTCGTACGCATTCGGGAGGGGGACGAGTGGAAGACCGCCTTTAACACGCCCCTCGGCCACTTCGAGTATAGGGTCCTTCCCTTCGGATTGGTTAACGCCCCCGCTGTCTTTCAAGCTCTGATCAATGACGTCCTTCGGGATATGCTCAATTTATTCGTTTTTGTCTATCTCGATGACATTTTGATTTTTTCGCCCTCTCTCCAGATTCATGTGCAGCACGTTCGCCGCGTTCTCCAACGTTTGCTTGAGAATCGACTCTTTGTTAAGGCCGAGAAGTGCTCCTTTCATGCTGCGTCTATAACGTTTTTAGGCTCCGTCATCTCAGCAGAGGGGATCAGAATGGACCCTACCAAGGTCCAGGCCGTGCTCGATTGGCCCGTCCCTGAGTCTCGTGTCTCGCTACAGCGCTTTCTCGGTTTTGCTAATTTTTATCGCCGCTTTATACGCAACTTCAGTCAGGTGGCCGCGCCACTCACCGCCCTCACTTCGGTTAAATCTCGTTTCGGTTGGTCCGGTTCTGCGCAGGAGGCGTTTAACCGGCTTAAGACCCTTTTTACGTCCGCACCCATCCTCCGCACTCCAGATAGCTCAAGACAGTTTATCGTTGAGGTCGATGCCTCCGAGGTAGGGGTGGGAGCCGTTCTTTCCCAGCGGTCAGCGTCGGATAATAAGATACACCCTTGCGCGTACTTCTCCCACCGCCTCTCCCCCGCTGAACGTAATTATGATGTCGGGAATCGTGAGCTCCTCGCCGTCCGCCTGGCATTGGGTGAGTGGCGGCAGTGGTTAGAGGGATCCTCTGTTCCTTTTATTGTTTTGACGGATCATCGCAATTTAGAATACATTCGCTCCGCCAAGAGATTGAACTCGCGTCAAGCTCGCTGGGCCCTTTTCTTTACGCGTTTTGATTTTGTCATTTCATACCGTCCGGGCTCTAAGAACGGTAAACCAGACGCGTTGTCTCGACTCTTCGATCCCTCGATCGGCCGCACCCCCCGAGAGGAGATTATTCCTTCCGGTCGGGTGGTGGGGGCTACGGTCTGGGGGATCGAGAGACAGGTTAAACGCGCTCTCTCTCACGTCGCTACTCCCCGTAACTGCCCTAGGGGCAGCCTCTTTGTCCCAGTTCCCACACGATTAGCGGTTCTTCAATGGGCCCATTCCTCTAGACTAGCGGTTCATCCCGGTGCTCGAGGTACTGTCGCTTTTATCCGCCAGCGTTTCTGGTGGCCCTCTTTAGAACGTGATGCGCGCCGTTTTATCGCTGCCTGCTCTGTTTGTGCCCAGACCAAAGCGGGCAACTCTCCGCCTGCTGGTCTCCTCCGACCGCTACCTGTTCCCTCTCGCCCGTGGTCCCATATAGCTCTCGACTTTATCACCGGTCTTCCGCCCTCAGCCGGTAAGACTGTCATCCTGACGGTAGTCGACCGCTTCTCAAAATCGGCGCACTTCATTCCTCTTACCAAACTGCCCTCTGCTAAGGAAACGGCCCAGATTATGATTGATAATGTGTTTAAGTATCACGGGTTGCCCACCGACGTCGTGTCCGATAGGGGTCCGCAATTCGCCTCGCAGTTCTGGAAAGAATTTTGCCGTCTCATATGTGCCACTGCTAGCCTTTCCTCGGGTTTTCACCCACAGACTAATGGCCAGGCCGAGCGAGCCAATCAGATTGTTGCCCGCATGCTCCGCAGTCTAGCCTTTCGCAATCCCTCGTCTTGGGCCGAACAGCTTCCCTGGGCTGAGTATGCTCATAATTCCCTCCCTTCCTCGGCCTCTGGTATCTCTCCCTTTCAGTGTTGCCTCGGCTATCAACCGCCCTTATTTTCATCCCAAGAGACCGATTCTCACTGCCCGTCCGTTCAGACCTTTATCAGTCGCTGTAAACGAACCTGGAAGAGGGTGAGATCCGCACTTTGTCGTTCTAAGAGACGCATGTGCGTGGCTGCCAATAGATCGCGTGTCAAGAGTCCTCGCTATGTCGCGGGTCAGAAGGTTTGGCTTTCTACATCTAATTTACCCCTCCAGTCTGACTCCCGTAAACTGGCTCCCCGCTTCATCGGGCCGTTCCGCATTATCAAGATCGTTAACCCTGTCGCCGTCAAACTCCGGTTGCCGCAGAATCTTCGTCGTGTTCACCCGGTGTTTCACGTCTCCTGCATTAAACCGGCCTCTCGCCCCCCCCCCCCCCCCCCATGTCCTTCTCTGCCGTTCGTATCGAAGACTCCCCGGTCTACACCGTCCGCAGGATCATAGATAGGCGGCGTCGGGGTCGTGGACACCAATATTTAGTCGATTGGCAGGGGTATGGTCCTGAGGAGAGGAGTTGGGTCTCCCCTAAGGATATCCTGGACCCCTCGCTCATTGATGATTTCCTCCGGTCTCGCCAGCATTTCCCCGCTGGAGCGCCTGGAGGCGCTCTTTGAGGAGAGGGTACTGTCATGGTCTTGTCATGACCCTGTCTCTATCTCTCTCTTTTTCTCTCTCTGTCTCCCCCTGCTGGTTTATCCCCTCCTGTCTCCCTCGCTCTTCGCTTCTGTGTCACAGCTGTCTTCACTTCTCATTAAGATAATTTCCCCTCCACCTGGTTCTCATCTTGCCTCGTTATTTGGGCTACTTCTACCCTCTCGTTCCCGTGTCTCATTGTCAGATTGTTATTTCCGTATGAGGCCGTTGCCTTTGGCGTCCGTGTTAGCAATTGGTCTCGTCCTGTCCTGTCCTGTCTAGTCGGGGTGAAGTTAGTTGTCTGCTATCATTACCTGTACATCTCTGTGCTCACCCATTGCACCCCACAGAACCTTACCTGCTGTTCTACGCCGCGACCGCCCCGCTCTGCGAGCTCCGATCACCGGCTCTCTCCTGAGCCCGGTCAAGCCTCTACCTCGCCAGCCTTCTGGTCGTTCCAGCCACAGAGGTTTCCTGTGTTTGTTAAACCCAGCCTTCGGGTCTTCCTTGGTTCTCATCTTTGTACTCCTTAGTTGGATTTTCCTGTGGCTTTCCTTTGTGTGATTAAAGACTGTCATTTTGCCCTCGCATTTGAGTCCTCTCTCTTCAATACCCATCACAGGTATGGTATCATCTTAGCTATACCATGGTGAGAGTTAAGGAGTGCAGATAAGGGATATACATTCATCCATTAAATTATTAAAATAAAAAGAATGCTTTTTAAAGCAGAAAGCTAAACTTTATAGTTAGTGCTATCATACAAATACACTTATTTGTAGGCTTGGAATTTTAAAAACTAATAATATTTTAGCCAAAATTATTGCACTCCTTTCTTTTTGTAAAGCATTATTATTATTATTATTATTAAGTACGTTACTTAAGCAAGTTACTTTTTATGGAATGTAATGCATTACATCACTTGCATTACGCATCTCAAACAAACCTTTCAGCTGTGCTGCTATTCTGGATTACATGAAGAATAGGACGCAGGAAAAGAGTTCAAACCTCTTCACTTAGTATGGTTTAATTGGATTGTCAAAGGTCAGCAGCAAAGACACGGGTTAATAAAATGGGATTAAATAAATAAAAGATATTTGGGTAACACTTTAAATGAAGTCTGTATTTATAATACATTATAAGTTTATTCTTAAAGCATTATGATGGATGCATAATGTATTATAATAAAACTTAAAAATTCTATGAAAACTTATATGAATTAATGAATTGATATTATAATGAATGAATGAAAATTAACTTAAATGAAAAAAGTAATGTATCTGTTACATATGTAAACCTTGCTCCCTGAAGGAGGGAATGGAGACGTCACATCGGTGACCAACTAATTGTGATCTCGCTTAGAGAGACCAGTCTACTTCGAGTGTAAACTAAACGAGCCAATGCACAATGGCATGCAATTATTGCATCCAGCTGATGCTGATCACAACATGAGCATAAAAAGGCAGCAGGTGCAACCCATACCAGGTTTCCCTGAGGAGCCGAGCCAGTGACCCATCGACTCGCAGTGGTACAGCAGCCGTGGCAATGGGACGAGACATCTCCGTTCCCTCCTTCAGGAAATGAGGGTTACATACGTAACCGAGACCATAGCACTACCCACTCACTGAGATTGGATTACACTGGGAAAACTTACATGTTCCACTTGGAATAGGGATGCTGCAGAAGCTCCATTGTTGCTGAAGGAGGTTTCAGAAGCACTTATGAACATATATGACATCTGTTTAGGCTCAAATAGAAGAATAGAGGTCACTGTAAACTTCTTGGAAATGGCTCTGAGGCTATACCATGGATTTACACATATGGGATCCACTCAGGTCTAACATATGGAACCTAGCCTTTTACCGGTTCTCAAGGATTCATCAAGTGAATGCCTGGCACCGGGCATTCCACCATGTCTGGCTGCCAAAGGAATGGAGGAGCTTGATAGGGTCTACAGTACGGACACTCTGGAGCAGTTTAAGCAAGCCAACACTAAACCGGGGAGGAAACCTAGGAGGATGCAGCACTTCTAGTAGAGTGATCTCACAACCTGAGTGGGCAGGGCACACCCCGTGCCTGATAAGCCAGGGTGATGGCATTCAATATCCAGTGGGCCATCCTCTGCTTAGAGACGACCTTCCCCTTCTGCCTGCCTCCGTAACAAACAAAGAGTCTGAGGTCCTAAAACTTTGTCCAGTCTATGTAGCATCTCAAGGCCCGGACGGGCCAGAGCAAAGCTAAGGCTGGGTCTGCCTCCTCCAGGAACAGTGCTTGAAGGCTCATCACCTGATCCCTGAAGGGAACAGTGGGAACCTTGGGCACATAGCCAGGCCAGGGCTCAGGATTACCTGGGAGTCAGCTGGCCCAAACTTGAGGCATGAATCGTCGACCAAAAATGCATGAAGGTCCCCTATCCTCTTGATTGAGGCCACTGTAAGCAGGAGCAGAAAAAAATTGAATTGAAAGAAACTTTATCTCTGCTGAATGTTACGGCTTAAATAGGCCCTGCTGTATGTTTTAAGTACCAGAGACAGGTCCCAAGAGGGTATAGAGTAGTGCTGGAGAGGATTTAACCTTCTCGCACCCCTAAGGAACCTGATGACCAGGCTTGCTTGCATGCTTGCTTCCCTTCCACAGGGTCATGGTTAGCAGCAATCATAGCAACATAGATTTTAGGGGTGGAAGGAGACAGCCTTCGCTCAAACCCTTGCTGCAAAAAGAAAAGCACCACCCTGATAGGGCATCTCCATTTGATGAACAGGTTCCACTTCAAGGTGTAAACATGTCTCATAGATGGTGCTCTTGCTGAAGTGATCGTGTCCACTACCTCCTGGTAGGCCACCAAAAACCTCTGCATCTTGTCCAGGGACCAGACATTAAGCTTTGCAGAGGTCTGGACACAGGTGCCAAAGGGTGCCCCGTCTCTGAGTCAGTAGATCCTTCCTCAGAGGAAACTGCCAAGGAGGGAATGTTGCAAGGAACATTTGTTCTGGGAACCAGGTCCAAGTGGGCCAATATGGCTCCACAAGCAGGAGCTGCTCCTTGTCCTCTCTGACCTTAAAACAGCATCTGTGCAAAAAGGTTAACTGGGAAAAATGCATACTCGCGCAGGCCCCACGACATTAAAGCAGTTCAACACCGAACATGCACATTCCTCTATGAGGCGTGCTGTCTGTTTGACCGAATCCAATACTGAGAAAAGTTATCCTCTCCAGGGAGAGTTTGCTCTTTTCCCAGTTGCCACGAAGAACTGGGTCCCTGTGCTCACACAACTGATCCCAAGACTGTGTTAGGATAAGTCAATCATCTAAATAGTTGTGGATGCTAACATCCTGCTCTCTGAGGAGAACAAGAGCCCCCTCCATGACTTTCATGAAGACACAGGGAGACAAGGTCCCCCAAAGGGCAGGACCCTCGAATGTGTACAATAGAAATGGTCTGTGGTGCAGAAGGATTGACACATGAAAGTACTAATCCTTCAGGTTGATTGCTACAAACCTCGGGGATGGATGCACCCGAAGATGCGTTTCTGAGTCAACATCTTGAACGATAACCAGCGAAGGACCAAGACACGCAGGTCCAAGATTGGTCATAACCCACCGCCTTTCTGGGGTACAGTGAAGTAGGGGCTGTAAAACCCCGCATTCATATCTACCGGAGGGACCGGCTCTATCACATTCTTCGCAAGTAGGACTGTGATCTCTGCATGCAAGACAGGTGCCATTGAACTTGGGGGGATGCTGGACAAACATAGCATAGCCGAGGCATATGGTCCACAGAAGCCTGCGAGACGGGCTGGGTGGTGCTAGCCAGGTACTCAGATACCATGCAAGTGGGAACAGCGGAACTGTACCCAGAGAGGGGCAGCGAGATGGAATGCAGGGACCCAACTCGGGTGACTTGTGAGTGGACGGAACAGGTGTCTGAGTGTGTGATGCGATGCTTACCTGGTTCCACAGGTTGGCAGAGGGTCTGTGAGTAGGGCCTTTGTTGATGCTCTCGAACCGCCCGCTGCTGCCTTCTGGCAATGGGGAGGATGAGGTGTGATGATATTGGTCCAATCTTCAACTCTCCGTGCCCTCCAAGGACCCAGGGACAGAGAAAACTGCTCTCTCATCGAGATTTTCCATATTCTCCAACCTTCAACATCTCACAAAGAGGAGCTTCCTCCCTCTCTGAGTCGCCCGTTTCGGGGCCTCTTGCTCTGCTTCTGTGCAACTGAGAGCTGCTGGGCCTGGTTCTCGACCACGTCAGAGACACAGGGGCATTAAGGTACCAATCTTTGTCAGCGTCCCTCATATCAACCAGACACAGCAAGAGATGGTGCACTCCTAATGACCTTTGTTTAGTGTGATTATTAAATGACAAAGGCTGAACTTGTTTTAGATGTTTAATCAATAAACGTAGCGTAGTGGATGCTACTCCATCTCTGCAAGCACTATGAGTTTTAGTCTCTTAAAACATTCATTTAAAAAAGCAACACACCAAACATCCCTCAAACCTAATAAGAATATTTTATAAACCTGTCTTCAAACAAAAGAAAACTTTTAATATCATGTTTTTATTCATCATCAGTCAAGACTTTCTTTCGTAATCTGATGTGGCTTCTTATCACAGAATGAGGCAAAAACTATATTCTTCACTGTGATAAGTCAATTAGCAATTGATTATAAATATACTTAATATAAAAAAATCCAAGATGGCTTGAAGAACACAGATAAACTATATATTATCGCATTTTGGTGTTTATTGTCTTCATTTTTAATTAGTCAAAATGTTTCTATTTTCTTTTTATCCAGTCATAGTCAGTCCATGGATACAGCAATAGCTGGACACCCTTATCTATATTAGTGATTTCCTGGAGCATCATGACTTCTATTACTTCTGTGATGCATATTAGGAGTTTCAACATGAGGTTAGGTTTAGGTATTGGGTAAGATTAGGTAAGATTAGGTCAAGTAGAATAAGGCATTAATATGTTCTTAATCAGCACTAATACATGGCTAATATTCTAGTAATATGCATACTAATAAGCAACTAATAGGTGTTACCTTTTCTAAAGTGTCACCACTGTGTCATTGCCTAGTAAATACTTTGCATGCTCTTTTAACCAATCACCTACCAATATGTACACAATATGTACTACATGTTACAGATATACATAATTAAGCTTTTGTTCAAGTAAACAAGGTTTGGTGTGTGTGTGATGGGTATGCTAGACCAGAGCACAGCATGAAAAAGGTTAATTGGGTTTGTTGACCATCTGTTTCTCTAACAGCAGTGAAGCCGCACATCAGATGCACGAAGACAGGCCTGCATAATAAACTGCAGCAACCAACATTAAGTAAATCAATTGGCAGCACTAGCAGGAAGCTGCCAATTGTTTAATGGAGCAGAAGTGTATTTCATCAACTTTCTTGGCTTTCTCTCTCTTTTTTTTATCTCTATCTCCTTTCCTCACAAGAAGGAACACATACTTTGCGTCACCTCTAAACTTTCATGTAAGCCGGTGAGCTTCACATGGAGCAATAAAATCAAGATGTGGACAAAACACATATGTGAAAGACTAGGGTTAGAATTATACTGTTCATTGAGAAACAGCCATAACTGATCGGTACGATTTGTGCCAAAATAGATGTCATGTTTAATGGATTTTGGAGCTGCGTGTTTTCTAAATGTTCATTCAACTAAAAATGAAGTTGCCAGTGTGTTCTATGGTATTTCTTCATTTGTGTTCCATAGAAGGAAGAAGTACTGTGAAAAAGTACACGGTGTTAATTCAGAAGTAATGTACTTTATAATTTTTTGCACATGAATGAATACAAATTATAAAGAACTTTTAAATTAATAAAATCAAGTACTTTACATGTGTTTTATTATGTTAGTAACACATCAAACAAGTGCACTTCTTTAAAGCTAGACATAAGTTTATTAATATAATTTCAGTGCACGAGCAGCATTTAGTCACACATTATTTTAGGGTCCAATTCACACTATTAACTGTACCATTAACTATAACTTTTGCCTCAATTAACTCCTTATTTGATGCTTATTAATAGTTTATAAGATAGTTGTTAAGTTTAGGGTATTGGGTAGGATTATGGATGCCATGCATTATATGTACTTTATAAGCACTAATAAACAGCCAATATGTTAATAATAGACATAAGCAACTAGTTATCAGTGTGAATTGGACACTATACTAAAGTGTTACCCAGCATTCTTCATTTGTTCCATCTATGTTCTTTAACCAGCAGTAGATCACATGAACACATTCGGTGTTCCCCATACAGCAGTGTGTCTGTAGGCTGTGAATGTGTTGCTGTAAGCACCTCAACAAGGACATCTCGAGCAAAGAGGACAAAAGATTTCCGAAGCCATTTACAATCAACTGAATAATTCATGTGCGTATTAAATATTCACATTTGAGTCGCAGAGTCAGTATTTCACCATACAGAGAAAACGGCAGAAACAACCCATGGCCTAAAAGCAGCTTAAATTTAGGAAGTCAACAGAATGTCAGTTTTCAAAGGTAACACTTATTATTTTAGAAAGAGCCTGTGTTATTTTTCAAACAGTGCCTGCATCTGTGCATTTAGTAATATTGCAAGCTAATAATTCCCAGGGTAATTATAGGGATTTAGATTAATGGGAAGGAGATACTGTTTTGCAGCGATAACACAAATAAGGTTCTGTAATCCCTGAATTATCATAAATCACAGGATATGCTGCTCTATGAAGGCCAAAGTTTTCCATTCTTTCACAGGGCAACAGGAATGTTTCACAAATAACAGACGGACACTTCATCTAATGAAACTGATTGCACTGTTGCTGAAAGAAATACAGAAAAGCGCTTGAAATATTTTAAACTTAATTTTATAGTGGCTCCAAAAGGTATTTGAACACTTTTGGACTTGATACCCAATATATACACAATGAACACACAAACTTTATCTCGAGTGTTTGTTGTGGTTGTTGATTTTACACAATTTCATTGTAATTCAAAATAAATTACCATGTCATTTTTTGTAAATAGAGTATACTCCTGATGAAAGCCAAATACTGTATGGACTGACTTTACTGTAACCTTGATTAGCAATTTGTTAATAAGGAAATGTTCTGTACAATATATACACTATAGGCTATTGAATGATTTAGTTAACTAAAATGCAGAAATTTTTTTTATAGAAATTAAAAGATTTAGGGATGCATTCTAAAATAGAGATTTTAGATGCATTTTTCCACTCCAATGCGCAACTTTTCCACTGTTTTTCTATTTAAAGACACCCTAGTTGAACATAAGTGAACATTGCACTCATGTCTTGCATCTTTTGCAGCGTCTCACTTGACACAGTGTCTTTTTAATACACATACTTATCAAGTTAAAAGAATTCCAGCTTTTACACACAATGCTGCTCATCAATGTCAGTTCCAAAACAGTGGACCAATCAGAAGACTACGGGGGCGGGGCAAGCATTGTCAGATTTTGTAGTAGCAGGTGGCATTCTGCATTGTGCGTTTTTGAAAACTATTCCTGAGCACTTTTAGATAGAAAGACGAGCTCTGCGTGAACAGCCCCTTAGGAAATATTAAATCAGTTAATTTACCCAACATTTATTTTAAAATGACAGCAATTGCAAAAAAATTTCAGTCAGACATTTATTTTATCATGATATGCGAAAACATCAAATAGGCAAATTTAACTTAAAACAGCAAGCAAACTAATGTTACACATCTGGTAGCAAGTTTGCTTTGAGATATTGTCGGTTTTATCATTGCAACTAATGTTAGCCGTTCAGATGAAAACGCACAGAAAAGATCAGACAAACTCCCAAATCTACTTTTTCAATAAACAGCTTAGAGCACTAAATGAATGTGTTAAACCGACAGTCTTAATATAAAGCAATAAAATACAATCAATGATGGGGGTTTCAACACTACCTCTATATGCCTAAAGAAAATGTCCAATATGTTTCAATATAGTCTGAATGTTGCTGCGTATAACAAATGGATTTTATTCGTAAGTATCTTTAAATGAATATTTCCTGAGGCTGTTTGTTTTATGATAGGGATTGATCACCTTTACTCCGATTATTACACGGTCGCTTAACAAATCCATGAATACTTGAAATATTGATTTGAGAATGAAAACAGCATCTAGTGACTTGATATTCATGCATAAAAATGTATAGGAAATCACTTGCCACATTACGCACACATAAAAAGACACATGTACATAAGAAATAAAAAATCATGTTTTAGAGTATTACAGTAAGTCCCAGCACCAGGGGCTTCTTGATGCCCTGAAGAACACGAGAGAAATGTGGGAGAAACAACTTGATGGTGCAAATGAGACATTATATGAAATCTGTTGCTTAATAATCTTGCATTTTTGTTAATATTTTGACAATTCCCTCAGACTGGGTGTCCTGGGGCTCAGTTCAGTTTTGGCTCTGGCTGAGGTAGTGTTTGCACCTGTTTTTTTATTCTTCACTTTGGTACCCAAGAGTATAGCATGGCAAACATGCTAACCGCTGCCCGTTTTCTCTTGCTGGAGGACCTGAAGGGTCTTTGCATAAAGCAAGTGTATAATTAGCCCACACTTCTCCCACCTTTGCTCCAGTTTCAAAACAAAACAATAAAAAGCAGTGTGAGGGACTGGGAAAAGAAAGAAAATAAAAGCTAGTGTTCAGTCTGTTGTTTAGATTAGCTCATTGACACATTATTTTGATATTTTGTGTTTTCATTTTTATTAAAGCAAGTCCTCCTGATTGTATTGCAGTTGGATGGTAAATGGTAAAAAAATGTTTTTTTTTTTTTTGTTTTTTTTTAGCTGCTTCATATTTTTGTGGAAAGAAAAAAGCTTCATTTAATAAATCGCAATGAATCCAAACGTATTATAGTTTTTATAAGCAAAATAATTTCTCATGATTACTTTTTGTATTTTGCATTAAAAAAAATTAATAAGGAAAATTATTGTATTAGCATATATATATAAATAGTATGTATAAAATAAGGCAATTTGTGATTGAAGCCTCAGCATTAAATGCAATATGATGTCTGAAGATTTCAAAGGCTTTGATGGAATCCAAAGGTGAGTCTGCCCCAAACACATGTGTAAGATTGCTGGGATCTGTTTACATCAATGAAAACAAAATACTGGCATCAAAATTTGAGAACCTCAGATTATTGGTAATGTGCAATAAAAAATAAATTGCAGAGCGTTTCAATGTCAGGATGAGGTCATGACAAACATTGCAGCCAGAGCTCCAAAGGCACAATTGACCTGATGACTCCAGAGTTCATTGAAAATGAAATACCTGATGTGTGGCATTTGGTCTCTCTTATAAAATAACACAGTCTGGACACTGGGCTGAGAGAGTTCCTCCAAGGCTTGGTCCTGAGTTCCCATCAGCGGTCGGGCTCATTGATTGAATGTGCTCACTATTAAGGGCACAGACGGGAGTCAATAGTGCTCTCTGGATATTGATCATATACACATTTGCTGCATGCATCTTTTACTTCATCTGGATTTACGGTATATACTGTAAAAATCGAAGGAATTGAAATTGGTTGCTAAGAATGCTGAAAATACAACCTGTCCAAAAAAGAAAAAGAAAAAAAAAAACTCCTTTAAGTGAAAAATAAATAAATAAATAAATAAATAAATAAATAAATAAATAATAATAATAATAATAATAATAATAATAATAAAAATAATAATAATATATATATATATATATATATCTGTGTAAATTAAAATTGACACACAAGGATTAACTACTTAAGTCAATGAAGTCCATTGAAAAGCTAAGGGAAAATCATTATTTTTTTATAATCTTGTCATATATAGAAGTACAATTTTTTTATGTGCTGAAAAAAACATTCTAATGCACATGTAAAGTACTTGTTTATAATTTTAACTGTAGTGTGTCATTAAAGTTAATATATCTGAAAAGTGCTAAATGTCAATTTCAGCATTATATACAGTATGACATTGATTATTGTAGTGCACTTTTCCATAACACGTATATGGAGACCTAATGAAATTGTATATAAAGATGTATTTAAAAAAACAATCTTTTTTATGTTTTTTTAAAAGTTCACCTAATTGCATTTAACATGCATTTAATACATTTAACTGCAAATAATTAAATGCATAAAATCATTACATTCCATTTGAACAAGTATTTATATTTAAAGTATATTAATTCCTTAATAAGTACACTTTTTAAAAGTATACTAAAGTGCACTTCTCTTTCAGAAGGACATGAACTCTGACAGTCTCTGTACAGGGAAAGAGATGCACAACAGTCTCTGAATCTCCTTGTTAAACATCCATATGTTTTGTTTTAGCTTATTTGTGTTGGTGATAAAATGTTTTATTATTATCTTATTTCTATAAATTGCAAAACAGCTTCTCACATGACGTTTGATTTTTATCCTGTTCTGTGCATTGGTGTCCATATGACACTTTACTATCCCATGAGGCCAGTTTTTTAACGGTTGCTAGGTACATTTAAAGGTACTGCCATTGAGTTGAATACGAATGCTATTCGTTCCTTTACTATATGAAGGAAAACTGTAATAAATCTAACCTTACTTTTTACAGTACATTTATATTAATGTACTATTTCTAAAAGCAAAAAAAAAAAAGAACAGGTCACCTTATAATTTACATTAAAAATTATTTCCCAGAATTAAAATTGCTGCACATCACATTTTATGGTAGTTGATGTATGTTTAAATTTGCATTTCTTAATAGTTTTTATTAGCAGTTATGTATATTAGGTTTTATGTTACAACTCGTGTTGTCATGAAATGCAATTACTGTACATATTTTTATATTATGACCTCAAGATTAGTGTATAAAATTTGAAGCAAAAAATATCATATTCCATCACATTTGATATGTGTGCCACACAACTCAGATTCTCTTTTGAAAGTCAAATGTGAAGGTGAGACCGTGAACATTATTAAAGCATAATAAGTATTTCAGCAGAAGAGATCTTATGTGAAATGCTTAAATGCCAGACTTCAACAAGGGGATTTTAAACACTCTTTATAAAATATAAATAATTGTGAGACACCATTAAGGTCTCTTTCTGATTTAGACAAATGGAGCTATTAAAGCTGAAACCTAATGAAGTGTCTTTTCTGTTCTTCCAAGGTTCAGCAATAAAGTTAAATGAGGAACAATTTCTTTCTGTCCATTACATTAAATTACTCACTCCATTCTCCTCTCTTTTGTCTCAGGGTTCGGTTCGCTGCTAAGGGACCCGCATTAGTGTTTTATGGCTTTTAAGGGAATGAGTTCAGCTTCCAACTGCAGGAGATCTACCGGATGTGGACATTATTTATTCATTGTTGTTTGAACCACGCAAAGATTTCTTATTATTCCTCTTTTGTTGCAGATTTTTTGTTAGCAGCTTTGAAAATGAACATGTAAATGATTTGTATATTTGGGACGTGTACGTCTCTATATAGTAATACCCACAGCTCCAATGAGAAACCAATGATGTGTGTGTTTCTCAGTGATAACTACTGTGAATATTACATCAGAATGAGATCTCACTTCACATTCTGTGACTATTTTACTTTCTATTAGTTAAAGAGATCAGTTCAAAAGAGCCAGCTGTCTTAATATCCACTCAGAGTTAAATAAGTTGCTGTAAATTAATATGAAAATTATTTATAAGCGTTCTAGTGTGTGGTGAAGACGCCATATTTATACAGGCCAAAAAAAAAACTGTAATATTTGAACAAATGCTTTCCGTTGCCAAACTCGCCTCCACTTCTTCTGTCTAGATGTGTCCCTGCGCATCTGTAAGATGAAGCATTTAGCAGAGAAAGCCAGCAGCTCGTTTCACCAGACAGGAGCAGAGAGAGTAAAGGTTCTGGAAATGGAAAGTGACTGTGTGCCGCATTGTGAAGGTACAGCAGGCAGGAGCTGATCATTTCCTGAAAATGGCAGGACCTTAAAAGGGTCCTATCATCCCCTTGAAGTCTTGATTTAGTTTTTGGGGTGCATTAGAATAGGTTTTCATGCGTAATTGTTCCAAAAATGCATTATATTTGGAAAGTTTTACATTGCAGCCCCACTCTTCCCAGTCTGCTTCAAGCCAGAGCGGTGAGAAACAAAGTTGCACTGTCAATCTTTTATTTGCAGTAATTTTCCTAGTAATTATTAACACATAATGTGTTGCTTAGCAATAGCATTTTATTCTGGGGAGTGATAAAGAGAGCATTAATGTGTTCTAATAAATGTGACCAATGTGTAACGTTTAATCAATTAAATAATTGTATTTAGTTAATATTTTGAGGAGATTTTTGGTACTAAATAATATGTGCAATAATTATGATCCACATATGACCTTTTAAAATATAACATTTTCTATATGCGTATTATTTATATTACAATTAATGCAATATTTATGGTTAAATTTTTGATTATTATTTTTCTAAATCCAAAGCAAAGAGGCAAATTAAAGTCAAGTCACCTTTATTTATATAGGGCTTAAGCAACTGAACAACATTCATTAGGAAAACAAAGGCAGTTCGTCATTGTATTCAGTGATGTCATCATCTCAGTTCAGTTTAAATAGTATCTGTGCATTGTTTCGATTTATTTTAAATGTTACATTTAAAAAGGATAATTATTCACATCCCAGTGCTATTTTGTGATTTTCACCTAAGCATACAATATATGTGAATATTACAAAAGGCAAGCAAATACAAAATTTAACCCAATAAAAGCATTTTAAGTAATGTTTAAAAAACATAAGACAGCCAATTGCTTTCAGTGAAACTCTTTGTTGAACTCATTTAACCTACTATATGTAAAAAAATATTGCAGAAAGACTAAAAACATAAAAATAGCATCAGGTTATCGTCACTATTAAGGTGTTCGTCACGTTATCTAACTGCAGTTTTAATATAACTGTCTATTATTTAACGAAAAACATTAACAATAATGTGCTTCGTAAAAGACCACTATAGTGGCCAGATTTCAGAGAGATCAGCTAATGTGTTAAAATGTTAAAACATGATGTAATTTCTTGAATATTCTGGAAAGTGTGCTAGAGAAATACTGAAATGAATATGTTTTAATGCTAATTTAGAGGAACTATTAACTGCTCCACGACATACTGCTCCGCATTCCTCAGTTCCTCAGTTCCTCAGTTTAAAGAAGCCCCTCCTTCTGAAACACAAAGTGAGCTCTGATTGGTTAGCCGGCCCAGTGCATTGTGATCGGAAACTGCTGAGACTTTGTTCTGGAAATGTCCCACCCTTTAGCATAACCACCAGTTTCATAAAGTTAAACAATGGCACCAATTGTTCATACCAATTTGTGTCTGATTCAGACCCTGAGAATGTTTAGGAACGAGGATCATGCAGAACCTTTGCAAGCACAAATAAAGCGGTTTTGGAACTGAGGTGGAAGAAACAGCATCTCTTCACCATGGCAACAACGAGATAGAGCTGGGTTTACTTGAAAACAGAATTATTCATAATCCTGCTGAGGGTAAACTACTGTGAAGTCTGGTTCTTTCCTGGTAGTACCTTGACTAATATATTCAACGCTATGTAACAGATGTGTGTCGACAGGAACAGCAGAACCGCAGCGCTGCCAAAAGAGACAATTATCTACTCACACCATCACTTTATTTGCGTTGTCATGAAAGAAAATCCTGAAAATTGACATTTGCTGCAGTGAGCATCTGTTTCCACCATCTGCACAGCACCAACAAAACCCAACAATGAATATTCAGCCTTGACTTAAGCACAACTGTGCTTCCTATGGCTTTAACACACTTCACTAACCAGGGACCATCCAAAAAAAAAAAACCTAGGACAGGGGATACATGTCAATTTTTAATATCTCCCAGACTCCCAGCAGCCCTGTTTAATGAACATAAGACTTGTGTTCAATGAACACTCAACAACGATAAATCATGATCTTCATCTACTCACAGTTAAAGCAAGTAATATTGTTGGCTGTTCTCTTTTTGTCAATCTGATGCCCTCAACTGTCAGTCTCCTCCTCAAAAGCCTTTTTCAGACAGGCAGACAACATTTTTTGGGGCATATCTGACCTGAATCTCTGTACTTTTTCAGTGTGAACCGCAGTCATCACTGATCTGAAAGGCATAAACCCAATGCAAACCTCTTTTAGGAACGTTTGCAAAAGGCCACAGAGGGCTAACAAACACATTTCACACCTATAAGCAATTTAGTGTCTCCATTTCAAATATTAATATTTGCCTTGTAATTAATTTGATTTAAATATGTATCACTTGATTGCACTAGTTTTCACATATCATGTCATTGTACAGCACACTTCCTTATGACACAGAAGAAACGTGAGCAGTATGGTTTGGTTATAAAACTTCTGTTTTATATCTCCGCACACAGTGTGGGCAGCATCCTCTTAAAAAATCATGCAGAGATTAACAAAATCTCATGTCAGATTTCCCTGGCAAACCTCTAAGAACAGTTTCTAAAAGAACTGCACACTTTCTCCAATGATCTGACATCAAAGATGTCACAGGCCTCTTTAGAAATCACTGCAAAACTTCGTTAACATTCCTTTAATGTCATTTCATTGTCGTTATCTGTTGTGTATGTGTGTGTGCTCCCTTAAGCCTATTTCCCTTTAGATATATACATCTACTAGCCCATAAACTGAGATCAGACTTATGTATCTAATTTTCAGCAGTAAGAAAAAAGTAGTTTAAAGCTTGTTATTTTGCAGAGCTTCACAGTTATATATGATATGAGAGTCATACTTTAATAAAGCAAGAGAAGGCAGGAGACACACGTAACATTGATGATACCCGGCCATCCCAAACTCAACAGACAGGAACTTAAATACAAAGACTGTTCTAGTGAAGAAGAAATCATCCAAGGGTGAATAAATTAACAGCAAATTGTCATTTATCATCTCTTTAAGGAAAGTACACAGGGACAGACCTATGTGAGCGATGACAGGAGAATGACTTAATAACATCATTTAGAGAATAAGTTTCTTTGAGATTTAGCACAGTATTTATTGCTCCGATTCGGTTTCATAGAGGTCCATTAGATTCATGGTGGGCGAATGTTTTCACACCAACAAAAAAACATTTATTTTTCAGAGGGCATCATCATTCAATGCACTTGGACCGGATCATTCAAAAGAAAAACAGCTGTAGGTAACCTATATACATATATATTTGTACCTAAATATCAGCAGTTCAGATTCTAGCTTAAATGTAACCAGGAGTAAGTAAAAGTGATCATTTTCCTCAGAAAGGGAATTAAATCAAACTTCCTCCAACCCTACAGGAATTAAACAGCTGGATTAGATGAGACTTAAATAATAATACTCTTGTTGAGGCAGAACCCTAAGAAGATAAGACTGGTGTATATTTAGGAGGAGAGATAGAGAGCAGTTTCTTTAATCATGCATCAGTGGGAGAGCGCTGCCGTTTGATAAGTCACTAAACCTAGACTGTTAAGATCCAAACAGCCCTGCGATCAAAATGAACAAATCTCATGCTAATAAAGCCCTTCATCTCAGAATATTACAAGGTCCCCGCAAAGTTTGGAAGGGTGCTGTGTTGAGTGCTGTGGATTACTTGTGGATTATTGTGATGTGTTTATCAGCTGTTTGGACTCTCATTCTGACGGCACCCATTCACTGCAGAGCATCCATTGATGAGACACTGATGCAATGCTACATTTCTCCAAATCTTATGAAGAAACAAACTCTACATCTTGGATTATTTGAGGGTGAGGACCAATTTTATTTCTGGGTGAACTATTCCTTTGATGTGGTAAACGTGTAATAACTCAGGAATCATCACACTATACTATTGTAGCATGCATGTAAAGGCAAAGGTTTGCAATTGTATTTGTCAGTAAAAAAAAAATTAATCAAATCATTCTGAAGTTAAATGTTTCTTTATTTGTTACAAAATGTTTTCAAGCATCAGCTTTAAGCACACTGATGCAAAAGCCCAGGAACCAGAAACTGCCTGAAAGAATGAAACTAGTTTATATTATATAGATGCATGGCCAATGATGACTTCCTTCGAGTGGTTTAATGTAACAACAGAAGACCATGATGATTCATGTTTTCCTTGGTCAGATGGGTTTGGGAATGAGATGTTGAAACACTCTCAGAAATAAAAGGTACAAAAGCTGTTACTGGGCCGGTACCTTTTATATTATGTACCTGTTAGCATATATGCATTGACAATACTTTTAAGGGACCAATATGCACCCTCAAGGGGTACACTAAGGTACAAAGTTGAACTTTCCGGAAAAAAATGCCAAATTTTGTACCTTTTTGTCTTAGAGAGTATAGTATCTGGTTAGTAATGACATTTTCAGTTTTTTGATGGAAAGTCTCCGACTCGGCCAGTAGTCAGTTTAGTGTAAAATGAAAATAAAAGGAAATTAATTGTTTCTGAAATAAAATGTAAAAAACTTAACAACCAGTAAACATCAAATGATTTTAAAATGTTTAAATCACCTTTAAAACTCACCTTTCAAGAACATTCAAACAGTAGAAGAAGAAAAAAAATAGACACAAAAAATTTAGATCTATAGACTAATATTTGTTAGTTGTAACGCTGCATTTTATAAAATCCAAGACAAAATGGAACTGGTAATATATGTATATATATATATATATATATATTTTATTTATTTATTTTTTTATGTGGACAACTCAATTTGAGATCTGGCTCTGACTAGAATGAATAAAACCCTTTAATTTATCAGATTCCACTCACACAGAGTAAGTGAAAGAAAAAACATCTGAAATCTGGGAGCCTATTTCTCTAAATCAAACCGGGTTATTTGTGTTGTTTCAGAACCGTCTGTTTCTCCATCACTCGTCTTGAGGCCTTGTTTTTTTCACCTGACCACACTCAAGGCCCATCAGTAGCTACTGCTCAGACTGGAAAGCAATTTCCTGCATCCCTGCAGATGCATTGTGGGACATGAATGCTCTCATTAAGAGCCATGCGAAGGTTCCTGGAGATGTCGGACAGGCCGTGTGACAGATGAAAGCTGCCCTCGTGCCCTCCAGACAGGAGATGAGTTTGGGTCTTGATTCAGTGTTTCATGTCCTGGTCTTCCCAGAGCAGTGCTTCCCAACCTTTTGTCCTTGCATAATCAAACCTGAGACCGCCTCCTGTAGTTATATGATTATTACAAACCCACAGATGGAAGCATAATTATATTTTTAACTACAAATACAATTTTTGTTCATTTTTTTATTTTGTTGTTTTTATTCAATTACATTTAAATATTGCATTATTTTATTTATAATAAATTACAGTTCCTGCCTTTCAACTTTGTAGGATATTAGTAATACCAGTTCACCAAGAAATGACAATTTGCTGAAAACCTCTGGAGAAATGTAGCATTGCATCAGTGCCTCTGCAGTGAATGGGTGCCGTCAGAATTCAAAGAAAGAGTTCAAACAGCTGATAGAAAACGTTTCAATAATCCACAGTTCATCATTTAACAAAGACAAAAAATGCATATCTGTAACAAATCCATCAAGACATTTAAACAGTCACTTTTGGCAAAAATATGAGTTCGTAAACCATAATAACGCTTCATCTTGTGAAAAAGTGCATCGCCTGTTGTCTCTCAAATCAAAATCCAGCCACTTATTTGTTTAGATCTGTTTTGGCTTATAAATGATGCTTGATTAATCTGTACATAAATCGATCTACTGTTCCAGAATCATACACATTATTTATGAAGTCAAGTCTTACTATTGAAATGTTGTTGTTGTTGCTCTCATGTCAGATGTGTGTGTATCTACCAGGAGCACCTTAAAAACAACAAAATCCTTGTGTGTTTGCGCACACCTGGCGAATAAAGCTAATTCTGATTCTGATTGATCTGTGCAGACTTCTCTCCTGTTTCAGACCAAAAGACTATTTCTCTGAGAAAGCAATATTATGTATTATGGACTCGTCTTATTTTAGCCAGAAGCAACTATTTGAATTGAAAGTATCTGTATACTTGTTTCTTGGTCTCTACTACACTCTAGTGGCTGCTCACACACAGGTACATTTCAAGGTTTATAAATAAGTTACAAGAATTAATTTCATACATTTCCCCCTTATTTTTGCATTACTTTTTATTTGCATATGGCATCATTTGCTGATGTGCATATGTGTAATAATACAGTGTAATAAAATCCATTATCATAATGAAATAAATACGCAATATCTGTCTGCATACAGAGGTGCTTTATTGATGAACAAAATTCATGATGATTGAAAAAGAAATCAATATGCTGTCTTCATGCACAGACACAACCTTCATGTGCTCTGACAGGAATCAGAGATGAAGAAGCTGTAGTGTGTGTTATTAGTGTTATAGCTAAAACAGATCTGCACACACATATTGATGTCTCCTGCTGCTGCTACAGTCATGTTGAGATGGACCAATGCTCAAAAGCAAGTGAAAAAAAGAAATAACAGTTGTATGCTTATTTGCCATAAATCTCTGAAGCTTTGTCAACAGCAGGCCTGGCTCATACACAACAACTTCACTGAAGTCATAACCCAAACATAACAAGCAAACACACACACACACACACACATTTAATCTGTACTGGAGTTAGCATGGCTGTGCTGAACTCACAATAGTTACCGCTACTTTGATCTGGGCCTATGTGACAGACCGCAGCTTTATAATCAAATATTTACAGGGACAGAACTTAATTTGATTTTCTTCAAGAATTATTAAATTAGAGAAAAATCCGTATGATTTTACAGAAACCGAAGAACAAGAAGAAGAAAATGAGAACTAATCCATCTGAAGAGTGCACACAAACAAACTACTAAAGCACAATCCCTCCTCCCCTGAATAAATAAGACACCATGTGTGGACAAAATCAGCTGTTTGCAGTCCTTCAAAAGATGTAATCGTTGGTCATCTTGAGCGAAGGCATGGCCTCGTTGACGTTGTGGTCGAGCCGGTGATACTCCACCCCACGCGAGCAGAAACCGTCCCGCCAGCGGCGACTCTGAGCCAGCAGCATCAGCTGAAACACAGAGAAGAGGTCCATCATGATAACACTCACTCATTTATTTCACTCACTCTTTTCACTCACTAAATTATTTCACTCACTCTTTTCACTCATTCTTTTCACTCACTCACTAAATTATTTCACTCTCTTTTCACTCATTCATTCACTCACTCACTCATTATTTCACTCACTCTTCACTCATTTATTTCACTCACTAAATTATTTCACTCCCTCTTTTCACTCATTCATTATTTCACTCACTCTTTTCACTCACTCATTTCACTCACTCATTTCACTAACTCACTCACTTATTTTGCTCACTCACTAATTTCACTCACTAATTTCACTCACAAAATTATTTCACTCACTCTTTTCACTCATTCATTTATTTCACTCATTCCACTAACTCATTCACTTATTTCACTGACTCACTAAATTATTTCACTCATTCACTAAATAATTTCACTCACTCTTTTCACTCATTAAATTATTTCACTCACTCTTTTCACTCATTCACTCACTCAATTATTTCACTCTCTTTTCACTCATTCATTATTTCACTCTTTTCACTCATTCATTCACTCACTTCACTCATTATTTCACTCACTCTTCACTCACTCATTTCACTCACTTAATTATTTCACTCCCTCTTTTCACTCATTTAACTCATTCATTATTTCACTCACTCTTTTCACTCATTCACTCACTCATTTATTTCACTAACTCACTCACTAATTTCACTCACTAAATTATTTCACTAATTTCACTCACTCACTAAATTATTTCACTCATTTCACTAAATTATTTCACTCATTCACTCATTATTTCACTAACTCTTTTCACTCATTCACTCACTCATTATTTCACTCTTTTCACTCACTCATTATTTCACTCACTCTTTTCACTCATTCACTCACTCACTCATTCACTCTTTTCACTCATTCACTCACTCACTCATTCACTCATTCACTCACTCACTCATTCACTCTTTTCACTCATTCACTCACTCACTCATTCACTCTTTTCACTCATTTCACTCACTCACTCATTATTTCACTCTCTTTTCACTCACTCATTATTTCACTCACATTTCACTCACTCACTAACTTATTTCACTCACTCTTTTCTCTCATTCACTTATTTCACTCACTCTTTTCACTCACTCACTCACTTATTTCACTCACTCTTTTCACTCACTCACTCACTCACTAACTTATTTCACTCACTCTTTTCACTCATTCACTTATTTCATTCCATTCACTTACTTCACTTACTCATTCACTAATTTATTTCACTCTTATATACACAGTGTGAGAATTGGTATAGTCAAGATACTCACATTTCTAACTTTGATACAATACTTTAACAATAAAATTATATTGATACGATTTCCGCTAAACAGGGAAAACCTTAATTGAATTTTTGACTGTAATAAATATACTTTCTTATACTTCTCCTACTTATATACATACCCACAAATAATTTGATTTAATAATAACTTGAATCTAAAACACACTGCAGTAGTAAAATTATTAGAGGGACACAGTTTGTGGTGCGATTTTATTAAAATGCATTTAAAAACAGGAGGATTGCTTTGCTTGTTTGTGGGGCTGCACAATTTGATATTACTTATTACTACTATTAACACTACTGAATATAAATAGAAAAAAAATGAAAAATAAAAAAATACTACTGTAAAATAAAATAAGTAAAGTATTGAAGAAAAACTAAATAATAATAGATTTTACATTACAACTGTACTAACATTTCAAACTTTACACCATCTAACTTTTATTCTGACAGTAAACCGCAGGAGCCCTTCTACAGTGCTTCTCATTATGAGTTTGTTAGGATGACTGGTGCATGCAAAAGCATGCAGCGCATCAATTGATTTCATTTAATCGTGCAGCCCTAACGCACAGCTAGAGCACTTCTAATGGCATTTCTACACATGCTTACATTTCCCTACTGAATGTCAAAATGCGATCGGAACTACTGGGGTTATTTAGAGTAAATGCAATAAGTTTAAACCATGCATCCCACCATATCAAACAAAAGCCCGTGGACACGTGATGCTTACCTTTCTCTTGTTGTGGTAGGTGATGTACACGATGGCCACCAGAAAGGCGATGATGACCAGATGAAAGAAGAAGTGGGAATCTTCATCCTGTGGGGTGTAGGGGTCTTCGATTTGGTTATCCATTTCTTCAGAGCTCTTAGGGGAGTTTTTCTTTACTTCCTTGCCGTCTTGAGGCGCCTTCGTGTTTTCTCCAATATCACCATCATCATCGACGCCATCTTCAAAGCTTATGTCTGGTTCTTGAGACGTGCGGGGGGACGTGTAATCGAAGGTAATGTCGGTTTCGTCAGCTGCAGGGTTGGAGCCGGTGGTGGGCTTGTTTGAAGGTGTAGGGGTGGTCTCTGGTGGTCTGTGTTTGGTGGATGTAAGCTGGTCTGGAGTGGTTTTGTGCATGTCTGAGGAGGCAGTCGTAGGTGGAGCAGTAGGAGTCTCTGCTGATTTGGTGCTGATGTCGTTTTCGACAGTAGAAGCTGCCATCACATTCAACTCGGGCGATTCCCTCTGAAGACTGCCATTCTGGATGCTCGATGTGTTCTTATTAGGTATAATGATGGTTTTGTTCATATTGCCTACGCCAGCTGTGAAAAAAACGCCACATTAAAAGCAATTACAGTAATACTGTTGCGGTGCTTTAGAGTACTTACAAATAGTAGCCTGTTATTCCAAATTACATGACAAAAATTGTAGTTAGTTACATAATCCATTACAGTACACATTTTAGCTAATATAATCAGATTACTTTTTGACTACTTGCGACAGAAATCAAATCAAATAAAATAATATTGTGCCATATTGATATAACAATATAAAAATAAAAAAATATATATGTTCATGTTTCTGAAGGTGCTGCAGGGGATGTGAGGTTAAGGAAATGCTATTATTTAGTTACATCATTAAAAATAGAAACCCAAGTCATTTAAAAATAATTGTGTTGGAAAGACAAAAAACTTCCAAAGACAGTAATACTTAATAAATAACCCACGGTTTGATCATTCAAATAAAAATGAATGTGTTCATATGTAGCTGGTGCAATGTTTAAAAAAACGCTTATTAAAGCTGAAATTATTTCTGTAAATCCAGGTTTCAAACGCTGTGGTCTCTCAGCTTTCTGTGTAATTATAGTCATCTGATTATTGATTAATATGTAATCATGTTATCAATAATAAAGTGAATGTAGTCTAATTACAATCAAACTTTAATACAAGTATTTCGGTTTTGGAATTTGCATAATCAACATCTATTTCCTGCGAATGAATCAAAGCCTCAGTTTAGAGTCTTGTCAATGTCAACAGTAAATGATGATCTAAGTTTTTGATTCCGGCTTATTAAAACATGAATTACAGATTCTTCTGAGTGGAACAGGATTAATTCATTAGTAACACGAGTAATTGGATGAATATTATGTAATAATTTTAATTCTAAATGTTTACAAATGGCAGGTCAGCTGTTGTACTGTGATTCATTTTAAAAATGAAAACCAGATTTCCATTTGATCTCGTGTTACACTTTCATTTTCACCGCCGCAAAAACAAACACTGCGACTAATATGGAATACAAATAACAAATTTATCAGGAGAGACAGCAAAAATTTACAATAAAAAAAATTTATATTAACAGACTGGTGAGGTGTAAGCTCATATTGTAGGTCATAACCATAGACCAGTGTTTACGGAAGCTGCGAAACTGAGCACGTCACATAAAAACACGAGACTTCCGGTATTACCATCAACGCTCAGAAGTGTTGTGCGAGTTTCTGTTGGGTACTTGTATAACACTGTGTAAACGTGATATTTATCAGTTCCTAGACACACACATTTGATGAGAAAGACGTTTAGAGAGTAATTGTAACGTTTCATGGGATTCATTCACAAGGGACACGGGCTCTTTCGGTAAATAACTGACACTCTCTCTGACATTATAAATTACACCCTTTTGAGGTATAGAAAGAGATCCTCTACTAACCTTCCGGTGCCGTTGTGCAGATCACAGAAAGGATCTGCAGTGACAGTAAAACTGCGATTATTCCCGCTGCGGAGTCACCGACTCCCGTCTTCCCCACCGCAGCCATGTTCAGTGCTGACGTCATCGGTGCGCGCATGCTCCGTGTTGCCTCTTTTTCAATTTTCAAGCAAAAAGAATTCTTCATAACTGACTAAAAAGTTAATAATGTTGCAGTAGATTAAATAAAACGCTGAATACAATCAAAAACATTAATGTTAGATACTACTGGCCTGGCCATCGGTCTCGCACATCCGCCATGTTTGTAGTTTTAAACACCTTTGAATGCGCATTTGTAGTTCTAATCGACTCCTCGTCCAACGCGATGTGTTCTGGGCAAAATTGGTCGATGCATCGATCTGCACTTCGTATTTTAACCGGAAGTAGTACCCATTTAATTATATTTTCGAATATTATTTAGCACGATAGTATACCAATTGGGACGCAATGGGGTTAAAACATAATATATAAAAGGGATACACACACACAAACACACACACACACACACACGCACACACACACACACACACACACATATATATATATATATATACACACACACACATATGTGTACATTTTAATTTTTGTTATTGTTATATTTTTTTAAAAAATATGTTGTGCAGGTCCCCTTTAATAAATGTGAGTGCATCTTACACTGACAAAAAAAGCAGACAATGGCACATTGTAAGCTATACTGAAGAAATGCACATTTAAGAAAACAACTACTTTCAGTTATTATATCCAAAAAGACATGATTTTCAGAACAAAACACCAAACTGCACAGTCGAATGTGGTCCAGGTTGAAATGTTTTATTCAACTTAAAGTATCCATACTGCTAAATCCACAGTATTCTTATCCTACATTTAGAAACGGAGGACTACATCCACCTGTTCAGATCTTTTATGCTCTATCCAATGTGTCAGGAGCTTGTTTCCAGCCTCCTTTAGTTCAGGGAGAGCTGAAAGAGTTTTGCTATCAAAGGAACAGGCAGTATGCAGCGGAAAAACAATAATGGACGAGATACACGTGGTTTCACTCACACAGACGAGACAAAAACATAAACACACCCAACTAAAGAGGTCTCAGTGTCATACAGGTCCCTTCGTTCAAGCTGTAGATCAGGAATGTTGTGACCTAATATTAGTGTTGTCTGATACAAACATCTGCCTTTCTACCCAGTGCTCCCCTTCCCAAAACTGAAACATCACTAATATATTCAATCGTGATCAACACTGTAATAAATAATGTTGAGTGTAGTGAAAATACATTTTCAAGCCATTTACAGCTTTACAGATGCTCTTCTCTCATTCTGTGTGACCTGGTAAATATGCATTTGTTGCCCTCTCTGAAGAAGTGAGCCATCACTAATGCAGGATTTGACAAGTGTATAGTGTGTGTCCTTGGTCAGGGCATCGAAGAGAAACAAGGTGTGTGAGGGTAGGTATTCAAAATATATATATATCAAGACAGGATTATTGCAATCCTCAGCTTCCTATGCCTCGAACTCCAGACCCAAACCCAGTTTGTGTCCACCTGCGTTAATGTTCTTCCCATCCAGAAGAGCAGAGAGGGTCAGCTTTATACCTGAACCGTGAGAAGAGGGGGAAAAGTTAGACAAGGAACGACCACATCCAAGAGAGAGTTTACTGAAAACTACAGAACGGCACACAAACACTGCCACAGTTTGGGATCAGTGAGATTATAAACTCTTTTTAAAGAAGTCTTTTCTGCTCATCAAGGCTGCGTTTATTTGATCAAAAATACAGAACAAAAACTATAATATTGTTAAATATTACTGCAATTTAAAATAATGGTTTTCTATTTTATGGTGCTTTAAATTATAATTTATTTCTGTGATGCTCCGCTGTATTTTCAGCATCATTCCCCCAGTCTTCAGTGTCACATGATCTTCAGAAATCATGAAAATATGATGATTTACTTCTCAAGAAAAAATAAATTATAATCTGATTATTTTAAATGTCACTGTCCTATTGTGAAAATACAGAACATATGCATATAGAGGAATTTATTTTGCGTTTTTATCTCCCATTTTTGGCATTAACTTTTAAAAACCAGCTCAAGCTAGTGTAAAAACGTTTTTGAAAATTAATTTTTTTTTAATTATTATTATTTAGCGTTTCTGATTCGATACTTCAAAATGTCCATGAAGACAGGGTAATGGAAGCATAGCTAGTGTGGACCAAAGGCCAAATGTATTTAGATTAATGTGGACGTAGCCTCAACCCACAAAAAACACTTTCCCTGATTAGTTGGTTCAGGTGGGATCAGGATAGAGGCTTTCCAGGAGTTGCAAATGCATTTAGAACAGGTTTATAAAAATCTGATTCACATACTCACCAGGCTTCAAGGTTTGAGTATATCCCAGGCCAACGAGGCTAGAATTATTCACTTTGGCCTGTAAGAGACAAAAACATGTCTGACTGCAAAATTCACTGACGACAAAACAAAATAGCACTTATTTTCACCTTTTCAGGAAGCATGGGCTTATTTTTCATGACCAGCTGAACGTCATGAAGACCAGGGTCTTCCTAACTGAGCATGCTTCACAACATCTCATCCAAACTCTGTCATTTTTAGGCTCCATTCACACTAGGTATGGTTACGTGCATTCATTTGAATGAATCAAAACTATATTATAATGCATTAACAATACCCTTATAATGCATTATAAACACAGGCACTCACATTTTGAATTTTAGGTTAAATTCTGACTGCATTCTGCTTGGCTACATCACGATGTGAAAGCATGCAACACTGTTGTCGTTTCTTTCACATGCACAGAAGTTAAGGTTTGTTAAAAATCTGGAGGTTTTTTCAGGTTACATCATCATGCCAGGAGACGTGACTGCCTTGATCAGTGAAAAAGCAGCATGATCAAAAACTAAAAAGCGGCAATGATAACTTACCGAGAAGGAAGCGTCGGCATCGATCTGATACTTGGCAGCGATGCCAAAGCGGGTGTTGCTGTTTCCGGCGGTCCAGGACAGATTGACCGCTGTCTCCAGATTATCATTCACCTTCTGGTAAATGGAGCCTCCGAATTCTGTTCCATCATTCCTGCCATTTGAAAACATCTTTTAATGAAATAAAATGCACTGAAATACCTCTTTTCAACAATGAATTTCACTAAATCACATAATAGAATCCATAACAATAACTATTTTTCTAATTTGTTTGCATTTCAAATAAAAGTAGGACGTTTAATAGCAATTTTATAGATATGCATTTTCAAATAGCATTGTTCTTAATTCTTAGTCACCAAGAATCCAGTTTTTAACAATAAGCTTCAAGTTTTCAAAATGAAGAAATGTGGAACACCAAATTCTAAATTCTAAAATTCAAAGTGGAGAAAGTCACAGTATACAGAAAGTGTGTCAGAGGTCAAACTTAAGGGTAATACAGGAAAGAGGGTCCAGGATGTTCAGATATTTGTATTGCAAAAAAAAAAAAAAAAAAAAAAAAAGAAAGCATGAGAAAGCATGCATATTTAATGCCATGACTATTAATCTAAGACTTTCTGTTCCAGCTTGAGACCTTTTTAAAGCCTTCATTTATGTAAAAAAATATTGTTATAAAATAAAGATTGCAATATTGTTTTTACTTTTATACTATTTATATTAAAAATATTTTTTATATTAAAAAACCTGCATATTTTTCATTAAAAAGGTTACAGTGTGTGCGTGTTATATGCAGCTCTAAACACACTCCTTTAGATTTGAGCTTCAGTGATATAAACAAGCACCAGACCTCAGCACGCTACTTCCTGCTGCAAAGCCCTTGACAAATCCAATCGCCGGGGAATAAACGTATATATAAATAACCCAACTTTCTAGCCTTGCGACTGCTGGAGACTCGCTGCCGTGTGTCTGATGATACTGCGTTTGGTACATACACGTTTGTGTGGAGCTGGAACTCGTCGGTCTTGTAGCCCACAGCGAAGTTGCTCTGAGTGACCCGGTTCCTCCCAGCCTCGAAGGTCATCTGGTACCCGGCCAGCCAGCCCTCGAAGCCCACGACCACGGCTCCGTGCACCGCGGTGCCATTGATGTCGTAGTCCACGTCACAGCCCAGGTTGATGTGCTCGTGCTGGTAGCCGCTCTTGATCTTCCCGCTCTTCTTGCTGTGGGAGGTCATGACAGAAGCACGTGAAAGTTTGTGTGAAGAACCACAACACTGATGTTTTGTACATTCTCATGTGCTTGTTTACTAACTAATCAATGCAATATGGCTTAGTGCGATTAGACTGAGATTTAACAAAATTAATACATGTTTATCAAATTAGTTTCATTTTGTGTTATTCTATATATAAATATATATTAGTGCTGTCAATCGATTTAAAAAAATTAACTAATTAATCGCACAATTTTTTAAAATTAATCGCGATTAATCGCGATTAATCGCAATTAAAAGACTGAAACTTTTTGGATATGTAAATGTAAAATGGAAATAATTAATGTAAACTCAAGACAAAGAAACTATTTAAATTCAAAATATGATTGTTTATTGGAATTTTTGTTTAACTTGTAACACAGATTTTCTCATGTAAACAACATACCTGCAATAAACCATCAATATCCTCCAAATTAACTGTTGGCTTGAAAGCCATATTTATTACAGAAATAAAAACAAAGGCATGTAAGTACCATTTGAATTTCAAAACAATCAATGCCAATAAAAAACAAAAATGATTTCCATGTTGAATTCTAAGTGGACTGCAAAAAAATTCCAAAGTATAGTCATTGCCAGTTCTTTAAGTGGGCCAGTACGCACCAGTACTCAGTACCGCCACTTCCAAATATAGCTCTTGAGCGTACCGTCACCTCTCCGTGCGCCCAGAACGTGCTTGTAGCGTACCGGTACGCTCATTTGGACATCTGTTTTAATAGAGGTTTTAATCTTTTACCTGCACTGCCGATTTTCAGAGCGCCCTTCACAATGCAAGCTTCCTAATTCATCCCACCCAGAGCAGAAACTACATTACCCATTCACCCTTAAGTTACACAAGTGAATAGCGCATGTGTCGCTTTTCCCACTGTTAAGTGTCAACAACTCAACGTGGCCGGAGAAGGTGTGTGAAACTCGTTGTGAGTTATACTAAAGCAAAATCTTGAGTATTTATTGTCTGATAAACATTAAAAACTGTCTGCGGAGGTTGAGTCGTCCTGCAGCCCCCGCTGGCTGTTCATTGGCTGCAGCATCTTTTTTCTAAGTTCTAAAAAAATACCGTAGACGGCAAGGCACACATTTAGATATTCATTTATCTAATTAATCTATAGCCTATGCACAAAGACAATATGATCTTTTTGTCCCCTTTTTGTTTTAAAGCTTGATGAAGAGAGAGAGCGCAAGTTGCTGCAGCTGAGGAGGACAGTGATGCACGCGTACAGGAGTGATTGACAGTTCGCGGCACTGTGTACAAAAAATACTCCGCTACACAATTATTTCGTTATTTTCGTTTAAGCTTATTAACGTTAGCGTTACAGAAAGGTCATGATTTTAATGTTGCTGTTTCTTGTGGCAGACTGAATGAAGAGTAAAGTTTCTTGTGGCAGACTGAAGAGTAATCCGGCAGAGTTTTATACTGAAACTTTCCGTCTAAAAGTCCTTCCTTGGTCTTATCCATATTTCTTTGCACGTTGAACACACATAGGCCACAACTGGAAATAAAAAAAAAAACTGCAACCGCGTTAATTGCGTTATTTTTTTTTAACGCGTTAAATATTTCAAATTAATCGAATGCGTTAACGCGCTAATTTTGACAGCACTAATATATATATATATATATATATATATATATATATATATATATATATATATATATATATATATATATATATATATATATATGACAAAGTTTTGTCTAAACTCAGAATGCATGCGTTTTTTTTATTGCATTTTAAAAATCACTATTTAATTTTTCTTTAGGACACAGAAAAATAGAACATAAAAAAAAAACTATTCTCCAAATGCAATTCTCCAAACTGTGTAGTTGCAGATTAGACTCACAACCAAAAACTAACACGTCCTTCTCTTTATATATTACATCTACTCTGGAAATGCCAAACATCACCACATGATTGCATTGACTGTGACGCAGTGATCACGTCATGTACCCAGTGTTCGGAGAGAAGGAGGAATCCAGCGTCAGCTTCAGTCCTTTAGCCAGCTGAGGAGAAGAAAGCAGCACTGGTGTTAAATCACAAGAATCTGATTCATGTCTGATCCAGTGTAGCTCAGTGTTCGGGGTCCTGTACCTGGTCCTCCAGAGTGATCTCCGTGCCCAGAGTGTTGTCCGTGTTCCACTTCTCAATGAAGGTCAGGCCGTGTTCTGCCCACTTGTACTTGGTCTCCAGTGTTCCTGCTACCTTGCTGGTCTCGGTGTTGGCCGAGCCGGAGCTCTTGAACTCCTACAGCAGCAGGAGAACAGATCCGTCACAAGCTGACAATCACTCAAACTTAAATTAGACTAATGACCCTCTTTCCTGTTTAACCCAGAAGCTTGACGTCTGACCCACTCTCTGTCCAATCTGGATTTCTGTATCTGGACTTTTAGAATTTTAGAATGAATATTGAATGTGGTCTTGAGGATTACTGATTCAGAACAAAAAAAACTGCTATTTGAAAATACATATCTCTAAATTTGGCATAAAAATGTTCAGTTTTGTTAAATATCAAATGTCTGAGAAATTTAAAACTATATTAAATGCACTGTAATATAAAATTTTCTTGACACTATAAATAAGTTACACAACTCTTATTTTGTCATATTTCAATCTGTATATGGATTACAGTGTTTGCAGTGTTAGAGTTAGACGAGGACATCTGCACAAACACGTCTTTATACGTATACAAGCCAGAAACTAAGCCTGTGCAAAAAAAGGCTTATCTAAAGGGTTAATGGTCCCACCTAGTAATCAACTGTAAAAATAACAAATTTTACCTCTTCCCAAAAGGGAAAACCACAAACAATCAAGAATTCATGATTACATGGTGTCATGGCTTTGCAATCAAAAAATGTCGTCAATGGGGCAAAAAAGCCACCAACAACAAATTAGGGAGAAAAAATTTATATCTAATACTGCACAAAAACTAACAATGCATCAAAGCCAATGTTGCTACTAATCTTTGACATGCCCAAGAATTTGATAAAAAAAATTTTTAAAAATCCAGCCACAATTACTTTTATATCGAAAATAAGTCATTTTGTGTGTTTTTTCCCCCGAATCAGTGACATCATGTCATCTGTCCACATGTGGTTTTGGGTAACTACCTCTGATAATATCTTTATTTTGATGCAGCTACATAAATTCTAAAATTCCAATAATTACACTATTGAACAATACTTTACACCTTAACCCACCCTTAAACTTACCCATACCTCCAACCCTCTCCCTAACCTTACCCCCATCCCACCTCAATAGCAGCAAAAGTGTTTTACAATACAATATGAACACAATAAGTACATTGTACTTATTTTTTTTAAGTACATAGTAGTTAAGGCCACCTAATATGAAGTGGGACCGAAAGTACATTTTTCCTTAAGAATCTAAACCAATCAAGAGCAAACATTAAACATTCGTTCTTTTCAAAATCAGCATTGTTTCTACTGTATGATTTCATTGACATGTGAACAGAAATCCCATCAATATTTCATCAAGTTTGGCAGAATGATGGCACTGTTGATTACGTCTCTGACTGAAATCCACTGGCTACTTACCAATCCACTCTCTGACCTCGTTTTCAAGTCCAGCTTGATCAGACCAAAACCTGCAAATGACAGACAAACATCACTGACACACAAAACGACATAAAGAGACCGCGGCCATGGCAGAAACCCATCAGCAGTTTCACACAGCTGACAGAAAAACATTTAATTATTCCCTGTCTGCAAAAGTTGGCTTCCCATTCATTTCCTCCAAAGGGAAATAAATTTTTAAGGTTAACATATAATTCATCATTAAAAACAATGCTGTTGTTCGATGGCATATGCTTGTGACAAACCCATCAGAACTGATGATTTCAATTTATAATACAATTATTATTAAAACATTTTTAGAGGAATATTAACCAGAAAAAAATGATTTACCAAAATTTATTTTGGCAGTAAAATGTACATACACAACACAGTATTGCTGGATTCTAAATATAATAGAATATTATATAATATTATTTATTTATTAAATTTTTTCTATATAGAAATTATTTAGAGATGCTTTTGATTAATAAAATTTTATGAAACAGAATTTGGAATAATGGAAAACAGATAGGAAAATCGATAGTGCCTTAAAAGCAAAAATGCTACTTTTGTTATAGGGTTCATGTGATGCTTTTTTAAAGATCATGATTTTGTGTATTTGGCATTACAGAATATGTTGACATGCTTTAATGTTCAAAAAACAAATTTTTTAAATACTTTACATTATTGTAGGTCTTCTAAGCCCCGCCTCTCTCAAACACATCCTCCTCCTGACAAGCACAGTCTGCTCTGATTGGACAACTGACCCAGTGCATTGTGATTGGCCGAACACAGCAAGCACTCGCTGGAAATGTAACGCCCCTTTCCATAATCACAATCTTGATTTTTCAATATAAATGTGAAGATAGTTAATAATGTCCTTAGTTTAACCATCAATTCAATCCTGAAACAGGAACGGAATGGTGACAGACTCAGAGATAAAGCTCGTATGTGTTTGCAGAACACAAGACACGGATGATTAATACACTGACTCCACTGTGTGACCCCCTCTCTCTCTCTCTCTCTCTCTCTCTCTCTCTCTCTCCCTCTCTCTCTCTCTGTGTCTCTCTCCCTCTCTCTCTCTCTCTCTCTCTCACATGCGCAAAACTCCACATTTGAACAATCAATAGCAAATACCTAAACTAATAACATGCTTCCAGTCAGAAGCACCAGATTGTCGTAGTAAAGTCAGAATCACCTCCTCTCCAAGGTTCATGAAACAGTCGTCCATTAAATGCGTTGCTGATTCCTAAATGCATCTACTTTCAGAAGAACAAATAAAGTGCTTTTTCTTTCTCCTAGATACACACACATCTCTCTGACACGACTGCTTCAACACTAACTGTGTTACTGAAACCACTCCTTCTTTCTTTGCGTCAGCATTTGGGCGCATTACACAAATCTTCCCACACAGTGATGTAGAGATGTGGGGGCGTGTTTAAACCAGCTGTTTTAGGGGCGTGGCAGAGTCTTAACTTTAATAAAGAATATCTCTTTGGATTTGAGACTTTAGTCTTTAAAACTACACAGATCTTCTTCATGCACCAAGAGATTGTAACACTCCACAGAGAATTGAAAACTTTTATTAAATTGCTTTTAAATATTGTAAGCTACATGATTTCAATTACTTAGAAATGCTTTTTGATTAATATAATTTAATCAACCATTAAAACAGTATAAAAAAAATCAGCCAGGAAAAAAAAATGGAATACAGGAAAATTTAAATGGGGAAAAAAGGGAATTTGGAAAAAAAAAAAAAAATGGAATTTTTTTTGGTGGGGGGGGGGGGGGGATTAATGGATTTCTTATGCAAGTGTGTGTGTGTGCAAAGGTTTGTGTATTTTGTATGTATGCAGCTCTAATATGAACCAGATTAAGTCGTACCATATCCTTTGGTGAAGATGTCCCTGGCAGACTTGCCCAGGTCTACGTATGTTGGAGGAACAGCCATTGTCTGAAACACAGAGAGGGTCAGAGGTGAAGAAGGTCAGCCAGGGGTCACCTCTAGGACAAACACAGTCAGTCATTTCACACAGCAAATCATTATCAACCTCATATTAAACCATCTGACCCTCTTCAGCATTTAGTGAGGAACATACTGCGTTTTCAAATGACATTCCGCCTTCCTTTCGAGCATTAACAGACCGTGCATGAGGAAAATCCACATAATACTGTGACTGGAGAACAGTGACCAATCAGAAACCTTTATTAGAAGACGCTGATCATCGCAAAATGGCCAGATGCTGGCGGACACATGCATTACAATCAGGCCTGTCCCTTCTACACAACATGCACGATGCATGCGAGTATTCCTCTGAGACTAAACAAGATGCGAAGAAACACACACAAAAATTAGCAAAACACACTGCAAACACTGATCTGCGTTTGAATGGGATGAGGATCACTGCATCAGACCGAGAGCTCAATGGCGCAGGTTTAAGCCAACATCAGAGCAGAATGAGGACAGATGAACACCAATCAGACTTTAACACCCATGCAATACTGAAACATCTATTTGGGTTTCTTTCAGAACGATGCGCAGTGAGACAGGCGTCGAGCGCAGAATACATGCATTTAAACAGTGCGAGTTTGATCATGTTCAGTCGGAGCACATTCACAAACGCGACAAGGGCATTAAATGCATCACATGTGGCATTAACGACTGATTCAGGCCCTGCTCGCTACATTAATGCGCCGCATCGCCGCCGGACTCACTCCAGATTCACGCGAGGGCCCCGGATTTTGATTTTTACCGCAGGATGAAGATCTTGCACTTGAACAAACCTGTGTAAGTCGTGAGAACAGTGCAGCGCCGGGCAGGACTCAGCCGAGAGGATGCGACGTGCACAGAACTACGCCACTCACGCAAGAGCGTAACGACGTCACGCCTGCAGAATCATCTGGACTGGAGCATCATCTCAGCAGATTCCACCTCGAGATGAAAATACATCTGGATTGTTTTAAATTAGGACTAATTTGCTTACCTATTCTTATTAATGTATCAGACTATATTTTTGTGGTGACAATTTACGCAACACCTCGAGATGAAACTACATCTGGATTTTTTTTTATGAGGTTGCAATTTGCTTCTTATTTTCTGTTTTAATTTTTTTATCAGTTATAATTTTATTTATTGTATTGCAGTGTATTATTTAGTTGTTGTAATTATTTTGATTATATATATATATATATATATATATATATATATATATATATATATATATATATATATATATATATATATATAGAAATTGATGGCAAAAAGTTTTGGAAGGGATATAAGTTTTGTGTTTTGCTAAATTTGCTCCTTCGATATTAGTAGATTATTTTTCCACATGTTTCTATGGTACACAATGACAATAATTTCATAAGTTTTAAAGGCTTTTATTGAAAACAAAATCTGTCATGCTTGTGATCAGCTTCTGGGCCGAGTCCTGACTGATGGCCGTCCATTCTTGCCTTATTAGTTCTCGGAGCTGATCACAGTTTGTGGGCTTCTGCTTGTCCACTCGCCTTCTAAGGACTGACCACAGGTTCTCTATAGGATTGAGATCCGGGGAGTTTCCAGGCCACAGATCCAAAGTTTCAATGTGATGATCTTCCAGCCACTTCTTTATCACTCCTGCTTTGTGACATGGTGCTCCATCATGCTGGAAAATGCACGGATTATCACCAAATTCATCATGGATCATTGGAAGAAGTTGCTCTTGCAGGACTTTTTTTCATTGCAGTGTTTCGGGGCAGAATTATGAGAGATCCCACTCCCTTGATTGAGAAGCAACCCCACACATGGAGGATCTCAGGATGCTTCACTGTTGGCACGTCACAGGACTCATGGATGCATGCACCTTTTCTTCTCTGAACAACTGGTTTACAAGATTCTCCAAAGAGTTGAAAGGGAGCTCCATCAGAGAAAATAACAATGGTGCTTTCAGGTGCAATATTCTATATTTTCTATATAATATTCTATATAATTTTAAACGCATTTGTTTTATTGCTTATTTTCTTTTTATAGGTTACTCTTACTCCCAGGTCTGTGTACCTTCAGGTCATTTGAACAGAAGCATTAAGCTAGGTATTTGTTTTAAAAGTTAAAATTAGAATATGCTTTATTATATACACACAGTAAAAAAAAAATGTTTAACACTACTAAAGATCATCTAAGGTCCCAATCTATCTAGTGTTAAAAGCACACCGTTCGTATTGTTGTATTTAGAGTTAATGTAGCACCTTACAGTGTTAAGTGTCTTACCAAGTACTTTGAGTGTAAAGTGTTACACTTGCTATTGTTATTAAAATGTTCCACTATAGGGAATGTAACACCCCTGGTGTTGTTTTAATCCTTTAAGTGTTATTGAAGTATTCTTTTAAGTGCAAAAACAAATGGTATTGTATGGTGTTGATGTACAAGATTAGAAAAAAAAACACTCAAGAGTCTTCAGACAGATGTATAAATACAACGTTTATTTAACAAAGAAAGTGGCAACTTTAAAGCATATACCAGATGTAGAGGTTAGTCAGTCACATTCATTAAGTGTTGCACAAACACATCTGCCAATATTTTGAGTCAGACAATGGATAGTGACAGAAATGTACCTTTTTCCATCTTGATAGATGCAGTCCTGTGATGGTGGAATCAAATGAAGTAGGAGACAAATTGATGCAATATCACGGTCCCAATCTTAATAACATATGAAACTTCAAAGAAAACCACGTGACTGCCTGAGTATGGGATTTAGGCATGCATCCCTACGTGGAAAAGGAGACCAGAGACCTTTTTTATGGATGTCAATGGAGAGGCTTCACTAAATTGAATAGCTTTGTATCTGTACATTAAATGTGGGATCTGTGAATGACGATTGAGTGTCGCACAACTCTGAAACTCTCAACTTCAATGCTGTAATGTGATTGGTTATTAAGGGACACATGATCCAAGTTAGCCATTACACGTTCCCCAATAGTGAGTAATACAGACCCTCTCCTCTCAGTGGCGATCAAAGTCATATACATTTTCTAACCAGAATGCATTGCTTTTGTAAAACAGACGAGCTTTGCAGCGTTGCATGAAGTCCAACAAGCCTGAATGACTAGAAGTGCATCTTCCCCTCCTTTTATAAAAGAAGCATTATCCTTTCTCTAATTAGACTAGTACTCGTTCACACTTCCACATCTGCTGCTGATATGATTAGTCAATTAATGTTAGCTGGTCTTTTTGTGTCAAGATAAAAAAAACATTGAAATGTGTTAGCAATTAATTAAAATGCCTCTGATCAGTCACAACAATCCAGAAACGATGTGAATGAACACCACAACAGTTGAGGGAGCAGCAAACTTTGCAAAACACTAAATTTATGTCAGACTGTTGACCTATATACTGTATGTGAAGAGAGTAAACAGCAAAGTATAAAATTATATATATTGCTAATGTTTACTCTATTTTGTGTATTGCTATGTGTGATATTTTCTATTGTTTTATGTTCTTTTGAAAGTGTTTGTACAGTTTTTTGTTGTTCAAAATTGTTGTAAAATGTATATAATTAAATTAAATGTAAATTGTAAATAAAACAGCTTACCCTCACACCCGTATATGTTTCATCTCTTGTTTGAACTCCAGAAAGTGTTTGTACAGAAGAGACAAGAGTTGCTATCTATGTAACAATAAGGCTTTGAATGTTTTTGTGTTAATTTCTAACACTGTACTAATAAAGAAACTCATATGCAAAGCATGCTGGGAACTAACAATCACTGACCAAACAAAACTGCTAAATTGAGCTAATTCTCTTAAGTAGCCTTTTTTCCTTAATTTATTTTATTTTATTTCAGTTTAATCAGTTCCTCAATTCAAGCCTCAAAACTGCCTGGGTTTCCTTAAAAAAATAAAATCTGAGGAAATATAATCTCTTGGTTTTATTAGTGAAAACTTATCAATATTTTATATTCTACACTGATCCACAATTTATTAAAAAATGTACAAATATGCATACTATTTTTAATTATCACCTTCATTTTTTTTATGTCCATGATCAGTGCCACATGCTGCTATTATCAAAGCGTCCAGATGATGGCGGTATTTTGAATACAACTTTGCAGCAAACTGAGCTGAAGCTTGATGAGTAAAGGTACTTAACATTCACTAAATCAAGGAGACATATATGCATTGGCCAACATCAAGATACAACTAATGTGCTTTATGTTATATGTATTATTATAAATGATATATAATGCATTTATTATTATAAATAATGCATTACTGTTAATTTATTAGATGCCTATTATGTGTAGAAAATTATAAACATTTACTCATTCATTATAAACAGACACTCATTCAATCCCACAATGCATAGCAATAACAAGTGTACAACTGATGTACGCTCAACAGCTAGCGAATACCCATAATACCTGTGAGAGTCATAATACAATACAGGTATAAATCCATTGTAAATTGATTATTAAATAGTTTACCGTAATTAGGGTTTATGCACAATTTCCATTAGATAAACCATCTTTCATCTTACTTGTGGAGCTGCAGGTTTCCCAGTTTCAAATGATTATTAAACAGCAAGCAGAAAACTATGCAAAAGCGGCAGTCCTTCCAGGTGGGCATTTGTGACCTGATTGGCTCACGTCACAGAGACACTTGTGTTTAGGGGTGGGGCTTGATAAAGGGGAGCATTTTCATTGCTTGATTTAGAAACACCCACCCGTTTGAAAACACCCACAAAGTTAGAAATTCCCACTTTGGTTCTCCAGAGACCTCATTCTCTCCAATACAGAGAATCTATCACCATTCAGGAAAAAGTTTGCACATGTGAGTTATTATCCGTCATATCAGCAAAGAATATAAGCATAGTTTTTCATTTTGAAATGCAAACTGAAGATATTGAAAAAAAAAGTTTAAAACATGAACAAATATCTGTGACAGGGGAATAAAATGTTTCCCCTTTTGGAATTAAGTTTTTTTATTATTATTATTAAAATTGGCATTGGCAAATATTTGTTCTTGTTTTACAGCTGCAGTCGGTAACTTTTGACGCTCTAGCGGTTAATAAACAGAACTGCTTGCGTCTTGCGGAAGAACATCGTAGCCGGAACTACTTCTCTCTGTTTATGTCTATGAAGAATCACAAAGGTACTGGGTTACTCCGCCGCGGTACCCCCGAAGCAATCTAAAATAGTCCGAATATAAACACTTATTATAGGTGCACCCTAGTGATTCAGGACAAGCTAAAAACACGGTTTGGAACATGGATTCATGGTGTACTCGCTTATTATATACATTTTTCTACAGTTTGAACACAAACAAAGTTACGGACCGCAGCTCTGATTGGTTGATTTCTTACCGGGAGCGATGGACCACTGGGAGGAGCCAGAGGAGCTTGATTTTTTCTTTTCACAGATTATCTGTCTCATATTCTAATGTCAGGACATAATGACAGGTTTAACAAATATGTAAAAAATATATTTTAACAAAATTTACCTACTGAAGCTTTAACTTCATTTTCAGACCAGTTTCACAGAAAACAAGGCTTCTTTTTCATGTTTTACACCTACCTTGATTTATAGAGTCAGAAATACTGAGAAAAACACACGTTTTCTGCAGTGTGATCCGAAGGGACAGTGTGTGTGGGAAATGAATTACAAAGTAATGGAGATCAGTTATGGAGGTTGTGTCTTCAAACTTCAAAGTGTTGCTAATACATCTCATTAGCCTCTCCTTATTTAGAGAACATATTGACATATTGAGTTCCCTTTAATTTATTCCTCATGTTGCATTTAATCAGTCTTAAATAGGTCTTTAAGACTATCTTAAATCAGCCTTAAGAAAGCTTGCAGAAACCCTGTATTATTAACATTAAATTCATTCTTTATATGTAGGCTAATTATGGCAGCTTGGAGTCATAATGCCATGCAACCAAAACGTTTGCATTAAGCTTCAAAGGCTTTCTTTAATGACAGTGTTTTATAATAATAATAAGCTTTTCGCTTTCAGATTCTGACATCCAAATGCACTGCAAGACATTTTCTTCCTTACTCCACAGATCGTATCCGTTCAGACCGACAGCTGTTAATGTACAATCACCGTTTCAGACTGTATACGATTTCCATTCCAACTGAAAGCATACATCTAGGATGCTCTATGCAAAACTATTGCATTTCATTCATTTCAATGCATTTTAGTATTAGCTATCCACTATTAAGCTAGCTACATCAGTGACGTATCCTCTCAGAAAGACTTTGATGTAGTCTGTTCAGGGTTTCACAACAACAGAAAGCATCATCTGATGTGCACAACAAAACAATCGTGCACAACCGGTCCAGCTCTTGATCTGAAGAGCTTTTCCACTGCATTACCCAAGCTGTTGACATCACAAGGAGAGGAAGAAACAGCTTGCTTCCTGCCTTCTGAAAGGTACCACAAATGTCAAGCGCATGTGGTTTGTCTTTAAATGAGGTGAATCACCGCACACTTTGTCATCTTTGTTCTGCTGCCTTTTGTTTTGCTTCTAGCGAGAAAGATGATAATCAAACCCGAGCCGAACGTGAAGACGTGCTGCCTGTGGAGAGATGTCTGATGATAGGCAGTCTGTTGACAAACCGTGCATCAGTCTTACACGATAAAACTGTTTATTAGTGATGTTTGATCTAATCTTGAGACAAAATGTCATGCTTTTACGTTACCCGACTGTATTATCGCTTGTGCATCTATTTGCATGCTGTTGCAGGGTTCAAAGGTCGTCGCCGTTAGAGCTCTCGGTGCAGTTTTCTGAGATTGCTCAAGAGTGTCAGGCAGGAAGCGCTCGCTGGAGGTAAGAGTCTGAGCGCATGTGTGGAGGTCTTCAACACCCACTCAACTCTCACTCGGCACAGCAGCGTCAACACTTTCCACTCGCTCCCCACTGAGCTTAGTGCAACTAGCGAATCTAGGGCACAAGTGCTGGTCAAAAAATTGCTCATATTTTCCACCGCATGCATAAATTATCAACGTTTTTTTTTTTTATGCACGGATACAGTTTTACATTCATAACATAGAGTTTACAGACTGATATTTGATGCAATCTGCCATTTTTTGTCTGGTGTTCAGCGGAGGTCTTTAAGTGAACATATCTCAAAGAATCATTTCAGTTTCTTTAAGGTTTTTCATTTGTCTTCAACAGTTGTTTTTAAATTGTTGAGTTTCTTTGAATACAAATACTGCAGTCTCTCAATTGCTCATAAAAGCTGCATTAATAATCATAATAATAATTGCAGTCACAACACACCATAAAGTTTGTGTGTATTACCATAGAGCCTTTCTGAAGAAGACATTTCTTTTACTTGAATAAAGCTAAGTAATCATTTTCAGCTTTATTATTAAGCTTCACAAATAATTTCAAAGAAACTGCAAGTATTAACATGACAGTGTATGTGAAATTTGATGGAAAGAATGACACGAGATGATCAAGTTGTATACTATATGTTTTTATCAGAACCAACTTTGAAGGACTAGTAGATATGTAAGATGATTTTTCTTTATCATAACTACATTTAAATAATATAGAGTTGTTGTACAAAAATATATCTAAATAGAATGGATATTAAATGTAAGTAAAGTGTCTGCCTTAATGTTTCAAGTATCTTTAGTGTAAATCAAATGTTACAATATCTGTAAAATAATGTTACATCATTCAGCGTAACCGATATATTGATGTAAAAATGAAACAACATACTTATTCTGACCTTTACTTATTAAAATTTATAAAATAATAAGTTATCATTCTTAATTTTATGATATTATCAAGATTTAAAACTTTTTGCAGTCAAGTGTGTTGTTTGAAGGACAGTGGCAAAGAATGGTAAAGATTTAAAATTAATGAATGAATTAGTGTTTTAGCCAGAGGCTGCACTGTGATCTTAATGTCATCTAATGATTCTTGCTCTAAATACGCCTGACAAGTACAAAAAGTGTATTTATGCTACTAACAATTCTTATATTGAATGATATTTTATGGTGAGAAAAAACAACAGCAAAAATATTAACAACTGAATTATAAAATGTGTGTATTAATTGTGTTTTTTATTTAATGGGGATGATAAAGCAATACATAAAAAACAGCCGTTTTTTTATTTCTTTATTTATTCCAGTTCACTGCATCCACTGGATATTTAAGACACCTTAAAAACGGTTTGTATCTGTCCATTAGCATTTCATCTGTTCGGGGTAGAGAGAGTCTCGCTTAAGGCGAAACACTGCAGGTGAATAGGGCAAAACAAATAACTAATAGTTATCACTTACCCAGTTGATTGATTACATTGATTATTGCAAACATTTATTGTATTACAAGTTTTCAAAAATGTTATGTTTAAATATGCAAATGAGGCATTATTTAATTAAATATGTGCTAATTTGAATAAACGTCTAGTACAAAAATCTGAACACTCGATGAAGTCAGTTTCAAAAATTTTGTTTAATTTTTTTTTACATATTAGAGTCACTTTTTTTGTTTTTGTTTTTACAGAGGGAATTCTGGTTATCTTTTTTTGTCACTCCATAATTCAGAAAATAGTTTGAACAGCCAGAAAACAATATATTTTCACAATTTTGGGGGGAATAAAATGTTGTATATAATCAAGGAAAATATTTATGAACAAATCCCTCTGTAAAAACCTTCAGAATATAGACAGGAATAAAAATGTCTAGTTTGGTGTGTGTAAGTGCTACTGAAGTGGAGATTTATGGCTCAGTGTTGAAGAAAAAACTCATTTTGAGAAAACGGCTTTTAAAAATATGTATTGTAATTGATATCTATTGACACAAACAGATAAAGTGCTATAAAAGAAACACTTAACAGTGTCTTTTGGATGTTTTCATTCCACTATTTTAAAAAAGCACTTTATGAAAAACCAAAAAGCCCAAAATCTCAAAATTGACAGGTGCTTGAAAAAACTGTGTTTTTGCCTGCAGTGTCTCAACTTAAACTGCTTAAAGTCTTTAAAGTTAGGGATTTTGCTTTTCTGCAAGACTGTTCATAACTTTTTAGTCAGTTACATAAAAAGGTAATTTTAATCTGAAAACTAAGACTTGTTGGTTAAACTATTTCTTTAGACCCAAAGTGACTGTTTATGCAGATGATCGTTATATAGAGTCATGCAACCGATCAACTGAACTACAAAACACACAACACATAGACTTGAGCTAATAGAGCGACTTGGCCTTTTTTGATCCATGCATTTGGTTCATACGCAGAATGAACAAAGCCTCCTCGGCTTTTAATGAATTGCTTCCACTTGAGTGTGGTGTTATACAAATCAAAAGATTATTGTGAAGAGCTAATGTCTCTGTGGTGAGCCTGGTGTCTCCATCTTCATGGCGCCTCTGTAATCAGTGCCAAGGAGAGGAGCGTGTGATGGGCATTCAGACGCGGTGATGACTGGGAAGGATGTGGAAATAGAGATGAGCATTTGTTCCCAGCATTGATCCGCAGCGGAAGATTAATGGTGGGAAGGGATGTGTTGATTTGTTTTCCCACACTCATGTGTACATTTACTTTCCAGCGCTCAGAGTTTTATTTGCTGTCGTGGGAAAACAAGATGTTGGAGTGTTTCTGGATGTTGGAGTGGTTTGGTGTGAATGAAAGCGACGAGGGCTTGATTCGAGCGCTCCGTTACTCTTTTTAATCATTCTGACTACTTATAGATGACTATTATCTAACTTACAGTTAAACATAACATATTGACATAAAAAAGCAAAGAGAAAGAAAATATATTCCACTTTTTGATACACGTTTTCAGATAAATATTTTATTTTAAAGAGTCAAATGTTTGGGAATCCCTGCATTACAAGAAGAAACATGAAAACGGGAGACATCTCATGCCCAAAGTCTTCCAGGACATGATGAACTCAGTTATACTCTTTTTGTTTTGGTAAACAAAAATAAAGTTATTTCTATTGAAATAAAGTTGTATGTCATGCATGTAAATATATTTGTAATTACACATTTGTGATAATATCATTGTAATTTTAAAAAGTTTAACTTTATCAACTAATTAAAGTTTTTTAATTATATTAAAAAAAACATTTTCCCCCACACCGTGACTAAATTATCTGTAACTAAATACTAAATAATAAAGATCCTTTTTTTTGCATGTTAATTTATTTACATTTCACTGGAATCAGTGCATGCTACAAAAATATTGTGATAACGTGATTAAGTCGAATTAAATTAAGTTAAATATTTAATCAAAGTGACTTTATCAGCCTAAACAAATGAGGTTACACTGAAGGAAATCATTCAGATCAGAATAGATCAGTTTTTCAGTGTTTTATCAGGCTCTTCTCCATTAGTTCATCATCCATTCATTCATTTCTGCTGCTGGGATCTCTAGAAAATCTCCTCAGATATGTGTCTTTGACCGAACTCTGTTGATTGCTGTCTCTGATTTGCACAGAAAAGCAGTGTTCATGTTTTAGTACACTGAGCAAACACAATAGTAATTACTGAACCAATCATCATACGTCAATTAATACCAACAAAACTAACTTTGATGGGTTGAGTCAGATAGAAAAAGCTATTTAAGGTAACAATCCAGCCTTTCCCAATGTTTAAATATGTGTGCTGCAATTAACCAATCAAACGACAGTGAGGAATATTTGTTAACAAAACCAATGAACATTAACAATTCTTTTCTTTCTTTTTTATTTGTTTTTTTTTAAATCTTTTTTTTTTTTTATTTGCATCAAGCATAATATTAGAAAGTATTTATTTACGTTTGTTGTTATATTAATCATGTTATTTGAGGAATGGAATCTTTCCACTGCACTAAAGGTTCTTTATAGTGGAAAAAGGTTATTTTTTTGGGGTGTGTGTGTCATCAGAGTGAAAGGTGTTATTTTTAAGAGTGCAGTGCTGTGCTGATGAACCTGAAGGGGTCACTCATCTTCAGGTTTTCTCCTGGAATCAGACTCAGAGGCGCTTTATTGTCCTCATGTGTCCTTATACTCACAACCAGTGAAGCTACAGACACAAGAGAGACCGTGGGACGCTTAATAACAACAGTACAAATTATTATTATAATTATATTAGTAATAATATAAAATATAGGTTTAATTGTATGAGTCTAAACAGGAAGAAAGTAACCAGGAGCTGTTATCTTAAAGAGCCATTTCTACCTGTTTTAACCAAACTGATGAATGTATTTTGGTTCAGTGATATTAAATAATATTTTGGACTTGAATAAAACCAGTTAATTTACATGTTTACATCTATATATTTTTGTTTGTCTGTTTGTTTGTTTGTTCAAAACATCTGAACATTTGATTCATTAATCTAATGTTAATTATCAGTTCATATACAAAGAGTATAAAAATAAATAAATCATTTTGCAATATCTTTCTTTTCCTTCTCCTGCTTAATGTTTGGGAGAGTGTAAACAATTCTACTTACTGTTACAATAATATTGTTTATTTACTTATTTATTGGTTTATTGTTCATAAATCAGAAGTAGAAAAATCATCTGTGAAATGAGAGAAACAAGTTCCAGTTAATAATCATCAAACAGAGACTGAACGGTGTACATGCACATCAGTCATACACACACATGCACACACACACGTGTTTTTCTGTCACGGTGGGGACTTTCCATTCACTTGTATTTTTGTAATCTGCGTTAATGGTATTTTCTATCCTTTAAACCCACAAACAAACCTTTTCCAATCGAAAAAATGTTTTCTTTCTTTTTTTTTTCAATCAAAAAGCATTGTAAAGCTGCTGTTGGGGCTGATGTTTGGTCTTCACCGTGTAGACAAAACCTGAGCCACACACACACGGTGGTTTGTGTTCATTCATAGACCTAAACAGTTATCCATCATAAGAATCTACATCCTGTCCAATGCCACATCAGTGTCCCTGTGCTCTGGAAACACTGGCCCCAAAGCCGCTGTTAAACATCAAGTCGCCGCTTCAGCCGCCCTCTCACCACTACAAACACACCACACCAGCTCAACACGGCTCTTCAATCTCCTCCAAGGAAAAAAAACAAGCAGTTAGCAATTAATGCAGTGAAACAAATCATGCAACTGCTGCTCATTCTTCAAAATCCCACCAGTGAATCTGAAATCAAGAGATCTTTCCGTGAGAATCCTATCCGTGTGCACGAGAATAATCTGGATTTCAAAACTAAACTCTAACATTAACATTTCATAATTATATATTTAGATAAAGTAATGTTTGGATAACAATGCTTTGAGTTTTAAAAGATAAAAAAACAATCCCAAAAGCATCAAAATATGCAAATGCAACAAACAGATGTTTAAATAAATTCCTATAAAAATGAAGTCATTGTGTAGCGCTGAAGTTCTGTCGACATGATATAGCTAGTGCTCATTTGTTGTAATATATTCACATTTTAAATGTTAAAATGTAACAATTTAAAATGTAAAAATGTATTTACAAACCAGATGGCAATAATGAATGCTGTGATATCAATCCATCCATTCTACAAGTGTTGTCATATTAATATTAAACAGTATAATATTAAGATTAAGAATATTAGAATATATTAAAGTCAGAAACACATGCATGTCAGTTTTATTTTATTACATTTTTTTGTTTTTGTTTTAATTTCTATATTTTCCATTTTCATTTTAGTTAAAGTTTTAGTGAGTTTTTGCTTGCTTTATATTTGTCTACATAGCTTCTATTAATTTTTATTTTAGTTTTTTCATTTGTTTTAGTCCATTAAGTTAAACTAAATTAAAAAGACAAATGTAGCTTTGAAAATGAGATGGAATAAAAAGTTTTATATATTGTGTTTTGTGTCAGTTCATGTCAAGTAATGAAAACGTTTTAGTGGTTTTCATTTTAGTTTCAGTTTTAGTTTAGTTATAAGAACCTTGCAACACATCCATTCAAGCTGCTAACAAACTTATTCTCATACAGTACTCTCTCCGAACATCTGCATCATTTTAATGCACAGCGATGAGTGTTAAACTGATTGCTGATGTAGAGCTGATAAGAAACCAATGGCATTCAAAAAAAAAACCTGATGCAATCATATTTTCAGAGTCAGTGATCTGTATGGTGAAACAGTAGCAGTATTGGCCAAAGATGACTGGATAAATAATCCACATGTGTAGTTTCACAAATGTGCTGATGTAAATGTGACCTCAAGTGATTTTTCATTGTCGGGGTAAAAAAAGAGCAACATACCATGCTTTAAAGAGCCTTTACTAAGGCATATGCATGCCTCATACAATAACTTTGGAGTCTTTAATGATTACTGAACACTTAATAGAGCATATGCATGAAAACTGACATCTCTAAAATGTATCTAAAGAAACCTGAGATAATCACACTTCAGTAAAGACTCAGATAGCAACACGCTCATCTCAAGCTCCTGTAGAGAAACTATTGATCCTTAAAGAGCCATAAAGCGAGCTTCTTGATAAGAAGAGGGATTTACTCTCTGAAGCTGTGCACAGATTGGAAACAAATCTCATTTCTGCTGTCATTTTGATACTGATAATAATATTTCATGCAGACTGTGTTTGCTGTAAAAACAGCAGAGCATTTCAATAATGCATGCATTTCTGTTTTTTTTTAAAAAGCAAGGCATTGAGAAACCAACAGGAGACTTTACCTCCAAATGAACCTCTGTATAAATCAGTAGAAAACAGACATTATCTGGGATGTTGTCTTTATCCAGACCGTTTCTTTAAGCCTGGGATCACCTGTTAAAATTCAGAGCGAGGCATTGCTTCATTAACAGTACACTGGGACATATTTTTTAGACTTTCTTTTCTCACAGGATCATTCTGTGGTGTGCGATGGGAATACATGCATGTGCTTTCTTGTAACTCCATGTAGTGTGCATTACTTTACGAGCAAGCCCACTACATGACTTATACTCCTGCTATAAAGTTTTATAAAAGCCCTTAAAATGTTACATTTTACATTTCAAGACTTTCCATCTTAGGTTTTTGTGAAATTCACTGACAAAAGAGTTGCTCTCAAAAACAGGTCTCAGGTCTGTTCTGATCGGGAAAAATCATAATTGCAAATAATAAAATGCAAGTAACCCCTTTGTAATGAAATGAAATTAACCCATAATTATGCCAGCAAAATGCATGTAAAAGAAAAGATAAACATTTCCCATGGCTTTTTGTTTTTTTATCTCCCATCATGCTCTGCAGTCTTTGCTACAAATCCATCACTTAGTAAATGCCAAATACTGATACAGTATCACATGAAGTTTTCTCTTTTTATACACTAAAATGTTGATGTGATCTCTGTGATCTTGAAGCAAAACAAGCAATAAAATAAATGAGCATTTCAGTAAATAAAAAATAAAAAAATTATTTGTAAAATGACGGCTACCCAGTAGTTGGGATGCACCTGATTTTGTAATTTACTTTAACCCCAAGAACAGTCAATTAACCCCTCTTTCCATTTTGGAAATCTCCTCATGAAGTCTCTGGAAAAAGTCGACACTGGATGGAAAATAATGTTTCTGTCAATGCAACTGAATGATTCTGCTAATGCTCACAAAGTAACATTTATAAACTGAACTTTCCACTGAGGTAAGCTGCAGCAGTGCAGCACGTTTTTGCACGCCGATTGAATCTTGCGCATCTTAAAATAGAAGCCCCGTGTCGGTTTACAGGCAGAAGGCAGAGAGATTGTGTTTTTTTCATTAATGTGTATGCACGCGTGTGTAGATGAGCGCATGCTGTGTGTTGCATATCGGTTTGTGTGTCAGTGCAGGTCTCAGGCGGTGTGTGTGTGTTACGTGTGTGTGAAGCAGGGAGGGTTGAATGGTTGTGCTTCACATCAAAGGCTCAGGCAACTCTCTGCATTAACAAGCCCCTTTGTTTCCTGCCAGAGAGAGAGAGATTACAACAACAGGTCTGTCCTGAGCTGAGCTGAGCAGGGCACGCGCACATGCAGTACGTCTGTGTGCTGAAATGTCAAATCTCCAATGCAATCATGATGTTTCTTAATCATTCTGAGCCAGGAAAGCACTGACCGTTGTGTATCTGACAGCAGAACATGCTGGCTTGAAAGTTAAAATGTGGCTTGAGTTAAAATGTGTTCCTTTGGATGTGGCTCAACCTCAGTTAAAGGATGTGATTTAATTAGTTTGCTACTTAAATGTGCCTGGAGATTATTTAGGAAGCACAGTATGTAATTTTTAGGAACTGCATTTATCCTCGAAACCATCAAAGCTTGCAGTGCCATTGAAATGAGGCAGAGCAACGCAGCCTGACGGAGGGGTTTATTCCACTCAGAATGCAGATGGAAAGCTTGCAAACAGCTCTTTGTTTAATTTCTAGGCTTTGCCAAAGGGATCACCTATATACACCACAATCCATATTGGTAAAAGTAAAAATGGTTTTGAGAATGCATTTATTTCTCACTGTTCCTTTCTATCGGGCCATCACAAATTAATTGTTATTTCATCCAGAAACAAGCGACAGACACTTCACCTTGTATTGCTGTTCCTGGTGTTGCTTTTAGAAAATTGCTTGCTAATGCAATATTATTAACAAATATTCTAGCTTGTTTTCTTTCAATTTTATTTATTTTTGACTTGATTCCATTTTGGAGAGAAAAAAACATTAACTGTGAACCATTTAGACAATGTTCACTTAAAAACCGAGGTGCGTAAGCTCAGATCAATAAGGCTTCTGATCAATTAAGCTCCAAAAAGAAATGCATGTGCTAATTGAAAGAAAGCAAGTTAATGAAAAAAATCAATCTGATCATTTTTGGCTGGTCATTTTTGACAGGGAAACAGCAGAAGTGTAACAATTAACAACTAACATTAGCATTTTCAGCAAAAAAGAAAACCCTTTCTGTGTCAAAATGACCGAAACATTACATGAGGGTTAATTCAGGTTCTTGCAAAAAAAAATTTAACAACAACTTTTGCTCTCTAAGAGTAGCTCAGTCGACGTGTTACCTTTGCGTTTCCTGTCCCTGTGGCTTAGAAGATTGTAAAATACACTGACATTTAAAGTCACACAAAAGACAAATGCTAAAGAGAAAGAAATGTTCAAGGCTAGTCGAAGAGCAGCCCCTAAATCTGACACTACAACATAAACTGACCTGAAACTTAAGTACCCATAAAACAAGGAGTAATAACCAGAGAGCTCTGACAGCATGCAAATATGAGCTCAGGACGGCAAAATGTAGGAAAACATTGAGAAATCATTAGGAAAATGATGTAGAAAAACTGCTTCCATGATAAGCAGCTGTCTATATTTAATCAAGGCAAATAAACAAGGTCTCATTTATAATTTAGATTTGCATGTATTAAACAGGCCATTTTTAATCCATTTATTAATATGCATGGAAGATATTGTATAAATATGCAGCCTTATGCAAATACTAGACTCATTTTTGTTTGTATTTAATTCTTATTCCCAGCTGTAGTTCATGGCAGAAAATGTACTCAAATATTATCGCACAGCATGGGAAGACATAATTATTTTTCAATTAAAACTCAAAACACTAAAAGAAAAAAAAAAGTCATGCACAAGGAGGTGATTGCTCAGAAATTTACAAGCAATTTCACAAGTGTGCCATTTCAGAAAGTCCTGAAAGTCCACACTTTACTTTGCAGTGTTTGTGTTACTGTGTAATTGTAATCATCTACATGTTTTAGTATGCCATTATTTTGTGTAGTAACTTCTGGGTAATTACTAACAATAGAAAGTAATAGCTCTGACTAATGTTTGTAAAAACAAAGGCACCATGTTGATGTGAAGACTCTTTTATGTAAGTGTTTTATTTAGTTTTAGTTTTACATTTTTATGTAATTAATGCACATTTTCATTAAACTGATGAACCTGCTGCAGTTATTTCACAAACTCCAGTTTGGGAAACCTTGATGTAATGTAATGTTTAATGCACTTCATGTTGTCAATAACAATTAATGGAATACATTTTCTTACTCTTTGTATATAAGTATGGTACATGATTGTCATATTTAAATTAATGTGATAAATAAATGTGTAATGTAATGTAATTTGGAATCAATAATGGACTATAATTTGTAAGATGTCTACCCAGCACTGTATACACGTGTAGTTGTTTTTCAGGTTTTTTGACTACATACCTGGGACAAATCCTTTAACAGTGCATGAAGAAATGTGTTCATTTCAGCACTAGAGCTGGTCCTCTCGGGTTGTTGTTGTTGTTGTTGTTGTTGTTTGCTTGCTAAAACACAATAAACTCCTTGACAATGGCTTCCTTCTTGGTAATTTTTTTTACCAGTTCATTTACACACTAAACTCCCCACTTTATATTACAGTGCAAATTTATTTGAGACTAGTCTAAAAAGTGTTTTTAGTTACCTCAAAGGTTAAAACATTAACATTATTCATAATTTACAAATAGCGTAAACATCTAGTGTTAAGTATCATTTATTTAAAGTATTCTTTAATCAAATGTCTTCAGTTGTTTCTCACATTATGCGTTGAGTTTGAAAAAGCCCCGAAACTAAAGCGTGTTCCTTTAAGAGCTGACCCCCCTTCGGCTCATCGCAGCTGTCAATCACGCGTCGGTCTCTTTGATCTTCGCAGTTCTAAAGCGCGACTGTTTGTTACTTTCAAGTCGCGCGGATCGACACAGCATAAAGAACTTTTCCTCTCTCGCGCGAGTCTCGAACGCTCGTCTGAGCGCGGAAAACAGCGACAACAACAATCAAAAGTAGATTGATAAAGTTCGTTTAAACGCGTGAATATGCCGCAGCTGAACGGTGGAGGGGGAGATGATCTCGGGGCGAATGATGAGATGATCGCGTTTAAACATGAAGGAGATCACGAGGAGAAGATCCGCGAGAGCGCGTTCACGGAGAGCGACCTGGCTGATCTCAAATCATCCCTGGTCAATGAGTCCGAAATCAGCCAGAACTCAAACTCTGCCGTAAGACCCCTCAGCAGCATATTCAAGTGAACTGTGTGTGTGTGTGTGTGTGTGTGTGAGTGTGCGCGTGGAATAAAGTGTGTTTGTGATGAGCAGGTGATCAGAAGAGGACAACAAGAAGATCAGAGAATCTACACCGATAAACGAGAACATCTGGACGACGGTGAGACTACACACACACACACACACACACACACACACACACACACACACCAGTCCCCAGAAGTGCTCGAAATGATGTAAAGTTTCTCTTGTTCAAACCATGCGCGCTTTGTTTGTTTTATTTGTCGGAGTTTTTAGTCCGCTTTATTTTTTTATTTTATTTATTTTTTTACCTTTATCTACAAGCAACAGCTCGTGTGTCTTTATTTACACAAATCTGTGCATGTGGCTTTGCTTAGTTTTGTTTGGAGGCATAATTGTCTCCAGATGTTTACAAAAAAAAAAGTACAAATGTATTATTATTTTTAAATTTATCTGAGTTTTCTGTGTTTTAAAATAATCTCACGTCTCATCTGTGCAAGTCTGATAAAAACTGAATTGGGAAAGAAGAAAAAAACTTTCAACTGGGTCTGAGATGTAACTGATGGACTTTTTTGGGGGGAAAACCTGAAATCTGCATCATTAAACAAGCAGTTTTTATCTGAAGCCTGTTTGATCTGTTTCCGTTATTTGTGCTCCAGAACTGAAACCGCTTTGAAGAGGATCTGTGATTGATCATCATTATATATTCACAAGAGAATCTTATATATATATACACATTCAACAAACTAACCCACAACAGTTCAGTATGACCACCTTGTGCACCTTACACATTTGATAGCTTCACAACTTTTATTGTTCTGTCCCGCTTTCTCTCTTCAAGTGCCCAAACATCAAGATGGAGGAATGTATAAAGCGTCGTATTCTGGATACCCGTTCCTGATGCTGCCCGAGCCGTATCTCCCGAACGGACCCGTCTCTCCATCTGTAAGTTCATGCCAACTCTGCTGTCCTTCCTCTAGCATTTAATGATTAGAGTCCAGGTGTGTGGGAACCACTCTGAAGGTCTGGTTAGTTCTGGGCCGCAGAAGAACGGCCGAGACAGGCCTGTAATTACCCTTCAGCTTGAGAGGACTTGAGAAAAGGGCGCTGGAGAGTCCCATTCAATACGATTTGAATCAGTAGACATTCATATATTACTTTAGATCTGATAATGCATACTGTGATCCGTATGCCTTTCAGAAGAGCAGTTTTGACATTTGGATATTCAGACATGGTTCTATAAGTCATAAGATTCCTTAAAGTCATCACTTTTGAGAAATATGCGTGTGAGTTTGCATTGCATGCATGCTTGTAACTGCATGCATATCGATGCCTTTGACTGTAAATCAATGGTGCACTACATTAACGGTCAAATCTATATTTATGTGTGCAGATCATTTTTAATATTGATGTTACATGGCATCATTGTCCTGTTTGTCTTGTATCTGTTGTGTTGTCACCATTGCATTGTGACTGTGTGGAGATTATGCATGCAAGTGTATTTATAAAGAAAAACGTGCGTGCAGTAACTAAATCCAGATTTGAGCTCGTACAGTGCTAGAAAATAAAGTGTAGTTATAAAGTTGTAATTGCACAATTGTAACACCAGTTCTTCAGATCATATTTTGAGTTGTTTCATGCACATGCAGTGCTTGTTTTATTGAAACTGTGCCCTACATAAAAGTTTTGGGACTTTTTGAAGTCTCTTCCAGGTATTTCTTAAAGGGACAGTTCGGCCAGAAATAAACATTCTGTCATTATTTACTCTCCCTGAAGTTGCACAAAACCTGTAAAAAAAAATAAAAAATCTTTTTTTAAACACAAAATAAGATATTTTGAAGAATGTTGGTAATCAAGCAGTTGCCGGTAGCCATTGACTTCATATTGAGTTTTTTTTTTTTTTCATTCTATGGGAGTCAACGGCTACCAACATTTTTCTAAATATCTTCTAATGGGGCGAGTAAATGACAACATAATGTTCATTTAATGCTGATCAGTGAATGTGGGTGTCTTACAGAGATGTCTTACAGGAAACTGAGTTTTTTTATGCTTCAATCATTTAATGCTGTTTTCAGTGATCCCAGCTGAACAGAAATGAGAGCGTCTTCCAAATTCAAGAATTGTGATTAGTCCCTAAATCGTAAAGCTTATAGTTCCTAGTCATGTATGGCATTGGGACTCAGAGCTAAGCTGTTGATTTTACAGTAATCGGGGATCCTTTATATGTTCATAATTCAAACTCCAAGTGTATTTCTTTCCCAAAGAAGAAACGATTGATTGAAGTTAAAGCTCTTGCTCGTCCCGGGACCGTGAGGTCTTGAACAAGCCCCGATCGACATGAGCTCATGGTTCAAGCTGCCTTTAGTCTTTGCGTATACAATAGAAGAACATTGGCTTTGTGTCATAATCCATCCAGAGCAGCTCTGCTCCGCTCCTCTGACTGACAGTGATAAGTAACAGACACTGGATTACATCCTCTTGAAGAAAAAAGCTCTTTAACCCATTCTGCCACTTGATTCGGCACACAATGGGCCGCTGGAAGACTTCTCGCCTGTTGTAGATCAGAAGACTGAAGGCATAGTCAACACATATCACAACTGCAAAGAAAGCAAGCTTTAAGAAAACCAAATCATGTTGAAATACAAATATTAATAAGAGAACCGATTTCAGAGGTCTTTGAAGTGAGCGCCTGCGGATGAATCTGCACAGATATTTATGGAGGCGGACATATTCGGGAAATACGTCGCCTCTCCTCAGGTGTTTATAGCTGTAATTATTGGTGTGGTCGTGTCTGTTCCTCTGCTAGAGAGAGAGACAGGTGTTTAAAACTGTCTCATAGCCCTGCTCCAACATGTCCACGCAAGACCAGAACTGAAGTCAGAAATGTCAAGCAAATTCTTCTCAGACTTTTATCGAGGTGTGCGGCAGACGCTGCAGCTGTAAAAGTGTCTGGACTGTAAACGGTTAAAGTTAAAGTCAATTGTTCATAGGTTAATTTTCCGTTAATTTTTAAGTGTCCGAAAACTAACTTTGTGATTTTGAATTCGGTGAAGAAATGAGACCCTTAACCTTTTTATGGTAGGGATGGTTCAGCCAAAAAATGAATTGTGTCATCATTTACTCCATCCTCAAAACGGAATGAGTTTCTTTCTTCTGTTGAACACAAAAGAAGATATTTTAAAGAATGTTGGCAACCACAGAGCTGACGGTAGCCATTGACTTCCATAGCACGGGAATAAAATGCTATGGAATTCGGTGTGGACCAGCAACTGTTTGCGTATACACATTCTTCAAAATATCTTCTACATGATATCTTTGCTGGTTGCCATTGACTTCCATGGAATTAAAAAAAAAATGCTATGGAAGTCAATGGGTACCGGCGATTTTCTGTTTCCAAACATTCTTCAAAATATCTTCTTTTGTGTTCAACAGAGGAAGAAACTCCTACAGGTTTGGAACAACATGAGGGTGAGTAAATGATGACCGAATGTTCATTTTTGGGTGAACTATCTCTTTAATAAAACACAGGAAAAAGAATCTTGATTTAAAAATACTAATTAATCCAAAGACTCCTACTTCTTAAAATCTGCATTTGGATTTTTCATGAGACTGTTGCCTGGCACATATTTCATATTGATGTTTATATTTTACTGTACGTCTTGTCGTCATGTCTTTCTCTTAATGAATCAGTCTCGACTAAAGTGCAGTAAAAGTGAAAGAAAATCCCCCACCTCAAGGCAATGGCTCTGGCTTTCTGACACTCATCAATGTCATTCGCGACAGTGACGCATGTGTGATGTGAACAGGTTTTTTTGTCTAGATGACCCTTTGTTCTCACCCAGGTGTGTTAAGCTACCCCCCCCCCCCGACCTATATATATATATATATATATATTCACAATCACAATCTCTGAACTTAGGATGTAAACTATTACCCTTTCAGTTAATGCATCGATATTAAAGTTAACATTTAATTGCCGTTTATTTTTAGATATAATTAACACTCAAGGTGAAAAAAATTATAATAATATTTTTTTTAAATATATAATATTATATTTAATGATATACTTGTTGCTCATCCAATTTGGTATTAAAAATATAAACAATTTAAGTTATGGCTGTCATAAAAAACTGCATGCTCTTTTCACTTATTAACAACCAGAAAATTAATTCCAGAGCCTTCTCGAGCTCAAGTAAGGACAATAAATATGTGTGTGTGTGTAAAATAATTAATAAAATAAATTAAATAATTAATACAATAATTATAATAATAATATAATTGAAATAAAAATACTATAAAATCAAGGAAGTAATCAACGGCTTATGTGAAGATATGATGAATATGTAATATACTGCATATATTTAACAAAATGCTCCTCTAAAAAATATATTTTTAGTTAACTAACAAGTTTATGGACATTGAATGGCTTTCAGTGTTATGTTAGGTGATATTATTTGCAAGCTGTTTTATTGACGTCTTCCTGCAGTTTTTCTTTCAGCAGATGTGAGTTTGAAAGCTGAGGCTTAGTTTCATATCAAAAGTAACAGAGCGGAAAGCGTATTTGTAGTTTTGTTCATGTATCAACTGAAAACAGACCAAAATCTTAAATCTTGGCATTTAAGAAAACAAATCAAAAATGAAGATTGATTCAAATGGAGAAATCAATATTTTCAGCCAATGCAAACAGCCCAGAAATGGTAGCTTTGTGTATGTGTGCTGATGTAAAGTTCATCCTGTTTTACTTCGGCTTCGTCTATTTAGGACGGCGTTTGATTCCTGCGTGCTATTGACTCAGTTGATGTGTCCTAGATGAGTTCAGAGCAGTCATTTGTGAATTGCTCCGTTTTCCATCACGCTGCTGTTCTGTTAAATCATTTCGTCATAATTTCACAGTAGATTCCCACTTGTTCTGAGCAAGGTTTCAGCTGAAATGCAGTCTTAGAGCTCCGTAGAGGCTCCTGTGATAACAAGTGTGTGTGTGTGTGTGTGTGTGTGTGTGTTGGGCCGTACCCAGCTGTGGCAGTCGTGCTGCTGGTAGATGGGTATCAGATGGGAGCAGGATTAGGCCGTGTGATCACACCCATGTGTGCCGCCCCATGTGGCTGCTGAGGCTCCAGTAGGTCTGGCCCGGCACTAATTCGGGGTGCTGGGGGCGTTGGCTGACCCCAACAGTGGGAAGTGCAGTGCCTGCTCTTGTGGGACAAACTCAGCATGTGTCCCAGAATTCATAGTTCCTGTTCTTTTGCTCTGGTCGTGTGTTTATGAGGGGCGAAGACCAAGAAGGACAGGTCTGAACGATGTCATGGTGCAGCAGATGTTACATCACAGAAATGAAGCATCACGTCTCCGGTTTGGAAGAGATTATTGGTTTTTGGGTGAACTGTGCCTTTAAGATAATCGCTGGCTACTGGATTGCATTGATCGGCCTGGAAGATTCGGACTGAGTAGATCTGGCGTCAAATATATTAGAAAAGAATAGAACTTTATTTCGAAATACTATTTAAATCAAATAAATTAAATAATTGAAGTTTGTAATTTGAATTTAAGGGTTTAATAAATTAAAATTTTAAAGGTTTTTGTGAAAGTAACTAAAGATTGTTCAGCATTTAGCTCACCTTTAAAATTTTTGGTTTGATTTTCAAAGCTAACTTCATGATACGAGTAATATTTGACTATTAAACCATATAGTATATCCCTGAATTTAATAGATCCATCAAGTCACCGTTGATCGACAGATGTTCATCTTAAAAAATATGAACCAACTAAAACTGACAACAGCAGCAGCAAAAATGAATCCAGTAAAGTATAAAGCAACGATAAATTTGGCCACACTTTATCTAAGGAACCAATTCTCACTATAAACTATGATTTTGCCTCAAACTCTTAATTTGCTGCTTATTAATAATTATTAAGGTAGTTGTTAGTCAATGCAGAATAAGTCATTAATATATGCTTTATAAGTATCAATAAACAGCTAATATGCTAGTTATATGCATGCTAATAAGCAACTAGTTAATAGTGAGAATTGGTCCTTTATATAAAGTGTTACCAGAATTTTTTCAGAAACATACCACAGAATTATAATTTTTTTTCAAGCAGTGATGCATGCTGGGAACTTGCACAACAATGTGCAATGTAACATTTTTAGAAACACATTTGGAGTATTCTTGTTCAGTTCACATGAAATAACACTAAAAACAAATGTTCAAGCTACTTGAAATAATTAAATTGTTTCTGAAGCTTTCTGAAGTACTTGAATCACTCGCTGCAGTCTCCTTTTATTATTGTGTGTTTAGGGACAGAGTTTAACAGGATGGGTGACTAACCTCCTTCATATACGGTTAGCATGGTGTCAGCACTCTCTAGTGTATCCTGATCTGTGAGTTAATGAGAAACACGTTGACCACATCACTGTGTTGCTCCTGTGATCTTGGGGTTATCTGTGACACGATTGCATTGAGACCGTCAGATGTGCACCACTCAGAAGTTAAAAATCTGGTTTCTGGTTTTGCTCACAGGATTGTGGATCTCTAGAGAGAGGACGAGCGCTGTACCTGCGGCTCGTGGAAATACAGACGTTAATTTCAGCCGGAGGCGAAACATTGGGAAACTACCGCAAAGCGATTGCTTTAAAAGTAGGGACATCCCAGATCTGCAGCCCGCTGCCTTTCAGATGTTATGGAACATGGTTTTCCGTGTGGTTTTTTCCCCCCACTTATAATCGTGCCGAGCCAACTGGAAAGCATTTCGCTTCTAAATATAGCCCTCTGCTTATGGGACCGAGGTCTTGGATCTCTTGAAAAAAAGGAACGCATAAAGTTTTAATGACAAACATAAAAGTAAGTCTCTTCTGAGAAGTCCCCGTTTGATACCTAGGTTTACGGGGCGCGTTTCAACGATTTTCAGGGAAACCCCCCGCTCTCTGCTTTCATGAACAACTATGTAGCTACATGACGACAATGGCGCGTTCATCGCTCTTTCAGAAAACGGCGTGTGCGTTTGTTTTCATCAGTACACGCGTGAGCCGCGATGCCGGTGACATACATCCTGCATCCTGTGTTCAGTGATCTCAGCGCGAGGTTTCTCTGTCTCAGTGAGAGTGCAGTGAAGGTGAGGTGTGCTGTGGTTATGCATGTGAGTATTTGTGCAACTGCACTTTTACTACAATGCAAACGCTGGTGTGTGTGCAGCAGGAGCCGCTGAAGGAGGAGAACGCGAGTGTTTCCCTCCGTCTCTCTCTGTCTGTGTCTTATCTGATGCTCAGAGGAGGTGTGGGTGCTGGGGTGTGGAGTAAACACGGCGCCAAACTGCTTTCTTGCGGAAGGGAGTCAGCAGTAAACACAGAGGCTGTAACCACGCGGTGCACCTGGTGCACCTTGTTGCGAACGACTTTTAAACAGTCAAAGGCGCTCGCTTTTTTCCCTTAACTGTTTCACGGCCAGAGGAGTGCGAAGCGTGTGTTTGGCGCTCGAGTGTCCGTGTGCTGATGACCGTGAACAAGGGACTGTAGCCATAGAAAGATTTCATGCACGTTAACCAAATGATTTCTTAGGCCTCAATAGGATCAGACATTTCCAGCAAAAATGGTGCATGCCATTGATAGCTGATACTTTAAAAACTAAAAGGCCTGTTAGTGTAATTGCACAATAATTTAGCTGGGGAATCTTCCTATTAAAGTAAATTAAAAAATAACTCCATATAAAATGGCTTTACTTGTTTATCCAGACATCATCAGTGAGTCTCAAATATGAGACGTTCGTTCGTTTATTTGTTCATGACTCAGATTGCAATGCATTATATGTTTGTATCATTTAAATCTCAGACCTGTTGTTGGAGATATAGAGTGGCGTTTTATGTAATTGATGTACTTTACGGTCTTTCTTTGTGGCTGTGTAAATGTCAGCATCTGCACCGTTGTGTTGTTTGGAGCTGGTTCCCGGATGTCAGAGTGACCGTGCACTGTTTCGTGTGGGTGTAAAGGCTTCGTCCGAGGCACTGTGGCGACTCCCTGTCGTTTAACGGTCGATGAAGTTCATCTCCTGACAGATGTGAGTGAGATTTACAGCCGGCTGAGATCATCCCAGCCTCTCAGAGGCACCGGTGCGGTGTCATTCATCCCTGCCGAATGTGTCAGATCCAAACTGTGACTGTCTTTGCTCTTGATTTAGACCCGAGCCTCGCTCGTCGTTCGTTTATGGCGACTCCTGCTTTTAATTAAATCTTCTGCAGCCAAATGTTGTGATGAAAGGAAAGCAGAGAGGGTTTTGGGACAGATGCGCGGTGGTCTAGGGGGCTGTCGTGTTGTTCTGCTAGAGACTGTGGGATGTAAAGGGTGGGCGGGCGTGTTTTGACAGAGCTTTGTTTGTGTTTGGTTGTTGAGTACAGTTTTGTGCGGTAAGGTCTTGTGGTTTACCATGGAAAAAGAGACCAGACTCAGCCTCACTCCTCACCTGAAAAACAAAAACACAGCTTCACCGTCTCGGTGTTGTACTGCTGTTGGCCTACAGTCCAGCCGTTTGAAGAAGTGTTGTTAACTCCACTTATGACAGGATTTGTGTTGGTTATGTACGAGCCAGACGAGGGAACTGTGCTGTTTTTATCACGTCACACTACGAAGCTGCACGGCCAACAATTGTGTTCACTATTACGTTGTAAATAAAGATACAATTTTAAAGTATGTTTTAGAAGAGAATACTATTTCAGCGTTGTGTTGGTTGTAGTTTCTTGTGAAATTCACTAGCAAGTTTCTGATTAAAAAAAATAAGTTTTAAAGTAACGCCTACACAAAAATTTTTTTCATCGTGTTCACTATATTTCCTTTCTAAGATCTATGAGAGACAAAAAATAAACGTTTTTCTTTAACATTACCGATGGTTAGAATCATTCAGAATGCTTTCATTTTTGAATATTATGGGGATAAACACAAAAGTTTGAAATTTAGAAAGTGAAAGAATTATATCTGAATTTCAATAAAATTAATTATTGTAGAATGCAGTGTAATTCTTTGGTATTGGATGCTATTAAAGATTTTATTAATAATTTGTTCCATTTTAAATTTAGTTAAAGGTTTATTTGTATTTTTTTTACATTTATACTTTGTTTTTGTACTTAGTTTTTTATACATGTCTGTATAAAGTAGTTCTGTATTTAAATTAATATTTGTTTTATTTAGGATAAACTAAATTAAAAATAGAACTGTTGCTGAAATATATATATATATATATATATATATATATATATATATATATATATATATATATATATATATATATATATATATGTGTGTGTGTGTGTGTGTGTGTGTGTGTGTGTGTGTGTGTGTGTGTGTATAATGTATGCTTGAAAGTAGTAATAATATGTAAAGTTGGTGAAATGGATAACGTCCTGGCAGAAAATTAGCATAATTTTTTCTTCAATCCCTAAAATGCAATATTTGTGCACATTTCAACATGTGGGTAAAGCACCTGTGAAAAAGCAAGACTATACATTGGGACTTTATTTTTATAAACCTTTCTTAAAGTGTATCATAAAAAAACCCCACTGCAAATTAAGACGGGGGAAAATGTAGTGCCAGACGACTGATCAACACTAGATTGAGGTTTTTCACCCTCGTCCCGTCTGTATGAGGATGAGGATGAGGATGTCTGTACGTCAGCGAGTCACAGCCGGGCCGTGCTTCTGCATGCGGCTCTTTCCCATGTTGCTGTTGGCCTTTAATGAAACGCTGTGGACTCCTGCGCCGCATGAGAGACCTCGGCCGCGCTCGCACGTCAGACAGACGTTCACTGGCAGCTCGGAGCTGCTCTGCATTAGCGTCTCGGCTCCGGGATGCCGCTCGTGGAAGTCACTGCTAATTATGGGATGCAGAGGCAGGCGAATCCAGAGCTGGCTCGCTCGGAGGAGGCAGAAAACCTCATATTTACATTACACATCATCATCAAACAATGCTCCTGACCGCGGGACAAATAAGATGCAGTGTTGGGAGCGGGGCGGAGGGACTGGAGGAGAGGGTCACGTCCCAGTTTCAGTGCACTGCAGTCCATAGGGGCTCTGTATTATGTGAAAATTACATGGTGAGGTGGCCTGCTGTGTTATTTGTCCAAATGATTGATTTGATTGATACCTCTTTGTTGAGACCGTTTGACCACATCCTTAAAGATCTCTGATCCCCATGCGGTGAATTCGGTCGAAGCCTATTTCAGTGCAAACCCAACAGAAGCAGCATATCTGCTCCAGATAACTGCTTTTTAAATGATTTATCTTTTAATTATTGGTGCATTGTAAAACGTTCCACCTACTTCAACTAAAGCATTTAAAGCAGCAACTGAACTTAAGGTTTAAAGTATAATCAATCATTTCATTTCAGTCATAATCAGAGTAAACCACTGTTATGCAGCATTAGGAAAAGGAATCATTTGATTTGCATTTAAAAAACTAATTAAACTGTTAAAGTTTTATGCATTCACCTTATTAACAGTTTTGGAATTGATTTTGTATTTAAGCACAAAAACCAGCAAAAGTAAATCATGCACTTTTAAATGCATTCATCATTATTAATTTTTTTTTTTTTTTTTTTTTTTTCAAATACTGAAATAGTTTTTGCCATCAAAAGTGATTAAGTGGTACTGACATGTTGGCCAATTTAGTGTAAATATTTAATCTCGACCAATGAAAATAGTGCTTAAAGAAGCCAAAGCATCAAGCATTGCGTATCACCAAGAGACATTTATATAAATTCCCCCGTGCTATATATATATATATATATATACAGTAGATGTGCCTGTTGTGCAGCTGCGTGTATCTAATGTATCTAATCTCTGCTGCATGAAAGGGTTAAATAAACTCCATAAGACGAGCTCTCAGAGCTGTGGGAGATGAAAGCCTGAACATCAAATCCATACTCCAGTCAATAAAAACACGAGGAGAGATTAAAGAGCAGAGGATCACGCTGCAGACTCGAGAGCGAATGGGACGAGGCTTTAATTGATGCGAGCTGGATTAATGTGTGAAGGTGTTATAATGCTCCTTTAATCAAACACACTAGAGCTTGCATCACAACACACCTTGTGCAGGATGTCTGGAATGAAGTCAACCTATTTTATATATCATAGTGAATTTTCACCTGCTGGAACATGACACCGAAAGTAAAAAGATCCAACAACTTGAACACCATCATCCACAGATAAGAAGACCACAGGGACATGTGTTCACACCTGTTTCTACTGTTAAACACAAAAGATGTTTTTGGGTAACCAAACAGTTTCTGGTCCCCATTGACTTCCAGCAACCGTTCGGTTCTCAATATCTTCGTTTGTGTTCAGCAGAGAAATAAACTCGTACAGGTGTGGAACGGCATGAGAGTCCCTTTAAGAAGAATTTACATTTCAGAGCAGAATATTGTTAACAATCACCATAACGTCTTAAAGTTAAAAGATCCTCCAACTCCTCTTAAATTCCCAAGGTGTTTAGTGAATTTATTGGGTTGTTTTGACTGTAAATCATTACAGGATAACACTAGCTGCATTTAATAAATATTACTTTAACTAGGCATGTGCATGAGTAGTCTAAAGTGATATTGATAATGTAATGATGATGCATTCTCAGAAAAAGTAAGAGGAACAAAAGCTGACTCTGGGACGGTACCTTTAGAAAAAACACATCTGAAAGTGTGCATAACGGTACATAAAAGGTACAAAAGGGAAAAGTTTGAGAAGGCAACATCCCAGTGTCGGCTTTTGTATCTTTTTCTTTCCTTTCTGAGAGTCTGACAGGACTTTTTGCTGATTTCAACACTCATCCTGAGACAGGATTGTCAGAAAATAACTATTTAAAACACAGACACTCCCAAGCCTGTCGTCTCCAAGAACAAATATTTATTCGTTTTCAAGCTTTACATTTAGGAACATTCTTAAGAACTTCTTATAATTTATCATTCTACACATCATATTACATACTCCTATTTAAATATTTTATTAATACATTTTTTTTTTCAAATACTGAAATGGTTTTGGCTATCAAAAGTGTTCTTATTTAAAACAAAATTTTGTTTGTATATTTAATTTCTACCAATGATAATAGTGCCATAAAAAGCCAAAGCTTCAAGTGTTGCGTGTCACCTAGAGATGATTTATCTGAAGTTTATTATTGAGTTGATCTGCTAGTCTTCTTACAAATTATCCTAAGAAATTTCTTGACTTTTTTACAAAAGATATTCATGAATCCAGATCCAAACAGCTCACATTTTGTGACGTACGGACGTGATTAGAGCCACTTTGACCTGTTTTGATTGCAGCTCGGAGCGTGTGGGTGTTTGACGTCACCGCAGCGCACTGAAGATCTGTGACAGAGGCACAGGATGTATTATCCCTGTCAGGATGTATTATCTCATTCTCTAACAGGAAGTGATGTCACAGATGAAAGTTCCTATGACTTGATTTCCTCTTCCGACCAGATTAGAATTTAGTGCTAGATTAACAACAGTCTATATATATATATATATATATATATATTAATGTACTTTAAAATCTAATTTATGTATTTGATTTAAAGCTGAATTTTCATCATAATTTCTGCAGTCTTCAGTGTCACATGATCTTCGGAAATCATTCTAATATACTGCTTTATTATCAGTGTTGAAAACTATTATCAGAGGGTTTTTTTCATAATCTGTGATAATTTTTTTCATGATTCTTTGATTAATAAAAAAGAACAGCCTTTATTAAAAAAAAAAGATTTATTTTGTAACAATATACATTATCGTTTAAAGGTTTGGGGTTCAGTACTTTTTTAGTTTTTTGTTAAATTGATAATAAAGACGTACATTTTTAGAAAAGATTTCTATTTTAAATGTTTTAAATTTAGATTTAAATGTAAAACTTTTTCCAGCACTGACAATAAATCCTCATATTATTCTGATTTCTGAAGATCATGTGACACTGAACACTGCAGAAATTATGATGAAAATTCAGCTGCGCATCACAGAAAGACATTTAACAGAGATTCACATAGAAAATAATTATATTTTACAGTATTTTTGGTCAAATAAACTTTCGAACAGCAGTATGTATGTGTACACATATACACATGTCATAACTTCTCTATTCTGCTCACGATGACAGTCTTGTTCCTGTGCAGTATAAATCAAAAGATATGGGCCTTTGCACTGGGAGTTTGGTTATCTAATATACAAAGCATTCGAAAACATTTTCTTCATAAAGAAGCCACAGGATCAAGCCGCCTCAAGCTGCTTTCCTCTGGTTTAATATGATTGATATCTGCAGCCACATCTGAGATGGTTTGAGCTCAGCGCTGATAATTAGAATCACAAGTGGACAGAAAGCATCTCTGAGGTTCATGAGTAACAGTGAACTGACGTCACACCGAGCTCTGCTTCAGAACTAAACACAACGTCTGCATGCTGCCAAAAGAGAAAAATGTCTCCTTTTAGAAAAATGCAAGCTTAGAAATCTCTACAGGACTATTTTTCTGCTGTATTTTTTCCTTCATGTCCACTGCTGGGCCTGAATTCTAGTGCACTAAAATCTCTGGTAATTCACTACTTACTAAGAGTTTTCTCTGAACAAACTCCTAATTCACTGCTTATTTATAGTTAGTAAGTCAGTTGTTGGATTACGGGATTTTAAATATGCTCATGCAGAATAAGGTATTAATATGTGCTTTATAGGTATTAATAAACAGCCAATATGTTAGTATTATGCATGCTAACAAGCAACTAATTAATAGCAAGAATTGATCCTTAAAACTAAATCTCCCTCTCATTCGCATTCGAATTTTCAAAATTGCAATGTTTATTGTCAGCCAGACAACATTGGTTTGTGCATGGGGTGAATAAACCGCATTTGAATCAATATCCGCTTTTATTATATCAAAAAGAGCAGCTTGAACATTCGGCTAAAAATCTAATTTTGTGTTCCTTTAAAGAAAGAAAAACCTGGATATATGAGTAAGCCTTGTTTAGAAAAGTGGGGTTTCTAGACCTGAAAAAGCCATGTCCGTTAATATCATATGTCGTTCTAGTGTATAATATTTTATGAAGTATAAATTGAGTTTTGCCAAGCTGTAAAATAATTAGTTGGCTATAAATTGAATGCAGATATTTGTGAAAGGTAAATCATGGAGCGTGTGGATCATCATGGACCCTGTTGGAGTCAGAAAGGTTGAGAACAGGTCTGAAGTGAGCTCGGGTTTTTGACGTCTGCGCTCCTCGTGTCGCTGAGCACAGGTTTGAGGAGGGACCCCACAGGGTGCTGTAACCATGGGAACAGGGCTCTGTTGTGTGGGGTGCAGAGGGTGGGTCTACCATCCAGTAGAGCGACCCGAATTAATCAGAGGGAATAAATTACTACATGAAAGCGCCTGGTTCCCCCGTCCATGCATATTTGAGGCTGTGCGGCTCTCTGATTTCAACAGATCTGTCTCTTCCACGCTCAAACCACATTCCTCATGATCCGATCTTGAAAATATGATTTCAGTCTGTGACAATCAAAGCAGCCTCGTTGCTGAACAGTGTTGTGAAATGACACCTATTCTGTCCTCTCTGGTCATGAGTTTCATAAACTCTGACGAACATGACCGCTGGGAATGCATTCATAACTTGCTCTGATTGTCTTATGCGTTAATCAGTGTCTGTTCATAAAGTTTGCATGTTAAAAAGAGCTAGGAGTACATTACAACACTACTGTACTTCAATCAGTACGCTTTTGTACCAGGATGCCTGTATGGACTTTGTTATTAATGTAACTTTGATAACACTTTAAGATCCAATTCTCACTATTAACTATGGCGTTTGTTTCTATAAACTCCGAATTTGCTGCTTATTAATAGTTAGTAATGATCTAAAATATGATCATGCAGAACAAGGCATTAATATATGCTTTAGAAGTATTAGTAAACAGCTAATATGCTAGTAATATGCATGCTAATAAGCAACTAGTTCATAGTGAGAATTGGTCCCTAAACTAAAGTGTTAACATAAGTTTTTATGTAGTGGATCTTTTGAACATCTAATTATTGCCCCATGGATAAAATCCAATCCAATGCTGGTTTCTGAATGCTGTTTGGTCTACTGTAAGAGAATTGATCGAGAGCTTTTGTCTCGACTAGGTATCTTAAGTACAAATGAAGATCAATGACCAGGACCTTGTGAAGAAGAATGGCACTAAATAGAGCAATAATTACAGAAATCATAGGCTTTTGGCCCGTTGGAATATTGTCATGGACAAAGAGAATCCGAAAGGTTGAGAATATTGGCCAACACATCAATATAAAGAGTACTTCTTTATACCACAACAAAAGAGAATTAAAACAATTATTTAACATTTTACTTTTAGTGAATTTTAGTGAAGTGTTAAGGGACATACTCGTGGAAGTTTCACTTTAAGTGGCCTTTTATTTCATTAATATTAGATGATATGCACAAATAAAAAATGGACTTAAGATGTAAAGTGCACATTCAATACAATTAAGCACTTTTCACAAGAAGGTATAAGTGATGTGAACCGGAAGGTTTATGTTTATGTTTAACATATGGATGGAGCGTGATAACCTCATCTGTGAGTTCAGAGTTAAAACTTGGCTGTTTCTCTGTGTGTTTGAGGGAGTATTAGGTGTTATTCTCACACTTCCCCCGTTCTTCTTCAGGCTCAAGCCTTTGATGTCATAGCCATTAGTAAAGAGCCCTCCAATGACACTTCCTCACACACACACACACACACACACACTTTTTCCCAGAGGCATTACCACCAACAGTTCCCGTCTACCTCAGCTCATAGCGTCTCCGCTCTCTTTCATCTGTGGCTACTGCTCTGTTGTGATGCTGTAATTATCATCATCATAACTGCTGGCGACAGAGCTGTGAAGGAAAGGTGTGTGTACGATAAGCTCCGGTGTACGAGATTGGGAAGCCGTAATTATGACGTGATTTGAGTTTGAGCGATTTGGGATGTGAAAAAAACGGGCAGTTTCATATTTGCTAATGAAGCATCGGTGGCAGAGGAGCAAAATGAAGAGCAATCGAGAAACATAATGTAGTTTTTGTCGTCTTAATAACCTGCTAAATTTACAGTCCTTATGAGCTTTATTGCTTTTCTTCAGTAACAGGGTGCAAAATGCACTATTGCAAATAATCTGGAAACGCTTTACTTAAAGCCTTTATGAATAATGCATTATAAAGGTATTAATAATGTACATTGTAATGCATTATATTTTTTCATATATAATAGTTAAAATGCATTATAATATTTGAAAGTTTGTTTATCGTGTTTTAATGCATTATAATATTTGAAAGTTTGTTTAGCATGTTTTAATGCATTCTAAAGGTCTAAAAATTAATAGATGTGCATTTACGTATTATATCTGTGGTTGCAGTACTCACGAGATTATACAATGCATTATAAGTCATAGTTTAATTAATTAAAGCTACTTTTATAATGCATTATTTATAAAGGCCTTAAGTAAAATGGTACCAGAAATTCAATGCAAATATTAAATCTTAATGTTGCAATGCATAATATTTGACACAACCCAATAAATTCATTAAACATATCACCTTTGAGGATTCAAGGTAAGTTAGTTATTTTACTGTCAGGAATGCAAAATGTTTTCTTCAGAACAATCTCAAGAAAATAGATGAGAAGCAAATGAGCAAATGAGAAGAAAGTAGCAGTTGAGGTCAAAAGATTTTGCATTATTTTCAACCTACTGTAAATATAAAACCTCCTAAAAAAAACCTAGAGAAAAACCCCATAGACTATTTCAATCATCACTTTTGTCACAAACATTTTTAACGCTTGTCTGTGCGTAAGCAAATTCATTTTTTTCTGCATTTCCAAGTATTATTGAGTGTCGAGATGGGTTTTTTTGCTCTGGCGAGGTGTTTCCCTCGGGCACCGAGGCCAGTTTCAGAAATACCCAGCCAATTCAAAGCGTAAAGTCAAGTTTCATTTTGAATTGTCTACTTTTGACTTCATTGTGTTAGGTCTAGCTTTACTTTCATACTTGTTTGATGTGCAAAGGTTTCAATGCGTTTCTTTATTTACAGTCTGTTTGGTTTTCTGTTTTTATTTGGCTTCTCTGTAAATGGCTTTGTCTGGTTTTAAAGTGATTGTTTTAATGTGACTGTGTTTTGGTGATTTATTTCAATAATAATGCGTTATTCAAAGCTTACTTGTGTTGGATTCCTCCAAACCACAGGACAAACAGTCACAGAGTTGTTTTGGATGGGATTGGGACACTTGTGGCTCTGTGTGTAGTTCTTGGTCTTCGTGTCGTCTCGTACTCTGTAAACAAGACGCTTTCTCAAAGTCTGGAGTTATTGCTTCGAAGCGTCACGCTGTAATGAATAAGCTTTTCTTTGTTTGTTGGCACTTTATCAGTCATGTGGTTTTAGCAAGCCAAGTTTTATTAAATTATTTTGAAGAGCACATAATTGAAGCCATTATATCTTCATTCCTGTTGGATGAAGATGGACTATCACACAGACACAACCATATTGTTGCTGACTATAAATTATCATTTTTAAAAAACTAATTAATACATTGAATATTGGTGTATGTGTTTACCTGAAATGAAATATTGAATATACTTTACTATATAATTTATTTCTGTGATGCACAGCTGTATTTTCAGCATCATTCCTCCAGTCTTCATTGTCACATGATCTACAGAAATCATGAAAATATGATGATTTATTATCAATGTTGAAAACTGTTGAATATTTTTATGGAGACTGTGATACTTCTTTCAGGGTTCTTTGAATAAAAAGTTAAAAAGAATAGCATTTATTATATATAATCCTTTTCTAACAATATAAGTCTTTACTATCACCTTTTATCAATTTAACACATTTTTGCTGAATAAAAGTTAAAAAATTAATAAAATACTGACCTCAAGCTTTTGAGAGGTGGTGTATATGGTTACAAATGTACTAATTAACCATATTTTGGGAACACATTTTTATCAAGAATTAATCCAAACTTGACAAAAACTCCTTTTGTGGACCTCCTCAATTCATCATAAAATCAATGTAGAAAATAAATTAAAAAATGTTTTAATTATTGTAAAGATGTCAAATGTAGTCTGCTTGGGTGTTGGTTAGGCCAGTGTTTCTCGGCACAGTTCTGATAAATGCAAAAAATCCCACGGCACACCACTAAGCACTGAAATATATTAAAAAAATAAATGCAAAGTGGGGAATTTTTTTTTTGTTTAATTTTTTTTTTTTTAATTAAAGGCTGCGTCGTCAGAGATGGTATTGTTGCACTTAACAGTTAATGAAAATCAAGCTCAAATACAGTTTCAGGTTATAAAGTTTATTGTAGCTCAATGGGAGCTCAGCTGAAAAGCTTGTTGTTTAATACACTTGATATATAATGATATATAAGATGAAGTGCTATACAAAAGTACATTGGTTGCAACTAGACGGCAAAAGACTCTTCTCCGCTCCGCTCAGAAAAACAATAGATAGGAAATTGATGAATTGCCTTGTTCTTCTTTTGTAATAAAAGCATGTGCTAAATGCATAAAAGTAAATGTAGATTTTTAGATACTTTCCAAAAAAGTTGCATGCAGGCACATTTTTCTACAAGTCTGGCAAATAGCAGTACGCATGAGACGAAGGCGTAGCTCTCTTCATCAGTGCTTGTCGGTAGAAGGACACATGCGTTTGTTGATGGAGGGGGTCGGCGGCTGGGGGTTGAGTGTGTTTAAACGTGCCTCTGTTGTTATGTCTGCCTTTCCTTTGAAGTTCCTCAAACCTCCAGCTAAGTGGCACTCATTTTCCCCATCTCACAGATCTGGCAGAATTATTTCCAGATTGTAGCGCGGTGCCACAGTAACGTAGCTTCAGCAGCATCACAATAACCTTTGATTTTAGACTCTTCACGGATGCATTAAGAAGCCACGAAATGAAATTGACCTTGATTCTAATGAGCACACACACACATTTACCTTCAAGACAACAGGAATAGATGCACAGCCTTTAAAGACCACTGTGGAAATTTTGCTTATCTCACTTTCACTCAGTCAGGAAATGGAGTTTTTTCTCAGTTACAGTAATCTGAAGCGCAGACGAGCACCGCTCACCGTTTCTCCACCGTTTGGGGATTCAAAAAAAAAATGCATTTTTGAAGTGTTAATCCTTCATTTATGTCTCCAGTATCTAAAAGAATGAGTAAAAGAGATCTGAAGCTTGTGAAGACTTGTCTTCATGCAGATGAATGGCATCCTCTAATGTGGTGATGCACCAACATTTCTGGTGAATTGACTGAAACTGTGATGTTTAATAAGTGCTTCTCTATTGGAGTATTTGGACTGTGTCAGTGACTGTTTCCTGGATAAACTACAGCAGGTAAACGTGTCCGCTGTGTGACACTAATGCTGGATGAACAATACTGATTTCTGGGTGTTAAAGGCACACAATTGTCATCATTTATTGACCCTCAGGTTGTTCCAAACATGTAGATTCTTTAATCTTTACCTGAACACAAAAGAAGATATTTTGAAGAATGCTGGTAATTAAACGCTTGCTGGTAGCCATTGACTTCCATAGTTTGGTCTGAAACAACTTGAGAGTGAGTAAAGATGACGGTTCTCATTTTTTTAATTTTGATGAAACCATATAGATTCCTAAATCCCCCCCAAAATCAGTCTTAAAACTTGAGTCTGTCCTGTTTTCTGCGGATGTGTGAACAAAACATCACCAAGCATGATTTGTAGTCTGCATGCCATCCAATAATCGCAGTGAGATTTATGCTTATGTTGAAATAAACAGAACAGCTTAGTATCATGTCCATGTTATCGCCCAATAATTGTTTCAACCACAGAAAGTCATCAATAAAACAGCTTATAAACAATAATGTTATGTAACGTAACATTTACCACATTTCAGTGTCCAATAAACTTACTAATCAGCTAGAAATATCTCCAGAGAGAATTATTTTGCAATATATATGCACTATATTACATATTCATTATATTTTTATTTATTTAACCTGTAAGCAATATCTGTTTTTTATATATTAATACAGCCACAGTGTTTATATTACAGCAATGAATCAGAGCAGAAACAATTATATCATGTACAATTTAGTATTTTTATTAAATGCATTCACAAAGTATGTTGGGTGTTTTTCTGTTGGGTTGTTCTTCTAAAAATAGTTCCTCCAGGCATTATCACAGAGACCAAAGGTTGATCTGATTCAGCGTTCTTGACCACATCAATGGCGTGTAGAACGATGGCACCCCATTCAACACATCAGTGCTCAAACAAGAGATTAAAGACGTAACACTCAAAGCCCTCGCTTCCAGAATGTCCTCTCATTTCCGCTTCAAAAAAGCACTTCGGTTTTTAAAGTGAAGAATACATTAGATGGGACAGTGTTTGAGACCGTGGTGTCCATCAGTGGTCCGTATTAAAGGACTGATCGCTCAGAACAAGTCATGCCTGGATTGTCGTTCAAAGAAATGGCTGATAAAAGGAAAAAACCACATGCAAATTAATTATGTGCTCTGCTATATAACAGCCATGTTTGTTTGATGCGATATGAACATTGGAATCATTGTAATTAATTAATTTCGTGTGGGAAAAATGTTGTGTTAAAACCGTTCCCCTCAGCAAGATTTCTTTTAGTCTCTTCAAGATGCATTGCAACACAGATTTTGCTAGTTAAAAATATGAGCTGAAAATAAGAGTTTGATCTCTGTGTGAGGGTACGTTTAGCAAATCAGATCTTTAGTGGATGGAGATACAGAGTTAAAGTCCTCAGTCACTATGGACGTGTATGAGATTGGAGGGAAACAAGGACTTTTGACAAAAATGGCACCTAAATGAGTAAAAATGCACCAAACTTAAAGACACAGAGGTGAAAATACCCCTGCTGAAATAAATGAAATAAAGTGTTGAATGCACATTACGTTTAGATCTGCATGTTCTGCATTAAATTAGTTTTTGTGAGAGTTCAGAACTGAAGGCATTGAGCGTTTCAGTGATAGGGAACATTTTTTGAGTCTTTATCCCGTTTTATGTGATTTTAGCACAAGAATTTTGTTCTTAAAAGCGTTAAGAGGTTCACTTAAAACAAAATATTGTTTGCTGTTATGCACTAAAAAGTAGATGGTTGATTATTTGGGTGACAAAAAAAGTGCAAAAAACTGGCCATAGAAAATGCTATTGGTCTTGAGCATCAGGATATTACATGGAATTTTTTTGTTTGTTTGTTTGTTTTGTTTTGTGTGTCTTTAATCCCTGGGTTTTATTACAGGTGTTTAATGGCGAGCACCCATTATACAGAAAATAGTAAATGGACTTTGCACATAAATGTGGCCACACGTGGCAAATCTGTCAAATTCTGTAGGAAACACAGTCTGAAAGTCTCTCTCTCTCTCACATGTGCACGCGCTCAGATGAAAGACGGCCGTATGAAAGGCACAGCAGTCAGAAGTTTGGCCAAGAACTGCAGCTACTTCCAGCCATGCAACCGCCATGACACATCACGCCAAACAACATGCTGTTAGCATTAGCAAACTGGATTTCTCTTGAGTTATTGAAGGCCATTTGTAAATGCAGACATGAAAGCAAACAAGCTCTTGTGCTGCTGGCCTTGATCATCAAAGGCGTATCGATCAAATGGCTCCTTCCCATTGATTCTTTCAGCAAATGTATTCAACATCTGACACGCTCGCACGCCGTCTTTCAATCATCCAACTGACCAGCATCTTATTGTGTGTGTGTGTTTCTTGCAGTCCAACAAAGTGTCGGTGGTCCAGCAGGGGATGCATCCTCTGACGCCGCTGCTTCCCTACGATCACTTCAACCCCAGTCCTCCACACATCCCCACAGACGTCAGCCAGAAACCAGGTAACACATGATCAGTTTTACAAATAAGGACATCGCCAAATTAAATCTATATATATATATATATATATATATATATATATATATATGATTCCACCAAATCAGCTTTTTTTTTTTTTTGTAAAATGGCACAGCTTCTTAAATAACTGAATGTACACTCTTATCATCAGTCAATCCAGCATTTTATTATGGTAATATGATAATTAATCACCATTTAATGATAGAACTAGTGATTAAAACTAAAACTTGGTAACTCGTATTTGTCATTTTAACTGAAATTAGGACTTGGTGGTTGACTGGTGCTTAAGATATTGTTGGTCATAGATGATGGTAACTATTGTTACTAATACTACGATCGCCAACTGCTGGGTTCATGAATATTAATCACGTTTTCTGCGTTAGCTCAAACTGATTTCCTGAAATCAAAATGGGGACACTGTAATAGATGAGCACCAGCCAATGAGATTACAGTTTGCGCATAAGCTCCGCCCACTACTTGTTCTTAAATGCTGAATAATTTGAAATGAACAGTTATTTTGATAGGAAAATGCAACAAAGATTATCGTTTAAATAGCACGTCGATTCTGCATGGTATGTAAGGCTCTTTCTCTCTCTCTCTAGCTTTAGAAAGACATATTTTGATTAAGCATTGCATAAACAATGATAACAAATGGGCATCAGTGGTTTGGGCATTAAAAAAAAAAAAAAAAAAAAAAAATATATATATATATATATATATATATATATATATATATATATAATATAATATAATATATATATATTAAAATGATACTCTCAATATGCAACTAAAAGCGCCAGTAGGTGGAAGTAACTCTCAGCAACTAATAAATGAATCTTTCAAGAATCAGGAATGAAGCGAGTGACTGGCTGCATTCAAAGTCTCATACTTCACTACTATATAGTAGACGAAAAACAGTATGTGACAAAAGAAGTATGTCCGAATCTTAGCTGATACAGTCTGATAATTAAGGAGTAGCAATAGCAATATTTGCATCCATACTAAACACTTGCATACTATATAGAACATACTTTTTTAGTGGTCACAAAAGTTATTACTTGTTAAAATAAGTACCTACTCATGACAATATGCAGATTTGAACGCAGCCGTCTTTATGAGTCATTGACTCACTTGATTCGTTCAAACGGCTGATTCATTCAAGAAGGAAGCAAGTAGGTGTCATTGTGAATGAGTCACTGAATCATTGACTCACTTGATTCGTTCAAACGGCTGATTCATTCAAGAAGGAAGCAAGTGAGTGTCATTGTGAATGAGTCACTGAATCATTGACTCACTTGATTCGTTCAAACGGCTGATTCATTCAAGAAGGAAGCAAGTGAGTGTCATTGTGAATGAGTCACTGAATCATTGACTCACTTGATTCGTTCAAACGGCTGATTCATTCAAGAAGGAAGCAAGTAGGTGTCATTGTGAATGAGTCACTGAATCATTGACTCACTTGATTCACTCTGTAACGAATCACGGCTGTGCTGTATCGAGACACAGCAGTTCTGCAGTGGCTTTGATTGGAACGAAGTTTGTTCGTCAAACTGAGCAAAAACAGACATTGCTGGCAATACTGTCTAAAATGTAACACATTATGTTTATTGAACTGCTGTATTCAATCAATATCACATTTGTGCAGATGTTAAGGAAATTTCAGCGCTAAACCGTATCATATGATTTAAATATAAGAGGGGCATTTCATTTTCACCCTCACTTCTTGAATTTTACGGCGTATAACCGCGTTCTCTAAAGCTCCTGCATCATCACGTTCATCAGATGTAAGATGATGTACAGATGTGATATTAATCACACCAGATTAACACATTAAACAGTCCTAATTCTAAATGTCTGCATTATATTCTTCTGAAGTCTTCTGATGGTTTGTGTGAGGAACAGATCTGCGTCTCAGTCACTGTTCACTGATAATCTTCTCCTCCGCTGAAGCTCAAACCCACCGCCTTCCACTTTTATCTGTGTTTTTTTGTTTTGTCTTGACAGCTGTGCTTCATAAAGCAAGAGCTCCTTAAAGTACAACTCTTCTTTTGCATTTTGTGAGTGATGGCAGAGTTCAGTTGTGGATGAATGATTCCTTTAATTCAACGACTGTACAGTAAACAGCCTACAATTAGTAGACTATACTTAGATCACAGTATATTTTATGTCGTGTTTGATACAGAACTTTCGAAGGCCTCCGATTGATCTAAACTTTGCTAAAAACAAGTGACAGATGATTTCAAAGTAAAAGACCTTTCAGTGTAATCATCATTCACCTTCAGCTTGTGCATTTTTTACAGAGTTAAAATAAGAATAACGTTGTAATATTTCAAGACGGACACGTATTGAAGCAAACTTGGGTTCAAACTTATCCAGAAATCTTCAAGTCTCAAATATGAGAATGTGAGAAACATTTATTTCTCAAAAATCATTGCATTGCATGTTCATCAAACTAAGCATTAAATATCATCTTACGAAGGAGATATACAGTGAATTAGATAAATATATCATTTTATATAAGCTACATTACAAGCATCAGAATTTAAGTATCAGCATCTGCACCAAGTTGCATTATATTTATTTATTTTCTTGCTCCGTTTGAGTCTCTAAATAAAACGAAGCTATTTGTTTCTTCCATATTTTCACTCTATAGCCATAAAAGCTATATATGATGCTCAAACACATAAGCAAACCTGAGCTTGTTTGTTGGATGACTAGTCGTCTAGCCAAGTGTTGTTATGACCCATCCTTAATACAGTAATGAGTGCATTTCTCCTTCTTAATAACTCTGAAATCCACTGTAAATGGAGTGGAGACGACAGATGCTTGATTATTTCCCATTAGCTGTAGTTCAAGCCATGGATGGACTGGGGTCAGACACCTGTCCTCGTGTTCACTGTGTGTAAATCAGTGAAGTGTGTCAGACTCAACCACCGTGACCTGACGTGGAGGCACAAACACTGAACGTTTGAACCTCTGATGCTTACTGTATGTGAAGGGTTGATGTTTTACTGTACTGTGTTTGATATCTTGATGGAGTTTTCTCTGCGCTTGCGGTCCAGTCATCTCAGGCATCGGTTTAATCGCTTTCACTTTCACGCAGTGGAACGTGTCTTATATTGAAAGCCCATTTGCTGTTCATGTTTTCTCATTATATCTACTGTTGGCAGCACTGGGAATGTTTCGACGACTTAAAAAAAAAAAAATGTAACTTAGAGTCATAAACAATAACTGGGGTTGGTAAGAAATTCATATACAGTATTTGTCGAAAGTTTGGAAACATTACGATTCGTAAATGAAGTCTGACATATGCTCACTGTTTTCTATTTGAATGTATTGTAAATTTATTTAAAAATGTGTTCCTGTGATCAACGCTGGATTTTCGCAGCTTTAAATCACAGAAATATGCATTCACATTGAAAACATTTATATATATATAATTTTTTTAACAACATTAATGTTTTTACTGTATTTTGAGCACATAAATGCCGCCTTGGTGAGTGGAAAACATAAAATGTTATAAATCTAATAAAAAATATAAAAAATCATAATGTTTCCAGTACTGTAACTGCTGTACATGTTTAAAAAATAAATAGTTTTAGCATAAATTTCCCATTCGGTAACATAAGGAGTATTTCCAGAAATAAAATTATATGCAAAAAAAAAAAAAAATATATATATATATATATATATATATACATATATATATATATATATATATATATATATATATATATATAATTATTATTATTTTTTATTATTATTATTATTATTTATTATTATTTAAAAATATTAATGTTTTTACTATATTTTTGAGCACATAAATGGTGAGCAGAAAAAATTAAATTTTATAAATCTAGTAAAAGATATAAAAAATCATAATGCTTCCAGTAATTTAACTGCTTTACATGTTTAAAAAATAAATAGTTTTAGCCTAATTTTCCCATTCGTTAACATATGGGGTATTTCCAGAATTATATGAAGTGAAATTATATGCAAAAAAAAATATTTTTTTGTAATGTCTATACAGTTGTTTAAATCATCTGCTACAACAGTAATCAATATCCATATATGCAGTTATTTATGGTTAATTTGATTAGAATGTGAAATAAATAATTACATTAAATTAATAATGAGCAAAAGAGCTTCTGTAAATCTGTCGTTTTAAAAATGATGTCAAAAATTGTGAAACCTACACATCGAATCATTCGCACAAAGATCTCTAACACGCGTTTAGTTTAGAGTTCCTGACTTTAATCTTGATGTTCTGGTTCTCAGGTAGAGCCGATTGACTCGGGCACATTCCAGCTCGCAGATTTATTGAGGGTTCGCTCCACAAACAGGCCCAGAGCAAATGCAAATTATAGTCATCACGCAGCATTCTTCAGCAAACACAGGCTGCTTGGGGTCGCTCTTAACTGTAGGGTGCATCTGACAAATGACTTCCTCTACAAAACCTTAGTGCTGCTTCGCTTTGTTGTTTGCACGATTACAAAATCATATTTACTCTCAAATATGAAGCTGACCATAAGAATACCTAGACGGCATTAAGATTAAATGAAGTCCTGAGCTCTGTAATCTGATGTGCGTCTCCTCTAGAGTTTCAGAAGACGTCTCAACTGTGTCTCAAATTTGTCAAAATACCAATTAAAGGTCAGAGATCTCAATATGAGCGGCTCTCCAGCTCTGTACTCCTACTGTATGAAAGCTACTGACTCATCTAGCTGTCATTTCCATTTCTAATAAGGCATTTTTGGATAAACATCTGTTGATGCTTAAATTAATCATAACTGAAAGTGTACTGAAGATATGAGAGAACGGGCTTTGAGACCTGTGCTGCTTCTCAAGGCTCTTAACTGTACTGTGTTGTGTAACTACAATCACCCAAGAGAAGGACTCCAGTTATAAACATGAAGTTAAAGTATAGTGCAGAATGTGAGTTTGTCATCTGCCACTGGATATGAGGACATTAGCACATGAAGAAACACTACCATCACTGAAACCCACAGCTCCTTACAACAACCCGCCAAAATAAAAGTCAAAGAAATTATGACAGAAATGCATTACTGTTGTCCAATAGACTGCACTTCTCCGATTAAAAATTAAATATAATTAAATATTTAAGGAATAACACACAATTGTTCTTCCATGTTTTAATTTAAATAGTTAACCTAAATATAAATGCAAAATTCCAAGGAACTGTTGCATTTTCATTTGATTGCATTTTAAAATGTTAAATGTCTAAATGTATTTGTTTTTGAAAATAAATGTGTATTAAATCATTAAATGGAAAGATAACAAAATTACCAAAAACATTTTATATGGCCCTATTTTTGTAAATAATAATAATTTATTTTTTAAATCAATTGATTAGACATTATTTTTGATTATTAAAATTAAATGGAATGTATTAAACCTGTAAACATGTATTTAGGGGAAGTGTATTTAGAAAAAAAAAAATTACTTTATGCTGAATTGTAATTTTTTTTTCATTAGGCTATAATATATATATATATATATATATATATATATATATATATATATATTTTTTTTTTTTATCATTTTAAAAAAGAATTACTAAATAATTATTAATATTTGTTAAATATTAAAATAGAATAAAATAAATAGAATAATATTTTAAATAATTGCTGTTCATTTTAACTTTTTATTAATTAAAGAATCCTGAAAAAAAAAAAAAGTATTAAGCAGCACAACTGATAATAAATCAGTATATTATTCTTAAGTGACACTGAAGACTGGAGGAATGATGCTGAAAATACAGTTGCACATCTCAGGAATAAATTACACTTTAAAGTATATTAACATATAAAACCTTTATATTAAATGGCAATAATATATTGACAATATTACAGTTTATTTTCTGTATTTTAATCAAATAAATGCAGCACGAGAAGAAGAGACTTCTTTAAAAAAAAAACATAAAAAATCTTAGCGATTTCAAACTTTTGAACAGCTGTGTGTGTGTGTGTGTGTGTGTGTTTCTCCTTCCTTCATCATTTCTCTTGCGAGCTCCATGTGAAGCATCACACTCTTTAACAGTATCTGCGGGAAAAGATGCTCTCTGGTCGTCTGGCCAGGGTTGGAGGCGTTTGATCTTTGGGTAATGGCAGGTTCCCAGCGTGTTAATAACGGCCGTCCTCCTCTCTCTGTCTTACAGGTGTTCACAGACATCAGTCGCAGGAGATCTCCGGTTTCTACCAGCTGCCTCAAGGCCAGATCACACCGTCCATGAACTGGTAAGACTGAGCCGTCTGCAGTCCCTTCAGCTTTGTCTGGAGCTGTCATCACAATATTTGACAATATTGGGTCTAAAGTGCTTTCTAATAGCCTTCATCACGCAGTCAATGCTTTCGGACTCTCAAGACGTGTTTTAGTGAGTGAATCGATGACGGCTCGCATATCGTTCATGATTTCTCACTGATGATAAATATCGCACGTAGTTAGGATAGCACTACGAACACAGACTTATCAGCTTATAAAAGGGAGGAGATAACGTTCCCAGAGATTTTGTTATGAATGGCTAAGATGTGAGTGAAAATAATGGATTCTGTCATATTTGATGCAGATACAGACCCTGGTGTGATGAAGGACATTAATCCTCTGTTTGAGGGACACTGTATTGTTTTTTTAAATAATACATTTTGAACATTTTATTTATTGTTACTTCTTATTTTACATGATGTGCAGTTATTACATAGTTCAGTGCTGATGTGGATGTCTCTGGTGTTTTGTTTTGTGGCTGTCAGGCTGATGTTTGAGTGACAGGTGTTCTGATCATACAGTGTGGGGGAGGATATATGTGTGTGTGTGTGTGTGTGTGTGTGTGTGTGTGTGGATCTGGGGACTGAACCCGTGTGTTGGTCTTGCTCTGTTAACTGTTACTGAATTCTGTCATGATCTGAGAAAACTAGCTGGAAACATGAATAATTCACTGCTGAAAAGTGAAGAATCAGGATGAAACTGAACATATAGTGAGAAAATAAGGGAGTGTCGTTTAAAAAAAAAATTATGTAGAGGATTTAGGGGGAATAATTAAAGAGGAATGAGATTTGGACTGTGCAAATAATATTGTTATTATAAAATATGCTCATATGGTTCAGCCTATATTGTTTTTAGCATATAAAGCCCCGCCTTCTTTGATTTGATTGGTCAGCTGGAATATTTGACAGTGACGAACACTGAAGCTTAAAAACATCAACTGTGAAGAATTAGTCAAAAAATATTTAGGCCTAAATTTAAGATTTATGTTTTGTGAATTGCATATAAAATGTGCATCCATTTGGACTGCACTGTTTACATTGAAAACAAATAAACTTCAGATTTCTTTTATGTAAACTCAATTTGTTTTAAATACTTAATAACCAGGCTTATGTATTTATTTGCAATGAATCAGACTAGTTTTAGTCTCGTACATTTAACAAATTCAGCATTGCTTGTTCCACAGCAAGCCATATTTTAACCACTTTTATACTTTTTACTTGAACACATTTAATTACCACAACGAACTGATTCTGGTTTGAATAAATGCATTTAAAAATGTTTATTTGAAAATGTAAATAAAATCATACCCATGTAAAACGCACAGATAAAGTGCAACACATAACAACCATTTTATTCAAGCGGATACATTTTTTTTCTATGCAATTCCAATACATAAAACTTACATTTAGTTCAAAACATAAATAAAATTTTTTTTTTTTTTTTTTTTTTTTGTAGTTTCAGTTGTAGTTTTAGATAACTATAGTTATGGCTCTGTTGATCAGATTTCCAGCGCTAGGGTTCAGTTGAGCGTGTGCGTCCCCTGCAGCACTAGAACTGTTTTCAGAGGGGTCTCCTGCCTCCATTGGTCAGACAGACAGTTAGTCCCGCCCCCAAACACATTCAGAGTTTGTAAGCAGTGCATCCTTCAGGAAATCTTCCTGCTGAACCCGCTGGAGGCTCTAACTGTGTCCCCCGACCCGCAGGCCCAATCAGCCTGTCTATCCTCTGCCCTCCTGCGGCTTCAGACAGTCCTTCTCCTCCAGCCTCCAGAGCAGCTCGTCCTTCCCCAGGTACAGTACCAGCCCTCCCCTGTGCTTCTGCTGCCCGCCTCGCGACGCTTCAGCCGCTGAGCTCAGAGCCACAGATCCGCCTGAACTACAGCTACACTGAGCCACGCTTACAGGAACGTTCTGGGTTCAGCTCGGATTCACCCTTTACTCGCCTAAAACATGTCCATTGGGTTTGTCAGCAGTGCATCACTAGTGGTACTCCGACCAGAATCATGCCTCATGTAAACGAGAGTTGAAACTAATGCTTCTAGCAGAGCTCGAGTCGAATGAACCCGGAACGTTCCTTTAATTAAGGTTACGAGGGATCATGCTATACTGTGTATGCTAGCACAGCTAACGTGCAAATACACATTACATTTGAAGATCTAGAGGTGGTATGTATGCAAAAGAGTATGGGATGTTATAGGTCAATTTGACACGCATTCTGTAGACTTATTTTGACCCATAGGTGTGTTTTGGAAAGACCTGTCTGTTACATCACTGAAAATAAGTGTGAGAAACCTATTTTACCATCACAAGAGACATAAAAAAAGCTATATTCAATTTGGGATATGATTTAAACTCGCAGTGACCGTGAGCTGCACCTCAGTGTTTCTCTCATGCATTGTTTTTCTTGCTGCATTATTTGATCAGAAATACAGAGAGAGAAAAACAGGAATATTGTGTAATATTATTACAGTTTAAAATAATGGTTGTCTATTTGAATATACTTTAAAATAGTCTGCATTTTTGATTGGATAAATACAGCCTTGATGAGAAGAAGAGACTTCTTAAAAAACAAACATTAAAACTCTTATTAATCCCAAACGGCTGTCCACACACACACACACACACACACACACACTGCCATTCAAAACTTCATATATAAGTCTCTGACAAGCTGCAACACAGATTTAATTGTTGCGCGACTGGTGTTTTCTGTAGTGTTGATTTTGGTCAAATTACATGGAAACCAATAGGGGCTGATTTTGACACAAACATCACACCCACATCACAAGAGGAAGGCTAATAGTTGGTCTCTGAGGAAATAGACAGTGACTCTGAACAATCAGAAGAGGCGTTTATAGCCTCCAGGTCCCTGTGCCATCATCCGCTCCTCTCCTCTGTTTCTTCAAGCCATTTGTTCGGTCAGCTCAGTCTCAGAGTAGATTCAGTCAAGCGATTGTTCCTCTCCCGCTCAAAGACGCCAGCTTGGCATGAACCCATCGCTGTGGTTTATCCCATCAGACGTCAACTCTGTGATCAAATCCTCCCTTTGTAACCCAAAACCCGAATTAGATGAACAAATCATGTTAATATGCTTACATGCAGTAATAAATCCAAGCTGTGGAAATGGTTTTATTCGGATGTCAACAGACTGCGCACATCTTTGTTCAATTCTTCTGGTGTCAAGGGCACAAATCCGAAACAGAGTCTTGAGCTCCGAGTGTGTCGGGTGCTTTGTTGAGCTCCTTCTGCTGTCCTTCCCATCAGGACTGGAGAGTCGGCTTTGAAATGAGATTGAAGAGTTGTTCTCGAATGCTTCAGATGGCGTGCTTGTTTTCCCTCGGGCAGGACGGGGTTCTGTGTGTGTTGCAGTACATGCTTGCAGTGCTTCAGTGGTGCAGATAGAGCGCCAGCTGCTGGTCACATGACGCATTGATGCTTCATTAAGAGGGAACTCAAACCAACACTTTTATTTTTTCATTGCAATGTGTTTTGTTAATGCATTGTGTGTTTTTGAGTTCCTTTTTAATACAGACAGAGCTTGAAAATTTCATTGTGTGGGCAGAAATAACTGATGTTTGTGTATATGTGTGTGTGTAGGTTCTCTCATTCTCTGATGCTTCAGCCCGGCATGCACCCTACAGGCATCCCACACCCCGCCATAGTGCCTCCCTCCGGCAAACAGGAGCACGACCAGTTCGACAGGAACATTTATGTGTAAGTTCTCCTGCAGATCTGATGCTTCAGTGCACAGAAGAGGCTTGCAAACTCTTGAAGCACTCAAGTTAGTTTCCTGAAATCCAAGCACGCTCCAATGTTACTCCAGATGTTTTAGTGTATGTTTCTGCCATTTTTTCTGATTGCTCCATTTTGGTCACAACACCAAAAAGGCAATCTCTCCAGGAGTTCTAGAGCAAATGTTTGGTTCTGTGAAATCTGTAATTGTTTCGTGAGTTTGCTCTCCTGAATATGAAACAAGATCATAATAAGCGGTCAGTGTCAGTGTCTCTGGAACTCAATTTGCTTGATACTTCATCTGAATCTGATTGCGTAATCCAAATTACAGATTCAATAAAATCCTGGAAAGTTTCTGAAATTTTTTTGCAACCCTAGATAAAAATGAGCAGAGTTTATAAAAAAATCTTAGCTGTGTATGTTTCAATCCTCAGACTTCAAATCCAACATTATCCTTGAAATGGACACTTTCTCTCATATCGTGAAGTCAAATGTTCCTCATTACACTAAAAGAGAACCCTGGTTGAAAAAATTCAATACAAACTACATATTTTCATAACGATGAAAATTTTTGGAAATGACGTCAGGATGTGTGACTGTGGATTGCAAGTAATGGGCCGCTCATCCAAATGTTTTTAACCATTGTTATGTGTGTCGTAAAGTGTTTTTCTCCTTCTTCCTCAACACATACCTTAGCAAATCTCATCCAGAGGCGAAGCGTGAGAAGGAGCCCAAGAAGCCGGTGATCAAGAAGCCGCTGAATGCGTTCATGCTCTACATGAAGGAGATGCGGGCCAAAGTCATCGCTGAGTGCACGCTGAAGGAGAGCGCCGCCATCAACCAGATCCTGGGACGACGGGTGAGTTCCCATCCACTTCATCTGCTATCAGGATCAGAGTCTGGGAGGGTTTCTGATGCATGTGTGTGTGTGTGTGTGTGTGTGTGTGTGACAGTGGCATGCTCTGACCCGCGAGGAACAGGCCAAGTACTATGAACTGGCCCGAAAGGAGCGGCAGCTTCACATGCAGCTTTATCCCAGCTGGTCAGCCCGCGACAACTACGTAAGTGCTTCTCGTTACTCTTTGGCTAAGTGAGGAACATCAGGATCATTCTGACATGTGGGGAATAATCGTGAAGGAGGAGCAGATCCAGAGTCCAAACTTTTCAGTTTAGCCAATTACAGAGCCAGAGCAGTGAGATTATTCTATATCAGACTTTAAATGCATGGATATTACATTTATTTCTTATGCGTTGACTTAAACGATTAAAAACAATTCAGGTAATTGAAATTAATCTGCAATAAAATAAAATATACACTTCAGGTGATATAAGCTTAAAGTAAGTTGCCAAGGCAGGATTTATTATTTCTTAAGTTGAGACATTGAAATTACTAACTAGAAATAAAATAAATCAAAAATATAAAACTAAAATGGAAATATAACTAAGCAATTAGAAGATGAATAAAATAGGCAACATAACAAAATTACAAAAAATAACCAATTAAAATGAAAGTGTAAATCTAATTCAAAATGTATTAGTATTAACGATAGTAAAATAACACTGTTATGCATGTGTTTTATTGTGCAAGTTATTCCAACGGTCTTTGTAATCTTCATTACAGTGATTACTTAAAATACAGTAATACTTTACATTCATGTATAATTTGTTAATTTCAGTTAGTTTACATAAACTAAAGATATTGCTTAAAAACGCTGGATGGAAATGCCAAAATGTGCATAAAATCTTAAAGGGGTCATATGACGTTTGCTTAAATGAACATTAATTTGTGTATCTGGTGAAATGCAATGTTTATGTGGTTTAAGGTTTAAAAAAACATATTATTTTCCACATAATGCACATTATTGTTTATCCTCTATGCCCTGCCTTTCTAAAATGGGTTGATTTTTACAAAGCTCATGTTGCATGAAAACGTACTCACAGGCTGTGAGTCAGAACAGCCCGCATTGTACAAATATTTAGGTTTAACTGTTCTGGAACAGTGTTGTAAATACAACCTTACCACTGGTTTCTAGTTGTGCCCTCTTTTAGCAGGCCAAACAAAGTAGTTTTGCATTCACAGCAAAACAGAGCAACTCCACAAGTCAAGAATAAAAGTAAAATAAAAGCCTTATTTCTCTGCATGAACATTTGGGCGGTGTTATGAAATTCTTCCAACACAGTGACGTAGACATGTGGAGGCATATTTAAACAAGGAGGAGGGTGTGGAAAGAATATCTCTTTGGGTTAAAGACTTTAGTCTTTTCAACTTTAGGAATCTTTTCTATGCATGAACAGCTTGTTATACTCCGAAGAGAAAGAAAAACTTGAAATCGCATCATATGACCCCTTTAAAATGTGCATAATTTTGTGTCCGGTAAAAAGACGCACATAAACTGAAAATAAAATGAAGATACCTCAAAATGCTAAATAGTCATTTATAGTTTATTTATTATTATGTTGGAAAACAAGAGCAACATGTTTGCAACAGTTCCCAATTTTATTATTGACGCTTCACACTGTTTTCCCAGGAAAATCTTATGATATTTTATGCAATATTCTTTTTTTTACTTTCATTAAATTTACTTTAGAAGGAATGTCTCTAGGTTACATATGTAACCCTGGTTCCCCGAGGTATGAGACGCTGCATCGAAATGCTTTGGGAACACCCCTTTGTGGCCACACGCTGAATCACATGTGAAATCAGTCCAATGGAATGTCAAAACATCACGGGGGGTGCTGTAGAGGCCAGATAGCTTAAAAGCCACCCAAAAGAAGCAGTGCTAGCCTCTGATAGTTGAGGCAAGTCGCTCACAGGGATGCAGGATGTTTGGCAATGTGACGCAGTGTCGTTACCTCAGGGAACCAGGGTTATATACATAACCTAGAGACGTTCACCTTCAGGAACTCAAAATGCTTTGGGAATGAGTATGACTACACCACCATACTGACAAATGGCTGTCTAATGTGAAATCATGGTAAGCACTGCTAAGACAGAAGTTCCTAAAATTCATACTTCCCCTGGCCTTGAGCATGAACCAATGAGTTTTGCCTCCCAGTGAATGACCACCCAAAGGGACGTGGAAAGCAGCTAAGACCACCGTGAACACTCTAAAGGTGGAGGGGGTCAAACCTGTGGAGAATTGTTCCTGCAGGAACTCCAGAACTGAACCAATCGGGCAGTTAACTGGGAGCAGCTAACGATTTTCACACCATGAAGTGAACAACCCACTTCAAGTTTCCTCGTGGAGGGAGCTCTGGAGTGGAGTATGGTCTCAACAACAGTTGAGAGACCAGAAGCTATGAGTTGTGCCCCTACAAGGGCCACACCCATAGTTTCCACAATTTCAGGTGGGTGAAAGATGGTGCCCCCTGCCTGAGAGAGGAGATCCCGCCGAACGGGAATCTCCCATGGAGAGTCTCCAAGTATGGCTAATTTGAGATTAACCCTGTCCTGGCAAACTCTCTCCAGAACTCCCGGGAGCAGAGAAATTGGGGGGAAGGCATACAGACAGAGCCTCTGGCCCAACTAGCAGAGCTGGATGCATGAGGGAGAACCACAGGGGACATTGTAAGTTCTCTTGAGATGCAAACAAGTCTATCTGGACTTGACCGAACTTCTTCCAAATTTGCTCCAACACCTCAGTTTTGAGCTCCCATTCCGCAAGCCTCAGCACCTGTCACAATTTGTCCTGGGCCCACAGAACGATCTGAGGTGCCAGCCTATAAAGGGGGCATGAGTGCAGACTCCTCTGGCGATTGATGAGATCACCAGTGTGTTGTCTGTGCGAACAAGCACATAATGGCTTCTCAGGTCTGGGAGAATTTGCTTTAATGCTTGAAACACGGCCAGCATCACCAGGCAGTTGGTGTGCCACATGAGATGGGGACCTTCCCACAGACCCTAAGTGGAGCGGCCACTCATGACCATTCCCCAGCTCGTGTGGAAGGTGTCCATCATTGTCATTACATGACATGGAGCCCCCAACACTGGGCCTTGTAACAGGAATCAAGGTTTCTTCCACATGTCTAAGGCACGTAAGTACCACCACGTGACCTTGATCATACGGAGAGGCTTGCCCGTCAAGGAAAACCTTTTTGTCCAGAGCCACCACTGCAAGGGTCGCATGTACAACAGGCCATCAACAGATATCACTTTTGACACAACCTCCATCAGATCCAACAGATTCTGTAACTGCTTTACAGTGAGTGACTGGCTTTCTTTAACTTTCTTGACTGCCATGAGGATCAACTCGATCCAACCAGGAGACCGACGTGCCTACATTGTGGTCGAATCCCACACTATGGCCATATAAGTGGTTCTCAGTACTGTAGAAAGCACACTTTTCTTTGCATTTAGTCTTAATCCCAACTATTTCATGTGAGAACCGATCATCTGCTTTGATTGAGCTAGTTTCAACCAATCTTCAATGTAATTCTGTATACAGATGCCCTAGAGTTGCAGATTAGCCAGAGCAGTATCCACACACTTGGTGAATATGTGCTGTGAGAGTGCAAGACCGAACGGAAGAACCTGATATTGGTACGCTTTGCCCCCGAATGCAAACCTCAGGAACTTTGTGTTGAGGGAGGATGGTTATATGGAAGTACACATCCTTCAAATCTATCATCACAAACCAGTCCTCGGACCTTGATTCGTTTGATCTTGAGCATTCTGACTTTGAGTCACATGACTGAGTGGTTCAACAAATGCAGATGTGAAATCGGACGTACCCCCCACCCCCCAACCTTCGGAACGCTGAAAATACTGGCTGTAGAACCTGGACTCTCTGTGGAGAGGAGGGACCACCTCGATGGCCTCCTTCCTCAAGAGAGTGCCTAATTCTTGTTCCATGTTCCAAGTGCCTGCTCAGGGCCCACCAGAGGGCAAAACCCCATTGAATAGAGATGGACGCAACCTGGATGGAATCTGGTAGCCTCTTTGTACAGTGTGCAGGACCCAATAAGATGCATTTGACAGAAACTTTCACGCTGCCAGATGATGTACTAAGGGAACCAGTCTCTCAAGACTGGCCTCTGGTGTCCTGCTCAGCTCAGCTCAGTGCCCTGAAGTGGAGGACCGGCACGGTTGGCCGATCTAGCTGCTCTAGAGACCTCCTTGGAGGTAGTGACCCTCCCAGACTGTAGTGACCCTCACACTACTTTCCGGGCAAATGCTGAGAGATGTGCTTGCTGGATTCGGCTGTGCCCTGAAACACCGGGGGTGGTAGGGTTGACAGGCTTGTCTCCTGAAGGCACTGAGGAGAGACGGACACCGTATGATGAGGTGTACACCGCTCTTCCCCAGAGGGGCCCGCCCTCAGAAGACCTATGGCATAGGCATTAAGACCTTTTAGTCAAATACTATCAAATGAAAAAAATGGTCTGCAAATCCACTTTCTGCTTAGAAGCCTTCGGCCCAGGAGTGCCACTCTGACTCTAGATATACTGGGGGAGTGTGAGAACCGATGTTCCACAAATAAGAAGCTGAAACACAGCTAGGTCTGCTCCCACCCAGCAGCACCTGAGACCTGTGTCCACTGATGTTGCAATGGGAACAGATAGCCCACAGGCGTCCATCCCACGTAAGACGTCGACCCGTAAACCTACTCATTCCACCCATCAAATCTAATTTTTTTAAAGGGCAGATTAGCTGGAATGAAAAATGGTTAAACCCATGCTCTCAACACCTCAGTGTGGAGACAAAGAGAACTAATAGGTCCCGACATACCAACTCCTAATATTTTGCTGACTACATCAACCTCCTCAGAGAAAGAGATACAAAACAACATACTCTTAACTGATAATTTTTTATATACCAAGAGAGTCCTGTATTTAGAGAGTGAGGCCCGTCTCTGATCCCTCTACTGAATAATATATATAAATATAAATATATGTATACAAAATATATATCTTCTCAAAGTCAGATGAATGTTCATATTTTAATTCCTCAGACTCAAATGCAGCCAAACAACCAGACAAGTGAACATGGTCTGATTATATTATATGATGTAATTAAAAGAATCGGGATAAATAGCCTGCAAACGCATTTATACATTTGCACACGTTTGGGGGAAAGAGGGAGAATAGGAACCTCTTATCTACTCATTGATTCCCACCACATTATTTGCTGCAGACCCGTAATGCACGCAAACCACTCGATTCTATAATGCATAAGACTTTCTTCCCTCCAGAAGAAACGCCAGCGGAAGAAGAACTAAACATCCAAGGTAATACACACTTGTACACTTAGGGACATTTTATGAATGAACCCCTCAAGAGCTGACTGTGCGTGCTCCGCTCTAAAACAAACCACACATAAATCACGTGCATCCCCACTCCTAATTATAGTGAGGGCAGGGAGAAACAAGCAATCTAAAATGCAGTACGCTTTTCATATGCAAAAGATTGAAATGTTAATTTTGGCGAGTTCTAAATCTTATATACATCATTGCTAACATCAACCTCCTCTGAGGAAGATAGCTTTAGCATAGCTCTATCACTCAAAGAGGAGACCACAGCGTATGCTTCCGAAACTCGAGAGAGAGTGCTAGATTCATATGTGATCTCATCGCCGCCGTGGCTCAGCAACAGTGGGGAAGGAACTGTAAAGACTGTAAAAATGGACACACTCCTCAAAGTGTGCCAGGCGGGAGCACAATGCACAATCCATCCCCTCGAGAGCTAACTGTGCGTGCTCCGCTCCCAAACATCAACACAACGATCGCATGCATTCACACCCATAATGTTTAGTGCAGGCAGAGAAGAACACACGATCTAAAGTGCTGTCTGTTTAGCTCGCCATATAGAGGTGATTGTGCATTGTTAATACGAACAACTGTAAATAAGACTAACACATTTCACACAGAGCGCTTGCTGAAAACGCAAAAAAATGCAAAAAATGATTTAGATCTAGATTTAGATGATTTTAGACTTTTAAAGTCTGCATTAAACGGAAGTTGCAATTGTCTTCTCTACTGTGTCATATATCTGAGTGAAACGGCATCTGAAATGAAAGGGCGGGACTTGATTTCATCCTTCGGGAATTGATTGGATTGTTGTAAGTTGGGGAACTGACAACAAAATTGGCATGCGAAAGGAAGAGAGATAGAGAGAGAGAGAGAGAGAGAGAGAGAGAGAGAGAAACTGAGCGCGTCCTCCATCAAGTTAAGTCATATTGTCTTTGATCTTTCAAGCTCTATTGCAGTCAGCAGGTGTTGCATTGATTCACTCCAAAAGAAGTTAAATAAAAAGTGCCCTTACATTAAAAAAAAGGCCTAATGTAGCAACTCGATGTGTTTTTTTGTTTGTTTTTTTAAAGAAAAATATCCATATTCAAAACTTAAAGCTGCAGTTGGTAACTTTTGACGCTCTAGCGGTTAATAAACAGAACTGCTAGCGTCTTGCGGAAGAACATCGTAGCCGGAACTACTTCTCTCTGTTTATGTCTATGAAGAATCACAAAGGTACTGGGTTACTCCGCCGCGGTATCCCCGAAGCAATCTAAAATAGTCCGAATATAAACACTTATTATAGGTGCACCCTAGTGATTCAGGACAAGCCAAAAACACAGTTTGGAAAATGGATTCATGGTGTACTCGCTTATTATATACATTTTTCTACATTTTGAACACAAACAAAGTTACGGACCGCAGCTCTGATTGGTTGTTTTTTACTGGGAGCGATGGAGTTTCTGCAAATGGCAATAGGACACTGGGAGGAGCCAGAGGAGCTTGATTTTTTCACAGATTATCTGTCTTACTGTCATGACACAATGACAGGGTTAATAAATATGTAAAAAAATTTTTTTTACAAAAGTTCCCTACAGCAGCTTTAATAATCACTTTACTCTAGCCTGCGCCAACAGTTGTACACAGAAGCAGTTCCAGGAGCATGAAGTATGAGGTTAGCAGGCCCGTAGCTAGCTATGAGGTCACCAAGGTCCGGACCTCTGTAAATTTTTCATGTTCGAAAATAAAATTTGCGAAAATACTTATTTGCTGCTAAATTCAATTCAGTTTGCTTCTGTGGTATTAAAATGATCATATTAGGGGCAGCCATTTTTTGTGCTGCGGCAGCCGGGGAGCAGTCAGCGGTTAGGCGACTTGCTCAAGAGCACCTCAGTCGTAGTATTGAAGGTGGAGAGAGTGCTGTAAATTCACTCCCCACACCTACAATCCCTGCCGGTACGAGACTCGAACCTGCAACCTTTTGGGTTACGAGTCAGACTCTCTAACCATTAGGCGACAACTTCCCCAATGATAGAGGTCGAAAGATCAAAGGCAATTTTTTTATATAACTCAGACTGGATTCGTCTGAAAGAAGGAAGTCAAATCTAGGATGCCTCGGGGGTGAGTAAAACACATCCTAATTTTCATTTTTGGGTGAACTACAAGATAACTCCGCCATTGTTCCATAGCTCGCGACCAGAAGAGCAGAGGAGTCATTTTGAGGGGAAGTTAACGTTTTTGATTAAAGATTATGAGGGCACATGAATTTATTATAATTTATGATGTGAAAATAATGCACGTGAAAAAAAGTGCACAGACAAATATTTTCTAATAAACACTGCAGTATTCCATCAAATTCTCAATTTTTATTTCATGCCGACTTTAAGCCCTCTGATATCCACATCCCCCCGCATGTGATGTTTTGCCATTCCAATGTACTGATTTCACATGTGATTCAGAGCGTGGCACACAGGGGCGTTCCCAGCGCGTTTCGACGCAGCTTGAGTTCCTGAAGGGGAAACATAGCTATTTGAATGTTGAAGATTATTTTCAGAGAATATATAATATCATAACATACTCATGACATAGATGTGAAATTGTGTACTTAATGCTTAATTAGGTAATATACAAATGTATAAAACTAAATAAATAAATAAAAAATCTCTCTGTCAGAGATTAACACACGATTTAAAAAAACTTATTTTAGTTAGTTGTCAAAACAATATTTCTGATTTCTAAAGGTGAGGCAATAACTAGAAATAAAATAAAATAAAAAAACGAAATCTAAAATATACCTTACATTAATAATAAATAAAAAACAGAAACACATAAAAATTTAAACTGAAGGTACAAAAATAAAAGCTATTTAAATACATGAATAAAAACTATAGTAGTATATAAATATTAAAATAACCTGTTATGCATGTCTTATGTTACTCCAAAGATAAAACGGTTTGTCTTTGTAATCTTGATACTTGATAGTTAATTAGATAATTTATAAAAGTATAAATAATAATTATTTGAACAAAAACACATCCCAAAGATCAAAGAGATTAATGCACCAAATTATTCATTTTCATTCATCACTGCTACTGTTTTTCCTTTTTTGGTAATTTCAATATTTGAGTATTTTCAGGAAGCAGCATCTCTCTCTCTCTCAGAGATTGACACCCGTCACATGTGAACAGAAATTTCACCTACATTTAGAGCCGTCACCTACATGTAAACAGGAAACACACAACCCACGCACAGATATTAGCTGCAGAGCTGCTGTGCGGATGTGTTTGTCCACACACACGCACATTAACACACGCACGCACACAGTCACACACACACACACTCACTCAGACACGCGCACACACACACACACACACACACAAAGAGACAATGACACACACACAAACACTGACACAAACAGTAGACACACACAGTTACACTCACACACTCTGTCACACACACACACACACACTGACAAAAACAGTAGACACACACAGTTACACTCACACACTGTCACACACACACACACACACAGAGTGTATTTGGGAAAGCAGGGGGTGGAAGAAAGCAGAGATCATATATTCATATTGTGTGTGTGTGTGCGTGTGTGTGTGTGTGTGTGTGTGTGTGTGTGTGTGTGTTTGTATTGGTCATCATGTTCACGTCCTTCTCTGATCTTCCATCACCACAGGGCAAAAAGAAGCGAAGGAAACGAGACAAGCAGGACTCCAGCACAGGTATGTGTGTGTGTGTGTGTGTGTGTGTGTGTGTGTGTTCACATGCTTAAGAGTCACGCCTATCTTGAGGAACATACTTCTGTTTCTTATACAAAAATATCAAAGATAAAACTGATTGTTGAAACTGTATTCTGACTGAATGAGCCACATTCGAAGCAGATGATCACAACCTACGACACAAGTGCACTATATTACTACTGTTTCTAATAAATGCTAATAATGCAGCTATTTATCAAACACTGGTGTCATCAAACTGCCGTGTCAGCCCAGCCATCGTAATAAGATTATTCTGCTCATGAAAAGCAGAGCAACTGTGTAATATACTGCAGTATACTTAAGGCTTAATTAAACCATGCCACTTTCTCTGCTTTAGTCGTCAGTTGTACACGGCATCATCAACAGCAGCATGCAGTGTGACATCCACTGCACTGAAAACATTTCACCCAGAAATTTCACAAATAGTTACAAAAAAACGACACTGAAATATACGTGAAATCTTGACTGCAATAATAGTTTTTTTTGCAGTACAATATCTCCAATAATCTTTATATAAAATCCCATTTTCGCCACGGGAATTTATATCTTGCACTTCTTGTGTTTGTTTTTGCACAAATTCCGAATTTACATCCCGCAAGTCTTAGTTTTCTCAGAATAAATAAATTGTGAGTTTAGATCTGATGAAAAAAGCTATGAAGTTGGGAAGTTATTTTCTTACAACTGCGAGTTTATATCTCACAGTTCTGACTTTATAACTCAGAATTGCACGTTTACATCATGCTGTTCCAAGAAATTAACTTGCAATTGTAAGAAAAAGTGTCAAACAATTGACCTTTTTTATTTTGTATTCCGTGGCAGAAACAAGCGTTCATGTCCGCTGTATATTTTAACACTGTAGTAGGCAGTATGCATGCACTATTGTTTATTGGCAGTGCGCTTGGTTTACGAGGGAGCGCTGATTGTCTTGACGGTGATTGCTTTTCTCTCTCTCCTGCTGTCTGGACGGCTAACCTCTCTGCATCCTCTTTCCTCTTCATCTCCTCTCTTCTCCATCTCTCTCATTCTCTGCACGCATGCTGCCTTTCGCTCAGACCCCGGCTCGCCAAAGAAATGCCGTGCTCGCTTTGGCCTCAACCAACAAACGGACTGGTGTGGTCCCTGCAGGTGTGTACGACTGTCACTAACACACGTGTTCAGCTCCAACACCCTGGAGTCCAGCTCTGCTTTAACCAGACACTTCTCTTACTGCTTCGTTTGACTTTCAGCAACATTAAATTACATCCCCAGTCTCTCCTGACGGGGTTGGCTCTGTGGTTTGCTTTCGCTGCGGTTTCCAGACAGTTTGTTTCTATTGCTTTCAACTTCAGTGCAAACTTCAAAACTATCCCTTCAGGCTTACTTCATCTATGTCCACCTGTACATCTCAATTACAATACACATATTTAAAGGTGGGGAGTTTTTTTTTTTTCAGAAGCACTGACACCAAACTTTAGTTTTATTCCCCTTCTAGATTCAGAAGGGTTTGTTCATATAGCCTTTCATTCTCCTGATTTAAATAAGATTTAATTCTCTAATATGCTGATAAAATGAAAAGAGGTTTGAACCTGGCTTTATTTAATCTTCAGATTTCTGTTCTGGAAATGGATGCAAGTTAACGCATTTAAAATGAGATCCTTTGAGAAAACATGTAACCTGAAAGTTAAAACTGTTGTGATTGAGTAAATTCCTTCAAGTCAAATGGTCAGCTGGTTCAAACCACCGCTCATCATTCATTTTTACATTCAAATGTTACTGTAAATGTGTCTATATTTATTTGATCTGTGCTTTGAGTTCGTTCAAAAATTGATCCTAAATTTTTATTGTGTGAACTGACCGAACAATCATGATTTCTGCATGGAAACATTCACACACCATGAGAATTAAACTTCTCATGTTTTTAGGAAAAAAGCATGTGATATCAGCTTGAACTTCAGTCAGAGCTGTCGAATAAAGCGCTCCTGCTTTCAGTACTTTCACACGTCGGTTTTTCGCACTTATTTTACTCTATATATTCTGGCATAACTGTTTGTTTTGTGTGCTCTTTATTTATTTTTTTTATCATTGTTGTCCAGAGTTCATCTTTGTGACGTTTCACATCCACGCTTTATTCACAGATAACTCTCTTGACTGTTCCTAGGAGGAAAAAGAAGTGCATTCGCTACCTTCAAAGAGGACGCTGCGCCAGCCCCCATTCTTCCGATGGAAGTGCTATAGACTCCCCCCTGTCACCTGTCAATCACCTGCCAAACCCCGCCTCTCCCCCACGATACCCCGCCTCCCCCAACAGCAGTCCCCTCCCCCAGAGCAGCAAAAGCTCCGCCCACCCTCCCAGACTCTCGCTCCACTTCAGCAGAATTAAAACAGAGAGCCACAATAACCCAGACTGACGGCTCGATGGCCACGGAGACCGATCTCACGGACACACCTTCTTCAAGTTCTCTTCGCTTCCGTGTCCTCCAGAAAAAGAAAAAAAAAGAAGTTCACATGGGGGGTCCTCTCATCTTTTAGGAAATCATAGCATGAGATTTCCTCATGGATGAATCTCATGAAGAATGTGTTTTTTTTTCTCCCTCTTTTCAATTATTTCAATTACAAAGAAGCATTTTGTTGTTTCCATTACCATAATGCAAAAAAAGAACAATTTTGTTACTGTAGACAACATTAACACTTTCATGTCATGATACAGTTAAGCAACATCACACGAGCAAGAGTGCCGTTTTCCCAAATATCAGCACGATTGCAAATATGACACTGATTTTTAAAACAAAACAAATAATTATATATCAAATCAGTTACATTGTAGTCAGTTTTTTTTATCCAAACAAATGCACAGCAGAACCTTCGAGAGTCTCTGAGCATTGTTGATCTGTTGAGTGAACGATTCAATGACTCACTTGTGTTCTGATTCTTTAATGAATCAATTGTTTGAACGAATCTTTGAATCAATGACTCATCCAGACAGTCACTTACTGCCACCTACTGGTAGGTTTGTTACATATTTAAAAGTATCATTGCATTTTTACCCAATGTTTTATGTTTCATATATTAAAAACATACACATACACGTTTAAAACAATCTCATAACATTGTTTTGTGGTGTAAATTTATTTGTCATCTCACAGTTTCATTAAACAGTCCGTGCATCTCCATGCTGCTTCAGATGATAAAAAAATAAGAAAGCACTGACAGAACACTGATGAGAGAGTATTACTTCAGAATAAACTACATTTACACCACAAAAACTATAATAATAATAATTGGACAAGCGAATAACTGATTTATGTGTCTGAGGGACAAGCACATGACGAGGTTTAATGTCTGTATTTTATTGTATATATGATTTTCATTACTGCATTATTACAGTAATGCAAATGAAGTTCTCACTATTCTTTAACTCTCATTAGAAAGTCACAAGTACAACTCAAGTTACTGAAGTTGGAAATGTTTTATAGTTTTATTTCGTGGATTACAGTAATGTGAAATTTAGGGGAGATATAATGCTTAACTGTCATCACAATCCCAAAACTCTGAATGGTCTAAATGTCTTCATTTTCTTTATGCAATATGCATTTCTTGATTTTGTGGTAAAGCTTGACCTGGATGTTTCTTCATGAGATTCAGCCACTGTGTGTCAAGAAGTTTCTTCATGTAAATGCCGTTCCTTTGCTTCACTGAAAACAGTGTCAGTTCTCACCATATCTCTTCTACGATCAAATGAGTGTTAAACGGCATCTTTTATAGAGTTAAAGTCCATAAATAACTAAACTTTTATATGTTTTTATGTAAAGAGAAAAAAAAAGAGAAAAAACATTCCTTGGCTGTTTACTTTTATTGAAACAAGTGCCATTTTTAAAAGCTTTTGTTGTGTAGATCTGAAGTAGTCAGCTATGCCCGTCGTCTTTCAAACGTCGCTGTATGAAATGATGTGCATCTGTGTGTGTGTGTGTGTGTGTGTTTCAGTGTTGACTCAGGTCTGTTCTGAAGCAATCATGTCATTAGCCATCTGCGATCAGACAGAAGGAGCCATACATCTTCAGTGTTCACATATAGCAAGCCGTCTTTCTTCCTTTTGCTTTTGATGTAACAATAATCATTCTCTAGTTTTATTAAAATATTTTGAAAAACTGGTCTGATGGAGTTCTTGCAGTGTTTCAGACACTCAGTGGAACGGCATGCATTCACCAACGTGACCAACAGACCCACTGCGTCCAACCTGACATGTTTTTATCTGCTGTATAATGAATTGATTTGATCACACTACCAAGAGTTCGGATATTTACATGTGACAGCGTAGCACACCATTCTGACATTCCTTCTCTTTTTAGGAAGCTAGTGTCCCATCACATCCACCCCTATACAGTTATTAACATTAACTACTTTAGTTAAGATGTAATAACAAGGAAAATATCGAAAGCACTTGTTGGTCTTAGCTCATTTACAGATTGAGAAACAAATCATAAAAATAAAAAGTCTGCCACAGAATAAAAAAAATGTAAAATGTAGTTTTTTAGTTTAAATAATTACAGTTCTGACTTTTGTTTCAGGCAATTTTAAGAAAAAAAAAAACTAATTTTGAAGCCAAAATTTCATGTGCACATATTAACGTTGACTCCTCTTAGAAATACCAGTATATATCTTGAAATTGCAAAAGAATAAAATAAGGTTCTGATCACACAATTCCCAGGATTGAATGTTCCTGGATATACACACAAATTTTTTTTTTTTTTTTTTGAGAAAATAAAGTCCAAATTGCCAGATATAATGTTGCAATTACCTTTTTTAGCGATAAAGGACTTCTAAAGCAAATTCATGTTAGATCAGATCCATTAAATAATATTAATGAATGGCGCTAAAATGATCTAAAAACTAATGGTTGCATTTTCATTAACAAATAACATTAAATGATACCAATGAGGTCTCTATTTTCCTCAGAGTAAGTGCAGTGTTTACTGGTTTGTTCAAAAGCCACATTGTCAAAATGCATGGACACTTAAAAAAAAAAAAAAAAAAAAAAATAACACAATGCCAGAAAAAAAAAAAATGTATAAATAGCACAAGCACACTTTAGGCAAAAACTTTTTTTTTTTTTTTTGTTAGGCATGAAATCATAGGTTTAGTTTAGATTTAGAAAAGACTATGACACAATGATTTAGAGTTAATGTGATTCATTATATGGAAAAAAAAAAGCAGCTGATTCAAAGACACAGATCACTAATCAGTAAGAACAGGTTTCGAGTGTTAGAAAAGCTCCAGCGGTGCAGACAGCACATACACAAACCGCCTGGAGCCACTTCAGACACTAACAGAAGGAGTCTCAATTACTAGTCAAGTGTCTAGACCACTAGATAGTGTCCATCTTTGAACAGATGAAGAAAACTACATAGAAAACACTTGCAAGAAGCAGGAAAGGCATTGCACAGAGAAAGGACAAATCACACAATAATCTGGTTTTATTTATTTGAACGTTTTTGGAATCAAAAGATTCCTAATCCTAATGGCCAACAATTAAGGAGCAGAAGCGTGAAAGACTGTCAATCCCAGACACCGAGGCAGAGCACATGAAGTCAACGCAGACAGCAGCACTTCCAGTTCACAAGACCGCGCTCAAACATCTCAGCCTTCAGATTCCCAACACGGATCATTCATCAGCACAAACACGGCTGCTTAGATAATACTCCTCAAGCTACACCTTAGTTTCTCAAAAACAGAAAACACAATCTGGCATTTGGTGACGAGCTCCGTTAAAATAAAATAAGTGTGGTAAGAAAGTGTTTTCTCTACTCCGTTCATCTGAAGAGGAACGACATTAAAAAAGGGTTTACACCACACAAGCAAGAAGGAAGGTCATGCTAGCAAACGCAAGGAACTTGACTAGGTTTATTTGTGTTAAATCTCAACAAATATCAACAGCGCAGTGCAATTTTTTTTTTTTTTTTTTTTTTATTACTTTTTTTTTTTTTTTTTGAACAATCCATAGTGTTAAAGTGTGTCAGGATCTTCACTTCTCTTCACACCACTGGTTCTCCTTACGTACCTGCAACACACAACATCCTGGTGAGATAATACAAAAACTGATACATTTAAACCAATTGAGAGTATCTCGATGATACGGAGGTAGCACCGGTCTGAGCGCATTAAGAGCATGCGTGACGGAGGAGAGACAGGAAATGAGCTCTTGCTTTACCTGGGCTTCCTCTTCCTCTGTGAAATCATTTTTGATATTGAAAGTCTTTCTGATCTCTTCTGGGGTTTTGCCTTTGATCATGTTTGCAACCGTCTTGCAAGTAACATCTAGCAAGCCTTTGATGTCCAAGTAATTTGCAGCCTAAACAAAGGGAAGAGATGAAAGTGAGCGTGACGAGACGAGGCCATCGTGTGGCAGCTCAACACACTGCTGCTCTGATGGGTGCCAACACTCGCCTCACTTCATCAGAACCAAGAGCACGAGAGACGGCTTTACAACGGAGCGTTTCACAAACACTCACACTTAAAACAGCACTTTTCCCAGTACATACTGACAGTTACATCAATATTAGTACATGTCAGAAACTCCGAAATCCATATTTAATTGAACGTAATGGGAGATGCATGTCAGAAAATCCATGCATTTACAGAAAATACCTGTTGTCATTATTTAATGCATGCTTGAATAAATCTGTCAGGAACACTAGTGCATTCTTTTAGCTAGTTTTGCTTCATTAAATGCAGGACACCACATTTATCCAGCTTGTTTCTGCATCTCTGTCCTGTAACATACAGCAGTGTTTTACTGAATGAGTCCGAGCACAAGCATCAAGTCAAGTGTTACACACCAGAATGAGTTCGAAGAGGGTGCCCTGGTCTACTTTGAGGAACTCCTGGTCCCACACGGGGATGTCATCCGTCCTCTTCTCTTTATTCTCATCGTCTTCAGGAGGAGGAGGGTCGTCTTTATGGTGGGTGCACCACTGAATCACCTGTGGACATACTAAACACTGTGAGGCTCAGTCCCTTCTAAGAGAGACACATTTTGTATTTATTTTAAAACAACCAATATGCACACTAATATATAGGAAAGATGGCAGCATCATGATGTTATTTTCACACAGAGATAGGCTATTAAAAATGGTTCAGTTTTGTATGCAATGGCAAAGTGATTATAAAGTAGTTTTTTTTTTATTAAGTTAATTTCGAAAAACATATGGAGCCTTTTTTGTTCGTTAAATATACGCTTTTGTTTTTTAAAGTAATGACCAAGCGGCCAGCGGCAGACGGTAAGATGATAATGTTTGATCAATATAGCCTTCTCAAACCATCACAACTTGCCTACAATAAAGCCTATAGATATACTACTAAACAGTTCAAGCATATAACAACGTTTAAATGTTAAACCTGCATAAATGTGCGATATATCCAATAGTTTGTGCGGAGACTGAAAGCTGTGCTGGACATGGAGGAGCCAGCGATCACTTGCATGTTTTTCGAGAAAACGCCATCATTTTTGCTCATAAGGTAAGAGTAATTCCTCATTCGTAACTGTAAAGGGTCTAATTTTTTTTGGGGTTCAAACACTATCAACAAAACGTTGTTCTTTTATAAAATAAAGAAAAATGTGCTTTCCTCGGTCTGGTCTTGAATAGGAGCACTATTATACACAAGTTATTATACACAACTTACAGACATGATATATCCATAGAAAGCATTAAATTAGTACTTAACTAAAAACATTTAGAAAACAAAAACTTATTATAATAATCCTATCGATGCATTTCTTAAAGGCGCGTCTAATGAGGAGATGGCAAGCACTGCACATGAACTATTAGCTCGCTGTTTGTCGTGGTAATCAAATCAAAACTCTTTCAAAATGCAGCTTTTCCCAAAGCATTGGGAACTTTTAATAACTCCCCGATCCTCTGCATGGTCAGCTGTCACCTGTGTGCTAATGCATGCATGTACCTGTTGTGTAGGCAATGTATAATATTCATAATAGCCTATAATTATTACAGTATTTCTCCAATTTAAGCAATTAACAATTCTGACCTTCTTCAGGATGGCAGCGTTCACATTGGGCAGAGGAACCGGATCATCATCGCCTTCATCATCCATCCCCAGATCTAAGCAGAATAGAGCTGTAGTTACACACACACACACACACACACACACACAGACCTCAGTTCAGCTTACCTTCCAGCATGGTCTTTATGGTCACAGACTGCTTGGCGATTTCAACATCCACCTCAAACATCTCTCCATCAGAGCTCTGCAGTTTAATAGTCGGCATCTACACCAATAATAACACAATAACAGACACATTATTACAGAAGACGAGAGCTAATGACTCCTACTAGCTGTTCCCTAACAAGTGCACTTCTCCAGGAACTTCATACATCGCGCTTAAAAACCTCTCAGCATCAGCACTATCACTTTCACATTGTGTTTCATTCAACGTGCTTCTCATATGAACTAAAAGCATGACAGAAACATAAAGCACGAGCTGTTTGTGAGGCTAAGCTAACGTTAGCCGCGCGGCTAACAGGCCTCTCACAGCAAACTTCATTTCACTAAATATTACGCCCGCTGCGACTCTTCACTGTCCAAATATAGCATATGACACGCTCATGTGGCAGATACTGTCTCGTCCTTACCGTGACTAAAAGCGAAGAAAGTATTAAACTGAACGTCAACAAGGCCTGAGTCTGACTGATGCTGCACTATTCGTCCTAAATAGCCTCACATCCAAGTGTGACGTCGCAAGCCACGCCCATGTCCAAATACGTCACACTCTCATTCATTTTGAATTTAACAGGAAGAAGCATCGCGCGCAGGCAAGATAATCAAAGCAGATGAAAAAGTATTTAGAGATAAAGGGTATTTCTGTAGACATGATAAATTACATTTTAAAAGTATATGTAACAAGCTCGCAATCAGGATGTGGTGGATCTTAATGGTATTTATAATTTTCCAGAAGTCATATTACAAATGGTTGGGGGTTCGAATCCCAGGGAACACATGTTTGGAGAAAATGTAAGTCGCTTTGGATAAAAGCGTCTGCTAAATGCATAAATATATAAATATAATATAAATATAAAAACACAGGTGATATGTTTTTCGAATAAGAAAACTAATCCTCTGCATATAAAAATATGGGCAAAAGTTAGAACAATTAATGTAGTCATTTCTAGAAATGTGTACAATATTCAGATACATATTCAGACGCTGAGAGAACAATGTAAGAAAGGGATAGACATAAAGATGCTTATCTGGATAAATCTGGGCAAGGCCTCACTCAATGGAGAATATTAAAAGAAAGAGTTCAAAGCTTTAAATTATGTATTTATTCATGAATACAATTTTGTTTTATTTAATTTAATTTTTTTTATCTATCATAGTTGATTAATTCATAGCTGAACCTTGTACATTAACCGTTGGTTTGTCAATCTGCTAAAAAAAACCTCAAAACGAAGAACCATCAATAAAAAGATAAGTCGAATTGCTTAATTTCCAAGCAATTAAAAGTGTTATATAGCCCACTGAATCATACTCAGACTCAATGCTGGCAGCATGTTCACTTGGGACAGAACTACTCTGCTCTTCACTTTAAGTTTTCATTTAGAGATGACTGAATTTTTGCTTAAAAAAGAGCAGGAGAAACAACATGCAAGTGTCTCAGAGCCGGCAAAAGCTGTGAAATCTGCAGAAGTGCCATGCACGTTTGTCATGCATGTCACCTGTTGTAGCAAAGCATAATAAACTCATTTAACTTCTTCCAAGGCCCAGATCTATAAAAGAGAGGCTTCTGGGAATCCATACTCTGGTTTCAAGAGATCAATTCGGATCCAGAAGTGTTGCTAGAGGAGGAGTACAGTGAGAAGTGCTTGGTACCCACAATGACGTTCAGTGGTACACTGTGAGAAATAAAATCTGCATAATATACGGTAAAAATCAGCAACTATGGTTGCCAGAATTATATCATAAAATATAAGGTAACATTGCTTTAGGTTTAACGATTTTACCTTAAATTTACAGTTAAATACCATAATTTAAGTAATATAATGTTAATATACCAACCTTTTGATGTGCTGTAATCTGTTTTTTACCTTTGTAATACACTGATAACCACCGAATGCAGTTGGTGATGTGAAAGTCATGCAATGAAACAATGACCATCACAAGCAGCTTTTAAATAATAAGATATATAGAAGTACACAAACACCATCACGGTGAGACTCTGAAAAACTGAAATATGCAATAAACATTCATTTAACAATATTATATGGAACATTCAACCCTAACAGATAAGAAAACTTAGTTATTTCAAAGAAAAAAACAAATTCAAACAATATTTGAAATGCAACGTAAAGAATTCTGGGAATGTCAGTTTACATTTTTTCCCTGTAAATTTTACAGGAACTTACCGTTAACCATTTAACAGGTTTGTACTGTAGCATTTTCACAGTTTTTTTACTGTTAAATTCACAGTGATTTTTTTACTGTGTAGTAAAGCTTTTATAAGGATGAATGAGCGCTGAAGGTGTGAGTTTATCAATGCTGGCGGGGTTGTCCTCACAGATGTCTCATAGGGATGCACAGTTAATTAATTGATATATTGTCGTTTGAGGCTCAATGCTATATAAACGCAATGCAAGTGTTTTAGGAAGAGTGTTTTCAGCTCGTTTATTTTCATACAAAAACATTGAATGCATTTGCTTCAAAACAATGGGATAAAGCAAAACATGATTCAGTGTAAACTGTAATAATCATAATTAATAATCGCAATTACAGTCTCAAGGGAATAATCAACAATTATGATTTTTGACCTCAAGTATCCTGAAATGTAATTGCAACAATGTAGCATTTTAACACAAATAAAATAGCTTTATTGTGAATACAGATTACAGACATGTACAATTCAATTAAATTGTTCTTTTAGAAAATCTGTTAACTTTATCTGTGTTAAAAGAACTGAAATTCTTACTCGCCCAAAAGACATCCAAAATGTAGATGAGATTGTTCCTTCATCAGATTTGGAGAAATGCTAATATTATGTGTGCTAGCTGATACGTCAGAATAGCTCCTTAAAATAAAAAAAAATAATCTTAGTCTTCCCATGCAAGTCAGATTTGTGATATTTGTGTCACATGCACACAATGACCACTCTTTGACATAAACTCCTGCAGCTGCTTCAGAGCTTCTGTAGGTCTCTTGTTCACCTCTCTGATCAGTTTCCTTCGAGCTCTTTCATCAGTTTGAAGTGACGTCCTAATCCAGGGAGCATCTGTGTTATAGCACTTCTTAATAATAGACTTCACTGTGCTTCTAGGCATTGATGAAGCCTTTTAAATGTTTTTGTTTCCATAACCTTTTTCTCGTAACCTGGCTCGTGCATGTCCACAACTGTATCCCGGAGATCTTTTGACAGTGCTTTGCCATCCACAGCTGATTGTTTGCTTCAGTTGCACTACCAAAGACTGAAATGCTCCGGGAAATGCTTTCTGACGTGTGTGTTAAATCTTTCAAACAATAGAGTATGTACAATCATACAAATACCTTGGGACTATTACTGATGAAAAACTGAATTTTGAAAAGAATTGTGAGGCTCTGTGCAAAAAGGGGCACCAGCGTTTGTATTGCCTAAGGAAATTATCTGTGTTTAATCTTGACCGAACAATAATGAAAATGTTTTATCATGCTTTCATTGAATCTGTGTTGTCCTTCTCCACTGTAGTATGGTATGGTCATATATCTTTTAAAGGCAAAAAATCAGTTAGAGCAGATAGTAAAATGATCTGGCCGTTTTGCTGTTAGCTCACATTCTCCATCTCTAGTAACAAGACTGAGGTATTTGCAATTTGCTTCTCAGCTTCAGCACGTGCATGGGCTAATATGAATGGATGCCTTTTATTATTATGCACAGGTAGAAATAAATTAGAATAGCTTCGCTTTAAATACAATTTACATATATCACATATATAACGAGCTCCTTCGTCTTCGTATTTCATCACTTTTAATATACAGAATAACGTTTACAGATGACATTTTTATAAAATGTTGGATCCTCAGAAAAGCTTGTATTTGTAAAGTACTGCAGTCTCTGAGGGGGGTGAATATATTTGATTGCAACTATTTATATAAAATAAAAACAGCTGATGAAAGAAATGCATCAAGTAGCCTACCACTGAAATTTTTGCTATTTATCTACATAAATATCTTTATCTAAATATATATATATTTTGCAATATTTAACATCTACAATATTTAGGTCAAATATAGGAGAATAATTGCTTATAAAAACATATTGTCACAATATTTTCCCCTTATCATATGACTTATTGACCATCAATGGGGAAGTATATATTTTCCACATTTTTTAGACTTTGAGAATGAATGTACTCAGATCTTTCTTGGTTCAGTTTAACTCCACATTAATTAGTGAAATCTGTTTGAATTTCCCTTAAACTCGGTTTAAATTTTTCCATATTCTGTGGTTTATGATTCAGTTCAGATGGACCATAAAAACAGTTTGATCATTATTTTAAAATGTAATTAACAACAAAACATTGCACTTTATTGTCAGGCAAGTTGCTGCACAAATGAATTGTATACTTGTTTATTTCCTAAAAAATGATTGTGAGAATTATGCTTGACTATGCAATAGTAATATTTTTTATTTATAATATAAAGCTCTGGAGAAGAGATTAATGTGTTAATCTCAATGGTATATTGAGACGTAGATGTTATGTGTTTAAGTTTGTGTATCAGATGAAACCACGCCGTTCATTCGATCCAGAGTTTATCATAAACAAATTAGATCAGAATCTCTCTATGCTGTAGTTTTTTCACCCAGCCTTTGAGCAGCCCTGACTAAGATCTGTGCTCGGATCGACTGAGGATTCAGGAAGAGCACCACACAAGACACAGGAGCAAGATCCATCTTTATTCTTGAACTGGTACCCTTTATACAGACACAGAACCATCACATGAAGCGATTCCAGGATTCAGACGACAGCATGCCATCTCAGTCTGCCACACATCTTTAGTTGGCATATTTAACATGTTCACCGTAGGAAAGATTATAGCCTGCTCGTTAGGATATAAAAGCATCTAATCACCTATGGAACATGGAAATAAACTGGAAAACCGACTGAGAAAAAAAAAAAAAAAAAAGTGCAAACAGACATAAAAAAAGAAAAAGAAAAGACACAAACAGGGTTCATGAAGGAGACCTGTGTTTCACAGCCTGTGTTCATCTAAAGATAGCAGGACAGAAGCAGAGCAGAGGTCTGAGGCTCGTGGAGCCCGATCGCTTCGGATATGGCACACACCTTTTGGTCCACAGACATTTCTCACTGGATCAGTTTTCTCTTATCTTTCTATACTGTTGCCCATTCCTCTCCCCTTATGTTAAACTGAATGATGATGATTATACTCTCATGGCAATACTGGGTTCACAGGAAGTAGTCGGGGGTCCGGCGGGTGACATGCGGCTCTCCTCTGCGCGGCGCGGGGTCGAACTGCAGGCTGAAATCACACAACAACAACAGATCAGAGACGCTCCTCTGCTGCAGCTGCATCCGCTAACATCAAGCTCCTCCACTTACAACGAGTACTTGAGCGTGTCGTCCAGCTCCATGATGGCCGCCTGGTTCCCACAGCGGTAGCAGTAGTTGGGCGCGCTGAAAATCGTCACCACGTTGCGATCATGGCACCAGTTGTACCCCTAGGAGACAAAACGGGATACTTTAGAAATCACTGATTATTTTTAGGTATCTTCTGCTCATCGAGGCTGGATTAAACAATCAAAAATACAGATAAAATTTGAAATATTATTACGGTTTAAAATAGCATGTTTCTATTTTAATACATTTTAAGATTAAATTTATTTCTGTGATCCAAAGCTGAATTTTCAGCATCATTCCTCCAGGCTTCAGCGTCACAAATGCAGATTGATTGTGAACAGCTCTGTATAATTAAACCTGTGAACCGTGCTGCATTTCAACTCTAGTTTATTTAATCAAATCATAGCCTGTAAGTGTGATTCCTGTTCTTCCGTTCCCAAATATAAAGCCTCTTAAAAGCACTTAAGATAACGTCCTTACATTTCATTAACACTCACACTGTTGAGATCTCAGCAATCTCTTAAAAAATAAATATAAAATCAGATATCATCCACTTTGTGTCCACATGTGATTTAAGAAAGAAATCGGAGAGAAATCAGACGCGTGTCCCATTCAGCAGCAGTGTTCATGTATCTATCGTCACAGGAAAGAAGATTTCACCTCCATCACGAGCTGGTGAGCTCTGGAGACCAGCGTGAGGCCGTTAGCGTGGTTGAATGTCTCGGAGATGTCCTGCCCAAAGGTGTAGCCTGCACCTCTCGGAGAAATACCCCAACCTCCGCGATCATCTGGGTCAGACCACAACAGATCACACATGGGTCCCTGAGGAAAAACACAGACATTAGTGGCCGCTTTTTAGCTTTATTTGGCCATCTGAACACAGAACAGCTGCTAAAACAGTCACTTTTATAAAGATGTCCAGTCCAGTACCTCGTGAGGAACTTCCTGTAAACGATCCAGCGCTCGGATGTGATCCAGAGTGTCTATGGACGGTGACAATCCTCCGTGAAGACAGAAGATCTACCAGAAAAAAAACAAAGATAAAACCTTAATTTGATTACTTTTACAATTATGAAAAACATTTTATGGGTCTTAAGGGTCAATTTCTTGAAATTGAGATTTATGCATCATCTGAAAGCTGAATAAATCATCTTTTCATTGATGTGTGGTTTGTTCGGAGGACAATATTTGTCTGAGATAAATTAGAAAATCTGGAATCTGAGGGATGCAAACAAATCTAAATATTGAGAAAATCATCTTTAAAGTTGTTCAGATGAAGTTCTTAGCAATGCATATTACTAATCAAACATTAAGTTTTAATATATTTACTGTAGGAAATTTACTAAATATCTTCATGGAACATCATCTTTACTTAATATTCTAATGATTTTTGGTATAAAAATTGTTTATAATTTTGACCCATACAATGGTATTGTTGGCTATTGCTACAGAATTAAGTAAAAATAAAACTGAATTTGAAGAGATATAAAACTTCATAAGGCTATAAAATGTTAAACCTTTATTATAAGACTGTTGTTTAACTGTATAGGTTTCATGATTTCAATTAGGCATGCTTTTTGATTGCCAGATATTTAGTCCAAAAAAAAGGGGTATTTTGTAAGCCCATAGTTCACTTCTACACAGTGCTCTAGAGTCAGAGATGAAATGTTCAGTTTCCCACTGTGAAAGGGTTAAATACACAGTTGAATGTAAAGACCGATCAGAGAAGATCCACCCACCTGACCATCGACCAGAGCAGTGAGGGGAAGGTAATCGAAGAGGTCTGTGAAGTATTTCCAAACGTTTGCGTTGCCATATTTCCGTAAGCATTCGTCATAAAAGCCGTACACTTGTGTGATCTGTCTGCTCTCGTGGTTCCCTCGAAGTATTGTAATGCGTTCACGGTACCTTACCTAGAGTTTGAACACATCACCGATGATCAGAAGAAATAAAACTGGCCATCTTCAGACATCACACACGTCCATTTCTGTTTACTACTGACTTTATTCAAACTGTTCTGTAAATATAGTTCACTCAAAAGCAATATCCTCATCAAGTAAACTAAAGGTTATGCATGCTAACCTTTAGAGACTGCTCAAAGTACACAGAACAATGAGATTGTCAGTGTTTTTAGTTTCATATTTCATCGGTCAATGCTCGGTTGACACTGGACTTCCTGAAATCTATATTTGGCTCTGCATCCGCACGCATCATAACTCTGTGTCTCTGGATAAGATGATAATAATACAGAGAGAGCGCGCTCAAACCTTCCCAGATCACACAAACTGCTGCAAAATCATTAGAAACTAATCATTTTTACTTCAATGTATGAGAATGTATCAGTGTTCCTCTAAATGTTTACGTAGATGCAACTGTGTTTCCTTTTTTAGATATGACATAATGACAAAAACCTGTATGATTTAGCATGATCATTTTGGTCACTAACTTCTTTCTTCATAAAACAGTGGTAAAAAAAAAAAAAGACATGAATGATGCAAAGATATTAACATTATCCTCAGAGCAACATGAGATGCTAACTAGCTCAAACAAATAGATGGTTTAAAAAGTGTTTTTACACACACAAAAACTAACGTTAGCTTCTGAAGTGACTCCGATTGACTCCACAAACCATCTCCAGCGTAAACAGTCAACACAAATGACCACCCGTCTTCTGGAATAACTAATTATGGCAATACATATACACATTTGTATTTATACAGCTGTATAAACAGTGAATAATGCACACTATCAAATAAGTAATGCACAAATCTGTGCATAAATCTCCTGTTCCAGATGTATAACGCATTATTACATATATTTTTCTTTTTTAAAAGTTATTTTGGTTCTCATGTTTGTACAAAGAGCTCCTAAAAATAAAAATAAAATAATAATAATAATAATAATAATAATAATAATAATAATAATAAGTATAAGATACTTTAAAGAATGATGGTAATAAGGCTAAACCTAGTATAATCAATGCATGGCAATGTTTTAATTCGACATAAAGGATTTTTTCTTTCAGATCGTACAAATATTGATGGGAGGGTGTGTTTTGTGCATCTGGGCGTTTCAGAGATCACAAATGCGTGCATTGTGCAGGCTATAGTCATTCGGCTTGATTAACATAAGTCTAAAAAGTTTTACTACAAATAGCATGGCAAAGCTATTAGCAAAACTATGTTAATGTGTGGTTACTTTAGTCAAACCATTTAATTTTTTTAATTTATTTATAGTAAACCCATGTTTAATTTCAATAAAAGGTACATATGTAATTAAAACATCTAATTCAGTGCAGAAATGAACAGGAGTAATCTTGGTAACACAGACGTGGCAGATTCGGACGGGATTAAAATCACCAAGCATGTCTGAAACACATTTCTCTAACGATCCCCTGTAAAACTAGTCCTGTCCGAATAGGGCTAATGGCTACAGTCAGCAAACACACGTGTACCTTGAGAGCGACGAGCAGCGTGACGGTCTCCACAGAGTAATAGCCTCGGTCCACATAGTCTCCCATGAACAGGTAGTTTGTGTCTGGTGACTTCCCTCCGATCCTGAAGAGCTCCATCAGGTCGTGAAACTGTCCGTGTACATCTCCACACACGGTGACCGGACACCGCACCTCCTGCACATTAGACTCCTTCGTCAGGATCTCTTTAGCCTGCGGAGAACAAATGATATCAATCTGGTTAAACTAAACTTGTTTTTTAAACATTTGGACTCCATCTGCTGTTTTTTCCTCTGATGTATTTGCAAAAAGGTTTAAGCAAGCTTCATTGAGTGCTATACGTGGCGTTCCCAAGGTTCTCCGGATCAGAGAGGCATTAGAGTCCTTACAGGCGCACATATATAATAAATTCAGACACCAGCTCTTAATAAAATACTCTATAAACACACGAGGCCTTATGATGACAGTAAAGCATGTCAGGTTTATGTAGTTGTGCTTTAAAAGCAGTAAGCCACATGAAGCCGTAGTTTACACTCCTTTAAGAGCATCTAGTGACGTTTAATAAGGAAGCACCAATGGTGTATAAAGTACCTGAAAGTCATACTCTAGTAAAAGTACAGATATCTTGCCAGAAAATGACTTTGGTAGAAGTTGAAGTCACCGTTTAGAATATAACTTGAGTAAAAGTCTTGAAGTATGTGATATTTATTGTACTGAAGTACGAAAAGTATTTTATCTTAAATGTACTTAAGTATTGGAAAAGAACCAAATGAGTAGCGAGATTGTGTTCAGTTTTAACTATTTGTTCAATTTTGTATCGTTGGGTAAGAATAAGAAGCACTTGTTCCAGAACTTTGTGTCCTTCATTCAAACATACGAAAACATTTCTGGGACCTGCATCTGAAACAGCATTTAGGACATGGATCCACTTAAACTGCTTAAAGTCACAGATGCATAAATAGGTTTAATGATTTGTTTTAACATAAAACGTTGAATAGTGATAATTGAAATAATTTAAAACACGGGGGGAAAAAAATAGTCGATTGTGAAATTAAAACCGTCAGTAGGTGACAGCAAGTGAATGTTAATGAGTGAGTCATTGAGATTCAACTGATTCGTTCAGAAACCAAGCATTTGACCGAGTTAATGAGTGAATCACTGAATCATTTATTCAACCGATTCGTCCAAAAAGCTGATCCATTCACTGAAGCCCCTTTCACACTGCCATTCCGGCAAATACAGGGGTAAAGTGTTCCTGTAATTGTTCCCTGGTCGCTAGATTTGGCACTTTCACACTGCCAGGGATGACCCGGTATATCTGCGTGCTTTCACACACAACCCTTGAAGATCCCGTAACGACACGTGACATCAGTGCGTGACGTGTAATGTACGAGTCGACAACGCTTGGCACGTTATACTTTCACTGAAGCAAGCAAACGATCTCAGCGTCAGCGCGGAAAGTGAGGAACTAACTGATCTCTGCTTCATTACAGTTTGCACATGTGATTTCGTCGCGAACGTTGATCTTCCTTCAAAACAGCCGGTAAAAGAGTCGCGCGATAACGTGCGTCATCACTTCGACACAGAATTAGATCTGGCTTTTGTTCACACAGCGCTCGTCCCGGGTCGAACAACGCAATGTTACTAGGTCCCCGACCCGGGTTCAATTCGGTAATCAATTCCGGGACATGGTTGCTTTCACACAGAAGGCGAACCGGCAATGTTTCGTAAATATTGCGGGTCCGACGTTCAGTGTGAAAGGGGCTTTTGTGAACACCCTACATTAACCAGAGACGCAAAAAACAAGCAATATTATGTCTAAAATGTAAGTCACTTATTGCTTTTCTTAACTTGTTTAACATTATTATTAAATGTGTTCATGCATCTGTAGAAAAACGGTACTCTTTGTGTGATACAGATTAAGTTAACTAGGCCTACATTAAATTATATAAATATAAAAAGCATATAGATGCATTTTTGCCATCTACAATTTAAAATGACTGGGATTTTGAGTTTTAATAGACGAATAAATCAATGTGCGTGATTTGGTGATATAGACTACTTGATAACGTCAGATTACACATCATTACAGCAACACTTACTTTATCGCAGATGATGAGCACACCACAGACTTGACTCGAGTGGAAATCATCCGTGGTTGTGTGAAGCACGCACTAGTTTTTGCACGAGCTAAGGTGTTTTTTATGAGTATAACTTGCAGAAGCCAAGGGTAGCCAAAATGGTTTGAAAACATGCAACAAAATATATTTTGTGTTCCACAGAAGTCAGTCAGACAGGTTTGGGATGACAAGAGGAAGAGAAAATGACGACAATTTATTATTAGCAGGATATTTCCTGCATTCTAGCTTAAAATCAATGCTTTACTGTAAACTGCATTTCTATGCGACAAAAATTCATTATTAAGTTTTCCGTCAATTCAGTTATAGCTCTTTGCCAGTTGAAATCAATACAAATGTGACTATTTAAACTGGTGGAGATGTTAAATGATTCATGATACAGTTGGGAGGCATTTATATGAATGTCTCTCTGAAGGGAAGGTACTGTATATAAAACAGTTTGGATGTAATTTAATTCCTCTAGTCTCTGTATCATGAATATTACAGTAACGTTTATAAGCGCAGCTGCTCTGTTTACAGCGGTAACCAAGGTACTGCGGCTGTTCCACGAGCGCCCCCTGCTGTCAGAGACTGACTCTGCACCCCTCCGCTGTTCTGAACATTTCACAACATTGTGAGACAGTCGCATCGTGAGTTGAGTGAGTCGTTACATCTCTAGTAAGATCTATCATTATGTGTTTCAACATTCACGGGGGGACTCGTGGCCTGGATTCTACCGAGCTTTGACCCAAGTCTAGCTTGGGCACAGCCCTAATAAAACAGGGCTTGTTTCTGAACATATGTTTGCTCATGTATCTTGACAGAGAGTGTAAAAGTGCAGACAGGAGTGAGATCTGAAGAAGGCCAGTCACTCAGGCGCCATTTTAAGAGCGGGGAGATGAGGAAGCAGCGCATTCAGACGCGACGCGCTGACAAATAAACTCTATACGCGCGTAAAAACTCTCCACAACACACAAACATTTATGTTTTTATAAGATTAAAAAATATAGTGCTACGAAATCACGGTTTACTGCTTGATTGATTAGTACTGTAACTTCCAGTTTACCGTGATTCATAAACCAAACTCGATATCCAGGATAAGTGATTTTATAAAAGATTATGTTTTATCCTGTGTTGTGTTTTCAGTTGATTAATAGCGGTCGTAGTTTCTCGTTAAGTGAGGGGAACGGCTGAAATGCCGCCATCTTGTACGTTAACGTTACCTCGGCGGCTAACGCGGAGAAATCAAATAAACACTACAAACTCGATGCTGTTGTTGTGTTTCACACACATACCTTCTCACAGAGGCTCTTGACTTGGTTTTCCGAGAGCTGTTTGCATTCATTGAGCTGTTCAATCCACTGATCGAGCTCTTTCGAAAACGCCTTCTCGTCCATGTCTGTTTTTTCACTCGGTTCCGCACGGACTTCAGCTCAGCTTTCCACGAATATCCACCTTCTGTCGACCGATTACTTTGAGTCGTCACGTTACATGTGGGCTGGGGATGCTGAAGTGATTAAATAAGGGAATCCCGGGAGGAAACGAGAAGCCAGCCGTCGGCCTTCAGAGTCCCACCCTGAGCCACAGTTGTTTTCAGTTCAGCCTTCCTCACATCAGACAGTGAGAGCCGGCTCGTCTCTGATTGGACAGTCGCAGCGGATACTCCGCTCTGATTGGCCGCCAGGGGCTTTTTTAGCTTTCCGATTGGTTCTAGAATACGTCGTTGGGCGTTTTCCTTCACTGCGATAGGATCTCATTAATACGTCAATGGATAAATTAATGTTTATGTTAAATTTAGAGATTATTTTTTCAGTCTATTGATTAAACAAAAAGAATTACGTACTGTTAGATTTCTTGTATAGTTTCTCCACTGTTTCTCCTTGATTTTGTCCTTGGGAAGATAATTTACATAATGTAACTATTGTTTCGTTGTTTGTATATATGTGTTTTTTTTTATTTTTATTATTATAGGCCATTATATATTTTTGTAGTTTATTTTATTTTTTGCAACATTTATGGGTATAATTCTCACCCATCTAATAAAAATTGACCCCCCCCCCCTCTCTCTCTATATATTTATTATTATGTTAAGTAAATATTTTTTTTCTTGTAAAAATAATACAAAACTTAAGATTTAAACGAAGTTATATTTGTGAAAACAGAATCTACCTATGAAGAGTATGCGGTGTACAGGTGGTGCTCATATAATTAGAATACCATCAAAAAGTTGATTTATTTCACTAATTCCATTCAAAAAGTGAAGCTTGTATATTATATTCATTCATTACACGGAGACTTATATCTTTCAAATATTTATTTCTTTTAATTTTAATGTTTATAACTGACAACTAAGGAAAATCACAAATTCAGTATCTCAGAAAATTAGAATATTGTGAAAAGGTTCAATATTGAAGACACCTGGTGCCACACTCTAATCAGCTAATTAACTCAAAACACCTGCAAAAGCCTTTAAATGGTCTCTCAGTCTAGTTCTGTAGGCTACACAGTCATTGGGAAGACTGCTGACTTGACAGTTGTCCAAAAGACGACCACTGACACCTTGCACAAGGAGGGCAAGACATAAAAGGGCATTGCAAAAGAGGCTGCCTGTTCACAGAGCCCTGTGTCCAAGCACATTAATAGAGAGGCGAAGGAAAGGAAAAGATGTGGTAGAAAAAAGTGTACAATCAATAGGGATAACAGCACCCTGGAGAGGATTGTGAAACAAAACCCATTCAAAAATTCACAAAGAGTGGACTGCAGCTGGAGTCAGTGCTTCAAGAACCACTACACACAGACGAATGCAAGACAGTTTCAGCTTCACATTCCTTTTGTCAAGCCACTCTTGAACAACAGACAGCATCAGAAGCGTCTTGCTTCAAAAAGGACTGGACTGCTGCTGAGTGATCCACAGTTATTTCTCTAATGAAAGTAAATCTTGCATTTCCTTTGGATATCAGGGTCCCAGAGTCTGGAGGAAGAGAGGAGAGGCACACAATCCACGTTGCTTGAGGTCCAGTGTAAAGTTTCCACAGTCAGTGATGGTTTGGGGTGCCATGTCATCTGCTGGTGTTGCTCCACTGTGTTTTCTGAGGTCCAAGGTCAACACAGCCGTATACCAGGAAGTTTTAGAGCACTTCATGCTTCCTGCTGCTGACCAACTTTATGGAGATGCAGATTTCATTTCCCAACAGGACTCTGCACCTGCACAGTGCCAAAGCTTCCAGTACCTGGTTTAAGGACCATGGTATCCCTGTTCTTAATTGGCCAGCAAATTCGCCAGACCTTAACCCCATAGAAAATCTGTGGGGTATTGTGAAGAGGAAGATGTGATATGTCAGACCCAAGAATGCAGAAGAGCTGAAGGCCACTATCCGAGCAACCTGGGCTCTCATAACACCTGAGCAGTGCCACAGACTGATTGACTCCATGCCACGCCGCATTGCTGCAGTAATTCAGCCAAAAGGAGCCACAACTAAGTATTGAGTGCTGCACATGCTCATACTTTTCAGTTGGCCAAGATTTCTAAAAATCCTTTCTTTTTATTGGTCTTAAGTAATATTCTAATTTTCTGAGATACTGAATTTGGGATTTTCCTTAGTTGTCAGTTATAATCATCCAAATTAAAAGAAATAAACATTTGAAATATATCAGTCTGTGTGTAATGAATGAATATAGCATACAACTTAAGGTTTTTGAATGGAATTAGTGAAATAAATCAACTTTCGGATGAAATTCTAATTATATGACCAGCACCTGTATTATAAAACAGGCGTTGGGATCGGGGTTGCCAGATCTTCACAACAAACCCCGCAGAATTTTTACTCAAAACTAGCCCAGTCGCTTTTCGGGAGGACGTGGAGGGTTAAAATGCGTTTCAGGGGGGTACATATCAAGTTATTGGGGTAGCTTCAACCTGCGGACATGAAAAACAACCGCGGCAAAAGTGTTTAAGTCATAGACAGTAAAGGAAAGGTTTAAGTAGCCCAACCTGGCAAGTTAATTGAGATCCGCTTCGTAAACAACAGCATCTGGCAGTTGCCAGGGCGATGGCGTCACGGATGACGTCACCGGCGCGGCGCATCGCCCCGCTCCTCGTGAACTCGACGCTATTCTGCGCGTCTGATGACAGCTCGCTGTATTAAAGCATGTCTACACCGGCGAGACGACGCCTCATGAGAGACTTCAAGAGGTAGGGGTCAGCACATGAATTTGATGTGATGATGTGTTTACACTCCGGACTAGCCTTTAGCAGCGCTAGTCGGGCCCGCGCCAGCACGAGCGCGTTCGCGATGTTTACCCCAGAGTACCACAGTAAAGTACCACAGTAACTTACTTCTGGTTAGGGACGACAGCTTTGTGCTCATCGCTTGTTTAGCACTCTTAAGGGCCACATATGTTGTGAACACACAACCAAAAACAGCTCACAGTAACGTTGAATGATTAGTTAAATATCTCGGCGTTTGGACTTCGCTATAACTGTTTATTTTTATATTAAATAGACCCACTTTATATTAGTTATATTATAAGTGTCTTTAAAGAACGTTACTTTAAATTCATCATTTGATACAGTGCACTTCATTGAGGTCATATTTAAACTGTAATTATTACTGTTTTTAAGAATTCATGCATCTATAATTGCACTGTTTGACCCTGACGTCACTTCCTCCTTAAAACTAAACCTTGAAATGCTTTTTGCGTAGTTGATTAAACTTATTTTATGGAGTGAGGTTTATTTTGTGGCTTGCATCAATGAACTGAAGAAACAGTTAAATTTTACCGGAAAGGAGTGGTTTTGATGCACAAGATGGTTTTATTGTCTTTCAAAACATTTTTTTTTTTAAAAATTTAAACTCATTAAAATTATTGTGAATAATAGTGAAAAATCACTTAAAAATGTTGTTCCCTTATTATCCATTTTAGAAGTCATTTTGACATCCTCCTGAGAAACAAAAAAGTTTTGTGATTTTATTTTTTATATATCATTACTTTGGTCGGAACATAATAAACTAATGAAGAAAATGTTTGTTTGTTTTTTAAATAAAATATTAAAAAAATGTTTTATTAATATTTTATTCTGTGTCATTTGTAGAGGATGTCAGTTATTTAAAATAAATAAACGAATAAAAAATAGACAAGAAAAGCATGTATAGGCAAAAACAATTATTTATTTTTCATTCATCAGTCAGTTTATATTTCAGGCTGTTTTTAGCCAAACTTTGCACAAAGATGATTCTCAGCTATGATATGAAAGATATAACACAATGATTAGATATACTACTGTACTTTATAGAACATACGTCTAAAATATTAATAAAGTGATATACAGTGTATCTAAACACTGCATCTAATTTGCATATTAATGTGTTGTCGGGCCAAACCATAATGCAAAAAAAAAAAAAAGAGTGAAACAATGGGAATTTCCCCAAGAGTGCTTGAGGAGGATAAATCTTCCACATATAAGCCATAAGCTTGTTGATATCCGTTTGCAGACTTCAGGAAGATCCTCCGACTGGAGTGAGCGGCGCTCCGTCAGAAAACAACATCCTGCTGTGGAACGCCGTGATCTTTGGGTGAGTGACTAGACCATGACGAGGTGTGGATCTGTTACACGTGTGTGTGTGTGTGTGTGTGTGTGCTTGAAGAACTTCAGCATTGTTCCTGTGTTTTCTTTCAGGCCTGGAGGAACTCCTTTTGAAGACGGTGAGACACTCCTTGAATCCTCCAAATAAACACTAGTTATTAACCACCAACTCAGCATTAGGTTTAGATTTTCGAGCGGCTTTTATAAGCTCCAGCTCCAGCATGCCTGATGTATTTACTCCTAATGTGTCCTTTATACAGCTGCAGCTAACAACTCTATTAATGATCTGATTGAAGAATTAGTTTATGGACCAATTTCGACTAGTAACTAGTTGCTTATTAGCATGCACGTTACTAGCAGATTATCTGTTTATTAGTACTTATAAAGCACTTACCGTATTAATGTCTCATTCTGCATGAGTGTGTTTTAGATCTCATAATTCGACCCCATACCTAAACTAACAACTACTTTACTTACAATTAATAAACAGGTTATAAGGAGTTTATTGAGGCAAACGTCATAGTTATTAGTGAGAATTGGATCTTAAAATAAAGTGTGACCAAAATGATTGCCGTTGTATGTATTATTTTATACATGCTATTCCATGTTTTATATATATATATATATATATATATATATACACACACAAACTTCTAAAATGTAGATCAAGTGAAAATGTAATCATTTTTGGCACCAAATGTGCTGCACAACAGATGTTTCCTGTTAAATTTAAAACATGGATGTCAATTAAATGATTATTCCTTAAATTAAGTTTATAAATTCACTTTACACACAAATATTAATTTGCATTTCTTTACATTTAATTAATAACATTATTATGATTTTATGAAGAAAAAAAAAATCCAATCAAAAAGATTTGTAATGTTTTTATAAGAAGTCTCTTCTGCTCATCAAAGCTGCATTACAAATACAGAAAAATACATTAATATTTTGAAATATTATTACAATTTAAAATAACAGTTTTCTATTCAAATATACTTTAAAGTATAATTTATTTCTGTGATCAAAGCTGTGATTCTCAGTGTCTTCAGTGTCACATGATCTTCAGAAATCATTAATATACTGATTTATCATCAATGCTAGAAACTATTGTGCTGCTTCATATTTGTTTTATAACATGTGATACTCAGGATAGGCTTCTTTGAGTACAGAAGCATTTAGCATTTAATTATTTTCATTTTGCACAAAGGTTCAATCTTCACAGACAGGTGTGTGTTTGCATCAAACTGGCAGTAAACTATGATTACAGCGATCAGTCGTTGCTGATGATTTTTATAGTTGTATTGTATTATTATTGTATTCATCTGAATTCTGTCTCTCTGCAGGAACATTTAAGCTGGTCATTGAGTTTTCAGAAGAATATCCCAACAAGCCTCCGACGGTTCGCTTCATCTCCAAAATGTTTCACCCGAACGGTGAGCTGCAAACAGATGTGTTCTGCAATAAAGATAGCGGATCGGCGCCGGCGGTGTTTCTGATGAATGATGTTGTGTTTGTCAGTGTATGCAGATGGCAGCATATGTTTAGACATTCTTCAGAATCGCTGGAGTCCCACGTACGACGTCTCCTCCATTCTGACATCCATCCAGGTGCATCATGGGTTTGTTCTTGTTACAACACAAGTGCATTTCATTATTATTCGATTACAAAGTGTAGTCCATTACTGACTTTAGATTACATGATGAAAACTGTAGTTAGTAATGCATTCCGACTACTTTTTATCTTATCTTGTTTTAATCACACTTTAAATTAAAAGCGAAAACTGAAAGAAAATATATAAAACATTTCAGTGGGTTTATGAGTTGATAAACACTAACAAATCTTAAAAATGAATAATATAAATCATTAAATCACTTAAAAATATAAATATTTGTTTAACTGCATGTCAGTGTGACCATTAACTGGCCAAAAGTAACCAAAAAGTAACTGTAATCTGATTATGTAATCTAGATAATAATATTTTAGATTAAAATACACACAATATTTCTGGAATGAATGAATTTTTGGTAGTTATGATTGGGAATGATGTTGGTGATCGACATAAGCTGATATACAATAATACAATATATCATGCAAAATATTGTTATATTAAATTATTGATATATTATAATATATAAAAAGCCTCTCCTTGAACTGTCACCTTATCGTGGTGGAGAGGTTTGAGTACCCGAATGATCCTGGGAGCTATGTTGTCTGGGGCTATATGCTCCTGGTAGGGTCTCCCAAGGCAAACAGGTCCTTGGTGACGGGCCAGACTAAGAACATTTCATAAAACCCCTTATGGCAAAATTAAAATCAAGGACCGTGACGTCGCCCGGCATGGCGCAGCCGGGGCCCCACCCTGGAGCCAGGCCCGGGGTTGGGGCTCGTATGCGAGCGCCTGGTGGCCGGGCCTTCCCCCATGAGGTCCGGCCGGGCTTAGCCCGAAGGAGTGACGTGGGGCCGCCCTCCTGTGGGCTCACCACCTGCAGGAGGGAGCGTAAGGGGCCGGTGCATAGAGGATCGGGCGACAGTCGAAGGCGAGACCCCCGACGACCCGATCTCTGGACACGGAATCTGGCTTTAGGGACGTGGAATGTCACCTCGTTGGCGGGGAAGGAGCCTGAGCTTGTGCGGGAGGTCGAGAGGTACCGACTAGAGATAGTCGGGCTCACCTCAAAGCACAGCTTGGGTTCTGGAACCACACTTCTTGAGAGAGGCTGGACTCTCTACCACTCTGGAGTTGCCCATGGTGAGAGTCGGAGGGCTGGAGTGGGTTTGCTAATAGCCCCCCAGCTCAGCCGCCATGTGTTGGAGTTTACCCCGGTGAACGAGAGGGTCGCTTCCCTGCGCCTTCGAGTCGGGGATAGGTCTCTCACTGTCGTTTGTGCCTACGGGCCGAACGGCAGTGCGGACTACCCGGCCTTCTTGGAGTCTCTGGGAGGGGTGCTGGAAAGTGCTCCGACTGGAGACTCCGTCGTTCTACTGGGGGACTTCAACGCTCACGTGGGCAGTGACAGTGACACCTGGAGGGGCGTGATTGGGAGGAACGGCCCCCCTGACCTGAATCCGAGCGGTGTTCTGTTATTGGATTTCTGTGCTAACCACGGTTTGTCCATAACGAACACCATGTTCAAGCATAAGGGTGTCCACCAGTGCACGTGGCACCAGGACACCCTTGGCCGGAGGTCGATGATCGACTTTGTGGTCGTGTCATCAGACCTTCGGCCATATGTCTTGGACACTCGGGTGAAGAGAGGGGCGGAGCTGTCAACTGATCACCACCTGGTGGTGAGTTGGATCCGATGGCGGGGGAGGAAGCTGGACAGACTCGGCAGACCCAAACGTACTGTGAGGGTCTGTTGGGAACGTTTGGCCGAGCCCCCTGTCAGAGAGATCTTCAACTCCCACCTCCGGCAGAGCTTCGACCGGATCCCGAGGGAGTCTGGAGATATTGAGTCCGAGTGGACCATGTTCTCCACCTCCATTGTCGCTGCGGCTGCTCGGAGCTGTGGCCGTAAGGTCTCCGGTGCCTGTCGAGGCGGCAATCCCCGAACCCGGTGGTGGACACCGGAAGTAAGGGATGCTGTCAAGCTGAAGAAGGAGTCCTATCGGGCCTGGATGGCTTGTGGGACTCCGGAGGCAGCTGACAGGTACCGGCAGGCCAAGCGGACTGCAGCCCGGGTAGTCGTGGAGGCAAAAACTCGGGCCTGGGAGGAGTTCGGTGAGGCCATGGAGAAGGACTATCGGTTGGCCTCGAAGAGATTCTGGCAAACTGTTCGACGCCTCAGGAGGGGGAAGCAGTGCCCTACCAACACTGTTTACAGTAGAGATGGGCACCTGTTGACCTCAACTGGGGATATCGTCGGGCGGTGGAAGGAATACTTTGAGGATCTCCTCAATCCCACCGACTTGTGTTCCGTTGAGGAAGCAGTGGCTGGGGACTCGGGGGGGCACTCGTCCATCACCCGGGCTGAAGTCATCGAGGTAGTTAAAAAGCTCCTCGGTGGCAAGGCACCGGGGGTGGACGAGATCCGCCCCGAGTACCTAAAGTCTCTGGATGTTGTGGGGCTGTCTTGGCTGGCACGCCTCTGCAACATCGCATGGCGGTTGGGGACAGTACCTCTGGACTGGCAGACCGGGGTGGTGGTCCCTCTTTTCAAGAAGGGGGACCGGAGAGTGTGTTCCAACTATAGGGGGATCACACTTCTCAGCCTCCCTGGAAAAGTCTATGCCAGGGTTCTGGAGAGAAGAATTCGGCCGATAGTGGAACCTCGGATCCAGGAGGAACAGTGTGGTTTTCGTCCCGGTCGTGGAACACTGGACCAGCTCTATACCCTTTCCAGGGTGCTGGAGGGTTCATGGGAGTTTGCCCAACCAGTCCACATGTGTTTTGTGGACTTGGAGAAGGCATTCGACCGTGTTCCTCGCGACATCCTGTGGAGGGTGCTCCGGGAGTATGGGGTCGGCGGCTCCCTACTTAGGGCTGTTCGGTCCCTGTACGACCGGAGCAAGAGCTTGGTTCGCATTGCCGGCAGTAAGTCAGACCTGTTCCCGGTGCATGTTGGACTCCGGCAGGGCTCCCCTTTGTCACCGGTTCTGTTCATAATTTTTATGGACAGAATTTCTAGGCGCAGCCAAGGGCCGGAGAGTGTCCGGTTTGGGGACCATACGATTTCGTCGCTGCTTTTTGCGGATGATGTTGTCGTGTTGGCATCCTCAGACCAGGACCTTCAGTGTGCATTGGGACGGTTTGCAGCCGAGTGTGAATCGGCTGGGATGAGAATCAGCACCTCCAAGTCCGAGGCCATGGTTCTCAGTCGGAAAAGGGTGGATTGCCCACTTCAGGTTGGTGGAGAGTTCCTGCCTCAAGTGGAGGAGTTCAGGTATCTTGGAGTCATGTTCACGAGTGAGGGAAGGATGGAACGTGAGATTGACAGACGGATCGGTGCAGCTTCTGTAGTAATGCGGTCGCTGTACCGGTCTGTCGTGGTGAAGAAGGAGCTGAGCTGTAAGGCAAAGCTCTCGATTTACCGGTCAATCTACGTTCCTACTCTCACCTATGGTCATGAGCTGTGGGTCAGGACCGAAAGGACAAGATCCCGGATACAGGCGGCCGAAATGAGCTTTCTCCGTCGGGTGGCTGGGCGCTCCCTTAGAGATAGGGTGAGAAGCTCGGTCACTCGGGAGGAGCTCAGAGTAGAGCCGTTGCTCCTCCACATCGAGAGGAGCCAGCTGAGGTGGCTCGGGCATCTATTTCGGATGCCTCCTGGACGCCTTCCCAGGGAGGTGTTCCAGGCACGTCTCACCGGGAGGAGGCCCCGGGGAAGACCTAGGACACGCTGGAGGGACTATGTCTCCCGGCTGGCCTGGGAACGCCTCGGGGTCCCCCCGGAAGAGCTGGAGGAAGTGGCTAGGGAGAGGGAAGTCTGGGCGTCTCTGCTTAGGCTGTTGCCCCCGCGACCCGGCCCCGGATAAGCGGAAGATGATGGATGGATGGATGGAATAATATATAAAATATTATTTATTATTCAGGGCCCGGTTCCCCAAAACGTTATTGCTAAGTAGTTCTTAACCCATTCCTTAACCTCTCTCTTAACCTTATGGCACGATTCCCGAAACGTTCTTACGCTAAGTTTATCTTCTGTAAGTCATACTTTCGTAAGGTTGGTCTGGACCATTCGTAAGCTCTCTCTTAGCGTTGTTTGAGCTCAAGATGCTAGTCTTTAGAAATCAGCAAGTCAAACTATGGTATGTTGACAATGTTGCGGCTCAACAATGATTTTATGTTATTGAGATTTTAAGACTAATAATAAAATATGTTCGCAATGGATACAGGCCTATTTATGAAGTTGACTTTATGTGGTATCAGAACTAATATGGTGGTAATTAGCATAGGCTAACTGTAACTGCAGCTGCTTGCCAATCAATTCTGACTGCAAAGTACCTTACCATTAATATAAAAGTGTATTATATAATTTTTATAAGTCGTTAAACCCATGTCAAGAAGCAGCACAAGTGGCACAACGGGATAAGGAGGGTGGATGATTAGCGAGGGATCCCTGGTTCCTCTAACCGTCACAACATATCGTGTGAACATATTACTGACCATTTGATAATGTATAGTCTATATTCTACTGATAACTTAAAAATATGTTAAAATAAATGTTACTGTAATAATTTGAGGAATATTTCATTTGCATAGAATGTGTTGTCTTTCTTAACACTGTATTGCACCTTCGCGTGAAGTGGAAAATCGATTCCTGAGCAACCGATGCCAACTAATTCAGCACCTTTACTTTGGACAGCGCCTTTGTAACGTCGGACGTAACAGAGTGAGAGAGAGAGAGAAATTAAATAAATGAATTTATACAAAAGGCCGAAACCGTTTTTCCCCATCTAGAAATTAAAATATTATGAATAACCATATCAAATGCTGAACTGAGATCTAAAAGTACAAAAGCGACATCATTCCTGTAATCAGTAGACAGCGTAATATCGTTTACCTTTCAATAACGCAGATTCAGTTCTATGCAACTTTCTATCACCTGACTGAAAAGTTTTGAATACTGAGTTTGAACTCAGAAAAGACTGTAGTTGAGTGAGTACTATCTTTTCTAAAGTTTTGGAAATCAACGGGAGATTTTATTATTGATAATGTTAGATAATGCATTAACTAACGTTTACTAATGAGACTTTATTGTAAAGTATTACTAATGGTTCTTTAGAATTATTTTGCGCTCGAATCAGTTTGAAACACTTGTTTACTTTGAACAATTCAACACAATAAAACAATACACAAAAAGCTTATAGAGTTGTTTTGGTTACTTATTTCAATATTGTGATAAAAGCTTCAGCGATTATCGCAAAAATAAAATACCTAGCTGGTCAAAAGATTTATCTATAAATGCATGAATAAATAATATTAATATTTCATGTTTACGACTATTTTTTTTGGACAAACAGAAGTGAACATTATGAATCTTGAAGCACTGAACTCTTGGGATTTGTGGGTGAAATATGAGCTGCATTTATGATTGTTGAAGGATATGTTGTGTTTGTTTCCAGTCTCTGTTAGACGAGCCCAATCCCAACAGCCCAGCCAACAGTCAAGCGGCTCAGCTCTATCAGGAGAACAAACGTGAATATGAGAAGAGAGTGTCTGCCATCGTGGAGCAGAGCTGGCTCGACTCATAACAACTGCACACCATTCATAGGATTATTCACTTCTACACTAATGCATTTCACAAAGATCAACAATATTTGTGTGCTTATTATTTACTTTTCACTGCATGATAAGCAAAATCTGAATCGTGCTGTTGTCGGATTGATGCAGTTGAATGCAAATCAATAGCAAAGATGTTGTGCAGTGCAGTCCATCTCAAAGTGCTTTAGTAAAACATTATTAATATATTTGAAAACTGATGCACCTAAAGATCGACTGTAGGCCTGTCATGATAACAACTGTTTGCTTGTTGTTCAATATATTGCCCCAGAACAAAGTGCGATAAATTATATTATTGACCTTTTTATGCCACTAAATTTAATCATAATGCATAATTATTATCTTGCATAATAATGCAATAAAGATCATGCAAATTAAGTATCATCATTTTAGATACCTTAAAAATCTTCACATTTCTGATAAAAAAGTGCAACATGACACGTAGAAAGAAATGCACAAAAAACTTGTATGGAGATTTTTCCATCTACAAAAAAATTTGAACCAAGTATACCACATTATGCACAAGAAGCTGGAAAAGACACAGGTGCAAATGAAATGCAAAAAACCATGGGGACATTGTTTATGTAAATATAATGGGTGATATATTGCGTCCCCAAAAATTATTGAGGTCATGCACACAGCGATATATTGATTATTGAGACGTGCGAGTAATGCCTGGATGACAGTGTTGAGCGGATGTTTTAGTTTTTGTGAATTTATCATAAGACTATTTCTACTTCGAATATGCTGTATAAGAAAAAATAAACAAAACATTTTTCAGACTCGGAGTCGATCATCTTTTTGGAAGTTTTTGGCAGAAAGAAACAGCCTGGAGCATGCTTTTCCAGTGCATAGACCGCCTAGCTTTACTGAAGCCCATCTTCCCGGCAGTGAAGCTCCAAAAAGGACAGATAAAGATGAAATTATGCTTTGTGTGATGAACTGACAGACTTTTATATTTGCAAACCTGCTTGTTGATGAATTTGTACAAATCATTTTGGAAGCCCTTCTTGATTATGAGATGAGAAATAAGAGTTATTGCATCTTTTGATCACACAGCTCAGAACTGTTCCTCAATCCTGTGAGACAGATGAATCAACAGCATTCACTTCACTTCAGTCAAGAAAACAATTGTCTTGGCAGATATATTTTTGACATTGCTTGCAGTATTCAATGCACAAAAAAACAATACTTTAAATATTTAATTTAATATTTAAATGTAAATGTAGTTTTTGTGAGTGTGTGTGATAATAACTGGTGAGCTGTACACTAAACGCTAAGTATTACGTTGATATTATTATTACAATTGGTAATGAAATTACATTTCTTAATGTTTTTGCTAAATGAGGCATTCTCAAAAATACATAACATCTGTAAAGTTGTGAAATATTATTACAACCCATAATAACCATTATCTGTTTGCATATATAGTAAACTGTAATTTATATCTGTGATCAAAGCTGTATTTTCAGCATCATTCCTCCAGTTTTCAGTGTCAAGTGATCTTCAGAAATCATTCTGATATGATGAATCGCAGTTTCAATTATTATTTATGCTCAGGTAATAATAATATTTTGTATTGTTGTGCTGGAAATATTTTTTGTTGCTTAATCTGTTTATTTATTTATTTTTTTGTCATACAATTTATTACAGCTCGTTATAACTGTTTCGTGTGTTCGGGCTTCAGATGACGTCACTCTTCTTTTTCCTCTCACTTTTACTGTCTACGGAAAAAAGGCGCACTGCGCCACCTAGCGTCACGTGCGCTACACTACAATCCAGCGGGACTGATCACGTGTCGTCTGGATTGCATAATCCTATTTTAAAACTGAGAGTAATTGTTTTAATTTGCTCGAGACACTGAAACAGATCGCTACTGCAAAATAATGGCATGTTTTATATGACTCGCGGGGTGGGGGGTTGGTCTCATGAGTGCCGTCATGGTCAGTTGAACACTATAATGTGAAATATAAATATGGTTTAGCAAGATTGTGGTCCTCGAGAGAAATATAATTGACTACATCATCCATCATAGTCTGATATGCGTCAAATACAGTTCAGGAGGCGGTTCTGACTGATACGTCACTCAAACTCTTAAGAGCAGCAGGGGGCGGGGCTTCTGGGGTGACGCTACAGATGCAACCCAATGACGTCAGTTTATTATAAATTCATTATAAAACCCTCAGCGTTATCAATATGACTATATTTTTTAAATAGTTGCAGAAATGAGTGGAAATGAAACAATTGTGTTGAATAATATACAACTATACCTTACTTAAACCCCGTGAGCTTAATTGCTTTTATAAATATCATAAATTATAATAATCGTATGTCAGTAGATGTTATATTAATATTAATAATATAACTGAGCAGAAAATCAGTATATTAATGATTTCTGAAGATCATGTGACACTGAAGACTGGAGGAATGATGCTGAAAATACAGCTGCGCATCACAGAAATAAATTACACTTTAAAAGATATTCACACAGAAAACAGCTGTTTCAGATTGTAATAATATTTTAAATCAAATAAGCGCAGTCTTGGTGAGCAGAAGAGACTTCTTTTAAAAACACGATTTAAAAATATATTAATTATTCCAAATTAAGTGTATGGGTGTGTGTGTGTATATATAAAATTGATTTATTACAGTATTCAGTATTTGTTGACATAAGTTTATTGAATTGTTCAACTCTCCAAATTGTTGAATTAATTTTACTAAAATGTAAACGGAGTATTTTTTTATAGGCTATCATATATTTTAATGTAAATAATTACTTATATCACGTAAAGCCCTTGCTTCAGGTGATTAAGTGTTATTATAAATATAAATTATTAATGTAATTTGACTGAATTTAACTGAGGCTTCTTTGTCAAATCTCTCCCTTATCCTCATGAAAACAATATAAAAAAAGAAAGTTTGTGATTTTTGTTGCTTTTTATTAATCCGGAGCAGGAGAAAGCTGAAGATGTTCTGTGTGTTTCCTGCTCCGGTGTTGGCTCGCGGCTGCCCCCAGCGGACTCACGGGTTAGTGCTCGGTTAATTCCGCGAACCTCATCTGAGGAGACTGACTTTATCTTCGTGCTCGCTTCTTGATGGATATTTTCAAACTTGACAGGTAACGCCAAACGCTTCCGCCGCGTCCTCCTCCGCCGTCTGTGACGCGACGCTCGCGGGCTTCTCTGCGCTCGCCGCTAACGGAAATTTTTGGTACGTCATTAATATGGCGCCAAAAGAGTTATAAGTGTGAGCTTATGTTGCTGTAGCTCGAGAGACGCCTCGCCTCAGTCGCGCGACGCTGAATGTACATCGCCTCATCAATCCTTGACGCGATTCGAAGCGTTGTTTTCGACGCGTCAGTGTGCGGGATTCTGAGGTAACGCTTTCTTCAAAAACACTTTTGGGGATGACGAACCGATAACCGTTGGCGTACTTGGTGTGCAAACAGCAATTTCGGGAAATCGACGGACTGTGCGTCTTCGGATCGAATCTATAACTTTTATCTCGGGCCGCTGAGAGGAAACCGATGCGATGATCCGCTGATCGCGCGTCGAGGACGGACATCACGCCCTCTTGTGCGGAGAAGGTAAAGCGAAAGAACGCGTGCCATCTTTTCCTCCTCATCTGATCTTCGAGCAGCGTTAGATCAGACGAGCGCCGTTCTGTCAAGTTCGGCTGAAGTAATTCTAGCAAGTTCCAGCGACCTGTCAGTCATTATTGATCAACTCTTCTAGATCTTTGGGAGCTTTTACTCGGGCTGACTGTTACTGATAATGCTAAAGTTACTCGGAAGTGCAGTGCGCTGAACCTGGATCTGTTTAGACTCGAATCAGGGGTTTGTTTTCGTAACGTGTTCAGTTAAGAGCGCTGGATGGCCTGCGTGCTTCTGTGAACCGATTCACAAACACCCTGCGGGGATTCGGCCACGCCCCCTACAGTCCGCTGCTGCTCACGGCACACTGGCGTGACGTTGTGCAGAGGGGCGTGGCTATGCGTGAGGGGCGGGGAAACATGTTAAATTATTTTATTTTATTTACTAGCGTGTTACTAATCTAGTTAACCTTCCAGATAATGAAACCAGGGCTTAATGCACGTGGTTAGTTGACATCAAGTGCTCTTTCTTGACTGCTTCAACAGTGGATCATGGCATTTGTTAGATTAGATTACATAAAAATTGTAGTCCGTTACTGATTACAAATTACATGTAGGAAATCGTAACCTAGTCCATTGCATTTCACATTTTAGGTAATGCTATCGGCCTGCTTTTATTCGAACTCATTTATCACATTGATTTAAATATTATAATCTTGTACCGTATTATTGATATAAAAATACAAAAAGATGCTGTTTCCACATTAGGGCTGCAAGATTAATCGAATGTGATTGTTATGCGCATTTTGTTAGTTAATCCGGTTCTGTGATCAACAACAAAACATCATCACATGCTTTCAGATGGAGCAAAATTTACGCAGATGATTTTATTGCGCGATTAGGAAATATAAGAAATCATTCGCGATAATAACAGCGGTTTTCATGGTTTCCCAGTGAACTAAGTTTCTGTATAGTAATTGCTGCTCCATCTGAAAGCATGTGAAAATATAACATTTTATTTTATTTCAAACTCCGTTCATAACGTCAGTCGAGGGTTTGAAATAAATCCTTCTGAGATGATGTCGCTTCTTGCACAGAACAAATCACGCAACATTTTTCATAGTATTCTAAGCAGTGAAAACGGCATTGTATTATACTTTATTTAAATGAAAATGATAATAATACTAACTTAGATATAAACCATGTATTGTCATAATCGTGTGTTTATTAGTCATGTAGGAAATTTTGATTCCTTTTCGATTTATCGTGCAGCGTTATTTCACGTTACAATTTTCTCACATTTTTAAACAAATTATGTTTTAAGATAAATTATAAATAAAAAGAATGTCCTTTTATTATTGTTTGGACAAAATTCTGAACTTTTCTTTGTGAAATTGAAATATGTCACATAACAAAACTAAATTTAAATTTTAAAATAAACACCTAATCAAACAAATAAATATCACAAATAAAAATAAATCTCTTACAATGCCAAATAATAATTAATAGCTAGCTAGATGAAAATACTGCATAACATCTAGCTTCAGCAACACCTGCACAGTTGTAATTATCTTTTTCATTTTAATTTTCTTTTATCTAAAATAATTTTGAAAGAAGCCAGAGAATGGAATAAAATTAATTCCAACAAAAATGTGAGTATTCTTTCAATTTTTTTATTTAAATGTTTGGCGTTTTGGGCCGCTGTGCCAAGAGTGTGTTTACATTAAATGATTGTATAAATATGACAGCATTTTAGTGCCGTAATATCTTCGGAATAAAGTCAAAATTATTGTATTATCCACTTGTATTATCCACTTACCGTCATTGAAAGACTTGGAAGAGCAAGGACAATTTTTATATATAACTCCGATCGGAATATTCTGAAAGAGGAAAGTCACATACATCTGGGATGCTTTTCTGGTGAGCTAACCTTTTAACTAATTGATTTATGAAGATAATACAAAGATGTTGGCAAAGATTTTACCATTTCTACGGTAGGCTAAATGTTATGTTACTACTTTTATTACTATTCAAAGCTGTTTTATTGACACTTTTCGAAACACTGATTGATCGATTAGAGACATTCGTTTTAAGTTAAGATTTTTTTCAACATGCCTTCTGATATTCATGCAGGTTTATTTTGTGCTAGAAAAGAGGAAAAGATGATTGAGTTGAGGTGAATACTGTGATCTCACACCACATTAAAGAGTGGAAAAACACATTTAATCTTTGTATTTCGTGATAAAATTTACAGTATTTAAAAGGATATAATTTGTGTTATATTCAAAGTAACTTATTTTGATTGTTGGGTGGCTGGTTTGCTGCAAATAATGAATGGACTTATTTATATAATTAATAAAACAGCTTGTGAGTAATACAAGTGTTTTTTCATATAGTGCTGACTTGCTACGCCCCTGATTGTGATTTAGAGCTGCAACTAATGATTATTTTTTTCTGTCGACTAATCTAACGATTATTTTTTCGATTAGTCAACTAATCTAATGATTATTTGTATTACAATAAATAATTAATCTAATGTTCTTTTTTATTAGCTAATGAATCCTTTGGATAACTTAAAAAAAAAAATAAGTACAACTTCTAATATAATATTTCAACCTTTATTCATTTTCAACTTATGTGGTTGAAGTTTTTACAGTATAAATTAATAAAGAGGCAAAGAAAATTATTTTACTATGGTAAATATGAGTTTATGATAGCGTTTATAATTAAACCACAGTAGCCATAAATTTACAGTTGTCTGAGACGTCATGAAATGTTCTTTAGCATCACAAACCATAAAATGTAGTCAGGGTTCTGCTATGATTTAGCATGGTTTATAGAGATCTGGAGCTGATTCTGGGTAGCTTGGTGGTTTGTGACTGTTGTCTCGCGGCATGCTGTCTTTTAAGGGGGCCGTTCACATATCACGTCTTTTGCACGCTCAAGTTTGTTATTGCCAATGTAGGTGCGCGATAAGCGCACTCATAATGGAAGTGACGCGGTCACGCTCGTTTTTTCCAGGCACGTCCGCACCGCATCGAGTTAAAAACATCTCAGCTTTTCAGAATGCCGCAAGCGCAAGAATATCAGATCTGAACCAGGAAGTTGGTCACCAGATCACACGGTATCCAGTTAAACCGTAACACCAGGGAGCGCCAAGATGTTTTCCTCTGAGGTGCTCGCGCATCGCTGTTGTGCTGCCGTGGTTCACCATATCGGTTTTGCAAAGGGAACAAAGGGCCATTTTATTTGGCCTCTGTTTAAAGTATTCCCATACTTTTGATAACAGTGGTCTCTGGTTTAGTGATAGAATGCAACTTTCTCCATTCCCAGTATGCCATTAAGCGAGATGTAAACAAACAGTGTGACGCGTGTGTTTAACATCTCAACCAATGTGAATCATCACATATTTGTTTTGATTTTCAACCGGCTCACAGTGCATCGTTACATTCATATTATTACTGCAACGACATGAAGTGTATTAAACATTACGTTACATCAAGGTTTCCCAAACGGGTTTATGATTTTAATGAAACTCCAATAGTTAAAAACATTCTAAAAGTGTAAAATTAAATAAAAAAAAACAAGAATTAAGATAAAATTTTATATTTATTAGGGCTGCACGATATTGGGAAAAATTTACATTGCCATATTTTATTTTTCTGCGATATATATTGCGATATGAAATAAAAAAATATTCTTACAAACTGAGACGCTTGCGGCACGCATCTAGTGTGTCACCGGCCGTGCGCTTGCGCTCTCTCGTGCGTGCGCGCTCTTTGGCCAAACAGTTAATGAATAACGGATCAACTACGACAGCCTACATCGCACATCCTGCGATGTGACTATCGTGGATTTGTACATCGCGATATCGATGCTTAAACAACATATCATGCAGCCCTAATATTTATGTACTGCATGTCATGTGACCATTAACACTAGAACGCCACAGGTTAAATTTACCCATTTTTAAATGCACGTAATAGGGATGTGGTGATAAATCGATTAGATTTTCTGAATGCGTTGCGATTCTCTCTGGAATCGATTCTGAGATTAGTTTTTAACATCAGATGGTGCTCTGTTAGTTTTTAACCACACATCTGCTGATAAAAAAACGAAGCTCCAGAGAGAATTACGACGCATTCGCAAAAAAAATTGCGGAATCTGTTCACGATTCGATTTATCGTCGCAACCCTAATATGTAACAGATTTTCAGTAAAGCATCAAAGTTTCTCAGTCATTGACTTTTCCTAAAATTGTTAATCCCCTGTTGTTAAAAATCGTTTAGACACAACCACTCCTGCATTTAAAGTGTTTTATACCCATGCACATGACTACTGTTTTGATGTGGTTAAAAGACTTATTACATCACTGTATTATCTTCACAAAGTAATGTCTAGAGTCAGGAAATGATTATTTTAGTCATCAACTATGTTTTTGTCCTGTTGTTATCTTAATATGTGATTAATGACATTCTATTATAATATTACACCACCCAAATGTGTATTTATTTATTTCTAATTCTCGTTGTCTTCGCAGACTGGTTAAGCCTTTTCACTCTTAAGAAAAGTGACTAGTGTAGCCTGCTTAAAATAGCCTTGAACATAAAACAACAGGTCAAAAACATAGTTGATGACTAAAAATAATAATTTCATGACTCTAGATATTAATACTATGTGAAGACAGTTGCATAACATGTGCTTAAGCCAAGTCAAAACAGTAGTCATTGTGCATGGGTAAGTTTTACCCGCTGGCGGTTAAAGAGTTAACCAACATCAAAGAACCGTGAGCATGTAAACTCAAAAAGTTACTTGATTATTAACTTTAAATCTGAGGGGACTTGAAATAAATATGCTCCAGCATGCTTCTGTGCATTGTAAAAGATGCATGTTTAAATTTATAATAGGATTTGCAGCATCTAGAGTTTAATTTTACACACAATCTAGAGAAGCATTTGTGTTTTGTAAGGGTTCAGGATTGGTACGTCAGGTACTTTGCCATATCAAGAGCAGCTCCATGCTTTTAAAGTGTGTTGGTCAGCTGCCGTGTGATTGGTGGAGAAGGAGGCGAGGCGGTCACATGGGCAGAGGTGTGTGCTTCTCATATATGAGGGGTTTATTCATGAATGAGCTCTGGCTCTGATGTTTCCATCACTCGTAAGCGCTCGTGTCACTCCACTGCCTGTTGGATTTCTGTCACACGTAGTCAGTTGATCGTCAGTGCATGACGTGCTTCTCAGCGCCGTGTAAAAGCTCTGCTGTGCTCGTGGTGGAGCTTCAGTGTTTGTGAGGGATGCATGTGGTCCTGATGTAGGGCTGGGAATATCATGATTTTATCACTAGTCTTTGTCATGTTGGTTTAACTATTTTGCAAGTTGTCTGCGCATCACAGCCAAACTAATTTCCCTATTATAAAGACAAAGCCTTTCAAGGTAACCAAAAGAGAATGGCAGATATTTATTGTTTTATTAACGTTAAATTTTATACATAACCAAGTTGAGTCTACACGATCCTGTTAATAGGGCTGGGCGATTAAAACAATAATGATGATATTTTTCACAATTTTATTTTCCTCCATGAAACGGCGCTGACAGAAACACAGTCAGTAACACTAACCACGCCATGGTATTGTGGCAGAAATGTGGGATTCATGTTTAATTTTATAATATTACTAATGTAGACGTGTTAAAGGAATATTAGTGATTAAGCTGTTGCGTTTGTGCATTTATACTAAATATATATTTTTTTCATACAAATATTCAGAAACCATATAGTTGGTATACCATCATGGTATTGAAGTGCAATAGGTGTGGTTTAAACTGTGGTTATCATGATCTAAATCTATGCTACTGTGGAAAGCATTGGTTCATTTTAATAAATTTCAAAGTCAAAATTATATAATTTCACCACAGAAATCCAATGCTGTTACAATTTGTACTGTTTTCGATAATGAACATAAACTAACATCTGCATCCAAACTCAAACTACTGTAAAATATGCATTTCTTAGATACAAAATAATATGATTAATATTGCAGACTGTGCTGACGAGATGTGCAAACGACAATCTCATTGGCTGGAGCTCACCTATTAACGTCCCTGTTTTGATTTCAGCAAATCAGTTTCGAGCGAACGCATACAACCTGATTAATATTCATGAATCCAGCAGCTCATTCATCCTTAGTTCTTATCATAGTGTTCTTATTGATATAATTCATATCATCATCATCTTATCAGTATTTTTGCCATTTTTTCCCCAATTGTTTTACAGGAACACTGAATGACCAAAAAGCACCACCACCAGTCAGTTCAGTTAAAATGACTAATATGCATTAATACATTATCAAGTTTGTATTCTAATTACTAAAGTTCTACCATTAAAAATGTGGCCATTTTTGCGCAATAAGACGCAAAACAACTAATTTCTGTAGTTTGAGAGGTGTTTTTACATGCTTTGGGTGTGTGCACACAGAAAACAGTCTCTCCGACTGTGAATACTTGTTTCTTTCGCATCTTCTTGTGCTTGAATGTTTAAATGGGTAAGACTTTAAAGCACATGCAGTTAATATGGTGATACTTTTTAGTTGTCTCCCAATTATAACATTGTTTTCTTTTAAAATTATGCTCTGAACTAGGGGTGTCCATGGTTAACCGGTTAACCGATTAACCGTTAAAAATTGTGTAACCGAGTGAAACATTTTGCTCGGTTAAGTGACGTCAATGGCGTGAATTGAATTTAGTTGTAATACATTTTTGCACCACCAGAGACCGCCAGAGCGCTCCCAGACATTTGTAATGTCCACAAGAAGAAGTAATTTTTCTAATATGAAGCGGGCTAATACGAGTGAGGCCGGTGACACACTGGATGCGTGGCGCAAGCGTCTCAGCCGCGTGGCGTGTCGGTTTTTAATTCGGCTCCCATGTTAACAGGTTAGAGCTTACAGACCGCCTGCGTGAGACGCGCGGCAAACGCTTGCTTGCGAGAAATAGAACCGACGCCTATTTTTACCGCGACGCGCGCGTGTTGGAAGCTTTTCCAGGTTAAATATAATAGGAAAATGTGTTTAAATGTCATTTTGTACACAAATACATATGAATTCCTGATATTTTGATATTTGAAAGTCTATAGGTTGACATAAATTCAGATATAAATGTAATAAAAAAAATAATAATAATAATTGTCGATTTTCAAATATTGCACCTGTCAAACATAATCTATTTCGTCCTTTATCAGTAGGCGTAGGTGTAGGTCTGTAGAAAAAAGTATATATTGTTGTAATGAAGACATGAGCCTGGTCTGTCAACGGTCTCCCTCTACAGCAGCAGCGCGCCAGCGCCGCGTCAGGCACGCTTCTGGTGTGTAAAGACACAGAATCCGCCACGCTTCTGGGACGCTTCAGACACGCGGCGCTCGCGCCACGCATCCAGTGTGTCACCGGCCTGACGGGGCAAAATGCAAGTATTGCAATACAGTGCTTAGATATACTTCAAGTACAACCTCGTTGTTGTAATCTCAACAGCCAACACCCGGGCATCATTAGGCCGGTCAGGACACACTCAGCAGCATCTCAGCTGCATGGCTTGTCTGTTTTTAATTCGGTTCCCATGTTAACCAGTTAGAGCTTGCCGACTGCCTGCGTGAGACGCGCGGCTCAGGCGCGGCTCGACGCGTGCATGCTAGAAATAGAACCGACGCCTTGTTGGAAGCGTTTCCAGGCAAAGTATAATAGGAAAATATGTTTATATGTCATTTTGTACAAAAATACATATTAATTCATGACATTTTGATATTTGAAAGTCTATAGGTTGACAAATTCAGATATAAATGTAATTTAAATAAATAAATAAATAATTATCGATTTTCAAATATTGTACGTGTCAAACATAGTCATAGCCTTAGCGAGGCGGCCGCGGAGTCTGCTTGTTACCTTTTGCCTTATACATTTTAGGCTTATTCTCAAATTCAGATTGTTTTAATAGGACAATTTGACCGGAGAGATAACATTTTGTCGGACATTCCTTTTTTTTTTCGGCCAATGTCCGGAAATTACTATGGTCACAGTTACTATGGCACACTATGGTTAGCCGAGTTTTAACCGCTAAGGGCCTCGGTTAACGGTTAATGAAAAACTTGAGAACGTGCAGCCCTACTCTGAACTGATTAAGCAAACCTTGGTTTATTTGAACGGTCAGAGTCATGTTTGTATGACAGATAAAAATAGTATTTTCTGCACTCTCTCTTTTGGTTTTTGTATATAGCGAGTGGATCAGTCTTTTTCGCCGTCTTTTTATATCTGTGATGCACAGCTGTATTTTCAGCATCATTAATTCAGTCTTGAGTGTCACATGAAAACATTTTTTGGATACTTTTTTCAGGATTCTTCGATGAACACAAAGTTAAAAAGAACCGCATTTATTCAAAATAAAAATAATTCCTAACAATATAAATCTTTGCTATGACTTCTTAACAATTTAACACATCCTTGCTGAATAAATGTTTTAATTTCTTAAAAATAAAATGAAAGAATAAAAAGTTCTGACCACAAACTTTTAAACTGTAGTGTTTATTGTTAGAAAATATTTTCTATTTTAAATAAATGCTGTTCTTTTTAACTGTTATTCATCAAAGAATCCTTCAAAAAAGTATCACAGATTCCAAAAAAAAAAATAATTAAGCAGCACAACCGTTTCAACACTGATAATAAATCAGTATATTAAAACGATTTCTGAAGATCATGTGACACTGAAGACTGCAGTAATGATGCTGAAAATACAGCTGTGCATCACAGAAATACATTGTGATTTAATGTATATTAAAATAGAAAAAAAATATTTTACATCATAATAATATTTCACAATATATTTTTTTTCTGTATTTTTTAATCAAATAAATGCAGCCTATATGAGCAGAAGAGACTCCTGTAAAAACATTAAAAAAAACATCAATCTCATCCCAAATTCTTTACATTGGTACAAGCATGCCAAACTCAAAAAAAAAGATGTAAACAGGAATATTAGCGTTAGATTATTTCCTCCAATCACTGCAGTGTGGAGTGAAGGCAGCTGATCGTCAGCAGCATGGGTGAATGGGGTTTCACTCTCTTGTAGAGTGTAGATTGGGCTGAGAGGCGACAGGAAGAGACCCACATAAAAGGGAAAAGCCCCGTTTATAGCCACATAAATCTGCTAGCAGCCGGTGGAGTGTTTCCTCTCCGGTCTTTGACACGCTGTATACAGCAGACACACTTCCCCCAGCACACTTACTCTCACACTGCGCTTTCTGCCATCTTTTCAGAGTCTGATAATTGTTCATCCCTTCTTTGCCGACAGATGGAGAGTGAGATGAAGAGGAGGAAATACTCCACCAGCAGCAACGACTCTGACACCACCGACAGTGAGTGATCCACACACACACACACACACACACACACACACACACACACACACACACACGGCGTCTCACCACTAAATCAGATCTGTTTAGATAAAGATGACGTCTAACAAAGATAGTAAATAGTGAGATAATATGGGCAAATATTGAATAAAAGCGTCTGCTAAATGCATAAATTCAAAAATCACGTAAAGAGAGATATTCTTACGTCTACTTTTATAAACCTTTTTGATTTCACATCAAAGCAGGGTTATACAGAAAAAAAAAAGCATGACACTACTGATCAAACGGCATGTAATCGATTTTGTGCAACAGGCTTATTAGCAAAGTTTTGATAATTTAGTTGCCTTAGAGATGTGCTTATCAAATATGAGAGGATAGGCTTTAAAGGGTTAATACAGCAATTAATCAACAGCTTACAATTCTAGGTAGAGGCTCTTGAGACGCTCACAGAAACCTCTCCTGCCTCGTTCTGTTCAGAAACTGAGAAACAAAACAATCGCGACATCGTAAATAATGATAGCGTCATTAACGTACAGTTTAATGTTATTTAACAACATTTAATTGTATATGCTGAGCCTGGTAAGAGCACCTAGATATGTAATGCTAGGCTAGCTATCATAACTGTTATGTTATCTCTTGTAAATGACATCATAACGGTATTCTTGATAATCAATACTGTAACTTACCTTTTATAGTCATTAACACATATTTAAAACACTTTAATAATATTTTAAAGCTTTTAGTATTTCTCAAGTTCAGCTGTGCATTGAAATTCACTTTAAAGATGCACTTTTCACTCAAAAATCTGCCCAAAATGGTGGAAACAAAGACTTTTAAGAAGAAAAAGACATGAAATTATTATTATAACCAGTAGATGGCAGCAGAGGATCATTCGTTAGCTCTTTTTCAACTCGCGTGTTTTTTTTTTACGCCTTACTTTTGGATTTATTATAAAATGACTATTATAACATATTTGTATTTTTATTGCACTGACGTATAAAGTAAAGCAAGTGCAGGAAGCCGCAAATTCTCACGTCATTAAAAAATAAAAATTATAATAATAATAAGCCCAGACAGCGACAGCCTTAAAGGGTTAATTATTTGAAACTTATCTAGTTATCTGCAAATTAAATCGTTAATTATCAATGGTATAACAATTAAATGATGCATTGGTTATTTTGAAATATTTTTATAATATTTTAGTTTTATCTTCACGTGTAGAAGCTAATAGATATAATCATCCAACAAACTGGTTCTGTTCCTCCGAAATCACGTAATGCACCGTTCGATTTTGACATCGGTTTTCTGTTGGTTCTTTTCATCCATTGCTACAGTCATCAGTCAATAATAGCAATGACTCACAGAACAATTTATTAGATCATTTGTCATCCCTGAAACGGGGACATTTGGTCCTCTTAGAAATACAACACTTTTCTTGAAGTTGTGACTGGATTATGTAGAGAAACCGAGCGAAGGGCGCTCCCCTGAAAGCACAGTTGACTGTAAATGACTGAGCTGGCTTCTCTAACACCATTCATATACTCAATTATAATATCAGATGTTTATTTAGAAGTGTCTAAAGTTTTCAACCCCCTATATTTCGTTCACACCGTTTGCTTCCATTCCTAACCCATACATGGACGAGTAAAAGTTCACCCGTGACCCTTGATTCTCTTGCAGGTCATGTGACCACCTGGTCAAGGTCTTCAAAGAACACAGGGACCAGCAGCACATGGGTACGCCATGAGCAGAAGAAACCGTCCGAGGTGAGCGATACGGTTTCATAGGGTTGGGTTTTGGGTTGGCGCTTGGGTTTCCAAAGGGAATCAGGTATGTGTGTTTAGCTGTACGTCAGATGTTTAGATAATAAACATGTGTCTGATTTTAAAACAACATTCGAACTGCACTTTTCACAAACCGCTGAATTAACTCACATAACACGCTACGTTTTTTCTATTTTTTTTTTTTTTACATTTCCAAAAAATTTTAACATTTTAGTACAGTTTAACTTTTTAAAAGCAGTTGTTCTGAGATGAGATCTTACTGTTTGTGTTCAAACATATTTGAGTGTTTTTGGCACGAACATTTCTCTCTAAACCTTGGCAGAGTCTTTGATTCACGCTAAGATGTCACCAGGGCGGTTCATGCTGAATGATGCCAGTGTTCTGCTCTTTCAGGTGTTTCGGACCGATTTTATTACAGCCATGAAGTTGCCTGATTCAGCACAACTGAGCCCAGAGGAGTTCTACTTCCTCTCCGACCCCTGGAGGCAGGAATGGGAGAAGGGTGTTCAGGTGCCAGCCAATGTGGAGCCGATTCCCGAGCCTGTAGTTCGGTGAGAGTCTCAGGCTTGCTCTTGACTTGTGTGTTACGTGTTTCCCAAATAGAGAAAATGGCTTTTTCCGATATGCATACAGTGTTGCACTATAATATGTGACCCTGGACCTTTTTACATTTCAGATTTGTGCATCATCTAAAAGCTGAATAAATGATTGCCTTAAAAAAATGTAACTAAATAAACATTTGAACTAAAATACCTAACTAGAATGAAACACCCCTATTGTACAAGAGGCGCTGCACAAGATACATATGCTCTCATATATGGCTAAAGTTTAAGGTTTTCTCAGTGCACAAAATTAAACTATTTTTTACAAAAGTAATAAATGCATGGAAAGAGCCACATTCACATCTGGATCTCTCCGTGTTTTACTCAGCATCATGTATCAATTATCAACATTATGCTACAAATCCTGTCCGTTGAGACTTACTCCAAGCTGAAACATTCCTTGAATACTTGATGCATGAGTTTTGTGGTCGTGCAATTTTTTTTCCCAGGATGCTTCCAGAGGTCAGTCGAATCCCATTCTTTTCACCGATCCAAACCAGGGGCCAGTCTGAGTTTGGCTTCGGAGAGTCACATGTTCTCAGTGAGCCGCTGAGTTGTTATGATCTGGATGATCTGGATGTGACCTGGCTTGAACTGGTTAATACTGAATTCAGAGAACTAGGTAAGATTTATCAACTGTGTGAACCATGTTTGTCTTTAGGTTGTTATTGTAAACAGGCCAAGAAAAGAGCTGAAGGAAGTTTTATTTTTTTTATAATAATTGAGATACTATTATAGTTTTTATTAATATTTAAAATATTAAATATTTTAATAAATATTAAATATATTAAATAAAAAGTTTTTTTTTTTTTTTTTTTTTTTAATTGTTAATGGTTAAGTAAAATATTAATTAGCATGTCTAATTAAAATCATAAAACTTATACAAGTTAACAGTAATTTATTTAAAGTTGAATAAAAATTGTATGGACCTATAAAAATAAATTTTATTTTCTTATTTTCTTGATAAAGAAGTTTTTTTTTTTTTTTGACCAAATTCTGTTTTCAAATGTTTTGCCATTTTAATGGTTTAAATTTTAATAAAAACTTTTTTTTTGTCTAATTAATATAATTTTTCTGGCAGTCAAATGATAGAAAACTAAATTAAATTAATTTAACAAACCATTAGATTTTTTTTATCAAACAAAGTGCTGGAAGAACATTTGTGTGATTTTAATTCCTTTAAACTAAAGTTTTAATAATGATTTTATTAAATTGGGGAATTGGTGCCAGAGGAGGGTTGATTACAAAATAGCACACATTGGATGAGAAACTGTCTTCTGAATTATAATTGTACCAAATCCTTGTAGAAACCGTACTAATGGCATTAGTTAGATGCCAGATATATAATGCAGTTTTAAGCTATGACTCTGGATAATAGATTTTTTGAATGGAGATGACAGTTCTCTCAACATATATATGAAAAAAAAAGAAAAAAACATTAGACAACTGAACAAAATAATATTGAAATAACTTAAGGTTCCAACAATTATTTTTATTTTTTATTTAATATTTTAAATGAGTCTATTTTAACATCTTTTTAAATTCAAATAAATTCATTATGTAGAAATCAATTGAAGTAAATGAATGAAGACTTGAATGAATGATTTCAAACATCAAGTGCATTTTACCAGTCACTAGTTGGTCGCCACCTACTGGCAAAATGTAACACACAGTCTTTATTTGAATTGTAACATTGGTTCCAAAGGACTCTTTTTGATTGCAGCTGCCACAACATCAGAGTCTATATCCAGACTATAAACGTTTATCACAAAGCTTTGGTTATTATTTGTTTGCAACACAGAAATGTGACTCATTGTGAAGCTGTTTCAGATATAAAGTGCTGCTCTCTCTGGATCTGCAGCTGCGTGAAAGCAGGTTTAAATATTCCGATGTGATTTGTAATTTCAAAGGTTTAATAGACATAGCTAAATCATCATCATTTGGGAATAAGATTGTGTGTGCTTAAATCAAGTTTGCCATCTTTTAATGATTAGATATGAGCCTATAGGCTATGCATTTTTGTCATAATTTCTTCAAGTTAAACTGAACTTTTATTTTGACGGGTTGCAGAAACCCATAAATACAAGCGGTTTGTTTTGTGTGTCGCAGCACTTCCAGAGCTGGACGAGCTGACCATGGAGCAGGTCGTGGTGGAGCTGGAGAACCGGTGTCAGCAGAACATGCAGCAGGCCATCGAGACCGAGGAGGGTCTGGGCATCGAATACGACGAGGACGTGGTTTGTGATGTGTGCCGCTCACCTGAGGGCGAGGATGGCAATGAGATGGTCTTCTGTGACAAGTGCAACGTTTGTGTGCATCAGGTATTTAATCCAAAAACAGTCCAGATTATATTGAGGTCTGAGCGCTGTAATGAATCGCAGTCAGGTCCATTGTGTGCGTGAATGTGGTGAAACACCGCGTGACACCAGTGACCAGATTCACAAAACTTATATTAAAGTTTACACTTTATTTTAAAGTCTCCAGTTAGCAACTCACCGATTCAAACGATCCGGTCGGAGCGAGTCCCCATTTAGCAACTCACCGATTCAAACGATCCGGACGGAGCGAGTCTCCAGTTAGCAACTCACCGATTCAAACGATCGGGTCGGAGCGAGTCCCCAGTTAGCAACTCACCGATTCAAACGATCCGGTCGGAGCGAGTCCCCAGTTAGCAACTCACCGATTCAAACGATCCGGTCGGAGCGAGTCCCCAGTTAGCAACTCACCGATTCAAACGATCCGGACGGAGCGAGTCCCCAGTTAGCAACTCACCGATTCAAACGATCCGGACGGAGCGAGTCCCCAGTTAGCAACTCACCGATTCAAACGATCGGGTCGGAGCGAGTCCCCAGTTAGCAACTCACCGATTCAAACGATCCGGTCGGAGCGAGTCCCCAGTTAGCAACTCGCCGATTCAAACGATCCGGTCGGAGCGAGTCTCCAGTTAGCAACTCGCCGATTCAAACGATCCGGTCGGAGCGAGTCTCCAGTTAACAACTCGCCGATTCAAACGATCCGGTCGGAGCGAGTCTCCAGTTAACAACTCGCCGATTCAAACGATCCGGTCGGAGCGAGTCTCCAGTTAACAACTCGCCGATTCAAACGATCCGGTCGGAGCGAGTCTCCAGTTAACAACTCACCGATTCAAACGATCCGGTCGGAGCGAGTCTCCAGTTAGCAACTCACCGATTCAAACGATCCGGACGGAGCTAGTCTCCAGTTAGCAACTCACCGATTCAAACGATCCGGACGGAGCGAGTCTCCAGTTAGCAACTCACCGATTCAAACGATCCGGTCGGAGCGAGTCTCCAGTTAGCAACTCACCGATTCAAACGATCCGGACGGAGCGAGTCCCCAGTTAGCAACTCACCGATTCAAACGATCCGGACGGAGCGAGTCTCCAGTTAGCAACTCACCGATTCAAACGATCCGGTCGGAGCGAGTCTCCAGTTAACAACTCACCGATTCAAACGATCCGGTCGGAGCGAGTCTCCAGTTAGCAACTCACCGATTCAAACGATCCGGACGGAGCGAGTCTCCAGTTAGCAACTCACCGATTCAAACGATCCGGTCGAAGCGAGTCTCCAGTTAGCAACTCACCGATTCAAACGATCCGGTCGGACCGAGTCTCCAGTTAGCAACTCACCGATTCAAACGATCCGGACGGAGCGAGTCTCCAGTTAGCAATTCACCGATTCAAACGATCCGGTCGGAGCGAGTCTCCAGTTAACAACTCACCGATTCAAACGATCCGGACGGAGCGAGTCCCCAGTTAGCAACTCACCGATTCAAACGATCCGGTCGGAGCGAGTCTCCAGTTAGCAACTCACCGATTCAAACGATCCGGTCGGAGCGAGTCTCCAGTTAGCAACTCACCGATTCAAACGATCCGGACGGAGCGAGTCTCCAGTTAACAACTCACCGATTCAAACGATCCGGTCGGAGCGAGTCTCCAGTTAACAACTCACCGATTCAAACGATCCGGTCGGAGCGAGTCTCCAGTTAGCAACTCACCGATTCAGATGAAGAAAATATGTGTAAACTTTATCGTTTTTCACTTAGAAAAACATTCTTATGAACATCTTAGTATTTATCTCACGAAATGTCTTTAATTTTAAGAACTTGTTTGTGAATCCAGTTGCTCGTTTTCTGCTATTTTGAATGTTGTCTCTTAATGTATGTTTATGACATGCACTTGGTTGTGTCGGATGATTGGTTGTGTTGACTGAAAGCATGTGTTTGTTCCTCCTTCAGGCGTGTTACGGGATCTTGAAGGTGCCGCAGGGTAACTGGTTGTGCCGAACCTGTGCCCTCGGAGTGCAGCCCAAATGTCTTCTCTGTCCCAGGAGAGGAGGAGCTCTGAAACCCACACGCAGTGGAACCAAGTGGGTCCACGTCAGCTGTGCCTTATGGATCCCCGAGGTATCCGCTGAAATCACTCTGGGAATCACACTTATAAGTAGTGTTCAGTTTAATAGTGCCATGAAATATCAGCTTTCAGCATAACAGCATGCAGATGTTTAAACGAATAGACTATGGATGAAACCTGCTATGTATATCCTACTTTTAAAGCATAAATTTTATGTAAACAAAAGGTCTACATTATATTCACATATGCAGTTCATAGGAGACATATTGTATTAGCCTTACAGTTACAGTATGAAATAGACTACTGTTTAAACCTATAACATTAACTATTTAATCTCACAATTCTAACTTTTTTTCTCGCAAATGCAAGTTCATATCTCTTAGTTTCAGACTTAGTAACTCAATTTAACCCAACAAATGCTAGTTGTCAATTCTAAGGAAAAAAGCAAGAAGTGTGGGATATAAACTTATGATTCTGAGCCGAGGGGAAAAATAGATTTTTCTTCAGAACAAACATTTTAACATGCAACAAGGGATTCAGGAACTAAACACAGGAATGAAACCTAGAAACAAACTAGGTTGGTTATTATTTCATTCATCGGTTTTGATTATTTGTTCAGATGTAGTCGAGTTGAAATGAACCTTTGAATTAATTTTGCTTCATATGATTGCCTGATTAAAAATTGCAATAAAGCAGTAAAAGCGCAAAGGAAATCCGGCCCCAAACGCTCGTTCACACGTATTCATCTGCAAGACGCTTTGCTCTCGACGGAGGAAACTTGTAATTAGCATGCAATAATGGATGAATTCTAATTGAAATATTTCCTCGGCTCTCTTTATGTCTCGTCGCGCGATTGAAAGGAAAGCTTTTCAGCTGGAAATCTGAACTTGTTCGGTCAGGTGGAGGGCAAGATGTTTTTGTAAAGGAGCGCCCTGCTTCACATGCGAAAGCCTGCTGAATATTTCAGTCAAAGGAGGACAAAAGCAGAAGTGACAGAAGAAGGGGTTTTGAAAAGCCTGGTCAAAATGGGTATTCCAGTAACGCTTAGAGAAGCTGAAGAGTGAGGCGGGAACAATGGCAGATTGACAGGGATGTAGAGAGCCACAAAAGCGAGTGAAAAGGCTCTCAGAAATCTGATGAATAAAGTGAGCTGAGATCTTCCAGACGCAGTTCCACACCGCCACGTTCCCTTTGATTTCATCTGTAACACTTACTGTGTCAAATACTGTACAGTATGTGCTTGTGTCACAATTCGAAACAACCCTTTAACAGGCTTCGTGAGACTCACATATTTTGTAATTTTTTTGCAGCTGCTTTTCGTTCTTGTGCATTGAAGAATATGTGTCTAATCTGACTATGCATCTTTACTGAGTGTCTGCCCATGATGCATCTTCAGATTAAACCAGCGAAATCACAAAAATATATAATTCACATTTATACTTAGGGTGACACTTTATTTTAAGGACCAGTTATCACTATTAACTAGTTGCTTATTAGAATGCATATTACAGAAATATTGGCTATTTATTAGTACTTATAATGCACATAATATGTCAATATATTTAAGATCCTTTAATCCACACCAACTAACAACTATCTTACTAACTATTAATAAACTGCACATTAAGAGTTTATTAAGGGAAAACTCACTAAACTAAAGCAATAATCGCTAAGAAATTCCCTTAGCTGTTATAAAACCACCGTAAACCATGGCTTCGCTGGGCTTATTGCTTTTATAAAACAGTTATTATATACACACACTAATGTTTCACAACATAAAAAAAGCTAATTGTGTGGTTGCTACAAAGTGGTTGCCGAGCAACACTCAGAAGTAAACAAAGGTGTGTGTTTGTAGAGTAATTAACAAACCGCTTTGAACTTGGCTCGACCAATCAGAATCAAGGACCGGAACTCTCGGTTTTATAAAGTTTATTTTGTTCTTTTATTTAGTTTTATTTCATTTTAGTTTTATTATTGATTCGCTTAACACGATTTAAGCATTGCATATAAAATATTTAGAAATATGCAAATTGAAAAAGTTTAAAACTGGAAAAAAAAAGAAAAACACACACACATATCAGTGACTCTAACAAACATTTTTCTGCTGAATTCTGCTTTTCTTGTTTAATGCAAAATTGCATTAAATATCATATTACAGTTTTTCACCTCAAATAGCAAGGGAATGTACAGCTAACCAATTAACAGTTTTTATCAAAGCATTTTTACAGTCATTGTACGTAGTTATTTTTACGTTTTATGGAAATGATATATTTATTTAAACACGTTATAACTGAAATATTTCGAATCAAATTTAATTTAGAGATTGCGAGTCACAAAAATCTTCTTAAGAATATTAAAAGATAAGTTCCACGCAGTTCATAACAAATGCAATTCTTGAAATATTCTATATGTTCTCATGAGCATCTTATTTTTTTGACAGTCTTCTGCGTTATCTGACTGAAAGAATAGCGGATTTGCTGAAGACTCGTTTTAAATGAGCTGATCTTAATGTTTCATCTCTCAGTGTATTTGTGTTTTACGGTTTATAATTATGTGTTGGCTCATATTTAGGAATATACTTAATTATACTTAACAATTTTTTTTTGCATGATAGCTTACACACTCAGCGCATGGAACTTTGATTTCAAACTATGAATTTAATTTATTTTAACTAAAAAAACTAAAGTCAGTAATACAAAAGAACAAATGAATGACAAGCAGTAGCACAACGAAATACAACTCTTCGATGTGTTAACTGGGTGTTGTTTCCATGTCATCAAAGGTGAGCATTGGCTGCCCTGAGAAGATGGAGCCTATTACAAAAGTGTCCCACATCCCGGCCAGCCGCTGGGCCTTGTCCTGTGGTCTGTGTCGTGAACACACAGGCACATGTATACAGGTGAGAGACATGCTGCTATTGAACACTCGACCCTTTCAAAGAGCTGAATAAGCTATGCATTATTTCAAGGCAGCTGATATTAGTGTTTACAGCATCTTCAGAACATTTTGCCAAGGGTTGCTAAATGCTTTTTAGTTATATACAGCAGATTAGAGCTGTGCCATAACATAGTATACATTAGAAACGGAGATACAAGCAATCGAGAAGTTGTGTGGTACACATCATGAGTATTCTGTGTGAATGTGGGTACAGTTACACATACTCGGATATCCAAGATTATAGAAAGAGCTAGTAAAGAAAAAAAGAATGCAGAAATGCAAAAACTAGCTAATTCGTCTTATTTGTTCTCATGTTGTTCAAGACTAGTATTTTTTATTATTTTAACACTAAAGGGAGATTTTGAATTGCAACTGATGCATTCAAGCTTCAAAAAGAGCACGAGCACCATAAAAGTGTCATAGAAGCACTCTATACAAAGAGACGTAATTGCTTTTATTACTGACTAAAAATCTGCTAAAGATTTAGTTAGTGAGCTTGAACTAGAGATTCATGAACGAATTGACAGAATAGATTTATGAACAAAGATCTGCTTTCATCTGATCATGAATTAATAGATGATGTTATATTGGAGAGTTAGAGCGGATGTCACATTCATTTCAAATTTGTTGTTTGTCTTGACAAGTCTTAGGGAAGAGTATTGCAGTATATCATGTTTTTTATAATATTTGTATGGAGCTTTTGCGTCCTTTTTAATGCTTATAAGCTTCAATCCCTGTTGGTTGTGGCTGTGTGGGAAAACGCCAACAATGCAATTCCTCAGTTTTTAATTTTGTGGGTAACATGAGGGTAAGTGATGCCCAGAGCTGGGTAGATTACTTACAAATTGTCAGTCCAAATTATATGACAAAAAATATAGTTAATAACTTAATCCGTTACTCTACACATTTTATGTACTCCAATCAGATTACTTTAAACCAAACTCATTTATCACATTGATTTAAATAAAATAATCTTGTACTATATTGGTATAGCAATACAAGGAGAAAGAAAATATATTCCATTCGTTGATATTAAAAAATATTTACTTACATTTAAGTAAAGGTTTCCCAAACTGGGGTTTGTGAATTAAAATTAATTGCATCATAAAAATGTTATCATGTCAAATTAGTTTACATATGGTTAATCAATACATGGTTAAATAACCCAATGAGTGAAAAATGTAAATAAAAATTAATGCGTTTTATATTAAGGAAAATATAAAAGATGAAAAAGAAGAATTCAATTAATTATGCAAAATGCATTGCTATTGTTCGAGTAATATGCAATCAGGTAACGAATAAAAAAGCAACCCTAGTCTGATTACGATTATTTTAAAATGTAAAATAATCTAACTACAAGTACTTAATTTCTGGAATCCAGATTACATGCACCTTTTAAACATGCTGTTGTGCTCCCACAGTGCTCCATGCCGTCCTGCATCGTGGCCTTCCACGTGACCTGTGCGTTCGACCACGGACTCGAGATGCGCACCACTCTGGCAGAGAACGACGAAGTGCGCTTCAAATCATACTGTCTTGAGCACAGCGGCGTCTCGCGCTCGAGCAGCGGCGGGAATGTGGACCGGCCTTCCGATCTGGCCGTGACGCTTTCGGACCGTTCGAAGCAGGAACAAGCAGAACGGGAGAAAGCCAGCCATCGCAAGCAGAAGCTGCAAGAGCTTGAAGATGAGTTTTACAGTTTAGTGGACCCCAAGGATGTTGCAGAAAGCCTTTCCCTTCCAGATGTTCACGTGGACTTCCTCTTCCAGTACTGGAAGCTGCGACGAAAGGCCAACTTCAACCAGCCGCTGGTGGCCCGTAAGAGGGACGAGGTGGACAATCTCGCCCAGCAGGAGCAGGATGTTTTATATCGCCGTCTGAAGCTCTTCACTCATTTGCGTCAGGATCTGGAGAGGGTGAGTTCAGCTGTTCCCATCTGAAAAGCTCTCAATAATGATTGTTTCCAAACAGGTTTCCTGAACCTTATTTATGCAAACCGGTATTCCAGAGAAGCAGAGCGAGTCTTAAATAACGCTGTCAAGATTCTGACATCACTTGCACTGCGTCTTAACCAGACTTGCTGTGATGCCATGATAAAATGTATCTTTTCCATAATGAGGTGTGGTCACATTCACCAATGTTCAGTTCGGTGGTAATTTCACTGACGAGTAATTTTTTTGTCAACTACATTTTTTTTCACAGATGACAACGAGATGATAACAGACTTTTTGAATGACAAAAACTACGACGTTAATCTATTGACATTTTTGTCAACGAATAAAAATGAGATGAAAATGTTAGGGAGGGTCATGCAACCCCATAATTTCTCCAACAAAGAGAAGTTATCATAAAACTAAGAAATAAGTCACTGGAACTAGCGCGATCACAAAATATTTGGTATGCTTTGGTAAATATTTAAATCCAAAAGCATTGATCTTTTACTATAATACGGTGATGCATCATAATGAATTAATTTATCAGGATTGAAAATTAGTCACGAAGAAATAAAGTGTTATGAACATAGTCTGCTATTCAGTCGAGTCTGTTTCTGTTTATTTGACGTCACAATAGCCTGTATACATCACATTTGGAAAGAATGATAATTTCCATATTTTTAGAAACGCTCCCGAACAAAAACAACTTGTGACTGATAATATAAGTTACTAAATAAATACACAGTTTTGATAGAGAATAAGTTGACGTCTGATTTCTTCGAGCTGTCATATTTACCATGTTTACTATGGTAATCTTTATGCCTAGCATGCATAGTCTTTTACATTGCTTATAAATATTTCTGCCTTTTATGCTGATTATAATTAACATCGGATCAAGTAATTTCAAACGATCAAGCACCTGTAGTGACAGTGGAAACGTGGCTAATGAGTGAGTCAATGAGATTCAACAGATTCATTCAGAAACTAAGCATTTGACTGCGTTAATGAGTGAATCATTTATTCAACCGATTCATTCAAAAAGTAAACACCGTCCATTGTTCAAAGATGCAAAATGTTTGGAGCAAAAAAAACGCTTGTTTTAATGAGTCTAACTTGTAGACGCCAGACCACTGATTCATTAAACCTGCTTTCCTGCACACGGTGTTCTTCTGATTGTTTTGTAGTAAGTAATGAATATACTTCGGGGGAAATGTATCGGAGTAAAAGTATACATTTTAATTAGGAAATGTAGCGGATTAAAAGTTACAGATACTCCCAAAAATACTGTCCCCATTGACACAAACTAAGTCATGTGGAATGGTTGGTTTGGTTTTACAGCATAGCTCTTTCCCAGAAACATGCTAACACTTAGCGATTTCAGTTTGTAATTTAAATGTAAATGGTGTGTTTCCTTGCAGGTCAGAAACCTGTGCTACATGGTCACACGCAGAGAGAAGATCAAACACTCTTTATGTAACCTGCAGGAGAAGATCTTTGCCTTGCAGATTCAGCTCATAGAGAAGGACCTAGCTGGAGGTATGAAAACTCTGTCTCCTGTGTTTTTCTTTCACCTTTTTGATCAGTGCTAGTTTTTACTCGAGGCACATGAGCTAAGCTGGCAATGCACGGCCAAAATAATCAAATGTGCTGGGTAAATAAGTTCAGACCACTCATTTGCATACTGACATGGTTGACAGCTGTTAATGTACAGCCATCGTTTAAGATCGAGTATCTGTAAAACTGTATAAGATTTCCATTCCAACTAAAAGCTTAAATCTAGGCACGCTGGTAGTATCAGAGCAAATGAAAAACTGTGACATTTCATTCACTGGCGCGCCTCCATCAGTTCATTATACTTACTTGATGATCCTCTTGACTTGCTTGCCACCCTCCAAAATAAAAACATGATGACTTCAGCTTTGAAAGTGATGAAAATTCATATAAAAACAAGATTATTTTTTTTTTTAATGTTAGCATTGCATTTTTAAGGGTACTGTGAAATAATTGCATTTTTATTTTTATTTATATGTATTATATTTTTTTTTTTTTCACTCACTTTTAAATTTTCAAATATAATAGTATTATAATAACACTGTATTCTTTTGTTCATTTTATTAACAAAAACTAACGAAAGTGCAAAAATATTATTATTATTACTATTATTTATTTATTTTTTATTGTTCTATTTAATGGGTCACACTATGTACAGCGTGAGCACCAAACGAAATCTCCAGGTGCTCTCATGAGAACACGACCGAAGAGCGTATGTGCATCCCTCTCTTTACTCATTGCTTGCAGAGCAGCTTGCGTTCTTTCCTTTAGTACAAGTAAAGGAGGATGAGGATGGAGAATCCAAGAAGTGAGAAGCACCCTCCTCATAAAGGTGACACTAATTATACGTTGAGTTGTAGTTGACCGCATGATCACCTGGCCTGGGATTTGATGCGATCCTGTGCTTTATGTCCTGCTCCCCGATTACTGCTTTATCAGGTAATCATTCATGTTCTTCAATCAGTATTAAATGTGATGAATGTAAGCCTGTTCCTGCTGAAACACCATCACAAAAACTTCACCTTGTGTTTATGAGAAATTGACAGGCTAGGCTATTTTGTGATATTTTAGGAGATTAAGACTACATAAGGTTAATCTGCAGTTATAGACTAATGTTCACATCCTGTGAGTAATGTTCATAACGATTTAGAGTTCATATATCCAATACACCTTAATTAGCTGTTTCAGGTGTGTTTAATTAGGGCTGGAGATAATCTCTGCTTCTGTTATGTTAATCGTAGAGACTGTATTGATATTGAAGTGTTCATAGATTTTAGATATCTAGATTAAATATAATTTAATGATACTATAATGTTTTTGTGTTGAGCAATTTAAAAAGTGAATCATATTGTTTAACATATTAACATTCCTGAATGTGACTGTGTTTTTTTTGACGTGCTCTTAGTTGACATTATGCTTTCTTTTTCAGATTTCATCCCAAAGGAAAAGGGGCAGCAGTGTGATGTAAGCCAGCTTTTTAAAACTTCAACCGTTGGACCACTAGTAGTCTGACTCCTCAAAATAATTATCTTAAAGGTTGTTGTTCTTTTTGTCCCACTTTTATTAAGATTGATCTTTTTGTCATTGATTGTTAAACTGTTTAAAAATAAATAAAGTGACTCAACGGCTGCAAAGGTGTCATTTTGATTTTAAAATGGTTTCCCCAAACTTTGAAATGGTCAGGAGTTTGTGCACCAGCTTAATGTTGTTGGTAACAGTGTCTACGTTTACATGCACAATTTTTGGTTCAGTCGGACTGAATTTATTCCGATTGATGAATCTGATTGTAGTGTTTGCATGAACACTAAATATAGTGATCGGGTTGATGTGTGCGATATTAGAATGGATTATTTTTGACATGCGTACACTGCACAAATAGTGAAAGTAACATACAGATAATATAGAGTTTCTCACTGTTTGCACATAATAACCACTCTCCTAAACGTTTTATTTGTTTGTTTTGCTTCTCATTTATCATGCAAAAAATGAAATAAAGAAACCCCCTTCCAGCACCCAAACCGGTATCCTAAACAAGGTTGTCCTGCTCCATTTCACAGTTGCTGAGTGAAAGGTATTTTATTTTAATGGCAGGACACTCATTTATACGACACTTTATTCAAAAGTAAGAGTCGCTCGTTCATTGCGTCATATGTCATTACATTATTTCTGTGTCATTGCACATTCAGTTTTAGTGGTTTTAGTGTTTACATGCACTTTTAATCATATTAGAAGAGGAATAAACCACCATTTCAATCAAGCTCAGTCGAATCGATTAAGGTGTTTACATGAAGGCTTTTCAGTCCAATTGAGCCATCAATCCGATTACAAATGGATTATTTGGTTGCATGTAAACGTAGCCAATGTTAACTTGGTACATTAGATGGTAACATTGTTTTCTGTTGACATTTCAGTAATATTTTCAATGAAATAAAATGAATCAACAAAAGTGGTATAGAATCAACATTTATTTATATATATATATATATATATATATATATATATATATATATATAATCAAATCAAGTGCTTGAGTAAAAGTGCAGATAACTAATAAAATATTAATCCAGTAAAACTATTAGGATTTCGATTTTACTCTGTTCAAAGTACAAAAGAATTAGATTTTTAATGTACTTAAGTATTGAAAGTACTGATCATTGAATTTTTTTGTCATTTTATATACTTTTTAATGAATTTCATATTATGTATTTAAATAATTCTACTGCTCAATATTCCTGATCTACGTATTAAGTATATTAAAATATCAGGTTACTGATACTTCATGTGTTCAAACAAGTAAAAAAAAAAAAAAAAATGTGTATATATATATATATATATATATATATATATATATGTATGTGTGTATTTAAATTTCTCAGTATAATATTGAACCTGTTCGGTACAACATCCATGCTTTAGTACACAAATTGTTTTGTTTTTTTCTTTTGGTTTTGTGTTTAAATAATTTCCGGGCGTTTTATTTCTCCTGTTTTGTGGCTCTGTTTGTATGTTCTCTAAGTCTACTCACTGATATGAGAAAACACTTCCCCGCTTACAATTGTGCATCTCAGGGAACTGAGATTACGAATGTAACTGGAGCATTCCCTTTTGAACCGTCTCTCCCTTTGCATTGAACAATTATGGGGAGCACATCCAATAGCTGTGTGCTATAAGCAAGTGCAGAACGAAGCTGCTCTTCAAACCCAGCCCGGAGCGCCCATAATGAGGGCTTGTAAAAAGCATGAGTCAAATATGAGACCCAAGACAACATGCTGGGGTCTACAAGGTGCTTCTCAATAAATTAGAATCTCGAGGAAAATATTATTTATTTCAGTAATTCAATTAAAATTTTGAAACTTATGTATTAAACTACTTCAGTCAGTTTGCATTGAATTTATTTAAGTCTTTGGTTCTTTTAATTGTGATGATTTGGCTCACATTTACCAAAAACCCATCAATTCACAATCTCAACAAATTAGAATATGATGACATGCCAATCAGTTAATCAACTCAAAACACCTGCAAAGGTTTCCTGAAGCCTTCCAAATGGTCTCTCATAATCATTGACACCCTTCACAAGGAGTGGAAGTCAAAAAAATTAATTGCCAATATGCTGTCTGTTCACAGAGTGCTGTATTCAAGCATGTTAACAGAAAGTTGAGTGGAATGAAAAAGTGTGGAAGAACAACATGCAGAAGATGATTTGAGATAGTGAATTGGTGGGTTTTTTGTTAAATGTGAGCCAAAATCATCACAATTAAAATTACCTAAGTTTTAAACTACTTCAGTCTGTGTGCATTGAATTTAATACACAAGTTTCACAATTTGAGTTGAATTACTGAAATAAATGTACTTTTTCCTCGACATTCTAATTTATTGAGAAGCACCTGTACATAACAAGACCTTCTCCACTAATCTAGGGCATTAGGTAAATTAAGCAGACAAAATCTGTGCCTGAAGACCAGGGTCATATAGGTTATAAAATCTGGTAGATGGTGAAGACACGTATATCACCAATTGAAACTCCGCTGGACCAAGCCCAGGAAGGGGCTATTCCTCTGGTGGAGTGAGCCCTCACTCTGATGAGACACTGTAGGTCTGCTGGGGAATAAGCCAGGGCTATAGAGTGAATGATCTAGTGAGACACAGCCAGTTAGAGCAGCCTCCGAAACCTAAAAAGAGCTGCTTTGACTGCCGGAACTTGCAGAGTGTATTGGGACCCTGCTCATCCTCTCAATTTGGAAGAGCTAGAAGGGTATTGGCTTGTGCTCTGAACGGAGTGGAAAGCACTTTAGGCACATAGTCGTGTCTTGGTGTGAGGATGACTCTACAGTCATTAGGCCTAAACTCAAGGCATGAAGCACTGACTGAAAGTGCTGGCAGGTCACCCACTCGCATGACTGAAGTTAAAGCCAAAAAGAGGGTGGTCTTAAGTGACTGGGCCGTAAGTCAGCCAACTGGAGTAGCTTCTTGCTTCTTGCTTCAGAGTTTAGTGAAAGGATGATCTTTATGCTGAAGGAGAAAAAATTTGACGAATGGCACTCTGAGCCGACTTATGTAGTGATCGGCTCCATCCCATTTGGCGGCTGAAGTGCCATTTGTTCGTACAACTGAACGAATGTGAAAATCAGGCTTCAGTGTCAGAGTAAACAGGAGTTTTCTCATAGGCATGCAACGGAACAGGAGAGATGGAAACATGTTTTTGCTCCACAACATCACTCGAATGTATGAAGTAACTTCCTATTGTGATCTGATAGGGCTTCTTATCACAGAATGTGGCAGAAAATATATTATATACAGTAACTGTAAAAAAGGTTATTAGCAATGGATTGATGAATGGATGAAAATACCCAAGATGGCTAGAAGAACACAGATAAACTATACATTGTCGTAAAAGAGTATTTATTGTCTTCTTGATTCCTCATTCAAAACGTTTCTACTTTTAATCATAGAGTATCATGAGTTTTATTACTTCTGTGATGCATATGTTGAGTTTCTGCACAATGGAGCCCTCTGGCTTCCAGTATGAATGAACCAGACATTACATGTTAATAGCACTAAATAATAGCCAATCCACAAAAATAATACTTCTTTCAGAGGGAATTTGAACTAAACCTATAATGATCCGTGTTTTTTTACAGAGTAGAAAAGCACTCAAGCTCTGGGGATCTCCTGTTCTTGGCTCATTTTGAGTCAGACTTGTGAATTCACTGAATTGTTAGCAGGTGTCGCTCTGACCGAATCATTTGAATCAGTGAGTTGTTGGGTGTTTCTCAAATGGAAGGCTGCATCCTACCTAGGTAGCTCTTTATTTGCTTTGTGTTGGAAATTGAAGAAACGTTTGTTTTTTAAGGCACTTTGGGACTGTTTTTACTACACACACACACACACACACACACACACAAAAGTGCAAAATTTGTCAAGATCTGATTTCTGGATAATTAAATGTTTTATAATAGTAATTTTATAATATCAAAATATAAAACAAGAAAATGGAAATGCATGACCAATAAGCCAATAAGTGCTTTGCTTAAAACAAAGTGTGACTGTCCACCACTGGATTCAACAGTGATGTCGAATCAACATCATAGAGTTGAATCAGTGACACTGCCAATGGGTTGGTTTTTATTTTTCAACATTGACTAAGGGTGAACCAGTGATGTTGGAACATCTTCACTTCATAATGATGATCCAGTGACATTACCATACAATTTAAACCATTTTTTTTTTAAATGTCAATTTTTTTTCTACATTCAATTGCAGGTGAAAATGTGATATTGAACCAACACCGCTTTGTAACATTAATTAAATCCTGTTAGCGTTGATTCATTGCTTGCTATCTGGGAACACTTCCAAAAATTATTTTCTATTTTAACTAGATTCGATTAACTACTCAGTGAAATAAGGTGCTTAAACTACATATTTCATAAATTCCATTTTCTATACTTTGTCTATGATGTTGGACATGATGTTAGATTTGTGTTGTTTAAACTGGGAAAATTTATTAAATTAAAAATAGCCACAAAAATTCATTGTTGATGTCCAAGCATCATCATTATTATTATTATTATTATTATTATTATTATTATTACTACTATTATTATTATAGGGATCCTGGGAGAAAATGACTGAAACTGCTCAAACTGAAACGAACAGATGCCGCCATTCAATGTATTTAGCACCCTCTGTTATTGCAGTGCATTATGGGATTAAATGAATGCACTCAATAATGTCGACTATGGTTTTGGACACCACTCCAAATTTACAATGATGAATGAATGATGCATTTATATAGTGCTTTATTGTGTATTGTTTCACACCCAGAGCGCTTTACAATCATGTCGGGGGGGTCTCTCCTCAACCACCACCAATACAAGGGTATAGGGGTGATTTTGGACACAGCACGTGTACATCAGGGCATTGATTTTACAATATACAGGCCAATAAATGGATCACTTCCAAAAATATAATACGCCCAACTTATTTTAGAAGCACCTTTCGGCCAATTCTCACATTTGATTCATACCTTGTGCCAAATTACATAATGATTGAAAGTTTAATTGATCAGCTATTGAGGGTTGATTGCCTGCTTATGGCCATTGTTGTTGGTTGTTCAATTGATATTGTAGGCATATGTTTGAAACTTATTCGGGCTCATTGGTGCCAAACGAAAAATAACTTTTCTAAGTTCAAGATTCCCAAGAATTTTGGTCTTTTTCCATCTACTATACTTATACTATACTTGGAAAGATTCAGGGAATCTGGAGAAAAGATTTGAACTGTGAGATAGTGTGTTCATTTGATATTATGTTGGTTTTCACGCTAGGTTCCTACATGTTAGATTGCAATTCATCAAATAAATCCAATAGCTCTATTGGTGAAAATAAACAAGATTCGAAAGCTTAAAACAGAAAAGTCATGTGGTGATGTGTGAGCGTTCTGCATTCATGAGACCTGCCTAATCGTTTTTTGTTTGAGCTACAAGGGTCAGCATTGACCTGTTTTTTACACAGTGTTGTGCGGAGGAGCTGCATTTGTTCGGATCCCTCTTTGCATTGTTCGTTATTCCTGAATCTCTGACTCAGCACTTTTTCCTCTACTTGCTGGCTTTCTGTCATCTGCTGTTAAGACCCATATTCATTCTGCCTTCCAAAAAAACTCGTCCCTCAACAACACCATTTAAGGTTAATCTGGACCTTATTTTTCCATACGTGAGATACACTACAGCCAAACTGTCTTGACGTCACATCTGAACAACTGTCCACCACTGAGATGTACTAAAGTGATGTATAGAAGCTTTAAATTACATTAAGCGGCTGATTGCTGCCTGATGTGTGATGTTTTCTCATTTTTGGGTTTTTGGGATCTTGATTAAAAAATACCCTTTACTATGAAGAACCAAAATAAAAATGCTTTTGAGCTGTATTAGCTTTAAGTGAGCTCAGCTATTATGATTAAAGATCATATGTCTGAAATAATAGCTAGAAAAGTGGATTTTAAAAAATTAAAATATCCAAAAAAAATTTTTTATTTTTTTTTCAATTTTCAAAAAAATTTTTTATTCAAATTACATGCAAAAACATGCAGTTTGTTGCAGATGCTGATATTTATGTGTCCCTGGAGCACAAAAGCAATCTTAAGTCTCTGGGGTATATTTGTAATAATAGCTAAAAATGCAATGTATGGGTCAAAATTATTGATTTGTCATTTATGCCAAAAATCATTAGGATATTAAGTAAAGATCATGTTACATGAAGATATTTAGTCAATTTCCTATCATAAATATATAAAAACTTAATTTTTGATTAGTAACATGCATTGTTAAAAATTAATTTGAACAATTTTATTGGTGATTTCCTCAATATTTAGATTTTTTTGCTCCCTCAGATTCCAGATTTTCAAATAGTTGTATGTCAACCAAATATTGACCTTAAAGTATTTTGATTCAGCTTTCAGGTGATCTATAAATCTCAATTTTGAAAAAAGTTTTGTGGTCCAGGGTCACATATGAAAAAAAAAATTAAGATTAAATTCTGATAACTTGTAATCATATAAATATCTCCCAATAATGACTCCTATGTGTCTTATAAGATATGCTCAGTTGTCTGAACAAAGTTCTAAAACATAATGCAATGTAATACAATGATGATTGAGAGATGAACAAATAAACCTTCCTCCTCAGAAGCCGGATGAACATATGGTTTTTCTGAAAAATAATGTCTGGATAATCAGCTCAATTAATGCTTCAATCCATTAAGTGCTCATCTTGAAATATTATGAACAATACTCACAAAATATCTGCATTATGGTATCATTTAACTGAATTCAAACTGGAAATCGTACCTAAACATATTCTGATGACAAAATGATTCCCTCACAAAATGTCATGACAATAAAAACCGCATCATACGACATTAAAGGTTTAAGTTGCATTAAGTTAAGAATGTGCTCTTTCTGTAAAATGCATTGACAAATGAATGACTAAAATATAAAAAAAATCCACAAAATTTATCTTCGAATTCAGGAGATCAGCAAGGACCGTTTTCACGTTTTGTTATTACAATTATATTATTATTATTATATATCAATTGCCATTTTAATCTGAATAAAATAAACTGAAATGAATGATTGACATGAAATACTAAATTTAAAGGATTATTTAAAATGAAATGCATGTCTTGCACCCTCTTGTGGACGGTTGATTTAAAATCTGGTGTTTGCTGATCTTTTCCTCAAACTCAGTGCTTCCTAAAGCTGTGCTGGAGACACTGAATATAATTTGAAATATTTAAGAGGAAAATTCAATGGTTGACAGCTGTAATTTGTTTAAGTGCTAATTTTACGCATTTTGCATGCTCTTTTATATTCTGTACTTTATAGAAAAAACTCGGAGAGGGGAGAAGATTCATCGCAATGGAGTCCGGGAACGAGTGAAAGAAAGAAGAAAGAGTAGTCCAGACAAGAAAGACAAATGGAGATCAGATGACAGCTCTGTATTCACACAGCTGGGTAAGTAACTGAAGGATGTGTTCGGTTTCATCATCTGTACAGATCTGCAAAAAACAGCAGTACAATTCAGTCAACCTTTAAAATGCAACCCCTTAAAATACTTTTCAGACGAGACGAAAAAACTCAATAGAGCAGAGGTTCTCAGATTCGTCCTTTTTGTTCTGCGGCTCATTTTTAGGTTATACTGCCATGTCACTTTAGGATCTCATGAGTTTAATTATGTTACTGTCAAGTTATGTTCTAAAGAAGAACAACAGATTTGATCACTTTTGATCATTTTAATGCTGTTCGCATGATCAAGTCAATATTATACATGGCATGTGAAATTGTTTAAAGTGGGGGGAAATGTAAAAATGTTTCACATCTTCTCTAAACTTATAAAAGTAATTTATGTCACTCTGGAGCACAAAAGCAGTCTTAAGTCTCTGGGGTGTATTTGTAGCAGTAGCCAAAAATACATTGTATGGGTCAAAATTTAAAAAAAAAAATATTTCATGCCAAAAATAGGATATTAAGATCATGTTCCATGAAGATATTTTGTAAATTTCGTACCATAAATATATCAAAACACAATTTTTGATTAGTAACATGCATTGCCAAGAATCTTCATTTGGACAACTTGGACGATGATTTTCTTAATATTTAGATTTTTTTGCTCCCTCAGATTCCAGATTTTCAAATAGTTGTATCTCAGACAAACATTGTCCTCTGAACAAACCACACATCAATGGAGAGATCATTTATTCAGCTTTCAGATGATGCATAAATCTCAATTTCAAGAAATTGACCATTATAAATGGTTTTGTGGTTCAGGGTCACATATGTTTGTTTTATGTTATGTAAAGAATTATATAAATCAAATAATTATATAAAAACATTTAGCAGCAAAAGACTACAATTTTCTCTTAAATGTTTTTTTCACTGTTAACTGCTTTAATTGAGTGAGAGATTCAGGGGGAGTGGCTATGTTGCATCAGATCACTGTCCTCACAGCTGATTGGTCCAGTTTCAGGTTTGCGATCTCTTCAGAGCAGGGTAGCAGTGCAGCGCAACTATTGAGATGAAACCCGCTCAAAACCAACCCAGCCTCTCGAGCTCGAAAACTGTAGCTTGAGTGTGTGGGTAGAAATTAAAACTGGCTTCATGCAGCAGGCCTCTGGACGCCTTGATTAGCTGGTTCAGATGCTAGTAGCTGGGATGGACACAGACTGAATGTATATCTCTTCCACAGGTTTCTCCAAATCCTTCCCGCTGGACGGCTCGCTTTTTGACAGCTGGCTGGCTCAATCGGTTCACATCACGGCAGATAACATGCTGAGCCAGTGGTCTCTATCCGAAGAGAGCCGCGACCCCTCCGCCAGCCTCCTGTCAGACCAGCTCCTGCAGGGCGAGGAGAACCTGCTCAGCCTCATGATGGACCACTCCATCAAGTCCTCCTGGAAAACACCCCAGCAGGGCCGCAAGCCCAGGGCTGGGCCACGCTCCCGCAGGAAGTCCGTCTCGCTTCCAAGAATCGGATCCGCAGTCAAAGGCAAGGTTTGTCCTGAGGACCAACTTCCCAAACGAGGAGAAAGAGTACGCCATGTACACCCTCATCACACCCGCAGCAGCGAAGGCAGGCCGGACCCTCTGCAGCCAGCCATATCCAAAATGGACTCGTGCCACATTTCCGAGGAGCATGGCTCTTGGGACGCTGGTGCGGACGATGGGGATACGGAGAGCGACAAGCGCTCGCAGGTGGCCTTGCGTCTGCGTCTGCCTAGACAGGGCAAGTCACGCTCCAAGAGCAACACGACGCAGGTCTTGCTGCACAACAGCACTGGGAACAACATCTCCGCGCACGACACTGAAACAGACGGCTATTTCTCTGACGCGGAACAGAGTGACAGTGAACTGCCCTCTTTCAGCCGGAAGCTGCGCTTGCCCCAACTGCATGCTGGGAAGGAGGAGGTAGTGCGGAGAAGCGTGCTGGCCTCCTAAAACCATATTTGGATGCAGCGGTGTTGCTGTCGGAGACACAGTCTCTCTCCCGTTTCTAGACTTTCGGATGTAAAGGCGTGTGTTCTTTTCTCGCTTTACGTGTCAGAGTATGTTAGTCCGTCGCCTACATTTATGCAACCATAACCATTTGTGCTTGACAAAAACAAGAAGAATCGAAAAAGTCTAAATGAACACTGTCAAGTGTGTCCTCTTGGGAAGCAATAGGCTCTGTCCTGGAACAGGGACGATGACGTGGGCATTATGACGTCTGTTCAGGGTGTGTTTGTTTTATATAAATACGTCTGTCATGTGTCTCCAGAGGATGCGGCTACTATAAAATGATGTACAGAGAAAATATGACACAAATAAGCACAAATAGCCGTTGGGGAATGTAGCACACATCTATGTCGTATCCACCGCCTCATTCGCTTTTACAGAGACTAGATGTACCAGAATCACACGGACACTTGAGCGTAATTCTTACGTGACAGATCAGCTTCCATCATGGGTGAATCTCACGAACATGAAGCCTGTTTTAAGAGCCGTGTGACGATTGAGCACATTTTTGATGTTTGTTCAATCCATCTCGAGTGGTCTGAAGTTGTAACGTTGATTTCCTCTATCTATTGGTATCGCAAGACATTAGTTTTGTAGTTTTTATCTTACTTCGTGTCATCACTGTGGTCTTCTTTGTGTCATGGCGCACACATAATTTGGGGTTGTTTATGGAAACCTCAGTATCTTGAAAAATCGTAAGAAATTTTTTCTCTTTACATTCAGAGCAGCATGTAGAGTCAAACGTTCCCAGTTTCCCATGTCGGCAATTTTGGGCATCTATCATTTCCAATTTGGACAAAAAATGCTATATTTACGAATGCATTGGTGTATTGTTACAAAACATGGTATGTGTCTTCAGCACAGTTTCCTAGACATACTCAAACGTTTTGTAGCAGTACCACCTTGTGGTCAAACATTATAATGGAATTTTAAAAATTTGTATAGCTTTTGATTAATTTAGCCCTATGTCTTGAGACTCCTCTTGATAGATTTCTTGGATCATGCATTGGCCGAACTTCCTGTCCGCTATTTAGATTTTTTTGTTCACTTAGACCATTGGTCTGATTTTCACCAAATTTGGCTCATATCATCTTCAGACCATACTGGAAAAAATTCATGAATTTCGTGTCGATAGATAAAACGGTTTTCGTTTAACGTACCAATTAATTTAATGCCAAACTGTATCTGAGGCTGTATCTCTGTAAAGCTTTGATAAACTGACAACTGACCACACCACATCAATTTGGTAACAGCGCCACCTATCGGTCAAAATTGATAAACCATTAAATCATATTAATAATGACTGAATTCATGATTTTCAGCCAGTTTATATTAAATCACCTTAAAATGTCTTCAATTACTCAGTGTTACTTTCGGTTTGATCCTCCCTGCCATGCTTGCGCCTCATTCTGCCTCCATTGTGCTTAGCCATTAATTGCTGTTTGCATTTGGATTTCAATTCTGAGTCTAAGGAAAGTTCATGTATCTTGAAATATGCATTTGATATCAGTTTTTAATTCCATCTTGAGCCAAGAAACTGAGCTTTCCATAAATGTCTGTATGACCCGAAATTTGTTGTGCACCATGACACAAAGTCGACCACCATGGTTAAACGAAGTAAAATAAAAATTGGTGGTTTTGCGATACCAACAGATCGAGATAATCACTTTAAAAAAGTTAAAAATAGTCATGCAACTCAATTGGACCACTTCTGATAGTTCCAGTTACAACTAATTAAAATGTCTAGAATTTTTTGGAGGGATCTTTTGTGAGATTCACTTTCGTATCTGGCACTTTCTTTCCCACTTCAGTACATTTGTTCAGAAAGAACCATTGTTGTTCTCCATTAAAGTGTGCCTTCTGTAGCCCCCTAAATCAAACGAATAATCAACATGTTTAACTATTTTAATACAATGATGGCAATCAGAAACTGACACCTGCTTGGTCCAAAAGCTTGTATGTAGATGTCAAAGTCATAGAGATTCTAGGTGCCTAGAAAACCGCGTCGATCCATCAATACTGCTTTAGCAAAGTGCTGTTCCAACACCGACGTCCGTCAGTCTAATTGGATCGACACTTACGAAGTGTCCTCAGGCTTTGCTAATGTTTTCCCTCTGATTGTGACGTCTAATGAATCAACCCATGGTGTTTATCTCAGGGTTATAGCGAAGAAGTGATTGCAATCATCTGAAAAGCTTAAACCTGTACATTCACAAACAACAAGGTTTCTTTGCCAAAACGTCACGTTTTGAGATGATCTTCTCACAGTGTAATGATGAAACACTGAGTTTGTTTTATTATGTATGATGATGCCAAAGAAAAGCAAGTCAGCATATGCTCTGAAGTGGATGTAAACTTTGTGTCTGGATCTTCTGAAGATCTCAGCGTGCACTGATATCCACCCGTACACTCCTGGATCGCATCATCAATCGAGCATCGTCCTCATCAGCAATCACAGACGCGAGCTGTCCAGAAAGGTTTAGTTCGAGACAAAAGCTACTGATGTGTAGCGTACGTAATGCGTGTCAGTGATCGAAGGGTTAGTTCACCCAAAACAAGGACAGTTCTGTATTCAGTCTTGTCGTTCCAAACCGGTTTGCTGTTCTTTTCCATACAATGAAAGCAAATGGGTCCAAAAAGGACAAAAAAATTAGTCCATGCGCTACATTCCGAGTCTTCTGGTCTCTGCCCAAATTTTAAGTGTTTAATTTACCGAAAAATCCTTCCCCAGTCACCGTAGATCTCCAACGTTGTGGCAAATTTGCGACTAGCATCATAACCAAAGGATTTTTCACCAGAAGACTAGAATCCCGTCATTTCGTGTTCCACAGAAGAGTAATTTTGGATTTGGAACAACGCCGCGGTGGATGAATTGTTTCAGTCCTTCGCTGGCTCAAATCGCGACAGCCGTCTACTGTATCCGTACAGACCACAGACAGCGACCTGTACAGATTTCATGTATCTTAGCTGCTTTAATAGGGACTAATCATAGCGCTGGTCATTTGCCGTTCTCTGGTTCAGTATGCACCCAACGCAGACATGGAGTACTGTGCCTTTAGTGACTTAGTTTCAGCCTCCTGCAAGAGTTCAAGCTGCTTTATCATGCTTCGTTGCCGTTCGTGTACCAAAACTATAACATATACTCTACGTAATCTCTGTAAATGTTCAGCTTCTGTGCGACCGTTTTCCTCCCACAACGTAATGACTGAGTAGATCTTGACACTCGTATGTTGTTAGTGAGCCTTCCGCTTTAATGACAGAAGGTAACTAGTCTTTGCACTCGATTATTCTTTTGTCTCTACAAATAGCTGGAAATCATCAAGACCACCAAGGGGTGTGCGATATTGATGAAAAACATTTTTTTTTTTTTGTTTATAATAAGACGAGGTGTAGGGTGTTTTTGTGCTGGTACGTTGGCTGGTTTAGGCCCATCATGGCTCACATAAGATACATAACTTTTACATAAATTTTCCACCTCGAGGCATTTATGATGATTTACACAGAGTTCAGTGCAGCTCAGAGGTGGCCTGAATGCAGTTACAAATGCCTAAAACTGTGTCCTAACCAGACGAGCCGTGCCAAGGTTTTCAGTCCAGCTACGACGTACCAGAAAATAGAAACCGTTTCTAAAATAGAATCCGCTGTTCGGACAAAAACTCAGATTAACATGGAAAAGATACCTTTTATCATGTCACAGCATCGTGTTGCATCTGATCAAGACACAATAATAATAAAACAATACTTAAAAGTATTAAAACAAAAACCACCAGTAGGTGGCAGAGTCATTCCCTCAAGCTATTCGCTCAAAAACATGCATTCATTCAGTAAGGAAGAGCTCAAAACGGTTTTGTCATGGATTTGTTTGAAACTATTTTCCTTACATAAAATTGAGAAAAAACTGACAGTACTGTTGTCTTTTTAGCTCATTTAAATGACAATTACTGTGTAAAATCAATCGATATCACATTTACAAGTGTGTTTATATTTTTAAAAACAGCACTTGTGCTCGTGTGATATTGCCAAATTACCATATAAGACAAAAGCTCATAAATATCATTTTATTTTACATTAAATCTTGTATTTCAGGTTATTCTGACCGCATTCTTCTAGGCTGCATCATCTGGTTTGTGCCAAGTGAGTGACATACTTAACATCAGCTCACGTATCCTTAAAACAATTCGTAAATTATCCTAGAAGACACCTATCGCACACCCCTAAGATCCAGCTGTTCTCTAGGATGGAACTGATTATTGAAGAAAAGTCATAATTCATCCACAGAAATAAAGTGAAGTGCCCTTTTTTTGTTTGTTTCTTTGCATTTGTAAAGATGTCTGGACATCTTATTATTATTAAAATCAGCATGAATAAGATTCATTACAAACAGCACTTCTGCTTTTAAGCTTTTAAGGGTTTCTTTAATGGATTTTGGTGACGTTTGACCCCCATGAGCTTCACCTGAGTATCTTTCAGTGTTGTCGTTCACTTCCAGAGGATCTGTTTACTGACGCGTCTCAGAAACCAGTCGTGAAATATCTCTCGCTTGTTCAGCTGCGGCTTTTGCGGTCATATCCAACTCTCTCCTGTCTTGTTTACTATGCAGCAAATTTTTCCCACATGCCCCTGTGACCGAGCAGTTCTTTCTGTCGTTCTCTCTTGAAAGAGTAAACGAGGTGCAGGAGAAGTCCATTAAGAATCACACGTGTCCTGTAAATCTGTCAACATCTTCCGCTCGACACGGTTAGGATACGATGATATGAATGTTGCAGGAGTTTATCCTTCTATGTTCTTTGTTTCAAAGAATGTTGTGCCATTTGTTAATAGCAGAGAAAACTATTGAACATATAATTAGAAAAAGAAGAAGAGCTATTTTAAATTATTTTAGGCTTCTTTTGTTTTTTTGCGATATTTATTTTCTTGTATTGGAAATCTTTATAGAAGGAAAAAAGACAAGTATTTTTCATCAGTGCAAAAACCTATTTTTTCCTTTTTGTACATTTTCCATGTTAAGCAGTCTTTAGAGCAATATAATGTTCATGTGACTGTATGTGCATGCTGTATGTGATGCCTTAATAACAGCTCCAGTCCCATCATCGCCAGCGCTCGGCTGTGGTCGACCAGTGCAGTCAATAAAGCTGTGCTTTCTGTCTTACGTCTCTGTGATCAGTGTCACTCCACCACACGCACAAAACACAAACATACCCCAGAATAATAACAACTTTCAGAAAGTGTTTTAGTGGGAGGATTGTACAGTGACTCTTTCTCAGTGTTAAAGTATTACACCAGTAGGTGGCGACACATCACTGTCTTCATATGGGAGTCATTGAATCATTCTTTCAACTGATTCATTCATGAAAAAGACATACTTGGTGGTGGTCTCAGGTTATTTGTTATGACAGTTTTTAAAAACAGTGACTAAGTGACTACCAAAGTCTTAACGATATAGGAAATAAAATAAAACCCACACAATGACTTTCATAAGCGAATGCACAGTCAGCAAATGAGGGTCTAAAACATACTTGTGTGCCGTTTTATTCCTATATGCTTATATTAATTGATTACACAAATTTTGATGAATCTTTAGCATAAACGCTAAAACAGAATTTTTTTTTCAAATTTGTAGCTAAAACAAACACTGGATTTATTTAAAAATGTTTTATATCTTTCCAAAATGAGTTCACATGCAGACATCCCATCAGTGGCTTTATACCTTCTGCATTGGCAGTTGCATTACTGTTATGTGTATCTACTGAAATATACATGAACACACAAATACAATACAGTATTTCCAAAATGCAGTATAGTATTTTTATTATTTTTTTCTAATCATTTGCTGACAAAAACTTAAATGTAAAAATAACTGTTCTGTTGGGTTTAGGAACAGGAAAAAGTTATATATTCTTGAATATTTTAAATGGTAAAACAAACCCCTTTGTTATCACAAAGACTAGCATATTGCAGTTATCAATGTTAGTTACCACATAAAATTATTTCCATATTCTCATTAACAAATATTCTTTCCAAATTATGGCCAAAAAAAGATTTGAGTGAAAAAATGCACTAAAGTGCAAGTGTATGATATATGCAAGGACACTAGTAAAGGAATGTTACTGCTCTGTGTAGCAATATTCAATTTGAAAATTCTATTATGTAATTATGTTGGCTTGGCAACAAGCCAACATACTGTTATGCTATTTAAACTTCTTCTTTTTCTTCTTATTTTTCTGACAGAAATTCTAAACGCTACTCCTCCTAGGGCTTTAAAGCCACAAGCCCCAAACTCGGCAGACACCTGCGGGATAGAGCGGTGCTGGTTGCTATATCTTTTCAGACTGATCAGACTTAAAGTTTTTTTTTAATTAATTTTTAAATGTCAAAATACATTACCCATAGACTTACATTGTCTGAGAAAAATTGCGCCCCTAGTTGCAATAACCGAGATTAAAGGGAGGAGTCGGGTTTTGTTTCACTTTTAAACTGGTTAAAAATACCAAGTAAATAATACAATTTCCCTCAAACTGACAAGCTAAACCAACATATCTGATTATTACAGGGGTTAGGGCTCATTAATAATTGATTTCTGGGCAGAGAGCAGTCGAGAGAAGAATCACGGCTGCTCAGCTCAGGCTGTCTCCACGGAGCTCACAACGAGCGAATTCATTCTTATTTAAGACCTTTTAAAACGGCGATTGCACGCAATCCACACGTTAGAACACACCAAGAGCTAAATTCAGATGTTTCTGAACTGTTTAAAGTAATAACACGATATATTCGCGGCAGCCAAATGTCCGCGAGCTCGCGATGTATTTCTCTGAACACTTGAAGTCCACATGACAGCCGCGTTTCGGGGCGAGATCGGACAAATAAATATAGGCTACACATTTCATTCACACTGACAAGCTAAACCAACATATGTTATTATTACCGGGTCAGATCTCATTTATAAATTATGTCTCTGGCCAAAGAACAGCGAGAAAGACGAGAGAGAAATGAGCGCGTCATCAGCATTTTTTAAGCGCTTCCAAAAATAATATCACAGCGAATTGCACTAATCCACCCATTAGAACACAACAATAGCAGAATTCAGGTGTGTTTTAACTGTTTATGTGGGCAAAATGAAATATAATTTGACAGCGTGATACAGCTTATGAATACTTGATGTCTGGGCAGAGAGCAGTCAGAAAGACGAGAGAAGAATCACGGCTGCTCAGCTCAGGCTGTCTCCACGGAGCTCACAACGAGCGAATTTATTCTTATTTAAGACCTTTTATAATTAAATTATATCGGCGATTGCACGCAATCCACACGTTAGAACACACCAATAGCTGAATTCAGATGTTTCTGAACTGTTTAAAGTAATAACATGATATATTCGCGGCAGCCAAATGTCCGCGAGCTCGCGATGTATTTCTCTGAACAAGTCTAAATAGAGAATTCACAGCCTGTCACATTAAAACCCTGCAGCGAAACGGCACAAAACAATTAGAAGAATATATTATACACATGAAAATGAGTGTTTATATGTGCTTGTGAGATTTTATCTGTCAGGCTGAAGTTCTGAACGTCACATCAATTGCTATCCATCGTCACAACATGATAAAGTCATTTATATATATTTTTAAGAGCTTCTTAAGATATTAATGCACACAATCCACTCATTAGAACAAAACAAGAGCAAAATCCAGGTGTTTGTTGAGCCGTGCAAAACGAAATATCATTTGACATCGAGGGGAAAAAAGTAACTGTAACTCCATGAATACTCAACGAAGAGACGTGAGAGAGATATCTATAGAAAGCTTGACATGTCTACTTTTAAACCAAACAAGTGCTGCCGAACAAATATTCTGTGATAAAGTAATCCATATCAAAACAACGCAATGTCCTTTTTTCACGTCTAATGTGTGGAAGGCCAAGAGGGTCAAATACACGTGAATTTTAACGTGTCTCTGTGAAGGGTCTACTTTTTTTGGATACAAACATAATAACAACAAAACTTTGGGCACTTATAAAATAAAGATAACAAACAAGGTGTGCTGTCTGCAGCCTTGGTCTGCGCTGATCTTCATTTACAAACACGTCATTAAAATGAAGTGTAACTCCATGAATACTCAACGAAGAGACATGAGAGATATATCTATAGAAAGCTTGACATGTCTACTTTTAAACTAAACAAGTGCTCCCGAACAAATATTCTGTGATAAAGTAATCCATATCAAAACAAAGCGATGTCCTTTTTTCACGTCTCCTTTCATTATATCTAATGTGTATGGAAGGCCAAGAGGGTCAAATACACGTGAATTTTAACGCGTCAACAACACGTTAAATACGTGTATTTCATGCGTAGACAACACGTATTTAATATTATTTATTTATCGGCGCTGCACAACATGGTAAAGTCATTTATAAAAAAATTTAAGAGCTACTTAAAATACTATATTACTCCAATGTTATATCCAATATTATTTAACGTGTTAAATAGTGTTGTTTACAAGTGAAAAATCAGCAGGTATTTAACATGTATTTCACGTGAAATACACTGAAGTACACCTTAAAAATCAGTTTGAAGAGGTCAATGTCATTGGCTGCTGAGGACTTGGGTCAAACCACTTCTGTGAGCTTAGTGGTTGGGGTGTACCATTCATAGACAGGCAACCACCATTTAACATGCTATAGATCAGCTTATTCAGCCTTATTATTTTGTCTTTTTTCGTAACTGTTTTGTATAGCCTATAGAAATAATATATTTAAGTTTCAGTTTTATGAAATATTTATTTTTTAATAAATATTAATTAAAATTTTGTGGTGATAGTATAACGTTTATAAAAGTTACAGTATTTTGTAATGAAACAGGACTTTTTGTTTAGCTCTTGACTCACCGAAGTATACTATATATAGTGTCCCTTCTTTAATTTTTCAGTAGTGTGATAACTTAAAATATGTTGTCAGTACTATTAAAATTGATTATGGTTTTTGCATGACTTATTTCGCATTCAGCTAGACAACCCTGTCGTAGCTGTTATCATAGCCTAGGCTTTTTATTAAAAAAGAAAACAGCAAGGGACCATGGAAAAAGACTGTTGCAGGTGTATTTTTTATGGTATTATTATTTTTTATTTTTTGCAGCGGGGCAACTAAAGAATGTTGGGCATACAAGTACTGTGGCTCTTTTGCCCCATGGCCAAGATGGCCAAGCCAACATCAAAGTTAGTTCACTAACTTTTAATTCTAGTGTATGTTTACCATTTCCTACACTAGTTTTAATATGCTAATTTTAAAGCTTTGTAAGTTGCAAAATTAAAATGAAAATTACTTAAAATGGTGAGATATGTTTAACATGTCCAAGAAGAAATTGTAGCCCAATTATAATTTAAATGTTATGTTTCTCAAATGACACTTGGGGGTTGCATTTTTTATTCAAATATGGCATATATAGCAAAATGCAGTGTGGATTTGCAAGGTATAATAGCATGCCAATACCCTTCTTCAAAATGAAAATGATTTACCAGAATAGATGGAAATTTATAATGTGTTTCTGCCAAAAAGGGCACCAGAATGGTCATTTAAATGTCTTTTTTCCATAAATGCATTGACACACTTAAAGGAATTTTTTTCATTATTTATATACTTCAAATTTATGTTTTTGCATAATCATAACATGGAATTTATTTACAGAAAACAATTAAACAATAATTTGTAATAGTCTTCAATTGTTCTCCAGTTTACTGGCGAGATGTTTTAGTAATGTACATCAGATTATTGACTGAACATTGATTTTTCAATCTCATTTTGAACGTGTTGTTTATTTGATGATTGGAAGAATTCATCCAGTTTTCCAAAAGGCAGGACAAAATGTGACAAATAATGATTTGAATGAACAGATTTGATTATTTGTTATAAATATTATATCATTGTTTGTTTTCTGTTCCACAGATTCTGCCAGAGTGGATTGAGTTCACTTCGATTCCTGAATTATAGTATATTTATTTGTCAATCTTCCTGTCTTCATCTATACATCTGGTAGCTGAAATTCAAGGCTGTTGCCAGGCAGAACGTTAAGAAAGACCATTCAGATTTCACAGATTAAGAGAGAATAATTTAAATGAATGGTAATTTTAAATTATGATAACTTGATTATATTATTAAAGACTGCATTAGGGGATAAAGGAAGTGCTTTAATGAATAGTTCACCCATAAAAATGCTGAAAATGTAGACTCAGGCCATCCAAGATGTAGATGAGTTTGTTCTTCATCAGGTTTAGAGAAATGTAGCATTGCATCAGTGTCTCATCAATGGATGCTCTGCAGTGAATGGGTGCCGTCAGAATGAGAGTCTGATGAAAACATCACAATAATCCACAGCACTCCAGTCCATAAATGCTTAGAAAACAGTATTGTCATTGCCATAAAATAACAAAACAACAAAAGGACAGGGTCCTTAAGTCTTTCATTACAGAATAATATATATATATATATATATATATATATATATATATATATATATATATATATATATATATATATATATACAATTCTGTAATTAATTGCTCACCCTCATGTCTTTCCAAACACGTATGAACTTTGGAACATCAATTGAGATATTTTGGATGAAATCCAACAGCTTTCTGAGCCTCATAAAGAGCAATACAACTGAAACGTTCAAGGCCCAGAAACGCAGTTAGGACATTGTTAAAATAGTCCATGTGTCTTCAGGGGTTCAAGCTTAATTTTGTGAAGCAAATACCTTCTGTGTGCAAAGAGAACAAAAATAACACCTTTATTCAACAATTTCTTCTCTTCTGGGTCAGTCTCCGCCTCCACTCACGAGAGAACCACGACGCATGGGAAGTTCATCGCTATGAAATCTCGTTTGAGAAGTCTCATTCAGCACAGATCACGATATTTGCCATCAGTTCACGTGTGCCACACGTTGGGTGAGTATTCATTAATACGCCGTCTTAAAAGTGCCATAGAATGCATTGATACAATATTTTACACTTTTCTTTGATGTCCAATCCACCTGTCACTCAAGTGGCCACGTCCTTAATTATGCAGAACAGATGAGTTATAAAAAAGCACCTCCTTCACAGTTGTCATGAAGGTAAAAAATTAGCTATATATATTTTTTTTTTTACAAAACTGTAAACATGTTTTTTTTTTCTGCTGTAAAATTTGGCATTTTAACATTGGGATTCACTCTCTCTTGCAGCCAGCTTCAAGCGGCCAGTCGATGAATTACAGTTCAAGTCATTCCTTGTTGGCTTCGCGGGAGGTTGCTGCTTGGTTTTGATTAGCAATTCGGTGGGTTTTGTTGTGAAAACCTGGCAACCCTGATGGAGCTTCAATAGCTCATGCTCGCAGGCATAACACCGGTGTTATGGTTTAACTGATAGTGATTGTGTTACTGATTGCTTCCAAATGCAATTTTTAACTACCACATTCATATTTATGATTATTCTGGTAGCGCGTGAAGGCAGCATTAGTGAAACAGGCAAAGACAATGGTAGCTTTAGCAACATTAGCCTTACAGACAGCCAAGAAGCTCTTTTAGAAAACAAAACATGATGCGTGATGCTTACTTTGTCTGGAGTTTGGACGTTTGAGCACGAAGCGTTGGTATTGATCCCTCTTTTAACTCCAGCGCTGAACTGACCCTCATTTGTGAAGCAGTCCGGTGTAAAATATTAGCACAATGTATAGGGACATTTCTTTAGAGAAATGAAAGTTAACCACTGTGTCCTCGGCGGTCTGTGGAGACTCCTACTGTTTGTTTGTTGGTGCATCCCAACACATGGCACTTTTAAAGGCTCTGTGGCGCTGACATTGTACCTCCAGCAGCAAGAGAACAGTAATGATGGACCGCTGCCTCTCACTCAGGGCTGTGCGTGTGCTAATAGAGCAGAGAGCGTCACAAATGGGCGGGGCTTTCACCGACCGTGACGTCATAGTCTGGAACTGCTTGTGTAGAGAGACTGTTTATGAATTATTGGGATTATAAAACAATGACTGAGTGGATTTTTACCATTGTAGGCTGGTTGTTTTCACACATTGCGGCCTCACAACTGTGTTTAAACACATTATAAAAGTATTTTTTGCATTCTATGTCAACTTTAATGTTTGTTATAAAATCTATTCAGTCTATATTTATCAGATTAGCGCTTTATGTTTGTTTGCTGTATTACATCTGTCATCTGATGCTGTCTTTGCTTTGAACTGAATGAACACATTTGATGTGCCATAGATCTTTCATCAGTTAATCATATTCATATCAGATGAACAGGAAGTTGTACTTGTAATAAAATCATGGTAACCACAACACTTACCATGCTTTTATTACAGTTACTGTGGTTTTACTGGGAAATGTGTATTAATAGCACAGTAATTGCCAAACTTACTATGGTTTTACCACTATCACAGTATATCACACTATATCACAGTAATCATAACACTTACTGTAGCTTGCTTATTAAACCTTTTAATGTAAAATCCCAAAACTGTCATTTAACTCAGTATTTTTTCCATCTTGCAGTTAATTCTTATCAGTTTATATCTTAAATTCTCTATTTAATGCTATTTTATTTTCTCTCTCTTTTTTTATTAATATATTTTTTAGCTGAAAAGACCTAAAGGAAGCAGTCAGCCCGGTCGTGTTAGTGGAGACTATTCGTTCAGAAACAGAAGACACACATTTGGTAGGTCTGTGTTAGTTTGACCCCTTTTATCAAACTTTCCTGCTGTCAGAATTTGCACAGCATTTGTTGTTTCTTAATATTTGTTTTAAAATCTCCCCAAGAACCCTAAACACAGTCTCACATCACAGTCTTAATAATTCAATTAAATGCTTGTGTGATATTGTGTAAGTGTAATTCTGAAAGGTTTACTCTATCTCTGTTGTCAGTCTCATTACACAATCACAACATTTGTAAATCTCATGAACCCCTTGTTAGAAAGCAGTGGGACGTCCCACATGGGCTCCATCATTTCATGTTCTCTCTGCATCTCGTGATTTATCTCTGTGTGCACGAGTGGAAATGCTAGTTTGATGCAAGTTGCATAATGTAATAAAATGTCTTCCTTTCTGTCTTACAGGATTTCTTGCAGATTTCCTCCGTCATGCACTCACCTTTTTAACTCTTTATCCCACACACATACTGAAATGGCATCTGGATCAATATTAAGACTTGCAGTGTTTTTTTTTTCTTTTCTTTTTTTTTTTTTTGCAGATGCAACTTTGTTTTAATTATAAGCTTGTAATGAATACATTTTCACTTTCCAACAACCCATATACAGTATATATATATATACACAGAACCAATAATAAAAATAATAGGTGAAAAATAGTCTTATTGGTAAAGCTTTGTTTTATCTTTTTCGAGCTTCATAAACTGTACTTGGTGTCTTCCTAATGCTTATATCAAATAAAAAAGAAAGAAAATATTTTAATATTTTAACCCAAGTTTTCATTCATTTAGCAAGCCCAGCTCATATTGAGAAAAAGTAATTTTTCATAATTGGTTACTTTTTTTAGGGAGTAACACAATATTGTAAAGCATTATTTCTGATTCGAGTCTACACAAATTAAAGTAGATCGTACACAGTTTCAAATAAAGTATTGCTTTTATATGTACGAGCAAAAATGATGGTGCATTTTAAGTTGTTTCCACTGTAACAGTTCCACACTCCACACAAACACTGAATATTGCAGTGGACGCAGACGTGAAGAGAAGAAGCATCTTGGGGATTTCTTTGGGATGTCGAGTGCTACCCTGCCACATGAGTGACGCCGTCGTGTCTTATTCTGTCATCTTCAGCTGAAGAGCTGTATGTATTGTGAGCTATAATGGAGAAATGTGTCCGTGTGCTTCTGGTCAGGCGTGTTCATATGTACAGTACAGCGACTACATGAACAAGAAGGAGGCGCTTCCCAAGTAACACAGACTCTGCTTTCTGAGTTTTAAGGTTGTGTGTTCACTTTAATTATGATAATGATGGTGTTTTTGTAGGGCTGCCTTCCAGTACGCCATCAAAATGTCCCAAAGAAACCAGTGAGAAGGCTGAGCTAGATCGACTGGAAGAAAATCAGTGCTGTGAGTGTACAGACTCATCTGCTGCATTCTGCCTAGTGTATAAGAAATCTGAAATGAGCAGTGAGCAACTGGTCTGTGATATTTATCATCAGTGATAATATTGTAATTTGAGCAATGTGCGAGTTGAGTGTAAGTATGTCACTCACTTTGCAAAAAAACTAACAAAAACATATCTTGAGAGTGTGAAAGCATTCAGAAGCCGTACCTTAAATACCTTAATCAGGTCAGTGCTACGTCAGCACAGAAGTTTATCATTTGGAAATATCTAAAACATTCCAGCGATTTTTACTCCATTCAAGCGCAAGAAGATGCAAAAGAGAACTTAATTTGGCACTGTCCCAGTCTGAGGCACACACACAAACTGTGCACAGTAGATATGATGCATGTTGACTTATATCTTACCAAGATGTGGTTTTATAGTTTAGTTAAAAAAATGTTAGTTAAAAAAAATAAACAAGTTGCCAGCCACCACCAGCATTTCTGATCATTTTAATTAAACTTTTAATTGATCTTCTGTTTCTTCTCTAATACAGGGTGGATATGAAACGGCCCAAATATTAAAGCTTCAAGAAATCCTTCCATCTGCATGTATATGATGCACATGTGTAAACTGTAAATTAGTTGTTGATTTGTGTTTTTTTCTGATTCTTAATTTATACATTGGTACAGAAAGGATGTGAAAATATGTTTTTTTTTTTAAAGAGTTGTTGTATTTATTTATTCATAAATACAAATGCAATGTAAAACTGAGTTAGATTAAAGCATAATACACTCTCTGGAATGCAGACTGTCATTCAGCTCTTTATTATATAATAACCACTGGGCATTTTATTGCCAGCATGATAAATATGATTAAATGGGCTGTTAATATATTTAAATTAAAGTGGGAAACCAAACAGTTTCTGGTAGCCACTGACTTCCATAGTGTTTTTACCAGCTGTTTGGACTCTCATTCTGACGGCACCCATTCACTGCGGAGCAGAGACACTGATGCAATGCTACATTTCTACAAACCTGATGAAGAAACAAACTCGTCTTCATCTTGAATGGCCTGAGGGTAAGTAAACTAACACTTTTTTTCAGATAAATTGTACTTTGTTTAGTGTTATTACAGTCATTTTTAATGCGTCTGTAGATAGAGACGCTGATGAGCTCTTCACAGTACAGTGATGATTTCTCCATCGGTCTCCACGTGATTCTGCACACAATGTCAGATGACACCATCATTTCTGATACCATACAGTGAGATTTATTATAAGTGTGGAGGCTCACCATGAAGATCTCGGTGTGTCGTACGATCAGCTCTTTGGTTAACTGCATCATGGCTGCTTTCATGGCGAGCTCCTGGAACAGCGTGACCACAAATATCACGGCCAGATTATGAGCCGTCATGCGGTTCTCCTGACTGTGCATCTGGACGCTGAGACAGCAGATATTATCAATCCATTGTGTGTGTGTGCATATGTGCATACACACACACACACACACACACACACACTCAAATACCTTCAAAATAACAAATGCAATTATACAAAATAAATGCAGCCTTGGTTTTAGAAATCTGAAATATTCCAAACATTTTACTGGGAGCGTCTACACAAAGCATGCCGATTGTTTTAATAAAAAAAAGTAAGACTTGACTACATAGAACGTCTCTAATATGTAAGATTTGGATCGTAAGACTTTCATTCATTTATGGATATTTATAGATGCTCACAGGTGTATATTGAGTGTTAGTAAGTCAGTGTGTGGTCATACATGTGCAGGTGTCCACACAGAGCGTCCAGTGTAGCGCGGTTGACTGGAGGAAGCTGTTGAAGCAGTTTGCGGTACGTCTGCAGTCTCTGTTCTTCGTCTGACAGAGCTGTGGAGACAACTAATACATCAATACACAACAGACTTCATATATAACATGTCATTTATGCATGCATGAGTATTGTTGCAGTGATGGCTGAGGACAGACGGACCTGCAGCTTTCAGCCAGAGCGGTCTGTGTGTGTCCGGTATGATCTCAAAGCTCTGCCGCAGGATCTGTTTCAGAGCTCCTGAAATGTCCAGGATGGAGAGCTCGTCTGTTTCCAGAACCGTTCCTCTCGGAGAAACACGCAGAGCATCGACCAGCTTACTGATCCGAGGAGCGACTCCACAGCGCCGGTACAAACCATCCACCTTCAGCCCTGGAACAAACACAGCAGTTCCCTTCAAAAGAGACTTTGGTGTCTTTCTAAAAATGAGACATTCTAGTATATACTACAAGCTTGAGTATGTGATCCTGGATGCTGATTGGTCAAAAACACACTCGCACACACACACACACACATACACACACACACACATATATATATATGTAACATGTAGTCCCTAATGAAAAATAAGTATACTTTAGCATACTTTCATAGAGAGTACTTAATATAATATATACGGTAATAAGAATATACGGTAACACTTTAGAATAGGTAACACCTATTAGTTGCTTATTAGCATGCATATTACTAGAATAGTAGCCATGTATTAGTGCTAATTAAGAACATATTAATTAATATTAATTAGCTTATTCTACTTGACCTTATTCTACATCCCTAATCTTACCCAATACCTAAACCTAACAACTAGCTTACTAACTATTAATAAGCAGCAAATTAAGAATTTATTGAGAGAAATGTCGTAGTTAATAGTTAACAAGTGTTACCGAATATACTTATATACGTAGGTGTTTTTAATTAAATGAAAATGTACAATGGATTAATATTAAATGGAGAACTTAAGAGTGCTTTTTGACCCACTTCAGTACATCTTTTTATGTAGTCTAACTATTAACGTCTATTGTCTTTGTAAAATTATAAAAGAGTTACTGCTGAATTTACTGACAAGCATTTAAGATAAACTAAGAGACTTAAATGTCATTTATATTGAAACTTGTATGTTGTATATTTAAGTATAGTATAATTACACATTTATAACAAAGTTACAATTTAATACATTTAAAATATATTGAATGTAATCCCAGGAAACCTCTAATAATCAATCATAACACCATATAATATAATCATATAATCATGTGCTTTAGTATGTTATTCAGCTATCAAAAATAAGAACTTTGCAGCACAAAAAAAGATTACATTACAAACTGCAATTGGTTAAAGCGTATTTTAGTTTGCTCTCTTTAATTACACTTAAGTGGTCTTTTATATTAAATGATCCGCAAGAACAGTTTTTGCTCACTTTTTAGTTTGGGGAGCAATTCTCGCTGATAAATGACTATTACCTACAACTTTTTCCTCAGTAAACTCCCGATCTGCTGCTTATTAATAGTTAAGGTAGTTGTTTAGTTAAGGAATGGTGTTTAAAGATGAAGAGGAATCTAAACTACGATCATGCAGAATAAGATATTAATATGTGCATTATAAACAGCCAGCATTCTAGTAATATTCATGCTTATAAGCAACTAGTTAATAGTGAGAATTGGTCCCCAGACTTTTTTTTAAAATATACTTTAAAGATGTACTTTTGATTATGCAATAAGGCAGAGAGGTTTAGCGCTACTGAAATGATCCGAACAGAAGTTGCCTCACCGTACTGTGTGATGTGAGAGATGCACCTGTCTATGGAGCAGGGCACAGATCCTGAGCGCTTCTGTCCGTCTGTGCTCGAGCACATGGTCTTCTGCACGAGCTCATGCCACCGCAGACAGCTGTGCTGCAGCTCAAACTGCATGTGTAACGTCCTGCAGCAAACACACGTTCAGCGATCAGTGAGAGATGCTTTCAGCTGCAGATCCACATTAAACACTTCTAGAACCTTCACCCCTTAAAGGGTTAGTTCACCCAGTAATCAAAATGATGTCATTAATAACTCTCCCTCATGTCGTTCCAAACACGTGAGATCTCCGTTCATCTTCAGAACACAGTTTAAGATATTTTAGATTTAGTCGAAAATACATTTTGGTCTTCATCTTGGCTGAGCTTTCAACGTTGTTACGGGAAAGGATGAAGCTGATTGGTTAGTTCTTGTCACATGACCTGCGGTGCGCTTGCGGCTCTCAGAGAAGTTGAGATGTTTTTAACTCGATGTGGTGCGGATGCGCCTGGAAAAAACGAGCGCGTCGCTTCCATTATGAGCGCGTATACCGCGCGCCTACATTGGAAATAACGAACATGAGCGCGCAAAAGACGCAATATGTGAATGGCCCCTAAACTCCAAAGTATCATTGCTTTGGTTAGACATCTTGATGACTACAGCGACGCAGCACGTTTCTCTGCTGAAGACACCCAAGAGTCTCCTGCTCTTCGTTTCCAAGTTTCCAACAACATATATTTAATAGATAGATCAAAATGTTTGTTAGGGACACTTTAGTAGTCACTGGACATGTCATAGCGTCCGTTCGTAACTCTACGCCCTTGATCTTCATGACACTGACCGGTCAGGAAACTCCAGCAGGATGCAGTTCTCTGAGTGCTGCAGATCTGTAGAGAAGACACATGTGTTTAATAGACAGCACTATGAGAGTGTTTGGTGATCTGATGCGGGCTGTGATACTGACGGCAGCGTGTCTGACTGTCCAGGGTCACCGTGTCTGTGGAGCCGTGTTTGGTGTGGATGCTCATCTCTCCGTCCTGAAGGGTGCACCACACTTCTGCACACTGCAGCGCTGCACCCTCTCGTATAGACGCTCTGGACACGGCACAGACCCCCAGCAGATCCTCCTCCACCACGGCACCCGCCAGCACAATCTACACACAGCAGCTTCTCGTCAGCCACCGCTGAACCTCACATGTTCACTAGCAGAGAGGGCTGATGTGTCTCCACCGGGACGGAGATGATGCTTTACCTTCATGATATGCAGCATGTGACTGAGGAGAGCGTCTCTTTCGGCTGCCCTGCAGATCACACTGTCTGTCAGCAGTAACACCTCAAACTCATGCGATGGCCTGTGAACCACATGGTAAGCATATTACACTTCCAGAATAAAATGCATGTTCTGCACAACATAAGAGAAACTTGAAAAACTTGAAAGAATGGTTTCTATATTCTCTTCTGTGCACTGTATTGAATTTGTACTTGTAGTGAACTTCAAATCTTAAAGTATATTTAAAAAACTATACATGCAGATGATATAATATTAATGAAATAAAATGCCACTTAAGTGCACTTAAAGAGAAAGGACTGTTTGGTGATCCCATCTTAAAAAGTGCACTTTGTAATAATGGCGAATACATTTTTTTTTAAGTTTTAATGATCTTTTCTCAAACTACTTGACTAACAAAGCATATAATTTGAATGGTAGTGGATTATTTAGTATTTCAAGTTAATATATTTTAAATGTGCTAAATTGCAACTTAATTATTATGATTAATTACAGATAGATTTTAATTAATGACATATAAGTACATTTTAGATCATAAATCATTAAACATTATTACCGCAATCTTTGTATAAGCGTGCTTCAGTGTTCTTCTTTTTCACAAGGGATTTTAGGCCGATTTCATAAAAATATCAGTATTTTCAAAAAGCTCCCAAATGCACAAGAAAATGTGCTTTAGGAGACAATTTCTCAGAACACAAGCCAGTAACGAGCTACAGTCCACAGTCATTTATTTTGTCAATCAGACTATAGCCCTTCGCACTGCATTATTTTTCTAACACATTGTGTGCAAACACAGGTTTGTCCACATGAGGATATCCGTAATGCACGGCTGCATGAATGCTGTCCTATCTTTGAGATGGTAAAGACAGTCATGTGTTTAGAGAATATGGTGACACATGTTACCCCACAGAGCAGTCGAACACTGAGATGACTTCTGTCAAATCCAGCACATCACAGGCGGCAGACTCGTTCTCCTGCGAGAACAAGAAACGCTCCTCGTCCAGCTTTCCATGGAGCTCTTCTACACGTGTGGAAAAGACAAAGAAAACCCAGCGTTGTCATCTGAATCCAAGTGTCAGATAAACAGACAGAGTCGTGCATCTTACCGATCTGCTCCTCTGAGTGTCTGGTTTGCTCAAAGTCTGGTGCCTCTAAAACAGAGATGAATTCAAATGAACAGAAACTGATTACAGTCACTTATATTAGATAGTGAACAAAATAATCAACATGCACAGGCCACCTCAAAAATACACAGACTTCAGCATACTCTTAAAATTGAGTAGTTATGAAAACATAGTTTAAAATAATATAACCACGTTCCATCTGAATGCAATGTTTTCACACACTTAATTGCGTGTTATTTTAATGTTTTGACTCGCTTAAGTAGGACTTGAGGATTATATGTAATAGATATGTAATTTTAGAAGTACATCTATTAATGTAGACTGAAATATAATGTAATTTCTGTTTGAAAGTTGTATATTTACAGTTATTTTCTAATAACACGTTTGTAACGAAGAAGCTTCAATTGAGTCCATTTAAAATATATTTGCTTTAAAAATAATATTGCATAAATCAGTAATAACCAAGTACTTTGCATGTGCTTGAGTATGTTAGTCAACGCATCGAAATACATGCATGATCAAAGATGATTAAAACATAATGATTTAAAATGTACTTTAAAGTAAAACTTTTTTAAAGTGTATTTAATTGTGGTAAGAAACATTCCTGAAAGTGTCTTTTTTAAATGCACTTAAGTGGACTATTTCATTAATATTATATTATTTTGGCAACACTTTACAATAAGTTTCATTAGTTACCACGAATTAATAAAGGAACAATAGTTCTACAGCATTTATTAATCTTAGCTAATGTTAATTTCAACATTTAGAGCTACATTATTAAAATCAAAAGTTGTGATTTAAGTTAGCATTAGTTAATGCACTGTGAATTAACATTAACTAACAGTGAACAACTATATGTATCTCATTAACAAAGATGAATTAATACTGTACTGCATTGTTCATGTTAGTGAACTAATGGAACAGTATTGTACAGTGCTTACCCTTATTTTTAAGTCATTTTTTAAAATATACTTTTAAGATTTGAAATATACTATAAGTCAAGCACACATTCAGTACAATTAACCACACTCCTTTTTAACAAGAGCACACTTCAAGATCAAGAAAAACATATTTTGAATAAAGACAAAGACTAATTTTTCTTTTCTTTTTTTTGTTGTACTGTAACACCACAATTATTAGCACCCTTACGAGTAACAATCTAGCTGAAGCATGTATGTGTACACACACACATATATATATATATATGTGTGTGTGTCTATGCAAATGATCTGATGGCTTTAAAAGTAGACGTCAAAAGACCTGGACATGTTCAAAAAGGAGTCTAAATGTGGCATGAAATCAAGCTGCACTAACCCACAAACTCGTTGTGTCGGAGGAGCTCGGTCTGCAGGGCTTGTCCAGCGCTCTCGGCCACACTGATGGCAGACTGAAGCTCAGGATTCGAGGCGCTGCAGGACACTCTGGCTCCAGAGCACAGCAGAGACAGCGTCTCCTCCACATCAGGACCAGCAGCCACCTCCCGCAGCCTCTGAGGAGCAGCACAGAACACGTCAGCATCACATCGCTCCCAAACAGGCTGCTCTGATCACGTGCTGACCTGGTCAAGCAGTTTCTGGCTTGAGGCGAGCGGGTGAGCTTTCCGGTACAGTCCTTTGTGGTATTTGGCGAGGATGAACTCCAGCCTCTGATCTGGAGAGACGTCAGGGCGGATCTGCTCCGTCGGAGGGATGCTGGGACCCCAAACACTGCTGGCAGCTTTATTCCCATACAGCACAAACAACTGAAAACATGACGTGTGTGTGCATTGCTTGTTAAGTCACAAAAGTTGCACATTCAGATCAACAAATCAGAAGACAGTGATGTCATTATTCAGCTCAACTCAGTTCAGTAATAGTGTAAAGTTCATCAAATGACATCAAATTATGAAACAAAAGTGTCACAATAGTGTAATTCAGCTAAAGGCGACAGTGGCAAGGTGGTTAAAAGACACTCTAAAACACTTTTTTATAATACTACACATTATTTTGAATTAGGGTTATTATAGTTATTATAGCTAACACTAGATATAAAAACATGAAATCAAATAAATGTTAACTGAAATAAAATATAATAAACTTACTAAGTAAAGTTTATAGTTTGACGTCATTTACTAAACTAAAACTCAGATAAGAATTAACAAAAACTAATAAAGATGACAACAACAAAAAACCAAAACAAGAAAAATTATTTTAAAATCAACGTTAAATCAGAAAATATAAAAGTAAAATGTGATTCAAAATATTTACAATAACTATAATAGTAACTTAAAAATACTAAAATAACATGATGAGTTTTTTTTTTTGTCATTTTGTTTTTCTGATTAAAAAAATTTATCAATGGCAGAAAATGCACCCCCACTGAAGTCTTTTCTTTTCTTTTCTTTTCATGGAGGCTATTGTACATATACAAGTCACTTTCTTGTCAAAAAACATGCAAATTAGTATGAATTCATCATAGTATTACTATGAATTATAATGTCATTAAAAATAAAAGGCCACATCTCACATTAACCTCAAAATCCATAAAGCTGAAATTAATTGAAGGTTGCTGACGCTTATGAACTTCATGCAGAGACTTAAGAAAAGCAATTCATTTTCAAGCTCTTTAAATATGAATATTGAAAACACAACTTTTCAGACTACTGTAAAATAAGTGGAAAATAAAAGGGGTCATATAAGAGACAGAACTCACCTGAATTAACGGCTCCGTCCAAACCTTATCGTCTAGTCTGAGACCTTGCACTTTGGAGCGGTTACTGCTCATGAATCGATGTGCGGCTGCGCAGGCCTCACAGATGACCACCAGCAGGTTCACCGATGCACACTCGGGGTTAGCCGCGCCACAGTCAGCGCACACTTTATTACAGGGACTGGACCGGAGTCGAAGAGCCACCTCGCTGTAGGACAGAGCGCTGCGGATCACTTCATCCAGACGCTCCAGCCACACGGACGTCTCCTTCGCTGAGTCTGCAGAGAAACTGAGCCAACCATCGGTTACTTCACCAACAGAACACAGAACCAAGCAGAGAACAGAGACACTGGCGATATTTCCATTGCAGTGACCAAAAATATCATGCTCATCAATATTGTCTCGGTGCAAATGTAAAAGAAATTACTCATACGCACACAAACAAATCCTTTCATAAGGTTTTATGTTGAAAACCAATAAATATAATAAGCAGCACTTTGCTCCTTTTGTTTGCATTAACATTAAAAAAATTAGGTAACACTTTATTCACCAATATACCAGTTCTCACTATTAACTAGTTGCTTATTAGCAGCATGCATATTACTCTATCATTTTGGCTGTTTAATAGTACCTACAAAGCAGATATTAATGTCTTATTCTTCATGAACATATTTTAGATCCCTTAATCCACCCCATGCTAACTACTAAGAAGTAGAAAATTAGGAGATTGTTCATGGAAAACTCTTACTTGATAGTGAATATGTGCTCCCTATTCTAAAGTGTTACCCATGTTCAAGTAAAGTAAAAAAAAAAAAAAAAAGTTTATAAAATGATACAACTTAATTTTCAGCATTTTATTATTTAAAAAAAAGGATGTCAAAATGAAAAAAAATTAAGTATTTAATCTGCTCCAAAAACAATTGTACATAGGCTACCTTATTATCTGAAGTGTTTTTTTAAATGCACATTAACTTACTTTCCATCCACCGATTTACAACAAACATTTGGACCAATATTCAGATTGGTCTGAACACAAAGGGCAGACAGGCTGAATGAAAATGTAAGTTCACTGATTGTCTCCGTCACTGTCTGTTTCTCCTCTGTAAACACTGCTTTATTATGCATTACATAAAGAGAAAGATGAAAGAAAATGCCATCGAAACTTTTCTGAAGACAGTCGGTTTCCCTTTGATTTCATTCATTCGTTCAATCTTTTATTTTATTTCTCTCAGCACTCTGCCTTATATCATGTTTGCACATGCACCTGCAAATTTATTTCTGACAAGCCTCAAATCTTAGAAGCTTTTATAAACACCAATGCTGTTTGTCTTGCTTTTGTTTAAATGCTGTGATACTTTGAGCAGGGTTTACCGCCGGTGTTTCAAATACGGTTTAAATGATACTCACAATAAGTGTAATACTAAACATCAGGACTTTTTAACATCAAAGTGGTAAGATAAGAAACTTCTCGCTTACAAATGTGAGAAGTGAAAGCACTCACTTGAAGGTCCTGTATGGAGTAATGAGACTGAAGCTGTGACGTCCCGTCGACTTCACACACGCTATGTTCATAGACACACACATCATGCCGAGACCCACACTGAAGTCCTGCGGATCCAAACCAGTTTAATATGCAAATGTTGCTTATCAACAACTACAGTCCAGCAGAAAAACATGCATGGTCATTTGTTGAAGTACTACAACATTTGAAATCATTTATTTGAAAATAGTCTCAACACGCTTTAAAAAGTCAATTGTTTCTTCATGCTTTTAAACAATGGTCGCTGTGATTTTGCCAAGTTAGACATGGTCCAAAAATATAGGCTTAACCGAATCCCTAACCCTAAACCTAACCCTACCCATAATTTATTCCTAAAATCAGAGGAAAATCATAGCTGATTAACAAAGGTGTAGAAACACCTAACTCTGGTTGTAAGCCTAAAACAGATGTTTCCTGAATAGTTATATCTCAATTCTGATTGGTTGATTGGAATGCTGTTCCAGGATCAACAAGGATGAAAATCAAATTTCGGCTAATTTTCCTCAAACACACAAACTGGCGTCGTAACCGTCGTAAACCCAACTGTGTTCCTAACCGCTCTGCTGATCTCTTGAATCCTTCTTGAAAGGTTGACATTAGTAAGCAGATTTCCACACCTCTTTGCTGCTGTAAATCCAAAAGGAGTATCCACGGATAGCAGTGTACACCTTTTTCCGTGGCTCTTTCATGATCAGCGGTCCGCGTTGTTTGGGTTCAGTGAGCGGTTCTCTTCCTCGAGTGCTGTAGAGAGACATCAACCAGCGCTGCCGCACATCTACCACACAACACAATCACAGCACAGAGCTCAAAGTGATGACTTGAAGATTCAAATGAACCAAAAACTAACTCTCAGCTTTAAAGGTGCTGCATGTCATTTTTTGACTGTACTAAAGCATAAAAATACCATAATACATTTGCATGTATTTAGGAAACTTGTGCGTTCTGTGTCAGAATGTCTGTTTTTGTTTTGGTCTATGTGACTCCGCCCACTGCCAGTTTACCCAATAGGATTTCGAGAGCCCCAGTTACCAATTGGTTCGAAAACAAAGCGATTGCAAACAAGCAAACAAACCGAGTCATAACATATTACAGATTCAACTCGACCTAAAAAGCCTCGACATCCATCGATAGAGCAGAGGCTTATTAAAACACACATAAAACGTACATTATAAGGCTAAAATTGTGAGTTTGCTCTCATTCTTTTTTGCATCTGGCAACCCACATAAGTGTCAAATCTGTGGAGGGGTGGGAGAAACAACACTCTCTAATATTTTAAATGAGACTGCAGTACCCTTTTCAACCACTAGCTGTCAATATTACATATTGCACCTTTAAAGGGACAGTTCAACAAAAAAATTTTTTTTTAAAAGCTGTTATTTACTCGCCCTCAGGTCATCCAAGATGTAGGCAGTGATGTACAGTTCACAAACCAATCATGCTTCTGAACCGGTTCTTGAACTAGATAAACCAGTTCACCATATCAGACTGAATCATCTTAAGATCTACAAATTACTCAGATCTACCAATAACTCAGTAAAAACTCTTTACCCAAGTATTATTGGGTGCTTTAATAAATTAACTGTGTTTATGCGACATCACTGTGTGATTATGTAAACACACTGGTGAACTGGTTCAATGAAACTGTCTGAAAGAACCAGTTTACAGACTTCCTTGTTCACTGGTCTTATTCTTAGTTTGGTGATAGGATCATGACACTCTTTGTCTTGTTGGATCCGGACACTTTGTTCTAGTTTTGGTTCGGTGTCAGTGTTGAGGTCCTGACATCCATACTCCGTGCACTTCTGTCTTGCACACAATGGTGACGAAGATTTGTTTGACGTGCTCGTCTGTTTTGTCTTGTGTGAGCACATGGCTTCTGTCATGTCTGTTTGCATGTGCCCTATCCACATGACTTTTAGTTTTGTTTTCTGTGTGCTCTATTGCTCGTCTTAGTCTTGACCCGACCTTCTTGTTCATTGATTATTGGTTTAATAACCCCACCTGTCCTCCCTTGTTACCTTCCTCATTTCCTTCCCTATTTATTCTCCCTGTGTGTTTGTCCTGTGCTGGTTCTTTTACTTGTAGTTGTACTTTTCAGTTTTGGGTGAACAATTCCTTCAAGAAATGAGAGTTTCCGGTTTCTTACCCTCGCTGTGAGCCATGAATTCAAAGTGCTTCTTCTGTAAATGGATGGAGAAGCGTCCTTGATCCTGCTCACGTATGTTGGTGATGCTTGTTACGTGAAAAACATATTCTGTGAATTTGTCCTGGAGCACATTGAAAATGTGGTTATTAAATAAGTATTTGCCATATATACTTTATTTGTATTAATCATGCCATTATGAAACAACTCACTGTGCGCTTCTTCCACAGTGACATGGTATGTCCATCAAGAGTGGCCCACAGAACATTGTGCCTGCAAAACAAATACACATTTAACACAGATATAAACCTTTTGTGTGCACTTCTTACTGTTTGTTCCCTGCAATCTTATAATGGGTCTCATAAAGGCCCTTTCACACCATTGACACTTTTGCCTTGTGTAAGATTTACAATTTATCCCCATCAGGTTTTCTGTACCTATTCTGTACATTTTTACACTTAACTGAAACAATTATTTTTTCAAGACAGTTTTACACTTACGTATTCTTTGCCTTACACCCCTTGTGAAAAAGATGTACACTTGCACAAATAATATACTTTAAAAAATACACCTAATAGACAAAATACACTTAACTGCATATTATTTTCAATTAAATGAACGGTTCATATTATCATATACATTTATATTAAATGCAATTAGTTTAACTTATTAGTGATCATTTAAAAACAATTTTTTGACCCTATTAATTAGGACTTAAATGCATGTTTATTTCAATATTACTTCTACATATATGTGCAAACTGGATGTAATATTTCCGAACACTTAACTGCATGTTATTAAACAAATCTATTACTAATTTATTTAATTTAAGAGTACTTAATCAGGACTTAAATACATCTTTACATCTTTACTATTCTCTTTGAAATATGGTTAAAATGTACTGCATTTATGGTAAACTAAAATATACTTTATTTAAATATAACATCAAATAATACACTACGGTTAACCTATGACCAAGTACTTTTTATCCTCTTTGTTAACACATCAAAATAAGCGTATTTCTTTGAAAGCATGAAAATTAAGTAAACGGAATGATTTAAAATGTACTTTATGAATTAAAACCGGTCATTTGACATTAGTGCACATGGTAACACTTTAGTATAGTGTCCAGTTCACACTAATAACTAGTTGCTTATTAGCATGTCTATTATTAACATATTAGCTGTTTATTAGTGCTTATAAAGTACATATAATGCATGACATCCATAATCCTACCCAATACCCTAAACTTAATAACTACCTTATAAACTATTAATAAGCAGCATATAAGGAGTTAATTGAGGCAAAAGTCATAGTAAATGGTTAGTTAATAGTGAGAATTGGACCCTAAAATAAAGTATGACCGTGCACATTTTAATATCATTTCATTAAGCCTATAGGTCTGCGTTTCATATTACTGTTTCACAATGCATTTGGTGTGAAAGGACAACTTATTTGTTTAGATTTTATGTACGGATGCTGATATTTCATGAAATGCTTTATTTAATTGAGCAGTTTTGAATGTCTAAATTGCAGGACGTTCTCCTGTGATTTGAGGGATAGTGTAGCGTTAGTTACTTGCGTCCCTTCCACACGTCGAGCCAGCTGGACTGTGCCACCACACACTCGGTTGTCTGGCGTAGCCCTGATAACGTCTTCTTCTTCCTGCTTACATGAATAGTTGCAGCCCTGCAGCCCAAGAATTCAAGAGATTTTAAGACTTCGCCAGTGGCTATGCAATTAGTTACATGTCACCAGACAATACCAGAGCAGGATGAGTGTGTTTCTTCATCAGGTTTGGAGAAATATAGCATTGCATCAGTGTTTCATCAATGGATGCTCTGCAGTGAATGGGTGCCGTCAGAATGAGAGTCCAAACAGCTGATAAACACACCACAATAATCCACAAGTAACACACACTATTCCATAATATATTTGTTTGTAAGGAGCTAATAATCAAAATCTAACCACATACTGGTTTAGAGATGTTTTGGCTTGTAAATGGTGCTTGATCTGTGCAGATTTCTCTCCTGATTCAGTTTGAAGTTAAAAGTATCTAATGATTTGTTTCTTACAAAAACCCAGCTTTTGGTTAATCGAGTCATTAACTGATTAACTGATGGACTGAAGTGCTGTAGATTACTTTTGATGTTTTTATCAGCTGTTTGGACTCTCTTTCTGACGGCACCCATTCACTGCAGAGCAAGCGATGCAATGCTACATTTCTCCAAATCTGAAGATTCTCTTGCATGGTGAGTACAGTATGAGTGCACATTTTCATTTTCTGGGGGAATTATTCTTTTATTGTCACGATAATAAAAATCTTAATGTCTTATTTGATTTAGGGGTGAACTATGACCTCGGCACTTGACATTTTAATCACATGGGGCATGATCGTTTTCTGAGATGCAATCATATTGTACCGTGGTATATTGGGTCCGTCAGCGTTGTTCTGAAGATCCTGTGATCTGGGAACGTTATAGATCTCTCCATTGATGCAAACATCTGTCTGAACACCCATCACCTGATCTGTGAAACTACAAGGAGGAATATAAACACAGCAGGAAGCAAAGCCCAACAGGTTTGATCAAGAAACATGCAAAGTGAAATCGCAGTTGAGAGGCATTACCTGGCTTTATCTGAATGGTGCTGGTCGTTACTGAGCGAGTCTGGAGTCGCAGGACAATCATCATAAGATGAAGATGAACTAATGAGCGAGTCTGGCTTTGGAAGCGTCTCCCTGCAGTTGTTTTTAACATCTTGAGGATCAGGGGAATCCTCCTCATGCTTCACATCAGTTTCTACTGAGAAAAACAGCAGTCATCACCATTAGAAAGGTTTGTTCTTTGTGTTGGTGTGAGCAGTAGATGTCCTTTTTAGCCAAAGTGACCGACGGCCAAACTATAATTAAAAAGAACAGTTCACCCAAATGGAAAACTTTGTCATCGCACGCAAACAATAATGAGTGAGAACCGACGGCAAACCTGGAATGATCTTGTAGCACAATAATGACTAAATAATGAATCCTGATTTTAATTTCTAAATAATGTATAATTATAAATATTTAAATGCATGCATTACAGGTTTCTATAGAAAACACATTGAAGTGTAGTTTATCATGAATTTTGTCAGTACATTTAGCACACTTTAACCATATTTAAAAAAAGAACACAATTTGTTATGAAATAACGTATAAAGATATACTTAAGTCCTACTTAAGCACTATTAATTTCAACTAAGTATATATATATATATATATATATATATATATATATATATATATATATATATATATATATATATATATATATATATATATATATATATATATATGTAAATACATTTTCATTTAATTTGTAAATAACATGCAGTTAAGTGTTTGAAAACATTACATTCAGCACTTTAGTATATATTAAAAATTATTTTTGTAATAAGTACTATTTAAAAAAATATAGTAAATATTCAATTTCATTTGTGGCTGAATGTTTCGTGATTTTGTGTACATCAAATATTTATCGATAGTGGTCACTATGTGAATTTGAACAGAAATCTCTTCACTTTTTATTGCCTTATAGTCTAAAATGAAACAAAAGTGCAGATAAAAAAAAATCGGACTTTATTTGCACACGTAACACACAATATGGAAGTAAAAAGAGAGAGAAACAAAAAACATTAAAAGTGAAACCAAAATACCTTGTTTGTGTTAGTGAACACCCAACTTTTACGCAAGGCACAGAATACAGTATCAGTTTCTGCTGCAGGGATCACATTCTTTTAAATTATCTCAGAAACCAGAAAGAGTCGTCTTGAATTCAGTCACTATCTGCAGGTTATCATTACTTCGGCAGACGCAAGTGACACGTCGATCAACATACTTTGGTCTAAGCTGAAAAAAGTACATGCATGATTGAACCATCTTGATTTCTGAGAGAAATGGGACGCAATATGAACAAAACTGAAATTAGACTGTGAGCATTTTGATTCATATTTTAAGTGCTCCACAAATCTCAACTCTATTAGAGCGTTCTTGTTTTAGCTTGATATAAATGCCTCCTGCTTTGTTTTAATATGACAATAACACTAAAGCAGTGATTAAAGAACAAGATCAATGTCCTTAAATAAACTATCAGGCTTCAATTCTATTAATAATCAAATAATGCAGCCTGTGATCACCATGTGAAATGAAGTAAAGATGTGAAATATAGTCAAATATAGCAAAGTCGTGGAGGGCAATTAATGCACAATAGGATGAAGCTGATTCTCTTTATTTATCTAAATAACAAACTGCACAGCCATAAACGTCCACTTCTATAATTTCTCGATATTTTGCTAATCTTTTGCATTTCATTTTTAAGTTATGTGCTAATCTAAATTAGCATTGTTAAAAAAAATGTCAGCTCTTATGATAAATTGTTTGAAATGTCCCTTATTTGGATTAAAGTGTTGATGCAAATGTAAATGTCACATCTTATGGCTTTATATATCAATTAATGTAATATTGATATTGTGGTTTTATGTGTAAAAGCAGACTTTTTTGTGAATCTCATTTCAAACTTTTATCAGGAGACAAAAAAGTGTGAATATTTTGAAACTCCTATATAGGATATAGAGAAATAACTGGGTTCTGGATCAGCGAGACAGATGCATGGATAAATATATGACTGATATTAATGTTTTTGCAAAGAAGACAGTAAAAGTACCTTCAGATGCCGTTTGTGTAACAGCCTTTAAATCTGGACAAGACAACACACCATATCTGAAAGATATTTGAGCACAGTAAGTGTACTGAATACAAATAATAAAAGGTTGAAACAGTGTTCATATTAGATGGGATCAGGTAACCAGCTCCTGTTAGAAAATCCAAATCCTTTGTTCCTTTAAATGTCTGTGTGTGTGTATTGAAAGCTACTTGTTTTGTGATTCGATCAGACACCAGATGAACAGCATGTGCTCACCTTTCACTGGATGACAGCTGACGTAAATACCTCGATCGAGGCTTCGGCACAGGTACGATCTCAGGGGGATCAGACATCTGCAGCCAATAAGTATAATGCACGAGTTATGTTAGAAACGTCAAGAATGTAAACAACATCAGGATTCATCAGAATGCACTGCCTTTGAGATGCATAGAAACATGATGTGTTCAGCTGAGAGTTATTTGCACTCATCAACACAATGACTTTTCAGGTCAAAAGGGAAAACCATTAAAGGGTCATTCAGAGCCTAACCCTTTGGCAACAGTCTAGATCAGAAATGCGATGTTTCTGTCCTAATCTCCATGCATCTGTCACTTTACTAAAGAGAAACCAACACTTGTTCAATGTAAGCATATGGGAAACATATCATAAAACTTAAATGGACATTTTATTAAATCTCAAACCAGTCTTCTGATAAACTCAAGTTTTTTATCCCATTATTTAATGCAGTTTTACTCATGAACAGTACAAGTGTTTCTCTAAATGCCATCCTTTTATAACCACTGTATGAACCTGCACTGTATTAGAAAATACAAATAAAATATACAGCAAGCAACAATTCAATTGGAAAGCAATGCAATCACAAATTGTAAAAATTTTAGGATCTTCATTGTGCTATTACTATTGCTAGTCTACTAATAAAATCAGTTCAGATACAGTAAAGATACTGTACCTAATAATCAATAGTTTATAGTTGCCTGCAATCTAAACTACTGAAGATTTAACTCTTGGTTTAGAAAACAACTAATGTTCCAGCTGTTTGTATTCAGGTTTTCATTCAGTGTATGAAAGAAAGTCTTAATATAATAATTTAAAGAGCATGTGCATATGAAAGACTACGGATCTTACCTTGGTGATGTTCCTTTTGGAGAATGAAGTCAAAGCGGTGTGTGTTGTCTGACCGGTTTCACAGACTGTATTGGTGTTGCTGAACTTAAACTCACTAGACAAGAGCTGAATGACATTAGCCCATCCCACCAGCAAGCTGAAGCTGATCAGCTCATACAGGGACATTAAAGAGCCCAAGTGTGTTTCCACTCTTAGTTCAAATTGCTCTAAAATGTTATGGGTAACACTATTAACTAGTTGCTTATAAGCATGCATATTACTAGCATACTGGCTGTTTATTAGTACTTATAAAGCATATATTAATGTCTTATTCTGCATGATATTATTCTAAATCCATTAATCCACCCCATACCTAAACTAACAACTACCTTACTAACTAGTAATAAACAGCTAATTAGGAGTTTATTGTTCCCTATTCTAAAGTGTTACCATATGATGCTATAGTGGAGGATAACGCTTGCTTTTAATAACTAATATATATATATATATATATATATATATATATATATATATATATATATATATATTTTTTTTTTTTTTTTTTTAATTTTTTTATTATTATTATTTTTTTCACTTGCCCATAATTGTTACTAGTTGCAAATGAAAGTTATTTTGAAATCTGCAATTTATCTAAAAGCTGTAAATTCATGTCAAGGGCAAAGAGTGTTGCTGTTACTGCTCAAAACATTTTTCTTTTATCAGCCCTCATCTCTTTTTCCATAGCGCTCTGTCACACACAGATAAAGATTTTGCAACTTAATTTATCGAGAAACAACAACCACCAGCATAATTCGTTTCATTTCAGTCGTGTTAGTCACTTTCACAGCTGTGTTGGTTTAAAGCCTTAGACAGACTTCTCATTTAGTGCAGGTTTAGTGAGTCCAGGAAGAGTAAACAGGGGAAAACTAGTGTTTGAAAGTATTGTGTCCACTTTAATTTCTAGTTGTAGAATCAATACAATGTGTAACATGTTGAATATGGTTTATTATATTAACTTTATCTAATGCATTTGGTGTCATGAACTCACAATGAACACGTAACTACATATTAAATGCTGTAAAGAATCGTCAGGTTTATGATAGCTAATGCATTAGCTAATGTTAGTCAAATAAACCTGTAAAAAGTTGCCTCTTTGTTTAGAAAATGTAACAAAAACATTAAACAGTTTGTTGCATTTCGGATACAAAAAAGTTACAATAAAATCAGATGCAATAAATTTAAGTTTCACATTATTAAGAACCTTCATTACTGTGGGTTTAAATAATCATAGATTAATTATCATGATTGCATTGTATACTGTGTAATAACATAAAGATCTTCTAATGCTCTGCATTGAAGCATTTAAATGAGATCAATTCCTGCAATCATGCATTAAATGCCTAGTGAGTTTTCATCAACATCATGAAAGACACAAATTCAAGATTATCAGGTGAATAATGAGTTACATTTCAGTCTGTTTCTCACACTACATGTGGAGATTAAAAGAATAGTTCACCCAAAAATGAAAATTTAATAGATGTTTACTCCTCCCTCAGGTCATCCCAGATCAGCATGAGTGTGTTCTTCATCAGGTTTGTAGAAGTGTAGCATTGCATCAGTGTCTCATCAATGGATGCTCTGCAGTGAATGGGTGCCGTCAGAATGAGAGTCCAAACAGCTGATAAAAACACCACAGCACTCCAGTCCATCAGTGAACATCTGAAGAAGACAAAACCTGAAACACATCCAGCATTACGATGATTTTAACTCAAACACATAGAGTCTATAATCATAATAACACTTCCTCCAGTGAACAAGTGTTCTGCTCTGAATCAGGAGAGAAATCTGCACAGATCACGCAGCGTTTAGATCTAAACTAATCTGTGTCTGGATTTTGATGTGAGAGACAACAGTAGATGCGCTTTTTCGCTGGAGGAAGTGTTATTATGGATTATATCTCATCCAGAAGCAAAGGTTTACAGTTAAAACGTCTTAATGCTGGATTTGTTTCATCTTTTGTCTTCTCCGGATGTGAGAAGTTCTGGAGTGCTGTGGATTACTGTGATGTTTTTATCAGACTCTAATTCTGACGGCACCCATTCACTGCAGAGCATCCGTTGATGAGACACTGATGCAATGCTACATTTCTCCAAACCCGATCCAATGAAGAAGCAAATGAATCCGTTCCGTTTTGTTGATCTAGACTGAGACCGTCTTGAATGTTTGTCTCAGTGTGTAATAATGATCACTTTACGTGAGCTGAAGCCTCGGACAGTGGATGAAGCCCAGAGCACTTGCTCTCTTCACACGTTCCTCCAGTCTGCTTGATGTCCTGTAAGGCCACTGACTCTCTCTGTGTCTGTTCTTTAAGACCTTGACTTTTCTTTTCCCTGTTAAGAGTGAAATGTACAGTGAACTGATGGTGAAACAGAAAGCCGGTCACAATGATTCAGCTCTGAGACTTTACCTTTTCTCCTCTACATCCTCAATGGTATCAGGCAGAGGAATGTTGAGGGTTTCTGGCAGTAAAAAGGCTATTAAACCAGCGAGCACAGCGGATCCTCCGTATACAATGCTCGGCAGAGCCGGCAGGATCTCATCCAGGATCAGGACGGCAGGAGCGGCCATGGATCCGATCCTGGCCATCGTGGAGGCAAAGCCCATGCCGGTCTGTCTGTGGAGCAAACATCTAAACTCTTACCCCTATTCATGTAGAAGTGAGCATTGCTATTCTCTACTTATGTATGCAAAGTACAATATCTCTAATGGATGGTGCCACTTTGTCTTCTCATTAAAAATAGTAAGCTGCCTTGTACATGTATTCCTCTCTCTGTTGTGTTTTATTTCTGGTACCACTTTATAATACGATTCCATTTATTGATATCAGTTAATGAATAAGGTGTATACCATGGCACTAATATTTAGGATTAATATCTAAATGATCAGCCTGCTTTATTCATATACCACAGTATTATGATGCAACAAGACACATACTAACACCTTTTTGATGATATAGTGTCCTAACAGCTTAATGATCAATACAAAACAATCACCTTCGGCTGCTTCAGACAGACTCTATCAAGTTTGTCTTCTATAGTTGGTTTATTCTGACCTGATGACAGTAGGGTAAAGCTCTCCGGTGAACAGATAGACACAAGTAAAGGAGGCCGACGTGAAGCCCTTTCCGATAACGGCGAGCGCTGTCCTTGTGATCTGCATGTCTGCAACGACACACAGCATCATTAAACGACTGAACGATGCACGTTATATTGGAGAGAGGCTTGTGTTGTCACATGACATATGACATTTAACAGTACTTTTTGTCAAATCTTCTTACTTGGGAACGAATGATTTATTTTCGTACATATATTTACATTATTATTTTGTCTACTCTAATAGAAGCAGTCATTTTTACTGTTTAGAAAGTCAGTGTCTTGGGATTAGGTGGATGATGGTGGCCTTATAATAAGGACTTCATCACGGTCTTACCTTTAGGAACAAAAATGTTGGCGAATATTACACACGCTGACATGAGGAGACAGGTGCCTTGGGTTATGCGTCGGCCCAGAAAGCTCAGCATCAGAAGAGCGACCAGTTTAGCCGGAAAATCTACTGCGCCAAAGATGATCTGCATCAGATAGATGTTCACCCCGAACTTCTGCAGGTCCATGGCCAGACCATAATACGCAAAACTAGTCGAAAACCTGTTCAGAATTCACAAACTCAACTTCAAGATTTTTCTATGCATCAGCTTTAATTCGCTTTAAAACATTTAGAATTTTCAGTTTTATAGAATTATTCTAAATGTATCATTTAATTTACATTGTGCACATATTAGTGCAGGATTAGGCATAAAATGCATGAATGCATATGAAAATAAGATGAGAATTAAACAAGTAATTGCAATCTGGTTTAGATTCAGACAGAAATCATGTCTTTGCAGTGTTTTTCTACAAGACTTCTTCACTGCATAGAAATGTTACAAAATGCATAACATTTTTATGCAAAAGCAAGCAAAACAGGCACTATTTTAGGAATCAGAACACCTAAATTATAGTATGCATTACAGTATGGTATGATTAATGTATATTTATCACCAGTCAATCATCATCCAGATTTGTTGCACTGTACAGACAGAAACAGCTCAAAGCGATTCTCACCAGACGACCATCAGGCACATAGAGATCTTCCTCATGGTTGGTGTTTTTAGGAGATCAAACACTGTGTAAATGCTCTTACTGGACTGAACCTCTTTCTGCATGTGTGACTCCAGCACCTAAACGTGAAGAGGTCCGCTACCGTTAAATGTTTAAGGTCAGTACAGACTTCATGACACGGATATGAAGTGTGAAATGTTGCTATAGGCTAATGAGAAACCTCTAAAGTGATCTTCTCTGTCATCTCAGGCTTGCCGTTGATTTTAGCCACACGGTGGAGATGTTTCAGTGCTTCTTCAGAGCGACCGTTCAGCACCAGCCAGCGAGCAGATTCAGAGTACCACCTTTGACATGGAGACATTTCTGGATTAGGAAATGCAGAATCAACACAATCTTTGAAATGAGACCAAAGACTCATAAGACCTCTTGTTTTAAGATGCATGGTTTTATCTTGCATTTAGTGTTCTTTCCTTTCTTCATCTTTGTTCAAATCATATGCACCTGGGGTCAGTCGCATGCACCAGTAATATGGCATGATTCACATTTAATTCAGCATCAAAGATTCAATAATCTCTTACCAGCTATAGAAGAAGAAGGCAAAGAAAGGGAGACAGACGGCCACGTGTATTTTACGCCAGTCCTTCAGACTGTACGCCACTCCGGCTAGAATCATCTGACCGAACGTGAAGAAGAAAGATGAGATGGTGCCCACCAACGTCCGAGCCTTAGTAGGAATCCACTCCACCTCTAAGAAAACATGAGCATTTCACGTCACATTTATTTATTCAGCACTGTACATACAGTAATACAGACACTACTGTTTAAATGCAGCTTTACAGTAATAAACTGTGAAGTTTTTTTCTTTAAAAAGTAATAATATACACTGCTGTTCAAAAGTTTAGAATCAGTTAGATTTTTAATGTGTTTTTAGAAGACTATTATGTTCATCAAGGTTGCATGCATTTAACCAAAAATACAGAAAAAACTGTAATAATGTAAAATATTATTGCCATTTCAAATAATGGGTTTCTATTTTAATATACGTAAAAATATAATTTATTTCTGTGATGTGCGGTTGTATTTTCAGCATCATTCCTCCAGTCTTCAGTGTCACATGATCTTCAGAAATCATTAATATACTGATTTATTATCAATGTTGAAATTTTTTTGCTGCTTAATATTATTTTTTTGTAATATTTTTTGGTGAAATAAATATAATATAAATATATTTTTTTATGTGAATAAAGTAAAAAAAGAACAGCATTTATTCAAAAGAAAAATATTTTCTAACAATAAGTGTTTATCACTTTTTTAAAATCAATTGAACACATCCTTGCTGAAAAAAAGCATTAATTTAAATAAATAAATATATAAATAAATACTGAACAGTTGTGTATATTGGAAAATTTATATTTAGAATAAATGCTGTTGTTTTAAACTTTTTATTCATTAAAAAATCATAAAAAAGTATCACAGTTTCCCAAAAAATATTAAGCAGCACATGCAGCACTGATAATAAATCATCATATTTTCATGATTTCTGAAGATCATGTGACACTGAAGACTGGAGGAATAATGCTGAAAATACAGCTGTGCATCACAGAAATAAATTACACTTTAAAGTATATATATGTAAAAATTATAAATTGCAATAATATTTCACAATATTAAAGTTGTTTTCTGTATTTTTGATCAAATAAATGCAAGAAGAAGACTTCACAAATCTTACTGACCTCAATCTTTTGAACAGCATTGTTTGTATAGACATTTATTGACTTAATTGTTTATTAAAATTAGTTCTCTGTGTTAATAATTTTTTATATTGTATGTCGGATAAACCGATCAGTTCCTTTCTAATGAGTGAAGAGAGACGCTCACTGAGAGAGACGGCATTGAGAATGACTCCGGACACAGACATCCCGGTCAGGAATCTGAAGACGCAGTAAACCACGTAAGACGGAGAGAGAGCCGTGAACGTGCCTAAGACAGCCAGCTGAAAATATGACCAGATCAACATGCCCTTTCTCCCAAACCTACAGGAGAATAAAGAGTAAAGAACAGACTCTGAGATCACCTTCACTGCTTCAAAACAGCTCTGCGATGTCTTCCTTACCCATTAAATAAAGGAATGAGTGAATGAATGAATGGTGGGTTGTGGTGCAGATAATCACAGTTAGACATCCATGTGTAGATTTTGTTCTCAAAACCATTTTCAGTAATAGAAAGATAATCATGAGTGTGTTGACATTCAGTTGGAAACATGAAAAACAACCTGAGCTGGTCTCCAAAAGGTTGCAGGTTCTAACCTTGCATGCAACAATCTTACACTTTAAGTTAAAAGGTTTGTGGGAATAATTGTTTGTGTTGCTCAAAGAGTAAGGCATTGCACTAACAATGGGTTTGATTCTGTATGAGCTGATAAAATGTCTGTTTTGAATATTAAGGTCATTTAGCTTCATTTGTTTCCAACAGTGAAAATTATGGAATCACATCATCGTGCATATCTAAAAAAAATAAAGGTTATCCATAAAAACAGTCTAAACTACTACTGTTGGTTGCTAAAAACAGCACCAACTCAACCACTAGAACAACTGAGACTGAAGTCTAACAGTCTTATTGTTAATAGTCATATTTGTAGATCATTAATGTCCATGTGGGTGCAGTTTGAGATATGCAACATTGTGGCATTTTAATGCAAAAAAAAAAAAAAAAAAATACACTGGCATTTGGTTTAAATACACTTGTACATCATTGATTTGTTGCCTTCACATTTGTACTAGTGAAGAATAACCAGACACACTGTTACTGAATCTTTCCAAAAAAGCGCATTATGTGAATGTGTTTTGTGTGGAGGTGTTATAACGACAGCGGAGGCAGCTGGTTATGCTTTACCTGTCAGATAAGCCTCCAAATATAATGGCCCCCGTCAGCACTCCTCCCATGTAAATGGTCTGGCTCATTTGTTTGAGCGGACGGAGGGTACAAACCAAATCCCACTGTGACAAATAAGAGAAAAGCATTACTGCATGGATGGCAACTCACGCAGCATGTGGAAAAGTTTCTCTTAGGATCATGTTTCTGTGGACAACATTAACAGAAGCCTTTAGCCTTGATTTAAGATAAAACTCTGGAAAGGTGCCAGTTTGCAAAATCCCTCTTCATCAGGATGGACTCAACACTTTCAGAGTCAGCGGACAAACTCCTTCCAGTTTATCTAATTCACTCAAAAACTTTCTGATTTTCTTCACTGTTAAAATGAAAATAAAAGGAAATAAAGTATTTGAAAATCATGTTTTAGTGATCATCCTAAATTAGATTTGAAAGCTTAAACACAAAAAATTAATCCTGTGAAATCCTTGTTGAAATTAATCATTGTGTTACTATGGAAATAGTAGACACTTCGCAGGCTCCTCCCCCTAGTGGGCGGTGACAAGTGTCATATTACAAAATTGACTGCAAAATTGAACTTCTCCTGATATTGACAAAACACATATCATTTGAAAGGTCTCAAGGTTTCAATATTGATATTTTGTGAAATAAGTAAGAAGTAATATTGAGAGAGAAATCTATACATTTGTGAATGAAAATGTAGGGTATTAATAAAAAAAATAATTGGAGTGTTTCATGTCACCTGGTGGCTGTTTTTAGTATTGCGCATAAACAAAATCTCAAAGAAACCTAAATTTTTGTGATATCAACTTCATATTTGAAACATAGACTAAATAAAGCTACCTTTATGGCTTTGGATTTATATCCAAAACATTCTGTAAAATATTTATTTTGTATAAACTAAAACAATTTAGTACAGCACATTTTCTATTTTTTTTTTATGTCTTCTTTAAAAAGTGTTCGTGAAACACAACCTTTTATGTTCAGATAGTTCGTTTTCACTTCTGTGTTATTTTTTATTTTCTCATTTAATATTATTATATTAATATTCTAATTGCAAACTGAAGTGCAAAAGGTTGAATTGTAAATCCATGCACATGTGAGAATGTTTTCAACTTGATAAAAAAAAAAAGCATTTAAAAGGTGCTACTTATTTCCTTTCGACCTAAAAAATTTAGTAATTCATGCAATATATATTTTTTATTTTCTTATAAAAAGTAGATCACATCAAGTTTTAATCTGGACACCACTTGCTAATTTTTAACCTAAGATGTTGTAAAATGTCCAGAGAGCTGATGGAAGCGACTTACTTCTGACACTATGGTTGAGATGAACTGAGTCTTGTCGTATGTCCAGCCCTCAGCACAAGCCTCTGTCTGCAGGTCCGATGCATTTGTGTGAGTCGATTGGTCTGTGATTAAGTGCCACTGAGCGTCGGTGTACCGGGAGCATCTGGACGGAGAGAGGGATGAGTCCAGCGGGATGAAGGCGCGCAGCAGCGCCGCGGTGCTCTGGTTCTGCGACGCCGTGCTGTTCGGGATGCGACAGTGATGCTCCGGTACTCCAGCAGTGAAGTTATTGAGCAAATTCTGGCTAGCCATTAGAAGGCCAGGGATGGACAGAAGAGTGACATGAATCATCTGAAAGCGTCCAAACCCGCCAACTTCATCCAGAAGATCCGCAAAGCCCATGTTAGTATTGATATAGATCTATATATTTCTTCTTTCCTCTGCAGACTGACACAACTCACCCCCACTGAACTCTCGATGTCACGTTAAAAAAAAAGCAGATACAAACAAGTTATTCAAAACTTGGAATGATTAATTTTGAGGTTAATGGTTGCCAAAGGAGTTTCTGATTTCTGAACACAACACATTTTCCTAACACAGAGATGGAGTGAATTAAAAGTCGCCCCCTCCATGACACACACACACACACACACACACACACACACACACACACACACACACAGAACAATAATCAAGTTTTAATCTGATTAAAATACCCTGCACTGGAATTTTCATAAAGAGCTTGTGCAGAACCAATGACCTTGACAAAATAAGCCAGGTCTCATTTTCTTTATTGTGTCTTTTTATGAATAAGAAAACAATGCTTTTGTAAAGTGCACTTTTTTGCAAATGATTATCAACCTATAAATTGTGCGTCTGGTAATAGCTAGTTTTATTTAACACCAACATACATACACCATCTTATGTCATTTCTATAAGATAGATCAGATAGAATTACTGTAGCTTTTTTAGTGTTTAAACATTTTTACTAAATATGAAAGGAGCATGTTCTCACTAAACATGTATTTTCTTGTTCTTGTTCTTGTTGCCTCGAGGCACCTGAGGCCATTCACAAACATCTGATCTTACTATAGGAGTCTCCCTTAGAGTTCCTAAGAGTTTTAGCTGAAAGGAATAGAAATTAGACCATCCGACATAGAGTTTGTTTCTTTATTGAAACAGAGCACTTGCTCATCAGTGGATGCTCTGCAGTGATTGTTGTGATTAAACTTTAGTAGAGCAAAACGTGGCAGTTTGAGCGATTATGCAATGAAGCAAAGCCTTAGCCTAGCAGTGACAGACTTAAAAATCCCCCTTGCTTTCACTTGCTGGACATTGTACAACATGGAAAATGAACCAAAGAGCATTCTTGGCCAGACTGACGTTAAAATGGGTCTTACCTAAGAAAAGTTTAAGAACTACTCTCCTAATACGACTGCAAGCTATCTTTATCAGTGTTAGTTTTTGTGTTAAATAGTGACTGACTCGGGTACATTTGTGTGACAGCTGATTAATACCGTGATCATAATTGATTACTATGTGTCTATCATAAGAAGACCAAAAATGCAAAAGGAGCTTCTGAATGCATTCTAGATTTTGACATGCCATACTTTACGTTTGATTAATGCACATTTAGAAACTAATCATGTGGGCCTTATGTTGAGAAACTGTTATTTTTGTGAAGACCAAGTTGAGAGAATGGCTGCAACAGGATCCTTATCCAATGGCTTCTGTGACCTTTCAAAAGTACAAGACGCTGTCCTGGAGAATATGTCAGGAAAAAAATTATGAAGATGAAATGTTAAAAAGAGGACAAGAGGGCAGGTTTGAAATAAGGGTCAAGGTACACTAGGAGGATGGAAGTTAAGAAAAAAAATGCTGACAAAGGAAAGGTTATAGATGGACTAAAAATGTCCAAAATGGTAAAACAGTAAGCGTTTAAGGGTCTTAAGTTGATGAGTAGTTGCCGGTTAGTGTGAGTTTAATGTGAGACCAGGGGTCTGTCCCAATACACAACCTTGCAGTCTTTGCCGTTTGACAATGAGTGCATGTGACAGAAAGTAACACTGTCCCAGGTCTGAAAACACACTTCTGCTTTTCCCATCACTCATCATGTTCAGGAACGAATTTGCTCTGAAAATTACATATTTTGTGGACCTTCCATTGTAAGTAAAATTAATAAGATATTACATGTAATTTGGTAGTAAAACATTAAGTGTTGCACATTTTATTGGTGCAGAGACAAGTATATGCATTATGTAAAATCTCTTAATTAAAAGTACCACAGTTAAATTGTGTTGTCTGTTACAAGAAGATTACTGAAAAGACATTTACAGTTTTATTTTAAAGTGCAAAGTATCGAAAATTAACGTGCACATGAAATTCAGTAAAAAGTGTGTCCTAGTGGGCAGTGTTGGGGAAAGTTACTTTTAAAAGTAATGCATTACGATATTGTGTTACTCCCTAAAAAAGTAACTAACTAATTACGTAATGCGTTACGTTACTTTTGAGTTACTTTCACCTTACTTTTTAAATATAAGCAGGGCTTGATTTTGTCATGGTTCATGGATTCATTGACTCGCCCTCGCTATGTGGGTGCACGTGGGTTCAATGGGTGCAGCTCATCAGCGCGGCTCGGGTTCCGCTGATGTTCACTTACTATTGAATCCTTGACTGTTCTTTCGAGCCATGACAAAACCATCTGACCACACCATGGATTCAGCAGCCAGTCTCGAACAGATGTTCGCAGGTAACTACGCCCGAATGGATCGTCAGGATGAACAGATCGGAGCCTCGGGTCGGGCGATACAGGCTCTGGTAACGCAGGTGACCGAGCTCACCTCTCAATTACAACTTCTGAGAGGTCCTAGACAGCACCGCCCCCGCCTGTTTCCCCGGAGAATACCAACTTCAACCAGGTGGAGTCGGCATCCTGAGGGTGATTTCGCTGACTTCTCCAGTTACAGGAGGTGGACCACAGTCAGCCCCTCTAACGATCCTGAACCCATTTAGGTGGGTCGAGCTCGGCTCTCCTGGGAGGAGAGAGAACATTGCCGCTCAAGGGGTGTGTGTCTGTACTGTGGAGAGGCCGGCCAATTTATTTCTAGCTGTCCTTTAAAAGACCAAGCCCGGCGGTAGGAGGGAGGATACTGTCGGCCGGGCTTTCCATGACCAGACCCTCAAACGCCACCCTCCTCCCGGTGAGACTCCAGTGGGTAGGCAGCTCTTTCAACGGCAAGGCACTGGTGGATTCGGGAGTGAAGGGGAACTTGATGGACTTTTCTTTGGCTCGCAAACTTCACCTCCCCATCACAGCGCTGGAACACCCCATCACCATTCACGCACTAAATGGACAGGAACTCCAGGGCATTACTCACACCACTGGGCTCATCACACTCATCACCTCGGGTAACCACACTGAGAGGACCTCACTCTACCACTCTACCATTCCATTGTCCTGGATCATCCGTGGTTGGCTAAACACGGACCCAGGATAGAGTAGGGTCAGAACTCTGTGTCTAGTTGGAGTTATCAATGTTATGCCTCATGTCTTTCATCTGCTGTTCCGTCTGTTTTTTGTTCTGTGTTGCAGGAGGAGCCAGTGAATCTGTCCAACGTGCCACCAGAGTATCTCAACCTGAAGGAAGTGTTCAGTAAGTCCCTGCTGCTTCTCTTCCTCCGCATCGTCCCTATGACTGTGCTAAAAATGTTTTGCTGTCCCAGAAAGGGAGACTATGGAGAAATATATTTCTGATTCTCTAGCAACAGAGTTCATCCACCCTACCTCTTCTCCAGTGGGGGCGGGATTCTTTTTTGTGGGTTAGAAGGATGGTTCTCTGCAACCTTGTATTGATTACCGGGGGTTGAACAGCATCACGGTAAAGAATAATTATCCTTTGGCGTTGATGTCTTCAGCATTCGAAAGATTGCAGGGAGCATCAATCTTCACAAAATTGGATTTACGGAATGCATATCATTTGGTTCGCACACGGAAGGGGGATGAATAGAAGACCGCGTTCCACACCCCCAGGGGGTACTTTGAATATTTGGTTATGCCGTTCGGTCTTTCCAACTCCCCAGCGGTCTTCCGGGCACTTGTCAATGATGTGTTGAGAGACATGGTAGATCAGTTCATATATGTTTACCTGGATGACATATTGATTTTTTTCTTCGTCTCTCCAGGAACACGTTAAACACGTCAGACGAGTGCTTCAGAGGTTGCTAGAGAATGGGCTTTTTGTCAAGGTGGAGAAATGTGCTTTCCATGAACAGTCTGTTTCTTTCCTAGGGTACATCATTTCCTCTGAGGGAATACGGATGGACCCTGTAGTTCATATGGGACACGTCCCAGCCAGGATTTTAATATTGCCTAAAATATCCAGGTTTTGGCTATTTGTACTGTGCAGATTGATTGTTGTGAATAATGAGAGCTATAAAGAGCAGAGCAGACGGCTCCTTATGCTTTTGAATCGCTTTTACGTGTATGTTCATTCGGTTGACTTGAAGGATTGTGGCGCACTTTGTTTTTTTTTGTTTTTTTTTGGATTTGTGCGCAGTGACGCTTCAAGTCAATCGAACGAACAAACACGTGCGCATATTTGCATCGCTTTGATTGTTCCCTCTAGATCTCACCTTCTCACACGCAGCCCCATGATTGGTCGACTGTGTACAATACCTGCATGTTATTGGTCAATCTGCTCTGGATGTTTAAGGCATTATTAAAATTCTGGCTGGGACGTGTCCCGTATGAACGGCGCATATGGTCACCCTAGGACCCTGAGAAGGTTAAGGCTGTGGTGGAGTGGCCAAGCCCCACAGAGGTTTCTGGGATTTGCCAACTTCTATCGGTGTTTTATTCGCAACTTCAGCCAACTAGCCACACCTCTGACTGCCTTGACCTCCCCCAGAATGGCGTTCAGGTGGTCAGACACAGCTAAGGCTGTGTTTGCCAAACTGAAAGGCTGTTTCGGCCCCTATCCTTATAGCCCCTGTTCATCACGTCAGTTCATGGTGGAGGTCGATGCGTCAGAGGTGAGGGTAGGAGCAATGCTGTCCCAGCATTCTCCCACAGACAACAAGATGCATCCCTGAACATTTTTGTCCCATCGTTTATCACCTGCCGAACGTAACTACGACATTGGTAACAGAGAGTTGTTGGCAGTCAAGTTAGCATTGGAGGAGTGGCGTCACTGGTTAGAGGGGTCGGGTGTACCCTTTATTATCTGGACCGATCACAAAAACCTGGAATATATCAGAACCACCAAAAGACTGAACTCCAGGCAGGCACCATGGGCAATTTTTTTCGGTCGTTTAGATTTTTCTCTCTCGTACCGCCCGGGTTCCAAAAACATCAAACCTGACTCTTTATCGCATGTTTTTGACCGTTCCGAACGCCCGTCTTCTCCCTAGTGTATTTTACCCGAGACATTAATGGTCTCCACACTCACATGGGAGGTTGAATTGAAGGTCAAGAGGGCCTTAGAAGGGGTAACGCGTCCACCCTGGTGCCCACCGAATCGCTTATTTGTGCCGGAGAGATTGCGGTCAGACATCATTCAGTAGGGGCATTGTTCCAATGTGGCTTATCATCCAGGAGTTCATAGCACTAGTTTTTTGGTCAAGCAACGATTCTGGTGGCCACGCATGGCTCGTGACATTCATAGTTTTGTTTTGGATTGCTTGGTTTGTGCCACTGGCCAGACTTCCAATCGATCCCCAGATGGGTTACTTCAACCGCTGCCTGTCCCTTCGAGACCCTGGTCCCACATAGTGCTAGATTTTATCACCGCCCTCCCGCCCTCCCAGGGCAGTATGGTCGTTTTGACCATGGTGGACCGGTTCTCCAAGGCGGCTCATTTTATTCCCTTGCCCAAATTACCCTCAGCCAAGGAGACAGTGTTGACGTCTTTTGCTTACATGGCCTCCCGATGGACGTGGTCTCTGACAGAGGACCCCAGTTTGTGTACAAATTTTGGCAAGAGTTTTGTAAATTACTGGGAGCGACTGTCAGTCTGTCCTCAGGGTTTCACCCCCAGAGTAATGGCCAAACCGAGAGAGCCAACCAAGATTTGGAGAGGGTGATGCGATGTTTGGTCTCCAAGAATCCTTCCTCATGGAGTCAACAACTTTCAATGGTGGAGTACGCTCACAATACATTACCAGTGTCGTCCACTGTACCATTACTGTACAAATCTCCGTTTGAATGTAGTTTAGGTTACCAGCCACCAATTTTTCCTAGTCTGGAATCTGAAGTCGCAGTCCCCTCTGCCCATGTCTTCGTCCAGAGGTGTCACCGCACATGGACTAGAGCCCGTGAGACTCTACTCCAAGTGGGGGCACGCACCAAGGCTAAAGCCGATCTCCACCGGTCTAACCCTCCCACATACGTCGCTGGTCAAAAAGTGTGGCTTTCAACCAAGAACATTCCTCTCCGCTCCGTTTCTAATAAACTTGCTCCCAAATTCATTGGCCCATTCACTGTCACCAAAATTGTTAGTCCGGTGGCAGACGCGGATTATAGTACCTAGTGGACTGGGAGGGTTACAGAATTCATTCTGATGAATACTAAATCCGTTTTTTTTTTTTTTTGTGAGTGGGATGAATTAAAGGGTTAGTTCATCGAAAAATCATAATTATGTTAAGAACTCGCCCTGATGTTGTTCCAAACGTTCAAAAAGATGAACGGATGTCTCACGTGTTTGGAACGACATGATGGTGAGTTATTAATAACATAATTTTGATTTTTTGATGAACTAACCCTTTAATGCACATTTAGTCTAGAACTACATCATGTTCACACAGCACACACAATGCCTCTGAACTTCCGATTTCTCCCAATATGGGGACAGGAGACTTGTCAGTCAATAAATGGGAAAATAAAGTAACTGGCGTTACTTTCTTGTAAATTAAAAAGTAATGCATTAGTTTACTAGTTACTTGAAAAAAGTAATCTGATTACGTAACTCACATTACTTTCTAACACTGGTAGCGGGTAATCAAAAGTTCTACACACTTTCAGTCTTCCAGAGAATGCAAAAGTACACACATTCTTCATTCAAATAGAAGTACAGATACTCAGGTTTAAAAAGAATCCTGACTGCACTTATACTTTTTTACTCAAGTTAAAGTAAAGAAGGTACTGACAGGTACTTAGGTAAACCATAGCCATTGCTACTACCCGTTGTAGCATCACGCTGGTAACTGGACCGCACACCATTACATTAATACAAAAGCAAAAAAAAAAAAACAATGCCGTGTAGAACACAAGCAGAGAAAAGACTAAGTTGATGAGAAAATCTAAACAAAAACTATTTACCATTATCTAGATTGTAGGGTGATTCTGCCTCTTGTTCTTAGAAACAACTTAAAAATGATAAAATTGAGTTACACTTGCTTACCCTGTTAACATACAGGGGCCCTTTAACTATAAATCATTACAAATGTCTAGGATTTAATGATAAAACATTAAATTATTATGATAAAAAAAATCACACTAATTTTTACATTTTTTTTTTCAAGATATTGTATGCATCCATTGAGTGAAAAATAGCTCCTGTACACTTCTCTTCATTGGAGATAAACCTATGGATATGGCTGTTTACTTCCAATTTCTATGGAGAAAAGAGTTCTTTCTGCCCAGTGGGCAACTGGTGTTGAAATGAAATAAAACATTTACATTATAATAAACAGGTAAAAAATGAAAATCAAAATGACCTCAAAACTTAACATGACATGACTGAACTTTAAACATATTGGCCTACATACACATTCAGCTAATTTCAGTGTGGGACTAACTTCCTATTTTCACCCAACAACCACTTAAAGAAATTGCCATCCAATCTGAATTTTAAAAAAAAATTACGTTCCCTTTCAGTCGGTCACTCTCCACGTCACGTCGGTGACCAACGAAATTGGGATATCGCTTCGATAGACCAATCTACTTCAAGTGTAAACTAAACGAGCCAATGCACATTGGCATGCAATTATTGCATCCAGCTGCCGCTGATCACAGCATGAGTATAAGAAGGCAGCAGGTGCGATGCATACCAGCTTTTCACTTTGGAGCCGAGCGTTAATATTGTTCTGCTCACCTGTGTCTGCTTTGAACTACACTTCCGGCAATAGCGCAGGTGGTTTGAGGATTACAGTGGGACCATCACTCCTCTTGCACCTCCGATCCATTGAAGCAACCCACAGAACGCGCTGGGCACTCTTCAAAGAGTGTACCAGCAGTGTTTTGGTGATTGTTAAGGACTGTATAATTTGATTGGTCTTTGGAAGGTTGTGACCACCAGGGGGCATCGATCAGAATGCAGACGAGATGTTCCATTTAGGTGTTTTATTGAAATAAAGGTTTAAAGTGTGTGGTTCTGAAATAGAGATACAGACATAAATCAGTAAAAATTGAAACTCTCTATATAAATAACAAAGAATTATTACATGCCTAACAGGTATATAATAAAACAAACACAATCAAAGTTAAATTATAGTTTTGTTATGTATGACTTGAATGCAGTGTTATAATAAATGATTATTACTAAGTAAATACAAACTTAGAAATGCAGTAGTACACGATATCTATATTTAAAGATTACTTTGCTGCACATTAATTACAACAATATACAACATGCCAAATTCAGCTGAACATATAATAATTATGGACTGCAGAGTTACTCCTTAAAGGTCCCCTTCTTCGTGATTCCATGTTTTAAACTTTAGTTAGTGTGTAATGTTGTTGTTAGAGTATAAATAATAGCTGTAAAATTCTAAAGCTCAAAGTTCAATGCCAAGCGAGATATTTGATTTAACAAAATTCGCCTACAAAAAACGATCGGTTTGGACTACAGCCCTCTAGTTCCTGTGGTAATAACGTCACTAAAACAGTTTTTTGACTAACCTCCGCCCACATGAATTCACAAACAGGGGGCGTGGCCTTGTTGTGCTCCGACAGAGAAGGAAGAGCTGTTTGTGTTTGTTGACATGTTGTTGAAACGCTGTTATTTTTCATCTCTGAGTCCAATCATCTTTGTTTGGGCTTCCCAGGAAGCTGTACTTTGAGATTAATGGTTACAATTTATGTTTAACTCGGTTCCCGAAAATTATAATGCACATGTAAAACTATGTGCAGCTCATTTTGGTGAAGACAGCTTGCTGAGGACAACTTTCACTCTTTGTCTGGAGAAGTTTCTGGAACTTATTACACAAAGGGCAACGCTGTTTAGCTTTGTTAACTGGATGTTAGGGCTGTGCAAAAAAACGAATGCGATTTTCATGCGCATCTCTTCAGTAAAAACTCTCCTCCTGTGACTATAAATACATGTCCAGCACGTTACTAGGAGGGCAGCCTGCTCTCAGCTGCTGTCGAATCACAACACAGGAACCGCTGGCCCAATCAGAACCCGTTACGTATTTCTGAAGGAGAGGCTTCATAGAACAAGGAAGACATCAGCCTGTTTTTGTGACAGTGAAAACCGCAGTATACAGATAGGTGAATTGTGTGAAAAATACTGTGTTTTTTTTTACACGCGAAACATGAACACATGTTATATTGCTCATTGTAAACACAATTGAGGCTTCAAAAAAGCGCGTAAAACGGGACCTTTAAATTAAACAACGTTACACATCGTGCAAGACTTTTCCCAGTGTTATCCAATCTTACCCAGTGAGGTAGTGTTTTGACATTGGTAAGTGGAATAAATTGTTCCGGGCACCGGCCTACACCTAATAGGAGCACACGCAGCTCGCACAGGGCACTGGAAGGGGCAACACCCATGGCGCTTTGGTTGGGATCCCAATTTCGTCGGTCACCGACATGACGTCTCCATTGTAACTGGGCTGTTACGGCATCTTGATCAAGTCTTAACTAATATTTGACGTCAAAATGATGTCATAATTGATACAACTGGGTGAGGATATCATCATTGTGACTACTCCAAACTGTCAAGATATAATAATTAAAAAAAGAGACCATTTTAAAAAAAAAAAACATGTTTTTGTGGAAACAGCCTCAAAAGATTCCAAACAATTTGTAGGTTTTTGTACAGAATAATTAATGCAAACAAGCACTGGATATACCCCTGTATTTATGACATTTTGTACATGTTGTTCTCCTGTATAATTATCATTTCCATTAGTCATTACTGAACGATTCAGCAGAGCTCCCAGTCAAATGAGAACGTGCAGTCCATCAGGTTTCGCTTTACCGTAAATCATCGTGTATCGCCTGATTTTTAGTCTCGTAACGAGCTTGGACTTTAAGGGAAGGAACCCTCTAAAATAATGAAACCCAGCAACCTGTATTTTATTTTTTAACATAAGAGGATCTAAACACTGAGTTCTGCCAGAACGGTCTTCTCTTTCATATATTCAGGGCTTTATATGTGACGCAGGACGGTTATCGATTATCCTTTATTGCGTTTACACGGTGTTCGTAATGGCCTTTTAACATGCAGATGGATTGTACCTCGAGAATTATGCAATATCTGACGCCGTTAAAGACTGAATGTTACGTATTTTCACTGATATAGGCGCTCATCATGGAGCTCGGGAATGCGAGTGCGCGTTTATTAGAAGGATTGTGAGCGCGAGTGGAAAGTGTTCGAGGCTCTTCTGTACGTGGCAGCGAAAAATCACTGCAAACAGCTGAGATAAAGCGAGGGAGACTCTATCAAACTGATCCAGTAGAGCTGTTCCTTCATCACGGCCACTCTTTCCACTCAAACCGAGGTAAGCACTGTTACATTTCAACCATTTAAACCGACTGTTTGATTTGTAACGGTTCTGCGTTCCATGCGACAGCAACATAATAACTTTACCTTTGACCTTTAAAGAACTCTAAGCGCTACATTGTTTCTTACACTGACGTCGTTGTGCAGATTCTTCCATTGAGATGCTTGCTGTGCGTTCACGTTTAAAAGTACAGAATATCAGCTTATGTTATTATTAATAATATTAAGACTGGAGCTGTAAAATAGCGTTTTTGATCGCGTAAAAACTGTATTTAAAATAAGCATAGCTACGTTTATATTGTTTTAAATGTGTTTTATATACTAGCTGTTTGTTTTTCCAAAAAAATTCTGATTTTTTTGGCACAAGTGTGTGAAATGTATATCATACTGTTTTTATTTATTGCTTTATTTAATTCCGTTTTTAACTCATTTACCTGCTGTCACGAGTCTAATATTTATATCAGCGAGTATTATTTAGTTCGTTTATAACAGCATGCATACATCAGTGTCTGAAGATATGCATTGCTTTATTAGAGTTTTATATTCTATAGAGTTTTGCTGATGTTCTCCAGCTGTTGAAAGCTTCAGGCACAGATCCTCTTGGGCTGGACAGAGAAAGTTTCTGGAATTTTCTCGAGTTTTCACTCTCATGCGCTCCCTTCAGAAACATTTGAGAGGTGTTGGATTGCTCTTAAGGTTAGTCTTTTTTTTTTTTTTTTTGCACTAAACTAAACTTATGTTATATGCCTCGAGTTAAATTATTTGATCAGTTTAGCTTTGCTCTCTTGATGCACGGTGATGTGAAAGTTCGACTGATTTCTTAACTCTATTCTTCCGATCAATGGAAGAGTGTGAATGTCCCTGTTTTCACACAGCCTCGTCCAGTGACCTGTCACCCTTCTAAACCTTTAAGAAAGACCATCAGCATATAAAGAGCAGCAGAAGAGAGCCAGACATTAGTCAGAGACTGAGTTTACATTACACTGAGAGCAAAGCCAGAGTCAGTCTAAACTCCAGATGTACTCAGACCATGTGTGATTGTTTAATGAATTATACGGCTAAATGCTTGCATTGTAAACTACTAACAAAGTCGCACACTCTTATAGAGGTGGAGAAAAATATTTATTGATAACTGTGGATCAATCCATAATATAGCTCTGATTGAATGATGATCATATGCTCACTTATATATTTCTATTTCAGAAAGTAGGACTAGATTACCTAATCTTTACACAGAAGCTTTAATTCACTGAAAATCAGCTCTTTATATTTGCTGGATTTAAAAAAAAAACTGGACGTGACTTTCTGAATCCGACTCAAATTGAATGGTGAGGTCTTTAAATGGTGACCTATTTTAACGGACTTGTGGATTCTGTGTGGTTTCCAATTTAAGGTCATCCAGTTTCACCCACGCCCAGTTAAACCGTTCGTTCTGACACTCTGACCGTAATGACCGGTCATTAGCTACAAACTTAGTAAGTTCCCACCCTCACATGTATACCAGAGAGTTGGCTGTTTGGGGCAATGATGAAATCCACTTACACTTTTATGATTATAAAGTCAGCAGTAGATGCTCACCCCAGAAAATTACATCTTAAAAATTAAATAACATATGTGTTCTCCACTGTGTTTTTGGATAAAGGCAAAAAACAAAAAAAAAATCTGTTTAATGCATTCAGTGTTCTGCTCATCAAGGCTGCATTTGTTTGATCAAAAATACAGAAACAAAAACCATAATATTGTGAAATATAATTACAATTCGATTAAAATAATGGGTTTCTATTTTAATATACTTTAAAATATACTTTATTTTATTTCTGTGATGCAAAGTTGAATTTTCATCAGCCATTAGAGGTTTCTATTTTAAATGAAGGCTGCTTGTTTGAACTTTTTATTCATCAAAAAAATCTGAAAAAAACAATCACAGGTTCCAAAACAATATGAAGAGGCAAAACTGTTTCCAACATTGGTAATAAATCCTCATATTAATCTGATTTCTGAAGATCATGTGACACTGAAGACTGGAGAAATGATGCTGAAAATACAGCGGAGCATCACAGAAATAAATTACACTTTATGTTAATTTTAAATGGCAATTATATTTTTTTCTCCCTGCATTTTTGATCAAATAAATGCAGCCTTGATGAACAAAGGTTACAGTATTTTTTTGTTCTCAAACTTTTGACCGGCAGTGTGTGTATACAGTATATCTTTTGTACTCGTACTCGTGTTTTTGCCAGCAATAAAAGCTCTGCAGCTGTTTCTTGAGCCGTTAGTGGTTAAGCACCAAAGACCTGACCTGGCTCAGTATTCAGTGTTTGTCCTCAGTTTTAAGCATTCTTTACACACACTTATGCACAGACTTGGTGCATAAAAATCTATTTTTAACCACCTGTGCAACCTTCAATTAAAGCCTCTGGTTAACTCCAGCGTGATATAAAGTATATCTGCACATTTCTAAAACGTCTGTTTGGTTTCCTTGTAGGCTTTGCTCCACAATGGCAACATTTCTGGTGTTAACTCTGTTGACTCTGTCGTCCGTCTCTTCTCCCGTGCAAGCCGAAATCTTCACGTCAATCGGTAAAATTCTGAATAAGTCATTCTGTTCAGTGTGCAGAGACTGCTGTAAGTGAACCGTGGATAGGTTGATTTGTAGTGAAATCCCTCATTAGTCCAGAAACAGTTTTTATTGAACCCGAGCTTCCAGAACGACTCATTTTCTACCAGTTAAACCAGTGACTGAACGGTCAGCTTCTGGTATTTAGATGGTGATTAAATGATATAAGAATGCTGTCAATCAATTCAGTTAAAGGGATCGTTTTTTCATTATTTATTCAAATACCATGACCATCTTTGTCATTTTGTTTTATGCCTTCTCCTTTCATAGGCCAAATGACAGACCTGATATTTGCAGAGAGAGAGCTCGTCCAATCCCTGAAGGAATACATTGAAGCAGAAGAGTTGAAACTTGAAGCTGTGAAGAGGTGAAGGGTCTCTCTCTAGAATATATGACTGTACATGAACCAGTGACTCATCTGTGTGTGTGTTTGTGTGTCTTCTGGCTTCAGCTGGGCTAATAAACTGGATATGTTGACACATGCATCCACGTCGGACCCTGAAGGCTTCCTGGCTCACCCGGTGAACGCTTACAAGCTGATGAAGAGACTCAACACTGAGTGGTCTGACTTAGAGAGTCTGGTGCTGCAGGACCCGTCAGATGGTACACTACATCACCAATCGTCATGCTTTTTTGGCTGTTGCTACAAATATACCCCAGTGACTTAAGACTGGTTTTGTGCTCCAGGGACACACATAGAAAATATCAAATGCTTGATTGTTTAGGTCAAATGCAAAATGCAAAGCTTTATTGAAACAGTGTGAGATGTGTAAAGTGTTATGCAAATAAAATTGAATTCAGTGTGTGTGAAGTTATCGCAGACGCTCGTGTATTTTCATTCCCTAATGTGAACTTGTGCGAACATGTGTTGCAACTGTTGCCACGTGGAGTTCTTGAGAATGTTTTCACTTAAATGGAAATCATGCAAGGGATGATACAGTCACTGTCACTGGAAATAATCAGGATCCTAGCATGATGCAGATTATTTATCATTTATTTTTATCAAATGCATGCATGCCTTTAAAATGCATAGAGACATAAAGGGAATTAAACTTTCATTATTCAGAAATATTTAACCACATGATACTGCTGTTATCCAGTGAGAATCATCTATTACGAAGCGCTGTGTCTTTATAATCAGGGATTCTCATGCCTTAAGTCATGTGTGATAAACAGCTCTTATCTTTCTCTTCTTCCGAAGGCTTCATATCGAACATGTCTGTGCACAGACAGTATTTCCCTGATGAGGAGGACGAGAAGGGAGCAGCCAAAGCACTTTTGCGTCTGCAGGACACGTATAAACTGGACTCGGAAAGTTTCTCCAAAGGCAAACTCCCAGGTCAGAGGCAGCACTCCGGTAACTCCTCTTTTCACACTTCTTTTGTTTTCATTTGGGGTCCTTCAGTTAAAGACTCCATGATAAACTGAGACTGTCATTCAATGCAACCCTTTCAATTGCACCCTTATTATCAGTGGCTTGCTGAGACTTCAATAGTGTTTTTTTTTGTTGTTGCATGTGCTTAATTTAGAATTATTATTATTATTATTATTATTATTTTTTTTTAATTTGGAATGGTACCTTCGGTTGGGCCAATAGATGATGCCTTTGCAATCAGATCATGTGAGCTCAGTGATAATATTTCCTTAAAGGGATACTCCACCCCAAAATGGAATATTTGTCATTAATCACTTACCCCCATGTCGTTCCAAACCCGTAATAGCTTTGTTTGTCTTCAGAACACAATTTAAGATATTTTGGATGAACACCGGGAGGCTTTTTACTGTCTGCGTTAGTGCTGCAATGACGCGTCGACGTCCTCGATTACGTCGACTACAAAAATACGTCGACGTGCGTGACATGCGTCGACGCGTCACACTGTTTGTTTAAATCTCGTGTAATGGCATACTGGCAATGGAGAAAGTTGCATTCTATCACAAAAACAGAGACCACTGTTATCAAAAGTATGGGAATACTTTAAACAGAGGACAAATAAAATGACCCTTTGTTCCCTTTGCAAAACCGATATGGTGAACCACGGCAGCACAACTGCATCTTGGCGCTCTCCGGTGTTACGGTTTAACTGGTTACCTTGTGATCAACTTCCTGGTTCAGATCTGATATTCTTGCGATTGCGGCATTCTGAAAAGTTGAGATGTTTTTAAAAAAATTAAAAAAAAAATTAGCGTGTTGCAACCGCTTCACTTCCATTATGAGCGCGCTTATCGCGCACCTACATTGGACGGCCCCTTAAAAGACGGCGCCGCGTGACAACAGTCACAAACCACCAAGCTACCCCGAATCAGCTCCAGATCTCTGGAAACCATGTTAAATCATAGCAGAACCCTGACTACATTTTATGGTTTGTGATGCTAAAGAACATTTCATGACGTCTCAGACAACTGTAAATTCATGGCTACTGTGGTTTAATTATAAACGCTATCATAAGCTCATATTTACCATAGTCAAATAATTTTATTTGCCTCTTATTTTATACTGTAAAAACTTCAACCACATAGGTTGAAAATGAATAAAGGTTGAAATATTATATTAGAAGTTGTATTTATATTTTTTTGTAAAGTTATCCAAAGGTTTAAAATAATAAGGTTTATAAAAATAATCGTTAGATTGGTCGACATAAAAAATAATCGTTAGTTGCAGCTCTAGTCTACGTTCAGCTCATATTCTCCAAAATGGAGCTACTGTATAATGATTTGGAGAGGAACGGAGGAGAAGAATTGTTGAATAAAGTTGTTTTTGTTTTCTTTGTGTACAAAAAAAGTATTCTCGTTGATCCATAACGTTACAGATGAATGACTGATGGACGATGTCTTTCATACTTTTCTGGACCTTGACACTGTTATTTATTTGGCAGTCTATGGGACAGTCACAAGCCTCCCGGTTTTCATCCAAAATATCTTAAATTGTGTTCCGAAGATAAACAAAGCTTTTACGGGTTTGGAACGACATGAAGGAAAGTGATTAATGACAAAAATTTCATTTTGGTGTGGAGTATCCCTTTAATAGGCCTATATTTTCTGAAGACTTCGCTCTGCTCGCTCAACCCAGAATGCCCTTTGGTGATTTGCTTGTTCAAGATCGAGAATGGTAGAGTAGTTATGAAGCTGCAAGCCTTATACATAAATTGTTTGTAATAGTGATGCATGGGTCGGGGTATTTTCTTACGCGCGGTCCCGCTTTTCTGAAACTTCTTAACCTCCCCGTGCAATAAAATATGAAAATATATATTCCACATATTTAATATAGGCTATAGGTAATACCGCTATGATGGTTCGTTCGTGAACATATCTTTTAGATAAACGAATCGTTCTAGTTCACGTAACACACTGACCATAGACCGTAAAAGACTCTTATTTCTCGTTGACTGAAGTTCCTCTCTCCACATCAGCGCATGCGCAGCTCGTGAACAGCTCTGTGAACCGTTTCATCCTGTCAGAGTTACTCAAGATGTGACGGAGCATGTGATTTGTTGAATTTTGTGAACGAATACGATCTTCTTGTTCATGAACGAGTTGAATGAACTGATACATCTTGTTCGTGAATGAAATGAATGAGAGTATACAGGGTCAGTCGGCCAAGCACGTAAATCTCGATCAGCAATCAGCAGATACAAAGCACAGTTACAGGTGCACATACGCTTGTTTTCATATTTAGCATGCAGAACATAACTCCACGTTTAATCCCTTGTACTTTGTTAATCTGAACTATTTATTTAGACTGTTTATTTAATGCGATCATGCACACGCTTTAATAAAGCGAAATCGGTAAATACATTCGTTGACTTAAAACATAACACATAAGACACTCTTTTTCGCCACCTGCTGGCGTATTTGTGAAGTACGAAGAAATGGTCACTGAACTAATCAGTGAACGAATCATTTTGGTGAATGAATTGAAAATCAACGAATCTCTCGAAAGAATAAACATTTTCACCACTAATTTCCATGCAACATAAATGGATTTTAAAAATCCCGCGGGTTATGAGATGAGCCGCGCATCACTAGTTTGTAAGCGTTTCGATTCCAGTGTCCACTCTTTGCTGATATAATGTGCGGTCACTGACTGCATGATCTGCGGTCTTCCAGAAGAATATCAGACCTGGCAGCTCATACTGCTTGACAAATGTTTGCAGCATGGCCTTGAATCAGCTCTTCTCTACCGTATTAACAGAAAGCATTTCTTTTGCTTGGCAGCAAGTCACCGCATCAGTACACCGCTTTCATTCTTCACTGTCACGCTTGCACTTTTGGCAAAAGCCCCAGATATGGTTAGTTGGTCCCTAGTTGTTTTGCCAAGTTCAGTTGTGCGTGATGGCATGAGCAGTGAACGATGTTCTGCAGGATGGTGCAGCACAAATAATGATGTAGATGTTTTATCTCTCCATCACTTCAGATGTGTCTCATGGCTGTCCTCTTTCATTAAGCTTAATCCCAAAGTATTGCCAGATAGGCGAAGTGGTGCATTTTTCTTATTGACCAAAGTTTGTAGACGCCATTATTAGAGTCACTATATGCACATGTATACTTCTTACCTGCAAAAAAGGGAATTGTTAAAATCAATTTAGCTAAAATCTAACCAGATCATCTTCAGACCATGACAAAAAAGTGATCCAATTCTAGTTGATTAGACTAATGCATAATTTTTTTTTTAAGCAACCAAAGTGGATGTGAGACTATAGCGTATTGAGACCATACTTGGTGTACGCTATAATAACCATGACGTTGGAATCTCTCAGTATGGTGTGGCTAACAACTGGGATCAAGCAGCAGTCATAAATCATACAGCGTGCTTTCACTGAAACCTGTGGTAAACGACGTGATGTTGTGTCCGCAGGGGTGCGCTACAACGCTGAGCTGACCGTGGATGACTGCTTTGACATGGGCAAACTGGCCTACAACGAGAATGACCATTATCACTCCGTGCTGTGGATGCAGCAGGCGCTCCGACAGATGGACTCGGGAGAAGACGCCAAGACGGCCAAAGCTGATATCTTAGATTATCTGAGTTACTCCGTCTATCAGATGGGTGACCTGCCACGAGCCATCGAACTCACCCGACGCTTGGTGGCCATCGGTAGGCCATTTCTCTCTCTCTCTCCGATTGATCAGCAAATTGTCACTAGATGATCATTAGGAAATGTAAAAGCCACACAAAACTCTTATATGTATTACACTGAATCTGAAACATACCTGATGCAGTTTTGTTTGGCTGTATATCTTGAGCGTGTGCTGTGTGTACCTGCAGATCCCAGCCACCAGAGGGCAGGAGCAAACCTGCGCTACTTCGAGCGGCTGCTGTCTAAGGAGCTGAGGGACCGGGGGCGGAGCCAGCAGGAGCCCGCGGACGAGAGGCCCATTCAGCTGGACACGTATGAGCGGCCCAAAGACTACCTGCCCGAGAGAGAGGTGTACGAGGCCCTCTGCAGGGGAGAGGGAGTCAAAATGGTGAGCACAGCTCATGTCCATTTAGCCTGACTACGTCAGACTTCCTACTTCCGCTCAATTTTATTTCGCTTCTGTACTCAGTCTGATACAGCGTCAGAGCTTTCTGTTTGCCACCGGTCTGGAAACAGCCGGGACAATCAACGAACAGAGGGCGGGCTGAGAGCCGTGACGTAGATGCGTAGATTAACTTCGCATAATCTGCAAAAGTCGTTTACAGCCATGTTCACTCCGGTATTTCGCTCGCATCATCATGTGTTTACAACAGGTTTACAGTGGAAGTTCAATCATAGATTTGAGTTCGATGCATGATGTCTGTGCTTCGATGCGGCTGTACAGGCGAATAACATACGTCATAACTAAGCGTATCTGATTGGCTTACGGGTAACCAATGATTTTAAACTTCAGACAAGCGCCCCCTAGCAAGAGAGAAAACACTTCTCTATTATGCCATTCCAGACTCTGTCTACGAAGCAAAGTGAAGTAGCAGAGTCTGGTATTACCAGGCTAATGTCCATTATACACCATGGAGGAATTATTTGCTCTTCTCACTTTATAAGCCTTTGAATCATTTACAGCGTCTCATGTTTTAAACTTTCATTATGTTTTATTTCCTCCAGTCTTCAGTGTCACATGATCTTCAGAAATCAGAATCATATGATGATTTACTGCTCAACAAACATTTCTGATTATTAATGTTGAAAACAGTTTATTCTGCTTTATATATTTGTGTAAACTGTAATAAACTACTGGTTTGAGGTATGTACAGTTTTGCATTAAACAGGATGCGTTAAACTGACCAAAAGTGACATTAGTAATTGATAGTAATTTATAACAATGCAAGGAATTTAGATTTTAAGCAAATGCTGTTTGAATGTTCTAATCAAAGAATCCTGAAAAAAAACTTATCACAGTTTTCACAAATATATTAAGCAGCAAAAGCTGCTTTTAACACCGATAACAATACAAACCATAATTAATACTTGAGCACCAATAATTAATAACAACTGAGCAGTAAATCATCATATTATTCTGATTTCTGAAGATCATGTGACACTGAAGACTGGAGGAATGATGCTGAAAATACAGCAATAGATTATTTTTCAATAAAATCAAACAGACAGAAGTTTTTCTTTTAAACAGTTAAATTATTTCACAATATTTCAGTTTTTTTATTTTTTTATTTAAAGTTAGAGTTTAACAGTTACTAAAGTTACAAACACAACTAAATAAAGATAACTAACCTAGAACATCAAAACACACACAATTACACAAAGAAAAGAAACGGGAAGAAAAAAGAAAAGATGAGGGACTGCCTCAATTAACAGATATTAACAGCATAATTTGAAAATATAAACAAATGACAATATTCACAATCGTTTTCTACAACATTTCAGTGTTTATTGTATTTTTGAACATATAAATGCAATGCAACTTGAGGGACATCTTTCAAATACATGAAAAAATCTTAATTATTCCAGACTTTAGTAATAATTACAAACAATATCCATATGTATATTATGCACACAGTATTAAGGGGACCAAGATTTCGATTCTATCCAGCTAATACGTCAACACACAAGTCTTGTGGTTGTAGTTTCGAATCCTTGTGTATTTTAATGTTTATTTAGTTCAGTGTCTTTCCACACAGAATTCTGTTCATCCAGTCTTGATCGAAGTCTCAGTTTAAACTTGAATACATGAAAAAAAAAAAAAGTCATCTTAAATAGCAGTAGGTCGTCATAAAAAAGCTATAGAAGCTTTTTTCTTCTTAATTTCCCGACAGACTCCAAAGAGGCGTAGCCGACTGTTCTGCCGCTATCAGGATGGGAACAGGAACCCGCGTCTGCTGCTCAAGCCCATGAAGGAGGAGGACGAGTGGGACAGTCCTCATATCGTACGCTTTCTGGACGCCCTCTCTGATGAAGAGATCGAGAAGATCAAGGAGCTGGCCAAACCCAATGTGAGTGTGCAGATGGACACATGAGTCTATATACGGTCCATACATAGTCCATAGACAGTATATAGATTCATATAGACACATAAAGATGTCTTTATGACATCTAAATGCATCTATGTGGACAGTATATTAGCATGACACTATATACTGTCCATATGTGCATGTTCTGTAAAGCTGCTTTGAAACAATGTGTATTGGGAAAAGTGCTATACAGATCAATTTGAATTTAATTGAATATATAGACCATGGACAGCATATTGACTCATATAGATGTTTATATGACATCTATATGGACCGTATATATAAGCATCAATCTGTATATTTTATAAATGTATGCATTTTAGTAGATGCTTTTATCCAAAGTGACTAACAGTGCATTAAGGCTGACATGTTTTCACGTAACGTGTTCCCTTGGAATCGAACCCACAACCTTTTGAGTTGCTAACACAATGCTCTACCACTGAACCACAGGAGCACTATACATATCTATATCCATATATTAGCCATGGACAGTATATAAGCTACAATAGACAGTATATAGACTAATTTGACTAGCTTAAAGGAGTAAATCACCCTAAAATGAGTTATTTTTTCATAACAAGGGTTAATTTCCCCTAAAAAATAATCACACTGTGCTATTATTTGGATTTGTGAATAAGAAAGAAAGCTTTTGTTTCAAATCAAATGCAAGTTATTAGTTTTAATGTTTTGCAAGTATCTGACAGTCACTGCTTTCAAAGACGCTAATTTGAAGAAACAGGTTTCGTATTAGGCATGCACCGAAATTTCTACTGCCAAAAATGGCATTTGGGAATTTTAATTTCCCGAATATTAATTTCGATGCATCCCTACTTAGTATAGATGTGGTGAAAAAAACTAAAAATAATTACATGCTCCATGAGGAACTAAAGATGAATTCTAATAGGTTTGCTTCATAGAAATGTGGAGTTGATGGATGAATCTGAGAGACTTTTTCAACATTTATTCATGTTCACAACTAAACAAACTTATTTTATTTTATCAGCTTATATCAGCTAAACAAACTTCTTCGTTTGTCATATTTAAGATGTGATGAAACAGTGAAAGTAGTGAAAGATATTCTTTTCCATATTGATACAAATCAGAGTGTGACATTATCAAAAAGAAAAAAAAAGAAAAGCTGTAGGGCAGGACGTGGTTCTGTGCATCAGTGTTGGATTGGCTGGGAAGAGTTGCTCATTGCATTTTTTTGCCATTGACACATCACTTGTTTCAAATCTGAATGTGAATGCAAAGCTAATTCTGAGTTGTTCTGTGTAGCTTGCTAGAGCCACAGTCAGAGACCCAAACACAGGTGTTCTGACGGTCGCCCATTACAGAGTTTCCAAAAGGTGAGCTCATATACATCAGTTCATTTAATAGTATTCATGTCTTGCTTGTATAGAACATAAGTTGACTGGGGCTGGATGGTATGACAACAGAAAAGTGTTCACTTCTCAATACAAAGCATATCACAGTAGATATATTGGTGGAAATCTTCTGCTTAATTGATATTCAGAACAGCATCACTCTTGATCATGTGATTATTGCGTGAATAAACTGGATTTGTCATTATATTCATTACAATAAGTATGATATACCTTTACTGTAATGCAAAATATTTCATTCTTAGACTTCCCCTCCAGGCAATACATTAATAAGTGTAACTAATTTGATATTGAGAGACAGCTGTTGGACAGAATTCTGCCCATTTCCTGTGTGGTGATGATCTTCTTGTCCTGTGGTGTGTCTGCAGCGCGTGGTTAGAAGGGGAAGATGATCCAGTGATCGCTCGGGTCAATCAGAGAATAGAAGATGTCACTGGATTATCTGTAAACACTGCAGAACTTCTACAGGTCACTCATCCTAAATACCCCAGAACATCACACACACAATCTGTGTTCTCCATAGGCTTCAGTCTCACACCATATCATACAGCATATACCATATATATATCATATAATATCATATCATATCATATCGTATCATATCACACATAACATATCACACACTCTGTGCTCTCCATAGGCTTCAGTCTCACACCATATCATATATCATATACCATATATCGTATCATATCATATATCATATACCATATATCGTATCATATCATATCATATACCATATATCGTATCATATCATATACCATATATCGTGTCATATCATATATCGTATCATAGCACACATAACATATCACACACACAATCTGTGCTCTCCATAGGCTTCAGTCTCACACCATATATCATATCATGGTTTAATTTGCACACAATGCTTATGTGAACAGTGAATTGTCTCTGTTGTGATTGTGATACAGAATTAGATTGAAAAGGGTTTTCTTATAACTTCTGTTGAACCTTAGGTGGCTAACTATGGCGTTGGAGGCCAATATGAACCACATTATGATTTCTCAAGGGTAAGACCTTTGTGCAAGAACAGTGGCATGTGCATGAAGAAATATAAGAGACTGTTTTCATTAAAAACAATGCAATGTCATATTTATATTTCTGTGATCGTTAAGAAAATGTGTATATCAGTGGGACTTTTTTTGCTGTCAGTTGACACACTATATCCATTTCTCATCTTTATCCATATTTTGTCCATAAAACAATTAATGAGATCCATTCCTATAGCGGATGGAGGAATTGCGTTAGATTAGAATTAACTCAAGAAATAAGAGTGAAATTAAATAAGGTGTATACTTTCATTTTCAATCACAGATATATATGGTTTATTATTAACAAGGTTTATTATTTATGACAAATAACATAATCATGGATGTGGTTAATGTCAAAACAAACTAAATCATTAGCTAGATGGTCAATCTAAACTTGCCTAAAGAAAAAAAAAAGAATTACTGAATTATTGAAAGTTTTATTCTTTTTAATGATATGCTTAATGTGGAATACAGTGTGACACCTGATGGCAAAATCCCTTTTAAAATGTATCCAAGGGAACGTTTACACGACATCTGTGTTCTGAAAATATAAAGGTTTTGCATGCAAACGATAATTTCAAAATGATCCTCGTTCAAAGTGATCCACAAAAACGGCTAAAAACGCTGTATTATTCATGCCAGGCCAGTAGATGGCGATGTCACTTTGTAAAGAAACGCATAGACTCATTCCTGTAGACTCGACACGTTTTATGCACGTGTATGACATCACGGTTTACACAAAATTCACATTTATGTAGTTTGTGCAGAAACGATAACGGTATCGTTAAAAAGAAAAATTGTGCATAAATGAACGTCCAAAATGATGTTGTGTAAACGCCCCCTACAGTAATAGCATGGAATGGCAGCTTACAGTGCACATTTTTATTGCTGGTGGTAATACATTTCCTGACAATGTCTTAGGAATTTTTATTGTTTATGTTAATGGGAATTCATTAGACATTTGGATTTTGACGAAAAATCATATTTCAGCTTTCATGTTGTCATATTAAAGATAATGTAACGTTGCCTCAGAGGCGGAGATATTCTCCTGCTACACTTCAATCTGGTTTAAAAGTTACAAACGTCTGTTGCAGCGTCCTTTTGACAGCAACCTCAAGGTTGATGGAAATAGACTTGCCACCTATCTGAACTACGTAAGTACATGTGTTGTGCTTCTTCCGCTCTGCCTGTCTTTACTCTAAAATTTTATCTTCATAGAAAGATGAACCTGATGCTTTCAAATCATTAGGCACTGGAAATCGTGTGGCTACTTTTTTAAATTATGTAAGTATGTGTATCCTGTGGTGCCTGGTATTGCTCTTGTGTTGGCATCAGGTCTTGTAATATGAACCCTACACACTACAGCAGTGGTGCTCAACCAGGGACAGCAAGACAGATCACGCAGCAAAAGAAGACAAACAGCTCAAAAAAAAAAAAATATATATATATATTTGTTTTATTCACACATTCAAAAACTGCTTGTTTGCATTGAAGACCCAGGATTGTAAAACATCTGGATGTATGAGGGGGGCCGGTTTTAAAAGTGAGATTTATAGACCTGTGAAAGTCTGTAGGAGTTTGTAAAAAGTATTTAAAAAATCTGGAAACTCAGGAACAACTGAAACATCTGGAAACTTGAGAATCAGTGCACTACACTTTCACAGCACTTTTAATGCCATCGTGCAAATTTTGTGACAATATAATATCTTTAAATCGCAGATCTGTTTAATCCAGACTGTTACATAGCACATTAAAATACAACATAATAAAAATAAAAGCAATACTCCCTTTTATATAGTTATATAGCATACCGAACGTGCATGACTTCTGGGTAATGCTATATACACAAACACAAAAATAAAATAAATGCACTAAAATACAATACAATGATGAAAATTGGCTTCTTAGTGTTACTTTAGTTTCTAACTTGCCTTGATTTTGGGCAGATCTTTTGCTTTAAAAATCTCACCTATATTCTGTATTATATAGTACTTTTTACAAATATTTTCCCACAACAGAAATATGAAACTCTGATGGCATATCAAGTTATACTTCAGCATGTTGAATCTTTCTTTGTTCCAGATGAGTGATGTTGAGGCTGGTGGGGCGACGGTTTTCCCTGATTTTGGTGCTGCTATTTGGCCTAGAAAGGTATGGACAACCTTTTCAAACATTAATTACAAAATGTATAAAACATGTTTTCAAGGGTTACTCCACCCCAAAATGAAAATGTTGTCATTAATCACTTACCCCCATGTCGTTCCAAACCTGTAAAACTTCATTCGTCGTCGGAACACAATTTAAGATTTTTTTGGGTAATGAAAACTGGGAGGCATGAGACTGCCAAGTAACTTACACTGTCAAGAATAGTCCATCAGACATCAGTGATTCAACCGTAACATTATGAAGTGAGGAGAATACTTTCTGTAAGTGAATAAAACAAAAATAACAACTTTATTCGACTACTCCTTTGTCAACGGTCTCCTCTGTGTTTCTCCACATCACTCAAACTGCCTACGCTCTTCTGTTTCTTGTGTCTTCTGTGTTTCTACGTGTGTTTAGCTTTGATTTGAAAGAAAACAGCGCATCCTTGTGGTGCGGCTGACACAGAAGAGCATACGCAGCATACGGTGATATGGAGAAATATCCTAAATTGTGTTCTGAAGATGAACTAAGCTTTTACTGGTTTGGAACGACATGATGGTACGAGATTAATGACAAAATTTTCCCTTTAAATCAATTATGATGATGGTACTGCATTAATCACTTTTGTTGTGTATTGTATTTATATGTGGTATATATAGTAGATTAAGTATTACTTGTGCTGAACGTTACTCTGTTACATTGCAAAAAAAGATAAAAGCAAGCATTGACATAATAATCGACTAATATTTGGTTATTTGAGATGATAGCATTGCTGAATAATGGTTACATTTCCCTCGCCTTAAATATTGAGCACAGATGGGAAGATCGGATCACTTTACTGACTCTCTCATTCAGTCTTGTTCTTGTTCTCCTCTTTATTCAAGCCATTTTGTTCATTTGAGTGGCGTTAATGCATGCTAATAAGCAGCTAGTGGATAGTGAGAATCAGTCCTTTAAACTAAAGTGTTGCCATTAGTTATTTTACAGATGCAGCATTTGTTCTAAAAGGATCCTCATCTTTCTGTAGGGAACGGCTGTGTTCTGGTACAACCTCTTCAGAAGTGGAGAAGGAGACTACAGAACCAGGCATGCAGCCTGTCCGGTTCTAGTCGGCAGTAAATGGGGTAAGTGGACTAAACCCAGACTCGTGTGAAGTTTAGTCTTCAAACCGTGCTGCTGCTTGCCGTGAACAGGCTTCAGATTGGTGTACTTTTTAAAATGCACAAATGCCACGTTCTTCAGAGAGATCTACTACTACTACTGCTTTTAGAGAACGAAGTGAACATGGCATAAGAAGTAGGTTGTTTGAAATGCACCAAATGTCCATTCCTCCCCCAATTCTCATTTACAAGTCTTCTCGTTTGGCAGTTTCAAACAAATGGATCCACGAGAGAGGACAAGAGTTCAGACGCCCGTGTGGCCTGACTGAAGGGGACCGATCTTGAGCTCGGTTCTGCAAACACGGACACAATCAGACCCTTCAGACGCATCAGGAACACACACCAGTTCAGTCAGGACTAGCTGCTGGGGATAGTGGGTCATTTCTCTTTTATTGGAGTGTTTCATTCCCCCGTTCCTTAACATTTCTTGGCTGGAGTATCGTGTCATGACTTTTTTATGTAATGCATAAATTATTGTCCTGTTCTTTAGTGATTTATTTTATATTCTTATATGGTTTGCAATAAAACATCTAAATTTGAAGTCCTGTTTCTTTGTCTGCATTTTGAGGAGCTGTTTATATAGAAATATTTTGATGCAACAGAATTTATTACACAGACTTGTATTAATGTTAGGCTACAACAGCCATAAACTGCATCTGAATTGATATTTCAATATATTCACAGATGGCTAATTGCAGCTCAGATGTGGCATGAATGCATTTACACCACAATTTTTATAAATGGTGCCATGAGATGAATGGGTTTTAAACGGATATTAAAAATGTAAATTCTGTCACTAATTATTCACCTTATTATCATTTTGTTTCAGACCTGAATGACTCAAAAGAAGATAATTAGAAATTGTTTTTTTTTTTTTTTTTTTGGAGGTCAGTAGTTATTGAAACCAGTTTAGTTACCAATGTTCCTTAAAATATCTTTGTTTCACAAAAGAAAATGCCAGTCAGGGTTGCATCGACATGAATTGTTAAAGCTGAAGTAGGTAACTTTTGTAAAAATGTATTTGTGAAACCTGTCATTATAGAATATGAGATAGAAATTACCTCTTTAAAAATCAAGCTCCTCTGGCTCCTCCCAGTGTCCTATTGCCATTTGCAGGAATGCAATCGCTCCCGGTAAGAAACAACCAATCAGAGCTTGCGGTCCGTAACTTTGTGTTCAAAATATAGAAAAATGTATATAATAAATTAAAAGTACACCATGAATCCATTTTCCAAACCGTGTTTTTGGCTTGTCCTGAATCACTAGGGTGAACCTATAATAAGTGTTTATATTCGGACTATTTTAGATTGCTTCGGGGGAACCGCGGCGGAGTAACACAGTACCTTTGTGATTCTTCATAGACATAAACAGAGAGAAGTAGTTCCGGCTACGATGTTCTTCCACAAGACGCAAGCAGTTCTGTTTATTAACCGCTAGAGCGTCAAAAGTTCCCTACCGCAGCTTTAATGACAGAATTTTCATTTTGGAGGGAATTATCACCTTTAATGGATGTTTTATTAAAATGGTAATATGAAATTATGAAGAAACTTAAACTGCCAGTATGTGGCAGTAAATATAATAAGAAGGCTGTGTCTGAAATCGCATGCTTCACTACTAGACTATACAGTATGCAACACAATAAATTCACAGTACTCATAAAAGAGTAGACAAAAGTACTCAGATGTGACCTACTGCTTTGATCCATGTTTATTGTTTTGAAAGTTATGAATAAAGGTGAAACGACTCCCCACCAGCACAAACAATCTCTGTAATAAGCTCTTTCTCAATCAGATTTGATACTGTAATGTTTTTACTGTAAACACATGATGCAAACACAGTTCTGGGTTGGTTAGCTGGTGTCATGGTTGTAAGCTTGTCTAATCACAGGAGATGATTCAGTCAGACACCAACACAATTAGCTCTAATCTGTTTTCTTGAAAGCTTGACCACACTCGCACCATTAGCACACAGAGTCTAGTTCTAGAATAAGACTGAACGTTCAGCTTCACAAACGGTTGGAAATGGAGGCGAAGTGGATGATTATATTGTTCTGGACATGCTGGAGTTTCTGTGCTGCTGTCAATGAGTTTTACTCTTCCACAGGTTAGTGTGTTGTACTGCAATAAGATGATAAAACAAGAACACTTTCCTATTTAACCATATTTGTTTTTGTGGAAGTGCTACAATACCTGTTTTGAAATGAAATGCTGTCTGCAGATCATATGACGCTGCTTATTGACATCAAAACCCAGTTTGCCAAGAGTCTTGATGAATCTGTGGAAGCACTGGAGAGCCAAGCAGATCTTCTGAGAGAGTAAGTGTTGCTCGTGGAGCGGATGGCATCCAGATCCAGAGGAGAGAAAATGATTTCAGAAGTCTGCTACAAGATACCCTTTTAGGATTACAGAGAAACGTTTAAATAATAAAAGAGAGTGTCAAATGTTAAACTTGGTAGTATGACGAAAGGAGAGAATGTGAATATTTAGTAAATGCATATAGAGCATATTATAAACTGCTACACAAACAGTTAAAGCATGTTAGTTTGGGTTATAGATTATATCCGTTTACATTTCATGGGTTAATATGTACAGGTCTAATTAACCCCCAATGCTCTTCATTTAGGAGAAAAAATGTACTTCAATAGTAGTTTTTATCCAGCATTTTGTATTTTGAAGGTATATCATGGTACTAAAGTATATTAACTACTAGAATATTTAACATTTATGTCTCTATATAGCAATAAAAATATTAGATTATTTATTTCTTTTGCAGCAACAAATAATACATACATATATATATATATATAATGTATATTTATAAAAACTATTTCAGATCTATTAAATGAAGGCAGATTAGTGCAGTCTGGTGGGAAGAAATAAAATGATCTGTAATACAGTGGTGTAGCTGCTTGATGCCTGTAACATAATTAATATAAATACTTTCACTATTTGTTAAGAACAGTGTTTTCAGGCTTAATATAGTTAGGTTTTGTGTTTGGATATATATTTAAACATGATCATCATCTATGTTCTGTTAAAGTTTAGTTAAAAAAATGAAAGAACATTTCGGGAATGCTTTTAAAGAGCTTAATCCAGAGCTGATTTTAACCTCTTAGTTGAGTCTCTTGGCCAGGTTTTGCTCTACATACTGCCATTTATTGTCAATATAGAGCCATACACTGTCAGTCACACCAGTTAATTTATGCATGTCTATTTTGGATTATTTTTGATGTTTCAGACTTTTATCCTGTCATTGCTGTGTGCTTTATTCTGCATTGTGGCTAATTTGTCGATTGAACCTCCAAAAATCTCTGTATTTTCACACACACACACACAAACACAAACACAAACACACACACACACACACACACACACACACACATACACACACACATATGTATAAGTATCCAGTTTATAATTTTGTGTGTATGCTCTCATAGCCAGTTTTGTACAATTTCAATGTTAAAAAAAAAAAAAAATGAAACGTAAAACGTGACCAAAGAGCAGCAAAGGGTTAAAAATCAACTATTTACAAATTAATCTAATTAATATTAATATTTCATTGTTAAACCTCAGAAATAATACATAAAGCCTATAAAAGTTGAATCTATCAAATAATGAGACTGTAAGTCCAGAGAGAGAGAGAGACACACACACACACACACACACACACACACACAGAGAGAGAGAGAGAGACACACACACACACACACACACACACAGAGAGAGAGAGACTTTACACGCCTTTTTTTATTCACCATAGTTAAAACAATTTTTTTGGGATTACATCACAATCACATTACACACATTTCCTCTTTATTTTTAAATAAATAAATACCAGCATTACCAAAATTACCAATTAAAAAACAACCCCCCATTATCATTCACTATAACCAGTGCTTCCTTAACACACCATCTCCATTTAAAAAAAAGAACATTATTAATATGCTTGTAATATGTATATTCTATAATCACTCTTGATTCCACTAAGGATTTAAATAAAGCCACCATACAAACATCTCTGCCTGCATTTTTTTCTTGATGCGACTTAAAAATTGCCAATTTAGCTTGACCTACGACAAAATTAGCAAGTACACATTGTTCTTGTGCAGATTTCCTATAACCACAGCCTAAAATAAAAAGGCTGTTAGTATACAGGAACCCCAATTTAGATATAATTCTTTCCAACAGTACAAAAATAGGGTCAAGTCTAGAGCAGTCACAAAACATATGAAAAATTGTATCAATAGCATCACAAAATGGGCAAATCGAAGTAACATTTTCATTCATTTTTGCAATAAACTTATTTGTAGCTAGAATACAATGGATCAGTCTCCACTGCAGATCACCACATCTCTTAGAAATTGGAGGTTTATACAAAAGTCTCCAAGAGGGAAGAATATTTTCAGGTATAGATAGTTGAGATCTCCATTTAGTATCAACTTTTTCTTTCAACTGACCAACATGTAAAGTTTTAACGCATATGTGGTATAGTATTTTTTTCCCTATACAATCAAAGGTCAATTCTCCATAACCTTTTAGTAAGGAAACATAACCAGTTTCATCAATACCACATTCTCTGGGAACCACCTTTAACTTAGGGAAATTCATCAATACAACACCTTTCTCCAAAACATGACTGACAGATTGACCAAATGATAGAGGAATGGATGATCTCAACCCCCTAACAAACCCATCAATTACTCTAAGAGAATTAAAGCCAACTTGATCAGCAAGTGACTGTGAAGTTTTCCACTGGCCTCTACTTAAATCGATCAAATCAATAATTTTAGTAACACCAGAATTCAAGAATCTATTGATTAAAGACTGAGATACATTTGAAGGAAGCTCAAAAAGTGGGTTAAAAAAAATAGGTTCTTCCACACCAAAGTGCTCTTCACTAGTTCTGAATATATCAAAACATTCCCATGATTTGAGCACTGAGACATAAAAGCTAAAAGACAGATCAGAAAACTTTTTGACAAACGTTTTCTTCATTAAAAACAATTGTTTGTCCATACCTATTCCACCAATATGCTTAAGTATAGATCTCCCAAAATGCACCCAGGGCAAATCATTTGAACTATACAAAAGTTTCTGCAATGTTTGCATCCTCATTGCCAAGATCTTTGACTCAAGATGTATAAGCCCTTGACCTCCCTCTGCCACTGGAAGGTAAAGTACTCCTGGAGGAAGCCAATGACAACTATCCCAGAAAAAATTAACCAATGTCTTTTGAACACTTTTGAGCAAGTCTTTAGGAGGGTCTAGAACAGTAAACTTATGCCACAACATTGAAGCAATTAAATTATTAATTACTAAGCATCTTCCTCTAAAAGAAAGTTGTGAAAGCAGCCATCTCCATCTCTGAAGTCTACCGTTAACACAATCAACTAGACCCTCCCAATTCTTTTTTTCATAATGATCATTCCCAAAGTAAACTCCAAGCATTTTAAAACCATCCCTGCCCCATTTACACTGTTTTGGCAATTTTGGGGGCGCAACAGTTTGCCAATCACCCAACAAAAAAGATGTACATTTCTCCCAATTAATACAAGCAGATGATGCTTTTTGAAAATTATTTAAACAAGAGGTTAAATTGTTAATATCCTCTAAATTTTTTATAACTATCGTTACATCATCCGCATAAGCGGTAAGTTTAATGGGAGCAATTTCAGGGGAATCAGGAAGGGAAACACCACACAACTGTTTCCTCAGCATAATCAAAAGTGGTTCTATAGACATCGCATACAAAAGGCCTGACAACGGACAGCCTTGCCTTATGCCTCTGGTCACTGAAAAAGACCTCGTCAAAGATCCATTAATCTTAAGCATACTATAAACATCATTATACAGCAGCTTAATGAAAGATACAAAATATGGACCAAATCCAAAAGCTTCCAGAGTCTTAAACATATAGTGGTGGTCTACACGATCAAAAGCCTTCTCCTGGTCCAGAGAAAGCAAACCAATGTCCAGCTTATGTCTTTTTGCAACAGTAATGAGGTCTCTCACCAAAAACAGATTGTCAAAGATTGTCCGTTTAGGGATGCAAAATGTTTGATCCACATGGATTATGGATGTCATATGTTGTTTAAGCCTGTTGGTCAAAGTTTTTGACAAGATTTTAAAATCAACACATAACAGTGAAACCGGTCTCCAGTTTTTTAGGCATCCAAGGTCTCCTTTTTTGGGGATCAATGTTAACATTGCTCTCCGGCAACTTAAAGGTAGAGTCCCTCCATTAATGCATCCAACAAAAACATCATATAAATCCTGGCCCATTAGACTCCAAAAGGATTTAAAAAATTCCACTGAAAGCCCATCCAACCCAGGTGACTTCCCGAGGCTCAACTCCTGAACAGCCTGTGAAACCTCGGAAAAGGTTAAAGGATTGTCAAGCTCTATCCTCTCTTCCTCTGAGATGTTTGGCAATTCAAGTAAAAATTGGTCTGTTGTTAGATCATCACACTGGTCAGAACAATACAAGTCCTCATAAAAAGAAATTGCATGAGACTGGATCTCTTGTTGATTTGTTGTCACTCGGCCATTTGGAAGTTTCAATTGATGAAATTGTTTTTGCTCTTTTTGCTTTTTTTCAAGTCCAAAAAAAAATGGTGTAGGAATGTCCATTTCATTAAGTTGGGAAAATCTAGTTCTTAAAAAAGCTAATTTTCCTCTTTCCTCCAACAGATTTTTCAACAGAAGCTTATTCTCTGTGATATGATCAACAGAAGTTAAATCATCAGAAGCATTTTTGGTGCTTTGTTCAAGGATGCTATTTTCAAGAATCTTCATTTCATCTTTCAAGCTTCCGAAACTTTCTGCATTGTATTGTTGGCAAAAGATCTTTATATGGACTTTGCCAATATCCCACCATTGACTTAATGACTGAAAACTATCTCTCTTTTCTCTCCAAGACTCCCAGAAAAGATTGAAAGATTGAAGGAAATTGTGATCTTGTAAAAGTCTATTATTGAAACGCCACTGTGATTTATAGATTTTAGAAGATACAACAGAAACAGATATTGAACAAAAATGGTGATCAGAGAGAAAAGAAGGAGAAATACAACTATTAAAGAACCTATCTCTATGTGTTTTTTTAACATAGAAACGATCCAATCTGGCTCCAGACAATCTATTTGAATTTCTCTTCAGCCAAGTATATTGTCTAACCCCAGGAAAAGCCTCCCTCCATACATCAACAAGGTCATGATAGTCAATCAGATTTTTCAAAATTCCAGCAGACAATGGATGGGGTTCATCGTGATTCCTATCTAAAAATTGATTAATTGTACAGTTAAAATCCCCCCCCATTACAACAATATTATCTTGAGGGCACTGTAAGAGGGCATCAGAAAGTTTTCCAAAAAATAGTACACGCTCCTGACCAACACTTGGTGCATAAACATTAAAGAAAGTGTAACCAGTTCCACCAAGAGTAATATCAACTCGCAAAATTCTGCCAGGCATAATTTCTACCGTTACTGGTTGATTACCAATACGGGATGAGAAAAGTATGGCAACACCTGCACTTAAATTAGTTCCATGGCTCAATGAAGCATTGCCCTTCCAATCTCTAGCCCAGTGTGTCTGATTTTGTATGTCTGTATGGGTTTCTTGAAGCAAGACAATATCTGCTTTTTTTAAGATTAAATAATCAAATAAAGCAGCTCTCTTGGCTGAGTCCCGACATCCATTGATATTGAAAGTCCCTATATTTAAAGATGTCATATGGTAACTAAAAAGGAGGTGAAAAAAAAGGAAAAGACTAAATGCATACATAAACATGACTATATATTTATTTTTTTTGACACATTTTCAACTTTTGCCTAACAGTACTCATGTATTTCTTAAGTCTGTATCGTTTAGGCTGGTCAATTTCCTCTAGTGTAGATTTTCTCATCGCCACAGCAACAGATTCAACAAAAAGTTGTAAATCAGGAAAAAAACCCTCTATTTTGGGTCTTCGCTGATTAAATGTGGCATCAAGGAAATTATTTATCTGCTGGACAGAATAATAAGACTTCAGTTTAAAAACAGAGGCCTTCCCTTCAGTATTTCCTTGAGAATTCATTTCAGTCACACCTGTTTCATCTGATGTGGCACTATCAGTACTATCATCATCGACCGGTTGGGATTCTCCTAGCTCTGGCTCCAGTAGTTTTGTGTCTATTATATTCTGAGATAGATTTTCAGTCAACATTTGAATCTCTCCGGCAACTTTTATCTGTCCATCAGGAACACCCAATTCATTTTCTCCTGCAGTCACAGAATCATTTACAACTCCAACATGCAAAAGTGTCTCAACAGACTGTTCATTTGCACTCACATTACTTACTGATTCAGATTCAATTTGATCATCTCTATCACCAGACAGAGTCATCATTGCAACTTGTTCTACATCTTCAATATTTTCATTGATGCTCTCATCCACACTATGGTTTTCTGTAGCTGGGGTTACTTGCTGTGTGTTAGCAGGTTCATCCCCATTTTCAACCTCACTCACAGCCTCAACAAGTAAAGGGCATGCCTGCTTTATATGCCCATATCTGGCACAATTGAAACATTTCATCGATTCTGTACTAATAAATATTGTGTAACCCTTGCCTTGCACAGTAATCTTTGCAGAAACATTTAAAGACTGACAATCCGCATTCAACACCATATGTGTTTGGCGTCTAAAAGACATTATATGTTTCAAATCAGGGTTTTTTAGGCCAAGAGGAATCATCTTTATTGGTCCCACTAATTTGCCATAGCGAACAAGTAAGCGTTCTAATGAGTCGTTAGAAATAAACGGGGGTACATTAGACAACATCACTTTCTTTGCCAGATTAGATAGCGGTAAAACTGACACGAAAACATTCCCCACAGTTAAACCACGCTCAACTAAATCATCTACCATCGACTCTTCTTTTAGAAAAACAACGATGGCTTTATTCATTCTAGATGCCGATAAGATATTACTCGCACCTAAATCAACTCCAATCGCATTTAAAACATCTTCAACTGTGATTGATTCATCCGGCATGCATTTACATCCATGCCGGGCAGTTAACAATAAAAGACCATCAGAATGCGTCCCCATTTCGGCAGCACTTAACACACCGAGTTAAGAAAAAAATCGCCCTTAAATCCTTAACAGACCCGCAAGGAAAAAGAGATGAAAGGGAAAACTTACAGAGAAAAAAACCCCTCAGCGCTCACTCAGACGCTCACACACCTCTCGGTCACTGACCCACGCACGTGCACGCGTAAGCGGAAACGAGATGGAGAGAGAGAGAGAGAGAGAGAGAGAGAGAGAGAGAGAGAGAGAGAGAGAGACACACACACACACACACACACACACACACACACACAGGGAGAGAGACACACACACACACACAGAGAGAGAGAGAGAGACACACACACACACACACACACACACACACACACACACACACACACAGGGAGAGAGACACACACACACACACAGAGAGAGAGAGAGAGACACACACACACACACACAGAGAGACACACACAGAGAGAGAGAGAGAGACACACACACACACACACACACACACACACAGAGAGACACACACACACACACAGAGAGAGAGAGAGAGAGAGAGAGAGAGAGAGAGACACACACACACACACACACACACAGAGAGAGAGAGAGACACACACACACACACACAGAGAGAGAGAGAGAGAGAGACACACACACACACAGAGAGAGAGCACAAATGGTGTGTTTTGTATTAGTTTTTGTTTCAGGGAACACATGATAGGTAAAAATGTATAGCCTGAATGAACTGTAAGTCGCTTTGGATAAATCGTCTGCTAAATGCATGAATGTAATGTAATATTTTGACTCCAGAATTCTGCAACACATCTTTCAGTGTGTTTGTATATTGCTATGAATCGATCAGGGCTCTGAATGCACTTGAGGATGACTTTGATGACACTCCCAGAGATCCGGAGAAATTCATCAGCAACCCTCTCGCAGCGTTTCAGCTCGTCCGAAAACTGAGTCAAGCCAGGGAACTTATCGAAGGAAGACCTGCCAAAGGTTTGAAACTGCTTGATTGTGTTATAAATGACTGTACACTCGTGTGAAGACTTGTCGAGCTGTTGTGGAGGGGCTTCATCTCTAGATTATCAGTGATGGCCCCACTGAGAGCAGGAAAAGCTTTAAATGATATTGAGGTCATTGTGTAACGTTTCTCATGTTTCACAGACACGTTGGAAAGCCTGAGATCTGCAGCTCAGACTCTCCCCAGAGCAGAAGATGTAGACGGTGTGGTGACGGCTTTGGTTAGACTTCAAGAAATGTACAGATTAGATCCGAGGAACATCTCTTTATTTTCTGGTGGGTTTCGTGGTGGCTTTATGTGTTCTTTATCAGCAGTATAGCTCATGTTGTGCTCACACCTATAAACAGACGATAGAACAAAGGGGTTAACAACAAATCCAGGACTGAGTCATATCTAGAGGCCAGGATGTTGATGTAGGCTCTTGTATCTTGGTGCAGAATCTGTTTCAGTGATATCACCTTGATGTGTGGCTTTTCAGAAATGAACCACAACGTAACACTGGATCCAGATGAAACTTTCCATATCGCCATGATCTCCTCTCTCAATCAGCGCTTGCAGTACGCCGTCCTCTGGATGGAGGAAACCCTCAGGAAACTCAATGAGGGGGAAGAAGCTGGCGTTACTAAAGAAGAGGTGATTTATCAGCTTGCATCGCTGTCCCATCAGCTGTCAAGTGGGCAAGGTACGGAGTTTACAAGATTGTGAATTAACTTGGATATTTCTTTCCGCTATATTCACATCTGCCATAGCACAAAATAAAAGTAATAATATATACAGTACAGACCAAAAGTTTGGAAACATTACTATTTTAATGTTTTTGAAAGAAGTTTCTTCTGCTCATCAAGCCTGCATTTATTTGATCAAAAATACAGAAATTTTTTTTACTTAAAATAATAGTTTTCTATTTGAATATACTTTAAAAAAATAATTTATTCCTGTGATGCAAAGCTGAATTTTCAGCATCATTCCTCCAGCCTTCAGTGTCACATGTAACATCAGTCGATCACATGATCATTTAGAAATCATTCTAATATTCTGATTTATTAGTGTTGGAAACAATAAAAGATTAAAAAGAACTGCATTTATTCAAAATAAAAATAAAAAATCTAATAATATAAATTCTAATAATATATTTTCTTTACTTACACTTTTTATCCATTTAACACATCCCTGCTGAATAAAAGTATTGATTTTATTAAAAAAAAACAAAGGAAAAAATTACTTTAAAATTACTGACCACTAGTGTATATTGTTTTTACAAAATATTTATATTTTAAAAACATAGCTTCTTTTTTTTTTTTTTTTTTTTTTTTTTTTTTTACTTTTTATTCATCAAAGTATCCTAAAAAAGTGTCACATGTTCTGAAAAAATATTAAGCAGCAGAACTGTTTCCAGCTTTGATAATGAATCATCATATTAGAATGATTTCTAAAGGATCATCTGATAATGATCCGAAAAATTCAGCTTTGCATCACAGAAATAAATGATAATTTAAAGTATAATAAATATAAAAACAATTATTTTAAATTGTAATAATATATCACAATATTACAGTTTTTATCAAATAAATGCAGGCTTGATGAGCAGAAGAAACTTCTTTCAAAAACATTAAAAATAGTAATGTTTCCGAACTTTTGGTCTGTACTGTATATAAACAAAAATATAAAAATAAATACCATCTTATTTGTGCTTATTTCCAGTATAGTGAGTTAACCAAAACATTATCTGGTGAACTATCTTTATTATTAATGTGCAATGGATTTTTGAAACTCAAATGCTCACATCTGAAAAAAAAAGGCTATTTAATGCTTTTTTGTTTAAGTGTAGTATGAGTATATTGTTATGTACCAATAACTAATTGTTAAGTAATTGTGCAAGTATCTCCTGATGATTCTGTTCTATATTTAAACACACAGTGGTGCAAAAGAGGATTCATACCACTGTAGTGAAAAAAATGCTTTTACTTTATTTATTTGAACGAATGTCATATTTTAAATGAAGATTTTAAATGCAAGATTTTTAAATGGTCTCACTCATCAGGTTGTCACTGTGTGTTGGCTTCTAAAGCATGATGTGTAATAATAATGCAAGTCTTAACAAAGGCTAAATGAAGGTCAGCTGAAACCCACTCATGCACCTGTGATTTGTAATTGTTCTGAAGAAGCCACTGAGAGAAACCTGCTTCGGCCTGAACTGTACTCGAGTATTAAAGAGAGCATTGAGACACACATCGCTCAGCTGTCCACGGATGAATCGTATGAGGCTCTGTGCACTGGATCCAAGCTTATGATGGTCAGGATCCACAGGTTTTCTCTTTATTTAGCATTGCTGTAGTCTTTTAAAGATGAACTTTCATGTGAAATGCATGTGCATGTACTGTAAGATTGTGGTTCAAACTTACATTTTCTACAGAATACTCATTCTAACACGCATAGATATAAATAGCATTTTATTACACATTGTGAAAGTACATAAATTATATATTAGACATGCACTGCTGGTGGCTGTGTCTAATATATATGTGTGTGTGTGTACAGGTATATATATAAAATATGTATGTACATGTATTTATGTTAGACACCTGTAAAAAACTTTTTTGAATTTTGCATTTAATTGTATTGTTTTACGGTTAGTTTAAATGACTGTAAAATTAATGGATAATATCCTAGTAAAAAATAATAATACGTTTTTTTTTGTTTTTTTTTTGTTACCAGAGTTCACATTAACACTGTACATTGGACTGTATTTGCATAAAGCTCTCTAAAACCGTTAAGTGTATTAAAAATAGAATAAGAAAAATACAATACTACACACTATGAATGTATTCAGCTCAAACCTGTTGTTCACTAAAAATAGTGCAGGCCTCCTCAAACAAATATGTCTTGAGACAGGTGAAAGATCTAAGGAGATCTAATACATGTGTTCTGGTTTGCAGACGCCACAAAGAGAGAGAAAGCTGGTGTGCAGGTACAGGACAGGAAGAGGAAACCCCCTGAGGATGTTCAAAGAGGAAGTGGAGTGGGATGAGCCTATGATCCTGCGATACCATGACTTTCTCTCTGAAGGAGAGATCGACACCATCAAAACACTGGCCAGGCCAAAGGTGCATGCAACTGAAGCATTCAGTGTGTGTGTGTGTGTGTGTATTATTATTAAATACTAATATCTATCTAATGCATCACATCTCTGTTTATCTTCAGCTTTCCAGAGCTCAAGTCATAGATCCAGTGTCTGGAAGAACAGTTTCTGCTGCCTCTCGTGTGTCACAGAGGTGAGAAATGAGAAGTTTGCCCTTGTTTACTCACACTCCTGTCTTTACATTGGATTTGTGTGATTTACTGTCTTCTGTGGAACATATAAGAAGATTATATTATATTATATTATATTTCAGTCCAAGAAAATACATTTCACATTTGAAGAAACACTGCACTTGTTATAAAATATGTGTCTATATTACACATTTGAAAACAAGTGACAAGTCTTAAGTCTCTGGGGTATATTTGTAACAATTAAAAAAAATCATATTGTCAAAATTGTCAAAAATCATTAGGATATTATGTAAAGATCAGGTTCCATGAAGATATTTTGTCAATCTCCTACTGTAAATATGTCAAAACGTAATTTTTGATTAGTAATCTGCATTGCTAAGAAATCATTTGGACAACTTTAAAGATGATTTTCTCAATATTTTTTCAGATTATTTTTTTTTTTTTGCACCCTCAAGATTCAAATAGTTGCATCTCAGACAAATATTATCCTCCTAACGAACCATACATCAGTGGAAAGATGATTTATTCAGATCTCAAATGATGTGGAAATCTCAATTTAAAAACAAATTTACACTTATGACTTGTTTTGTGGTCCAGGGTCACATGTGTATAATGAACATCATGCACATTTTACCTATGTTACGTACATTAAAGCATGACAAATAATTGTTCATTTTTATGTAATGCTGATAAGTTGTGTACAGTGAGTTATGTTGTTATAGTGTCGGGGAAGAGATGAGGAGGAACACACACACACACACACACACACACACAGGGCACGTGACTGTCCTCTCTCTCCGTCTCAGCGCGTGGCTCTCTGAACAGGAAGATCCCGTGATCTCTCAGCTCAACCAGAGGATCGCTGGTGTCTCTGGTCTGGAGCTGGACACCGCTGAGGAGCTCCAGGTATTCACTTCATCTTACACACATGGGGATTATATTCATATATTTGATCTTTTTCCAAGTGGCCCTTTGTCTAGATTTCAGCTCTGCACACTTTCCTCATGGTAACATTTGATGGTAGCCATTGACTTCCTTTGTATTTATTTTTTTCATACTGTGAAAGTCGATGGCAGCAAAACACTTAAAAACGACATTTTCAAAAACGATTGGCTTTTCTACAGATCGCTAATTATGGAATTGGAGGCCAGTATGAGCCACATTATGACTCAAAGGTATGCGTGAAGATGTTAACCGTTGTAAAAGTGTGATTCCCCTGGTCCTGTCTGAAGATGTGGAAAGTTTTTAACAACGAAATCTCTCCACAGTTGAGAAATGACTCAGACTTCCAGCTCAGAGGAGGCCGGATTGCTACTGTCCTTATCTATGTGAGCAAGGTTACTCTTAAACCAGGTCTTTCATATATTTGATCAGTTCATTGAGGATCAGTAGTGTTGTTGTAGATGAGTGATGTGGACATCGGTGGAGCCACGGTGTTTCCTGACGTAGGCGCAGCACTTCAGCCGAAGAGAGTTAGTTGAAGCGTCTTGATTTCCACACAGTACTGACTTTATCTTCTGTAACCGCTGCTCTTCTGCTCCATCAGGGCACAGCTGTGTTGTGGTTTAACCTGCTGAGAAACGGACAGGAGGATGCCAGAACTTTACATGCAGCGTGTCCTGTGTTTGTAGGCAGTAAGTGGGGTAGGTATTCTGTGAGGCACGTATTATCCAAATGAGAAGTGGGGAAAAAATCAAGACCCAGTCAGGTCACAGTTCATCTTCAAACCAAAAAACGAAAAATATATATTTTAGTATTTTATCAGCACTTATAATTTATTCTTATATAACTTACATCAGTATTTTTACTTTACTAAAGTAATTCTTTACATTCTAATTTAAAAAAAAATAAAATAAGTTGCAATGCAGTGCAACAATTGCTACCTTTATCTATCTATCTATCTATTTCAATGCACACACACACGCACACACACACACGCACACACACGCACACACGCACACACACACACACACACTCTAAAAATTGTATCTCAGCAGGTCTTATAGAGTGTGTGACCTGTTTAATAATTTTTTTTAAATTGCATATAAGATTCCTTTATTCCACCAGAAATACATTACATGCTTAAATCATGCAGATATATCTATAAATAACAATTAGAGGTTACCTCTGTTTGCAGTGTTTTTTTTTCATGCATTCAGGTCTAGAAACTAGCCATTCTGTTCTTTACAGACTTTAAAACCCCTTTCCTTTGACTTCCTCATTCTAGTTGCCAACAAGTGGATTCGTGCGCATGGGCAAGAGTTCAGGAGAAGGTGCTCCACAGCCGAATCTGATTAGAAGAGCCATCCAGCTCAGAGACAATGACATGCATTCACAATAACTCCAGTGTTTTGTTACTTCAGGTTATTGTTATCATTTGTTTTGTGGTATATTTTATCTGCTTTATAGAGGCTTGTAACGTTAGTATTAGTAGTAGTATTTGAATTAAAATGTATACATTTTGTAACCATGTGGGAAAAGTGCATGAAATAAATGGCAATAACTGTGTAAAATAAATATCTATCTATCCATCCATCCATCCATCCATTCATGCATCCATCTGTAGGAGGACTGCAGTGAGGAAACTGAATGTGATGAGGTCATTCTGACAGCGGGAGGGGGCGGGGCTAAGCAGCATCATTCTGACAGGGAGGGGGCGGGGCTAATCAGCATCATTCTGACTGGGAGGGGGCGGGGCTACGCAGCATCATCGGAGCTCGTTTTATTGTACGGTTGCTGATGCTGAGAGGTCTCGCTGAGGAATATGTAGGACCTTGATTGCGGATATGAGGTTTGGGCACCGTGGCACACCGTGGCGGATTGTTCTTTAGGTAAGCACAGCTTTATTCTGGGCGTGTGTGAGTCGCTGCTGTTTTATCTGTACGTGCGCGCGCCGCTGAGATGCGCTCCAGAGAGCCACCGCACAGACTGACGGGAGACTGACGGGGACACAGGGGGGCTTACAGCAATGCAATTAGGCTGAAATAAGGGCACGCCTAGAGAGCATGCAGCACTTGGTGATTATGGTTCGTTTCTGGTTTGATATGATATTATTATGGATGTGTCAAAGTGAATGAGCGAGCTCGGCCTGCGCGTGAGACTCAGCCTGCAGGCCTCGAGGAGACACTGATGCGGTGCATTACACATCATACACTCACACACATGATGCTACTCATGCCTTATAGCATCCATCTAATCACTGGTGAAGAGTCACATGACCTCCACTACTGTGTCAAAATCTCAGATCTTTATCCTTTGACTGTATACTACAGAAAAGATATCTGTTGATATTTAAATATTAAGAATTTTCTTTAGAAAGGAGCTGTGTATTATATTGCTATCTATTATGACTTCAATCCTGCAGGATTGTGTTCAGGATTCCTATTGGGATTCCCTATAGTCCTGTTCAACATCACATAATGACGTTAGAAAATCTATTTGGGAAGATGTACGACATTTCCTTTAAAATCCATTTGATTTCTTAAAGAGGAGTTTTACCCTTCTGGTGAATCAGGAGAATCTCATTGAGAAGTATGTGTTCTTAAACGTCTGCTGTTTAAATAAAAACATTCCATTTGAGAACATTTAGGATAGGAATTTCATAGGAAATGATAAAAACTGCGTCAGGAATCCTTAAGCATTATTAATAGAGACTCAGATATGATTCAGAGGATGCAGGGAATCCTTCAGAAAATATGTAATTTGTGAAAATCAGTACAGTGACTCATTACATAATAATTTATTTATAAAAATAGTTATAGTAAAAAAACAACAACATTATATTACATAGATTTAAGTCTTCAATATATTCAGTATGTTACAAAGAAAACATATATGCGACAAAACCAGTCAGAAGGGTCAATTTCTTGAAATTGAGATTTATAAATCATCTGAAAGCTGAATAAATGATCTCTCCATTGATGTGTGGTTTGTTCGGAGGACAATATTTGTCTGAGATACAACTATTAGAAAATCTGGAATCTGAGGGAGCAAAAAAATCTAAATATTGAGAAAATCATCTTTAAAGTTGTTCAAATTAAGTTCTTAGCAATGCATATTACAAATAAAAAATTAAGTTTTAATATATTTACAGTAGGAAATTTACAAAATATCTTCAAGGAACATTATTTTAATTTAATATCCTAATGATTTTGGACAAAAAAAAAAAAAAAAAAAAAAAAATCAATCATTTTGACCCACACAATGTATTTTTGGCTATTTCTACAAATATACCCCATAGACTTAAGACTGCTTCTGTGCTCCACGGACACATATCAATAATCAATGTGTTGCTTCTATAATAGAAAAGAATAGCATTCTGTTAATACGGTAGCTGTTTAACATATTGAACTATTTAAAACATATTGGTATTAATTATACATCTTACAAATATAAATCTATATTTTTAATTTAAACTCTGAAGATCCACCATTCCCAGTTTACAGCATTGTCTGTGTGATTCTGGATTAGAATATTTTTTGTTGTTGGCACAAATCACTATTTTCCTCTGCCAAATAGAGGCATTATCCCAAACATCTCTTTTACAGAAAGGAAATGGTTAACTTACTGGAGAAACTGTAATTCGATGTTCATCAAATTGAATGGAAATATCTTGTGGGGTGATGGAGCACAACAGTGCTATATTTTCAGACTTTGTCAATGGTAGACTAAAGATCAGTGTTCACTGGTGTGTGTGCTCCACACTGAACAGAATCACATGACTGGACACAAACCCTATGATACACTGGCCTCCACTTCCATCTTCCTAGAGACAGAAGTGTTCTGGTTTTCTCTATTGCACGGGGTAAGCTGAGCCATGGCTGGTGAACTGTGTGTTATTGTGTTTGTGGAGTCAGTGGATGTAAAAGTGGGTCATGATGTCAGTGTGTGTGTGCAGCTGGAAGAGAAACTGACTGTCACGTCCCTCCAAGAAACTTCAGCTCCTACAGTACTACCATGCCTTTCTTTATTCTGGAAACTGGGACACATTTCGTGTTTCATAGTGCGGCCAGGTGAGCACTTCAGTCAAACGATTCATCATGCAGCGTACTTATGTTAAGCATTTTTCTTGTCTATGAAGTGGTACACAATTAATGAATTTCAGTCCCATGTGTATTTACTAAGGCAAGCATCTCTATAATTGTTAAGCATGCTTGTAGTTAGGGATTTTATAAACTTCTCAGAATGGAAAGTAATTAAAAACACACCTAAAATGTGTTTTTGTTGTATTACCAGACTGTAGTGTACTGTATATACTGCCTCAAATCAGACCACATTCAGTGTAGAAAATGTGCAACAAGCTCGGAAATTCAAAGCAAAGGCATTTGAGAAAACACCAATGTATGTATTTATACTGTTACTTATTTAATTATTACTAAAAAGCTTATTCTTGAAAATTTGTCATGGTTTCTTGTTGCTTAATTTGAAAAATGGGCTCATTTCATTTAAGCACTCCATAAACTTGGTTGCCAACAAAATCTGCATGAAGTCACTAATTTCATCCCTTGATCATCAAAATTACATATTTAAATGTTGTTGTTTTTTCCTCTGTGAAAATAATTTATTTTAAATGGTTTGAATGTATACTACATCCTTACCTCATTTATTATACGTGGATCAATTAATATGTTAATTAGGCTCCGCCTCCACTCAATCACTGCAGCTCCACTTTCACTGTTAACTGAAGAAGTGAACGCTACACGATAGCAACAGTATCGGATGAATGATGGAATGAAATCATGAAATCAGCAGATCTGTCTGTGATTGGCTACACTGCGCAACGCTGCAAAAACACGCTGTAAACAGAAAGCTATGACCAGTGGAGATAATGAGATGAAAAGCCCCGCCCACATTGGTAACAAGGGGTCTTTAAAAGACAAGCTACGTGTACAAGATAAATTCCCCAAACTGTACGTTTTAAATATCTATAATATAATTTTAAATATATAAAAACTTTCAGCATTTTATTGTTAGTAAGTCACCAGTGTGTTTAAAGAAGAAGTAATGAGCATGTCTTGCTAATGAATTCTGCATAAAAGATATAAAACAAAATAAAACAGTAGAGAAACTCATATGACTCACAGCACTTGACAGAAAGAATGATTGATTGCCTCTTATAAAAATTGACCATGGTTTTATTACAAATAAAGCATACAAATATGCAAAAAAAAAATAAATAAAATAAAAATAAAAACATGGTTACCACACTTTTACTTTAATAACCCATGGTTCATTTTTGTACATTTGAGCTACTATCTCAAAGAAGTTCCATGTTTTCGGTATGATTTGGTTTTGATCTGAACTGAGCTGGCAATGTAAATATATTCACAATCTATATTCAGCAGTTAATGTAATTATATGCAGCCATGGTAATTAGTGTTGTGAATGTGTCAGATGAATTAGCAGATCGGGTTTTGCTGCAAATTAATGCAAAGCGTCTAGATGAATTTAGACACACAAAAAAAAGGTGTTTCCCACTGGAGTTAGTGTTAAAGTGTTGGGATGAACTGAGCTTCTCTGGAGGGAAAGCACGTCAGTAATCGAAACGGATTTAGCTGTCGAACATTCACAGTTTACTCAAAATCTAAAGCTGTTAAATCACAGATTCTGGTGGGCAGAAAGATTAACAAGTACAAGTTACACAACCGAGATTATCATCCTCTGCCAACAAGGTAGTAGGCAGATCTACAGTATGACATGACAGTAGTAATTCTGCACAGTTTATAATCTGTCTGTACAAGGTTTCTGGAGAATATCGAATGATATCCTCAAACTGTGATTATCGTCAGATGTTGAAATAAATAAATGCTCTTGGTTTTACTCAAAATAAATATAAATGAATGAACAGTGAGTGAAATTATACTGTACTATACTTCACTCAAACATGTTTATACCACTGCAAAAATATAGATTTTCTTACTTTAGAAACAAAACGGCGAAGTCTTGTTTTCTGAATAAATGTTCAAAACGGAGTGATTTTATACTCAAAACGAGTCATTTCTGAGTAGTGACATTTCAGGTAATATACAGCAACATATTTTGAAGCTACTACAGTAAATTGCATATTTATATTTCATCTATTTATCAAAAGCATGCGGTTTTGAAGGGTCTTGACCATAAATGTAAATGTGTTGTGATTTTTTTATCGATTCAGTTTATTGAATAGCAGCATTGTCAAGGTTATTTGCAGCAATGCCATGTCAGTAAATGTTGCATTTGGGTTTTATTCTCTATAGATAAGTTTATTATTTTGTAATTATTGTGAATTAAAGATAGATGTTAGTTCAGTTGAGAAGCAGTGTATTGGAAGTGCTGAACATGCTAAAACAGGACCGTTTTGAAATTAAATAAATATATATATTAAAAAAATCATTTAGTTTAATTATTTTTGACATGTATTTTGAAATACTCTTTTTAATGAATTAAACACTTGCATATAAATGAAACAATAAGAAATATTCTAAAGAACGCCTCCTCACTGTGCATGTGGATGGTTTCAGTGGATGGTCTTATTTTTGATTTTTTTTTTTTTTTTTTTATTTTTTTTTTTTACAAAAAACATATGTGTGATTTGCCTGCTATGTAGTATATTTGACTCCTTTATATTCCAGTACCCTCTGTCAAAGCCAGATTGTGATATTTCTGGTCTGTTAAAAAGATCTGCAGAGAAAATAATGAAAGTCCTGTTTTGGGTGGGTCGGAAAAAGCATTTTAATGTTTTGCTTATTGCATTTAATATAAATTTAAAATACATTGTAGTTTAATTGTAAACAAAACAATGCATTTAACTACAGTAGTGCTAGTGGCGTTTTTGCCTCAATGACGGACCGATAAAGCTGACATCTATTTAATATTTTTTGCAAATATTCAGTGCACATCAGTGCACGTGTGCAGCGTGTTTGAATCACACTGGGAAATCGGTCCAAATCTGCATGCTTTTGATCGAGATATGTCAGATTTACAGGACTCCTTTTAATCAGATCAACATATAAAGTCAGACCAGAATGTCATAGTAGTTCACCTCCCAAAAATGACAATTTGGTGAGAATACACTTACCTTCAAGCCTTTCAAGATAAGTTTGTTTCTGAATTGGAACAGGTTTGGAGGAATTACTCACCAACTCCTCTTCAGTGAATGGGTGCCGTCAGACTGAGAGTCTTAATGATGGATTTGTTTCTTTTGGTTTCACAAGACATTAACTGCTGGACTGGATTGGTGTGTAGATTATTGTGATGTTTCTATCAGCTCTCATTCTGACGGCACCCATTCACTGCAGAGCAAGTGATGCAATGCTACATTTCTACAAATCTAATTAAGAAACAAACTCTCAAACCTACATCTCGGATGGACTGAGGGCTATAAACTTCAGCAAGTAGCCTAATTTTAGATGGCCTTGTCAAACGCTTCATGTTGTCTAGATGACCGTGTCTTATTTGAGTAGTTTCAGCGTTTTTTTATTCCAATGCGCTACTTTTCCATGGTTTTTCTATATTTCAGCATTTCACGTTTTTAGACACAAAGATGCATTCTGTGTGACATTTATATGTGCTTTATAATTATTAATAAACAGCTAATATGCCAGTAAAATGCATGCAATAAGCAACTTAAGTGTTTTATTGAAGTAATGTCTTCTTAATGTCATGACCGTGTGCACAGCTCACTTCTCCACATATCATTTGTCTAAATCAAAGCTGACGCAACACAAATATTGTTGTCAGAGACGCTGAATTCAACAGAGCTCAGATGAAAGATCAGTATATACAATAAATCATATTCAGACAATGCATGTAGAACTTTTTGTGTTTATTTCACTTTTTCGTTAAATGTTTGCTATTGAAATGACTGGCAAGTGTGTCCCAATCAATCTGATTTCACCTGTATGTACTGTTTAATAATAATATCATAATTAATTATTAAATAGGTTTGAAAATGTTTCCAATGTGCATAGTGATTTTGTCCTTACCCTGGCTGTAAATGTTTCCGTTGACACCCACAGGTTTTCTCACTAAAAGGATAATGAGGAAAAGACGGAGCTGGAAACGTCAGTGTAACTTGAAGTGATGGATACTAAGAGTGTTTGAGGAACCTTACATCTGACCCCATGGCTAAGAAAGGCCGTGCCAAGGGCGAGAAGCCTGAAGCGCTCATCTCTTCCTTACAGGCAGCCAATGAAGATCTCAGGTCCAAATTAACTGATATTCAAATTGAACTGCATCAAGAAAAATGCAAGGTAGGTAACGGCATGCACACATTTACCTGCTGTTTCTGAAAGGCCAGAGAAAACAATCTCTCCTGAATTAAACCGTAGCACATTTCAAGTGAACTTTCATAACTCGTAACTTTCCCTTTGCTGAACATTTCTGACATTTTTAACCAGAGCACGGCTTCGAGAGATCAATTTCAGCTACAGAAAATCAAAAGCTCAGTCTCACAGTTCATTTCAAAAACATTTTAAGACACAGATGTCCACACCAAGGCCTGCAGGCGACACACACACACACACACACACCCACACACACACACACACACACACACACACACACACACACACACACACACACACACACAGCAAGATCAGTATGCTTTTTAATGTTTAATAAAGAAATCTTTCATGCTCATTTGATCAAAAATATAGAAAAAACTGTAATATAGTGAAATATTAAAATGTAAAATAACACATTCCTCCAGTCTTCAGTGTCACATGATCTTCAGAAATCATTGTAATATGCTGATTTATCAACAGTGTTGTGCTACTTCACATATATATATATATTTTTGGAACCTGTGATTCTTTTTCAGGATTCTTTAATGAATAAAAAGTTGAAATGAACACCATTTATTCAAAATATATATATTTTTTCTAGCAATATACAGTACCGGTTTTTTTTTAAAGAAATTAATAATCTTATACAGCAAGGATGTTTAAATTGACAAAATACTATAGTAAAGACTTATATTTGAAGAAAACTTTTTTTTTAAAATTAGTTTGAATAAATTATAATAAACAAATTTTTTTTTTTTTTTTTTTATTAATTAAGCAGCACAACTGTATCCAACATTGATAATAAATCATCATATTATTCTGATTACTGAAGATCATGTGACACTGAAGACTGGAGGAATGATGCTGGAAATACAGCGGAGCATCACAGAAATAAATTATATTTTACCATAGAAAACAGTAATGTCAAATTGTAATAATATTTCACATGTACTACAAATACATACACCCTTGGTGAGCAGAAGACACTTAAAAAGAAGACACTTTTTTTTTAACTGTTATTTAAATAGTTGTTTAATTTTATCTAAAAAATGTAATACATTTCATTATATTATAGTTGTATATAATGCAACATTTACTTTTGGACCACGGCCATCTTTTAAGTTTTCATATATAAAACGTTGGGAACCTCTGGTTCAAGAGATGAGCCTTTTCAGCTTCTGATTTTTGCAGTAGTTCAACTTGCTGTACAGTTTTTGAATAAATGCATCCATGTGGCTCATTCGTGAACTAATTCCCGCAGGTGACCAAGCTGGAGCGAGAGAAGGTGCAGGAAGGCAAGCGCATCCGCGAGCAGGAGCAGCACCGGCACACGGTGACGCTCACGGAGCAGCGCGCTCGCTGGCACGAGGACAAGTTAAAGGAGCTCGCGGCTCTGCGGGAGTCACTGACACGGCAGCACGAGCAGGAGTTAGCGCGAACCGCTAAGATCAAAGAAGGAGAGATCCAGCGTCTGAGGACTGCGCTCAGTGCGCTGCGCGACGGCAGCGGAGAGAAAGTGCGCACCGCGCTGACGCTCGAGGCGCGAGAGGAAGCACGCCGCTTCTTTGACCTGGAGCGCGTCAAACTGCTGCAGGAAATAGCTGAACTAAAATCCACCAAACGGCAGAAGGATGAAGCCCTTAATACTGTGATTCTAGCCGACAAGATGAAGGCGGGTGACCTGCGCACTGAGCATCAAGCGCACCAGGAGCAGATCAACAAGATCAAGTGGGACAGTGAGCGAGACGTCCGTCGACTGGTAAACCATCGCTTTTATCCTAAATCTGGAAATGTCAAATCAATTCTGTGCTTCATTTAGCTAACATGGAAGATTTTATATTACATACTTCCAGAAGGTATCGAAAGTATCATACAACACTTCATTAAATATATCTACAATAATAAAAAAAAACTTTATGGTGAATAAAAGAAACATTTAAAAAAAATGAAATAGGCTATACCAAATTATTAAATCTCTTATCTTTATACTGACAACCATCTTAAAGGAAAATACTACTCGCCCCTCAGGCCATCAAAGATGAGTGTGTTCTTCATCAGGTTTGGAGAAATGTAGCATTGCATCAGTGTCTCATCAATGGATGCTCTGCAGTGAATGGGTGCCGTCAGAATGAGAGTCCAAACAGCTGATAAACACATCACAATAATCCAGAAGTTATCCACACCGGCTCATCTTGGATGGTCTCAGGGTCATACATTTTCAGCAAATTTTCATCTTTGGGTGAACTATTTCATTAAAAAAACATAGATCTAACAGTATTTTGCTGTAAAATTACATGCAATTTTAAATACACTAGCCTTTTAAAACTTTTTGGTGGACACACGGCCTAATGTTCATTCAGGTTTATTTTGTGCTATAACTAGTAGTAAAGAGGAAGAGATGACTGCATTCTCACACCGCCAGACTACTTTTAAAAACAAAGTCTAAGCTTTCAAACTTTTTTTTTAAGAAATCTTAACAATAAATCTTCTGTTTTTAGCACTTTAATGTGACTGATGGCTATAGGCAAACCCTGAGGGTTAACCCAGTTTGAGCTTTTCTTAAACCGTGCAGGTGGATGAGATCAAGGCGAAGGACCGGACGATCTTCGCGCTGGAGAAAGAGCTGGATACAGCCACGGGCTTCGTGCAGAAGCTGCAGCTGCAGAAGGACACGCTTGATGAGCAGCTGTTTCTGGTCAAAGAGGCAGAATGCAACCTGGGAAGCCCCAAAAGAGAGATCCCCGGCCGCGCTGGAGACGGAGCAGAGCACTGTGGGAGTCCGGTAAAGAAACCAGACTTCCCGAATTCACAGATGCACATACGTCTTAAACACACAGTCTACAATCTGAAAATGATATCAGCATAAATGATTGCTGTTATAACAACAAAAGATTGAATCTAAATGGTTATGTCTGTTCTTGTAATGCATCATTTTAAGTAAAGGTTTATTGTTATTGCTATAAGCCAGTGTAATGCATTTACGTGATACTCTGCTAGTAATCTGCCAGTGTAAATATGGGTTAATAACGTGAACATTTTATAGTAGTGCATACATTTTCCTTTATTAAGCAATGGACAGTGCGTGTGTGTGTGTGTGTGTCAAGTTCGGAAAATGTTACAGGTTTATCTGGTGCATGTGTTTTAGGACATGAGAAGAAACCAGAAACGCATGAGTGAACTCAAATCAACCATTCGCAAACTGGAGGACCGCAATTCAATCTTAGTGGATGAAAGAAACGAGCTGGTATGTCATTGATGTTGAACCTAATGTTGCAGTGAAGGATAAAAAGACAACGCCAACCGTGCAATTGTTGTTGGTTTTTACAAGACGATTAAACCCTTAGCATGCATCCTCTTTTATGTGCAGTCTTAGAAACATCTCTCTTTATGTTTTTTGGATATGAATAATTAACCCTGAACTGCTCCTCTCAGTTGAAGCGTGTTCGGGAAACAGAGAAACAGTGCAAGCCCTTACTGGAGAAGAACAAATTATTAAACAAGAAAAATGATGAACTCAGCCTTTCCCTTCAGAGGACAGAGGACAAACTTAAATCCATAACCAAGGAGAACCTGGAGATGGTGCGTTCCTCGTTATTTCCTAATGTCTGTCCAGATTGAATTTGCTTTGTGATTTCAGTTTATTGTGACATTAAATCTAATGCATTTGTTACCGAATGCCAACAAAGCACAGAAAGCCATCTCAGCATCTCATCTCAGCAAAATCGTCTCTACACCAATTAAGTTGTCAGTGCTTTTCTATCTTGTTGTATTCAGAAGGAGAAGATCACCTCCCATCCTCCTCTGAAGAAACTCAAGTCTCTGAATGATCTGGATCAGGCCAACGACGATGAAGAGATGGAGTTCCTCAAGCTGCAGGTTCTGGAGCAGCAGAGCATGATCGATGAGCTGACACGAGTGAGTACTGCTCAAAAACACCAGCCAGAGTCACAGCAGAGAGCACCAAACACCCATCTGTCATCTCTGTCTCGTGCATGTTTCAGGATAGAGAAAAGCTCCTGAGAAAGAAGAGGCATAAACGAAGCAGACCCATAAAGGTGAGGGCTTTGGAAAGTGTTTGCTTTTCTCAGCTAGCTAGGTTTCCTTGTGCAAAAAATGTAGAATATCACATAAAACATTTGTGAAGTAATGTTTCCACACCACGTATATTCAAGAGAACCAAATCTTCACGTCTTATTAGACCGCGCTGATATTTCATATGGATGCAATGTCATAGTCATGTGGTCAGTTAAGTCATAATGTTGGCGATTAAAGCTGCCTTTAATCTGTGCATGCATGTAAATATTTGTTATACTGTAGATGAGTCAGAGTTATGTCTCTGAAATGCAGTGGTTTCCCAAACGTCAGCTCATGATAGAGACTTTAAGACTTTAAGGGAAAGGGTCGTGAGAAACTATGATGAAAACAGAAGAGTGAATCAATAACACGCAGCTTTAAAGACTCCTCTATATCCAATTTAGAATTTAGTTATTGATAACTTTATTCTATTTCTGAGTATTTCCTACTATCTGAAGGGCAGAGGTAGCTAAATATGATATTTATTATAACGGGTTGATGTGTAGATTTAGAAATAAACATAATTAATGTTCAAGTTGGCAGCTCTCAATTATACTGTAATGTTGAATGGTTAGTTATTGGTTAAATATTAGAAAAGAAAATATTTTCCTAGAGACATCAGTGATACTTGCCTTCCAGATTTTACTTTATCAGATTCAAAAATGGTATTTTTTAATAATGCACATTTTGAGATTTTTCATGCATCTTGGTGCATCCATTCAGTGTTTTCATGCGATAAATGTGTGTATGCAAGCATTGCTACTGTTACAGTGTTTTCTCCTATCAGCATTCAAAGCATTGCAGTGGGTTTTTTAACTTTTGGAGCATCCAGCCACTCTGGGGCTCAGACTCTCCGAAATTCCATGAAAAGGTCCATGTTTACCTGGACCTGCTCTTGTTGTTCCCTGCACAGAGGCATATTGTTGTAGACACGTTCTATGGATATGATGAAGAGTCCATGGATTCAGAGACGTCCTCCGTGGCTTCCCTGCGCATGGATCGAACCCCGGCTACTCCAGATGAAGATTTAGAGCAGGTGAGCATTCAGCAAGATTAGGGATTTCATTCATTTCTCAGTCAGGATCCCTGTGCTGTATGCTGTACGTGTCCATTATTTCTCATAGATATTTTGTTGTTGAAGGGTCTGGCGGCTGAAGAGTCTGAATTGCGCTTTAAGCAGCTGACACGGGAATATCAGGCTCTTCAGAGAGCCTATGCCCTCCTACAGGAGCAGAAAGGAGGAGTGCTGGACGCTGAAATGGAGGCTAAGGTATTCCTCAAATCTGTCCCTGGAGTGCAGAAGCAGTCTTGAGAAAAAAAAAAACATTGCACAGGTCAAAATGATAGATTTTTATTTTATGCCAAAAATCATTAGGATATTAAGTAAAGATCATGTTCCATGAAGACATTTAGTAAATCTCCTACAGTAAATATATCAAAACTTAATGTTTGATTAGTAATATGCATTGCTAAGAACTTCATTTGAACAACTTTAAAGATGATTTTCTCAATATTTCGATTTTTTTTCATTCCTCAAATTCCAGGTTTTCAAAGAGTTGCATCTCTGACAAATATTGTCCTCCTGACAAACCACACATCAATAGAGAGATCATTTATTCAATCTCAAATTTGAAAAATTGACCCTTATGACTGGTTTTGTGCTCCAGGGTCACAAACACTGTCGGTGCACAACTGGTTATCCATAAATATTACAGAAATTAGGTTAAAAAACTCTCTTTAGCCTAGATTTATGACCTCTTTCAAAAATATATTATAAATGCAATTTATACACATATACATACAACAATATAAATACAGCTTTTAATAATTAGATACTCAAATGTTGAATCCTGATGAATGCACTGTCAAAAAGAAAGACATGCCAAGATCATGCTTATTATTGTTAACTAAAACTATAATAAAAAAGGAAACTGAGATAAAATAATGACATAAAAAAGTAAACTTATTTTATTTCCGCTCTCTAAAGCCGAAGTACTAAAATAACTAACAATAATAAATCAAAATGTAATAAATACTGTATAGACAATTACAAAACAAAACAAATAAAAATGACTACAATACAAACACACATTAGCTGTTTATTAGTACTTATAAAGCACATATATTAATCTCTTATCCTGCATGAGCATAATAATATAATTCTACCCCATACATAAACATAACAACTACCTTACTAACTATTAATAAGCAGCAGTTCAGGAGTTTATTGAGACGAATGTCATACCTAATTGTTAGTCAATAGTGAGAATTGGTCTCCGAACTAAATTTCATATAAAACTTCTGCTCTCAAATGTTCGATGTTTGATAGTTTTCTTATCGTTGCAGGCTCACGAGCAGCTCCAGGCAGACGTTCAAAGGTATAAAGCTAAAATTGAAGACCTGGAGAAAGAGCTCGCGTTAAAAGGACAGGTAAAAGTCTTTTACGATTATTGATGCTAGTGCATGCAGATTTTATACCCAGTGACCTGTGGTTTACATGCATACAGACTGATTTGACAGAGTAGCTGGTTGTAAAGCACAGTCTGATTCCCGTCATTTGCTCTGGTTCTTCCAGGACTCCAGATGGGTGGAAGAGAAGCAACTGTTCCTCAGACGCAATCAAGAGCTTCTGGAGAAGGTGAGTGAACACCATCATCAAAGATAACAGCGCTTTTAATAGAAATGCATTACGATATTGCACTACTCCCATAATTGCATTTTATGGAAAGTAATGTTATGTTACTTTCACGTTACCTTTTCTCATCTGGACTGGGCTTGTTAACTTGGTTTCAATATAAAAAGTTATATTTTTTGCAAATGTAAAAGCTCACTCACATCGAAAGTGAACTGATATGCCTCCGGCTGAAGGAAGTGTAAATTCAGGTCTGTACAGTAGAGGGCGCAGCTCGAAGAAACCTGGATTTCATGAAGAATAGGACGCAGGAGAAGAAAGTTCAGACCTCTTCAGAATTGATGAATTTGAACACAAATGCCATGTTTACCAGAAGTATGGTTGAATCGGATCATCAACATGCACCATCATCCATCATCAGTCTTATTTCTGCTGTTTCTTCACCAGATTGGAAAGTGTGAGAATGACAACGGAAAGCTGCAGCAGGAGCTACAGGACTCTAAAGATCAGAACGAACTGCTGGAGTTTCGCATCCTTGAGCTGGAGGTTTGAGTAATCTCTGTTAATCTCTGTCAGACTCGTAGGTCATAAGAGTTTGGGAAGAAATATGCAGTTGTATTTACAGAGAGTTATGGCCGGCGTTTTAACTGGTATCCAAGTTTTCTTCATGTGTATTTCCTGACGTGATGCACTTTCATTTTGAAGCTTCTTATGTTCTTAAGACAAATACAAGCGGACGTTTCAGTTTATCCTGTTAAGGTTAATTCCAACTCAATTTACAGCCGATGAAGGCTATATATATATATATATATATATATATATATATATATATATATATATATATATATATATATATATATATATATATATATATATATGATATATATTATAGAAACTATAAAAACATTTAAAAGGTAATTGTGACTATTTATCATTTCCCCCTCTTTTGAGAAGAATTGCGAGACGTAAACTTGGAATTGTGGAAAAAAAAAAAAAAAATAAATAAAAATAATCAGAATTGAGAGTTTGCATAATTTTTTTCTCCCTCAGAATTATACGTTTATGTCTTAACTTTCTGTTTTTTTATGCCATGGAGTAAAAAAAAGAAAAAAAAGAAAAAGATAATTGCAACATTTTATCTTACAATTTTGACTTTTCAAAAAAAAAAATATTCACAATTCTTAGTTTATATAGAAAAAAGTCTTAATTGATTTCCTTTTATTTATTTATCTATTTCAAATCTTTTCGCTGAACGCAATCTTCCATAAGAAGCTATATTTTAATTAATTGCAATAAATAATGATAGAATACATAGACAGCTACATTTATTATGGTTGACACATTTATTTGGATTTTTGATGCAAAGCACGATGCACGCAGAGATTTATTTAGATCAGGTTTATTTTGAAGAGTCAGTATCTAGTAATGTTTTTTTCTCTTAAAATGTTAAGAGTGTAGATGTCAGTAGAGATTTATTTGAGGAAGCGTGTGATGTGTGTTTGATGTGACCCGTCAGGAGCGTGAGAGGAGATCGCCTCCGTTTAACCTCCACATCCACCCGTTCTCCGAGGGAGTGAGCGCGCTGCAGATCTACTGTATCAAGGAGGGCGTGAAGGTAAATATGAAATCATAATCTGACAGTAAGAGTGAGAACAGCTGACCCAGATGTGTTCTCAACAGGACGTGTGTATACCAGACCTCATCAAGCTGCTGGATATACTCGGAGATAACGGGGTACGTCACACAAGTCTGATAATCTAGTGTTTAACGTTAATAACACACACCTGAGACTCGATGTGCTCAATGCATGTTCATGGTTTTATGCAGAACTTGAGGAACGAGGAGCAGGTGGCCATTATTCAAGCCAGTACCGTGCTGTCGCTCGCTGAGAAGGTACGTGCTTTCCTCAGACTGTAGATAAGACCAGAGCTGCGGGGTGCATTTCTACTGTATAATGTCTGTTTACTGTTGTGGTTTTTAAGAGAAGAATTGAATTTAGTTTGCATCATTGAAACAATGCATTGAAACAATCTGTATTGAATGAAGCGCTGTGGAAATAAAGGGGACTTAAAAGTTTTAAAGTTTCCTGCTTCAGACGAACTCAGTAGCTTAGTTCTGTTGAAATAAGAAGTGAATGGGATCATACAAATGCCCACCAAATTCAAGATAATTGAAGATTTTTTATATTGCAACATTTGAAATAATTAAGCAGGAGAGATGTTTTCCCGAATATAAGCAAGATTGCATGAACATAATATTGATTTTATACAAATTCAATGCAGAAGAAGTTCATTAGACAGCTGTGATCACAGTTTAAGCACAAGTGTTGGACAATAGATCCACACAAATCCACAGCCGAACGTTTCTGAGAATGAATCCGCTGCTTTGAACGAATCAGTTGAATAAATGATTCAGTGATTCACTCTTTAAGTGATTTGCTGCCACCTACTGGCCGTTTTATTTTCATCTTGAGAGTATCAGTATATTTAACTGGACTCAAAGGTTTGCTTTTAAAACATTAATCTCATGGCATTGTCTATGCATTTGTAATTTTGGCATAAATGACTTTCTTAGTCAATAAATACGGATCTTTCAGATGAATTTGAAAAGAGTTTCTGTTCTTTGTCTTCACCCAGTCTTGGTCTTGACAGATTCTGGTCTTAGTCTCAGTTTAGCTGGTTCTGACTAAAACACATCATTATATTGATTTCGTGTGTGTGTCATGTAGTGGATTCAGCAGATCGAAGGCACAGAAGCAGCTCTGCATCAGAAGATGATGGACCTGGAGCTCGAGATGGTACAAACTACAAGTCTTATTATTTGTGCACTACCCATCAAAGGTTTGGACGCGTTTTAGAATGATCCTGTGTTTATTTAAAGACAACAGAGTCTTAAAGAAAGCTCTTATATTTGAGAATGGATCTGAGGTCCAGCTCTCCATGCTCTGGATTTGCCAGACACTTTACTATCCACTTCAAATCAACCATTCCTAAATAAATAAATAATGTACTTTTACAAACCTAGTTTCAAGCATTTAGGCATGCAGTGTAAATAATGAGAGAGGCAAACACAGGGCGACACAGAAATCAAATGAGAAAGATGCTCAGAAGACAACAAGAAGTTGTGGAAACACAGTCTTTGAATGCATTTGACTTAAAGGGTATTTCAGAAGCTGAAATTATCACGCAGATGTCATTGTGTGAGATGCATTGCGAGACAGATGCATTAGTTAAACTAGCTCATTGTGAGACAGAGGGAAGAGCGTTTACTGATGTCCTGATGATGATTTGCAGGAGATGTTCTGCAAACAGAAGGGTTATCTGGAGGAGGAGCTGGACTACAGGAAGCAGGCGCTGGATCAGGCATACATGGTGAAATACTAATGCATTTAATGCCCTTTCTTCTTTTTATGAACTTCAGCTGAGAAGTTATGTTTTAGAGAATTCTGTGTGTTGTTTAAATTCTGTGATTTTGGAACTTAACAGAGTATCTCCCAGTGCATCGTCACAGCCAATAAAGACAGAAATTGAACTTTTACATTTATGCATTTAGCAGACACTTTTATCCATAGTGACTTACATTGCTTTTTTTTTTTACCAGTATCCAGAACCGAACCCAAGACCTTTTGCGCTGCTAACACAATGCTCTAGCACTGAGCCACAGGAACACAAGGAACCGTTATTGCTTTATATGAGTGCAATGTTTTTAGATTAAACCGAACAACATGTGCACACAAAAATAAGAAAAGTAGTACAGTAACGCAAATCAATAAACATAAAGATTGTCTTTAAAATAATGTGAAAAAAAAGGATGACAATGAAGGTAAAAAAGCTTATCTGATGTGTTCAGGGTTGTAGATGTGTGACTCTTTTGGTTAGTGTTTTACTGCTTGTACTGCTGATGATGAGAGAAAAAGAACCACACACACACACACACACACACACACACACACACACACACAACCCTACACAACCTAACCCTACCCCTGACAGAAATCTTTCTTAATTTCTCCAATTTAAAAAAGAAAAAAAAACTTAGTTTACTTTAGCTTTACAAATGAGGACGTCCACAAAGGGAGCTTTTTTGTTGTTGTTGATTTTTTCAGGTTAGGCTCACTTTTGGGTACAAATTTGTATCCAAATTGTGTAAGCAGGTATACACACAAACACTTCAAGTAATCCAAAAAAGCAAAAAGGTTCACAAAGGATATTTGAATCTTAGATGTTCTTCCATTTCTTTTTGCTTCCAACAGTGTTTTGGCAATAGCTTTTCTCTAAACCATAAACCAAACCAACGATTATTTGGTTTAATGGAAAAATGTGTGTGTGTAACAGCAAATCCAGGAGCTGGAGGCGACTCTGTACAACGCTCTGCAGCAGGATAAAGTGATCAGATACGGAGAGCCTCTGGACGAGCTGCAGAAGGACGAGTTACGCACGGCCGTGGAGAAGCTGCGCAGACAGATGCTGAGGAAGAGCCGAGAGATTGACTGTCAGGTGCTGCAGGAGAGGATGGAGCTGCTCCATCAGGCGCATCAGGTGCAGTCTTCACAAACACAAACCATAAGAGCAAGCTTCTGACACTTTATATTTCATATTCTCAAGGAGAACGGCCACAGAAGGCATCCTCGGGATGCAAGAATAACAAGTCATGTTATTATTATTTAGTTTATATGTAAAGATGGGGGAAATTTATGTGACAAACATGAAATAAAATAGAATATAAAACTAAGACAGATTATTGGGAGTGAAAACTTATATTTGTATGCATTTTATGTAAATATTATGTTAAACTTCTATTTTAAAAACATGTTGATTTACATTCAAGCTCTCTGTATTTAATCTTACTTTTGGCCATATAGATTTAAATATCTGCACCAAATTGCATATTTTTGCTCAGTTTGAGCCTCTAAATCAGGATTGGTTTAGTTAACTAAAGCTAAAACCATAGTAAAATAGATGTTAATTGAAATAAAATAAAACGTATTTAATTGCAGGTAATTTTCAAGGCACAATTTCTCATTTTTTTATTTAACTTGATGTACTGAAATAACTAAAACTGTAATAAAAATGAATATAAATTATATAGACGTTTAAAAACAAAACAAAAAAGTCAAAAACACAACAAAATGACTACAATCTTACCTTGAAATTAAAAAATATGACTTACATTTATTTAAAAAAAATATTATAGTATTTCTAATAATTATATTTCTCAATGATACTAAAAATCTAAAAATCATACTTTAAAATGATGTTTTACGTATAGGTGGAACACAAAGTGGTTAAACCCATTTTGAAGACACACTAATTAAATAACGACTCCTTGTTGAAGAAATAAGCAACCAAAAGAAGAAGAGTACAGATCAGATATAACATATAACACACATAACCTAAATCAACCTCAGCAGACTTTATGTGTTCGGCACGATAGATCGAAGATCAGAGATGCCAAGAGTGTTCAGCAGATTACACCAGACTGACAGCTCAGTCGATTATTAAACTGATTTTGGAAAGAGTACAGGGGCGTTATGCCATTAGGCAAAGAACAAGTGGAAATATCAATACAGCATTCCACACACAACACTACACTCATACAATTATCAAATTAAACTTATAGTCAGCCACATACCAGAGTAAAATGCACCAATGATCTGGTAACTGTAATACAAACACAAATAACCTCTTAAATGCAAGACTTGTTATATCTGTTGGTTCTGTGTGTGATGCACGGTATGTCGATGCAAGAGTTTTTATGAACAGAAGAGGGCAGCAGATTCCTGAGACATGACAAATACTTAGACTTTTGTGAACCCATGTACATTTAAAGGTGCTGTAGGGAACTTTTGTAAAAAATATATTTTTTTACATATTTATTAAAGCTGTCATTATGTCCTGACAGTAGAATATGAGACAGATAATCTGTGAAAAAATCAAGCTCCTCTGGCTCTTTCAGTGTCCTATTGCCATTGCAGAAACTCCATTGCTCCCGGTAAAAAACAACCAATCAGAGCTTGCGGTCCGTAACTTTGTTTGTGTTCAAAATGTAGAAAAATGTATATAATAAGCGAGTACACCATGAATCCATTTTCCAAACCGTGTTTTTAGCTTGTCCTGAATCACTAGGGTGCACCTATAATAAGTGTTTATATTCAGACTATTTTAGATTGCTTCGGGGATACCGCGGCGGAGTAACCCAGTACCTTTGTGATTCTTCATAGACATAAACAGAGAGAAGTAGTTCCGGCTACGATGTTCTTCCGCAAGACGCAAGCAGTTCTGTTTATTAACCGCTAGAGCGTCAAAAGTTACCTACCGCAGCTTTAAGTCTCACATTTCTGTGCTATTTATTTGAATCTGCTTTCAGTTGTGCTTTCAGCTAGTGGTCTTAGACTGTATTTCTAAATGAGGTTGGTATTGATGATTAGCACTGTGTGTTTCTCTCAATGCAGAGGATCAGGGACCTGGAGGACAAGACTGACATTCAGAAGAGACAGATTAAAGATCTAGAGGAGAAGGTAAGACTGATTTATAGCATCTCAGTCGCTGTCTGCCTTTCCTTCACGTCTCACGTTTTCTGTTCTGATATGGATATTGAGCATTTTCCTGTATCAAGGCTGTAACCTTAATACATTTCTCTGATCTTTCTTTCTTTCTTTCTTTCAGTTTTTATTTCTGTTTTTATTCTTCTCTCTTGCCTTCATTCTTTGGCCTTGATGTCTGTGACATCTCCTGCGGAGGTGAGTGAAGGATCTTCCTTGTATTCTCTCTGTTCTCCTGTTGAGAAGTGTTTTTCTAAACTGAGTTAGGAACTCATGAGTCACTACATGATGTAATGGTGAACACATAAAAACATATTGAAGCATTACATGAACCATGACATTTATCATGTTACTGAAAGAGAAATATTGCAGTTTACTGAAAATGTGCTCATCTTCAGATCATCTGAGATCAGGTTGAGTTTGTTTCTTCATCAGGTTTGGAGAAATGTAGCATTGCATCAGTGTCTCATCAGTGGATGCTCTGCAGTGAATGGGTGCCATCAGAACGAGAGTCCAAACAGCTGATAAACACATCACAATAGTCCACAGCACTCCAGTCCATCAGTTAATGTCCTGTGCAGCCAAAAGCTGTGAGTTTGTAAGAAACAATTCCATCATCAAAGCTTTTTTTTGTAATAAAAACTCTTCTCTGAAGATGTTAGCGTGGGAATGGATATGGCCATGTTAATGTATTTGATACTTGCTACTGCCAATACATTTGCCGATACGGTGCTGTAAATATTTAAGACATACCCATAGCAGATCAATACAGGTGGAGCTGGGGAGGTGGAGGGTTATGTGCAGTGAAATGCTCTTGTGAATGCTAACCAGTCATTCTGGCCAAAATTATTTTCCTCCAGTAAAAAAGACCATCTTCTATAGTCTCTCACATCAAATATCCAGCCACATATTAGTTTAGAGATGTTTTGGCTTGTAAACCGAGCTTGATCTATGCAGATTTCTCTCTTGATTCAGAATCGGCAACAGTGGTTTGAAGTTAAAAATGTCTTGATGGATTTGTTTTCCATAAACAAACAGCTTTTTCCCTCAGTGGAGTGCTGTGGATTACTTGTGGATTATTGTGATGTTTTTATCAGCTGTTTGGACTCTCATTCTGACGGCACCCATTCACTGCAGAGCATCCATTGATGAGACACTGATGCAATGCTAACTTTCTCCAAATGTGTTCCCATGACGAAACAAACTGGTCTAAGGGTGAGTGCATTTTTAGCAAGCTTTCTATTTTGTTCCTTTAAGGTCTGTTTTTTTTTTAAATGCACAAACTTTAGTTCTGTCTCTTTTGATGCACACAGGATCTGAAGCAACCAGGAGCTGTCGCATGCAACTGCAGTCGTCCGGTTGTAATGACTCAAGGTGTATTAGTGGCTGTTTTGTTTTGGTGTGTGGAAATGGGAAGTTCAGAGTTAATGATTGTATACTACATTGGGATTATCTGGATTCAACCTCTGTGAAGGACCAGCACAGAGCTCTTGAAATCACACTTACAGATCAATACAAGTGTGACCAAACATAATCATCAACCTACCTAGAGGATTATAAATTATCTCTGCCATGCAGAGACCCGTCATGACCACGTCTTTACTGCATCTACTGCGACTGCTACCAACCAGAACCCACAAACCTGTTTCTTTCTCACTCACTCTGTCTGTTTCTGTGTCTGTTTCTTTTCCCACACACACTTTGGTAAATTAGAAGTGAAATGGATGCCTTTGCAGACACACTCACACACACACACACACACACACATCCTCTCACAGGAGTTTTGTGTGGTGACTCAGGGCCTGTTAATGAAGAGACCGTCACATCTCTGTTATCAGGACCCCTTAGGAGAGGTGTCTTACTTACTGCCTAAAAAACAGAACGGACAAAGAGACAGATTGAGAGAGAAAGCAAGACCATCCACTACAAACCATTCACACTAGCAGTTTACCCCTAGAAAGTTGAGTAGACTGAAAACTAATTCTGAGCAGCCTGGTTCCCTTCCAAGGGAACTTCGAACTGCGTTCTCTAGGGGGTACTATGGAGAACACATTGAAATGCATTGAAAAAACACCAACTTGTTGGCCGGCCGTAAACAAGCACCGGGAGAACATATCATTCTCTTCTTTGTCTTCACTGACTGTTCTGTTTGAAGCGTGCATGTGAAAGAACTGGTAAGAGTGATCTTTCTCTGTATATCATGGCGACTACTAGCAAGCGTTTAGACAATGTGTGCATCCGTGTCTGCGTTATTTGACACCCGATTTTATCTTTCTGCGGGAGAGACATCCTCTCTTAAGCTCCCTCCTTGCCACTTAGCCCCTTCAGAAATTAATCTGGCTTAAATGGCAAGGCATACGCAGCAGCCGGTTAGGCTCTAGCTTTATTACACACGATGGTGGTGCTTCAGGCACATCAGGCTGATCTGCTAAGAGACCTGGATAGAGGCCTTTCTCCTGATCAGGTATCCGAGCTGCGCCGCACCACCGATCTCTCTCCATGCTACCAAGCAGGCCGCCTCCGCCATGGGCAGGACTATGGCGGCCATGGTGGCATTGGAGAGACGTCTATGGATGAACCTGGGAAGACATCGGGAAGAAAGAAAAGGCTTTCTTCTCGATACTCAGGTTTTGCCTTCTGAGCTTTTCGGTATTTCCGTTGAGATGGCGATTTGAGAAGTTCAGGGAGATGAAGGCGTGCTCTGCTGCTTTCAAATCCTTCGTTCCACAAAGGTCCAGGTCTGAGCCCAGGGGCAACTCCCATGGAAATGGTAGAGTTGGTACTTAGTGCTCACCATGATTCTGGCCTGCACTCTTCTCAGCATGGCGGTGTGGGTATACTGTTCCCCATAGCGGCCCCTAGAGGACACAGTTCGAAGTTCCCTCGAAAGGGAACGTCTCAGGTTACGAACATAACCATGGTTCCCTGAGTAGGGAACGAGACACTGTGTCCTCTAGCTCCCTACCATGCTTCGGATGCAAGCTTCAGACTAAAAGTGAATGACGTGTTCTCCCGGTGCCTGTTTATGGTCGTGCCGGTAGTGACGTTAGAGGCTGTAGCCAGCCAACTAGTTTGTGTTTTTTCAATGTATGCTTCAGACACGGGTCACGACGAGGTGTTCCCATAGCGACCCCTAGAGGACACAGTGTCTCGTTCCCTACTCAGGGAACCATGGTTACGTTCACAACCTGAGACGTTTTTACATAAAATAAAATAAAAATCCTCATATTGGGCCTCATTCCTCCATCACAAGCAAAATGTTGTTGTAAATCATTCTTTAAAACATTCTTATGTAAATGTTCATGCAGCAAAACTATTGTTGCACAGCTTAAGCAACTAAATCCATTTTTATATAACATGCTTCAGTTTACGAAAGGTTGTGATGAAATGGCAGTAGAAAACTTTTATTCTGTATTGTGTCCTTCATCCAAATGTAACAGATTATAGAAAATAAAAAATGTACTTGGTGTTATGCATATATTGGTTGTTGATTGGATTTTTCGATGGGGGCATTGCACTTGAATAAATGAGCTTGCAGTCGATTGTAAAACAGGAGAAAACTGATTCTGTATGATTGGAGAAATTGTGCATACATTACCAGAGTAAAGTCTGTCTGATGAGTCACCAGAAGATCCATCTATGACATTTTGGTTTTAAAATTGCACATCAAAAATGGAAGCATGTTTCCACCACTGAATAAAAAAGAAAAAAGTTTATTGCAACTTCTTATCTCACAATTATGACTTTTTTTTCCAACAGACGTGTGATATAAACTTGAAATGACAATGTCAGAACTAAAAACTCATAATTGTGAGAAAAAAGATAGAATTGTATGATTATATCTCTCATTTCAGACTTTTATCTAACGATTCAGACTTTATTTCTCACGATTGAATTTTTATATGATGCAATTCTGTAAAAAAAAATCTGGAGTGTAAATCTAAGCTCGCAGTCTCAAAAAAAAAAAAAATTGAATTGTGAAAAAAATTAAATTGAAGTGAATTGTGAGATAAAAATCGCAGTTTTCTCTTTTTAATTCAGTGGCGGAAACAGGCATCCATGTATACATCAACAAAGCACTCAGAATAAGATATATAACATGTATTTGGAAAATAAATGGGTTGAATTTTTATTGCTTGAACTGTTCCTGTGTAAATGATTGTACCACATGACAGTTAAAGTTGTTTTATAATATACTGTCGCACCATGCACATTTACATAAGTACAACAATTCACATGCAAGTTTATGAAAGTAAAACTGTTCTTGTAGAAAGGCAAATGAAGCATATGCAACAAATAATTTGTATTATTAAAAGTTGCTCCATGTGAGAGTTTACACGGGTGAAACCATTCACATCACAACGGTCTCATCATGTAACAGTTTCACTTATAAAACTATTCTTGTGTCACATAAAGACAATACAGACTCTACATAAGAACAGTTTTACATTTGATTCCCATAATTCTGCTTGTGGTTTATGAATGAGGCCCATTGTCCAATAATATTCAATGTTTATGATCAACAGTACCTCTTTCTGACTGCAGTGTAATATATATATATATATATATATGTTTGTTGATATGTACATGTGTCTGATGTGAATACACTTCTGCTCCTGCAGCTTGAGCAATAGAGTCACTTTGCAGTTTAGAATTTATTTATGACTATAAATTGTGACTTATATTGTGGTGACGGCTGCAGATGAAAATGTTTCTGCCTTCCTCAATTATCCCTGTATTTACTCATCTCTTCCCTAAGCCTTGTTCTTTTCTACTCTTTCAAATGAACAGCTGTAGCATACGAGCAGGACTTTCACTAACTGGTTTTTACTGAATGATCTTTCTAACTCCCTTTAATTGGCTGTGTCTCTGGCTTGTAAATATGTGTTTGGGGCATTCTGTATAACCGGTTTGGCTTCATTTCATTAAAGTCTAAATACCTCCTCAGAAACACGATCATCTTTCTTTCTTTTTTTCACCTTTGGACATGAAGAGAACCAGTGTTGGGGAAAGTTATTTCTGAAAGTTATGCATTACAATATTTCGAAGAAACACCATGTTTCTTAAGAATAGATCCGATGGGGAGCATATACAGGGAAAACAACAGCGGGGCAAGAATGGACCCTTGGGGGACCCCACAGGTAAGAAGAGCTGAAGTCTATAAAAATGGACCAACATAAACTTTAAAACATCTATTTGACAAACAGGACTTAAACTACTGGAGTCACTCTTTGAATTTCTCAAATTTTAAAACAAGATTCTGTAATCTACTGTATCAAATGCCACATTATGATCTAAGAATACAAGGTTGCAGAGTCCCCGGAATCAGCGGTTATTAAACTGTCTTCCAAACAGTTCAACTTTCAACTTATCACTGCACAAAAATTTCCCCTAGAAGTTTGGGGATTATTAAGGTATGTTTTCAGTCAAGCATTAAAGTTATTCTGGGTTGGGGTTTCATCTCGCCATTCTTCCATGGATGTGATGTTTGTGTTTCAATGTCTTTCGGATAGTGGAGTCATGAACAGTGACCTTGACTGATGCAAGAGAGGCCTGCACTTCCTTCAGTGTTGTCCTTGGTCTTTTTCGACGTCCTGGATAAGTCCGTATTATTCTCTTGGAGGAATTTTGGAAGGTCAACCACTTGTGGCAAGGATTGACACTGTGCCAGTTTTTTTCCATTTGGAGATAATGGTTCTCACTCTGGTTCTTTGCAGTCCAATAGCCTTTGAAATAGCTTTGTAACCTTTTCCAGTCTGAGGTATTTCAGTTGTCTTCTTCAGCATAATTTTGGGACTTTCTTTGATCCTTGGCACCGGTGGTTTATCTGATAAGACCTTTTAACCAACTTGCTGGTGAAGTTTTTTTTTTTTTTAATTGAAGCTATTATCAGGCCGGCGTACATCTAGTCCAGCTGAACCCCATTACAAATGCAAATTCATATATTTGTGAATTAAGTCACATGGGCAAATTATGTTTTACATTTGCCCAGTTAAGTACACTAGTGAGGTAAATATGTGCAATGCCTAGATCACAACTTCACCACTGGATGGCACTATATACTGTACGTTTTCAATTTCATTATGACTTCTACCACGGTTCCTCAAATCTTGCCCTGGAGAGCCAATCTGCTGCAGAGTTTAGCTACAACCTTATATTGCAGTATTCATAAGACACCACCCATTAAAGACTCTGAAGAGTCCAGTTTAGTTTGGCCTGTTAAAGCACAAGAAGCATTACAACCATGAGGAGTATTTGATGCAAACTCTCTGTAACCAGAGAAAGTCAGTGCAACCGACACCTGTTGTACTTCTACACTAATGCAATATTAACAGCTTTGAGCTTCCTCTAACAAGAGTAACTTCAGCCGCCTCCACTAAGATACCAGTGAGTCTAAAGGATCTGTGGAATAAGCAATGGCTGGAATATTATGGGTTAGGGTTAAAACTGCACGCGAATGTCATCTGACACAGAAATACAAACCAGAGCCACCCCATATTTTTTCATGCTTTCTTAAATGTTGATTGTGATGATAGTTACAACAACAACAAACTTTATTTTAGCCATGGATGAATAGATAGTTTGATGTATAGTCACAGTGCATAATAACATTGATAAATGATTTATGAAGCAGATAAAGCTTGTGTAGGGACTGGATCCTATAGCCTCGTGAGAAGATCCCTCATGCATTTTTAAGTCTCAAATGGCTAACAGTTTCCCAGTTGCAGTGTGCAGTAGGAAACATAGTCTTTTGTTGAAAGCATTATTTGTAACACAGCAAGTCTTAGAGTATGAAACTCTAAACACAAATGCAGTTTATTAAAACAATATAATAAAAATTTCCTGAAAAATGACTTGCCCCCATGCCAGTCAAGATGTAGTTGAGTGTGTTTCTTCGTCAGGTTTGTAGTAATGTATCATTGCATCAGTGTCTCATTAGTGGATGCTCTGCAGTGAATGGGTGCCGTCAGAATGAGAGTCCAAACAGCTGATAAAAACATCACAATAATCCACAGCAGTCCATCAGTTAACATCTGGAGAAGACAAAAGATGAAACACATCCAGCATTAAGATGTTTTAACTTCAAACCGTCACTTCTGGTTAAAATACGAGTCCCAGTCCATACTAATGCTTCCTCTGGTTGCATAATAATCATCTGAAGAAGATTTAGAGTCTGAGGATAGGAATATTTTCTAAGTGAGAATATATATTCCTTGGATAACCCAATAAATCACACACAGAATTCTGCAAACAACGGCAACACTTTAACTCCCTATTAACTGCTTATTAGCATGCATATTACTAGCATATTCTTTGTTTATTAGTACTTATAAAGCACATATTAATGATGCATTATGCATGAGCATATTTAGATCTCTTAATCTTAAACTTAACAACTACTAACTATTAATAAGCAGCAAATTAGTTGTTTGTTGAGACAAAAGTTGAAGCTAATAGTTAGTCAATAGTAAGATTTGGACTTTAAATTAAAGTGTGGCCAAATAACAAAGTAAACTTACTTTGAAATCTATAATTTTAAGAATATGAATAAAAGCAGTTTTATTTCTTTGAAAGTCAAAACTTTTGGTCATAAATGTAGCAGTGAGGTTAAAGGTTAAGGGGAAACAGCTTACTCTTTTAATCCGCTGAAACGTGCTGCTAATGATTTCAGATTTGCTGATTCACTGGTGCTACTGAATTGTTCTCCACTGTGGTCTGTGTTTTGACACTGCTATGTCTCTGCCTCTGGCTCTGGCTAGACTGATGTGTCATGTTCAGTACAGTCTCTTACATCAGCACACGGTCTGACATGACCCTCCACCAGGACACCTCTACTAAACAACTCTTTCCAGCACAGCAAAATGTCTGTGACTTCTCTTATAAAACGGCATTTTTCAGTCTGAACTCTAAAAATAGTTAAATCTAAAACTTTTGTTTAATGGCATACATGTTGAAGATTACTTGATAGGTTGTCAGTTCATTAAAAAATAAGCTGTTTCCTCACAAAAGATGTTTATTCAGCGTACTGAAGCCTCTCCTTCATCGACAGCCTTTGGACTCCTTCCCTTCCCTTTGCTTTACCCTTTTTTTTTTTTTTGCTAAAGTTTGCAGGTTTTTGGATCCACTGACTGTGATACACTTGCAACAGTGAATTGCACTCACTTAGCTCCTCCAAAGTTGCAAAAACACACAAAACTACATACGGTTGCCATAAAATTAGTTAATAAAAATACAACTGTTCATTGTTAGCTCATGTTAGCTCAAGTCCTATTAACAGATGCAACTTTTGATTTTAATAATGCATTAGTGAAATTAATAACAAAACATAATAAATGCTTTAGCAGTATGTTGCATTGTTAGTTCATTCTAACTGATGGGTCCTCACCTGTCATCAGCAGACAGAGTCTTGTCATTGTGCTGACTGTAGCAATAGCTGCATCATCAGTGACGCAGGGTTTCTGCTCTGAACAGCACAGCGCGTGATTTTTAAAGCTACAGCACCGGAACCGATGTATGTGTGAATGTATATACATATATATATATATATATATATATATATATATATATATATATATATATATATATATATATATATAATTTAAATATTTTAAACCATCAACACGAGATAAAATATAAAACAATATCTTTATATAAAAGCCATGAATCTGGGATATTGAATTTATTATTTAAAGTTTGAAAAATCTGTTTTAAAAAATCCATATAATATAAAGTCCATATAATAGAATAGATTTGGGACATTCAATGTAACGATTAAAGTTGATTAAACACAATAAATAAATAATAATAAAACAAATGAAATAAAACTGTAGATTAAGATTTCGATACATTTCCTATATTTCTTAATGTAGAATACGGGTAATTTTAAGTAATGCATTAATTTATTTATATCCAGCAAAAATAAAAACAAACAAAGAAAATACAAAAAATTTTCACGTCATATTAAAATGGATTACATAATGCGACAATTGTGCTGATTCAAACATAAATTTGAAAACGTATAAATTCATATTCGAATGTAACCCAATTTACGATCTGATAAAAAAAAAATCCTTAGGGTTCATGTTTATAATCCAGTAAATGTTATTAGAAAGTGACGCTGCTGTTACCTGTGACTCTGAGTGTATTGAGCTCCAGGTGTGTGTCAGCGAGGCGCGTGCTCCAGAGCGGCTCTCAGTCGGTCTCAGGTCATGGCGGAGCGCGGACGCGGGGACGCGCAGAGACGCGGGGATCCGCTGCCGCGACAGAGACACGGAGGGTTGTTCTCGAACGTAGAAGGAGCCTATGAGAGCAAGTCCATCGATTTCGACGCTCTTACCGTCGGTCAGCGGAGCTCCAGGAGCCCAAGAGCCACAAACAGAGAAGAACCAAAACCTTCTAAACACCACACGAACTCTCCACCTGCGCACAGTCAACGAGAACACACGAACGCGCTTGAGAAGAAAGATCCACAACACTGCGAGAAGGTATCTATCTATCTATCTATCTATCTATCTATCTATCTATCTATCTATCTATCTATCTATCTATCTATCTATCTATCTATCTATCCATTCTTTGAAGAATAAAAAAGTTAAATTTCATTTATTAAAAATATTTTACTTTTGTCTTTACTGTCACTTTTTAAAATCAATTTTACATATCATTGCTGAATAAAAGTATTAATTTCTTAATACTTAATGTTGACCCCAAACTTTTCAACGGTAGTGTATATGTGCCACATTGTGATACATCATATAAAATAAATAAAAACATGTAATATCCTAATTTCAGGTTGTTTTAAAAGATTAGATCTTTTATTTTCTGGTGGTTACACATCTCATTTACTGTAAAAGAAGAAAGTTTGAGTGTATATTTCAAAGTGGCATCAAAACAGACCTTTTCTAATAATTTAATTGTGCCTCAACAAAGTAGGGATTCATTATAATGCTTAATTATGTGTGCTAAATTAGGCTATTTTTTTATATTCCTACATCTGCAGTGTATAACAATTTAACTAAGTGTGTAAGCTTGCATTTCTTTCCAATGTAAATATACAGGCTTCTATATATATTTGGGGTTTCATATAATATTTCAGGTATGTGCATGGATAGTCTTTATATGGACAGTACTTGTGTAATCGACGGCACAGACAGAGTCTCAATGGGTCGCCATCTAGTGGACAGGAGTTATTACTGACTTACAGTTTTTTAAAAGATTTGAGTTTTGGCAGGTGCTTGTGTCTGAGTCAGAATGCACTGATGTCATTTGAAAGATGTAGTCTGATGTAAAGATGAATCTTGTGCCAAAGCAATGCTGAATGATCCACAGCTGAAGCGCACAGACCTCTGCGGAGCTCTCTGTGTGAAACAGTGACCCGAGGCTGATTTCGGCTAATGGTTTGGAGCAGATCTTAAACACAGGTTGTTCAAGAGAGAGAAAGAGAGAGAAAAGGATTGTTATCCAGCCCAGTTTTGATGTGAAGAACCAGCAGAAGAGTTACTGTAGATGAGCTGATCCTGACCTGGGTAACAAAGCATGTCCAAATCCAGATCATTCTGATCCACATGAACCACTGGCACAGTCCTGTATTAATGACACTTTATTATTGCTTTATCAGAAGAAGCAATTATGCTTAACATAGTGTGCATATAAATTACTGATCCACATCATAAACTGTGTCTGATGTGAGAAGTCATGCAGCTGATGAGGAATGAGACAAATGCAGCAGAAATGTGTGTGTGTGTGTGTGTGCACGTTTGTGTGCTTTTGTGTGACTGTTTGTGTGAGTGCATGTATGTGTTTGTGTGCGTGTGTTTGTGTGAGTGCACGTGTGTGTGTATGTTTGTGTGTGTGTGTGCATTGTGTGTTTGTCTCTGTGTGTGTGTGTGTGTGTGTAAGTGTGTGTGCATTCTGTGTTTGTCTCTCTGTGTGTGTGTGTCTGTGTGTCTGTGTATGTTTGTGTGTGTGTACGTGTGTGTGCATTGTGTGTTTGTCTCTGTGTGTGTGTGTGTGTGTGTGACATATCAGGACACAACTCTGTATAATGTCATGGGTATGACACAGGTATTACAAGGAGAGGGTGACTTATGAGGACATAACCCATGTCCCCATTTTTCAAAACACTTATAAATCATACAGAATGAGTTTTTTTGAGAAAGTAAAAATGCACAAAGTTTCCTGTGAGGGTTAGGTATAGGGGTAGGGTTGGTGAAGGGACATAGAATATACAGTTTCTACAGTATAAAAACAAACCTGTGTGTTTGTGTGTATGTTTGTGTGTGTGTGTGTAAGTGTGTATGCATGTGTTTGTCTCTGTGTGTATGTTTGTGTGAGTGCACGTGTGTGTGTGCATGTGTTTGTGTGTATGTTTGTGTGTGTGTATGTGTAAGTGTGTATGCATGTGTTTGTCTTTGTGTGTATGTTTGTGTGAGTGCACGTGTGTGTGTGTGTGTGTTTGTGTGCGTGTTTGGGTGAGTGCACGTGTGTGTTTGTGTGTGTTTGTGTGCGTGTTTGTGTGAGTGCACGTGTGTGTGTGTGTTTGTGTGTGTGTAAGTGTGTGTTCATGTTTTTGTCTCTGTGTGTATGTTTGTGTGAGTGCATGTGTGAGTGTGTGTGTGTGTGTGTGTGTGTTTGTGAGTGCACGTGTGTGTGTGTGTGTGTGTTTGTGAGTGCATGTGTATGTGTGTGTGTGTATGTTTGTGTGAGTGCACGTGTGAGTGTGTGTGTGTGTTTGTGAGTGCATGTGTGTGTGTGTGTGTGTGTGTGTAGAGGGGGGTGGGCTCTGCTTGGACAAAGAGACACATGGCAGGGTGGAGCTCAGCAGCTGTTCTCTGAACACACTCCTCTTCTGTTCATCATCACTGTGACGCTCCCGTCTAGTCCTTGATTATGAAAGTCTTTGCACACTGGTAAACACACCTTCCCTCCAGATAAACGAGACAGCATTCTCTCTCTGTGAACACAGTCCAGACGCTGGGACTACAGTCAGTCTTAAAGACAGCCAAGACAGCACTGAACTAGTCTTTCTAGATTCTGTAGGATTGTCTGAGACTTCTTTTAAAAGCTTCCTTTGTGAAAAAGAAGTGTGTTTAATTGCATTGAATGTGCACTTGTAGTTCACTTCAAACCTTCAAAAGTATATTTAAAGAACTGTATATGCAGATAACATAATGATATTAATGAAATAAACGTTTCTTAAGACACTTAAAAATTGCACTTTGTAATACTGTCAAAATAAAAGATTTACTTCAATTGACATTTTAAATGATTTTTTTCACATCTTTCGTTGTGTTTTGAAAGATGTACACTTGATGTGTTGACTAACATATTAAAGCACATGTAAAGTACTTAGACAGTAAACTTCAACCATAATTCACTTTAATGTTTTGGAATTATGAATGTACTTAAGTCCTACTTATGTCTGAACTGTTTCTTAAATCATAATACATTTTAATTTAATTTAATTTAATTTTTATTGATTTAAGTGTCATAAAACATTATATATAATTCACACTACACAATGGCTATTCTTTTAAAGTGTAGGCCTATTATTTACATTATAAATGGTCCTGGTCTTTTTAAAAAGCATTTATTATGTTCCATTATCTTTATTGTCAGGAATCATTTGACATTAATTGAATCTGTTTCCATTGGGTGAGGGAAAGCATGTCAACTAAACTAAACTATGCAACTATTTATATATCTGTTTATTAACGCCAGCGTTTACAAGCTATCCGATTCACCAACAAATGATTCTTTGGAGTCGGTTCTTTGAAATGAAACCGGTTCGTTGTTCTCAAAGTAATAAAGTTGGAGTTTGGGGGAAACCGGGTGAAGAAAATGGTGTAAATTATTATTATTACTTGCCTATTACTGTTATGGGTACGAAGAATGCAATTACTGCAAAATGAATCCCATTCTCATGATAATCAGTGAGCTTTTGTTATTTTTTAGCCTAATGTGGCTACTATATCTGTATTAAAGATATGTAATACGTTAAAATTAATTCAGATTAATCAAAAATATAATGTTATAAACGTTTATTAAAACATGACATTTGAAAAGCTCTTCGTAAATATATATATATAAAAAAATGAATCATTTTTTAACCGGTTCAGTTACAAGAACTGTTCGAGCGAACCGATTCGGTTAAACGAGTCGGGCTTTCTAACTCAGAATTTAGCGCCGCCTGGTGGTTCAGAAGCCACGCGACACCGAGCAGGACATGGAGGGAGGAGCCCAGCACAGCAGACAATCAAATTCAGTGTGCGCAATCACTAACATCAGCAAAAGAACAGAATAAAGACATCTACATCAACCGAGAACAAACCATGTCTTACCAAGGCAAAAAGAACATCCCCAAAATCACTGTAAGTTCATGCATGTATATTCATATTTGAATGCGTATTGTGGGTTTGATCTGGACGTTTGTAACAAAAGCTGTAGCAAGATTACATGTCAGGCTGAAGGCGTGTCAAATATTAGGAATTGGGATTGTGTTTAAAATTGTATTTTGTTAGGAATCATATTAAAAAATAATGATGCCGCAGAATGACCCCGTGGTGGAGTTTTTATTGTTAGATTATTATAACATCGAGTCTGATCTGTACTGCAGCAAGAAAATCACGCCCATAACTGAACCTACTACACACTTCTTACAGATAGCACCAAACACAAACCCGATTTTCAACTGATATTTGTAAAGATTGAGTGCGCGTGCATGGGTCCAGGAAAGATTTTGGCAATCCTTTGCAGTGCAGGATGAGGGTTTTTATGGTGATGTTCTTTGTCTCAGAGATCCTCGTGGTGCTGATGCTGTTAGACTGCGCAGTCCATGTCGCACGAGCCTTTCTCGTTAGAGACCATCATTTGCTCTTTAACATTATCAAGCTGAAAAGATGTCTCCAAGGTGGAGAAAATGTGCATTGGACGTGTATATTTAAATTAAACCTGAGTCTTATTAAAGAGCGGTTCTCTGAGAGGAGAGGAGAGGAGAGGAGAGGTGTGGTCTTGTCTTTCTGTGACTGAGGCTGCTGTCAGATGCTCTGGACATCAGGACTGTTGTTCAGCAGTGACCTACCCAAAAGAGCCATCTATCTCTGCACATTAGCATCAGGCCTGGGAGCTGTCTGAATCTCCAGCAACAGACGAGCTTTAGGGCGCTCCCCGGCCCTGTCTGTAAGAACCATCCCAAATCTGTGAGGATCCCAGATAGTTTCAAAGCAGATGTGCACCTTGTATATTTCAAACATTCACCGGTAATTTAGTTTGCTTTTTCCCCATGTCAGATTTATGGTTAAAACCCTTACTGTTAAGCTTGTGAAATAATTTTCTATTTACAATGTGTGTGTGTGTGTGTGTGTGTGTGTGTTTCAGCCTTGAAACACTGATCACAGGCATCTCAAACCAGAACATTGGCTCTTTTAAAATAATAAGTCTGATATCACAAAAATGACTTTTATCGGAGGAAAAGTAATATTGTACTGTGTATATGTAATTTACTGCATGCAAAGTTAGTAAGTGGCTGTACTGTCAAATCAGTGCAATTTATTTCAATGTGATGCCATTCACTGTAAGTGCATTACTAAAAAGGCTGCTGAACAAGCAAAAATTGATTGCTGCTTATGCTGACGCCATCAGCGCTAGATGACACATCAATATATTTGGTGCTACTGATTACTATGGTAGGCTGTATTACTTTAGTAGTTGAATGCAGTGTAAAAGAAAACCTTGATTTTGTCATTATACCAAAAAATATTTCTAATATTCCTGATGTGGCACTCCAATGGAAACGCATGGATCTAGTTCCGATTTTCAATGCAACTTCCAAAAGCAAAAATGTCATTTATTTTTGCATCACAAATCATTGTAGGCACAAAGTCACCTTTTAGTCAATTTTGCTGTTTTGAACTCAAAACATGCCATTTAGTCTTTATCATTTATACTGAACCAAGGAGAGTTTTCATGCAAGTGGTTGGGGGAATTAATCCAAAATAGTACAAACCACACTAGTATTTAATGATATTTGTATTATATATTGGTTTAAACGTCAGCCTTTTGTGTAAATGATAAGGAATCTGTCACTAAAAGCAGAAATAAGGCACAGTTCAGCCGTGCATAATAGAGTTGTGTAGAGTTCCATCACTGTTCTATCAGTCACTATCTCGGCCGGGGGACAGGGTGGATGTGTTGAAGTGTCAGAGGTTGGTCATTATGGAGATGGGTGAGCTCCAGTGTTTTGACTGCTGTGTGGGCAGAAAAGAGGAAACTCTCATGAGCCGATGGTAAATATTTTGGTGACCAGGCAACAAGACTGCAGCTCTGGAGGCATGCAGAGAGGTTTTCTTCAATCCCGCACATCGTGGCTAATGCTCCACGCTGTAATGTGCTCTGGCTCAGCTTTCTTTGGCCGTGTCTTTACACACTAAACAAATGACAGCACTGTTTGCATGCACGGCTCTGGCATTCGTCGAACGGTCTGTCCTTTACTGTTAATACACTTTCTACAGCTCCGTGCTTTGTCAGCATCCTGCTGGAATCCTTCAGTTTCTAGCTGTCGTCTTTCATCGCAAACATGCATTTAAAAACATATTCTGAATGAAAGTATGAATCACGTTCTTTAGATTTAAGGTTACAGGGGCTCCAATCACCCATTTGCAGTCTGGACTTACATTTACATCTATGCATTTAGTAGAAGCTTTTATCCAAAGTGACTTACATTGCATTCAGGCTGTACATTTTATTTTTTACCATGATACATCCGGCTTTATATGAGGAGCTTCATCCATTGATTCAGTGGTTGATGAATGACCACAGATCCATACAAGCTCAGTCATTATTGCTTTAAAGTTGCTCTCAGGGTTCCTGCTCTATTGATTTTTATACAATGTGTTTTTGATTCTCCATGTTCATTGTGTTCTATCTGATGTTTATGACATTACATGTCCACTGGCACACTTCACTGACAGAGCTTCTTCTGTGGAAGGGATAATAAAACCTGCTGCTGATTATCTAGCTATTAATTGTCATGCTTCACCAGTTGTTGGAGCCTTTAATCTAATGAATTCAAGACTCCAACAACTCCATAAATTCTCAAAAATTAGTTTCTGAAGCAAATAGTTCTAGAAAAGCGATCTGTGTAGAGCTTGAGTTGACGTTGACAGCCGGATGCTCATGCAACTTCAATTGAAATCATTTACTGTTTTGCAATCTAAATATAAATGATAACGTGCAAAGATGGTGATTTTTACATTTGTTTTGCAGTATCCTGATTCTGACTTGTGTTTTCTCAGAGCGAGAGGCTCCTGATTAAAGGCGGTCGGATTGTGAACGATGACCAGTCCTTCTATGCAGACATCTATATGGAGGATGGAGTCATCAAGTAAGCTGCGTTCAGATACAGTACACACACACCGGACCTAAACACAGCTCCCTGTGAACAACTGAAATCAAAGCCAAACCCATATGTAGCAACATTCTGGATTAAACTCACATCAGACTTTCAACAACCAATATTAATATTAATATTTTTTGAGAGCGGCTTACTCCTGCTAAGAACAAAACCGGCTTATATTTATATTTGTCTACATTTGGCATGATAAATAAATGCATTTTATGGCCAAAATAAATAAATTTATTGGCCAAAATAAATGCATTTTATGTAATGCATGTTTCATAAAAATAAAAAAAACCTTGTGAAATGCCATAACCCAGACATATGTGTTACACTGATTTTTTTTTGGAAATAAGTATTTTTACATATATAATTTTTAAATTAAGAACATCTCAATAAAATGAATGTTAACTATACAAAATTGTATTTATGTATATATACAGTATATATACTCACAAACACACATACGTATTGCATAGTCCTTTTTTATTTTATATATGTGTGTGTGTGTGTGTGTGTGTGTGTGTGTGTGTGTGTGTGTGTGTAGCATAGGTTTTCTCGCGATTACACCATTTGACATATCATTATATTGTCTTAACTAATCACTCCATGTAATAAAAAGGTCAAATTATTGATATTTTTTATATTCTGACCATTACTCATAAACATGAGGGTCTACAGACCAAAGATGTTGGTATTCATAATATTTTAAATATTATTCTCTTAAGGATACTATTTGCACAATTTTTTGTTTGTAGGGTTTAATTCGGACATTTCTTCTTTATGATCTAAGAACAGTTATCCCACCTTGACATTTGTAATTGGAAATAAGAAAAACAATTATAAACAAAATCTCACTTCCTGCCCGATCCGATAACATTTATATCATAGTGCAATTAAAAATGGTCTTTCTGAATACCATCGTCTGTCAACTTGAAGGCAAATTGGAGACAACCTGATAGTCCCAGGAGGGGTGAAGACCGTTGAGGCCGATGGGAAGATGGTGATTCCTGGAGGAATCGACATCCACACACACCTTCAGATGCCCTTCAGGGGCACGAGCACTGTGGATGACTTCTCTCAGGGCACCAAAGCTGCTCTCGCCGGAGGAACCACCATGATCGGTGAGATCTCATTTATCTGCTAACATTTTACTGTTAATTTACTCGCCCTGAGACCATCCCAGATATAGATGATGTCTCATAAAATGCAAGTCAATGGATACTGTCACATGAGAGTCAAAAAAGCATATCAGGCAGCATCCCTGATGATATATTGAGTTCTTATGAAGTGAAACAATCAGTCTGTGCAAGAAACTGAACATCATTTACAACATTATTACCTGGAATCCAGAGCCATTTTCTGTGAACTGGTTTGTTTGTTTCAATGAACTAGTTTATGCAATTATGAACGTATACACCATTATAATATTAAAGCACCCAACAATGATGATGTGAAATGTGGATGTTTTCCGTGTCTAATGCATATAGAGTTCATGCAAACTAGTTTTCATCAGCTCAGATTTTTAAACTATGAGAAATCATGAAAAAGCTGTAGAACACTGGGAAAAAATGGTAATATGTGACAAATGTGACAACACTTAAGTGTCTTAAGTCAAAATTGTAGTTTTTTCTTTTATGTCAAAAATCATTAGGACATTAAGATCTTGTTCCATAAAGATATTTAGTAAATTTCCTACTGGAGATATATCAACTTCATTTTTGATTAGTAATATGCATTACTAAAAGCTTAATTTGAACAACTTTAAAGATGATTTTCTCAATATTTATGTTTTTTTTTTTGCTCCCTCCCTCCAAACAAACCACACATCAATGGAGAGATGATTTATTCAGCTTTCAGATGATGCATAAATCTCAATTTCGAAAAAAAATTACCCTTATGACTGGTTTTGTGGTCACATATATGAATGTACTCACTGGCAACAATATTATTTAATATTGCTGAATGAACCTAAATATCCTAATTTATATCACCAAAACTACTTTATGCGGATCAAATCAGGTAGAAATGTCTCTTTAGCATAACAGTTGCTGGTTATCTCCTTTTGCAGTGAAATCCTATATGCTTCACAGACAGGGGAAAGTGTGTGTGTGTGTGTGTGTGTGTTAATGAAAAGGGATAAACACTGACATCAACAGTAGGCTTCCGGCAGCCACACACAGCTCCAGTATTCGGCCCACGGTAAAATTCTAGTTGTGTGGAAAGACAGCAGGCCTTTCTGGGCACCGCAGGCTACAGATCGTGAAGAAAAAGTGTCAACAGCTGGTATGAAAGAGTGGCCTGTTGTACAGTAAACGCAGTGTTAGCACTGATTCATTTTAGAGTAATAAAACAGCTGCATAAATCCCTTTGTTCCCAGAGGAAGCGTGTGGTAGATCAGACATGGAGATAATATGGAGACAAAGAAGAAGCAGTGAAACTCTGAGAGGCTCCTCACTGAGTCTCTGTAGATTGGTTTACTCTAGATAAGAGAAACAATGCTGAGAAGAAGCTATCGTCTGATCGGATGTTCCTGCACTAATGGGCCGAAAATATATGTGCTAGTAATTCAGTCGGGAAAAAAAAGTAAAATAAAATCAAGTTCCACTGACTCAATCATCAATAAATGTTAATATTAAATTTAATATTGCATATTAAAGTGTTGTTTACAGCGGTAACCTAAAAAAAGAGATACGGTCCCTGCTGTTCCACAAGCGCCACCTGCAGTCAGAGAGTGGATCTGCGTCTCATTCAGAGCTTCTGCTTTATTTCATTCAAATATGTTTAATGTAGTATAGTTTCACAAAACTGTAGTAAGAGCATTCTGCTTAAGCTTCAAGTTTTACAATCTAATTTAAATCCAGAACTGCTCGTGTCGCATTCTTTGTTTGGATCGTGATTAAAATCCAGCGGTTGCCTCTGATTTTGAATGGAAAGAGCACAGACAAAGCCTTACTTTATTAAATAAAGAGAATTATTTTATTTGTATTTTTTTATTTGAATCTGAATTACATTTATTTATTAGGTTTAACCCCTTGTGATGTCATATCTAGTTTTCAAGGGGTGCCAAAATACAACAGAACACAATCGCAACATAATAACAAAACAAAACGCAAATGAACAATAAATCCATAAACAACACTAAACCCAAACGAAAAGAATAAAGGCACCACAAAATTGAAATAACTAGTGGCAAATACACAACGAAACCTAATACAAAATACACCGATCAATGAATTCAATTACAAAATAAAAAAAGAAAGTATATATATATAACAAAAACTGTACGATTTTCAATAATAACGTACAAACCAAAGTAAAATATAAAAACATATTCGACTTGTGATTTATTTTAATTATGTGACATATTTCGATTTCACTAAGAAATGTGCCGTATTTCTCATTTATAATTAGTTTTAATTAATTTATAATTAATTAATTGAATCTTATTCTGTTTAAAAAAACGTGATGATATCGTATCGTGAATCAGTATCGTGAATCAGTATCGTGTATCGAATCTCATCGTGAGCCGAGTGAATAGTTGATATGCATGACCAGAATTACTTGTTCCTATAAAAGAAACCCTCCCAGATAATCCATCTGACTTTAGAGCTCCACTAGTGCACATTTCAGTAAGTGTGTGGTCTGTGTGTGTCCTGCAGTGGATCATGTGATCCCGGAGCCGGGCTCTAGTCTGCTGGAGGCGTTCGAGCGCTGGAGGGAGTGGGCCGATGAGAAAGCCTGCTGTGATTACTCTCTGCATGTGGACATCACCCACTGGAACGACAGCGTCAGACAAGAGGCCCTGAGTCTCATTAAAGAGAAAGGTGGGAGGTCCTTTGCAATTACACTTTATAATTGCTTACAATTTCTGAAACCATGGCTCCTTTTCTTTCAACTCTACAGACAAAACCACAACATATGCACACTGCATCTCTTGCAAAGCAATGCAAAAAACACTTCTTACAGAACAATTTTAAGTCTTATAAAAATTATGTTTTTGCACAGTAACACTTAAATGATTAGTCATATACACACACCAAGATACACACAGATATAACAAATGTAAAACATAACTATCTTGTGTTTTTGTTCGTTCAGTGTGCATTTGAGTTTCACTCACAGATACATGCATGCACAGAAATACAGTGTACTGTATATACAGTGTGTGTGTGTGTGTGTGTGTGTGTGTGTGTGTGTGTGTGTGTGTGTGTGCACAGCTATTAAACTGAACTGAGTCAGCACTGAACTGGCTTGAGCTGCTTTTTTTACAGCAGGTTTTTACATTTTTCACTGCTTTGAAACGATCTGTATTGTATAAAGCGTTATAGAAATAAAGTGTGTATTCAGTATATATTTACAAATGACCATGCATGGGTTTGCAAGGGTTTGTTTATTTTTACATTTCTAGGTCACGATTAGGTATTTTTACACCAAAAAGAAATGCAAGGGGGTAACAATTATTTATTTATTCCTCAAAACATTGAGTTTTAATTCCAGTAGTGTTAAAAAAAATTGATTCAGCATTTTGAAAAAAAAAAAAAAACCTTCTGAAGATATAAAGATAAGCAGTATGATATCCCAGAGACTGAACTTATTTTTGGTCGTTTGAGCTATTTCTGAAAATGATGCAGAAACATACTACTTTATTACAGCCGAACCAACAAATGGTATTTTCACCTTTCAATCGACTGATAAAACAGAGTTTATGTTTGCTGATTTATTCTTTCTGTCCTTGTAGGAGTGAACTCTTTCCAGGTCTATATGGCTTTTAAAGACCTCTATCAACTGAGCAACAGTGAGGTAACTTCAAATTATAGTTTTATTTATTTATTGTTCAAACAGAACAGTATTGTGGATATACACATTCTTTCGTCTCTTAAAAATGACATTTGTTGGGTTTTTTGTTCACACATATGTGTTTAGAAATGTCCCCTCTTGGCATTTTATGAAATATTTTATATAGTATTTATATATTGGTGCATATAAAAGTACTACATGTACCAATATATAAATGTTATTCTTCTATTACCTAATTTAATGAAAAATGCCTCGTTTCTTTTAAAACACGATTAGACTAGATTTCCACCGTTCAGTTTACTTGATCTCATTGGAACAGTATTTTCTTTCTTAAAACCTCACTGTGTAATATCTAATATGCCTCTTCTGTGTATGCTTTAACAGATTTATGAGATCTTCACCTTCCTCGGAGAGCATGGAGGAATTGCACAGGTCCATGCAGAAAATGGAGAAATAATTGCTGAGGTTTGTGCACTTTCTGAACAAAAAAAAAAACAGCTCCACATCTACAGTTTCCACATTTGCAGCCTTTTTCTGGATCTTCATAAGGAAAGGACAAACATTTGGGCTTACAGTACTGATGAATTGTGCCAACTTTGGATTTGACATCTTTTGTAACAGTTGCTCGAGTGAAATGCATGCTGTTTGGAAACCAGACGTTACTCAATCATAAAATAATGTGAAATAACAGTTAAGCTCATCTAAAGAGCAATGTTATTCAGAAACCTAGCTGTGGTCACATTATATTTTTCATTGTCATTGTCTTGAAAGAAATGTTGGTGTTCCTCAGTGAAACTAGATGAGACAGTTTCCATTTTTGGATGAACAGTACAGTTCCTTGAATGACAGCACCAGAGGAGTTTGTTTAGTTCATGCACCATACAGTATATGTTGAAAAAAGCATGAATAATTCAGGAGTGACAGAACAGATCTGTGTGTTGTTCAGGAGCAGGCTCGTATGCTGGAGATGGGCATCACAGGACCAGAGGGACATGTTCTCAGCCGTCCAGAGGAGGTCAGTGACCACAAAAACAGCTGGATGATGTCCTGTTAGTGGTTAGACGTCACTGCAGTCCCTGATCCTTTGCAGACATGATCCTTTATCTGGATTTATTGCTGTCAGCCAAGAAAATAGGGGAGGGTAGCTAGATTTGTCATGCATTTTAGCTGTGTGTAAATCTGTGTGTGTGTGTGTGTGTGTGTGTGTGTAGCTGGAGGCTGAAGCAGTGTTTCGAGCGGTCACTATTGCCAGTCAAACCAACTGTCCTCTCTATGTGACCCGCGTGATGAGCAAGAGTGCTGCGGACATCATCTCACAGGCCAGGAAAAAAGGTACTCGTCAACACAATCAGATGGGCAATTCAGACATTTTTAAAAAGATAGATAGATAGATAGATGTATTTATTTATTAAAATTTTTAATTTAAAATTTTTAATTAACATTTTTAATTTACATTTTACATTTTTAATTTACATTTTTAATTTTTAACTTACATTTTTAATTTACATTTTTAATTTTATTTAATTTTATTTTATTTTATTTTATTTTCAATAATGGAAAGAATCTATTCTGATTTTAGTAGTCAGTACCAATACCAGAGACATTCCTCAGTTCTCTGAACCAATTTCAGTACCATAGCAAAAATATTAAATACATTAAATTAATTATTATTGCAATTAATAATTACAAGTAAATAATAAATTAAAACATAAATTAACACATAAGTAAAGCATGAATATGAAGACGTTAAAAATTGTTCTATTATGTGAAGATTTTTTTTTTAAATATCTAATTAATCTAATAATGTGACCTGTATTGCATATTGCGCAGATCTGTTTTGACACTCAAACATCTCAGATTCAACTCACATTTGAATATAGTCACACGTCTCAAAACTACTTAGCAGCATGAAATAACACTTTTATTAAAATGATGGAAAACCGAGCAAAGACAACCAACGAAGCAGTTCATTTTAGCTGAGTGAAGTCTGTCTGTACGCCGCTTTGAATCTCTTAATAATCATGTTTATACTTTATTTGTTATAGTGCGATTTACTTCTGACTGGAAAGCCTCTGATTGGCCATTGCACTCACATGCTCTAGTTTGAAAGCTGCTGCTGATAGACGCTTATTATGTTTTGAAAATGAATAATCAATTTGTAATATTAAGCACATTTCACATATAATCGTTCGTGTGAATGCACACAATGTTCTGGAGAAGTTTCCGAGTGAGCTGAAGGTGCAGGACACGATGAAATGTCTGAGAAACGAAGAAATCCCAGCAGTGTTAGCAGCGTTACGTTTGAGCTTTCACAGATGTGGATGAGTTTTGAGTTAAAATAAACCTCTGTAGAGTTACACTCATCTTTGACGTGTATATTCATGACAGTAATGACCTTCAGTTGGATACATCTGTGTGACATGTGTTTAAATAACAGTTTAATTATTGTAAATTATAGTATTATTAAATTAGTATTACTAAATAGTCATTTCATTGTATATTAGCTGTCTGTACATTATTTGCTCTCTGTGAAATGTTTGTTTTATATGCCTTGGCTCCACAGTCCATCATTGTAATAGCTCTAGCTGTTTAGTTGCTGTAAATCATTCAGATGCAGCGCTCTCACTGTGGGAGGTTCATACAGGGACCCAACCAGAATCAACACATATAACATGAGCTTTTTTCACATTTACGTTTTTGTCTTAACATGTGGCAGAGTTTAAGAGAAGTGTCAAGTATCAGGAGTACAGAAGCCAGCTTTTAAACAATATTTAATTATGGTCTTACAAATGAAAATACATAAAACTGTAAAAGTTAAGGCTGTAAGTGTATACATTTTTTAAAAAAGCTGAATTATTTGCATGGAATGCCAGTTAAAGGGTTAGTTCACCCAAAAAGTTAATAACTCTCCCTCATGTCACCTCCGTTCATCTTTGCAACACACTTTAAGATATTTTGGATTTACCATATCTTCCAGACTATAAGTCACACTTTTTTCATAGTTTGGCTGGTCCTGCAACATTAGTCAGGTGCGACTTATTTATCAAAATTAATTTGACATGAACCAAGAGAAATGAACCAAGAGAAAACATTACCGTCTCCAGCCGCCAGAGGGCGCTCTATGCTGCTCACTGCTTCTGTAGTCTACACTGAAGACATAGAGCGCCCTCTCACGGCTGGAGACGGTAATGTTTCCTGTTGGTTCTTGGTTCTAAATGAATGCACCTTATAGTCCAGTGCGACTTATATATGTTTTTTTTCCTCATCATGACGTATTTTTGGACTGATGCGATTTATACTCAGGTGCGACTTATAGTCTGAAAAATACGGTAGTCCGAAAGCTCTCAGTCCCTCCATTGAAGCTGTGTGAACGGTCTACTGTCCATGTCCAGAAAGGTAAGAAAAACATCATCAAAGTAGTCCATGTGACATCAGAGGGTCCGTTAGAATTTTTTGAAGCATTGGAAATACATTTTGGTCCCAAAATAGCAAACACGATGACTTTATGCAGCATTGTCTTCTCTTCCGTGTCGGTTGTGAGTGCGTTCATGATGCAGCAGCAGAAAAACTGGGCGAATGGACAAATCTCTCAGATTGCACTAAAAAAAAAACTTCATTTGTGTTTAGAAGATGAATGAAAGTCTTATGTTTCTGGAACGTCGTGAGTGAGTGATGACAAAATTCCCATTTTTGGGTGAACTAATTATTTAATAATTTCGGCATCAACACTTTTATGTCTCTGAAATGGTTGCGAGCGTTCCCAAAAGTGCTGTAAAATGTCTTACAGTCTCTAGTACGCTATTCATCACTGTTGTGGTGCGTTAAATTGGGTGCTTAATCACTGTCTTTAAATGGGACACAACCTGGAGTCACTGTGCCTCTTTATTCTTTCTGACTGTCCTGAACGGAGACTAAAGGCTTGTGTCGGTGGAGATTTATAAGGTAGTGCTGTGGGGTTTCATCCTCTCAATGCTTGTAATGAGTCTTATGTGCATTTACTTGCTGTAACAAGCATCATTGTTAACATTTCACATACATAAGGTTGAGGGATTTGATCAAAGCCCCGGTTATTTCTAGGTAACGTGGTGTTTGGTGAGCCGATCACTGCCAGTTTGGGAACCGATGGGACTCATTATTGGAGCAAGAACTGGGCAAAGGCGGCGTCTTTTGTGACCTCACCACCCCTCAGTCCTGACCCAACCACTCCAGACTATCTGAGCACCCTGTTGGCCAGGTAAACACAAGCATATCCCAAAATATATGACGTCATTTTACAATACAGTTCTGTGTGTTAGTCCTTTTCTGGTGGGACTTTAAACTGAAAACCATTGACTAAAAAAAATCATTGATTGAAAATATGAAAAACAATACAGTTGATATTTGAAGTTTACTGTAAAATATTTCACTGATGGACTCGCCATCCAAACAAGGATTTTCCCTGCTTATGGCCAGAGATGATGGTATACGTAAACAAAATGATTAGTCATTGAATAATTCAACAATTTGTTAAAATATGCTGGGGTCCTCATAAACGTGCATACACACAGATTTAGATTTTAACTTAGAGTGTGTGTGTGCTCTACAAAGTGATTTTATTTTGGATTATAAACAGTCTTTGACATGGAAAAGTGTTTAGGGCAAAGTCAGGGTCAGAGTACTGCAGATATCTGGAAATCAAAGCAATTCTTGCCCCTAACCATTCTCAAATGACGGATTTGGGCATTGACTGGTGCTCCGTTTTATGTTAATGGCATTAATTAGGGGCCGTCTACAAGGCAGAGATCTAAAGAAACGGTCGTTATGTTTCTGTTTTTATGCAACATTTTATAAATGAGTTCCCCACACATCATCTAAGACTGTCTGTGTGTTTCAGTGGTGATCTGTCGGTGGTGGGCAGCGCTCACTGCACGTTCTCTGTGGCTCAGAAGGCTATAGGGAAAGACGACTTCACTCAGATTCCTGAAGGAGTCAACGGAGTAGAGGAGAGGATGTCCGTCATCTGGGATAAGGCTGTGGTAAGGATCAAATCTAGCTGAAAATGGATCTGTGATTGCACATCAATTACGAGTTGATTCTACTTCACATCCTCAGATACAGAAAAGACAAAATACCTCAATTTTTACACAAAAATGCTGGTGGTTGTATCGTTAAAGCTTCAAAATAGGGCTGCACGATGTGTCGTTTAAGCATCGATATCGCGATGTACAAATCCACGATAGTCATATCACAGGACGTGCGATGTAGGCTGTCGTAGTTGATCCGTTATTCATTAACTGTACGGGCCAGCTGCTCCCCAGCCCTCGACGAATGTGATTCGCGGATTAATTGCACAGCTTAACCATCATAGAGTGAAAGTTTATCATTTGCTTGTGTTTTTAAGTCCTGTCAGTTTAACAGGGCAGAGAGAGAGAGAAAGAGAGAGAGAGAGAGAGTGCGCAAGAGAGAGCGAGAGAGAGAGAGAGCACGCACGGGAGAGAGAGAGAGAGAGAGAGCGCGCAAGAGAGAGAGAGCGATAGAGAGAGAGAGAGAGAGAGAGAGAGACAGAGCGCACGAGAGATAGAGAGAGAGAGAGAGAGAGAGAGTGCGCAAGAGAGAGCGAGAGAGAGAGAGAGCACGCAAGGGAGAGAGAGAGAGAGAGCGCGCGCGAGAGAGCGCGCGAGAGAGCGAGAGAGCGCGCATGGGAGAGAGAGAAAGAGATAGTGAGAGCGCGCGCGAGAGAGAGAAAGAGATAGTGAGAGCGCGCGCGAGAGAGCGAGAGCGCGCAAGAGACAGAGAGAGAGAGAGAGAGAGAGAGAGAGAGAGCGCAAGAGAGAGAGAGCGAGAGCGCGCAAGAGACAGAGAGAGAGAGAGAGAGAGAGAGCGCAAGAGAGAGAGAGCGAGAGCGCGCAAGAGAGAGAGAGAGAGAGAGAGAGAGAGTGAGCGTGCGTGAGAGAAAGACACAGAGAGAGAGAGAGATAGAGAGAGAGAGAGAGAGAGAGAGAGAGAGAGAGAGAGAGAGTGAGCGTGCGTGAGAGAAAGACACAGAGAGAGAGAGAGATAGAGAGAGAGAGAGAGAGAGAGAGAGAGAGAGAGCAAGCAAGCCCTGGCCGCACGCTCACCGTCTTCAAACAACACGAGCGCTGTCTTGCTCTCTCTCCCTCATGCATATTAATCAACTGACATGATGGTGTAATTTGATTAGTTTTTATATCGCAATATATATCGCAGAAAAAAAAATATCGCAATGTAATTTTTTCCTAATATCGTGCCGCCCTACTTCAAAATAAAACAAACACTGTGTTTGATTCTCAGTTGTCTGTTTTTCCTTTGCTCAGGTCACTGGTAAAATGGATGAGAACATGTTTGTAGCTGTGACAAGCACCAATGCTGCCAAGATCCTCAACCTTTATCCACGCAAGGGTCGGATAGCCGTGGGGTCCGACAGCGATCTGGTTATCTGGGACACAGACGCCATCCGGACAGTCACTGCTAAAACACATCATTCTGTAGGTGCTCTTTAAATAAATGCAGTGAACGCTCTACACACCCATAGTTCAGAGGAACATCTAAACATAGAGAGGAAACTGAACTGGCTGACGTTCCAGTTCCTCTGAGCAGAATTAGATGCTTCTAACTAATCAAACTGTTAATACAGATACCCTTCGTAAATAAAACCACTGGATAGAAACAGGCCACAAAACCAGATCTGAACGATAAGACCACTTGGGTTTCTTTATTAAGTTTAGCAGAGATTTATTATTGTAGGAATGTATTGAGAAGAGTTGCAAGCATAATTGTTAATGAACCAACCAACAACTTACAGGTTTGTGCAACAAACATAACTTCTATCTCAGTTAATGCAGCTTTTTTTGCTATTACTTTTCTAATCGATTACATATTACAGTTTCACTAATCAATTAGTGGATTTCATGAGGAGTACTTATTATGGAAATAATAGAATATACTTAAGTGCAAACGTAATGTAATGTTTCCAGAGACTTAACGGCATGTTATTTACAATTAATTGAAAATTTACTGTAGTTTACATTTGTATTGAATGCAGTTAGTTAATGAGTGCTTTTTGATCCACTTAGGATGTATGCACATCTATATAAGTGATTTCATAATTCTGTCATCCTTACTTCTTGTCTTTGTCTTTTGCAAACAGTTGTTAAAGCCAATAACTCAACTGCAATGTGCTAAATTATGCTAGCATCATGCTAAAACAAGATAGCAATGTGTTAAATCATGCTAATGACATGGTTAAAAAGCTAGCAATGTTAAATCATGCTAGCAAACATGCTAGCAGTGTGCTAAATCATGTTATCAACATGTTAAAACGCTAGCAAAGTGTTAAAATATGGTAAGAACATGCTAATTTGTGTAAACAATGTATTAGAAGATATTATTAACATTTTATTGACTTCAAATAAAATCTTCGATCACACTTTATTCTAGGGACCAGTACTCACTATTAATTAACTAATTTGCTGGTTATTAATAGCTAGTAAGGTAGTTTTTAAGTTTAGGTATGGGGTCTGATTAAGGGATCAAACACATGGTCATGCAGAATAAGGGGCCGTTCACACAGAAAACATCTTTATATCTAAAAACACGAGACGCTGCGCTCAAGAATGATTAAAAAAAGTGCCGCACAGTTGCCCCGCCTCCGGGGTCTTCTGATTGGTCCACTCTTTTAGAACTGACATTGATGAGAGGCACTGCGTGTAAAGGTTGAAATTCTTCAAATACTTGACACGGCATCTTAAAAACACGGCACTCATGTGCAAGACGGAGTAAAAGATGCGAGACGTGAACACAATGGTCATTCACGTTCACCAAGCGTTTACATAGAAAAACTATAGAAAAGTAGCACATTGGAATGTAAGAACGCATTCTGTGTGAATGGCCCCAAGGCATTAACATGTGCTTTATAAGTACTAATTAACCAAAACCAGCCAATATGCTAGTAATATGCATTCTAACAAGCAAATAGTTAATATTGAGAATTGGTCCCTTAACTAAAGTGTTACTTAATCTTCAAACTTAAAGCTTTTCAAGGTTATTTCAAACTTGTCAAGCCAACGTCAAAGTTTGTTAACCGACTTTATTCATCTTGTTACCATTGCAATGCATCTACAATTTGGACAATGACAGTTTTTTTTGTGTCACGGTCCAATTGAAGTTCTGGAGAACCTGCAGTGAGCAGTTTATGACCAAGCCATGAAAGGGTCCAGACTCTTTTTCCTCTTCCAAACATAAGCATAAGAGCATTAAACTACTGATTGAAGAGACGATTTTAGATTCAGGTGAGATGGGAATTTCCAGAGCAGATACTACAAGGGCTAAATATGTGTGGATCGTTTGAAAAGCATTGGGGGAAAGATTCAGCAGAACTCAGGCGCTGCCAAAATGACATCACATTTTCATTTCCTTTTCGGCCCCTTCTCTAGAGACCATTACACATCCAAACAGCTCTGCCTGCCATGGCTTTCAACTGTGGATAACATGGCTGGTGTTTATTGATTGTTTATTCTGTGGCTCTGTATCCTTGGTTCCCATGCTCTGTGAAGTCACCTAAAACACGACTAGCTCACCTGCCAGAGAGCCTTGTGTTTGCCAGCGTTCTTGACAGACTTTGCGTGTGTGTCATTTCCTGTTCATGCACACAAAGGATGGACGAGCGCCAAATGCAGAGACTGTGGATCATAGCCAGACATCACAACATTTACGAAATCTACTAGAGAAGAGGAAAGTAGGGCAGTATTAAACTGGTCAGAGAGAGGGGTAACGAAAGACAGGAGGCCAAGACGAGGAAATAGAGAAGGATGTTTTCATCATTCCTCTATCCAGCTTGTGATCTCCATTAGTGTGGAACAACTTGATGTTTCTCTTTGCAGAAGCTCAAACTTAAAATGGCTGTTTGTGTCAAGAGTTTATGTTGGAAAGCACAGCAGCTCGATGTTATGTTGGATGACTGAATGAAAAAAAGATATTGCTGTTTCCATGAAAACATGAAACTGAACAGCAAATCAGCATATTATTCTGATTTCTGAAGATCATGTGACTAAAGACTGGAGGAACGATGCTGAAAATACAGCATTGCTTCACAGGAATAAATAATATTTCAATATTATAGTTTTATTTCAATAGTTATTAGTTTTGTTTTAATAAATGCAGTTTAGTTAATTGGATAAAAAGCCAATGTGCAAATTGCAGGCTATAAAAATAAATCACTGTAGGCAATGCTATGCATTATATGCACAAAATGGATTGAAATATAAATATTAAATCATAAAAAACAGCCATAGTACCTGTCCCCAAAAATATGGTAGTGCTATAGTAAGGACCAAGAAAAAAGCAAAAAAAAGCATTGCACTGCAGTGGTCATTTTTGGTTCATGTGTTGCGTGTTGTTGTGTTTTAGGCAGCGGAGTATAATGTGTTCGAGGGCATGGAGCTGAGAGGTGCACCTCTGCTGGTCATCTGTCAGGGGAAGATTGTTCTGGAGGATGGGAACCTGCACGCGACCGCTGGCACTGGACGCTTCATTCCCTGCTCCCCGTTTCCGGACTTCGCTTACAAGCGCATCAATGCCAGGAAACAGGTACAGCACAGACCCCATGACCCTGGACACATGCGTGACAGCAGTTCATTTGTTTTTACAGTACATTCAAGACAGCACTGTACTGGAATTGTTTTATCCCCCCCCCCCCTCACAGTTTTTGCAGTTAATCATAATTTTTCTAGAAAAGTCACATTTAGTTGTTTTTGTGTCGAGTCAGTTTTTTCCATTTTTGTCCACTGTTTGTATTAATTCAGCAAATCTCCAAAATATCTTGCTTACATTGTACACAAAGTGATGATAGCGCAACACGATTGACCTTTCTCAACCATCTGGAAACAATTTCCAAGCCGAATTTACAATTTATGCGAGCACACAGTTCCCAAAAACAACCCACAGGAGGATAAACTCATCCGTGGAATGTAAATGCAAACACCCGAACTTCCCTTTCTCAGTCTTTCTCTGTAAACGGTAACCTGTATCAAACTGAAGCGCTGTGTTTGGCTCTCTCCTAAAGCTGGCCATTCTGAAGGCGGTCCCCCGAGGCATGTACGACGGCCCCGTCTCTGAATTCTCACCCATGTCGAGGGGCGGCACGCCATCTGCCTCCACCCGTAACTCACCCACCAAAGCCCCTGTGAGGAACCTCCATCAGTCTGGCTTCACACTGTCAGGTGAGTGACCATGGAGCTACAGTAGCAATGCCAGGATCATGGGCTTGATTATCAGGGAATGCATGAAATCTTGAATGCAATCTCATTCGCTTTGGATTAATAGTAAATGCATGAATGAAATACAACAGATGCAGAACCGAACATAAAGAGTTCATGACTTTTCACCTGATCACTTGACTACTTCTATGACGTATTTCCTGTATTTGATCCAAGTGTTCAAGTGAGCATGGGACACACTAATAAATATGCAACTCTTATCAGTACTCTATTTTGATTTTCAATACTTTGCATTTTAAATCAAAGTCCAGTAGTCCCTAAAACAGTGGACACAATTTCATTTTGCAGTCCTGAGTGATAAAAAGCAGTTGCAAACTCATTTACACCAATGCATAGAATAGCACTTCACCCCCTTTTTAAGTAAACATTCTTGCGTTCGTCTTTTTGTCTGAAAAAGGTTTTGCTTCGCGCTTTATTGAACACTGTTTTTACATCTCTGTGTTTCTCCGTAGGTCCTGAGGAAGCCCCCGTCAGACCGGCTGGGAGACGCACCTTTATGCCCCCCGGGGGCCGCTCCAATATCACCTCCCTCAGTTAAACAGAAAGAGCATGCAAGCGAGAGGCCAGGATCAAATCAGAAGTGTAGAAGTAAGGTGATTAGTCAGGAAAAGAAAGAAAAGAAGCGTAAAAAACACTGAACTCATGCCTTACCCTCCATGATTTCCTCCTGCTGAGCGACTGAAGACCAGAAGCCCACCTCTGAGAGAGCAAAGCTTTTAGTGTAGCGTTACCTTCATTTGTGTGTTTAGAGAAACTGAATTAGAAGACATTAGAATTACCGTAAAACAATGTTTGCGTTTGGTAGAGGAAGGACTACTGTGGTGTGTTTCATAGAGCTTCGTCTGTACTCCCTCATAAGCTTTATTTGCGTGCATCAACTGTGATTATGCTAGTTAATGTCACTTTGGAAATGAAGTTGAAGTGCATTTTTTTTTTAAGTATAATAAAGCTGAATGTTAAGGAAATACATGCAATGATACACAAGTTACATACATTCACATACTGTACGGTCTCGCTGGAGCTGCAGATACACACAAAACTAAATGAATAGCTGAACTTCAGTCAATTTCCTGCAAAAACGAATGATGAAAACTAAACAAAGTCTGCAGGAGAAAGATATTCACCTTTTGCGTTTTAGTTCAAGCTTAAATTATCGAAAGAAATGATTAAGACATTCTACAATGTCTTTTTTCTTAAATAACACAAACTATTGGAAGAAGTTTTTGATATCTGAATCTTTCATCTGACTTTGGTTGGAAAGCTCTCAGTTACTGGAAAGAGACAACATACTAATAACAGTGGTGTAAAGAGATTTACCGGTCGAGCTTGTTTATTATATTTATGTAGGTTTGATTATATTTCCTTTCTTTTTTTAAACGTCCAAGTAAAAAAAAGCAGGTGAAAATGAACGTGTGATGTGCAAAATGTGTTCCTCAATAAACAAGTTACAACTGACTGACTGTGAATGATTTGCTCTGTGTATTTATCAGCTCACGATACAAGGAAATCAGAAATACTAATACATACGCAGACATGAAACGCAGCTCTCAAACCCCACAAATAAACCAGGAAGTCACATCGCATTTGTACGATAATACAGGATTTAGAAAACTAATTCTAATGGTTCTGTTATACTTAAATTCTACTGTAATATTAGCTGTATATTCCATAACAACAACAATACAAATAATATATAAAGCAGGTGATATTAAATTGAAATTGTTTAAATTTAGTTTAACTTGATATTATATATATATATATATATATATATATATATATATATATATATATATGTGTGTGTGTGTGTGTGTGTGTGTGTGTGTGTGTGCGTGTGTGTGTGTGTGTGTGTGTGTGTCAAATTCTAAATTAGATGATAATTAGAAAAAATAATATTTCTGGGTGGACTGTTTGTAATATTTAATATATACCCGACCACTAGGTGGCGATATTGATTCATTGTTGTGTTAGTTCCACTAAACTTTAAAAGAGACCTACACTGTAAGACAAAGGTATGAGAAATATACTGGTAAATGTCTGCCAGGATGTCATCATTCAAGTTCATGGGCATTTTATTTAGCCCTACAACACAATGCAATGTGTAATCTAAAACAAAATAAATCATAATAATAATAAAACCTCATATTAACACAGTTTATAAGGCCCTATTTCATACAGAAGAAAATGAACTGTATTTATGTTTATATTATAAATGAGCCAGCGTGGTGTGAATATACCACGGTTTTATATATGCAAACCTTAGTCAGACTTGTCAGATGATGCTATTAAATAATTTTATTACTGTTTGATCTTTACAGTGTGGTCAATATCTCAAGTCAGCAGCTCACAATCCAGCAATGAATCTCCAAAAAAGGCTAAAGAACCAGAAAGGCCAAATAATGCGCTCAGTGGCATGAATGACAGTCCTCTGCAGCTCCACAAGCTTCACATTTACATCGTTTGAACGAATCCTGTGAAATGAATATCTTTGCATTCTGTTCTCTGTGTTCGTATGTTAACAAGAGCAGCTTTATAAATCATGGTGAACGGCTGGGGTCTGATCACTTGCTGAACAAGACAACAGTAAATCTTCACGTGCCTCCAAGGGGATCTGGGAAATCAGAGAAATCCATTAAACTAGTAAGGCACACATTTCACAGCCAGGTGCATCATTCAGTTCTTTCTGTATGTGTGTGATTGTGTAGTCAGCATGTCACTGGTAAGCAGCGTACGCCGTCAGTTAATTCTGATGCTTCCTTCTCGAATCCGTGATGTTGCAGTCTCCCAGTATGGATTTTCTCATGCATTTGCTGGAGTCCATGGCTGCATCCGCCGTCAGCTTCGAGTGGAGGAGGAACGCTGTCCAGACGTTAACTTGATAAACAGTGCTGGACGTTGTTGTTGTGTCCATCTTGAATGGCTTTGTTCGTCTCTTCTGCACTGAGGTTGTTGGTCTCAGCGTCTGCTTTGGTTTTCCTCAACCTCCAAAACAGAGAAAGGGCAACAAATCTAGTCATGCAAAAGTTTCACTGCATCAAAATGTGCAGTTGTTACCTTCAGGCAAGGTTATTGGAGTTGAGGGATTAGTTCACTTCCAGAATAACAATGTCCTGATCATTTACTCACCTCCATGTCATACAAGATCTCTCTTTCTTCAGTCGCAAATTGTTTTTTGAGGAAAACATTCTCTAATTTTTTTTTTCTGCTGCATTGGAACTGCAGTTTGGAGCTTCAGCCCATCGGTCTCCATTGAAGTCCATTATATGGAGCAAAATCCTGGGATGTTCCCCTCAAAAACCGTAATTTCTTTGCGACATGAGCATCTTGGATGACATGGGAATACTTGAAAAGCTACTTGAAAAAAAGTGTTAACTGAAATAAAATGAAAGAAAATTTTAAGTTGTACTTGGTATACGCTACTAAAGTAACTAATGAGCCCCTAAAAAACTTAAATTAAAATTTATATAAATATACAGACATAAAATTCTAATAAAAAAATCACAGAAACACTACAAAATTACTAAACGTTTCCTTAAAATTTAAATAAAAAGGAAAAATACAAAAATAAAAACTATTACAATTTTCATTAAATTCCTGCAATTAAATGCTTTGACAATCAGGTTGAAAATATGTTTAATATAAAACTGCATTTTGAGTAAAGGTATTACTTTGCTAATAAATTAATAATTATAGTAGTAATAATAATAATAATAATAATAATAATAATTATAATAATAATAATAACATACATTTACTTTACATTGGAGACAGATGCATGAAACTGGACATGACCCTGTTCAATTGTCCTAATATGTCTTACTTTTCCCTGTTGAAGACGATGAAGTCTCTTTGGACACTCTCTAAGCGCAGCTGGAGTTGCCCATTCTGTGTAATCAAAAGAAAAGAATGAGGTAATGTTTCATATAAAATACTACTAAGTGAATGGCTTGTGAAATAAGCAGGGTCGTAACCAACATAAACACTGAAGGGGGACAAATTCCCCTCTAATAATGGAACATGGACTTCATTCATTCATTCATTCATTCATTCATTCATTCATTCTGCGGTGGTCTAACAGAGCTTGTCTGTTGAGATGGCCAATCAAATCTATGAAGGCGGGGTTTAACGATGAACCACCATAGATTCAAGTTCTTTCTTTATTCTCTTTAAATTCTTTTTTTAATTAATTTAAATTAAAGGATAGCTTTGGCCTCCCAAACCCAAACTTGGAGTGGTTTTATATAAATAAAACCGTTATCGGTTATCCTTTATCACATCATTATCTACACAGCACAGCTGATTAGTCTGTGACTATGATGAGTTTGCTGTTCAACATTCAAATACTTGACCAGTGTGGGCATCTGCGGTGTGCTTTCAGATAGTATCTGAAATAGGAGTCAACCAATATGTTTTTTTCAGGGCTGATCCTGACACCGATTATTACAGATGAAGTAGACTAATAACCGATATTTTGAACCGATATATATACACTGCCATTTAAAAGTTTGGGATCAGTAAGACTTGTGATGTTTTTTAAAGAAGTATCTTTTGCTCAACAAAGCTGCATTTATTTGATACAAAATACAGAACAGCCCACCCTCCCTAGTAATCTTGCAAAATCTTATTACAATATAGAATAATGGTTTCTATTTTAATATCCTTTCATATAATTTCTTTTTGTGATGCAATGATGAATTTCCATCAGCATCATTGCCCAAGCATGTGTCACATGATCTTTTAGGATGTTTGATGAATAAAAAGTTAAAAGAACAGCATTTATTCAAAATAAAAATGTTTTCTAACAATATAAATCTTTGCTATAACTTCTTAACAATTTAACACATCCTTGCTGAATAATAGTTTTAATATATTTAAAAAAGAAAGAATCACAATTTTATGACCCCAAACTTTTGAACTGTAGTATATATTGTTAGAAAATATGTATTTTTCATGAAAAAAATTATCACAGGTTCAAACAAATAAAATAATAATAAAACATAATAAAATGCAGCCTTTATGAGCAGAAGAAAAATTGTTCTGATCCCAAACTTTCAACCAGTAATGTACTGTATGTGTGGTATAAAAATGAAAATGAATGTCAAAATTAAGAATAACAAGGGTTCTGACAAAAACTTTCTTCAAATGATGTTAAATTTTTCTATCGGTAAACTGGATTTGAAGTTTACAAAACAGATAACCATAAAAGAGCTTAATATCGGTGCCGATAATCAATCAACACCTAATCTGAAATCAACATCTAAGATAGGTGAGTGCTATTTTACTCCATATCTATGTACATTTTACTTTGTCTGCCATATTCCTAAAGGAGGAACAAGTTTTAAATGTAGCATCATGTTTAACAGTCTATAACAGGTAACAGGTAATAACTCACCCCCATGTCGTTCCAAACCCGTGAGACCTCTTAAGCTTAAGTCATTTGTAGATTAATGTGTATTGGAGACGCAAACTGTTTAAAACGATTCAGTTCGATTTGGTGAACTGGTTCAAGAAGATCCGGTTACATCGAGTGACTCGTTCAAGAACCGGATATCACAAACTGCTTTGATTTGAACTCTCTCACAACAGACACGGAAGAGAAGACAATGCTGAATAAAGTCATAGTTTTTGCTATTTTTGGATCAAAATGTATTTTCGATGCTTCAAAATATTCTAACTGACCCTCTGATGTCAAATGGACTACTTTGATTATGTTTTTCGTATCTTTCTGGACATGGACAGTAGACCGTACACACACTTTCAATGGAGGGACTGAGAGCTCTCGGACTAAATCTAAAATATCTTAAACTGTGTTCTGAAGATAAACGGAGGTCTCAAGGGTTTGAAACGACATGAGGGTGAGTCATTAATGACATAATTTTAATTTTTGGGTGAACTAACCCTTTAAAGCAACTGAAGTGTGAATTTATGGAGCATGTTTATAGTCTTCTGAATTTTGTGTAGTTTTGTCAGGTCAGGGCAGTGTTATCAGTTTGACTGAAGCTTCCAGACGATGAGTTTGCCCTGCTGCACTAGCTGTCTTGCAGGTTTGTGGCTGACTACAGGTGCTACAGCAGCAGACTGTCAGAGAGAGTCCTGCAGGAGCAATCACACTGACAACACTTCATGATGATAAAGCAACCAGAAGTCAGTCATGCATCCCGCAGAGCTTTCTCTTTCATCAGCAGGTGTGCGGTACAGCTGTCTGAAAGCACACATTTCATGAACAATGTGTTTACAGGTCAATATGCAAGGTACGAAAGCATTCAGTGATTCCAGTGGATTTCACTGGACTTTTTTTTACTTCCAGCTCTGGTCACTGGAGGTACAAACTGCACTAACGCTTTCCTCTACACTGTTAGAAGAAGAAGAAGAAGAAGAATGACACATTTTTGTATTTTATCAGCACACTTCTAAGGGGGCACACAATGGCTTACATCAATTAAAATAAGATTCTTAATTTAAACCCATCGTTCTTGGAAAACTGCATATGAAGAAATTTATAAAGCATGATTTCCAGACTGATTTGAAAACTGATGTGAATTTCAAGAATGAATATGATTTTATTCTATTTTTGTCAGGCTCAGATATTGCTTTTTGTGAATTTCCTGTTGAAACTGTTTGAAACAAGTTGCATTGTGTAAAGCGTTATAAAATAAGTGTCTTGATTTAACTTGAATTTAATAAAAAGCAAAGTTCTAGATTACTCATTTTATATCAAATTGCACAGGTAATAAAAAAAACTAACAAACATCATATGCAAACCTGCAATAATAAAGGCCACAATTTCATTACTTAACAATGACTTAGACCAAACATGACCCTAAAAACCAAGTGGAAACAAAGCTATGATTGTTCATCCAGAACTTTATCTTGAGTGAATGGTTCCTGGTCAAAATAAGATACAATGTGGAGCAGATTTCAGCTGATAGTTGAAAGTCTGTTCAGAGAGAGACTGGCATGAATCAAGCATTACAGGGTCATAAATGTCTCCAATATAACACAAAATGTGTACTGCAAAGCAATACGACAGGAGCTGGAAGTGCTGCCTGTGTAAATGTGTGCAGTCGTGACTTTGAGGCGTCAGCAGGTGTCAAGTGTTTGAAAGCCCCTCCATGCAACTACACCAGCGGTGCAGGGATTTCCTGGAGTTAGCATGACTGATGCTTAGCATGCTACAATCCAGCAGAGGCCTCCTCCACAACACATCCAATAAAAGCTCTTTGAAATTCAGCCACAAGTTTCTGAACACTCAGTATGTCATGCTCCACAAAAGCAATGCATTGCTTTTCAATTTATATGCAAATATAAATGTTACTTTTTCAAATCAGTGATGCAAGTTCCTTTGTTTTCCCAGATACTGTCTGACGGCTCTCAGTTCTAGACTAAATTAGAACATGCAGTTACTCATCTCACACAAAACAGATTCAGTATTCCTCCAAATCAATAAAAACAGTGAAATGCACACTCAGAATACGATGCAAACTTTCCATTTCAAAATCATGCATTTAGTTACTTTTATAGGGAGTAATGCAATATAATGCATCACTTTTAGAAGTAACTTTCCCCGACACCAGCTGTAAATATGTGACTTTCCTAATAATCAGTGCTGATGAGGATTGAAGCCCAGATTAAAGAAACGGAGGCCAGTGAGCTCCAGGAAGGGAGCCAGTCACTGTGGGATGCTTCTCTTTATTCTGTTCTCACAACAAGAGTTCAATTTTCCGCTGCATTTATCTGTGATTGGATCGAGCTCTTCTCTGCGTACATTACAAACTTGAGTGGGAGGAGAGAAGTGAGAGGCTTTAGGGACAGATGGAGTCAGTGGGAGGAAGTCTGAGAGAAACAGAGAGTCAGGAGCAGATACTGGACAGGGCAGGACTGGTCAGACGCTGTTATTGATCCCCACTGCTTCAGAAAATGTGCACGTACAACGCTAACTCCATCAAGGAAGAACTGTATAAACTTGTTAAATCATCCAAACCAAAAACATGTAGACCATCTAAGCTACTAAAAGAGGTGCTTCCAGAAGTCATAGATCCCCTTCTGAATATCATTTATTCATACTCTAATAAAAAAAAAAAAAACACAATTTGATCCTGGAGAATAAGTTAATAACAGACCGATCTCAAATCTTCCATCCATTGTCATGTATTTAACATTTTTTGAAACTACAAGATTTGTTATGATGTTAATTTAGTAAATTTAAAATATATTAACTTTAAATGCGATATTTAATTATACTCTACAGTGAATATTCTAATTAAGTACTTTATGTCTGCTTTAATATGTCAACACACACATCAAAATAAGTGTACTTTACAACGAAAGATTGAAACGGAATGATTTAAAAGCTTTTAATTTGACATTGCTTTAAGTGCACTTTTTAAAAGTGCATTAAGAGATTAATGGAAGTGTCTCTCGAAGTAAACTCAAGTGGCCTTTAGTTCATTCATATCATCTGCAAGTACAGTTTAAAAAAAAAAAAAGCTTTTGAGATTTGAGGCAAACTACAAGTGCACATTAAAAACAATTAAGCGCACTTCTTTCCTCACGTTTTTGTCTTGAAAATCTTGCATAGTTGTCTATTTTATTTTTACCACCACAGTTTCAGAGTGTGTATCATGAATCAAAAAACAACAAAACAAAAAAATAACAAAATAAAATACAAAAAAAGCTAATGTTTCTAAAGGTCAATAATTCTGATCTCTCATTGCACAAATCCTTTAGAGAAATGATTCACACAGACAAACAGAGAAGAGAGCCAATGCAGAAGAACTCAAGGGAAACATGTTCATGTAATAAACAGGACTTCAATTGTTTCATGTCTTGTTGCATAACCACGTGGCTGACAGTGTTAGCAAGGTTTGTTTTTACAAAGACTGTGGTGTGACTGTGACGTTATGAAGTAATAAAAGAGCTGCTACCTGAGGAGACCCGTCAGAGCCGCTCTCCCTCGTCTTCCTCGCCAGCCTCTTCTTCTTCTTATGCAGCGGTTTGGATTCCAGGATCATCTCCTCCAGCTCAAATGTGGGGTCACAGTTTAGTCGACGCCTCTGCCATCATACAAACACTCATTTACATCACGCATGTCTTCACATTAGTTATGCACAGATTGAAAAATATATTCGAGCAAGTGGCTATAATAGTGCCAGGGCTACTCCGATCTCAGAACATTTTTACAGTGCATTTGAAACAGCATAAGTAATTCTTGTGGGTAATCTGAATAGAGAACAATTACCACAAGCAAACAGAAATGTGCAAAGATAACCTCAACAAAATGCTTCTAAAATGTGTTTTTGTAGTGTTTCATTGATGGACACTTCTCTTCCGAGATTCAAGGCATGAAAACCTCTCATCACCATAAGATCAATCACCATAAATCTGCTCGAGGTTTGCAGAGTGTAACCTAAATTAAACCAGCCGCATCTGCAAACATGTTCTGGTTCTGTAACCCGAACATAGAGAAAACCATCAATATGTATGGTTTTGTAATTGTCTTTATTATCATGAACCCCTGACGTTTCGATATTTTTACAAAGAGTCATTCACCCAAAAAAATGAAAGTTCTGAACACAAAAGAAGATGTTTTCATGAATGTTGAGAACCAAACAATCATTTTTTCCAAAATAATATGGAAGTCAATGGCTACCAGCAACCAGGATTTTTCAAAACATCTTCTTTTGTGTTCAACTGAAGGAAGAAACTCATACAGGTTTGGAAGCAGTTTAAATCCTTCATATCTGGAACGTCTGCAGGTGCATGTGTGTGTGTGTGTGTGTGTGTGTGTTATAAACTCACATTAGGGAGGAAGCCAGGTGGGGTTTGTTTGCTGAGCACAGCATCCCAGTTGACATCAGAGAGGTATTCCAGGTTCTGGAGCTCCGAGAGACTGGAAATCCTCTTCTGAGCATTGACACACAGCAGCTGACCACAGAAGCAGACACACTGCATGTTTCATACGGTACGAGATGTAACTGGGATTATCCAGTGAATAAAGCATGACTAGAGCACCATTTGTGTGATCAATGCTACCTTTGGTAAGAGTGATCTGATCCCTGTAGACCAGGCCGCAGGGTAACAGGGGTGCGCTATGTGGAAAGTGTGCAGGATCTCATTGGCTGGTGTGTTGGTGCGCATGATGTACGGCCTCTACGGAGGTCAAACCCACAGTCAATGAAACATCTATTTCTTCTTCAGTTTGATTCTCAGCAGTACTTGATGAGGCTAATAGGGTTGGTGTATGTCTTACTGCATGTATGGCTCACGTCATTCTTGCACTAATACTGACCTCAGATCAGATGTTTGAGAGAGAGCCTCACCTGTCCACGGAGAAGCTCATACGCAGTGATCCCTAAAGACCACCAGTCCACTGCGAACGAGTAACCCGGGTGGGTTCCCTCGAACGACTGGAACAGCTCTGGAGCTGCAACAACATATGCTTTCATCATTATTATTCTAATAAAAGTACTGTTATTTGTACAGCCCACTTGTTTAAAAGAAATCAGCATGGAACAGTGCTGAAAACAATGCTAATTCAATGCTAATTCAATGCTACTTTCTGGTCTTTTTTCTATCTGTGGTTCCGTGTTGCTCTAAGCTCCTTATTCTCAGTCAGTAAATGATAGCATTATCATCTAGCTAAATGCATTATTAATTGAGTCAATGACATGCATATAATTTACACAAAAGCACACAGTAATACCAGTGAACTGCTGTGAAATTACTGGAAAGGACTTTACCGGTAAATACAAAAATACATTAAATTTTTTCCCCTTAAAACATGATTTGGTTCACTGACTTCTAATACAGTTGAATCGCTTCTGTAAAATAGCTGTATAATAGTTAATGACAAGGTAAAAATCACACAGATAAAGCATAACTAGAAGCTTCTCAGTGTTATAGAGAAGTATGAAAGCTCTCACCCATGTACGGTTTTGTCCCCGCAATAGATGTGGCTTTTAAGTCTTCCTTCACAATAGCAGCAATGTTAAAATCTGTCAGGTGAGCATGACCTGCAAAGAAGAGATGCACGCTCAATAAAACCATATAATGTAGACAACTGTATTTAACATGAGGCTACAAGATATAAACACAAATATAAGCAAATAAAAAAGTCTTTTAGTTAAATGAAAGTGGTTACACTGAGATCGATGGTCTCATGCTCATTGCATCCCAATTTGCATACTGGCAAGCATTTGTTTTGCTGGTGATGGGAAAGTGCACGCTGCTGAAAGCATGGGACACGCTACTATATCATGAAATCAATGCCTCTTGATACCTGCAAGGTCTTTAATATCTGGAGAAAGCTATCTGTTAGCATGCCCATTCATCTCATTGGCATCTGCTCAGTTGGAGCAGGACTGGAAGTATGTGACCTTCATGATGTCATCTTGTTTGCATCTGATTTTCTTTTTTGAGGCAAGCACCTCAGCTCTGGAACTTACTCTGGAGCCGCAGGAAATGATGCACTGACAACACCGAACAATGTGCACAGTCCCGACACTTTTATCTATCTGGAGTCATAAGCATAAATCATTTCCATGCTTTTAAGAGGCATCAAAACACAAAACAAGAAGTCAATGCCAATGCCACCTAAAGTAAGTACTATAACATAATGAAATCTTTTGGCAATGTTATAGCAGAGTTGCAGCATCTACCAAATGGGCTCATTTTTTAAGACTTGACACGATAGAAGAAGCATTTAGGTAAATTCATTATTTTATTTTAATGAAATGCATTGCCATCGGGTCAGTGTCACACCACTGTGATGCATTGTGCAAGACCCTAGAATTAAAGTCTTTAATACATCAAGAGAATACAGAAGAGATAACCAAGAGTTTAACAACACCAACACCAAACCAAGAACAGAATGAGCTGAGGGCTTAAACACACACAGGGAATAATCAACGTAACAGAGTAGATGTCTAACTCTATCAGAAACCATTATAACATACAATGATATGAGAACTCAGGCAATTATTAAGTGTATTCACATGCACTTTCTAAAATGTATTGTGCTCAATAAGTTGTCAACACGTGTGTGTGGTCATGTAAATGAGTTAAACCATTTTCCTTTGACAGCGTTAGTCCATAAATGGCTTAAGAATAAACTGATCAACATCACTAGGTTTTTACCAAAATCTAAGAATGTACCACTTAATGAGAGAAAAAGCTTTAATGTCGTTTCTAAAAAAAGGTTTACATTTCTACATCCTGGACCCAACTTTGATTCATATGTTGAAAAACTGTGGTGGCTAATTTGGCATCACATTACAAACAGTGCTCCTCCTTCTATTACGATACATTCAGTCCAAAACAGAAGCTTTGACTCACAGTATAAATGCTGAAACATCACCTTCCAAAATCTATTCGAGCCTGATAAAACAGTTTGTTAGATTTGATTTGTGAGGCAGTTCCTCTACTCATTCCTGGTAATGACACTGAAGAAATAACAGTGACCGGAGCGCGAAAGCCAAAGTCAGCCGTTCACCTTGATGAAGATCTGCCATCGTCGCAGGGCACGAGGGAACCGGAGCAGATGCGACACACAGAAGGAAGGGGGTATACGGGGTTCAGTTTCTCTAAGTGTGTGCATATATGCCCCTAAAGCACAGACAGAGTAGATGCTGTGAATGTGTGCGGTGCTGATATGAATGTAAAACACCTTCATGCAGCAGCTGCATTGTTTACACACCGACAATGGACATCGGTGATAAAGAGAAGATGAAAGAGTTTCCTGCAGAGAAACAATCTCATTTGTATTCATAGCAATTCCGCTGCGGTCTTTTGTTTTTAAAGGGGACATGAATTAAGAAGTCAAGTTAAAATGTTGTTTTAACATACCATTAGAGGTCACTGTGGTGCAAAAACATCCTGTGAGTTCTGATACCAAGACCAAGCTGCCAAAACAGTTCAAAGTTTTGGGAAAAGTTACTTTTAATAGTAATGTATTACAATATTGTGTTACTCCCTTAAAAAAGTAACTTAATGTGTTACTTTTTATGGAAAGTACTGTATTCCGTTACTTTTGTGCTACTTTTTCTCATCTTTCCCTTCCAAACACTGACTTTTTGATTTTCTAGAATAAAAGTTTTTTTTTTCTTTTCCTTTTTTTATTTTAAGTAGATGCTCTGTTCCTTATTTTTGATGCATTGCATGTCAGGATGCAAAAATATTATAAATAATATAACAAAATATTATGGAGGCCATGAAATTTTGGTGAAAATCATACAAAATGCTCTTTTCAAAAACGCTGACAAGGAAAGAGTTGATATAAAAAGTTATATTTTTGGCAAAAGTAAAAGCCCTTACACACCAGACTAAAGTACATGTAAATTCACATCTGTACAGTAGAGGGCGCAGCTCAAGCAAACCCTTGAGCTGTGCCGCCATTCAGGATCACATGAAGAAAAAGTTCAACACTCTTCAGATTTATATATATATATATATATATATATATATATATATATATATATATATATATATATATATATAATTTATAAAATGGGATTAAATACATGAACGATATTTGTATTATTTAACATATTTAATTATTGCAGGTTTTTTCAAATTCTGAATTTGACTGTTCTAGTACACCCTCAAAACAAAATTAAGACTTTGTAAAAGAACATAATAGGACCCCTTTAATAGTGATAAATGGACCTTAAAGGTGCCGTAGAATACAAATATAACTTTTATAAGGTGTTTGAACACAGTTGTGTTGCTGCAGTGTGTGAAAACAACCAGCCTATAATGGTAAAAATCCACTCAGTCATTGTTCTATAATCCTAATAAATCATAAGTCGTCTCTCCACACTAGCAGTTCCAGAGATCTGACTATTTGTGACGCTCTCTGCTCTATTAGCACACGCACAGCTCTGAGTGAGAGGCAGCAGTCCATCATTACTGTTCTCTTGCTGCAGCCGCTGGAGACACAATGTCAGTGCCACAGAGCCATTAAAAGTGCCATGTGTTGGGATGCACCAACGAACAAACAGTAGGAGTCTCCATAGACCGCTGAGGACACAGTGGTTAACTTTCATTTCTCTAAAGAAATGTCCCTATACATTGTGCTAATATTTTACACCGGACTGCTTCAAAAATGAGGGTCAGTTCAGCGCTGGAGTTAAAAGAGGGATCAATACCAACGCTTCGAGCTCAAACATCCAAACTCCAGACAAAGTAAGCATCACGCATCATGTTTTGTTTTCTAAAAGAGCTTCTTGGCTGTCTGTAAGGCTAATGTTGCTAAAGCTACCATTGTCTTTGCCTGTTTCACTAATGATGCCTTCACGCGCTACAAGAATAATCATAAATATGAATGTGGTAGTTAAAAATTGCATTTGGAAGCAATGTGAGGATCAGTAACATGGTCACCACCAGTTAAACTATAACACACGAGCTAAACTATAAACTATAGCCTGCGAGCATGAGCTATTGAAGCTCTGCAATCGTCTGGAAAGGGAGGCGGGAACACCAGTTCATTTTCATTTAAAGGAGACAAACACACAAAAAAAACTGCACATTTTGCCTCATACCCTAAAAGTGGCAGTTTCAACAAGCTATTAAAAAATATATGTGGTTTTGAGAAAAAAACTCCACATACATACTCTGTGGCCTAATGGTTGCAGAGCTGGACTAGTTACCAGAAGGTCGCTGGTTTGAGTTTCGGTGCTGGCAGGAGTTGTAGGTGGAGGGAGTGAATGAACAATGCTCTCTTCCTCCCTCAATACTCATGGCTAGTGTCCCTGAGCAAGGCACTGAACACCCAGTTGCTCCCCGGGCGCTGGATCTATAGCTGCCCACTGCTCCGTGTGTGTGTGTGTGTGTGTGTGTGTGTGTGTGTGTGTGTGTGTGTGTGTGTGTGCTCGTGTGCTCACTGCTCCGGGTGTGTGTTCACGGTGTGTGTGTGTGCTCACTGCTCCGGGTGTGTGTTCATGGTGTGTTCACTTCTCACTGCTGTGTGTGTGCACTTGGATGGGTTAAATGCAGAGCACCAATTCTGAGTATGGGTCACCACACTTGGCAAATGTCATGACTTTCACTTTCATTTAAAGTGTGTCACAGTCAGCAGCTGGTATGCCCTTGATAGCCACCAGAGGGCACTATTCTGAACTATTGATTATTTACATTGGACTCCAACTCCCATAACACTTTGCCTGAACTATTAAGTCTCATTTCCTTCAGCTGTGTGTGATTTATCATTTAGCTCAGCTGAGTATATATACTGGGATGACTGAAATTTGGGTTGCAGAAGAATTACTCTGCGTTTTCTGGTTTTTGCACCTTGTAATGCTTTTTTTTTTTTTTTTTTGGCTTTTGTTTCATGTTTGTCACGACTGTGGATTACTTTATTAAATGCTGCACTTGATCTTCCATAGAGTTTGCGAGCGTTTCATGACTTTTTTTTTTTTTTTTACTTTTAAACAGAACATTATTGTGACCTCTCCCCATTTTTATTTACAGATATCGGGTTCTGGTTGCACAAGCGCAGGTCTCAAGACACACTTCTTTAACTTTCTCTCACGCGTGAGAATGCAGAGTGTTTTTCTGTGCGTCTGAGTGCTCTTGGTTCCTGCAGAAGGGACAATGGAGGTAATGTACCTCTTGTTCCTCAGGGAATAAAACCCTAACTGTCCAGCGAGCTGTGGAGAACACCTCCTCTAAACGTGAGGCCTGCAGGAGTCAGCACTTTCAAGACACCCTCCAGGGGTTAAAAACAGCACTGTCAGACTTTCAGTCAAAAGCAAATGGATGTTTTGGCATGGGCTTCATCAGCACTTAAAGGGACAGTTTTCTAGAAATAAAAATTCTGTAATTTATTAACCCTCAGGTATTAACAAACCCGTGTGTTTTTTTTTGGTGGGGGGTTAGTATGCTACAAGGTAGTCAGATGGTAATATCTTGGTATTTTAGCATTATATCAAATCATTACATGATTCTCCTAAGGCAATGCAACTTCAAATTGGCCGAGTTCTCGTTAAAGTCAAGTCAATGTGCAAAAAAGATGATATTACTATGGTACCATGTCCAAAAATTACAGTATTATCAGTATATTGATGTAGTTTTAAATGCTGCCAGTGTACTTTGTTTAAGATCCTGAGGTTATTTCGCATATCAATACACAAGCAAGATGTACAAGCGTTTTTATCAATCATTTTCATCTTTTTGCATCATTAGGTAACCAAATAACTCCATATTTCACAAAGATACCACATCCACAAACTCACTGAAGCATATAAATACAGCTTTTAGGAGACATCGCTCCAGTATGATGTGTATATGTATTCTTTTGCAGCACAAGCATAAATATATTCTGCCATGGGATAGCAGTAAAAACTAAATATGTGTGCATTGCAAAGACAAAAGCTGAAAAGTTGATTAAAGTTGTATATGCTCATCCTAATAGAGGATACAATCTAGGAAATTACATTATTGTGTTAAAGAACTGATTAGATATTTCAAAAGACTTTAAAACTCAATGCATTGTGTGTTTTATTTCAGTGATATTGAATTTAAGCCAATCGTTGGCCTGCAGTCCACAGCAATCCATTCAGTCGAGTTTGTAAATCTCTTCTATCTGCACTATTTTTAATTGTTGGTTCATGTACACAAGTATATATTTACAGACTTAAATCAACCCACAGAAACAAAATACTCACTGAATATTGGATTTACTCAGAACGAGTGTGAAATGGAAAGGCATTATATGGGTCATAAAAGTCTGTCAAAGCCATAAGAAGTGTTTAGTGCTGTCTGGTGAAAAAAAAAATTCACAATCTGTATCTGAATCAACTGCTCTGAGACTACAGACATTAATCTCTACAGACAGAAGCAACCTAGATCAAAATAGAAAACCCCTCTGATGTTCTCGAGCACAGGAACAGATGTCCACCTGAGGCACATTAAAGGACAAATATGGTACGCTCTTAATAATCAAGCCTCCAAGACAGGCTTATCACAGCAATGTCATAGAATAACCACAGATTCCAGAGAGAACCTGGCAGTTCTTACCCTCTGGGCCTCTTCACTTTTGGGTCAAACTTGGTACTTTCATAGGCAAGAGTGACAGAAGCCTTCAAATGTATGGATATAAAAAGTCACCAAGACACCATCTGATGACGCTACTTTTTTTTTTTTTTTTTTTTTTTTTTTAAATGTTTCATTTTTTCAGTCAAAAGTGACCGAAGAGGCCCAGAGTGTTTTTTCTTAGTGTAAATGTAAACAACTATTTTCCACTATACAGAAGCTTTTGTGGATTGGAAAGTTTACATTTACATTTACATTTACATTTATTCATTTAGCAGACGCTTTTATCCAAAGCGACTTACAGATGAAGACAGTGGAAGCAATCAAAAACAACAAAAAGAGCAACTAGATAAAAAAGTTCGTCAAGACAAACTTTAAGTTGGCTTGAGAAAGCCTGACCAGAAAGTCTGAAAAAGTTTGAAAAGTTTGAAAAGTTTGAAAAGATTGAAAAGTTTAAGTTTAAAAAGTTTTAAGTTTGATGGTTTTCAGTCTGAGATAGATAGATAGATAGATAGATAGACACAGTCAGAAGATAGATAGATAGCTAGATAGATATATAGATAGATAGAGAGATAGATAGATAGATAGATAGATAGATAGATAGATGATAGATAGATAGATAGATAGATAGATAGATAGATAGATAGATAGATAGATAGATAGATAGACAGTCAGAAGATAGATAGATAGTTAGATAGATATATAGGTAGATAGATAGTTTGAAAATGTGAAAAGTTTAAAAAGTTTAAAAAGATTTGTTTAAGAAGTATAAAAATGACAGTGATTAACATATTGTTAGCATTACAAGCAAGTGACTATCATGTGACAAGCATGTACTTAGCATGATTAGCAAGGTATCTAGCATGTCGCTAGCATAATTAGCAAGTGACTAGCCATGTCGTTAGCATGATTAGCAAGTTACTAGCATGTCGCTAGCATGATTAGCAAGTTACTAGCATGTCGCTAGCATGATTAGCAAGTTACTAGCATGTCGCTAGCATGATTAGCAAGTTACTAGCATGTCGCTAGCATGATGTTAACATGATTAGCATGTTTCTAACATGCGACTAGCATGTTGCTAACATGATTTTAACATGATTAGCATGCGACTAGCATGTTGCTAGCATTATTTTAGCATGATTAGCATGTTGCTAGCATGATTTTAGCATGATTAGCATGTTGCTAGCATGATTTTAGCATGATTAGCATGTTGCTAGCATGATTTTAGCATGATTAGCATGCGACTAGCATGTTGGTAGCATGATTTTAGCATGATTAGCATGTTGCTAGCATGATTTTAGCATGATTAGCAGGCGACTAGCATTTTGCTAGCATGATTTTAGCATGATTAGCATGTTGCTAGCATGATTTTAGCATGATTAGCATGCGACTAGCATGTTGCTAGCATGATTTTAGCATGATTAGCATGTTGCTAGCATGATTTTAGCATGATTAGCATGTTGCTAGCATGATTTTAGCATGATTAGCATGCGACTAGCATGTTGCTAGCATGATTTTTAGCATGACTAGCATGTTGCTAGCATGATTTTAGCATGATTAGCATGCGACTAGCATGTTGCTAGCATGATTTTAGCATGATTAGCATGTTGCTAGCATGATTTTAGCATGATTAGCATGTTGCTAGCATGATTTTAGCATGATTAGCATGCGACTAGCATGTTGCTAGCATGATTTTTAGCATGACTAGCATGTTGCTAGCATGATTTTAGCATGATTAGCATGCGACTAGCATGTTGCTAGCATGATTTTAGCATGATTAGCATGTTGCTAGCATGATTTTAGCATGATTAGCATGTTGCTAGCATGATTTTAGCATGATTAGCATGCGACTAGCATGTTGCTAGCATGATTTTTGCATGATTAGCATGTTGCTAGCATGATTTTAGCATGATTAGCATGCGACTAGCATGTTGCTAGCATGATTTTTAGCATGACTAGCACGTTGCTAGCATGATTTTAGCATGACTAGCATGCGACTAGCATATTGCTAGCATGATTTTAGCATTATTAGCATGTTGCTAGCATGATTTTAGCATGATTAGCATGCGACTAGCATGTTGCTAGCATGATTTTAGCATGATTAGCATGTTGCTAGCATGATTTTAGCATGATTAGCATGTTGCTAGCATGATTTTAGCATGATTAGCATGCGACTAGCATGTTGCTAGCATGATTTTTAGCATGACTAGCATGTTGTTAGGATAGATAGATAGATAGATAGATAAGTTTGAATAGATAGATAGATAGATAGATAGATGAGTTTGAATATAGATAGATAGATAGATGAGTTTGAATATAGATAGATAGATAGATGAGTTTGAATATAGATAGATAGATAGATAGATAGATAGATAGATAGATAGATAGATAGATAGATAGATAGATAGATAGATAGATAGATAGATGAGTTTGATAGATAGATAGATAGATAGATAGATAGATAGATAGATAGATAGATAGATAGATAGATAGATAGATAGATAGATAGATAGATAGATAGATGTTTGATGATAGATTGATAGATAGATAGATTAGTTTTAATATAGATAGATAAGTTTGATAGATAGATAGATAGATAGATAGATAGATAGATAGATAGATAGATAGATAGATAGATAGATAGATAGATAGATTAGTTTTAATATAGATAGATAGATGAGTTTGAATATAGATAGATAGATAGATAGATGAGTTTGATTATAGATAGATGAGTTTGATTATAGATAGATAGATAGATTAGTTTTAATATAGATAGATGAGTTTGATAGATAGATAGATAGATAGATAGAGTTTGAATATAGATAGATAGATGAGTTTGAATGAGTTTGAATGGGTTAGTAATAGTACATAGGTTAGTCTGATTGAGTCTAATGGGCTTCAGTGTGTTTAGATTTGAATTTTTGACAGTTGGAGTTCACGGAATGTTCAGATGAGCAGAGGCTTTTCAATGCAAGTCTATGGGATTTTTATGATTTTTAATCTTCAGTTTTATGAAAAGTATAAGTCCGATCAGTTAGAAAAGATATAGCACACCCGGCGAGATTAGTCTGAAGAGCTGGTCCGAGTTTGGAGTCTGTAGAGTTAAAGCTCTAGGAGGAGTTAGAGTTGATAATTTAGTCTAAGAAGAATAATAATAATAACTAGATAAAAAAGTTCGTCAAGACAAACTTTAAGTTGGCTTGAGAAAGCCTGACCAGAAAGTCTGAAAAGTTTGAAAAGTTTGAAAAGTTTAAAAAGTTTAAAAAGTTTTAAGTTTGACGGTTTTCAGTCTGAGATAGATAGATAGATAGAGTTTGAAGATAGATAGATAGATAGATAGAGTTTGAATATAGATAGATAGATAGATAAAGTTTGAAGATAGATAGGTAGATAGATAGAGTTTGAAGATAGTGTTTGAAGATAGATAGATAGATAGATAGATAGATAGATAGATTAGTTTTAATATAGATGGATAGAGATAAACATCTAACATTACCATGTTGCTAGCATGATTTTAGCATGATTAGCATGCGACTAGCGACTAGCATGTTGCTAGCATGATTTTAGCATGATTAGCATGCGAATAGCGACTAGCATGTTGCTAGCATGATTTTAGCATGATTAGCATGCGACTAACATGTTGCTAGCATGATTTTAGCATGATTAGCATGCGACTAGCATGTTGCTAGCATGATTTTAGCATGATTAGCATGTTGCTAGCATGATTTTAGCATGATTAGCATGTTGCTAGCATGTTGCTAGCATGTTGCTAGCATGATTTTAGCATGATTAACATGTTGCTAGCATGATTTTAGCATGATTAGCATGCGACTAGCATGTTGCTAGCATGATTTTACCATGATTAGCATGCGACTGACATGTTGCTAGCATGATTTTAGCATGATTAGCATGTTGCTAGCATGATTTTAGCATGATTAGCATGTTGCTAGCATGATTTTAGCATGATTAGCATGTTGCTAGCATGATTTTAGCATTATTAGCATGCGACTAGCATGTTGCTAGCATGATTTTAGCATGATTAGCATGTTGCTAGCATGATTTTAGCATGATTAGCATGTGACTAGCATGTTGCTAGCATGATTTTAGCATGATTAGCATGTGACTAGCATGTTGCTAGCATGATTTTAGCATGATTAGCATGTTGCTAGCATGATTTTAGCATGATTAGCATGCGACTAGCATGTTGCTAGCTTGATTTTAGCATGATTAGCATGTTGCTAGCATGATTTTAGCATGATTAGCATGTTGCTAGCATGATTTTAGCATGATTAGCATGCGACTAGCATGTTGCTAGCATGATTTTAGCATGATTAGCATGTTGCTAGCATGATTTTAGCATGATTAGCAGGCGACTAGCATTTTGCTAGCATGATTTTAGCATGATTAGCATGTTGCTAGCATGATTTTAGCATGATTAGCATGCGACTAGCATGTTGCTAGCATGATTTTAGCATGATTAGCATGTTGCTAGCATGATTTTAGCATGATTAGCATGCGACTAGCATGTTGCTAGCATGATTTTAGCATGATTAGCATGTTGCTAGCATGATTTTAGCATGATTTTAGCATGATTAGCATGCGACTAGCATGTTGCTAGCATGATTTTTAGCATGACTAGCATGTTGTTAGGATAGATAGATAGATAGATAGATAGATAGATAGATAGATAGATAGATAGATAGATAGATAGATAGATAGATAGATAGATAGATAGATAAGTTTGAATAGATAGATAGATAGATAGATGAGTTTGAATATAGATAGATAGATAGATAGATGAGTTTGAATATAGATAGATAGATAGATAGATGAGTTTGAATATAGATAGATAGATAGATAGATAGATAGATAGATAGATAGATAGATAGATAGATGAGTTTGATGATAGATAGATAGATAGATAGATAGATAGATAGATAGATAGATAGATAGATAGATAGATAGATAGATAGATTAGTTTTAATATAGATAGATAAGTTTGATAGATAGATAGATAGATAGATAGATAGATAGATAGATAGATAGATAGATAGATAGATAGATAGATAGATAGATAGATAGATATAGTTTTAATATAGATAGATAGATGAGTTTGAATATAGATAGATAGATAGATAGATGAGTTTGATTATAGATAGATGAGTTTGATTATAGATAGATAGATAGATTAGTTTTAATATAGATAGATGAGTTTGATAGATAGATAGATAGATAGATAGATAGAGTTTGAATATAGATAGATAGATGAGTTTGAATGAGTTTGAATGGGTTAGTAATAGTACATAGGTTAGTCTGATTGAGTCTAATGGGCTTCAGTGTGTTTAGATTTGAATTTTTGACAGTTGGAGTTCACGGAATGTTCAGATGAGCAGAGGCTTTTCAATGCAAGTCTATGGGATTTTTATGATTTTTAATCTTCAGTTTTATGAAAAGTATAAGTCCGATCAGTTAGAAAAGATATAGCACACCCGGCGAGATTAGTCTGAAGAGCTGGTCCGAGTTTGGAGTCTGTAGAGTTAAAGCTCTAGGAGGAGTTAGAGTTGATAATTTAGTCTAAGAATAATAATAATAACTAGATAAAAAAGTTCGTCAAGACAAACTTTAAGTTGGCTTGAGAAAGCCTGACCAGAAAGTCTGAAAAAGTTTGAAAAGTTTGAAAAGTTTGAAAAGTTTGAAAAGTTTGAAAAGATTGAAAAGTTTAAGTTTAAAAAGTTTTAAGTTTGATGGTTTTCAATCTGAGATAGATAGATAGATAGATAGATAGATAGATAGATAGATAGATAGATAGACAGATAGACAGATAGATAGATAGATAGACACAGTCAGAAGATAGATAGCTAGATAGATAGATAGATAGATAGATAGACAGATAGAGAGATAGATAGATAGATAGATAGATAGATAGATAGATATATAGATAGATAGATAGTTTGAAAATGTGAAAAGTTTAAAAAGTTTAAAAAGATTTAAGTTTAAGAAGTATAAAAATGACAGTGATTAACATATTGTTAGCATTACAAGCAAGTGACTATCATGTGACAAGCATGTACTTAGCATGATTAGCAAGGTATCTAGCATGTCGCTAGCATAATTAGCAAGTGACTAGCCATGTCGTTAGCATGATTAGCAAGTTACTAGCATGTCGCTAGCATGATTAGCAAGTTACTAGCATGTCGCTAGCATGATGTTAACATGATTAGCATGTTTCTAGCATGCGACTAGCATGTTGCTAACATGATTTTAACATGATTAGCATGCGACTAGCATGTTGCTAGCATGATTTTAGCATGATTAGCAAGTTGCTAGCATGATTTTAGCATGATTAGCATGCGACTAGCATGATGCTAGCATGATTTTAGCATGATTAGCATGTTGCTAGCATGATTTTAGCATGATTAGCAGGCGACTAGCATGTTGCTAGCATGATTTTAGCATGATTAGCATGTTGCTAGCATGATTTTAGCATGATTAGCATGCGACTAGCATGTTGTTAACATGATTTTTAGCATGATTAGCATGTTGCTAGCATGTCTCTAGCATGATTAGCATGCGACTAGCAAATTGCTAGCATGATTTTAGCATGATTAGCATGTTGCTAGCATGATTTTAGCATGATTAGCATGCGACTAGCATGTTGCTAGCATGATTTTAGCATGATTAGCATGTTGCTAGCATGATTTTAGCATGATTAGCATGTTGCTAGCATGATTTTAGCATGATTAGCAGGCGACTAGCATGTTGCTAGCATGATTTTAGCATGATTAGCATGTTGCTAGCATGATTTTAGCATGATTAGCATGTTGCTAGCATGTTGCTAGCATGATTTTAGCATGATTAGCATGTTGCTAGCATGATTTTAGCATGATTAGCAGGCGACTAGCATGTTGCTAGCATGATTTTAGCATGATTAGCATGTTGCTAGCATGTCTCTAGCATGATTAGCATGCGACTAGCAAGTTGCTAGCATGATTTTAGCATGATTAGCATGTTGCTAGCATGTCTCTAGCATGATTAGCATGCGACTAGCAAGTTGCTAGCATGATTTTAGCATGATTAGCATGTTGCTAGCCTGATTTTAGCATGATTAGCATGTTGCTAGCATGTCGCTAGCATGATTTTAGCATGATTAGCATGCGACTAGCATGATGCTAGCATGATTTTAGCATGATTAGCATGTTGCTAGCATGATTTTAGCATGATTAGCAGGCGACTAGCATGTTGCTAGCATGATTTTAGCATGATTAGCATGTTGCTAGCATGATTTTAGCATGATTAGCATGCGACTAGCATGTTGTTAACATGATTTTTAGCATGATTAGCATGTTGCTAGCATGTCTCTAGCATGATTAGCATGCGACTAGCAAATTGCTAGCATGATTTTAGCATGATTAGCATGTTGCTAGCATGATTTTAGCATGATTAGCATGCGACTAGCATGTTGCTAGCATGATTTTAGCATGATTAGCATGTTGCTAGCATGATTTTAGCATGATTAGCATGTTGCTAGCATGATTTTAGCATGATTAGCAGGCGACTAGCATGTTGCTAGCATGATTTTAGCATGATTAGCATGTTGCTAGCATGATTTTAGCATGATTAGCATGCGACTAGCATGTTGCTAGCATGATTTTAGCATGATTAGCATGTTGCTAGCATGATTTTAGCATGATTAGCATGTTGCTAGCATGATTTTAGCATGATTAGCATGCGACTAGCATGTTGCTAGCATGATTTTTAGCATGACTAGCATGTTGTTAGGATAGATAGATAGATAGATAGATAGATAGATAGATAGATAGATAGATAGATAGATAGATACGTTTGAATAGATAGATAGATAGATAGATAGATAGATAGATAGATAGATAGATAGATAGATAGATAGATAGATAGATAGATAGATAGATGAGTTTGAATATAGATAGAAAGATGAGTTTGAATATAGATAGATAGATGAGTTTGAATATAGATAGATAGATAGATAGATAGATAGATAGATAGATAGATAGATAGATAGATAGATAGATAGATAGATGAGTTTGATAGATAGATAGATAGATAGATAGATAGATGAGTTTGATGATAGATAGATAGATAGATAGATAGATAGATAGATAGATAGATAGATAGATAGATAGATAGATAGATAGATAGATTAGTTTTAATATAGATAGATAAGTTTGATAGATAGATAGATAGATAGATAGATAGATAGATAGATAGATAGATAGATTAGTTTTAATATAGATAGATAGATGAGTTTGAATATAGATAGATAGATAGATGAGTTTGATTATAGATAGATGAGTTTGATTATAGATAGATAGATAGATTAGTTTTAATATAGATAGATGAGTTTGATAGATAGATAGATAGATAGATAGATAGATAGATAGAGTTTGAATATAGATAGATAGATGAGTTTGAATGAGTTTGAATGGGTTAGTAATAGTACATAGGTTAGTCTGATTGAGTCTAATGGGCTTCAGTGTGTTTAGATTTGAATTTTTGACAGTTGGAGTTCACGGAATGTTCAGTTGAGCAGAGGCTTTTCAATGCAAGTCTATGGGATTTTTATGATTTTTAATCTTCATTTTTATGAAAAGTATAAGTCCAATCAGTTAGAAAAGATATAGCACACCCGGCGAGATTAGTCTGAAGAGCTGGTCCGAGTTTGGAGTCTGTAGAGTTAAAGCTCTAGGAGGAGTTAGAGTTGATAATTTAGTCTAAGAATAATAATAATAATAATAATAATAAGTTTAAATAGAATATCAGTAAGTTGGCTCTCTCAAGCCAACTTAATAATAATAATAAGTTTAAATAGAATATCAGTAAGTTGGCTCTCTCAAGCCAACTTAATAATAATAAGTTTAAATAGAATATCAGTAAGTTGGCTCTCTCAAGCCAACTTAATGATATATAAGTGCTATAACAAGTCTCAGTTAGGTTAACACAGTACACGTAGCATGGGATTTTAAATAATATAATAAATAAAAAGGAAACAGATAGAATAAAAATAAAAAATAAAAGAATAGAGCAAGCTAGTTAGAGGTCTTTACACACACACACACATACATATACAATTGCATAATACATGAAAAGAAAATAGAATACAAAGAGATTAGAAAGGTTGTTAGATTTTTTAAAGAATAGAATTAGAATAGTGAGTGTTGAAGTTAGAGGGACAAATAAAGATGGAAGAGATGTGTTTTAAGCCGATTCTTGAAGATGGCTAAGGACTCAGCTGCTCGGACTGAGTTGGGGAGTTCATTCCACCAGGAGGGAACATTTAATTTAAAAGTCCGTAAAAGTGACTGTGCTTCTTTAGGATGGCACAATCAAGCAACGTTCACTTGCAGAACACAAGCTTCTAGAGGCACATAAGTCTGAAGTAACAAATTTATGTAAATGGGTGCAGAGCTAGTGGTAGTTTTGTAGGCAAACATCAATGCCTTGAATTTTATGCGAGCAGCTATTGGAAGCCAGTGACAATTAATAAACAGAGGTGTGACGTGTATTCTTTTTGGCTCATTAAAAATTACTTTTGCGTCCACGTTCTGAATTAATTGTAAAGGTTTGATAGAACTGTCTGGAAGACCTGCCAAGAGGGCATTGCAATAGTCCAGCCTGGACAGAACAAGAGCTTGAACAAGGAGTTGTGCAGCATGATCCGAAAGAAAGGGCTTGATCTTCTTGAATATTGAATAAAGCAAATCTGCAGGATCGGACAGTTTTAGCAATGTGGTCTGAGAAAGTCAGCTGATCATCAATCATAATTCCAAGGCTTCTAGCTGTTTTTGAAGGAGTTATGGTTGATGCGCCTAACTTGATGGTGAAATTGTGATGAAATGATGGGTTTGCTGGAATCACAAACTGTTCTGTCTTGGCAAGGTTGAGTTGAAGGTGATGGTCCATCATCCAGCAAGAAATGTTCTTATGCACAAGCTGAGATGTGAATAGCTACCGTCGGATCATCAGGATGGAATGAGAGGTAGAGTTGAGTGCCATCAGCATAGCAGTGGTATGAAAAGCCATGTTTCTGAATGACAGAACCTATTGATGCCATGTAGACAGAGAAGAGAAGTGGTCCAAGAACTGAGCCCTGAGGCACCCCAGTAGTTAGATGTTGAGTCTTGGACACCTCACCTCTCCAAGATACTTTGAAGGAACTATCTGATAGGTAAGACTCAAACCATTGAAGTGTGGTTCCTGAGATGCCTTTTGCCAGTAGGGTTGATAGGAGGATCTGGTGGTTAACCGTGTCAAAAGCAGCGGTCAGATCAAGCAGGATAAGTACTGAAGATTTGGATTCTGCTCTTGCCAGTCTTAGAGCTTCAACAACTGAGAGCAAGGCCGTCTCAGCTGAATGTCCACTTCTGAAGCCAGATTGGTTGCTGTCAAGGAGATTGTTGTGTGTGAGAAATGTAGAGACTTGTTTGAACACAGCTCGTTCAAGTGATTTTGCAATAAAAGGAAGAAGGGAAACTGGTCTGTAGTTCTCTAAAAGAGATGGGTTGAGGTTGGGTTTCTTAAGTAGTGGAGTTATACGTGCCTGTCTAAATGATGAGGGGAAAACACCAGTGTGGAGGGAAGTGTTGATGATGTGAGTGAGTGCAGGTTTAACTGCAGGAGAAATGGCTTGAAGGAGATTAGATGGAATTGGATCAAGTGGGCAAGTTGTAGGGTGATTAGAAAGGATGAGTTTTGAGACTTCTGCCTCAGAGAGTGAAGAGAAGGATGTAAATGAGTCTATGTTTGCTGGTGATATGAGCTTGACTGATTGTGGTGTGGAAAATTGTGCACTAATGTGTTTAATTTTATTAATGAAAAACATTGCAAAGTCGTCAGCTATATATATATATATATATATATATATATATATATATATATATATAGCTATAAACTTTAACAGTTTACATGTAAAAAATTATGCAGTTTGCTTTTTCTCCCTAGTTAGTCAAACCTATGTGAAGCATCTGCAATGAATGACCTTCAATTCCTTTCTGTCACCTGTGCTATCACTCAAGAGAAAGTCATACTGAGCAATAGTAATAGTCATGCTTATCCTAACAAGAAGCACTAACAGCAGAAGTGATGGTGATTTATAGCATCTTTAGGACTTACCGTGCTCATCCAGCAGAATGTTGTCTGGCTTAATGTCTCTGTGAACACATAAATAAAGTTCAGTTAGGACAAGCGTTCTGTGGACACTTCAGCTCATCTGGATACAGCAGAAAACCAGTAAAGCATCACATTAATGTGTCAGCTGTAAAATGAAGAGACGCTGGTGCCAAAAAGAGCAGCGTCATTGAAAATCTGTGGTGAGGAAGATCCTGAAAAGGAGTCATGTACAATTACAGATAACGGTCACAGCGTGATTTGAGGTATGGAAACTAGTTTTCATCACTACATGAAAATGAAAAAGATAATTGCAACTTTTTATCTCACAGTTCTGACCTTTTTCTCAAAATTGTACATCTATATCCTGCAGTTCTGATTGTTATTTGTTTTAACACTCTAAATAACCGTTAACTCAAAAAAAAAAAAAAAAATCTAGCCTATTGCAGTCAATACGAAAATATGAATGAAAACATGGACTTGCAAAAGTCTGTTTACCAGTACTATATTATTTAGGCTATATACACTAAGGAACCAGCAAAGTAACACTTTTGCATTAAGTACACTGTTAAGGGTGAGTCAATACTTTAGATTCATTGACAGCACATTAATGTTACTGAAAAACAGTATTGAGATACTAAATAGCTTCACTAAATCTAGTTTCAGTAAGCTATGGCTACTCTTCATGTGAAGTAGCATTTAGATGCATTACACAGACTGTTTAATGCAGCTCAGAGATGTCATGAATGCATTTACACTGCAGTTACGTTATGATATTAACTTTTTAAATATAAAATAGGATGAATATAGAACTATGATACTTTAAATATGAAACTAAAACCAACAAGTCACAGTCTTAAAGAGTGAGTCATTGATTCACTCATTCAATTGATTTGTTCAAAGAAGCTATTTCATCCAGGAATGAAGCAAGTGACTTTTACTATAACTCTTACTATTTCTGCCATAAAAAAGAAAGTAGTACACTGGTATATAGTTTTGCAATTAAACCACTGTCTTTATGAATCACTGGATCACTCAATTCATTCAAAAATGCTGAATCATTCAGGAATGAAACACAAAACAGTAAAACAGTTCATCCTTACAGAATCATCCCTTGATGTTAACATGGACATTACATGACCTACTAGATTAGACAGCTGGAAAGTTCACTAGATTTTGAAACAGAGCTGGCTAAGAGATAACAAGCCCAAAAGATGCTTCTCCCCATTTCTTTTACACTAAATTGCAATCCACAATCCAATTAACATCAACTTTGCATAACAAAGCAAGGAGATGCTGTTGACAGTTCAGAAGTGTTCTCCACAAACAGGTGAGCCCAGGTGAGAAAGGTCAAGTGATTTCAGTTTTAATGAGCTGACATTTGAGCCATGCTGCATATCAGCAGCACACATTATACACAAAGATGCTGATCGTCATGGCAGCTGCTGGATGGTTTCCTGGGCAACAGGTGTCAAGGCAACCTGCCTCCAGCCAGTTATATCTGCCTTTCATTCGATGGGCTGTTAGTGGAAATTACTTTGTTATTTATTATGTAAATGAGCCTGTTTACAGTTTTACTGTGCAAACGATAAAAAAAAAAAAAGCCAAGCTGGAGGAATAATCCAAAAATAGACCTGATTATGGGTGTGTGTGTGTGTGCGGGGGGAGGGGTATTTTACGGTATATGCTTATTTTCCTCTATTCTTTAACTGTGCTGTAATTTGTTGTAATGACAAAATAACTCTTGAATGTATTCGGTCACACTTTATTTTAAGGTCCAATTCTCACAATTAAATATTAACTATGACTTTTGCTTATATAAAATGCATACAAAAAGTATATACAAAATTGATAATACAGAAACAATATATTTATTTATTACAAAATATATGTAGATACACAAATATTAATTCAAAGATTGATTCTATGGACTGTGATGATGCATTTCCAAAGTTTTTAATTGCAAATCTGCACTGTAAATACATAAATAAATAAAATAAATGCAGTGATCATTTTCTGCAGGGACATTATCCAGTAATTTTGCAGACATTTCCTTTAACCCTTAAACACAATGTGATGAGGGTCAAAATTAAAATTACAGATACATTTTTTTTTTAATTTACAGTGTAGCTTGAAAGTTTTAAATGCATATTTTTATTTTAAAAAAAGATATAGTCTTTTCTCACTACTGTTACATGGAATTATTTTTTATTTTAATAATATGGGCTGAAAATTATTGGGGTTTTTCTTCCTGTATCCCAGCAGTTGCACTCTGTGGCTCACTAGAAGAAAGTTATAAAAGTAATCAAAATGTTAATTTCAGTCTGTTCCTCTACAGCCCCCTTCCTCAAATCTTGAGGTCCAATGCCCTGCAGAGTTTAGCTCCAACCCTGATTAAAGTCACCTGTCTGCCATTTTCGAATGATCCCAAAGACATTGATTGACACTGATTAGCATGCTCAGGTGTGTTTGATTAGGGTTAGCGCTAAACTCTGCAGGAAAGTGGATCTCGAGGTCCAGATTTTAAATCTACAGGATTTCTGCGAGACGTGCGTGTCGCGTTCTTTTACGTTCTACCCGGAAACGAAGATACCATAGCGGCAAACCCCTCGCAAAAGAAGAAAGCCGCCGTGTTAACAACTTTGACGACGAGCACTTATCAGCATCAACTAAATGCTGGATTTTCAAAAGTGTGTGAAATATTTAAAGTTCACAATCTTTAGAATCTGTAGTTCTTGAAAAGTGCTCTGTTAAATATCTCACTTTAGAAGTGGACTTTGCGTTTTGTAACTAAGCAGATCTTTTTTAAGCTCAAACAGCAACATGACACACTAACTAAAGTTTAAAGCATCATAGGACGGCTTCAAGTGTACACTGAGTGGCTGCCAAAATGAGGCGTACAATGTGAGAAATCGCTTTGAGTTCAGTGACTGGATGACAGTAATACTCATCACTTGTCAATTATATCTAAAACATCTTGGAGTCGATTCACCTGTTTGTAAAGTGACTTGGGAAGTCAGAGTGAGTTCTTCCTGCACACCTCCACACCTGACCTTTCTCAGAGCTCAAAGGCAGTGTTATCTGACCACCCAAACCCATCCACAGCCTTTTCTTTCGCTTGACTGCTCCAACAACCTATTAGCAGGATCTAATGGCCTCATTACATCACATATCATGATGAGGGCTGTAAGTGAGCCGGCTCCTGGTCACCGGATCTCTGCTGAGATACTCATCAACAGAAGGACAGCTGGGGTCCGACACACAAGCCCTTCAATAAACCCTTTGTGAATGTTTGTTAGTGGTGCTTGATGAAGGGAGACGGATGGTTTTCAGCTTTACTGGGCTAAGCTGGACATGCTTGCTTGTTTTGTCCAATAAAAAAACTTTATGATTAGAATGTCCAACCAATACTAGCCATAGCAATAACCAGTTTTCATTGCATATTGGCTGGTTTATTAGTACTCATAAAGCACTTTGTTTTATTGTGCATGAGCATATTTTAGATCCCTTGAAATATCTTAAAGTTAAAAGTTTTACATAGATTAAAGTGCAAAATAACTATAAAGACCAACAGGTATCACTTTACAATAAGACCTCATTAGTTAACCTTAGTTAATGCATTAACATTCACAATGAGCAACAGTTACATTTGCTACAGAAGTTATTCATCTTTGTTAAAAAGTACAAGTCTTAGTTCATGTGAGCGCATTAAATAATACAGCTGCAACTTTCGATTTTAACAACATGTTATATATTGGAATATCTAAGATTAATGAATGTTCAGAAGAATTTTTCATTGGCAGTTTATGTTAACCAATGAATTAACTAATGTTAACTAATTAAGCCCTAATGTAAAGTGTGAACGAACAATAAAGAATCAAAACACTTTCAAACAATATTAAGGGCATGTTGTAGTCCAGATTAAAATGAAAAAAAAGTTTGAAAATAAATAGCCTGTTAGATCTAAATATCGACGTATTTGGCGATGTGATGAACAACACAGCAAATCCACAAATCTGAATTGCTATTTAAATACATTTTAGAAAGTAGCACAGCTGCTTTATTTATGGGGTTTCCAGGGAAAGGACATTTTCTGCAGTTTAGCACCATCTGCTGTCAGAGAGTGAATGTGCTTTGATTCAGCGCGTCTCTCAGGTGTTCCTCATGTTCTTCTCATGCTGCTTGTTTACATCAGCTCGCATAGAGTCTTTCAAGCAGCATACAGCGGTGTTGTGCATTTTGACCGGTTGATGAGGAAAATATTCTTAAAATGCATCTCAAATTCAGAATATTTTTTAATATATAATTATTCACTGTATTTAGAAGTGCCCACGATAACAATATCATGCATATTCATTACCGTGATATATCGCATTACCGAACACCAGCACATGTCTAAATAATAGTGACAACTGGATCTTAAAATCCAATTCAAAAAGTTGAATTAAAATAACGTTGCCTATGCGGCACTCATGACAGGAATATTTGTGGAAAACGGATGAAAATTAATCAAAATATTTATTGGAGTGTTTCTCTCACACCAATAACAATAATTTTTGGCATGCTTTTGCCATAGTGGGGTTATTTTCCTTGGCAGATGAAAAAAGAAGAGGAAGAAAAGAAAATCGCTGTTAAAATTCAGTGATGAATTTTCATTCAGTATTTATTCATCAATGCTAATTTAACTGATTTTTGTTTAACTCTATAAGCAGTTGTTTTTCTTGCTCACATACACATAGGTTGTTTTACAGTGTCACAGTTTTGCATTATTTACGGACCTGATCTTACAACCTCTGCCATCTTTGTGTTCTTTATTATAAAAGGGGCAATGCAAATGAATTGATATGAGCACTTGGTCATTTTTAAAAATGTGCCAGATTTGACCATACAGGCAGATTTTCATCTGCAGTCCCAGGCAGGTGGATAACACAAAGTACATAAGCCTATAATTAGCATAATTAGTGATGGCATGACCATATGGTGCATTGAACATTAAAGAATCATGTAAAAGCTAATTCCAGTAAACATAAACTGAAGCATATTGACATTAACACAACACAGTTACATCAAAACATGTATCTGCTCATGTTTTGAGTTATGACGAATTATGATTTTGATTAATGAACTCATTATGTGGAGGTGGGGCCATACAATGAAAAAAGAAATTACACAGTAAAATATAAGCAAATATAATCATGTTTTCTCAATTTAAAATATATTTTTTTGTACAATGATGATATTAAAATGACTTCTTATCTAATGTTTTCAGAGCCTGCTTACAGAGTCTTTCTGCTGATGTAATCTGATGAAGCCAAAGTTCAACTTTATTCAGTAGTTTGTCTAGTAAAAATATATTTAATTCTAGAAGAATTTACATAGAGAGTAATTTTACACGAGATCTTGTAGTTCAATGGAACCTGACCCTAATATAATAATAATGTAATATCCTCAATTATATATATATAAAAAGTTTTACTTTTCCAGGTACATCCTGTTAATTAATATTATGCAGTACTTAATTATGTAGTTACACTGTAACAAGGGTATACATTAAAATAAAGCATAACCAAGACTTTTTTTTAAGCATCACAGAACAACTGTGCAACCAAAAAATAGCTTTGTGTGATGAACAGACTGAAATCCAGTTTATTTCTACCCTCAGATGAAGCCCTGAAATTATATTCAAGTTTAAATGAATAAATGTATACAAACAGGAATTAATGAATGAATAAATGAATGCAACATTAAATGTCATTGACACTGAGCTGACATTTATGAATAAAATTTGAGAAGATTCTAAATGAATAATAATGTAAATTTTTAATTGGTCAAAAACAACTTTGGAAGAATATTGCACACAAATTACATGGATTATTGTTATGGTACTTAAATTTTTTTTTATATATATTTTGTTTTATAATAAAATAACAGCAGCCACATATGAAGCGATATAATGTCTTTAAATATTTGGAGAACTCCATCAGCAAACAGAGACTAAAAATTAAGCTGAATGCAGAGATGAAACTCGACTAGATATCAGCTGCAGCTGTTGCATATCCAGAGATCAAAATGCGATGTGACGTATTCATACAAACACATTCACATAAATAGAGAACAAAACAAATGGCTCTAAGGTGGCAAGGGCACATCAACCCAAGATTCATCTGCAGGCGTCAGACCGAGCTGATTCAAGCTGACAGATGTGGCTCTCCAAAGTCAACATCCGTTACCAAACAGTTCAAGTAAATAACACTGGAAAAACTATTTAATAACTAACACCTTAATTTCACACCGGTCATGCATCTCAATGTAGCTTTTCAGTTAGCATTTTGGGTATCAGACAAGTGCGTTATACGCAGAAAGTATTATTATTATGATACACTCACATTTTTTAAGTGTGTTTTGAGGATTAATGCTGCGTTTATTTATTTTTGTAATCCCATTAGTATTTTGGTATTGATGTCACTAGTCTAAAATGGCAAAAACTTTGCTTTCCAAGTTCATTTTTAATAGAAAACATGAGACGAAGGACCTATTAAATTGTTTAAAATGGGAAAACTATATAGAAATATAGCAAAGCGCATAGAAATATCTTAAATGTATTAAACAGGCATGTAAATAATGATGACTAAATGTCCTTGTGCGCTTGATTTACATTTGTTTTTTAATGAAACTCTGTCTCAGTCATATTTCACTTTTTTTTTGCCATCTATTTATAAAATAGTTAATAATTTTTTGCCATGTTTTTACAGCACTAAAAATGTCCAGTTATTGTTAAAAGTGCTTTTTGATTTAATTTGGATTTCATATCAGCTTTAATACGACTCAGTTTAATGCTGGTTCAGTTCAATTCGACAAACAGTGTTGATGTTCCAGAGTTAACCACATCATTAATCTAATATAAAAGTGTAAATTAATTGAATGAGTATGCATAACTTTCCTATAATACTAAATTCAACTCAAACATCAGTTTAGAAACCGAACCCCATCTGAATAGTGCAGATGAAGAATGGATAAGTGAATGGTCTTTCTCTCTCATCCACCACTTCCTGTTTTGAAGAGCCCCATCTCTTAAGACGCTGTTAATTGAGCAGCACTCTAGTGTTAATAATTCAAGTAGCCGTGAGCAAAAAACGGTGTGTTGTTTTTGTCTCAGGAGCGCATTGGGAACAGGGCTGTCCTCCGTCTCAGGGGAGATCTTCCATTAGGAACGTAAATGCACTGGAGGATACAAACATGTGCTGTTCCTCATGTGGTGTAAAAGATACTGCTATTCAGACAACATAACAGGACTAGTTAGTGAGTTAACCTTCTGTAGCTACAAAAGGCTGTGGTTAAAGAGTCTTGTATGGCATAATGTGCAATAGAGTATGTTTTCACTAGCAAAAACTTGTCCCGTGTTTTTAAAGCCTATTATGCTTTTTATAAAGTCTTGGTTTAGGTGTAGAAAGGCTTTATTTTTCACATATTTTACAATATTGCTGCACCTCTCTTCTCTGTATCAAACACAGTGTTTTGTTCACGTTTCGCTGAAATCCCTTGTTTTGAAATACGAAATGTGCTCTGATTGGCTACTGTCGCTCACCCAGTGCGTTGTGATTGGTGAACCGCTTAGCGTTCTGACACGCCCCTTACAATAACTGCCAGTTTCACCTCTTCAGCTGTAAATATAAACAATGGCGACAATAGTTAAAATCAGACTGTATTTTGCTGTTTGGTGCATCAAGCCATGATAACAGTGACAATTTGATGTGTCAGTGAATATTTGCAGGTTGTTTTCGGTTTCTCATTATGTAAGTGCACATTATTGCATATGTTGTCTGAGTTTGTTGTTAATTGATTTATATGAGCTACAGTAGCTCTCTACAAAATCACACCAATTATCTGGCAATGTAATTGCATGTTACATGCATCTTAACCGTTTTTTTTGTTCAGTAAATTGTTCCATCCGGTTGCACCAGCTGGACGTACACCCGATTGTAACACTAGGCTGGATGTTAAATTTGCATTAAATCGTGCGTAGTATTTATACCCGTTGCACCATCTCGGCGTATGCTACGTTTGAGACTTAATCTTACGCCTAGTCAGAAGTAGGTGTACAGTGAAAAGTCAAGATTTGCTCTGACATTATTAGTTTCTAGGATTCATGTCTGTTAGTTCATTTCTTACTGCAGATGTGAACTGTAATGTTTATGGTCTTGTTTTTTTGGGGCAGTATGAGCGATATCAATCGCGAAGCTCGGAGTAGGCTTGCTACCACACTGCCGACAGAAACTTAAATGAATACAAAATATATTTCTTTACAGCATATAATATTTATGCATTGTATTACATTGATTTATAATATTTTAAATAACCTTGATTAAATCTGTCATAGGAATGCTCACGGAGACCTCGGATTTAAAAACGCTGTCTTTTTAGGAACTGTTTAGTCATGGAAATTATGGCGCGGTGGCTTCACTTGTTATAATGTCAATTCAGTTCTATATTAATAGTTGTAGCCATTGTGGTGTGAACGTTGTCTCAGATAGATCTATAACTGCAAGAGAATGTGTCATGTGTAAGGATCCACAATGTAAGTAAGACAATATTTTAAATGTACATATTAGTTTGTGGCATTGGAAATAAACTGTTACTATTTGTAAAAGTGTTTGGTTTGCATTATTTAAAATTTTGAGTCATATAACAAGGCATTAAAGACCAAATCATACAAACAAACAAAAAGAAAATAAAATTATGTTCTTATTTCACAACATAAACAGAAAAATAACGAAAAAATAAAATAAATAAATAAAAGTCATAGGTCACAGTCTACCTGTGACGGGGACATTGGATGAAATTTTCACTTTTATTGTTATTTTTTTTATTAAACACACACACACACACACACACACACACACACACACACACACACATATATATATATATATATATATATATATATATATATATATATATATATATATATATAGATGTAACTAAAATTTTAAACTTAAAAACTTGTTTTAAAAACAGAGCTGCATTAAACACGCTTCAAGTTATGTTGTAATTAATGCTGTAATGTTAACCATATACAACATTTAAGCTACAAACTCAACAGCTCTATTGTCTGTATCTGTATAAGCAAACCAGACCAGACCACACAAAGAACAGTACAGTTTATCATCATCTGACTAATGTTTGTGCATTACTTTATTATTATTATTATTATTTGTGCCTTATTGATTGTATTACTGGATGTGTAAAATCTTGATGTCAGTCATTACCTGTGGATGATGTGTTTGTTTCGCAGGTAGTGCAGAGCGAGGGCGATTTCACACACGTAGTGCTTGACTGTGCTCTCTGTAAAGTGCACGTTCTGCTGTAGATGATAACGCAGATCTCCTCCCAGCAGCAGGTCAACTACCATGAACATGTCCTCCTCATCTTGAAACGAGTACCTGCATTAGACAAATGATGACATAATTCACATTAATTTACAGGTCTGATTTAGAGATTTCCGGCTATTTTATTGCAACCAAGACACCTGCTTGTTAATGCAAACATCTGCTCAGCCAATCATGACGTGACAACTCAATCCCCGTTGGGGCAGAAATGTGATCTAAGTGACTTTGTGGAATGATTGTTGGTGGCAGACGAGGTGGTTTGAGTATCTCAGAAACAGCTGATCTGGGATTTTCACACACTGTAAACATTCTCGAGTTTACAGCAAATGCAGAAAAACAAAAAAACCTCCAGTAAGTGACATTTCTGTGACTGAAAAGGCTTTTTTAACCAGAGAGGTCAAAAGAGAATCACCAGACTAATGAGTGCAAAAAGAGATGACCATGCAACACACAAAACACCAATTAGCAAATAAAACATTTAAACTATGTAAAAGAATAACACCCCAAAATGATCATTTGGATATTTAGTTAAAAGTTAAAAACATCTTGATGGATTTGTTTCAACTTTTGTCTTCTCCAGATGTGAACTGATGGACTGGAGTGCTGTGGATTATTGTGATGTTTTTATCAGCTGTTTGGACTCTCATTCTGATGGCACCCATTCACTGCAGAGCAGCCATTAATGAGACACTGATGCAATGCTACAGTACATTTCTCAAAATCTGATGAATAAAAAATAAACTGATCTACATCTTGGAGGACCTGAGAGGTAGTACGTTTTAATCAAATATTCCATTTAAAAATGTACAATGTCTCACCCATATTTCCGGTGAGATATTGTACAGGCAAAAAAATGGTGCATGCTTTTTGAGCTATTTTGCAGGGTCTCTAAAACCAAAGCAAGCAAAAGTACAGAACCCTGGTCATAGAAAAAGTACAGAACTACTTTTCCCTGTTTGTTTATGTCTTTCTTTCAGAGAAATATAGGCGTGGTTTAGCGAAGTCTGCAACGGGAGAGCGAATGAAGAGACGAGCTGTGGTAAGTGGTTCAGGTGAGAGACAAGTAACAGCTGGATATCGTTGCAGTGATTGGCGTGGGGAACCGGTATTTAAGCCGCACGACATCCGGAGAAGGACGAGAGAGCTGAGGTCTCATGGGAAGAAAGAGCCGCCAACGGGCGCGGAGAGATCGTAAACCCAAGTGCAGTGCAGTGTATCGAAGACATTTGAACGTGTGCGCATGTGGCACGAATTTATTTCTCTGTTTATTTTTTATTATTAATACATACCCACGAGCCTCAGAACGCCGACCCCGGTCTCCTTCCTCTTTGGTCCTCTGAACTTTACTACACTGGTGCCGAAACCCGGGAGGAAGGAGAACACTTCCACCATGCAGTCTACGTCAGGACCATCGCCTACCCCATTTGCAGACATTATAACATTGCTCGCGGGCCTGCACCAGGAACATCATAAGGCCCTGCTGGATCTGCGAGACGACCATGAACAATGGTTCCAGGCCATGATGCAGGTCCAACAGGAAGACCGCGAGCTATTCCGGAGCTTACTGGACCTGGAGGGTCGGATGGGTGCGGCCTTTCCCCGTGCCGGCCCCGCCCCCGCCCCCACATGCCAATCACAAAAATGTATTGTATTGGCACAGCAGCTCTTGGACTCGTGCCGCAAATGGCTGTTGGCTGGAGGCAGCGACGCTGAGACCATCATCAATGCGGTGGTGCTGGAGCAGTTCATCTCCCGCCTTCCAAAGAAGACCGCCCAGTGGGTCCAGTGCCACCACCTGGCGTCGTTGGATCTGGCCATCCAACTGGCGGCGTGCTCCGGGGTCGGCGAGCCCCTTCCTTCTGTCTCTCTCCCTCTCTCTTCCCCTGTCTCCCCCTTCCCCTCACCCCGAAATCTGTCCCTCTCCCTAGGTCCCATTGGAGGGGGCCACCGAGGCCCGGCCCCTGCTGGAGGATTGGGATGGAGCCCGCAGCCGGGGCACGAGGCCCTGCACGGGGAATGGCCACATCCCAACGAGGTGGGACTGAGGAGCCCTATGCTGCTTCCCCACGCCAATCCCCTGACCCACTTCTAGCCACAAGGGCGGCGGGGAGGCCTGGGCCGGTCTGCTGGCGTTGCGGGGATCCGGGCCACTTCGTGGATAGGTGCCCGGTCATGGAGGTGGGGACACTGGTCCGGATCCCGGACGACCCGCAGGCTGCCCCCGATCAAGCCAGGCTGTACCAAATACCCGTGAGTATTAAGGGGGGTACCTATCAGGCTTTGGTGGATTCAGGTTGTAACCAGACCTCCATCCATCAAAGCCTGATACAATCCGGGGCATTGGATACGGGCCGCCTGGTTAAGGTGAGGTGTGTGCACGGCGATATAGTGGAATACCCTGTAAAGGCCATAGCCATTAAATTTAGGGGCCAAAAGCATAATATGGAGGTCAGTCCGCGCCTCCGACATCCGCCTAATCTTGGGAACTAATTTGCCAGCGTTTCAGCAATTATTGGGCTGTTTAACAGTGGATGCTGTCAGGGGGAAGAATCGGCTGGGGGGCAGGGCGAGCGCTCAGGTGGGAGAATCTGTACCAGGACCTAGCGGGGCGGTCTCACGGGATCCGAGCGGCGTGACGATGCTACACCTTTCCAGTCGCGATGACTTTCCCCTGGAACAATCCCAAGACGAGACACTCAAACATGCGTTCGAGCAGGTCCGTTCTATCGATGGGCAGGTCCTCCACCCTGAGCGCCCACTAGCCCATCCGTATTTTGCCATTATCAAGGATCGGTTGTATCAAGTGACCCGCGACACTCAGACAAAAGAGGATAACAACAATTGTTAGTACCTCAGAGCCGTCGGGAAATGCTTTTCCAGACGGCGCACTGTAATCCTATGGTGGGACACTTAGGAGTAAAGGCAACACTAAATTGACAAATGACCCGATTCTTTTGGCCGCCTATTCACGAGAACGTGCGCAGGTGGTTCGCGTCTTGTCGGGAATGCCAGTTGGTAAACCCACCGGCCACCCCAAAAGCGCCATTGCGCCCTATTCCCCTAGTGCAGGTCCCCTTCGAGCGAATTGGTATGGACCTCATCGGGCTGTTAGAACGATCGGCAAGGGGACATCGCTTCGTGTTGGTCTTAGTGGATTACGTGACACGATATCCTGAGGCAGTGGCAATCCACAACATCTCGGCAAAGAGTGTGGCGGAAGCCCTGTTTCATTTAATCTCCCGCATGGGAATCCCGAAGGAGATTCTCACAGATCAGGGCACCGCGTTTATGTCACGCACGTTAAACGAATTGTACGGATTGTTGGGCATTAAAGCGGTGCGTACCAGTGTCTATCACCCACAAACAGACGGCCTGGTTGAATGGTTTCATTGAAAACCATGATCCGGAAGTTCGTACAGGAAGATGAAATTGGGACCGGTGGTTAGAACCCCTCTTATTTGCTGTGTGAAATCCCTTGCACTGGCCCTAGGGGGAGATCACCTTTCGCCCTCCCAGCTCACTGACATTGCGCATTTGCAGGTGGAATTTGCGGACGTGTTTTCGCCCCTACCTGGTCGTACTGGCCTGATTCAGCACCACATTGAGACAGAGCCGGGTATCAAAGTTCGCAGCCCGCCATACAGGTTGCTTGAACACACGAAAAAAGTAGATCAGACTGAATTAGAGGCCATGCTGAGGATAGGGGTAATCGAGGATTAACACAGTGATTGGGCGAGCCTGATAGTTTTAGTACCTAAATGGACGGCTCGGTGCGGTTATGTGTAGACTAGGGTGAATGCAGTATCTAAATTTGATGCTTATCCAATGCCGCGAATTGACGAGTTGCTCGATCGGTTAGGCACGGCTCGCTTTTACTCGTCATTGGACTTAACCCTTTCGAGTCGATTAACGCATATATGCGTTTTGAGTCATTTTCTCCTGATAACCCCGAAAAGAACTTAAATTACACTTTCAGTTTTAATCGTACAGATAAGAGCAATACATCAATCGAATCTGTAAAGGGTCTAGTTTTTTTTGGATACAGACATAATAACAAAAAACCTTTGTGCACTTATAAAATAAAGATAACAAACAAGGTGCGCTGTCTACAGTCTTTGTCTCCGCTGATCGTCATGTACAAACATTTCATTAAAATGAACTGTAACTCCGTGAATACTCAACGAAGAGACATGAGAGAGATATCTATAGAAAGCCTGGAATGTCTACTTTTAAACTAAACAAGTGCTGCCGAAAACAAATATTCTGAGATAAAGTAATCCATATGAAAACAACGCAATGTCTGTTTTTCATATCTCCGCTCATTATATCTAATGTGACCACGCCCCCGCGCTGAACGCGCTATTCAGATTCAAACTGAAGCGCGCGGCTTGAATACGCCCACACAGAAGAAAAAGCAGCGAGACTATTCTTCAAGTTTTTATTTTATTTTACTGTTTGCTTCGCGATGAGAGGACTAAGACATAATTCACCCCAAAAGGATGTGGTGTGGTTGAGGATTTGAGAAATGGATTTCCTCAGAAAAAAGAATGAAGCACTTTATTCAGCAGAGATCATAAACATGAGTAAGTCTCTTTTTATTTATTTGTACTAGTTTTCACATAACGTGTAAACATTTTACTAGTTAGACTTTTTCCAAAGACTTTTTCCAAACTATAATTCCTGACTAAACGTATAATCAAGTGAAACATTATGAAGTTTCAATAACAATATACAATACTATACCATTCAAAAGCTTGATGTAAATAATATAAATGTGACAAATAGAGATAACTCTAACAAATTAGTTCTTTCGATTTATTCCCCCTAAAAAAACCTGAAAAATATTATCAGCTCTTTTCAACATTAATAATAATAATAATAATGATGATGATAATAAATGGGGTTTATTTGGTAGAAAATAAGATTGTTAAAAGGATTTCTGAAGGATTGTGTGACTGAAGTAAGGATGCCAAAAAAATTGTTTGAAAGTCAGCTTTGATTGTTCCTAATAAACTGTTTAACTGCTCCCCCAAGTGGATATTAAATTATGTTGTGGGATAATTAAATATATTCTTAATAAACTACAAACATAAAATTATATACTTTTATTTTGTTCTCACATTCTTTCTTGTAAGTCCTCCCTCAGAGTGGCACAGTTGAATGGGAGGCTCATTATGCAGCTCATTATGCAGGCCTTTGTTTTCTCAGGTGTAAATCACAATGATATTCATGATAGTTGACGCCTACTCGCATATGACTTTTACCAACAAAAAGTGTTTTAGAAAATTTAAATCAATATATTGTTTTCTGTGAATGAGTAAACAAGATGATTTTCACATCATTCAGAAAGAAAAATTCTAGGCTACAAGCTCCAGTTCTCAACTTTTCCGGCAACCAATTTTATGTATGTGTTTTATTGCCTTATTCAAGTGATTTAAAATTTTTAGTTTTTCACTAACCATGCATAAAAATTTTTTTCTCAAAAATACAATCATGTACATGCATGCCTTTCACATATTATTATAGCCCAGTTTGTGCTGATTACAGTGATATTAGACTTTACCCATTTAGATATTTATAAGAAACTGAAAAAAGCACAAATGTCAGGGCATGACAAAACTTCTCAAGGCCCCAAAAATACCCTTAGACTCCAGAGGGTTAACAAAGGGATATTGGCAGATCCAATTATCTCCCATGTCTAAAGAAAAGACAGCCTTCACCGGTTCGGATTACACCAATTTGTTACGCTTCCGTTCGGCTTGTTCGGGGCCCCAGCTACGTTTCAGCGCCTCATGGATTGAGTGCTGCGGCCCCATGCTGCATATGCATATGGAGCATGTGAGGGCAGTCCTCAGGGCGCTGAGACGGGTGGGGCTGACGGCCAACCCAAGAAGTGTGCAGTTGGGCGGTAGAATGTAGAGTATCTGGGCTTCCACTTGGGAAAACCAAAAAGGAGGTGAGGCAGTTCTTTGGGCTGGCGAGATATTACAGGAGGTTTATTCCTTGTTATTTGGACCTTACCAGCCCGTTGACTCACCTCACCAAAAAGGAGGTACCAGATACGGTCCAGTGGACGGAGCGGTGCCAACAGACCTTTACCCGAGTTAAGGCTGCCCTGTGTGGCGGGCCGCTCCTGCACTCTCCAAATTTTTCTCTCCCCTTTTTCATGCAGACGGACGCGTCGAACAGGGGGCTGTCTATTTGAATATACTTTAAAATATAATTGATTTATTTTATAAAATCAGAATTTTTTGCATCATTACTCCAGTCTTCAGTGTCACATGATTTTTAGAAATCACTCTAATATGCAAATGTATTATATATATATATATATATATATATATATATATTAGGGGTGTAACGATATGAAAAAACGTATTGAACCGTTCGGTACGAGGCTTTCGGTTCGGTACGCGGTACGCATTATGTATACCGAACGGTTCGTTGGACTAATTAATTATATTTGAAAAAAAAAACAGAAATATAATGATATGCGTTCAACAAGGTAGCCCAATAACCCAAACGACGTAACAGGCAATGCCCCTTGACACCCCCAAAGAAGAAAAAAAAACACCAACTTATAGTTATATGTTTATGGAGGGTTTTCAAGATGGCGGCTTGAAGGAAGGCTGTGTGTAGTTGAGCGGTAGTGTCTTTTTTAAGCTTCCTACTATTACAACCCGAATATTATAATTTTAGCACGCTCATGTCTTGTGTTTGCCATTATGAGTATAAATAACTACTTTCTGAGGCAAACAGAGAGCATGCCACGTAAGAAAACGCCTATTACCAACAGTTCTGACGAGGCCGATGAGCGAGCAGACGTTGCTAATGCTAATACGAGCTCGCCCGGGTCTCCGCTTTCTGACGCGGTTGCGGAGATTACAGCCAATATCTCTAAGCTCATTGATGAAAAAATGGACCCGATATCGCAGCTGTTACAACTACATCGTTCTGAACTAGACGAGCATAATAAGCGGATCACTGAAGCGGAAACGAGGATATCTGCAATGGAAGATGTGGTAACCCCGATCAAGGCTAAACTGCAGTCCCTCGAGAAACTTGTACAGGACATGGGAGAACGGGCTGAAGACCTTGAAAACAGAGGAAGGAGGAAGAATATCCGTATTGTTGGATTACCTGAGGGCGTGGAGGGTGACAACCCGACGCGGTTTTTCGAATCATGGCTTCCTAAGACTCTCTGTATTGCTTCGAAAGCGGGTCGAATAAAGCTAGAAAGAGCGCATCGATCACTCGCCCCCAAACCTTCTTCTACTCAGCGACCGCGACCCATCTTAGTGAGGTTCCACAACTTTCAAGACAAACAGCGAGTGTTAAATGCTGCGCGGGAGCTGGGGATAAAAGGCTCTCCTTTGAAATTTGGAGACAGCACTGTGATGTTTTTTCAGGACTTTTCTGCGTCTGTCCTTCGCAAGCGCAGGATGTTCGACGAAGTTAAGAAACGGCTAAAGTCCCTAGGCGCGGAATATAGGCAGATTTACCCTGCCCTCCTCAAGGTGAACATCCGTGGCTCGGTGAAAGTGTTTCATGAGCCGACCGCTGTCGAGGCGTTCCTAAATTCTCTGGATGCGGAGCCTGTTGGTAACACTTGATTGCCCATGTAACGTTACATGGTATGCGTTGAAGACTATCATACACTGGTGCGGGTTTAAATATTGAACATCTAATTGAGGCATTGAAACGTGTGCTTACTAAATTGTTTATTAAGTGGTGTGGTCATTGATTGTGGCACTACCGCTTGACGTTCTGGTTGGATATTTCCTCGTTTCCTTTCGTCGTTAGGGGACCTCTTTTCACTGGGACTCACGTTATGCAACGGGAGGTAAAGTGTGTAATTTCATTAGTGTTCAGTAATTCCTGTTCAAGTTCTTTATATATGTTAATTTCTTTTTATTTTATTTTTTCTTTTGGCTTACCACTTTTCTGTTTGGCTGACATCTACATCGTCCAAATTGTACATTTAGATTACATTATGTACGATATACAATTGGAATGCTGAAGCTTAAAGTGTGTACGTGGAATGTTAATGGTATTCATACACCTATTAAGAGAAGAAAAGTTTTAACTTTTTTAAAAAAGGAGGGGGTACAAATTGCGTTACTACAGGAGACACATTTAAATGATCAGGAACATGCTAAGCTATCACAGGGGGGGTTTGGCCAGGTCTTTTTCTCATCTTTCACCTCGAGGAGTAGAGGCGTAGTTATTTTAGTTAAGAGTGGTATACCATTCCAATTAGCAGAAGTTGTCAAGGACACAGGGGGGCGCTATTTAATTATGAAAGGGGTATTATATGGGGAGGAAATTGCTTTTTTGAACATTTATTGGCCCCCTGGCCACCCAAGTGATTTTCTGACTACAGCGTTTGCCAAATTAGCAGAGTGGGGAGTTAAGACACTGTTTATTGGGGGAGATTTTAACTGTCATTTATGCCCCATTATAGATAAATTCCCAACAGGTAAATCATTATTATCAACCCAGGCTAAAACTGTTAGGGCTCTCTGTGAAGACTTTGACTATATAGATATTTGGAGGGCCTGCCATCCTGCAGAACAGGAGTATACTTTTTTCTCTAGAGCCCACAGCAGTTATACTAGGATAGATTATTTATTTTCTCCCAAAAATATGTTGCAGCATGTATTGTCTTGCCATATAGGTAATATTTCCATATCCGACCATGCAGCAGTTTTTGCTGAATATTCCTTCGGGAACCAAGATATTAAATCTAATAGTTGGAGATTTCACCCATTCATTTTGGCTGATCATAATTTTATATCATATTTTACTGAGGAGTTTAACTCTTTCATGTCTATTAACTCTGCCTCAACCGAAGATCCATCTTTACTTTGGGAAACAGCCAAAGCGTTTTCTAGAGGCCTTATTATATCATACACACTAAGTAAAAGACGAAGACAAGCCAAACAAAAGGAGATCTTAGAATCGAAGCTAAAGGATGCTGAGAGACTATATATTAAAAAACCAACCCCTGGTAAGATTAAGGAAATTTCAGCACTAAGATCTGCCTTAGATTCTCTTTTAACAAAACAAGCGGAAGTGAAAATTCGTTTTGCCAAACAGAAACTATATGAACATGGGGATAAAGTCGGGAAATACTTAGCATTCTTAACAAAGAAAAAATCGGACTCTCAGTCTATTCTCTCCATTGTGGATAGTAGCGGTAAACGTTTTCTAGACAACTTATGTATTAATAATACATTTAAAGAATGGTTTGAGAATTTATATAGGTCAGAATTAGATGGAGATACAACACAATCCACAGAGCTTTTCTTTTCCACCCTCAACCTACCCAGTTTATCAGAGGATCAGACCACTTCCCTTAATGCTCCTATCTCTAAAAATGAAGTTCTAGAAGCCATAAAGAGTTTGCAGTCTGGGAAAGCACCTGGCCCAGATGGGCTTAGTACTGAATTTTATAAAGAGTTTAGAGATTTATTAGTTGACCCCTTACTAAATATGCTCAATGACTCGTTTGTGAAAGGCCATTTGCCACGATCCATGAGAGAAGCGAATATATCCTTAATTTTGAAAAAAGGTAAACAAGCGGAGGATTGTTCGTCATACCGACCTATTTCACTACTTAATGTAGATCTGAAGATTCTTTCTAAAATATTAGCAACACGGTTAGAATGCCTTCTCCCCACTCTAATAAAGGATGACCAAACAGGCTTTATTGTAGGACGCAACTCTGTCAATAACATGCGTCGCCTGTTGAATGTGATCCAGTTTGCTAAGCAGCAGTCAGTAGATGGTCTTGTGATCTCGCTAGATGCGGAGAAGGCATTCGACCGCATCGAATGGCCTTACTTATTTCATACGTTACATAAATTTGGTCTTGGTGAGCACTTTATTAAGTGGGTCAAGTTATTGTATAGTGAACCTCTTAGTGCCGTGCTGACAAACGGATGCCGCTCCTCTACGTTCGAGGTTGGGAGGGGGACGAGGCAAGGCTGCCCTCTATCTCCTCTTTTATTTGCTTTGATAATTGAACCGTTGGCAGAAGCAGTTATATGTTTATGTTAGGCTACTCAGTCAGGCGCTCGCCCACTCAGTACGCGCTGAAGGCTCATTGCAAAATAGCCAATACGTTTAACAGACCAGAAATAGAAGATCCTCCAATAACCAACAGGTCTGGTGTTTGGGTGCACTTTGGATTCCCTTTAAGCTATAATGGTGATGGCAAGAGAGTGGTGGATAAAAAAACAACAGTATGTCACATCTGCTACATGACAATAGGGTACACCAGCGAAAAAAAAAAAAAAAAACACCAGCGGGGATACTTGAAACATGTCAACTCATTTACGCCGACATCACCTTATTGTGTCAGTATCTGGGAAAAGATGAAAAAAGGAGAAACATTCATGCAACAAACTATCCCCGCAGCATTTAGACACCGGTACACCATTATAGCTTACAGGCAATCCAAAGTGCACCCAAACACCAGACCTGTTGGTTATTGGAGGATATTCTATTTCTGGTCTGTTAAATGCATTAGACATTTTGCAACGAGCCTTCAGCGCGTGCTGAGTGATCGAGCGCCTTAGGGGCCGTTCACATATCGTGCCTAAAAATGCTTGGAAAACGCTAGTCGCGCCGCTTTCTCCTCCTTTCCAAAGCGCTCGGGCAGAAGCGCTCATGAGGCGTCTGTCTTTGCTAAGCAACAATGACGTGCTCTCTCCATGAGACGCGGAAATTTCAGCAAAGGATAAATGGATTTGCATCTCTAAAATCGCTTGCAGTAGCTGTGGTACTAAATTTATTTCAAAATTGCAATCCATATACAACTAAGCTCAACTGTTCCTTCATCTTGGCTGAGTTTTTAACGTTGTTACGGGAAAGGATGAAGCTGATTGGTTAGTTAAAAAGTGTGACGTGACATTCAGCCAAGTATGGTGACCCATACTCAGAATTCGTGCTCTGCATTTAACCCATCCAAAGTGCACACACACAGAGCAGTGAACACACACACACTGTGAACACACACCCACTGTGAACACACACCCAGAGCAGTGGGCAGCCATTTATGCTGCGGCGCCCGGGGAGCAGTTGGGGGTTCAGTGCCTTGCTCAAGGGCACCTAAGTCGTGGTATTGAAGGTGGAGAGAGAACTGTACATGCACTCCCCCCACCCACAATTCCTGCCAGCCCGAGACTCCAACTCACAACCTTTCGATTGGGAGTCCGACTCTCTAACCATTAGGCCACGACTTCCCCCATCAAAGTTCTTGTCACATGACCCGCGGTGCGCTTGCGGCAATCTTAAAAGTTTAGATGTTTTTACATTTTGCTGTATCTAAAACGTACCGAACCGAACCGTGACATCAGTGTATCGTATCGAACCGAACCGTGAATTTTGTGAACCGTTACACCCCTAATATATATATATATATATATATATATATATATATATATATATATATATATATATATATATATATATATATATAAAAATATACATACATATATATTTATATATATATATATATATATATATATATATATATATATATATATATATATATATATATATATACTAGAGGTGGGCACAGATTAATTTTTTTAATCTAGATTAATCTCACTGTGATCTTGAAATTAATCTAGATTAATCTAGATTAAAATGGCTCATTCGAATTTTGCCAAAGGCATTCAGAATATGTGTGTTACACAAATACAATTGACAAACAGTAAGTCTTTGAGAAGGGGTCTATCAAGCTAGGTGGTGCATTAGAAAAGGGGCTCATCTCCTGTTTCCAAAATGCATCACAAAGTGCTTGAAAAAGCTATACAATCAAACCTACATTTATTCAGTCACCTTCAACATTTCTCACATTATTACAGTTTTGCTATATATATCAAAAATTATATCTGGTGTCTTGACTGTTAAAACTACAAAGTAATTCATTCAAGAGCAGTAAGTGATTTTCGTTCATTTTCTTGGATTAACATTACAGCAGTAGATAAATTAGGCGCGGTTACTTTAAGAGACGATGAATGCATTCAATATAATACACATTCCATTTTTTCCCCTCAACTGTTTACTTTCGCTTTAGAAATAACGGACAGTTTTTTCGAGCATAATTTCCAAGGTGGATATTTTGACATATTTTGTATGTAATTGTCGGCACAAGAGCAAAAACAAGCAAATTGTGTCGCTGTCTGTGATACGCGGCTCTCTCTCTCTCTCTCGTGCGCACGCACACGAGTGACCAGCTTCTCTGTTCAGATTTTCCGCGTCTTGTGTTTGGATGCTTTAATGTTTAAATCGACAAGACATAAAAAATCATATTTCCAATGTTACAAAAACTGCATTCTTCCATCTTAGAAACATTGCCAAGCTACGAAACATGTTATCTGTTTCTGATGCAGAAAAGCTAGTTCATGCATTCATGACCTCTAGACTGGACTATTGTAATGCACTTCTAGGTGGTTGTCCTGCTTCTTCAATAAACAAGCTACAGGTCGTCCAAAATGCAGCAGCTAGAGTCCTTATGAGGTCAAGAAAATATGATCATATTACCCCAATTTTACAGTCTCTGCACTGGCTACTTATTAAGTTCTGTATCAGTTACAAATGATCATTACTTACCTATAAGGCCCTTAATGGTTTAGCTCCTGCGTACCTAACTAGCCTTCTACCACGTTACAACCCATCACGCACCCTAAGGTCACAAAACGCTGGACTTTTGGTCGTTCCTAGGATAGCTAAAGGAGGTAGAGCTTTCTCACATTTGGCTCCCAAACTCTGGAATAGCCTTCCTGATAATGTTCGGGGTTCAGACACACTCTCTCTGTTTAAATCTAGATTAAAAACACATCTCTTTCACCAAGCATTCGAATAATGTTTCTTTTTAATTGTGAGTGTAGTTGCATCTGTTCAAAGTTGCATTTTTATTCATTAGCTTGGGTTAAACTAATTTTACTTTGTTGGATCAGCAGCTATGCTAATGATGTCTGTATTTTGTTTCTATGTTTCGCCACGGGATTTACATCCCGTGGTAACTAGGATTTAAACAAGCTCCAGTCTGGATCCAGAACACCTGAGAAGAGATGATGCTGACCCTCAGAGGACCCCAGATGATGCTAACCTTGAATCAACAAACAGAACTAACAATTATTGCTAAATGTGTGACTGAATCATATAATAACTTAATAATATTGATAGTTCATCGTCTAGCTGACTACGTCTTGTATTATTATTATTTTTTTTTCTAAAATCCTGTCAAATGTGCACAAACTACTAGCTACTACTAAATATTGTAGAAACATAATTTTCTGTAAAGTTGCTTTGTAACGATTTATTTTGTAAAAAGCGCTATACAAATAAACTTGAATTGAATTGAATTGAATAAAAACATGTGAAAAATATAAGCTTTCGTGGCGATGCGCAGCAGTGGCCCGTCAACTGTCCTGAGCATATTTTTAGGCTGACCTCAGCCAGTCGGTTATATAAAATATCAAGGTGAAAGTCATCATTTGAGCTTGCTTAGTATAGACCCAGCTCCCAACCCAACTTTGAGAATAGATTAACGGCAATATTTTTTTTATCGCCCGATAAGAGTCTAGCGTTAACGCTGCACGTTAACGCCGATAACGGCCCACCACTAATATATAAAACATTTTTTTGGAACCTGTCTTAATTTTTATTAGGATTCTATTAGCATTTATTCAAAATAGATTTTTTTTTTTCATTTTTCCCTAACAATCACCTCTGATCAATTTAACATCCTTGCTAAATAAAATATTATTTTCTTTCGAAAAAGAAAAAAAAATGTACTGACCACAAACGTTTTAACAGTAGTGTATATGGTTACAAAATATATATATTTCAAATAAATGCTGTTCTTTTCAACTTTTCATTCATCAAAGAAACATGTTTTCATGTTTATTAACACTTAAAGGGATAGTTCACCCAAAAAGGAAAATGAGGTCAATAATCATTAACCCTCATGTCGTTCCAAACCAGTAAGACCTCCATTTATCTTTGGAACACAGTTTAAGTTATTTTAGATTTAGTCCGATAGCTCTCAGTCCCTCCATTTAAACTGTGTGTACGGTCTACTGTCCATGTCCAGAAAGGTAAGAAAAACATAATCAAAGTAGTCCATGTGACATCAGAGGGTCAGTTAGAATTTGTTGAAGCATCGACAATAAATTTTGGTCCAAAAATAGCAAAAACTACGACTTTATTCAGCATTGTCTTCTCTCCCGGGTCTGTTGCGAGCGCGTTCACTGCAGTGTAGTGATATCCGGTTCACGAACGAATCACTTAATGTAACCAGATCTTCTTGAACCAGTTCACCGAATCTAACTGAATGGTTTGAAATGGTTTGCATCTCCAATAAGCATTAATCCACAAATGACTTAAGCTGTTAACTTTTTTGATGTGGCTGACACTCCCTCTGAGTTAAAACAAACCAATATCCCGGAGTAATTAATTTACTAAAACAGTACACTGACTGAACTGCTGTGAAGAGAGAACTGAAGATGAACACTGAGCCTAGCCAGATAATGAACGATCGTTCTCGAGTCATGAACCGTTTCTGTTGGACGTGTCCGATTCGAGAACCAAGGAGCTGATGATACTGCGCATGTGTGATTCAGCGTGTGATTCATGTGGGACTTTGTATCTGTTCCCCAGCCAGTATGGAGGAGCGGAGGGCGAGGTTCCAAAACCTAACCACCCTCCGTCAAAAGGGGAGTGGGGTGAGTGGCTAGGTGCAAATGTTCTGGATCATGGCGTTAGGAATTGGGTATAATGATGCGGCCCTGAAAGACTTATTCAATGCCTGTCTGGATAACCCTGTGGCGGAATGGGAAATAAATGAGCTGGTTCATAATGTACCTGTAAAATCGTTCTCAGTGGGATACCCAAGCAACACCTGTCTCTCCAGGTGTGATGGCCGACTCTAGACCGGTGCCTCCAGACAAGATGGCCGCCAGCCCAGCACCACTGCACAAGATGGCGGCCAGCCCAGCACCACAGCACAAGGTGGCCATTAGCCCAGAGCCATTGCACAAGATGGCCGCCGGCCCAGCGCCTCTGCACAAGATGACAGTCACAGGTGACCCTCCAGAGTCGAGCCAGGTTCCTGTTGACCCTCCAGAGTCGAATCAGGTCCCCGTTGACCCTCCAGAGTAGAGTCAGGTCCCCGTTGACTCTCCAGAGTCAAATCAGGTCCCCGTTGACCCTCCAGAGTCGAGTCAGGTCCCGGTTGACCCTCCAGAGTCGAGTCAGGTCCCCGTTGACCTGCCAGAGTCGAGTCAGGTCCCGGTTGACCCTCCAGAGTCGAGTCAGGTCCCCATTGACCCTCCAGACTCAAGTCAGGTCCCCGTTGACCCTCCAGACTTGAGTCAGGTCCCCGTTGACCCTCCAGAATCAAGTCAAGTCACCATTTACCCTCATGAGTCAAGCACTACCACAGTTAGACCTCAGAAGTCAAGTCAAGTCACCAATGATCTTCATGGGCAAGGTCAAGTCACTGGTGTTCCTCATGGGCAAAGTCAAGTCACCAATGATTTTCATGAGCAAAGGCAAGTCACCGTTGATCTTTATTGAGAAAAATCAAGTCACCCTTGATCTTCATGAGCAAAGTCAAGTCACCATTGATCTTCATGAGCAAGTTCAAGTCACCGTTGATCCTCCTGAGCAAAGTCAAGCCACCGTTGATCTTCCTGAGTCCAGTCAAGTCACCTTTGATCTTCCTGAACCCAGTCAAATCACCACGGATCTACCAGAGCCTATTCACATCTCTGCTGAACTACCAGAGCCTCTCCATGTCTCTGCTGAACTAACAGTCTCTCCACGTCTCTGCTGAACTACCAGAGCCTCTCCACGTCTCTGCTGAACTACCAGAGCCTCTCCATGTCACTGCTGAACTACCAGAGCTTCTCCACGTCTCTGCTGAACTACCAGAGCCTCTCCACGTCTCTGCTGAACAACCAGAGCTTCTTCACATCTCTGTGGAGCTTTCAGTGCCTCGTCATGTCTCAGCCAAACTTCCTGGTTCCTGGAGGCCATCCAGGAACACACCACCTGCCCTGTCATGGCCATGGAGACCATCTACCATCTCCTCAGGGCCACGGAGGCTACCCTTAACCTGTTCATGTTCTCTATTCCAGGCTTACATAACCAGACTTGCTCTCATGTGCCATCGATCCCACTGTGGTGGTCTTCGGCGCCGCCCTGGTGGGCTTCTGTCTCGACCGCACGGCTGTGATGTCTGTGCCGCCCTGGTACGCTTCTGTCTCGACTGCACGGCTGTGGTGGTCTTCTTCGCCGCCCTGGTGGGCTTCTGTCTCGACCGCACGGCTGTAGTGGTCTTCTGCGCCGCCCTGGTGGGCTTCTGTCTTGACCGCACTGCTGTGGTGGTCTTCTGTGCTGCCCTGGTGGGCTTCTGTCTCGAACTCACGGTTCGAGTTCCACCTGCTCCACCCTGGATTCCTGCTCTGTCGGCTCTGCCCTGGGCCCCTGAACTTTCTGTTCACTCGTGACCTATTTGTTTTGTTGTTGTTTTGTTTGTTTTTTCTCTCTGTTTCCCTCTATGGACCTGGCCTTCTGTCCCTCCTCCTTGTTCCTCCGCCGGTCCACCTCCCTCCTGGTCTCCTTGTGGTTGTTGTTTTGTTTTGTTTTTTTCACTTCCTGTCTCTATTTCCCTCTATGGACCTGGCCCTCCATCCCTCCCCCTGGTCCTCTGCTGGTCCACATCCCTCCTGGTCTCCTTGTGGTTGTTGTTATGTTTTTTCACTTCCTGTCTCTGTTTCCCACTATGAACCTGGCCCTCCATCCCTCCCCCTTATCCTCCACCAGTCCAAATCCCTCCTGGTCTCTGTGTTTCTTGGTTTGTTTTTGTGTTCGATGGAGCATCTGGTAGCTGCTCCTTAGAGGAGGGGGTAATGTCACAGTGTCTGGTCTGTGTTTCCCTGGGTGTCCATATACTGTACACCAGCCTGTCTGATTCTGTTTTAATGGAGTCCTCATTTTCCGTCACACGGTTTTCTCATGTTCCCTTGCGTTTTCTTGTTTCTTGTGTTTCTTGTTTTCGACTGCTTTCCCTGTTATTGACTTCTAGCCTGTTTTGGATTTAGATTTTGGATTACCCCATTAAAAACACTGCATTTGAATTTCTCGTTTCCTATGATCAATCATTACAGAATCAAGGGCAATCATCACCAGTGACATCATTACGTCGAGCAAAAAAGAACCGATGAACTGTTTTCTTCAACCAGTTTATTGAATCGAACTGTCTGAAAGAACCAATTCACGGAAAAGAACGTCTCTAGTTACTACCATAACCTCGTAACCCAGGGAATGAAAAGCGGCAATAGTGTTCACATACACCTTTAGCGTAAATGGCAAACTCCCGCTATCCATACTGTGCTGTAGAAAGCGCAAAACATCTGACACGTAACAGGTCCCCGGGTCAATATAAATGGCCTCACACCATTTTGTGAAAACTCCCCACTTCAGAGCATAGCAGCGCCTGGTAGAAGGTGCGCGCATCTCCATAAGTGTGTTCAGCACCCGTGACTGCAGAGCATCCCACTCATTAGGGTCCCCGCAGCGGCCACACATGAAGATTCCACAGCTCGGGGCTGGGGTGCCATATCGTGCCGTTCGCCTGAGACAGCAGGTCCTTCCTGAGGGTGATTCGCCATGGGGGAGCCATAACTAACTCTCTCAGGACCGCAAACCAGGGCTGATTTGGCCAGTTCAGGGCCAAGAGTATGACTGACGCTCTCTCCTCCCTGATTTTGCCCAACACCATAGGCAGAATCTTCAGGTTTTCATATCACTGCTTTATGCTTCAAGAGACCTGCGTGAACGTGCTAAACAATCGTCATAGCTGATTAAGTGATTAAGAAATCACTTAATCAGGATTGGAACCCTCTCAGAATTTATAATTAGACTCTACATCTATTAAAATATAAAGAATGCAGTGATGTTATTTTAGACAGCTAACATTAGAGCATTGTTGGTCACCATCAAAATAAATCAAAAGGAAGATATAGATATGAAGGGGTCTGTAGATATGGCTTTGGCCTATGGGACTGTTTTGCACTTTGTATCATTTGCCAAGCAAAACTTGACAGTTTTTCTTTTTCTTTTATTTTTAGAAAAGTCACACAATTTGAGAAGCCATGCATATCTACCACATAAACAGAGCAGGAGGAGTCACAGACAGCTTGTTAGGAAATGAGCCAGAAGGATGTGTAGAAAAAGCCCTTAGTTGCAGAAAAGCAAGAGATGAGGGAAGAAAACATAATGGCGGAAACTAGATTGCTAGATTGCTCTCTTGATAAAATAAACAACTTTTGGATAACAATATTTTGCAACAGCAAGCATGTAAATGTATTTTATATTTCTGTCAGTAATGTTTAGTTCAGTCACTTTTGGTTTCAGTTTCATGGACTTTTAGTTTGTTCATAGTGAGTTTCCTTTTTCCTTTGTCCCAATAAGAATTTCTTGTCCAATGGTAATGTATTAATTTAGCTATTTCTATAGTATTGCTTGCTTCTTATGGGCATTTATTAATTTATACTTTTCTGTGTAAGTGAAATCTATTTTGACCTAATATACAAGAAAATGTGCGTACTGTTATAAATACACCTGAAGGGTTTCGTAATTCCTGTCCTCGTTAACATTTCTATATAAATTATAAATAATTTTATACAAAATTAATATGTCATTAAAATAAATATAATTTGGAATTTATAAAATATGTTTGGAAAAAAACAAATATCAGAACATCATCAGACTTGCCTAATCATGCACATGCTATAGTTTTAATTTATAGTTTTATGTGACTTATTTTAAGTTATAATACTAATAATTTAAAAAATATTGAAAATGTTACAGTAAAATACATTTTATATTTTATTTTAAATTATATTTTATATTTTAAACAAAATCTAAGTTTTTTACATTTTATTTTATTTTAGTTAATATTTATTTAATTTCAAGATATGAACATGTTTTGGGTTTGTTTTAGTTAATGATTAATATAATTAAGGATAATAACCATGCCTGTGAGGCAAAAAAGGGTTTAGAATTAAATAGCTTTTGTTTCTTGCATAGTCATTTTCATCTATGCTTGTCAAAAAAAAAGGTTTTAACTGTGGCATGAATGTTTCATTCTCTAGTGATGCTTTGAGGGGGTTTGATTCGTATTTGAGGGCATCACTGAGATCCTGCAGTAACGCAGAAGAACACATCTAATAAATTACTGATGACAAGGAAAAGGCATGGCAAGTGCTTAAGATGCCACTGTGAGTTGTGTCACATTGATTTGAAACTGCTCTTTGATTGACAGGTTTTATTTGTCCGTTGACAATGCCTGCTCAGCGGCCCCTGTCAAAGAGGGACCAAATTACAGCGTGGTGCTGAGAAAGCGTAAGGTGTGAGCCCACTTGGTCAAGCTATACTTCCTGCAGAAGCACACTGCTGGCATAAGATTGATTCACCTTGAATGCATCTGGTTTCAAAGTGCTCATGACATAATGCTACATTATTTTGGAACATTAGAATACGTGTACACATGCATGCTTAAAAAAAGTGCAATGGCTTTGAGTTGAGAAAACCTTTTGAGTGTTTTGGACACTCAGGCATCAGGAGAAGAGAGTTCAACTTTCGACCACAAGCCTGATGTTCACAAGCAGAAGAGTTTCAGAACACACTCCATGTGAGACAGGAAGCAGCCACTTTTCTTTGTTTCCATATTTTAAAAAGGGTACAGTATCTGCAGCATTTTTTTAATTAAAGCTTTTAAAGGACCTGCTTTTTTATGACCTGCACAAATAAAATAAATACCGTATGTGCAGGGTCAGGAAATGTCCATGGTTACAAATTCAATGGTAAAATTACATGGTTTTTAATGGTTTTCAAACAAGTTTTATAGAATAAAATAAAATTGTATAATTTTAAAAAGTTATTGCTTATAATATTAATTTAATAACATATATGTGACCCTAGAGCACTAGCCAAAAAAACATTGTAAGGGATTTTCAAATAGTTGTATCTCGGTCAAATATTGTCCGTTCCTAATAAACCATACATCAGTAGAAAGCTTATTGATTTGTTAGATTAGGTATAAATCTCAATTTCGAAGAATTTACACTTAAGACTGTTTTTGTGGTCCAGGGTCACATATATCTTACTGTCTTAATTGATATTTATAGGCTAGTGCAATAACCTTATGGTTCGGTCTCTGCATTGGTCTGAATAAAAACAGCATATGGGCTTATTGAAAATGCAAACTCATTATCTGCCAGCAGGTGGCGCTTTCAGAATGTATATTCTGTCACTTGCATTATCTGTTGTTGTTTATCAAAAATATTGTAGAATATCTACCATCCAGGAGTTTTAATTTTGACTGAAAACTCTTTAAAATACACCAAAACAACACAGAAAAATTATTAAAGTGATGAAAGGATGAAAGAGTTATTCTCAATACACTTCAAAATCACCATTTAAAACCAGGTGTAATGCTGCTGAGCCAGAGCATGCTACTGCTGCACATAAAATATTAATGTTTAGAACAGTGCAAAGAATACAAACCAACTATTAGAAACTTATACAAGAGTTGATGAGATGGGTTAAACATTTTGCGAATCAAATGCGAATCGTTGAATCTTACCATCCCCAATATTTACTGTATGAGTTTCTTTGCAAACACTTTAGTTTAGGGACCAATTCTTACTATTAACTAGTTGCTTATTAGCATGCATATTACTAGCATATTGACTGTTTATTAGTACTTATAAAGCACATATTAATGCCTTATTCTACATGAGTATATTTGAGAGCATATTTCCCTTAGTCTGAACCCATATCTAAACTAACAACTACCTTACTAACTATTAATAAGAAGCAGATTAGGAGTTTATTGCAGCAAAATTGATTAAGTTAAAAATTTTTTTAAAAAGTTAGTTAATTTGCTCCCCAAACTAAAGTCTGGCCATTTATTTCCTCCGTTGAGCACCAAAGGAGCCATTCTGAAGAATGTTGGAGACCAAAAAGTTACCGGTAGCCACTGACTTCCAAGTTTTGGAAAAAATTATGATTGAAGTCAATGGCTAACGTCACTTGTTTGGTTACCAGCATTCTTCAAAATATCGCACAAATCTGAGGGTGAGTAAATGACATATTTTTAATTTCACTCTCTCTTTTCTGTAAGCGCTCTTTACTCCTTTTTAAAGTATCCATATCTTTTTTATTTCAGATTTTCATTGATATGATTTTTGTCAAAGAACTCTTACTGTATTAATTTTGTTCTTTGTCAATAGTTTCATGAACAAGATTCCAGCTGCCCAAATTTCCCAGAGAAAGATTGAGTGAAACACTACAGCAGGATAGAGAGAGAGGAGTACAGTATCTTGAAGTCTCTCACATCTGACCTTGAGTGCCTCTTGCGGTCCAGCAGAACTCACACACATCCGCAGCACTGCAGGGGAACATGCACAGCACTCACCTCCGTCTCAAACCGACAGCACATTACCATTCCCCAGCTATTCCTCTCACATTAATCGTCACACAGCTATTATTTAGAGAAGGCTGTTTTCTCTTCTCTGCTGTGGGCATTTATGCTTATTATTACATTTGTTATTAAAAAAATGCACTGGTATTGATTTAATAATTTGCAGTGTAGTCATTCCTGCCTCACATACTGATGAGGATGAAGGTTTGTGTTCCAGTGTGCTTCAGTGAAGTCTGATAAAGAAAACAAGACGTGGGTCTTAATATTTGAAGCATTTTTTTGTGTCGTTTGGAATTTATTCTAAATTAGATTATGCAGCGTGCCGTAAAACCTGCGGTCTCATACATTATTGGAAGATTTGCAGCAGTTTCAAAGTGAATGTCCAGTGAGTAGCACTAAAACCTGTGTTCAGTACTTAACCAAGATATGTTTTTATTACGTTGCTTCAGGTATGTATTGCAGCGTTTCAGAATTTAAATATGCAAAGTGATAGAAAAATATTTGCTGATACAACCTTGCTATTTTAACAGATTTGAGCTGTTCTGTTGAACTGCTTTGCCCCATATCCGACTCTAAATTTCACGCTTCATCTGTTACCAACTTTATGCACGTCTCCCAACATGCTGAAAGCTGAACTAAAAAACTAGTTCTCGTGGCAAAATTTTCAGAACACAAAGACAAAATAAAAAAAAAAGTTTGATTCAGAATTACTATGTATCTTTAAATAAGCAGATGATGCAAACACTGCCTCAAATTGTACAGAAGTAGTAAACTAGACAAAAACATTTGTCAAGACAAAGATTGGCTCGAGTATTAGTTGTAAAACTTGAAGTATGAAACCATTTTAAACATGGTTATTGTAGTTACACCATTGTACTCACAGTTTAACCATGGTTTTGATACACTAATCAAAGTAGTAAGAATGTAAATAGTACGAATGTTTGTGTATGCAGTGTGCTTTTACACTTATTAGACAACTGAATAGTTAGCTTAGCAACATGCTAACATTAGAATCAACAGTGCTACTGTGTACTCAGTCTCTCATATACCAAATACCAAAGGACATCTACTTATGAACATGGTCAGAAATGAGTTGGCTCAGTAGGTTTTGAGAAACATTTCTTTATAATTATTAGCCTTTGTCTTTTAATTGGCTACTTATGTATTGTTGAAACACTGCAAATTTACCTGATTACGTCATAAAAATTGAATAAATGCTCAGATTAATATTCAAGGTTATTTTGTGTATTATACTGCAGTTTGACTTAGTTTCAGCACTGATGAATCACTTAAAGACTCACCAGAAATTTACCAGGAACGGATGCTCTAGGTTCTGCATGATCTGGAGCTCTTTGAAGACATTGCGCACTTCATTACGCTCGACGCACTTGAGTTTGTTCATATACTTCATGGCATACATTTTCTTTGTGTCCTTTTTCTGGACGATGCACACCTGAAGAAAAAAAAAATGGTATGAGTTTTTCCCCATTTAAGGAAAAGAGTAAATGAGTATTCAAATATTTTTGTCTGATTGGTGGATTGTTCTGAACAGCATCATGGGTAATGTAGTTTTTTATCATTTTTTTTCTGCCATTTCACTTGATTATTATTATTATTTTTTTAAATAATGCATCAGATTCATTCAACAGAAGCATATGCCATTTATTAACAACTTCAGAGCTCACAGTAAGTCTGTTTTAAAAGGTTTATAAGTTATGTTTAAAAGTATTGTTTTGAACCATATTTAAGACCGACTGACACACTGTGACGCACAATGTTTTAAACACAATCAGTGAAGGTCACTGATGACTCACTTTGGCCTCAGTGCCACCAGCTTTAATTTGTTTTGTTTTCTAGCAAATATAAATCAAAACTTACTTTGCCAAAACTGCCTTTACCAATGGCTCTCAAGATCTGAAAGTGGTCAAAGTTGACTGTGGGGAGACAATAAATATATTTTAGTGTACAGAATATTACACCAATGTAATATAACAGTTAGTGCATTACAAGATAATCATTTATTACTTTGGTAGGACACACACACACACACACATACACACACTTTCTCTCTCTCTCTCTCTCTCTCTTACACACACACACACACACACACACACACACACACACACACACACAAAAGATGTCTCCACTGTTTTGGTTCACACAATGAAATTAAATGGAGTTCATAAATGTCAAGCACCACAAAGGACATAAAATATAACAATAACAGTATAACAGTAAACACATATTAGAGAACAGAACTGATTCAATCAATTTTCATTCCCAAGGACAATTACTCGAATGAGCAGCTGGCAGCAGTTTTACATTTCTTTGTGAAGTTGCTCATCTGATTTAAGCTGATGTACAGTCCTCAGTATTAAAGGGGTCATATGATGAGATTTCAATTTTCTCTTTTGTTCTTGATACATGAAGAAGATCTGTGTAGTTTTAAAGACTAAAGTCTCAAATCCAAAGAGATATTCTTTATAAAGTTAAGACTCTGCCATGCCCCCTAAAACAGCTCGTTTAAACACGCCCCCACATCTCTACATCACTGTGTGGGAAGATTTGTGTAATGCGCCCAAATGCTGACGCAAAGAAAGAAGGAGTGGTTTCAGTAACACAGTTAGTGTTGAAGCAGTCGTGTCAGAGAGATGTGTGTGTATCTAGGAGAAAGAAAAAGCACTTTATTTGTTCTTCTGAAAGTAGATGCATTTAGGAATCTTTAAGATTACTTACAACAGAACAGCAACGCATTTAATGGACGACTGTTTCATGAACCTTGGAGAGGAGGTGATTCTGACTTTACTACGACAATCTGGTGCTCCTGACTGGAAGCATGTTATTAGTTTAGGTATTTGCTATTGATTGTTCAAATGTGGAGATTTGCGAATGTAAGTGTGTGTGTGTGTGTGTGTGTGAGAGAGAGAGAGAGAGAGGGAGAGAGGGAGAGAGAGGGAGAGAGAGAGAGGGAGAGAGAGAGAGAGAGAGAGGGAGAGAGAGAGAGAGAGAGAGGGAGAGAGGGAGAGGGTCACACAGTAATCGTCCATGGCTTGTGTTCTGCAAACACATACGAGCTTCATCACTGTTTCTGTCACGACTCTGTTCCTCTTTCAGCTTGAACTGATGGTAAAACTAAGGACATTATTAACGGTATTCACATTTATATTGAAAGATGAAGCTCATGATTATGGAAAGGGGTGTTACATTTCCAGGGAGTGCTTGTGGTATTCGGCCAATCACAATGCACTGGGTCAGTTAGCCAATCAGAGCAGACTGTGCTTGTCAGAAGGAGGATGCGTTTGAGAGAGGCGGGGCTTAAAAGACCTGCAATAATATACAGTATTTGAAAAATAATGTGTATTTTTTTACGTTAAAGCATGTCAACATATTCTGTTACACCAAGTACACAAAATAATGATCTTTAAAAAAGCATCACATGACCCCTTTAATGCATGATGTGTTTGGTTTGGACCAGAAGACATTTGAGCAGAATCTCACTCCTCATCTAATGCAGATAAACTCATCGTCTGACCTGTGAATGATCCGCATCTCGTTTCTCGTCTCTCACATCAGTTAAAGGCAGTCTAAAGAATGCTGTCAGCACCAATTACAGATGACGGACTCTACTCAGTGGTCACTCCCTCTGTTAGTCAAGGACCAGCGATGATCTTTATAGTTTTAAATCAGAAGTCTCAGCCTCAGACAGCATGCTCACAGTTTCTACAGATTTTCTGATGCAGTTTGCACAAAACTGAGAGTTTTCTTAAAATGTCAAACTTACATCTAACTGGCACAAATTCCAGGAAATGCCAAAATACTCTAATTTATACTCCAGAGTCTTGAAAGTAGAAGCAAACAACACAAAGCATGAAGAAAGAACGTCATAGAGGTACTGTTAGGGTGAGTATATTAATTATTTGTTGAGCTTTAGTTTACACTGTGTCTACTTGTGTGAAAACCTCAGTACTGAGTAATAGAAGTTGACTACATGGACATTACTAGAGAAATTACATAGTATGTAAATTCAGAACAGGACTGTAAAATAAAATGCTACAGTTTTTTTTTATTTTTGTGAGAACTACACTCTTGCACCATTTTTAATTAATCAAAAGTATGTATGTTTATCAATGCTGCCAAATCGAATATATTCTATTAATAGCATCCAAAATAAAAGTTTGTTTCCATAATATATGTGTGTATACTGTGTATATTTATCTGTATGTATAAATAGATACATTTAAGAAAAAAAAAAAAAATATATATATATATATATATATATATATATATATATATATATATATATATATATATATATATATACAGTATATATATATGCATATTATGTATTACTGTGGAAACAGTGGATTTCTATGCAATGAAACATACTTTAATGGGGACTGTCAGCAAATCTATAGTATATAAATAATTGAATTTATAAAGCATATCATAAATGTTTTTAGAAATATCTACAAATTGTTTACAAAAAAAAGTGTTACCAAAGGAACAGAAAATTAAAATTAAAACTCTTCCTTTTGTTTGGACATTTGAAGGAATGCAGTAATCTTTAAAATGTACATATTTAAATTTCTTATTGTTTTCTATTGTTTATACAGGGTCCTTCTCAAAAAATTAGCATATAGTGATAAGGTCCATTATTTTCCATAAGGTAATGATAAAAATTAAACTTTCATATATTTTAGATTCATTGCACACCAACTGAAATATTTCAGGTCTTTTATTGTTTTAATACTGATGATTTTGGCATACAGCTCATGAAAACCCAAAATGCCTGTCTCAAAAAATTAGCATATCATGGAAAGGTTCTCTAAACGAGCTATTAACCTAATCATCTGAATCAACTAATTAACTCTAAACACCTGCAAAAGATTCCTGAGGCTTTTAAAAACTCCCAGCCTGGTTCATTACTCAAAACCGCAATCATGGGTAAGACTGCTGACCTGACTGCTGTCCAGAAGGCCATCATTGACACCCTCAAGCAAGAGGGTAAGGCTGTTCCCAGAGTGCTGTATCAATGCACCTCAGTGGGAAGTCTGTGGGAAGGAAAAAGTGTGGCAAAAAATGCTGCACAACGAGAAGAGGTGACCGGACCCTGAGGACGATTGTGAAGAAGGACCGATTCCAGACCTTGGGGAACCTGCGGAAGCAGTGGACTGAGTCTGGAGTAGAAACATCCAGAGCCACCGTGCTCAGGCGTGTGCAGGAAATGGGCTACAGGTGCCGCATTCCCCAGGTCAAGACACTTTTGAACCAGAAACAGCGGCAGAAGCGCCTGACCTGGGCTACAGAGAAGCAGCACTGGACTTTTGGACAAATTTTGCATGTCATTCGGAAATCAAGGTGCCAGAGTCTGGAGGAAGACTAGGGAGAAGGAAATGCCAAAATGCCTGAAGTCCAGTGTCAAGTACCCACAGTCAGTGATGGTCAGTGGTGCCATGTCAGCTGCTGGTGTTGGTCCACTGTGTTTTATCAAGGGCAGGGTCAATGCAGCTAGTTATCAGGAGATTTTGGAGCACTTCATGCTTCCATCTGCTGAAAAGCTTTCTGGAGATGAAGATTTTGTTTTTCAGCATGACCTGGCACCTGCTCACAGTGCCAAAACCACTGGTAAATGGTTTACTGACCATGGTATTACTGTGCTCTCCTGACCTGAACCCCATAGAGAATCTGTGGGATATTGTGAAGAGAAAGTTGAGAGACGCAACACTCTGGATGAGCTTAAGGCCGCTATCGAAGCATCCTGGGCCTCCATAACACCTCAGCAGTGCCACAGGCTGATTGCCTCCATGCCACGCCGCATTGAAGCAGTCATTTCTGCAAAAGGATTCCCCACCAAGTATTGAGTGCATAACTGAACATTATTATTTGAAGCTTTACTTTTTTTGTATTAAAAACACTTTTCTTTTATTGGTCGGATGAAATATGCTAATTTTTTTAGACAGGCATTTTGGGTTTTCATGAGCTGTATGCCAAAATCATCAGTATTAAAACAATAAAAGACCTGAAATATTTCAATTGGTGTGCAATGAATCTAAAATATATGAAAGTTTAATTTTTACCATTACATTATGGAAAATAATGAACTTTATCACAATATGCAAATATTTTGAGAAGGACCTGTATTTAACGTATATTTAACGTATACAAATTCTTGAATTATGATCTGAGGAAAGCTTGTTTTGTGAGTGCAAACATGTCACAGTTTTCATCAAATAAAGATAAAATCACAACAAATGGTACTTTTAAAGATCTCTGCATTGATGAAACTCCAAAGCCCAAATGCTGAGCTATTTAAATGTAGAGCTATTTTAAAAAGTAGAGGTACATTTGAGGGTCATGTTTTGTCCCATATCTGAAGAATCGGTGACCCATCGAGTTTGGGCAAACGATCTAGGACAGCCACTTAGAGAACGCTGACACCCTTTTTCACAGTGACTTCCAGAGGGTCATAAGCATGTCCTAAATAGTCAATGCCCCATCTCTAACGGGAAGCACCTCCCACAAAGTCAATAACAGTTACCAGATTAAAGCTAGAAAACAATTAGATGTTGCCTGAAGATCTCAAACTCTTAATAAAGAGTTAAACATGCTCTCGCTCCACAGGAGAGATCTTTTTCTCTCCATCAGTGTTTCTTGATGAGGACACAAGTGAAACCTTGAGACATGCACACACACACACACACACACACACACACACACACACACACACACAAAGGTCTATTGGAATCTGACCTGTAAATTTAAGGCCCACCTCCACACACAGACAGATTTATGAGAACCTCAATAAATGACTTTCTGCAGTCAACAGCTATGGATCTTGTTGTATGGGTTTACTTTGGAAAAATCCTGTTTGAAAGTGAGCAATCTCATATATTCTCAAAGCAAAACATTGTCGTTGACTGTTCTGTCAGACTCAGAATTATAAATTTAACCAGCTTACATTAAAACATTTGTGACTGTAAGTGGTTACAATACACAATTTTACAAAGGGGGAGATTATCACTTTAAATGTTATTGTCTTTCTTCCACTAAAAGCACTTTGAGAAGACACTTTTCTACCACGGTCTGTCTGTTTAATGCACAGCTAGTTCCAGTCAGTTTAATCACTGTTCTGTATCAATGCACTCTGCTCTACTTTAAAACCATTTAATGCACACCTCATTTAATCACTTAATGCACAGCTAGCAGTGGCTTATCTCATAAATACTATAATAAATGTTGCTTTTTATCCTTTTTAGAGGTTGACAGTCCCTTATCACTGTATCCTTTCATTATACGGCATTCATAGAGTTTTTGAACAACATGGGGAAAGTAAATGATTTCAGAATTGAATTTCTAGATAGTCCTCCCCCAAACTTATGCTATTGGGATGCTCAAATCAATCAGTTTCCGTATTTTAACATTCAAGAAGTGACGCTTCATTCACACTATCCACCCATGTTTAAATAAAGCATCCTAACAGTTAGAAATAAAGAGAGGAGGTTACATGAAAAGTCATAAAGTAGTTCATTTATTAATGTGTTGTGAGTTTGGCTCCTCTATCCAACTATAGGAACGGGAACAGCTTGTTTTTTTCTTTCCAGTAACACACTTACCCTCCTCTGGGTCATCGGTGACCGATGTCCTGCTGGACTGACCGAGTCCCATGACTTCTGAAGAGGTGATGATCTCCGGTTTAATACAGAAACATCCCCTGCGTTCGTTAATAAGGATATATTCCTCTGTTGAAGAACGACCTGTGGACAGAGAGGAGTGCGAGGGTAATGCAAATCAAATATTGTCACTCTTTAAACGATAGTGATTTGTGTTACATGCATGACATGTTCTGGTGCTCACTTGGGCTGAAGTCCAATTACACAAACGCTTGTTTTCTCTAGCAGTGGTTTTGTATTGTAAGAAGAGGTAACCTTGTTACTTTAAAGAGCAATACTTAACTCATTCAACAATAAAAACTCGTTTTGTTGGTATAAATTAATGTACTGATTCGGGTTGACTCAGTGATGCTAATTTTATATATAAATATATAAAACCAGTAAATTTAATTTGCTAACATTTTCTGTTTTCAGTGTCAAAATCTGTCTTAGGCTACAATAAATGTTGCCCAAATGCTTTGCTGTATTTGTTAGATAAGCGAGTGAACACAATGCTTCCACATGATAATGAAATAAGCACTGCTGCTTGAAAGTTTGTGAACCCTTCAGAATTTTTTCAAAAGATGATATATATATATATATATATATATATATATATATATATATTGGAATGAAAGGTTAAATTCTATTCAGAGCAAGCTGTCACATGGTTAATGTTGTTGTTAAAAGAGTTCATTCATTCATATCTACTTGATAAAAGAGCTTCAAGAGAGATCTTTTTTGCATCCACACAAGAAATTTGACACAGTGAATTATGTTGTCACACTGTAGGGTGTGGTAAGGTATAATTATCTCTATTAATTAACTATTAAGCAACTTTTGCCTCAATAAACTCCTAAGCTGCTGCTTATTAATAGTTAGTAAGGTAGTTGTTGAGTTTAGATGTGGGATCTAAAATATGCTCATGCACAATAAAGCATAAATATGTGCTCAGTAGCCTACTAATAAACAGTCAATATGCATGCAAGTAAATCTTGAGAATTGGTCTTTAAAATAAAGTGACCAAATATTCATTGCATAAAAAGTGCGACAACCTGCCCCTTAAAATACTTTAAAATTGTATTAACTAGGACAGTGTGCAAGTCATACTTGATTATGTACATGTAGTTCACTGGTAATTACTCTACGCTAATACAGCTACACAGAAGAGTAATATAAAGTCCAGAGACAGCAGAGAGTGCTCGGAATACGTGAGGAGAATAGACCTGTAGCTGTGAAATCATCAGAAATCATACACTTACCGCTTTATATGTCAGGAGGATTGAAATGATCGACTGGACGAATAACAGCAGAGCTCATGAAAGCGACCGAGACAGACGAGACCGCAGTGGAAAGACGAGACTATCCCGCACAACTTCTCCAGTCACCGCAATGCTGTGAGAAGATCCTTGCAGAGCCGGAGTCAATGACACACTGATGCAGAACACGCGCGCATGCTGCTCCACACACACACACACACACACACACACACACACCCGAGAGCCGATCCCGGAGCAGTGCGTGATGAGAGAGAGAGAGCTGTGTCCTCAACTGTTGAATAAAAGCAGCATCATGCGTCTGGTGCAGATCTGATGATGATGGTGATGGTGATGATGATGATGGTGAAGTGTCCCTCTGGTGGGGAGGATCGTTTATTCATCCAGAGCGTGGTTCAAGCAGTGTATGGAAGTACGCAATATATTCTCCCCGGAGCCATTTATTAATTTATTCAAGAATTATTTTTTAATGCATTTTAAACGGTGACATCATCTATCGTCATTTCTTACAAACCATTTAAAAAAAATAATGTATTATTAATAACAAACTAAAAAATTAACTTTTGTCAATATGGTGTAGCTAACCATGCAGAAAGCAATTTGCGACATTAAAACCATACATATATAGCCTATATATATTCATATTATGTCATTACGTGGTCTCTTAAAATTATCTGATTATTTGACCTTTTATGGCAAGTTCAGTTTCAGTCGTCAAATCAAATATTTTTCTATTTTTTAAGGGTTGAGGGTATATTTAAAATGTAAAAGTATGCTTTAGCATGAAAAAAAGATATTTACAGAGTGACTGTAGAAAAGAAAATAACAGAACTAAACAGAACAGAACAGAACAGATGCAGATCAAATGTAAGTCAATGAATGACAAGGTCATATGAAATTTCACAGATATTTTCTTATGTTTTTTTTTTCTTCTTCTTTAGACATACGAGACTGTAATGAATTTGCTCTGGGTCATCAGTCTCGGAAGTGAAATCCTGTTTAGGAGGTCAGAGCAATAGGATCTCTCAAAATCCGGCCAAATGCCCATTACTCTCTTGGCACAGCAGAGTATACTTCACGAGATTGGATGCCTCGTGCACACACAGCTCTTTTACAAACACACCAGTCACCTTTCCCTGGTCACATATACAACACCTTTCATCTTCACTGATGATCGTTGTCTTTGTTAAATGACAGAAGAGAGGTTTATTCAGGAGGTTCTAGCGCGTGAGTGAAGGTCACGCCACTGAATGACGAGCGATGCGCTGCTGCTGACGTCATGCTGCCATCTAGAGGCACACAACTCAACTTCACCCGCATCTTATTTAGTTGCATGCTTAGTTACACACATACTGTACTGTATGGTACTTTTTCACAATTAAAATGTGTTTCTCAGTAGAACTTAAGTCAGGATGATTAGATTTGACGTTTCAATCATATTTAGATGGTTTAGATATCTTCATCACTCATTGTGTGTGATCAGTCGTATGAAATGCTTCAGGTACAAGACATTTTTACAGTTCAGTTGTTTTCTTAATAAGCTTTTCAGCTCTCCTCATTCACGCAGAAAACACTCTGTAGCTCTCTGAATGTAGTGCTGCGGTAGACAACTTTATTTTTAGGAAAATCTTTTGCTGCAAAACCCTTGTTAAAAGAAAGCATGCTTCACTGAATCTGCACCTGTACTGTGCTTCAAATGTGAAAATTGTATTTACAAACAATCAGATTGTAGATAATAGAATATAAATTAAATAAAGGCCACTTAAGTGCACTTAAAGCAACTTTTAGAAGTGCACTTTGTAATAATGTCTAATTAGAAGTTTTATTTTAAAGAACATTTTTCATTACGTTTTGACATTTTTTTTATTAAGTACACTTATGCAAATGAAAAGTCCTTCATTATAATTAGAACTACAGTGTTGTTTGATATTACATTTATAAAATACATATTTTAATGTACTAAACTGTAACTTCTTCACTGCAAAGAAATGTTTCAACCTAAAAAAGTAAGTGTTCATGCTGCCTTTAAGTTTTAAGGTTAGTCAACTCAAAAATAGCATTTCACACTAACTATAAGCTTAACATTCGAAGTTGAAACAAGTGGAATTATTATTATTTTTTTAAATTGTGAATGTATTTGTTTATTTCCTGGATTAAAATGCACACATTTAATTTCAAATTATGCTTTTTGTGCAAAACATTTTTCCGTGGCATATTCTGACTTGGCCGAGCGGCCACAAGTAATAGCGTTTTCATATCTGATGGGAATTCCAGCCTAATTGACTCATATATCTTGTCATCTCCTGTAATGAACACAAGCTTTATGAATGTGCGGCGGTGTATAAATGCATCAGTGCTCTTCACAGACAGCAGACAGCATGCTAGCGTCCACACTGCTGCTTGTGCTGGCGATGCCCATGATTTGGGCTCAGCCCTACCCCATCCCTCCGACCTGCTACACCAAAGTGCTGAACATGGGTAAAGAGATCACCCAAAGAGCGGCCCAAATCAAGACTGACCACGACACTGTAATTCTAAAATAACTGAACTGAGGTACAGCAATGAGCCTTGGTGCTTGATACAGTGCTTTATGTTGCAGTCCAGATGCACAGCTCACCTGCCCGACCTCTACATCAATGTTCATGTGAGTAGTACATGACCTTAAGAGACAAAGCTTGCCTGTAATGTCAAATCATGTTTCAGTGAAAAGGCTGGAAGATTTTTAACTGCTTTCAAATATTAGTGATTCTCATGAAGAATGAGATTTTACCTTTAAGAGCAAATAAGTAAAATATGTGAGAAAAATTATGCATTTTCTTGACACTTCATGGTAATGTTTTTATGACAGTTATGAGCTCATTCCTCTCACCTCCAGAGTCAGTTGTGTTGTGTTGTCATGCATGTTTCTCTGTGATGACAGAACGCTTGTGGGATGTCCACTATGAACTCGTATCTGTCTCTGCTGAGCGGTCTGAGAGAAAGGAGATGTGCTTACACCAGGAAAGTGCAGAATCTAGCTGCTGTGACCAGACAACTCTATTTCATCATGTCACAAAAATGTCACGGGGTAGGTCAAAAGTATGTTTTGCATTTTTGTTCATTTTCATTTTAGATGTAATTCATTTATTTATTTTCAGTAGCATAATTTTAAGTTTTTGCTTGTGTGTGTTTTAATTGGGTGTCTGTTTCAGGACTTGGTTTTCACTCGTGATAACTGTAAAGCGTTACATCACAGAGGATGGAGAGGCTGAGATCACTGCAGACATCACCGGACTGAGACTCCAGAATGATTAAAATGAGATCATAAATAGTGGTTACTCATCAGATCTTATTCATAATCAATATCTTTAAAGAGCATAATTATAATTTATTATGATAACATTATCATATAATGTTATCATAGAATATATGTATTTATGAATTACGTTTTATTGCATTTTTGAAAAATACAAATTAAATATATATATATATGAATCCAAGCTTTTGAATGTTAGAGTGTATAATGTTACAGAAACTTTTTATTTCATACAAATGCTGATCTTTGTATCTTTCTATTAATCAAAGAAGTGTTGTTTACATTTTTGTTTACTATTTACCTGTTTTCCGTCTTCTAAAAAAACTACAAATTGTTCCACATATTACCACTAGGTGGGGGTTGTGTGCAACAGTTTTTTTTATTTACTCAGATATTTGTTCTGTTCCTTGTTTTGTTTTTTTCTTTGTCTTTTTTCTTTTTAATCTGTGCGTCTTGACTAACTTATTAAATTATAATTGTTAAATACAAAATTAAAATTCATTAAGATGGTCTGTTCAATTACTCGCAGCTCCTGTAGTTCCGATGACGCATAAATAGGCTTTAAAACTACAAATCCCATGATCGCGTGGTTCCGTGGAGTGGGCGTGGCCCTGTGTCTCGACTCACAGCAGTAGTGAGAGAACAGGTGAACACGAGAGCTTCAGACGCCTGCTCGTGAATGGAGTGGAATCAGTCCATCACAGTTTGATGGTTTTTATTTTGTTATTTTTTAAATGATGAATGTGTCTCCTTCCGCGGAGGCTTACTTCAGCTTACTCGCTTTTGTTTTTTTCTGAAGTCAACTGTTTTTTAGTATTTGAGTCTGTTGTCTGTTTTATTTAATATGGCTTTTGCAAAATTCAGCAAGATCCTCCGTCTTCCTACAATTGACGTGAAGAAGAAAACCAAACAATACGAGCACGTTCATCGGGATGTAAATCCTAGCGACATTTGGGAAATTATCGGGGAACTGGGCGATGGTGCTTTCGGCAAAGTTTATAAGGTGAGTTCAGACCGTAATAAACCTGTGGGACAGCGAAACGAAACTAAGACTTCTACCATGGTAAAGGATTTGGTCATTAATATTAACTTGGTCATGTTGACGTTGCAGTCTATTTTAATTTGAATATTTAATATTCATAAGCCAGGCCTCTACCTGATTCGCTGCCGCTTACCCGTAAGCGGTCTTTCAGCCAATCAGTGAGGCCTTCTTGGTGAACGTCATTATGCGTAATTAATATTCATAGGCTAAGCCTTGCGTGTAGTAGGATTGAAAAAGTTTTAATAATTGGCAACCTGTTTGGTTATGACAGTTAGAATTCATATAATATTTACAAATACAAAGAATTGTGTTCTTATTGACACTTATGTACACACTTTGTTGCACTTTTAAATTGTTTTTAAATACACATGCACTATTCAAATGATTGATCTTTTCTTAGAATTCTTTATTTACATTTATAAACTGTGTTAATTTAAATAATAATAAAAGAACTAAAACCTATGCGCCACTCAAGAGCTAACACTGAATGGATCACAGTGCAGCTCAGTATTTCATGTAATAACATGCTGGTGAGATGCATTGAAGTGGCATGAAGTAATGCACCGCTCAGGGTGTTGCTAGCCTCAAGGAACATATCTACCATGACTAACTGTTTAAATAAACTAACCTAACTGTGGTTAGTGACACTGAGCCTCTGAGATATCCTGACAGTTCACATGCGTTCAGCCCGGGGCCCTCAGGGGCCACTCAGAGTCACTGTGGAGGAAGATACTGGAATGTGCTGCAGTTTCGGTAGGCGGAGAGGAACCCTGCTGTAGCAAACACTGAATTTGTCTTTTGTCCCCAAACTCTGTGTCCTGAACTGTGGGGCCCCATGAGATCCAGGGTCTCGCCCTCAGAAACCAGGCTGACAGGGGTTAAACACAACCTTGACAAAGACCGCTTTCACAGTGGAGAAAAACTGCAATATTACATTAAAACATGCTCTGGTCATTTCTCCACCCAGAATGCTAAAACAAAATTGGATCAATTAATCTAAGCTTATTTTTGAGACCATAAAGTTTGTAAAAGTAAATATTTTTAGCATGCATCTCTGAGCATGTTTGCAGTGCGTCAACACATTTTTCTTTGAAATTCTCTGAAATAATCATCTCCCAGTTGTAATTTTCATTAGACTCTCATTTATTTTTATGCTCCAATACAATATTTTTTTTTGTTTATATCTGCAAAGTTTATTTTTTATCTCTAAATACATTTGCATATATAATTGTAAAATATAAATACATATTTAATGCTGGAAGCACTTGTTAGTGTAAAACATTACCAGACGATCATTGATCGTTTACAAACAGTGTGCTTTTTTACAGTAATGAAAATGCATTTTAATTTTTAGGGAATGGAGCTTCAAATTAATATTAAATAATTCTAAAATGGCCTTTATGGCTGGCATCATGATGTTTTCAAGATCGGGGGACACTTAGGAAATATTAATAAGTATAATAAGTATATTAATCAATATTAATTTTGATAAAAATATGTAAACATCTGCAAGTTATTAACATAACACCACAGATGCTAATAAAGTGCAACACATAAAATTGTCCGACATTAAGCTAACTTTAAGAAAATGAATAAGAGAGAATGTGCTCTCAATGCACCCCTCAGATCATCCAGCACCTGCAGTGACCTTTACACACAGGAAGTAGTCTAAACAGACTTCCCCCTTTTCTTAAAGGGGCAAAATCCATTGTGGTAACACCACAGACATGAATTTGGGGGACAGAACTTTTTTCTTTAATATAACAAAATATGTATTTTTTTAAAACAATTTAATAAAATTTTACATTTTAAATAAAATCTATATTCACATTATAACCACTTTATTTGTGTTAAAAATGTTATATTGTTGCAATTACATTCCATGATACCACTCTAAGGTATGACGGGAACATGCATATTTTGTTACAAATGCAATCTCCCAAACTCAATTAAATACTTTAAAACTAAAAGTTAACAATTAATAGCGCACAAATTGTGTTAACCCTATAGAATATAAACATGTAAACTTTTTAGAATTTATTGGTATTTATTGGTATTTAACGTTTATTTCAACTGTAGTAAAGTAGAGGGACACACCATTTGCCACCGCAATTGAAGAATGACCCATAAAATAAATGTATAATATGAAATAAAATGTAAAAATCAGTTGTGCGCACAGACACTGCGTGCCACTGAAGGAAGTGTTGTTCTGGAAAAAGGAAATATGAGCGAGTTATGAATGAGTGATTGTGTAATGAGAACAGAACATGAGTCTAATATTGTGCAATGTGCTTTCCTTTACAAATGAAAACGCTAAGAACAATTCGATATCTTGATGATCTGCTCCTGCTTTATTAGTTCAATAACAGAAAGGTCATCACCGTTAGTGTTGATCGTTCGTCTGGACGTGTCGATACACGTGGATCTGTGAAACAACATCCTGTGAAAATGAACAGGGCTTTTCTCTCTACACACATTTGAGGTTTAGACAATGTTACTTCCTTATTACTGGAGCAAAACAAATGACAATACATTTTTTTTTAAAGTTAGTGTAATCAGTGTAACTTATAACCACAAAATAATGATTCATAACCATGCATTTGATCAAAAAAGTGTTTAAAGATTAACATTTTAGTCTAAAAATATTGGTATTTCTGACCTCTCGCTCATAGTTTTGATTAGAATATATATGACCTGGAGCACAAAACCAGTGATAATTGTCAATTTGTGTTTTATAAATCATCTGAAAGCTGAATAAATCATCTCTCCATTAATGTGTGGTTTGTTCGGAGGACAATATTTGTCTGAGATGCAACTATTTGATAATCTGGAATCTGAGGGAGCAAACAAATCTAAATATTGAGAAAATCATCTTTAAAGTTGTTCAAATGAAGCTCTTAGCAATGCATATTACTAATCAAAAATTAAGTTTTGATATATTTACGGTAGGAGATTTACAAAATATCTTTATGGAACATGATCTTTAATTAATATCCTAATGATTTTTGGAATAAAAGAAAAATCGATCATTTTGACCCATACAGTGTATTGTTGTGTATTGGTATAAATACACCTGTGAGACTGATGACTGCATGTGCTCCAGGGACACATAAATGTTATATAGAGTCTAGCTGCAAAATAACTTCTAGCTTAAACCAAATCCGAAAATTCTGCATTTTCTTGTTCTACACGTTTATGGAAGTGTGTTTTTCCATAAACAAAATAATATCACATTTCAGACACAATATGGCCATGTATTTTACTTTTACTTTTGCAAGACATCATTTGTCATCCGTTTTCTGTACTTCAGGTTTGAAGATGCTTTCGTGATGTCTTTAACAATGCACTAAAAATATTTAGGTCTATTTATAACGTTTAAATCGGGTGGAAATTTAAAGTAATTGCAAAAATTTAAATTCCACGTGAAATCTGGCCACGATTCGACTGAATCCATTTCAGATATTTCAAAGTGTTTCATCAAAAATATGTTTAAGATATTACTTTTTAAATTTTAAGCCTCAATTTTAGATTTATGTATTTGAACTGCATATCTATTTAACATAAACGAATGAACTTAATGCGATAATTAATAATCCAAATGGATCCAAATAATATTCAATTCTAAGTATTTGAATCTTGAATCGCACCAAAATAATAATCAAGTTTCAGATGCGTCATTTGATTTAGGAAAGCGTTCAGATGTTTGCAAATGTTTCCAGCCCATTTCATCTTTATAATCCCAGTGTGTTCATTTCTCCTGGAGCTGGTCGTGGTCCAGCTGGACTCCTTCTCTGATGGCATTTTGAAGAGGACTCCTCCTGTTTTCTCCTGTTGGTTAATGCTGAGTAGTTGAGTGATGGTTAATTATTGAAGGAGAACATGTGGAGGCACGAGGCTCTTACTGTGAGGATCCTGTAGATCACGAGAGCTGGGCTAATCACCAGCGTTCAGTGCTGCTGGCTTCAGGAAGATAAGAGCGACTGGGTGCACGAGAGCATATTCTACATGTTAGATTAACTGCATCATCATACACACTTAAAGATCTGGTTTAAACCTCTTTTAGTTGTAGTTTTGCAATTGCCGCCCTATTCATTGAAACCATTTAAGCCACTGAGTGAACTTGAAGAGATAATCACACAGACTAGTATTTCTTTTGGTCATTCGCCCTTTTCTTAATAATAAACTCAAGATAATGACAATGAGTCCAAAGCTTAGCTTTTGTTTAAAGCTAATATTGTTTAAGGCACAAGGTTACTACAATTATTGTGTAAGAATAAAAGATTAATAACTTTACACTGATCCAACAGCTGTTGTTTTTTTATTATTATTTTAAATGCTCATTTGGGGCAATCAGTTACCACAGTCATTTTTTTAGGTTGTAAATGAAATAAAGATTAGCTTTCTACTTGAATATTGTAAATGGGATTAAATTACTTTCCTTTTTTTATTATTTGTGAAATTTACTAGCACAGAAATCAATCAGTTATGTTTGTTGCAAAGACAAATAGCTGGAAATTTATGACTGAAATTATGATTAAAAAATCTGGTTCTGTCACAAATGTTATTCTGTATTGAGATCAATTCAATTATTTTTGTTGATTGCGAAGTCCTCTGTGACCGTACTTTTTTAACAATCCCCACACATTTTCATTTTCTCCATTGGTTTGATACTTTTGGCTCGTGCCAAGTAGTTATTAATCGCATCAACAGCTTAATCTTGATGTGATTTCCTTACAAAATTTAATGAAAATTATTCACCCACAAATTTTGATTTACATAGAAAAATGTCTTGCAACAATTTTTTTTTTTTAGGAAACTACATTTGTTAAAAGCTCTTGGCCTACTTTTTATAATCAGGAGTTGTACATCAAACATTAAAGCTAGTACATGTACTGTATTGGTTTGCTTTGCTATATTATTATAGTCAGTGGGTGTTTTCCTCGTTCAAACTTTTGCTCAAGGAAGTAGAGATTAATTAACGTAGTAAACAATGTGTTTTGCTGTCGTCATTAACAAGGCTAATGCATAGTTTCCAAGAATAGCTCAGAGTAGAAACTTTTCATAGTTTTCTAACCCTACACCAATTTATACATCACCTGAAAGCTGAATAAATCATCTCTCCATAGATGTGTGGTTTGTTCGGAGGACAATATTTGTCTGAGATGCAACTATTTGAAAATCTGGAATCTGAGGGAGCAAAAAAATCTAAATATTGAGAAAATCACCTTAAAAGTTGTCCAAATGAAGTTCTTAGCAATGCATATTACTAATCAAAAATAAAAGATGCCATAAAATGCTTTGATACAATATTTTAAATATTGAGTGTTTATGTGCGGCCACACAACTGTGTTCAAACACATTATAAAAATATATTTTTTTGCATTTTATAACAACTTTAAGTTTTGATATTACGGTAGGAAATGTACAAAAATATCTTCATGGAACATGATCTTTACTTAATGTCCTAATGATTTTTGGCTATTGTTACAAATGCTGTTTCCAGATGTAAGGTGCATAATTTTTATGGATGTGTTGAAACAGGCTGAAAGTACACTATTGTGCTGTTATTGAGGGTTTGAGGAAGCCCTGCAGGATTATTTAGCTCAGGTGAAGAGCTTTGACTTCTGCTCGATCCCCTTCAGCAGCTGCTGTAATTCTCTCAGTGGAAATCGAAGTGGATTTCAGGCTTTATTTAGGGTTATGCTTTAAGGCTAGGAGTGTTTTTCAGTCGCACAGCACTGATGTATGTCACCTAGTAAAACACTAGTGACTTTCACATCTTCAATCTCATTTTCACTAAATAATATTTGTGTTTTTGTACTGGTACTTTGACTGGTTTAGGCCTGCCATAGATGATTAAATATGAGATTTAAACCTGCTGGCAAATTTCGTTCTTATTTAGTGATTCATTGAATCATTCATTCAAACGATTCGTTCAAAACGGCTGATTCATTTAGAAATGAAGCAAATGGCTGTCTTTTGTGAATGGATCATTGAATCATTGACTCAAATGATTCATTCAAAAGAGAAATCATTGCAGTGTTCACAAAGATTTTTTGTTTGTTGAACTGTTGTATAAAATCAAAACGATTTGCAATTGCGTTCAATTTGCGATAACACTCATGTGCTGATATTCAGGAAAACGGCAATTTTGCTTGTGTAATATTACTAAACCATATCATATCTTATAAATATATGAAAAAAACATAGGGATATTTTTTGCTTTCACAACTTGCATAAAAGGGACATTCAAACTTTTCAATTTATTTATTTAAATGGGACCGTGCATATTCATGAACGTACAATCAAAGTTGAACGTAAATACGCCGGATTTAGCACAATGCTAATGACTTCACTCTTTGGTTTCATCATGCAGTCAATGATTATGGACTTGTTTTGGTTAGTTTTTATTTTTTGAATGACATACTCTAAAGCTCACACATGGTTAAACAATAATTACGATACTAACGTAGACAATAAATATCGTACACCCCTGTAACTCTATGAGAAGCACAGAAGTCCTCTGAGATGGTTCTTCATATTCTGAGGGTGTGGAGGTTATTTTCCCGTTATTTTATTATACGACAGATGTAAGTTAGTTGTGTTTACTAGGTCAAGCATTACATCAGTGTGCGACTCATCTGCACCATTTGCACAGTTGGACTCCTCTGCAGGACCCTAGCAACCATCGGAAACACCCAAGCAACCACATAGCAATGCCATAGCCACCACTGACAATATCAAGCATCTCAACCGGTTCTACTTTCATTCTCTGCTGTATTACATTTTATCACAGTGACACGTTTACAAGTCTAACTGTCCAAATCATGTCTGCGTTAAGTTGAGTTTTTATGAAGAAAGCGGAAGTCTTGTTTTTGAGTGGTTTGGCAACCAGGTTTCCTCTAAAAACATACCCAGCTAACCACAATGACTCCACCTCGATTAATGCTGCACACTAAGATGTTTCCCACGTACTGTCAATCTCACATATGAAGACTACCTCGGTTATACTTTATATATGTTTATTTAGTTAACATTTACATTGGAAATGCATAAAAAGTACACAATAAATGCGGTGCAAGGAGGAGGTGATTGGGCTAACAAAATCAGATATGTAATGAGTAATAAAAATGTACAAAACTGCTATGCTGTTCATCAGTATTTGAAAAATAAAAGGAAATGGTTTTTGGTGTGACCACAATGCACACATAGAGAGAGAAAAACAACAACAACAAATAAAGGAAATTATATTATTATATATATAGAGCACTGGCAAACTCTCATGACACTCAAGTAAAAAAAAAATAATTAAATTTTTATGACAAAACACGATTAGTTCACGTTTTAAAATGCTGTGGTTTGACTCCTCAAACAAAAAAACAATGAAATAATATTATAAATGGCAGCATTTAGTCCACTGTCACATCATCTTGCGTGTGCAGTAAAACCGCAGTGATGCCCATTATTTGAGGTCTAATGGATAACTAAAGTTGAAACCTGGTAAAAATTAACTGCACCCAATGGGCAAGCATGGAACAGTAAAATCAGCAAGATGTAATCATGTGAATATGAATCACCCTGACTTTATTTAATGCGAACCTGGTTTGATTTTCAGGCCCAGAATAAAGAAACCGGTGCGCTAGCTGCAGCCAAAGTCATCGAAACCAAAAGTGAAGAGGAGCTGGAGGATTACATGGTGGAGATCGACATCTTAGCGTCCTGCGACCATCAGTACATCGTCAAACTGCTGGATGCCTTCTTCTACGACAACAAACTCTCGGTGAGATGGTTAAACGGAGCAAATTGAGCTTTCTTGAACACTACAAGCTAGTTTCTGAATTGCTTGGCAGGTTTAAATGAATCCTCTTTGGAGACGTCATCCACACATCCTCATCGGGTCATTCTATGCAACTTAACCAGAGGTCCTTCTAAAAATACTGACCTTTATCATTTCCTTCTTGAAAGAAACGCATACATGAAGAAGAAAGGCAAAACATTAAATGTCATGGATGTATATTTAGTAATGCACTTTTTTTTTTGTAGAGGAGGGTCAAAATGACAATTCAGAGCCAAATTACAGACTTTAGAAAGATGACAGCATCATTATGTTATTTTTAAAAAGATTGGTAGGTCTATTAGTAAAATGTTAAGATATCTTTAATATGTGTTCAGATAATATAATGAAGCTGCCATCTATCTAAAGTCATTTTTACCCTCCAGTAATTTGGCTCCAAATCGCAGGTGAAAATTGGCTTTTTGATGCTCCTCTATAAAACAGTGGATTACTCCCTAAATATACATCCATGAAATTGAATAATTTGGCTTTCATCACTATTTATGTTTGTCTTTATTAAGACAAATACATACAATTAAAAAAATAGCCTGGGGAGCTTCTGAATTTGGGTCTTTTTGGCACAGAATGTGTTTTAACCATTCCTTGATCTGACAAACAATTAGCAGGTTTGATAGCTTAATATTCACTTTTCAAATAAGACATTAAACATTCTGCTAGCATCTAATATTAAGCTTTAAATTAACCATATTGTACATGCATAGTGTTTATCATGTCACTAAAGTATATGCATATTCAAGTTTTAAATGATAATTTTCCACCTTCAGAGATTCGCTCAGCGCAATTCTGTACATTGTTGTTCATCAGGGTGGGACAAGTAGCTGAACACAATATAGAAGTTAATAAGGGAATGTGGATGTTTGTAGTGGACTATTGTTACTTCACATACAATGTGCTGTCAAGGTAACTGCCTGTAAATGTAGCTTTCACGAGGAGCCGGTTGAAGCATTGCTGGAATTCCTCAGTGTGAAGGTAAATTCGCTCGTCTGAAAGAGTCCTGATCTCCAAGTGTTTGACTAAGACTTCCTTTTCAGCAAACATTAAAGTTTGAAGTCATGTGACCATGTTATAGTTCATTTATAGCCTGCAGCAAGCTTCTGCCAAATGTATTTAGGCTTCAAAATCATAAAACCATTGGAAAATCCTGTCAGGTTTTTGTTGAAGAAACCAGGATGACCAATTCCAGGTTGGCCAGGGCTGTATTGCTTTAGCCATTGCTTTTTACCTGCAAATGTTTGATAGATTCAGTTTTCTAATCAGCATTGGCGTATGTTACATTTCTCATACTAAAGCAAGAGGTGTGTTTTGGTATCATCAGTAGACGTCCATAATAGCTGTCTGAGCAGTCCTTCACTGTCATAGACGAACATATCTTGGGTGTGGATGAGGTGTCTGCTCGTATAATCTCATGATGAAAAACACTCAGATGGGAATGTTTGTGGGGTTTTTGTGAAAGGAAACCGCTGCACACTTGTCAAACAACGAGCACTTGTTCTCTTTAACTTGAGTGTGTCGAGATGATTGATACTGATTCTGAAATGAAAGCATAAGATTGTCCTCAGACCTCAAGCATTTTGATTGTTTATATTTAGACAAGCAATTCACCACAGATTGTTTAATTACGATTCCATTACACACTGGCATTCAGATGTGTGAGAAGAATGGGGGATTTCTGAAGTGGTCACATTTTCATATGAATGCCACAAAAACAAAGTCCCACTGTAAACTTACCTTCGGGAATGCATTACAAAATAGACTTCAAAACAATAATATCAAACATTTTTTTTACCATTTAACCTTTTTAAATGTTCAGATTATCACATTGTTCACCTGTGATGTGAAGGGACATAATTCGGCATCCCTCCACCACCCCATCTCTACATCTACTGTATTTCTATTCATATCTGTTGTCTGTACCTCATTTCACTGAGCTATTATATATATGGAATTTGATTTGAGACTGGTAAACCATTTTAGTAAAATGTTATTCATTTACAAATGAATATATTTTCCTGATCATTTTTGTAATCATAAAATGCAAAACATAAATGGCCATTAAACAATGTAAGCCAGTTCCAACCTTTTATTTTTTTATTAACATTTATAATGTTAGCTCTTATATTTATTTGTCAGTAAGCTGTCTGTTCATATTAAACTGGAATATATATATATATAATTGTCGTCAGTGCTGCCCCACGACTTTTATTAATAAAATAACTTTGATACTGAATCAATACATTATATGTCTAGCAATGAGGGGATAAAGCAGTAACTGAACTCACAGCTCTGCTTCAAGTCAGGCGTTTCTTTGCCTCCACATCATGCATTAAAATTGTTTAATGCACATCTAGCTGTGGATTGTCCTTTACACACACACTATATATATGTGTGTGTGTGTGTGTATATGCGCACAGAGTTGCATCTCAATAAACTAGAATGTCATGGAAATGTTGCCTGCAAAGGTTTCCTGAGCCTTGAAAATGTTCTCTCAGTTTGTTTCATTAGGCAACACAATCGTGGGGAAGACAGTTGTCCAGAAGACAGTCATTTACAGCCTTCACAAGAGTAAGCCACAAACATTCATTGCCAAAGAAGCTGGCTGTTCACAGATTGCTGTATCCAAGCATGTTAACAAAACGTTGAGTGGAAGAAAAAAAGTGCACAACCAACCGAGAGAACTGTAGCCTTATGAGGATTTTGAAGCAAAATTGATTCAAGAATTTGAGTGAATTTCACAAGGAATGGACTGAGGCTGGGGTCAAGTCATCAAGAGGCACCACACACAGACATTTGCAGAACCACAGACAATGACAGAGGTGTCTTACCTGGGCTAAGAGAAGAAGAACTGGACTGTTGCCCAGTGATCCAAAGTCATCTTTTCAGATGAGAGCAAGTCTTGTATTTCATTTGGAAACCAAGGTCCCAGAGTCTGGAGGAAGGTTGGAGAAGCTCATAGCCCAAGTCGCTTGAAGTCCAGTGTTAAGTTTCCACAGTCTGTGATGATTTTGGGTGCAATGTCATCTGCTGGTGTTGGTCCATTGTGTGTTTCTTTGAAACCCAAAGTCACTGCACCCGTTTACAAAGAAATTTTGAAGCACTTCATGCTTCCTTCTGCTGACCAGCTTTTTGAAGATTCTAATTTCATTTTCCAGCAGGATTTGGCATCTACCCACACTGCCAAAAGCACCAAAAGTTGGTTAAATGACCATGGTGTTGGTGTACTTGACTGGCCAGCAAACTCGCCAGACCTGAACCCCAGAGAGAAACTATGAGCTATTGTCAAGAGGAAGATGAGAAACAAGAGACCAAACAATGCAGAAGAGCTGAAGGCCACTGTCAAAGAAACCTGTGCTTCAGACCACCTCAGCAGTGCCACAAACTGATCTCCTCCATGCCACGCTGAACTGAGGCAGTACTTAAAGCCAAAGGAGTCCCTACCATGTATTGAGTACATGTATAGTAAATTAACATACTGTTCAGAAGCCAACAATTCACAAAAAATGTCTTATGAAGTATTGTAATTTGTTGAGATAGTGATTTAAAAAAAAAAAAAGTGAATGTTGTAGTGAATGTTTTTTTTCTTAAATGTGAGTCAAAATCATCACAATTAAAAGAAGCAAAGACTTAAACTAATTTATTTAATACACAAGTTTCACAATTTTAGTTGAATTAATGAAATAAATTAACTTTTCCATTCTAATTTGAGATGCACCTGTGTATGTGTGTGTATTTTCTGAACTCTTGTAAACTGTTGCTTCTAAGAGCCAATTAAACAGCCGGATAAAGGATGTGAGCACAAGACAGATGTCTCTTCTCTATCTGTGCTTTAACAGCTACATAATCTACTTTTATCCTTTGTTATCGCCATCACACACTCTCTCTGCTTCAGTCCAGTGTTGCCATGACATTATCAGAAATTAATGTTGTGTCTAGTATCTCAGCAGAGGTTAATGGTAGGATTGTTTTGTTTTGCTTTGTTTTTTTCTGACTAGTGCTATGTGAAGGCATTACGTACTGTGAAAAACATTAAATGGATATAATCTGAACTTCAGTCAATGTTACTCAATGTTTCTTTCACCAAAATCATTCACAATTTCATAACAATTTTTTGAATCATTCACCTTAAATAGTTCACCAAAATTCTTAATTTATCAAATTATATCTAAACCACTCTACAGATTACAGGTGTCATTAATCAGCTCAATTTAGTTCAATGTTGATTCATCTCAGTTCAATTGTCGTTTAACTGTCGATGTTTCATAGAAAGATGATAAACACATGAATAGCACATTAATTATTATATACTACATGCTGTTTCACATATTATTAGAATAGTAGACAGGTGGCTGTAAAGTTTCCATTCCATGTCAACATGCTACATCAAGGAAAATCCATGTTCGTGATCATGGCTTCTCTCTCTACAGACACTTGGATAAATTGTGTTTAGCTGACTGTTGCGTCTAAATGTAAATGTGGAGCTCTGTGCCAGTGAGGTGAAAGTGATAATCATCATAATTAATTATTCAGCAGGTTGAATAGGGTTCAGGGTACATTTACAGAATCAGTTGAGGTTTTCAGTCCTTATTGACTCCTGCAGCTGATAGCATTGTTGTTGATTTGTCGTTTCTGTTTGTTTTACCTCTTGTTGCATTTGTCAGAGATATGCGTGTAGGCCCTCGAGGAATCTCACCTGTGCTTGTGTGAGTTTGCTTAGACTCTCAAATCTGACTTTGTTTTTGTTGTCGGACTGGTTTTTCTGCCTTCCTGAACCCGTGGGCATCAATGCAAGGCATTTCAGGCATTTCAGAAAGAAAGAAACTGATGTAGATGTAGATGCTAAACTCCCAGCGACTGGTTTCTCCAGTCTGCATTACGTCAACAGGTGTTCCTGAAATGAAAGGTCTTTCTTTATATAGGGATTAAATGTGTCCTTTTAATATTGCTTGGACAAAATGCTTCACATTTCTTTGTGAGATTAAAATATATCACTAAACAAATATACACTTTGGATAAAAGTTTCTGCTAAATAACAAAATTAAAATATAATGTAAATGTAAATAACAAAACTAAAAAGAAGAAATATAATCTAAACTTTTCTAAAGACATTAAGTTCCCCTTACCCCTAATTGAATCTCAACCGAATTGAATCGTCACATATGTGTACCGATTTTCAACCGTCTCTCGGTTTATCGTTAGATCCCTAAAATATATCTTTAAAATGGACCGGTCTGGACCTGTGAATACATTTTCAGATATATTTTGTAATGTATTTTAAAATAGACCAAAACAAAGCCAATTCAAAGTTTCCCCCTAAAACCAACACGAATAGACATTACTTCCTTTTTTCATGGTTATTTGCCATTGAACCACAAATCGGCCTAATGGTTAGAGAGTCGGACTCCCAATCGAAAGGTTGTGAGTTCGAGTCCCGGGCCGGCAGGAATTGTAGGTGGGGGGAGTGCATGTACAGTTCTCTCTCCACCTTCAATACCACGACTTAGGTGCCCTTGAGCAAGGCATTGAACCCCCAAAACTGCTCCCCGGGCTCCGCAGCATAAATGGCTGCCCAATGCTCCGGGTGTGTGCTCACATTGTGTGTGTGTGTGTTCACTGCTTTGTGTGTGTGCACTTCGGATGGGTTAAATGCAGAGCACAAATTCTGAGTATGGGTCACCATACTTGGCTGAATGTCACGTCATTTTCGTCACTTTCATCAGTAATGATTACACTGAAAGTGAGTCTTTTTTGATAGTTCACAGTAGATGTGGTGACTATTTGCTGTTGTTTCATTCATCTGTCCATCCAATCTCCTAACCCAGCATTTTGGGCCATAGGGAACCACCCTGGACATGCAACAATTATATAATAGCTAGATCATGAGACAGGAAACTTGTTTGGTCACGTCAGCTTCATCATAATCTGCTGTTGTTTAGGGACAGATTCATGTCTCTAAGGCAAGCTTTACTGTTATTACACTTCATTCTTGAAGCCCTGAGCCAGGTCCCAGTCCATATCTAGAGACCAGTATACCCTGAAGACTTTTATATGACATACATTTTAAGGCATTTAAGGCCAACTAGAGTGTGTGTGTCCATGTGTAAAGCTTATTGATGAATCACGACTTGTTTGTGAAAACTTATGCAGATTTTATTTGTGCAAATACTTAGTGAATTAAACTAAATTCCACTTTTTTAGAGACCAGAGGCCAGTTATTAACCACATAGCAACCAACCAAACACCCAAACTAACTAACCGAGCAATGCCCGTTAAATAATAGATAATAGTTGATAAATATTATTATAATGTCCCTTATGTGTTTGTTTGCTGTCTGAATGTGCAAAGATGAACAGAGTGATTCAGGAGTGAAGTTGCTTCCATGACAACATTAGTTTTATTGGGTTGTGCATTGGTTTGTTGGATTGGTGCCATGTCTCTTTGCTTTGGTATGCAGTTTCTTGGAGGCAATCGTGAAACCTTATGTCACTTAGTTATTTCCTCCATCACTAAATATACAGACATAGGGGTCGAGACCTAAGGGTAGTGGGCTTACTTTGATGGGACGGTATTTCCATGAATAAATCATTTGGAATACTTTTGGAGGTTTGGTTTAGTGTCTTTAAGACCTTGCTAACACTGCTGTTATGCTCGATCTTTGAAGAATCTCTAAAACTATTAACATTCCTAAAGGAGTAGATCAGCCAGAAATGAAAATTCTGTAATTATTAATCATGTCATTCCAAACCCATATGAATTTGAAGAATGACAGTGACAAATTAAACCTGTTCCTTATACAGTCTTATCATATGACTCAAGAGGAGTTTAAATATATAGCACAAAAGTCACAGTTTTCATGTGTTTATTGTGCGGCCTTTTATTGTTTTCATTTATTAATTTTATGTAGTACTTGTTTTGGGGTGACAAGATTACACAACGACTAAGTGCATGTGTTTGGATGAACTTCTTTTAACATGTTAAAACCATGAAGTTTCAGCATTAAGACTCCTCTTAAAGTAGGTCAAAATGTATTGACAGGCATGATATCTGCGACAGATTCATTAAGTTTTAATCTTCTGAAGGCACTCTTTCAGTTCCAGGGGAAATTCCTGTTATTTTCTTATGGATTTTTATAGAAATTTTGATGGGACTTTCTGGAACTGTGTGCAAAACTTGTAAATTCATGTCAGTGACAGCCAGATTACAGTTTGTGAAGATCTTGGCTCATTTTTGTTTTGGCAGGCGATGTGAGGTGTAGGTTTTCTTGGCTCATGTTGAACAGGGAGGCACTTATCCCATTAATCTGGAGAGAGCATGGAGAAAATGCTGTGAAATTGTCTAATGACTCAGAAATGTGCTTTGACTGCAAAAACTAAATCAGTTTAGATGGTTAGCATTTACAACACATGAGTATTTTTTATGTTGTAAACTTATCACGTCAATATTAATAAACAGCTTTGATACTGTACACACAGAGATATTGATAGCATTTCTGTTTTTATGATATGAGAGTTTATGATGCTGAATTATAATTACTGCATATATTTTTTTCGAGGCATGTTCATATTATTTATTTCAGATTAGAGATGGTTTGGTGTTAAACCAGTCAAAAAGAGTTAAAACTGGCAAAAATCTTTTCAACCTTATGAATGTTTTTTTTTTCTTTAGCCATGGAGTTTTAACATCACTTGTGAATGTTTTGATATCATGGTAAAACCATTTGTTTTGGTATTCAATTTGATATTTGATCAATATCATTAACTTTTTTTAATGGAATTTTGTCTTGTTTTTATGTGGTACAGTAAGTTTATCTTTTAATCCTTATTGCACAATCTTGTTTAAAAAGAGGAACAAAAACTGAAACATCAGTGGAGTCTATAAATACATGAACAGCCTCAGCCATTTAATCTGATTAACTCAAGTTCCATAGAAACAGCAGTGATTTGAGAACATTTATTTTTCTTGTCAAACTGTTGAACATGTCCTAAAAAGGCTACGATAAAATCAGTCTCTTCTATGCAAAAGTCCGTTTTTATCCTTTTTCAGTTTTATTCTTATTATTAAGTTATTTCTGCAGCACTGAAGCCCTGTCCACGGTGGAAACTCATTAGGCCAAACTGTTTAAACATCAGATACGTTCTTATTTGATGTGATTGTGTCACGTACAGAATTTTCTCTTCCAATGAGCACAAAAACATTTCTGGTCACTTTAAGCCATTTGTGTCGTGTCTGGTTAAGCTGCAGTGTAAATGGCATTAATAATTTTTATACCAACCATATTTCACCCAAATTATCATCATCTCAAGGCAATGTTTGCCCATCCAACCAGTCATCCTGCCAGACTGATTTAATAATCATGAGGTGGAAAGTCAGCAGTTGATTTTTTTTTTTTTTTTTTTTGTAATTTGCTGTTCAAAATTTTTGGATCAGTAAGACTTTTTATGTTTTTCAAAGCAATCTCTGGTTGCATTTATTTGATAAAACAATACAGTAAAAAGCTGTAACAATACATTTAAAAAAAGACCTCTGCAACATTGTGAAATATTATGACAATTAAAAATAACAGTTTTCTATGCAGTTGTGCTGCTTAATATTTTTTCATTTTCTTCTGGAACCTGTGATACTTTTCCAGGATTCTTTGATGAATTAAAAACATATTTTATAACAATATTCATTACTGTTCAAACGTTTGGTGTATGTTTTTTTTTTTATTATTGAAATGAAGCATGATTGAATTATCATGAAGCTCATTCCTCAAATTCTAAAATTGTTCTCTGTTCACATACACTGGACCACCTTTTCGTGTTTACATCAAATGACTCTTTTCTTTCAACTCCACTGAGTTCTTCTGTGTCTGAGCCAGAAAACTCTCTCCTGAACTAAAGCATCTCATGTTGTACCTCATTTCCCCCCACAGATAATGATCGAATTTTGCCCCGGAGGTGCAGTCGATGCCACTATGTTAGGTAAGATCTCCATCTCCTATTGCTTTCCTTCATCTTATCATGTTTATAAAAGCCCCCCAGGTTCCCTTTGATGATCTTGGTTATTAGCTCATGGGTGAGTAAGCAAACGTTTAAACAGGATATTGCATTATTTTAGGTGTTTTATGAACAAGCCAGTCAAGGTCACTCAGAGTTCATTGCCTTTGGTTACACTGCCCTGCCTCTCGAGCTCAAGTTTTATTGAAAATTGAATGTTTGTGTCTTTCAGAGCTGGACAGGGGTCTTGAAGAGCCTCAGATCCAGGTGATCTGTAAACAAATGCTGGAGGCTCTTCAGTATCTCCACAGCATGAAGATCATCCACAGAGACCTGAAGGCTGGAAACGTTCTCCTCACACTGGATGGAGACATCAGGCTAGGTTTGTGTCTAAAGGAATCAGACGGATCATCTGATTTCAATCATGTGTGGTTTAAAACTGACAACCACAGTTATGGATTAAACAAGTTGATTTGTGCTGAGGTTTCTCTTCTGGATGAAGGCCCTTTTTTTAAGCATGCACAATTGTTTTAATTTAATAAGGGACAATAATTCTGTTCCAAAACCAGTCGGTGACACTTTAGTATAGGGACCAATTCTCACTATTAACTAGTTGCTTATTGGCATGCCTATAGTTAACATATTGGCCGTCAATTAGTACTTATAAAGCACATATTCTGCATGACCATATTCTACATCCCTAATACTACCCAATACCTGAACTTAACATCTATCTTATTAACTATAAATGCCTTAAAGCGATGCCTTAAAATGGTTTCTATTTAGGCAGCTCACTAGGTTTCGTAAAAGAGCAAGATATCTCTTACTAATCTTTTGAGCTCTCTCACACCCTTAGTTTATATTTCGTTACACTTCCCTACTCCAGTCTCACCGGATTTAGTGATTGAATGAGAGAATTATTCCCTCTGAATGCTGCTTAATGTGTAACTGAGTGTGGTTTCATTGTGTGTTGTTTAATGTTAGCTCAGAATGTCAGGCCAAGAGATACTAGAGTATCAGGCCTTTACTGCTTCCTGTGAGAAACTTTCACATGCTCACGTGCTTCAGATGCAGCTCGTCCAAACATCAGCTGCACGAGTGACTGAGGATGCACATAAATGTATATCCAAACCCTGCATTTGATAGACAGAACAATCATGCATGATTTTCTCAACCCTTACTGGAAATATCAGCTGCAAAAAGAAGCAACATCAAAGATTAATTGATCAAAAATAGATTGAAAACCACCAATAATGTAAAAAATATACACTACTTGAAAGAACTTTCTATTATTGAAGAATCCTGGACAAATTTTTCAACAAAAATGTTTCAGTTTTACTGTATTTTTAATCAAATAAATGCAGCCTTGATGAGCAGAAGAGACTATTTTCAGAAACATTTAAAAATCTTACTGTTCCCATAATTTTGAATGGTAGTGTTACTTATGTATTAGAGGTTTTACAGATTGCAACGTGATATTTTTAAAAAAATAATAAAATCTTCATGTAGTTTCTGATTTTTGTTACAGCGGATTTTGGAGTTTCTGCAAAAAACACAAAAACTCTTCAAAGACGAGACTCTTTTATTGGGACTCCATATTGGTAAGAGCTATAAATCAGTGATCTCCTGTCATAATCACTTCCTGCAGAAAGGTATTAAGGTTGATCTAATAAGAACATCCTTATTAATATTTACAGCAGTCTGTTAATATGTACTGACTGCAAACAGACTCTTTATGCAAGTCACTAGATACAATCCCATGATAATTAAAAATGCAATGTTTCTCCTAAAAAAAAATAAAAAAAAAATGGCAAAGATAAATTAACATTTTATGTTTCACTTGGTAATAAAAATTATTTTAAGTAAAATACAATTATGCAATTATGTAAAACATTGTTTTTTACATGATAATTACATATATAAGAACAAATATTTTAAGCAATATATTATGTATTCACATAATTGAATTTTACACCAAAGCAACGGAACCAAAATTAAATCTTTAATTTCACAAAATCGAAGCCAAACATATTGTTAATTCAATAATCAATTAATTAATCAAATGTATTTAATAATCAACACTAAATTTTTGTGTTTATAAACTTCTTAATTGCACATAAGGGAATCTTTTATTATATAATTATGTTTCTACTGTAGTGGCTGTAAAAGAACAAAACAACAAAACACTTGTTTTCATGACATTTATTAAAACACACATTCGACCCTCCAAAACTGCTTCGGTTGCTGAAAGTTCAGTGCGTAACTACAAATTGTCATGTCCCACAGAACTAAAGTATTCATTAACTAGAGTTCAGTTTAATATGAAATATATTTCCTACCTTTGTGCTTCCTCTAGATGCTCACAGGAGCTGGCTGATGTTAGTGCCTCTTCATCTGACTCGTAAACAGACGTTATCGGTTCTATTAGTGGCTTGTAGTAAATAATTTCAGTCACTGGCGAACAGTTCTTGGAAGATTACTTGAAGTACTGAATACAAGTTAAATAACGGAAATAGTAGTTAGTAATATAATCTGGATTGCAGATATAAGGTAATGTAGTTGGACTACTTTTCCATTACTTTTGACCTAACTCGTTTATTACGAAGGCTTGAATGGGATTATTGTGTACTATATGGGAAAACATGAAAAAACGTCAACTTGGAAAAAAAAAGCAACAACAGCAAAAAAAAATCCCCCCAAAAATAATGTAGGAATCCCTACATTACACGAACAAACATTAATAACCATGAAAACTTGGCCAGGTTTGAAATATTTTTGTCTATATATTATAAAAATGCAAATATTTTGTATATATAATATCATATGATATAATATAATAGTAACGCAAGTTATGTAATCCGATTACTTTTTCCAAGTAACTAGTAAAGTAACAAATTACTTTTTAATGTACAAGAATATATCTGAGTTACTTATATCAAATAAGTAACGCCACTTACTCTGTTTCTCATGTACTGACCGACAGCTCTCCTGTAATAATGTAACACTTAATTAGTTACTTTTTTTAAAAAGTAACGCAATATTGTAGCGCATTACTTTTATAAGTAATTTTCCTCAACAATGCTCTCATGTTATAAGTAGCAGGTTTATCAGGAAACTGAACAGAACTTTGGTGAACAAATGAATTGTGAATAATTTACTGCCATTTTTGTGAATCATACGTAATCATGTAATCCATAAAAAGTAACCGTAATCTGATTACAAACATTTTAAGTATTTATTTTTAAAATTTGGTTAATGTAATTGGTTACTGCATTTCTTGTTTCCTCACTGGGAGTGTATTTGAGGCCTTTGGTTTTGGATGGTTCCTGATGTCTCCTGTATGTTCAGGATGGCTCCAGAGGTGGTGATGTGCGAGACCATGAAAGATGCTCCATACGACTACAAAGCTGACATCTGGTCTCTGGGCATCACGCTGATCGAGCTGGCTCAGATAGAGCCGCCTCACCACGAGCTGAACCCCATGAGGGTCCTGCTAAAAATCGCCAAGTCTGAGCCTCCCACCCTGGAGCGGCCTGCCAAGTGGTGAGCCACAAAGATTTCAGTGACTAACATCATTACTGTAAGATTTCTTCCAAAGATGGGCTGTCCTGTGAGCACAGCTGGGGCTTTTTCTTTGATTTATAGCTTTTAACATTTATGGAATATGACTGAATGTTAAAAAGTTTTTTTTGTATCACTATTGCACAATAAGAGATTGTATCCCCCGCTCGGGTGAACGTTTCATGGTTTTGTATATTTTAGGTCGATGGAATTTAACGATTTCCTGAAAACAGCTTTGGACAGAAACCCTGAGACGAGGCCGACAGCTGCTCAGCTTCTAGACGTAAGGCGTTTCACTCATACACTTGTCATCTGGAGTTTAACACATTGTGATACAGTGTGTGCAAATAAATGTAAGGCCACCGAAAACTTCAAGACTTCCTGTGCTGCTGGATGAAGGGAATTACAGCAGTTTGTATTCTTCCTTTGGGATATTTCTCCACCCTTCTGCTGAGCAAAACAAAATGAAAAAGATCATGTACATATGAACAGCCCAGAATAGTCCTGAATTGGCTTCAGAACGTGCCGGGAGTTTTATTAGAAACAGCGACTCGATAGTTCACATAAAATCGTAAGAGTGAAAGATAAAGATAATGTAAGTGATATGAGCGATTCAAAACACAACCCACGGATCCTCAAACCGTTTCGCCTTCAGTGGATAGTTTACTCTTTGTAGCTTTTACGTTTATTAGTAGTTTTTAGTAATTACAAGTATATCATTAAATGTTACACAATGGTTCAGAGGGGTTTTCTTACAATGTATCAAGTTAATTACATTTTTTATTATTACCATGATTTACAGAAGACAGACGCTAAAAAAGTAATTCAGTATGAAACTCATCAGGCATCATTAAAATGCTCTATTTTGGAATCACAGCGAAGCCCTAAAATCGAATTAATTGTCATTTTTAAATCTTCTATTATCAATCTTTGCCTTCAAACCACTAGATTTGACCTGTTTGTCTGCAAAATGTTTTTAATCTTTGATAATATAATGCAATTTAGTATGATTACTTTCTCTTAATATATTTTAATAACTAAAAGTCAAAATAAGCATGGTGTTCAATTTTTGCATGAATACATCTTTAAAGCAATCATTATTATTTCACCCATATTTTTCCATTTTTATTCACAAAAGTTATTTGAAACATTAAAGTGTACCGTTTAATTGCATTTAATATGATTTCTGTCTATATAATGTCACTTTTATAATTTTAATTTGATGCAGACATCAAAATGGTGTGTCTTGTGTATGAGCCATATTAATTTATTTTTACATTAATAATTTATTTGTACTTCCTACTTAAACTACGAGTAATTTGTGGCTGCTAAATTCTCTGACTATTGATGAGTGTTCAAAGTTAATTCTGTGGTCTGCAGAGCACAATACTCAATGTAAAGGAACTTCAGCTCACTTTCTGATAGCACTCTCACTTCTGGGTGTTTCATGTTACATATTCATTTAACGCTCTGCTGCATACAAAGCAGCCTGGAAGACAGGTGTTTGTTGGGCTAAAGGTGAAATTAATATGCGGCACACGCATTTCAGTGAAGCGTTGTGTGCTAAGTTCATATATCTCTGTTATATCCTGAGTGCCAAACATTTACTGCAAAGTCAAAGTGTTTATAAGTCGGACTGTAGTTTAAACTGATCATCAAAAACTAAAGTGGAGGTCAAGAGACCTTAACATACCTGAAACAGCATCACATGCATCTAAAGACATCATATGAATGTTCCACAGAAGCAACTTTTATACAAAGTCGGTGTTGGCAACATTGGTTATTTTCTGCTAACTATGAATTGGGAAGCAGTTAATGATGCATGTTGTGTGAACTGGGCTGTAGTTTCTTCATTGGTTGTTTTTGCAGTAATGGATATTGCTGGCTGTATGTTTTTAATGCTTGACTCGCCCTCACAAACGCTCAGCAGCTGCGACGCTTCAATTAAACAAGGTGCAACTCAGCTGAATAATAGATGAGAGCAGCATTTCTCTCCATTACACTGCTGCTTTCACAGTTCAGTCCTGAGTACCTGAGCACCGCACAACCTTCATCTCACTCAGCTCTTCTCCTAATTAAACCCCAGACTCTCTCAAGAATATTTTATTTTTAAAAAAAATTTTTTTAATGAAAAGCCAACTTCGCAGATTTCAGGTGAAATACCATGCCAACACAAGTCCTATGACAATCTGAAAGGTCAAGGATGGGCATTTGAAACACTTTTCAATGAGTGGCATGTTATTGTTATGCACAAATAAATAACTGCTATGGAGTTACTGCTATGTGTAATCCTCCCATGTGTGTGCTGTGTTTCAGCATCCTTTCGTCAGTTCGGTGAAGTCCAACCGTCCGCTGAGAGAGCTGGTGGCCGAGGCCAAGGCTGAGGTGATGGAGGAGATCGAGGACAACCAAGAAGAAGCAGAAGACGAGGACCCTGCTGACCTCTCACCTGTACAGGTCTGACATCTCTCACTCATCACCCCTGTGTCTCTGTTTCACACAGCTCTCAGTGTATGCAGATAGAGGGTACAAATAATGCACTGCTCATGGAAAAGTGCTTAGGGCGTATAGAGAGACATATTTGTGTAGTGGTTTGAAAACTGTAATTGTTATTGTATGGAAAGTTTATTCCATCATCATTGCAGGTGTATATGTGAAGGACAAAAGCAGCACAAACATGACAAGAACACAATGAATTATGCAGATATGTGCTCATTTTAGTTATGTAACTATACAGTAAGCATGTTTTATGTAAAAACAAAACACCTGGATGATCATTGCCAAAATTAGATGCATGTAGCAGAGCAGGGAATGCTGTGTCCCACAATGCAATGCAGTGATGAAGTAATTACAGCCAGAAGTCTTAAACACTTCCAATGTGGTCTCCCATCCAAATGCTGACCAAATTAAACTTTGCTAAGTGTCCAATATCAGATTGTGCATTTCTCTGGTTGTATGGCTAATGTTTCAGTGTCTGACTTTAAAAAAGTCTAAATTCACTCTTCCGCAAATTAATGCCTTAAAATGTCTTAAATAGCTGCAAAAAGTAATCAATTCTTAGTAATGGCAATAAATGTTGCATGCACTGCAAAAAATGAATATCTTGCTCAGTATTGTTTTTTCTTGGTTTAGTAATACATATATCTAAACATTCTAACCTCAAGATACTTGGGATGCAGAATGAAGATTTCATGAAGTGTTGTTGAACAAAAGTTTTTGCTAAAAACAAGAACAGATCTGTCAGTGGAGTAAAAAAAAAAAAAAAACGTGTTTTCCCTTTGAATGAAGTTGCTGACAGATATTTGTTCTTGTTTTAATCATAGACTCACTTCATTTTTATAATTTTTCAGAAAATGGGACTTGTCATTTTGCTTCAAGTAAATGCATCTTGATTTAAGAATCTTTAGACATTGCACAGGAAAGCAAGACAAACATACCGAGGAAGAACAGCGCTTTTTGCAATGTAATTAGGATATATATTTTACCTTCATGCATTTGGCAGATGCTTTTATCCACAATGACTTACATTGCACTTAAGTTAGACATACATTTTATAAGTTCTTGCGTTCCCTGGGATTGGAACCAATGATCTTGGCGTTGCAAGCGTCATGCTCTACTGTTTGAGCTATAGGAAGGTAGTGTTTGAGACCACAGCTGCTTGAATCCAAAGCTATTTTTTTGTATAATAAATAAAAGTGATCTGTTATAAGTTGTATATTTAAAGCTTTGAAGTTCATTCATTGTATACTCACTAGACATTTTTTATTAAGATAGCATATTGACATATTATACATACTTAAAAGGTCTAAAATCTGAAATGTACCTTCTTAAAACCTGTAGAAACCCCCTATAGCGAGGTGTGTGCAAAACGAAACCAGCCCAATCACTATTAGAAACTAGCCTAATCGGGTTTTATTTACATGGTTTTGGACTCCCCTCGGTCAACTACTGTTTCGGGGGTGATCACTTTAATCCGTAAACTAAAAAACAACCTGCGACAACAGTGTAAAAGTAGCCCAATTCCACTGTAAAACCAAGGACTTGGCAACCCTGCCCTCTAGTTTCCCATTACAAAAGGCACTGGGCGTCCTACACCTTGAAGTAGCCTTCAAAGCACAATATTGTTGTTGCTTCTCTTCCGCTCATGTAATCTGACTGTAACAGAAACTGTGCCCCCACCCAACTTTCACATCCATTAAAAGATCTATTCTAGGCCGTTCACAGTACATGTGTTGACGTGGTACAGTGTGCTCCAAAATACTTCCGCTTCTCATCTGGCCTTCACTTAAAAATGAAACAAAAGACATGCTGTCCATATTACTTTAGAGTTAAAGCACCGGACAATAGGCCAGCAGCTGTATATGAGTTTGCTGTTGGTTCGTGGCCTGTCGCCAACTTTAGCCTTATTAACAGCACTAAATCATCTCTGTTTTCTCAGTCAGTTTTAGTACTGGGGCAATCATAGCATTGTTGGTTTACTCTGACAAATTGTAGAAAACCAAGCTTGGCCTCCAGTCCTATAATGCCACTTTCTGTCTGTTATTTCTAGGCCCCCATCAAAGACCCATCAGAAACTTGTGAGACCAGTTTATATGGGGACCATCGCCAAAATGAAGCTCCAATTGAGCTTGAAGAGGAGCCCAGGACTCCTGTGTCCACCGAAACTCCTTTGAAAGAGCAGGAGGATGATCTCAGTGACAGGTTGCCAGAGGAAGATCACGACAAACCTGAGAGCGAGGAATCAGGTAAGACCTCCAGCTCTGACTCTGGCATCGATGATGGAAAAAGTACACCCACCTCCGAGGAGGATGCCAAGGTGGTCGAGAGCACCGAACCAGAGCTGCCTGTGGTGAGAACACCAGAATCTTCAGAGTCATCCGAATCTTCCACAGAGCAACCCTCTAAGAAACTGGAGGAACCAGAGGATGCTGACAATCCAAGGGAGATGCCTAGCCAGCAACCACACGACATGCTGAACCAAACCGAGTCCAAGGAGCCGACCAACCGCATGTCTGGGATGAGCAACAGGTCCTCTTTGACTGGCGAGGATGTGGAAAGTTTGCTGCCTCATGCCAACGGCAGGTTATCAAAACGATACTCTGATGTGACAAGTGAGAACATGGACATCAGCCTGAACATGTCCGGTGATATGTCCGTCAACAAAGACTTGGGCACCATCTCTTTACGGGTGAGTCTGTGTTTGAGTCATGTTTTCATTTAAATTGGACATGTTTGCTGATCTTCTATCCAAGAAGGTCTGATGTAAAAGAAAACTTTATCACAGTGCTTGAATTAGCTGATTCTTTTCAGTGAACTTGTTAAATCGGGTGACAATTGCACTGAATGATTAATTTGTGTGTAGCTTGTTTGCAATCACGTGATTCTGATGACACGGATAGGAAGTGTAAAGCAGAATGAAAAAGATGGAGGAAAGTCCGTAATGTGCTGGTTTAGACAGTATTACCAGAGAAATGTGTAAACAGAAAATCACATCATATGTTGAACGTTATCCTAGTTATTAAAGAGGAATGTTTTTTTAACTAGATTGAAATGATTGTCTGCTAACGAGGCGGTGGATATAGGCTAAGCAACTTGCAAACAATCTATTTCAAGTGATTCCCACATTTATATGAAATTATTTATATACAGGCTATGTGGCCACTGGTCCTGTTATCAGCACATAAAACTAAACTTTTATTCAAACTCTGGTTTGGTTTCACCGATTCGAACGATCCAATCAGAGCGAGTCTCTAGTCGACAGCTCACCGATTCGAACGATCCAATCAGAGCGGGTCTCTAGTCGACAGCTCACCGATTCGAACGATCCAATCAGAGCGAGTCTCTAGTCGACAGCTCACCGATTCGAACGATCCAATCAGAGCGGGTCTCTAGTCGACAGCTCACCGATTCGAACGATCCAATCAGAACGGGTCTCTAGTGGACAGCTCACCGATTCGAACGATCCAATCAGAGCGAGTCTCTAGTCGACAGTTCACCGATTCGAACGATCCAATCAGAGCGAGTCTCTAGTCGACAGCTCACCGATTCGAACGATCCAATCAGAGCGAGTCTCTAGTGGACAGCTCACCGATTCGAACGACCCGATCAGAGCGAGTCTCTAGTCGACAGCTCACCGATTCGAACGATCCAATCAGAGCGAGTCTCTAGTCGACAGCTCACCGATTCGAACGATCCAATCAGAGCGGGTCTCTAGTCGACAGCTCACCGATTCGAACGATCCAATCAGAGCGGGTCTCTAGTCGACAGCTCACCGATTCGAACGATCCAATCAGAGCGAGTCTCTAGTCGACAGCTCACCGATTCGAACGATCCAATCAGAGCGAGTCTCTAGTCGACAGCTCACCGATTCGAATGATCCAATCAGAGCGAGTCTCTAGTGGACAGCTCACCGATTCGAACGATCCAATCAGAGCGAGTCTCTAGTCGACAGCTCACCGATTCGAACGATCCAATCAGAGCGAGTCTCTAGTCGACAGCTCACCGATTCGAACGATCCAATCAGAGCGAGTCTCTAGTCGACAGCTCACCGATTCGAACGATCCAATCAGAGCGAGTCTCTAGTCGACAGCTCACCGATTCGAATGATCTATCTATATATATATATATATATATATATATATATATATATATATATATATATATATATATATATATATATATATATATATATATATATATAAATATAAATATAACTTTATTACACTTCTATCTGCAACCTACCTACTCAATACTATACTGTTAAAGAGATAGTTATAAGTTGCTGGTAGCCATTGACTTCCATAGTATTTATTTTTTATTTTTCATACTACAGTATGAAAGTCAATATCTAACAGCAACTGATAACCAGCAACTACCAGCAACTCCAACATCCTTAAAAAAATCTTCTTTTATGTTCAGCTGAAGAAAGAAACTAATACAGATTTAGAATAACTTCTTATTTTTGGGTCAACTTAAATGTGCATTTCCAGGAGTCAAAATATGTAATATTATCTTAGTAACTGCACTTATGAAAGGATTGTTAGTGCTTTAAAACCTCAACTCCCCTTCTGGTGCAATCAAAGTGTGTGCCGGATCTGTACACATGGATCCCTGCATAGAACACCAATCACAAACCTGGTCTTTAACACTCCTGCTTTCACTTATACTGTGACTTGAGCTCTCTTTCGCTATGTGCTCGTCTGTTTACCGTCTCAGCGCCAGATGCGCAGCAGAACAGAGCCCTGCTTATGAGAGCCGCGGAAGGTTCTGGAGCAGGGCGTCACTCTCAGCAGTACAGTGAAGGTACAGAGCTCAAACAGGGTGTGGACGCTGTCAAACAGAGCCCAGTCTGTCTGCAGACACCAGCAGAAACCATCCTTACCACACCCGCTTCAACTCTGTGCGGAGAGACACGTTTCTCTACTGTAATTCTGGACTAAATCTCACTCACACTAAAACAGATTCATTAATCCTCAATATGAACAAAAAGTGTGAAATACAAACTCAGAATATGACTCAAACCTGCAATAACTAAATAAAAGGACACGAATATCCTTTATGTATTTAATACTATTTAATTAACCAGTGTCTTTGTTGCTGTTAACTTTCGAAGATCCGATGCAACCGTACTAATAAGCAAAAATTACTTTACATAAACATGGCTTTTGTGATTCAATTATTAATTGCTGAATGGTGATGATTTTTCTTCTGTGTCCTATTCTTTATGTTTAAGCTGCATCCTCTACTGTATTTTATTTATTTATTTAAACATTTCCTTCAGCCCGAGGCTTATGTATTGCACTTTTGGTGTGAAAGAATCTTTAAATTTGCCAAAAATAGAACTTTTTTTAATTAAAAACAGACAAGCAGTCCTAGCCCAGGTGAGATTAAAAAAGCAGAAGTAGCATTACTTTTCATAAAAAGTAATTAAGTAATGCTATTAGTTTCTTTTTTAGGGAGTAACACAATATTGCAATGCATTACTATTAAAAGTGACTTCCCCAACACTGATTATAACAAGAATTCACCTTTAAAACTAAAAACAGTCCAGTACTGTAAGTTAATCGAATGATTTCTGCAAAAGTCCTTAAAAGAGACTCCCGAAGCAGCATGGCCAAGCAACAGCCCTGTAATTTACTGACAACCCTGCAATTTAAGTCATGATTTCTGTTTTGTAGGTTTAACAAAGCAAAATCTTGCCAAACAAAGGAAGTGTTTCCAAGGTCTCTGAAAACCTGCTTTAATTCTCAGTCAAGTCAGATTTATTAATGTAGCGCTTTACACAGCTTTGCAGAAAATTATGATGTTATTGTTTATATCATTTTAATATTTTGACGCCTTACAGTCCCATTTTGCAGTTAGAACTGGCTGATAATGGGGTTTACATTTTTTGTGTAAATACAAAATAATCAAGCAGCTGTGGTTTGCTCTATATAGTAAATATTCTCACCCTAAATGAGTATTTTTTTGTGTATGTGGAGAAACATGGACATATTTTTATATCCAGCTTCGATAATGAACTAGATTATAATATTATTGATAATAATCCTTGAAAAGAAAAAAGTGTCAGGTTTTCCATTTCCATTTTCAACTATAATAATGTTTCTTGAGCAGTAAATCATCATATTATTCTGATTTCTGAAGATCATGTGACACTGAAGACTGGAGGAATGATGCTGAAAATACAGCGGAGCATCACAGAAATACATTACACTTTAAAGTATATTAAAATACCAAAACATTTTAGAATACAATCCTAATGAATACAAATGATAAGAAAAAACTAAGATGAAACATGGTTATTTCAACAACAAAACATTAAATGTGAAATTATAATGAAGGGAAATATGGGAATGTCAATTTAAGTTTTTTTTTCTACTTGCAAAACCGTTTTTTACTGTAAAATTACAAGCAATGTCCATTATAGTTTTTAACCATACTGTGTAGTAAGGGGACTTTCAGTCTTTTACAGTTAAAATCATGCTCTTTCTTTACAGTGTGTCTATATACAGTGCACTGCCTTCGCCCATAGACTTTATTGTGCTGCGCTATAATCTTCAGAAACTGGTTTTGAACCCGGAACATTACTTTAAATGAAGTCATTCATTTGTTGCATATTTCAGGCGACCCGTCTGTGAAGCTCACGTCAGATTTTCCATCCATTCCTCCCAAACGCTCTTTGTCTCTGGTGCATTCAGCATTGTGCATCAGTCACTGTGTGATGGTTGTTGAAGGCACCAGAGGACGGCCTCGTTTCTCCTGTTTCTCCAGCATGATTCAGACACTGCTCTTCAGTTCTGATACCGTGTGATCAGTCTGCTTCAGTAACAGGTTTAGCAAACACTGGTGCATGCACGCTGCATCGTGTGGAAACCACATCACAGGATACAGCGGCTGTGACTGTTTGCTCAGCTGCGCTCAATAGACACAGGTCTGAGAAGTGATGATGACCAGAGCCAATAAAACACCATTTCAACAGTCAAACCACAACGCATCCAGATCATTCACTGCTTTATAGTTTGTTTTTCCACAAATATGTTTTTTTGAGAGAGAGAGAGAGTCTCAATCTGTCGTTCTCGTTCTGCTCAGGACTTCCTGTCTGAACAGGATAACAGCAATCTCACTGCTTCCTGTTCACATCCTTCACATGGTGTTGCTTACTCATTTCATCTTTCTTGCTCTAGTTCAACTGTTCATTATGACTCCGACTCTATCAATCAGTGTTATTTTATTATATGCATGCATGTATATTAATATGAATACACTGAAGTTCAAGATTTTTAATGTTTTTAAAGAAGTTTCTTCAACTTTTATTTGATCAAAAATACAGAACAGACAGTAATATTGTGAAATATTATTGCAATTTAAAATAACTACTTCCTGTTTTTCATTTACTTCAAACTGTAATTTATTTCTGTGATGCTCCGCTGTATTTACAGCATCATTACTGCAGTCTTCAGTGTCACATCATCTTCAGAAATCATGAAAATATGATGATTTATTATCAATGTTGGAAAATGTTGTGCTGCTTCATATTTTTTAGGAACCCGTGATACTTTTTTAAGCATTTTTTGATGAATTATTTCTTTATTATTATTACTTTTTTTTTATCAATCGAACACATCGTTGTTGAATAAAAGTATTAAATACTTAAAAAATGTAAAAAAAATTAAAATAAAAACATTTACTGACCCCAAACTTTTTAGCTGTAGTGTATATTGTGACTAAAGATTTATATATTTTTTTTCTTAATTTTAATTAAAGAATCAAAAAAAAAAACAAACAAGTATCACGTTTTAAAAAATATTAAGGAGCTGTTTATCAGTTATTTTTCACAACATTTCTATTATTATATTTTAAATCAAATAAATGCAGTCTTGATGAGCAGAAGAGACTTCTTTGAAAGAAAAAATAAATCTTAATGATCCCAAACTTTTGAATGGTAGTGTGTAGTTTATTTATTTATATATATATTTTTAATAAAGGTTTATAATATTAGTGGTTAAACTAAATGAAAGAAGAACTGTTTTGTTGGCAACTACCTGTTGCTCATGGTCAAGTTTTCAGATAACAATCATTTTATTTCAATTAACAAATATTTGTAGTGGTTTGTTTAATAACCCCACAAGCAAGTCTTTCTGCTTGTCTTTCCTTTCCTTTATATATTTTTTAATCCACAGTTCCCTAAAATCCTGCTCCCACACCCATTACATGCTCCTTTCTCATGTTTTTCTCACTACCGTTTCTCTCTCATTTGTTTTTCCACCAGGACTCCAAGAAGACGCTCAAGCGCACGCGTAGGTTCCTGGTGGACGGTGTGGAGCTGAGCGTCACCACCTCGAAAATCATCTCAGATGACGAGAAGAAAGACGAGGAGATGAGGTTCCTCAGGCAAGTTCACTCTTTAATCAAACTAAAACTCAAACTCAAAAAAAAAAAAAAAAACCTGGCAATGTTTTCCCACTTGTTCTTGCATCTCGGCTGAGTAAACAGACTATTTTAGGCCTCAGATCCAAGACTTGGGTCTGAATGGGACATAAATACACAAGGGAAGCTTGTGTAGAGCCAGAGGAAGTGTGCCGCTGTTACAGAACAAACCGAGAGATCAGATCTCCCTTAAACACATCAATCCATTATCTGGATTCTGGTGAAACACCTCACATGCTGGTAGTAGATTATATATGATGTGTTTCACACACACACACACACACACACACACACACGCAGTGCACGTCTGATCCCCAAAACTACACACCTCTGCCATCTAGTGGTGTGATAGTGAAGTTACATGAGGTTTTTTAATCAATCAGCTGACCTCAGGAAAGAGCACAGCTTCATCTCAGTCTCACAGAGAACACATCCAGGTCATATTATACCCAAAAACAATATTCTGTATATACTGTACACACACACACACATACTGTACACACACACACATACATACTGTACACACACACACATACTGTACACACACATATACATACTGTATACACACACACACACACACACACACATATTCATCTTAAAGGGACAGTTCACCCAAAACGGAGAGTTCAGTCATCATTTACTCGCCGTCCTATCGTTACAAACCTGTATGCAGAACACAGCAGAAGGAGCTAAACCACACTGACTTCACTGTATGGAGAGATTTCAACACATATGTTTGACAGAAGAAAGAGTGTCGTACAGTTGTGGAATGGTATGCTCAAATATGTGTTTATGTTCGTTCATGCACCCAGGCGTCAGGAGCTTCGGGATCTGCGTCTGCTGCAGAAAGAGCAGCATCGAGCCCAGGCTTTGCTCAACCTGAAGCTGAAAGATCAGCGGGAGCAGATGCAGCGCAGATTCGACCAGGAGATGAGCGTGAGCGTCTCGGACACTCTCTAGACATTAGCAAATGAAGACCGGACACTGCCTCAGGTCGTCCCAGATCAGGAGGAGTGTGTTCTTCATCAGGTTTGGAGAAGTGTAGCATTGCATCAGTGTCTCATCAATGGATGCTCTGCAGTGAATGGGTGCCGTCAGAATGAGAGTCTGATAAAAACATCACAATAATCCACAGCACTCCAGTCCATCAGTGAACATCTGGAGAAGACAAAAGATGAAACACATCCAGCATTAAGATGATTTTAACTCATATAGGACTCCATAATCCATAATAATGCTTCCTCCAGTGAAAAAGTGTTCTGGTCTGAATCAGGAGAAAAATCTGCACCATCTTTAAGATAAAACAGCTCTAAACATTAATGCTTTTGGCTAATCAAATCTGATGGACTGGAGTGCTGTGGATTATTGTGTTTTTATCAGCTGGATTCTGACGGCACCCATTCACTGCAAAGCAAGTCATGATGCAATGCTACATTTCTCCAGATCTGATGAAGAAACAAACTCAGCTACATCTCAGACGGCCTGAGGCTATATATGTGTATATAAGTTTGGAAGGGTTAATTAAAGAGTGCATTTAATTGGTCTACATTTCTGGAAGAGGAGAAAAACTTAAAGTATTGCTAATATTGCACGCTTGTGTAGAATGTTAATAGATAGTGCTGAGATCTCACTGTGTGGCTTTGCTCGCAGGCCAAGAAGAAATACTACGACACTGAGCTGGAGACGCTGGAGAAACTGCAGAAGCAGACCATCGAGAGAATGGAGACGGAGCACACGGTGCACCTGCGGGAAGAGGGCAAACGCATCCGCGCCGAACAAGAGAAAGCCTTCAGCAAGTTCCTGGAGCAGATGAAGCACAGGAAGAAAGAGGCGAGACACGTTCAGAGTCACTGAGGAGTCACTATACTCACTAAACTAAAGACTCAGACTTTATTGGGAATACATTTCCATTATTATAATGAAATAAAATGATGAATTATATTTAACTAAACATAAATAAACGTAATAATGAAAACACAAGCATATAACTAAATAACTAAACGTTAAACTAGAATTAAAATAAAAACTGAAAATATAGAAAAATAAAAGCAAATTCAAATTATAAATAAAAATGTAACGTCCAATAAATTCAGTTTCCATTATTATAATGAAATAAATTTATTAATATATTTAAGTGTGCAAATCATATCAAAATTTTTTAGAAGTGATGATTAAGAAATATTGAATAATTTAAGAAAGTCCAAAGTCTATAGCAGTAACAACAAAGACGAACAAAATTGTTGGAATCATTTTCAGGAAGTTTTTCTTTTTTTTTCGTGAATGATGAAAACATTGACAGCCAATCAGAATCCACACGATTTTAACGAGCTCTGGCATTTAAGAGTAAAATCTGACCTGTATGTTTTATAAATCTAACATCACTGGTTATGATTATTATTATTATTTTTAAAGATAACAAAGATCAGATGAAACAAAACAGGATTGACAGGACTTTATTAAATTTTTTCAAAAGTGGAGTAAACATCTAGAAGCAATATGGTTGATTCAGAGAAAAACTGACTATAGTTAATGACTATATATTGGCAAAATTTATAGGAAGCGGTTAGGATGTAACTTTAATTTTATTAAGAAAAAAAAAAAAGAACACATTTAGATGTTCTGTGCTGAAGAAACTCTGACACCTAACATATCGTCTTACATATAATATAACGAGTGTAAGAGAGCATTATTATCTTTCAACAAAGAATGAAACACTTGTATCTTTTATTTTGTCTCAGGTCAAACAAGAAGTGGAGAAACTGCCCCGGAGTCAGAGGAAAGAAAGTCTGAAGATCAAGATGAACGACTTTCAGCAGCTGAAATCAGACGAGGTCCGTTTAAACCTTAAAGCGGTGTGTGCAAACACTGAACCGAGCCGCTCAAAGGTTTGTGTGTCGTGTCTGTGCAGGAAGAGAAGTTCCTGGCAGATCAGAGGGATTTTCTGGACTCGACTCTGAAGAGCATCATCGCTCAGAACAAGAGGGAGATCTCCGAGACGGAGCGCCAGTGTCTCGCCAAGAAACACAATCTCCTTAGAGGTATACATGCGCTCAGACCAGAGCATCCTTGTCTTTTACGAAGACCACGTGCTTCTAACCCGAGTGCTGTTGTCTTGTGTCAGAGCGAGAAGCCACCGTGTGGGATCTGGAAGAGAAGAACTTGCACGAGAGACACCAGCTCCTCAAACAGCAGCTGAAGGACCAGTACTTCCTGCAGAGACACCAGCTCCTCAAGAAACACGAGAAGGTCTGCAAGCATCCTCCAACCATCCCAGTCTTTCTTCATCTTTACTGCTTTTCCATTCACACGGTGCTGGTGTCCATCTGAAAGAGAGAGCCATCCTGCATCTCCACCGATAGACTGACCGCATTACTACCTGGACTGCTCTTCACCTGATGAGAGAACCTGGAAATAATCATTCAAATACATAATAAATAAATAAATAAATAAATTAAAATATTATTATTATTTTTTAAAATATAATAAAGTAAAATAAAATAAAATAATAAAATAAGATAAAATAAAAATAAAATTAAAATAATTAAAATAAAATAATAAAATAAAATAAGATAAAAAAATAAATAAAAAATAAAATAAAAAATAAAATAAAAATAAAAAGAATACAAATAAAATAATAAAATAAAATAATACAAATAAAGAATAAATAAAAAAATTATAAAAAAATATAAATAAATAAAATAAATAAATAAAATAAAATAGTATAAAAGTGGGTAAGTCATGTAATTATTCTCTGTTTTAAATTACTTTCTAGGTTAGACATTCATATCAGTTATTATTACTGTTGATTAGATTAAAATTAGCTAATTTTGGTATTTTGCTTTTCAATGATTTAGTCGAACTGCTTCATTAATCAGTATGAATAAGTTAATAATAATAATAATAATAATAATAATAATAATAATTATTATATTAATAATAAAAAAGTGAAAAAAAAGAATACATAACCAAAACTGAACTCCAACTAAAAATAAAAATAAGCACAATAATAACACAAGCATATAATAAAAATAATTAAGATAAAACCTTAAAATCTAAAAATAAAAGCTAATGTAAAATATTGCAGAAAAAAACACTATAATATTATATAATACTAAAATAACATTTTTTTGATTCAGTTCAAATCTGTCTAAATGATTCATTAGCAAAACTGAATTGAACAGTGAAATCGTGCCTTTTTTGGTCTTTGTATGGTGTAGCTCTCTTTAGTGTTTGAGTTGTTTTTTAGACTCGAGCCTCACATGACCCCGTGTGTGCTGTCACAGGAGCAGGAGCAGATGCAGTGCTACAACCAGCGGATGATCGAGCTCCTCAAGGCCCGACAGCAGCAGGAGAAGAACAGACTGCCCAAGATCCAGCGCAGCGAGGCCAAGACACGCATGGCCATGTTCAAGAAGAGCCTGAGGATCAACTCCAGCGGGAGCTCCTCAGAAGACCGAGAGAAGACCAAGCAGGTAAAGCGTGTGTGTCTGACGGCCAGCACGTGTCCTCCTCTCAGAGACCTTGACCTCTCTCTCTCTCTCTCTGTGTTCAGTTCTCCAGGCTGGAGGAGAAGAGGCAGAAGGCCGAGCGATTGCACCAGCAGCAGAAACACGAGAACCAGATGAAGGAGAAGATCAGCGAGTGTGAGGGAAACGCCAGAGAACTGCAGCAGCTGCAGGTGAGCACAGTTTTTCCAGCGGTTTAGAAAGGACGTGTCAGAATACACTACATTGGCTGATGCATGCCTTTTTTTGTTACAATTTTTTTAGAAGCACTTGTGCATGCATTTACTGCACTTACACATTGCATAAATAATGTTAGGAAATTACTTTAATTTAAAATAGATAAATATGAAAGTAAGTGTTGTCAAACGATTAATCCTTTCCAAAATAAAAGTTTTTGTTTACATAGTATACGTGTTTTGCTGTTTTATGAATGAGTCAGTTAATCGATGCTTCATCTGATTTGTTCAATTATTTAATTTATTATTTTTGTCATCCAACTTATTTTATGTTCCACATGGCAATCAAACATTACTGGCGGTTTTTCCTCATTGAAATTAACTTGCTATATTTTTGTTTGATAGTGTAATTTAATATTTTGTATTTCTATTGGAATTTATGGTAATCATATTTATGCAATAGCTATGATCCAGTTATTACCTTTTAAATATTTTTCGAGCCTCGACCTGAGAATGACATTTCCAGCTTAACTGTTGTAACTCTTGAATGCTTTAGAGCACAGACTTAAGTTTGGACAGTTTTATTATTATTATTATTATTATTTTTTTTTTTTTATTTTTTTTTTTAAGAAGACATAAATCTAAACAAAATGAAATTGTGTTCCGAATTTGAGGTTGATATCACAAAAGAATGCCAGATTTAGTTTGCTTCGCAGTACCAAATGTTTCTGCTAGAGAAAAATAATTTTCCATGTTTCCAATGCAAGTGTGACTGTTTTTTTTTTATTAGATTTTTATTATTTTTATTTACATCCATTATTTTTGTTTGTGTTCACATGCCAAGTGCCAAAACATTCACCAAGTTTGGTACCATTTAGGCGAAGAAAAGCAAAAAAAGAATAAAAATAAAAACATAGTCAAACGACAAAAGAGGTGTCTTTGCTCAAGTGATGTTACACAGCAATTTTAAACACATTTTCTTGAATCTTTGTTGGAATTAATTTGTTAAATCTTAAATCACACAAATGTAGCAACTCACCAGTATAAACGTAAATATGCATCAGATACAATATGCATCAAACGACTAAACATGCGTCTTTGTTTTCAAGCCGCTCACACTACAGTGGTGCTCAGTCAAAAACAGATGCGCTTTCAGATGTGTGCGTGATGTGTGTTCCTGTCCTGATCTGTGTGAGTGTCTCCTGCAGAACGAGAAGTGTCACCTGCTGATAGAAAACGAGACGCAGCGTCTGAAGTCTGTGGACGAGCAGCACAACCAGCAGCTGAAGGAGTGGAAGGAGCACCTCAAGCCCAGGAAGAAGGTCTGGCATAAAGCAAACTATAGAAACATTAGTGTTTAAAGGACAGTGATGAGAGGGAGCGTGTGCTTAACTGTGAGTGAATAAACATCCTCTCTCTCAGGTTCTGGAGGAAGAACTGAACCAGAAGAAGAAAGAACAGGAGATCTTCTTCAAGATGAGTGAAGATTCCCAGTGTCAGAACGTCAGCTCACCAAACAAAGTCACCAAGTTCCTCCCGTACATCGACTCGTCCACCACATGAGTCAGATCGCTCTGTAAGTGCCCAGGAATCAGTGCATGCAGTTAAACAGCAGGCGACGGAGACGGAGGTACATCGATGGATTCATTTAAACGCTGCTGAATCAGGAATCGAACTGCCTTACTAGAACAGCTTGCCTTAGTTTACTTACACTTAGTTTGTATCGCCAAATGTATTGTTACAAACCTTGCATATTCTTGTTTTTATGTTTTCTATGATCAGTTAATATATGCATATATATATATATATATATATATATATATATATATATATAAAGTTGCTGCTTTTCTCTTTTCTTTTATAACCAGTTTCCTTGTACAAATGTTTAAATGCTGAACAAAGGAACTTTTTCTGAAAAAGGATTGGTACGTTAAGTTTAGTGTTTTTGTTGTTTTATGTATTAGACGGCAACTGATTTGCCACTTTTATTATTCTGCAGTGTTCAGCTAAATGTGAGTTTATTGGCACATTTACTGTAAAAGCGTCTCACTGGACGAGACCAGAGCGATCCAAAGTTGACGGCTTCAGAAATGTGTTGACCCGTGTTTTCTGGTTTATTAGTGCTGTCTGTTACTGTCACCTAACCAAAGTGCAATACGTTGTTGTGTTCCCATTTTATACGTGTTATTATTTTACATCGGTCATTTGAAGGATTTATATTTACAATACCTGAAGCCTGAAGGTATGAGGATTTAATGTCTTTTTTATGTCTGTGGAGCACAATGTCGTCTGTAACTCTGAGATGATGAGATACTGTCCTGTCAGAGCATCTAGAATAATAAATGAGATGTTTATCTTTTTGGTTTGGTCATTTTCTTTGAGGATTTAGCATTAGATTTACATTTTATGGAATAGCCGTTTTAGCAAAAAAAACACCGTCATGTTGATCTTCTGTTGAGGAGTTGTATTAAACACCGTCATAATAATTACTATTACTAATAGTATAGGTAAAAGATCATACAAAAATGTGTTGTCCCCATTTTCTGATTCATAGTTTAAAACCAAGTGAGATTTTAATATTTTGAGCTCTGAACTAGAGATGGTCATATTGTAGCTGCAGTGTTAGTTACTCAATATTTAATCAAATCAATATGACACTGGCACACAGCTGGGATTCATCTGAAACCGCAAAGAAAGCTCTTCCTCGTGTCATATTGCTCAAACTCTGCACAGTTACACTAAATAGTTAAAACACTTATGAAACATTATTACAATTTAAGAGTCTATTTTATATTTTGAATACCAATATATTTTTAAAATGTAATTTGTTTCTGTGATGGAAAAACTGAAGACACTGCTGAAAATACAGTGTCACATGATCCTTCAGAATTCATGATCAATATTATAATAATAACAATAATAATTGTATATATATTCCCCCCCCCAAAATAATTACAGCCTTGGTGAATATGACACTTCTTTCATAAATCTTAATGGTTCCTAACTTTTGACAAGATTCCTTAAAATGGAACCATAACATTGCAAAAACAGTTAATTAGTTGAATTAATATCCAGTAATTTGATATTATGTTCTCAATATACAATATAGTCTAAAGTCTATAAATGAATCACCATTCATTAATTGTAGCATTTCATTCCTGGTTGTCAATCGACTGCAACTGCATATGATTTAGATTTTTTTTTTTTTTAAATCAAGTACATCTACAGTATAAAACATAAATAGCATGTTTAGCTCTTCTTTATTGCTTACACTGAGGATAGGGTTCTCTTGCAAGGTGAACATTGTTTGGGGGATTTTGAAAACCCCTTCCTTCCAAGATCCAGTTATATTTATTTATTTTTTGGTAATTATTTACCAAAAAAGTTCCCACAAATTAGGAAATTACCAGAAATATATAGAATACAACAAACAAACAAACAAAAAAGCGTACTGTTGATAGCGCTCGCTTTCAGCTTAATACCAGTATAAATGGAGTTGCTCAAAATAATGATAAAACATTTTGAATATTTGAAATGTTTATTTGATTTACATTAAGAAAAAGCTGTCAAAACTTGAAATACTCCGGACAAAACAACACAACACAGAAATGCTAAAAAAAAGCAAACAGGTTGCCAAAGTCATCTTGCCTTTGTTCACAACTGGTTTGAATTTAAACTAATTTTATGTTTCTATGAAACTCAAGTTTCATACTTGCAGCATTTACCCTCTTCTCTCTATTATCCTTCATATTATTTTTTTTTTCTCATAGTCATTTTTTTTTTTCTAAAACTTTAGAACACCTTTTCTGTTATTCTTTGCAAACTCAGGCACTTGCATTTGTTGGACATTTTTTAATAGATGGGGTGCTTTTATGAATGCATTTTATAGCAACTAGGAGCTGATGACCATAGAGCAGATTCCCGGTGCTCCTGGTATTGTCAGGTTAGACTGGGCACCTGCTTAACACTGTTTTCTGATAAATGAATGGAAAACAAAACTGTCAAAAAAGACAAGAAATATTTTAGTACATAACATAACCACATTTGCAAATGTAGTGTTAAAAATAAACGTTTATCAAATGTTTGCTTGAAACCAGTCAAGCATAAATGTTAAAACATTTGAAAATGACTAAAATATCTAAGCACCTTTGTCCGTGATATGAAAATACTTTGTTTGGGCAATACTGACATAAAATAACGACAAAATTATGGCTATTCTGAGGTATGACGTTATTCACTAATGTACAGTATATGATTGGTACTGCTAAAGGGGGCTGGGGTTTTTTTATTTAATTTTTTTTATCAATATTTGCTAGAACATTCACATGACAAAAATGAAACCAGAAATGGGCGCCACTGTTTGTGAAAACCTAAAGGCCATGTGTTTATGTTTCATTTCTCTTCGTTCTGCACCTTGCCTTTCCTCAATAAAGTACCGTATTTTCCGGACTATAAGTCACACTTTTTTCATACTTTAGCTGGTCCTGCGACTTATAGTCAGGTGTGACTTATTTATCAAAATTAATTTGACATGAACCGAGAGAAATGAACTAAGAGACATGAACCAAGAGAAAACATTACCGCCTAGAGCCAGGAGAGGGCGCTAAAATAAAAAATAAACATAGAGCACCCTCTCGCGGCTGTAGACGCTAATGTTTTCTCTTGGTTCTTGGTTCTATATAAATATGACTTATAGTCCAGTGCGACTTATGTTTTTTTCCTCATCATGACGTACTTTTGGACTGATGCGACTTATACTCAGGTGCGGCTTATAGTCTGAAAAATACGGTAGTTAAATAAGAACATGGTTTGTTGAGTTTTGTAGTGTTCGAAAGAAAAGCAGACCAATTTCTGTAAACTAAAAGCTTCAAAGTGGAAATGTAGCATTTAGAAGTTTGTTTAACAACTTCTTCAGGCTTTTATTTTGCCATGTAAGCTCAAACCTGCTATGTTTACGGTTTCATAGTATGTGTAATATAGAATCATACTCTGTTTTCTAGTCGCTGACAGACATCACACTTTGCATAATCTACGTCAAAAGCACAGAGCGGTTTGCATATTACACTAAGGCACAATATCAGAGGCTGCGAAAGTCATTAATATATTGTTGGTCACTTAAACCTTTAGCGATACATATAAAGTTTGCTCAACATAGGAAAAGAACCTTGATGTTCAGTTCTAAAATATGAAAGCACGCATGGTTTTCCCCAAATGGGAAAAGAGTTACAAAAAAGCAAGTATACAAATTATTATGGCCTGTTGGAACTCGCAAAGGATGGAATGTCATTTTAAAAAAAGGTATCCATAAATAAAAGATGTTAATTAAATATGTTTTCTTTAGGCAGCCATGTCAAGGGTACCTAAGGTTTCTTGGTCAGGTAATTGGAAGGGATCCAGGCCTCCATCACTGGCCCATCGCTCACGTTTTTACAAAACCACCAGCCGCTGCTGCTTTTCTCCAGAACTTCGAAAACAGCACCCTCTTTAAAGCGAGGTGTCTGATCGTCTCCTTCAAAGTCCGCCACAGCTAAGAACAGCTCCTCCTTGGCCGGATCTTTGATAAGAGGTGGGAGTTTGTCCCTCGGAGGCCCTGGTTTTTCGGTCTTAATGGGGGGCTTTGGTGGCACAGGTATTTTGGCCTTGGGTTCCTCCTTCTCCTTGTCTTTTGGTTTTGTTTTGGGTGGCGGGGGTCTGCTCTGAGGAGGGGCAGACGGCTTGGCCTCCGGCAAGTCTTTTTGGGGAGCTTTGGTGTCTGTAGGACTGGCCGGCTCAGAGGGTTTCTTTGGTGGAGGAGGTCTTCTAGGTGCAACAGAAGGCCTTTGGGGAGGCTCTTTTGGTGGTGGTTTAGTTGTTTCTGATGGGTCATGGCCATTTTGTTGTTTATTGGGGGACTTTGACTCTTCGTTTGTTCTGCCATTATTCGGGGGAGGATCACTCTGCTGGTTGGGATCACTCGAGTTGCCACCGAGCTCTGGAGCTTTAGATGGACGAAGCTTATTTCGAAGGTTTGTGATGTCTAGCTCATTCTTGGCCAGCGGCTCTGGTTTGGCCGCAGGGGGGGGCTTTGGTCTGACCACTGGTTTCGGCTTCGGGAACGGAGCTGGGCTGGCCAAATCTGGCTTGTCTTCATGCAAATCTGCTTTGGGTTTGGGAGGCTGCTTGGCCACATGCTTTAGGTTGAACTTTTTCACCTCCTTGGCTGAGATGTTGTGCCCACACTCCAAGCCCATCTCATTGCGCAGATAGAGTTGCTTGTTCTTCTCCTCCTTCTTCATCTCTGGGGGTTTGTCTGGCTTGACTGGGGCTGCTTTTGGAGTCACCAATGGGACGATGACCCCTGGGGCTGGTGGTTTGGGTGGGAGGGGTTTAGGAAGGTCTGCTTTGGGTTTATCCTCCAGTTCCATGCTCTTGTTGATGGATTCTCTCCTTGGCGGTAAAGCTGGCTTCTCTTCAGCCATGGGTGAGGATGGAGGAGGAGGAGGTAAGGGTCCTGGAAAATGAGAGCTCCCTTTAACTGCATTGGGCTTCCATTCTCTCAGCTTGGATCGGGTGGAAAAATCAGAGTTGGATGGAGGTTCGTCTGGCAGGGGTTTGGACCAACTATGCTCAGAGTTGGTATTATTGCTTGAGGAATCATCAAGCTTCTGCTGATCCATCTCACCAGGAAGTGGGGCCAAAAAGTTAGGCCTAGTGGCATTGCTTGTCTTCTTGTATTTGTCAATGAATGTGACAGGAGCCCAGCCTTCTTTATCTTCGATCTGAATGTACCACCAGCCACTAGAGTTCTTCTCAATGACCTGGGAGTACAAGGTGCGGGGTAAGTGTCGGGATGCATGCGGAATATCTAGATGCGTTTATTTTAGAACTAGTCAAAAATGAAAGCTGAAGCTTTGTCTGCTGTTATACTCACTTCGACTTTCAGTCCTGCCTGGAAGCTAATGCCATCTGGGATGGTTGTCTGAAAATCAGCTATGGTGTAATACTCCTCCTCTACTTGTGGGGCCACTGGAGGTTTAGGCAGATTCACTCCTCGCGGCTGGAATAAGAGACAGGCCAAGAGTTAGCATGACAAATTTTGGGTGCTTTGCTTCTCAATCCTCAAACTGATGCTTCCTTGTTTCCTCGCTCCTCCATTCTTCAGCCCAGTTGAACTAGCCATGTTGAAGATTCTCAACCCCACCCCACCACCCCACCACTCACAGGCGACTTTGATTAAGGTTGGCGCTAAACTCTACAAGAAAATTAACCTCAAGGGGCAGAGTTGAGAAACCCCTGCTCTAAATGCACCTCGGTTAGGTGAGGAACGAGGAGTGAGGAAGCTTCCTGAGGAGTCATGATTAAGGAGACAGATGTATATTTCCTTTGCACCTCATGGGGTGGAGCGAAGACACGAGGAAAGGAAACAAGGACGCACAAATAACAATGAGAAGGACCCCTTGATACACCCTGTAGAACCTTGAAGAAAGAATTAGAAATATTTGAGATGCAATTGTAAATGATCACCCTTACTATAGAAAGATCGCGGCGTGGTGGTGGTCTCTGTCGTGCTCCTGCTTCTGCAGAAGAGAAGAAGGCAGATTTTAGAAGGCCACAATCTTTTGTCTCTCTTACTTTTGAAGGTTTCTGTTAGCGTTCCCACAGTAAACCTTCTGCATATTTATTTTACATCTTATGGAAGGATAATACAGACTATTTTCAAAAGGAATTGCAAATCACGTTTTCCATGAGTGGGTGCATAAATAGTGACATAATCCAAATGGAATTGCAAATCTTGCATTGCCATTTGGGTTTTTGCTTTCACAAACGCACAGTGACTGCCAAATTTCAAATGGAAAAGCAAAGTCCATTTGCAACTACATTTCCCTTGCCTTTTATAAGTTATGAGCCTGTCATATTAAAATAGAAATATTAATTACCACACCATAGTTTTATGCCCTGTCAGTAACCTTAAATACTTGGCATTTTTAGATTCCAATGAAACCAACTGTTGCTTACTGCTCTTGCTTTCTGAAAATGGCGAAAATCGGTCGCGTTGATTCTCCTTGTTTTCTTTGTTGGCATTCTGCTGTTTGGAAGCCACTTCTAGGTCATTAGTGCTGGCATGAACTGGAGCGCCAGCAGTCATCTTCTGACTGAGGATATCAGCTTTCTTCAGATAGGACGCCGGGGCCCAGCCCTCTTTTCCTTGGTATCTATGGGGGTGAAGGAGACAACCTCTAAGATAATGCCTGTTAAGTACTTTTCCTGAAGACATTTGCATTTGATTTTACCTGATCTTCCACCAGCCTTCCAAGTTTTTCTGAATGACCTCCACAGTCATGCCTCTTTCCAAATCAATCTCATCTTGATCACGTGCAGAGTATGGATAGATTGCAGTGTACTTCTCCTCTGAGGATATGAAAGTTATATTTGAACTTTCAGTTAAGGTGGGAGTTAACGTTTAACTTTTAGCCATTCATGAATAACATTCAACCACTACAGCCCATTTACCAGTTGCGTATTCTTTATTTTGCACAAAAACGTAAACAATACAATAACGTTCCACTAAAAATGGACTTGACCAGAAAGTGTGCAAATACTTTTTTTCTTCATTTGCTTATAAACATTGTTTCTTCCTTAAAATAATCTAATGCAGTGACATTTTTAGACGATTGATTGATCTTATAATGCTTTCATTGTTTTTACAAAATAGTTGAAAACGTGCAGTGGTAAATTTGATAGTGTAAAAAGTGCACTTTTATTATATAGTAAATGACTGCTTGTAATCTGCATTTGCTCTTTCTGTTTTAAGCTTTTTGATGAATAGCAGATGAAGGAGGGGTAGGGAGGATCTGATCAGAAACTCAAAAGTAATGATAGCATAAGTTCATCTGCTGGGAAGAATGCTTGTTTTCACATGTTACCAACAAAATCACAATCTAAACAGGAGTACACAGGTTTGATAAATCTCTTCTATCGCAGGTTCAGTTCTATGCCAGATAAAAACTTTAGCTTCAACATATACATTTACTTCCTATCTGTGATATTTAAGTTGTACTGTCAGTCATTCTGATTTATTTCTGATATAATCAACATAATACTAGACTCAATTTGAGTTACATGTCGAAGATTAATACTTTAGGATATGAACATCCAATGACATGTGTAAGCAAAAGTAATATTATTTATTGAGTAATATGTAAGATTACATGAATATTAATGATGAAAGTTATTTTAAAGCGTTGCCAAAGTCCCTCGGATGGAGTGCATTCAGTACTGCATTTCAGTTTACAGCCAACCAGGTGCAGCAAATAAAATGTTTTTCTTCAGTAGAATAGCAAAGAAGATTGGTATTAGGTATTCCTCGGTGATTCATAGAATGCAAGTCAGCTGCTGGTCATCTTTGAGAATAAAAAAAGCACATCAAGGAACAGAAAATGAATATATGTGGCTCCTGATGATATACTGAGGTCTTATGAAGCAAAGCGATCCGTCTGTGCACGAAAGGTTTTATTTCTTGATTTTTTTATGTTCATTTCTTGATTTTTTTAGTCTGATATGGTGAACTGGTTCCTCTGGTTCACTAAAAAAAAGATCCAGTTCAAAAGAGTGTTTTGTGCATGAAGCAGACATCTCTGGGGACTGTTTTTCTAAGGCTCTGGATCACAGGTAATAAAGTTGTAAATTATGTTCAGTTTCTTGCACAGACTGATCGTTACGCTTCATAAGACCTCAATATATATTATCAGGAGTCACAGGGATTCATTTTGGTTTCCTTGATATGCTTTTTTTATTCTCAAGGATGGGCAGCTACTGACTTGCATTTCAGCTAAAAATCAAATTTATTGTTCTGCCAAAAAGAAAAAAAAAAAAAAAAAAACTGAGCGTGAGTAAATTAACAGCAGGTGAACCGTTCCTATAATTAGTTTAAATTGTGATTGTGTTTGATTGTTTGACATTGAGTTTTTATGATCAATTGTCATGCATCAATAAACACCATCTAATTCTCAGGTGCATGAGTTATTACACGAGCTTTGGCAATTCATTTTGCAAACCAGAAATTAAAAGTAAAATCAAAGAATGGTTTTAAAAAATGGCAGCAGTGTTGCAATTCCCTGATTCGTGCTGTGGTGGTAGGAGACATACAGGTCGAAGCACATGCACCACATGCAGGGGACACACATGCATAATGTGTCACAATAGAGTGATAAAGTACTGTGCTCTCCACCTTGGCCAAAGCCTGTGCTGAACAGATCCTCTAAAGTACGCCGGCGACCAACGTGCCTCGGCAGTGACCAGAATCTCCGGCACACTCCAGCAGAGAGCAAGCAGACACATGTGAAAACCTTCAGGTCACGTCTGTGGCCTACTAAATATCTAATCTTTGCCATGTAGTGCAGAACCAAACTAAAGACTGCTCTCACATATGAAGAAGTGAGAAAAACTCTAACCTCATCTCTCTTTCTGAATAACATCTGAGTAAGACTCCCTCTCTAAAACATCTGGTGAAGTGTGACATTTGTGTGCTACTAAACAGAACTGCAAAACAAAAGCTTATCAAGCAAGGTTCGCCATATATGTTTCACCAAAAAATGTCAAATTTCTCATAATTTCCTCATATAATGCAAGTGCACCCCCAAAGTTGACAATTCAAAATGGATCAATTAGGAGTGGGAGAAAACACTGATTGAACTCCATTGAAGCTGTGTGTACGGTCTACTGTCCATGTCCAGAAAGGTAAGAAAAACATCATCAAAGTAGTCCATGTGACATCAGAGGGTCAGATATAATTTGTTGAAGCATTGGAAATACATTTTGGTCCAAAAATAGCAAAAACTATGACTTTATTCTGCATTGTCTTCTCTTCTGTGTCTGTTGTGAGAGAGAGTTCAAAACACTGCAGTTTGTGATATCCTGTTCACGAACGAAAAATAGGAGTGTTTTTCTTATAGACACCCAATGTTTAGCTATGATTTAAGACCTTAAAAGGTCAGAAAGTCTTAAATTTAAAGTCATGGCAATAAATGTTGCATGCACTACAAGAATGTGTTTTTTGTACACTTGTTCAAGTGTAAATATAGAAACATCCTTAAATCAAGATACATTTACTTTAGATGAAAACTGAACATATGAAGTCTTGTTATCTGAGAAACTAAACAAAATCACCTGAGTTCATGCTTAAAATGAGAACAAATATCTGTCAATGCAGCATGAAACTTCTTTTCTCATAAATTAAAGTCCTGAGAAAGGTACAGTAAAAATGATGTTCATATTCTAGTGTTTGTGAGGAGAACTATTCAAACAATGAGCTTTTCTTTCTTTGTTTTTGGTAAAATGAAAAAAAGGTAATGTTAATATTTTGGAAGTTGTATTTTAGACACTATATTGACCTACTGTGTTCTGTTCAGTTTATTCCTTGAGTTTCTTTACTTGGTCTTGACAAACAAAAAGTTACATTCACCTTCATAAATCCTGCAGAAATCCTGTTTAATACTTCGGGCTAGAGGGAAATTAATACGGAGAAATGTTGTGAAAGAGTTTCAACTCTTGACAACCCATGAATGGCTTACTTTTAGTCATTCTTATAGTTCCTGTTTATTAAACTATGAATGCACATTTCAGCAGGACTCTTTACCTTCTTCTGCCGGGAGTGAGAAATCATCGGGGTCATCCTGAGCCTCCAGACATGTGGCTGGTACCCATCCCTGAGCGTCCTCGGTGCTGACAAACCACCAACCTGGAAATCAGACGGGTTCAGAGCATCGTGAGGGTATGAGAGTAAATTATGACTGTATTCACTGTAGGCTGAGCGATTCATTTAACAACTGGGCCTCATATTAAATAAGAGCTGCTTCAAGGGTATTGCACAAAGTTAAGATAGAAGACTTGTTTAAACAGCTGTGCTCATCAGTGTTTGAGACGACCGATCCAAGTGTGTGGGTTTACAGGTCAGAGGCTGCTGCGCAACACTTCGGCTAACAGACAGAAAGTGTGACATATTAAGAAACTCAACATGACATTTCATATTTAACAGCTGTTTTATGTTGTTAACAATTTAAACAACTGACAGATACTGTTTAATCAGGGACAGGCCTTTTTCACCTATAAGCTATGATTTATGTGATTCGTTTAATTTGTAATTGTCAATGTGATGAAGTGGTTTTCAGCAGATTATGCACAAGTTTAATAGCTAATAATGAATGATGTGCACATATTGTGAATTAATTCTAATATAGCAAATATAGCTTTTCTGGTAGCCCTTTGGTAAATTCATTTTTCTTAAGGAAATGATAAATAAAACATATTAATAACATATAAGTTGACAGACACAGAGGAAAACGAAAAGCAGTGTATGGCTCCACTTGTCCGTGTTTGCATGTTTCAGTGGTGGTTTTCAGGGACTTCAACGCACTTGCTTCATATAGCCAGTAGGTGGCGACAAGTGACTGTCTAAACGAGCGAGCAATTGAAGCATTCACTGAATCGATTCTTCAAAATCACGGATTATTCCAAGAAAGAAACAAGTTGCTGAAACTATTACATTTTTAATGCTCATACAAATTCATCATAAAAACAAAATTTTGCTCGTTTATGTGTCGTTTGAGACACATTTATATAATTTCAATCCAAAATGATGAAAAAAAAAAAGTAAAGGACTTGCAGTTTGTATTGTGGTCATTCATTCAAACATTTAACCTGATTGTCATGTTTGAGAGTCTGTTTTGTGCTTGTTACTGACAACTGACATGGTTTAATGCTTTTCTTGTCTTTTTTTTTTTTTTTTTTTTTTATGGAAACCTGTTTCCATCACAGTGTAAAAAATGAAAATAAAAAAGGGTAATAGCTACGGTCTTTTTTTCTCAGAATTGAGAGATATAAATTCACAATTTTAAGAAAATATCAGTCCCCCCCAGAATTGGACTTTATAACTCGCAATTGTAAGTTTATCTCTCTCAATTGGGCAAAAATAGAAGAAAAAAAAAGTCAGAATTGTGTGAAAAACTGTCCAAATTTCGAGAAATATATATGTTTTTTTTAATTCCGAATTGCATGACACTAACTCAAGTTTAAAAAACTTTGAATAGCAAGAAAAAAAGTCAGAATTGCAGACAATCTCAGAATTGCAAGAAAAAAAGTCAGAAAGTCAGAATTGAAAGATATAAACTCAATTATGCAATTTCCTTTTCTGAATTGAGTGGCAGAAACGGGTTTCCATCGTTTTTGGATCTCAGTATTTATAAAACTCTGTGTACGATGAATACGGTCTGGAGGAACTAATGGCAGAGACTGACGATAACAAGGAAGGCTCCTACCAGACTCGTTCTTCTCGATGACCTCCACCACCTGCCCCACGTACAGACTGATCTCAGAGCTCTCCTGCTTCTCGTAGTCGGTGACGGCCACATACTGCTCCAGCATCAGCGCGTCCGCTGAGGACAAGTCTCCTCCTGCAGGGACAGACGGGACAGCTATCGACAACTCTCCTGGTGTCCCACAAACACCACGAGAGAAGAAAGAAGCACACGTCAGTGAAAGAGATCAAAGCAGGAAAGCCTGAGGTTTTAGTGCTGAGAGTCTTGCAAGGAAACAAACCCACACCAAATCAGCCACACTGCTACTGCAATAATGGAATAGTTATTAAATAGGGGCTTTCTAGACAAAAAAAACAAATAGTCTTGATTATTCTGCAAAGCACATTTACTAGACCCTAAAACAGTATAACTCACAATATATAACACCAGTGCAGAGCATGAAGATTAGTTTGGTGATTTGTACTAAATCATTCAAGCAGATACTGACTGTGTTCCAGCTGAACTGATCTGCCCAATTCTGTGAATGATTTCATGAGGTTCTCTCAAAAACTTCTCATGTTTACAACTTGGTGTGATTTTAGCCATAAAGAAAATTCTCAATTTAATCTCACTCATGTTGTTCCAAACCCAAAAGACTTTTGTTCATGCTCAAAACACAAATTAATATATTTTTAATAAACCTGTGAGATGCACTCTCTGACAGCAGGTGGCGCCTCTGGAACAACAGCGATAAAAAAGCAGCGCTGCACTAATAAACACTACTTTTTTATAAAATATAATTTTCTGAAGACAGTCAGTTCACATCAGAGACTATTCCAAGCTTTATAATGGCAGTGAATGGGGGTAAAGATTTTGACTGTAAAAAGGTTGAACAAATCATGTGGTAATTTTAACTTTTGGGTGAACCATCGATTTGAGTTACATATTTTTATTGAATTTCAAACAGCTTTAGTGCATGGCTACATCCCTACCAGTAACTAAACTATCTGTTAAATGGTCCTCCAGTAAGCCACACCTCCATGCACATCACACAGATACAGAGCTCAAAGCTTAGCCCCTGCCCACCTCAGAAACGCCCTCCCAAGGAAGGCCCACGCTTCGAGGGCTCACACACACAGAGCATGGCTTAGCAAGTGTCTCTTACTACCTCTCTTTAGGAAAGAAGTCACTCGCTTCACAATGCCTGATGAGGGAACATGAATGAGAGCAGGCGTGAGGGCCAAGGTGGAAAAGTTCAGGTAACAAAGGAATGAAAGCATCCACAGTAAAGGGTGCGAGCAGCACATTCTGTACCTCAGATGAAACGTTTATAAAGTGCACGGTCACCAGAGGGCACACTAACCACATGAATTACAACTATGAACTTATCTATGACACTTTCTCACAAAATCATGTCCTTACCCGATTTCTTTTTTCCACTGGGTTCCCTGTAAATTAAGATATGCAGGTTAGACATTCATGTTCTTAGGAATGTTAAATATCTTTTCTAGATGTAAAAACATTTTTAAATCCATGATACTCCACTATTATGTGTTATTTTAGTGTGATTAATGGTTCTACTATAATGCTTTTTTTATTATTTTAATTTTAGTTACAGCTTTAGAAATTAGTTTCAGAGTAATTTTTGTCTCTATATCTTTTGTCTGTTTATTCTTTTTTTATTTTAGTACAAAAAATGAAATAAAAAAATTAATCAAATGAAAATGAGAAATACTTCAAATACTTCAAAAAGTTCAAGGATTTTTTTTATATTTAATTTATATTTTTTTATATTTTATTTTAGTTAATTTTTATTTTATTTCAGATATTTTCATACAAATTATAATAAACTGTGTTCCTAAGACGAACAAAGCTTTTACAGGTCTTCATTTTGCGGTGTAGTATCCCTTTAAGTTATCTGTGTCATTTTGGCTGATTTCTAATACGTGTGTGTGTACTGCATGGAGTGTAAACGTACTCTGTTGGTGGGTTCAGGTCTTCAGGACGCGTCTCAAAGAACAAGCGAACCTCCTCACATTGGGAGATGTACACTGGCAGCTGGATCAGGGCCTGAGGGGAAAATAGACACAATTACAGTGTAAGCTGTTGAGAAATCATCCGTTCACAGACACTACGGTAAACATTCAGGAAGCAAACCAGAAGTTGTTTCATGTCTTTTGTTCCTACCCTCATTTATTTTAATGCAGAACGCACTCAAATGAATAATGGCTCTGAATCTTAATGTTCTGCTTTCATATCAGAGGCGTGCTGTGAGGTCAGATGGGCTGTGTCTTACTGGGCATTGATGGCAATCTGTTTCTGCTTTATCAACCGGCCGTCCAGCTCGCAGTGAACCACACGATCCAGTCCCACATCTAATAAAGCTCCATGTGTCTCCTGACTGACAGAAGATGCTTTTTGCTGTTGTATATCTTGGCAGAGGAGCTTTAATGTAATAAAGCTAAGTGCTGCTTCAGTGTCCTCCAGACGGACGTCCCTTCAGTCCACGTGCTGGGTTATGATGTCTGACCTGACTGGAATCATTAAATTCTCACACTCGGATGCATCTGCTCAAGGTGCCCTTTTCTATCATGTCTTTTAAACTTGCAGAGCCAAATCTGTGTAGTGGAAATCATGGCTTTAGTATCATGACAGATTCAATCCTTCTGCAGCTTCTTATCCTCTTTGAACCTCATGCATTCGGTTGTGCGTATGATACATTCAGTGTTATATTGGGTCTCGCTGTTATAGTGCTTTTTCATTTTGAAAAGCTAAAATATCCATTTTACTATACAGCCTATATCAATAAAGCCTACTTTTATAATAATTCCCCAAATATGACTACTTTTTAAATACATAGTAGGCAAAAAGCACTGTGCAAAAAGACTAGTATGTCTGAATTCATAGTATTCATATACTTATTATAATTCTTAATATACCATATACTCTGTGGAAGCCCATTTCTGCCATGGGAGGGAAAAAAAACAGATAATGGAACCTCGCAATTCAGATTTTTTTTCTCGCAATTCTGCTTTTTTGAAATGAGAGCTATAAACTTACAGTTGCCAGTTAAAAATTCAATTATGAGATAAACTTAAGAGTTGTGAAAAATAAAGTCAAAATTGCAAAATATAGACTTTATAACTCGCAGCTGCAAATTTACATGCTGTAATTCACTTTTGTTATTTTTTTTTATTCAGTGGTGGAAACAAGTTTCTTTACTACTCAGTAGGAGACTTTGATTTTGAAGTCATGACTTTGGGACTTCTTTGAATGCAACTTAAGAGAAATTTATTATTAATTTAAAATTTAAAAATTAATTATTATTATTATTAATTATTAAATTTGGCCATTTGTTCCTTCAGTTTAAATTTAAACATTTAATTAAATTTAAAATACATTAATAGACTTTAATTTTATGGTTAGAAAGACTACACAAATGAAAGCAATATTGTAAAAAAAAAATTGTCAAAAATAACATATTCATTAAAGTCATTAATAAATCAGACTGCAGTGGTCGAGCTAAATGTTCATATAGTTTACATATACTTTACTTTAATGTTTTTTTTTTTTTTTGCCTTTGTAGCACCAAACAGGAAAAACTGTTTTAAGGATGTTTGCACGTCCAGCGTAGGCATCATTTCTTCTAGCTAACACGCGACCGCACTGATTCATCGGCTGATGATGACATCGCTTGTTTACAGTGGGCTGCTTTGAATTACTGGAACTGAATTATGATGGTTAAATGTTGTTTTTGGAGGTGAAGTCCTCCTTTGGCGAGTCACAGATCATGACCGCTCACACAGGCACCTCCAAAACAGAACAGTTAAAGCAACATTTTAAAACAGTTTCTTTAGAAACAGCCCTTTAAAAAACTCAACAACAGCCATGATGTGCTGACGAAGGCTAAGTCAGCACAGCTCCAAACCCCTGTCCTAAAGCAGACACTACGCTGCCAAATGTGGATTCCTGACTTTTTTCCCCTCTTTAACCCTTCCACCAAAAGCCCAACAGTTACAGAAAGTATTTTTAATGTTAAGGCAATTCAATTCACGGCACAGATCACCAAAAAAAAAAAAAAAAAAGTTTATCTTGAAGCAGTAGAAATTTTGTGATCTCTCTGCTTAACACCTTAAAAATTTCTACAAAAAAGTTCTTATAAAAAGTATGTTTGCTGAATGCTAAGACGTTCATCAACTATTCAAAGTACGGACTCATTAAGTTTTTTTTTTTAAATTTACATATTGATACTTTTATTCAGCAAGGATGCATTTAATACATCAAAAATGACAATAAAGACTTTTAAAATGTTTAAAAATTTTAAAAAAAAAATGCTTTTCTGGCTAACTTTTTTGTTTATCAGAGAATCCTGAAAACTGGTACTGTATTGAGGCTTTGACATTTTATTTAGCAGCACAAGCATTTTTTAACTGTGATAATAATAATATAAATCTTGCTCAAGCAGCAAATCATAATATTATTCTGATTTCTGAAGATCATGTGACACTGAAGAATGGAGTAATGATGCTGAAAATACAGCTGCACATCACAATTACAATTTCAAGTGATTTTTTTTATACTGTTCTAAAGCATAAAAATACATGTTTGCAGATATTTATAAAACCAACAAAGTTCACATAAATGTTTCTTAGAAAAATAACACTAGAGACTGTTATTCTGCTGTGAAATGTGTGTTCCATGTTGGAATGTCTGTTTTTGTTTTGGTCTGTGACTCCGCCCACTGCCAGTTTACCCAACACCCCGGGTTGCCAGTTGTTGGAAAACACAACACCGTTGATACCAGCAAAAATAAAAAAAACGGAGTCAGAGGTTGCAGATTCATCCCGACCTAAAAAGCCTTATGTCTAGAGTCTTATTAAAACCTGAATAAATCCGCTCATCTCCTAACAGTTGAACTCATTCCTGTTACATGTCCTCAATCTGGCAACCTGTGGGAATGTCGAGCCCGAGAACGAGCTGGTGGAGAACAACTCTTTAATGATATGAATTTGGACTGCAATGTGCATTTCAACCACTAGCTGTCCAAATACATACTGCATCTTTAAAATATATTAAAATAGAAAACATTTTAAATTGAATATTATTTAATAATATTGCTGGCAGCATTGGTGAAGGTAAGTATCCCATCTAAAAAAATGTAACTATGATGTAGATCGATAAACAATGGATGTTTTTAACTTACCCTACAGTACTCGTTTATGGGTTTCAGGCGTTTCATGGCCACGTCTCTAATGTGGCTTCTTCTGAACAGAATCTTTCCTGTTAGGAAATAAAGACAAACGTCATCACAAACACACCCTGCATTCGCCAGCATCTTCATTCTCAAATTTAGCACCCTACACAGGGTTTCAAAAACAATTTGGGGAAACTTTAGGGAATGTGTCTTTAGGCTTTATAACCATTTTACCAGATTCTGGAAGGGAAGACCTCAAGCATGAAACTTACCTAAACAAAGTGTGTGGCCCAAAAAAACAATACCAAGAAATGAACACAAACGAGTTTGCTGATTCATATCCTGCTGAAATAAAACCATATACTGGTCTCCATTTCAGCTGAAAGAAGTAAAAAATTAAATAATAACGTCAAATGTGGGAAAATAACTAGACTATCCCACCCAAAGGCCTGAGTCATGGATCTTTTAGCAGCGGGACATTCAGAGAAACGAGCACCTGTTGTGTGTGATGTGTTGGGTTACTGCCCTGTATTTATAACCCTGCTCACACTTTATTAACAGCCACAGCAGATGATCCAGTGACAAATGACCGTTTTTATATCTGGTATTTACATGTGGTTCCTGTGCTCAGATTTTGAGGCAAGGGTCTTTATAATCACATAAACAGGATCATATAACTGTAAAAGTGTTAACACATTATTTTTTTAACTGGAATTTAAAATGACCAAAGGTCTGTTCTCACCCAGACAAATATTTGATTAAACGGGCATTTTAATTTGAATGAACTGCTGTTAATGCATTCGTTCAGAGACACATGCATTTCTTTTATGGAAATATTTGTAGTTTTAATAGTGTTCATCTCGTAACCACTGCATGTGAATGAATCTGGCCAGCTGAAAGTTGTGTGGTGCTTTGTGGAGCCGTTCTTTAGTGTCTGTTCTTGTGCCTTTCCCATGTTTAGTTTCTGTTTCCCTCTACTGGTTCTGTAGTTTTATTTGTGATTGGTTGCCCTTGATTGTCTCCCCGGGTGTTTCTTATAATCTGGTCACCCGGTCTGTAAATACACCCTTGTGTTTCCTTGAGTTCCTCTGTCAGACGCTGAATGTATGTGAATGTACATGCTCTGTTGGTTATTTATGAGAAAAAAATACAAGTTTATAGACTGGAGATGTAATCCTTTTCTGAAGGGTCACTGTTCTGAATCTTGTTCAGACTGCTGTGCTGTCAGTATCTGATTTTAATGGACAAATGGTGCAATGCAATCACATCTTTGTGTTCACAGAGCTCACTAATGAACGTTGAGTGGTGTACATGATGCTCAGCTAATTACAGGGGTTTCTGTGTAGATTCTAGACAAAGTGCTGTGTCAGACTCTGGTTAAATGGTTGTAAAGTGCAGGTATATAAGACACCGTTCAAGTGAAGGCAGACTGTCTGATCCACTAGCAAACAAACTTCCAGGCTGCTTAATTACAGCCAGGTGTTCATTCTAAACGAAGAGCGTTTTGTGCCAAAAATGAACTGAGCAGAGTTTCTGTAGACTATGAACTGTGTGCATAGAAAGGGGCGTTCTGGAATGATGTTTACCTGGTAAAAAGGGAATGATTCTGCGTTTCGGATCCTTCTGTCCACCTTCCACAGGGAATTTATCCAGAAGCTCCATCTGGAGAACAATAATATAGAAACGTTTAACATCAATATGAAATGACAACTCATTTTACTTCTGTAGCGTAACACTTCTGAGGAAAAACTAGATAGAAACAAAAGTAGGGCAGGACTTGAATTCATCATTCAGGAATTGACTGGAGAATGAAAAAGTAAAACTAAATGTGATTTTGCAGTACAGCACCAGCGTTTGCGGATTATAATCTCGCTCCCTCTCCTTCCTGATCTGTATGTGTGGCCTGCTCTACACAGACATAGTGGAAACTTTTACACCCTACACCTCCCTCCGTTTATACTCCAGTCCTGGATGCCCCATAACGTTCAGTCGCAGCTATACATCATACACTACACATTTTCCTCCCATCTGTGCAGTTTTGGTTCCAAGCCCTTATTCCAGTCCAAAAGCATCTGTGGACCAATTAAATCGCACCTGTGCCTTTCCAAAGTGTAGCGTTTAAGTAGTGCATTTTACACATTCATTCACTAATGACTATAGCAGAGCTTGAAGTCATCAGCTGATCAATGCCCAACACTTTACCCATAATGCAATACTAACACAGAGCTAACAAGTGAAAGAATAGGTGTCATTTTCAACCCAAACTCACTGTGGTGACATTTCTGCTACATTTTCGAAACAATTTACAGCTCCTTCCAATAGTTACTCTGTAATTCAAACAGATGAACCTGAATCTGGCAATGTTTTATTTAATTGGTTCTTGTTCAGTCCAGTTAGTGGCGCTATGTTCTATTGCATTGGAAAGAAATGTTTCACCAACACGAACCTTGTCCTTAAATCTTACCTATAGTGTTAACAAAAACAAATGTAAGATAAAAACACATTTGTTAAAGCAACTGTGCCTTTTCAGTTTGCTTCTACAAGTCTTTGATCGCTCTGCAATGCAAGTGCAATGCTGTACCGGGTGCACTACCGAGCACGTTTACTATATCAGAAAACCCATGTGATGCAAATGTCAAAATGTATTAGTTAACAAAACGTACACTTCGATACTATGTTATGACCTCAAAACACTTGTATTGTGAATGGAATCACACAAAAATAAGTGTTTATTAATAGATAATCTCCCCTTGTAATCTAAATTCCACAAAAAATGAACATTTTACACTTCATTAGTATTAATTTCAGCAAGAAACTTCTGTGAAATGTATGTATAGGTGTGTTTAGGAGTTTAGAAAAAATAATTGCTTTTTGGAATGAGTCTGGATTGGTCGTTTTTGGTCATATAATTATGTTGCGTAATTAATTTTGCTAATAAATGTAATGTTGACTTATGAGTCGCAAAAGGCTGAGGGGAACTGCATCATTTAATGGGTCCGATCTGGATGTGCAATTAAATAAATTACATCTGTATTATCTATGGAACAAATAAAAGCAACAGAAGTAATAATAAAAAAAAAAAATTAAGTTTGCTGTAAACACCAAAGGAATGCACACATTAAAACGTTAATGATGCCTTAGTTCTCGCCCTGTCTGTCTGTTTTGAGACTATCGATGAAGCAAAGGGATACGTCATTCTGCCAGACAAAGCTTTTACTGTTGTCGGCTCATTTATTAAGCTGATGAACAATGTCTTCTACTGTGACTCAGCACCATCAGAAGGACGGCACACAGATAAAACTCTTCATTTCCTCTTCCTGGGTCCACAACAAAGCAGTGTCTGCATTTTTGCAGACTGAGATTTAATTTTTTAGCTCCACATAACTGCATTTAAAAAAAAAAAATAAATAAAACTTGACAGCTTCATAATGCAAAGGAACTCGCAGTCCAGTGGTCTCCAATGCAATGTGCGTGGGCATTTAAAAGACCAGTGCACCAGTGAGTTACATAACCTCCATTTTAATGGGACATAATTTTACAAACAGTATGCACACTACCAGTCAAATTTTGGACACATCCACTCATACTTCATTACAGTTTTCCACATTTTAGAATAATTGCAAGGTCATAAAAACAAAAGAAAGTACAGAAATTATGTAATGGTCCAAATATTTAAAAGACAAAGTTCAATATTGCCAGCTATTTTGTACATTTAAACTCAAACATTTCTATATGATGCAGATGTTTGTAATAGTGAATTGAATCAGTTTTTTGAATGGTTCAAATTGATGAACCAACACTTACTCTTAGCTGTTGATAACACCGAATCTGCCATCACTAGGGTGACCACCTGCTAATAAGCCCAAGGGGGGACAAGGGGTATGTTTCTGAGGGACAATGTGGGACACTGCCTTGCGCGGCGGGGTCCCCACCCCATGGGCAGATAGTGGTTTATTATATTTCTAGCACATACCACCTTACATGGTATATTAATAATGCCCTATTCCCCTAAACATGTGTAATTGCTGATGTATGCTCATGACAGAATTGACAGATGCACTTCCACTTACGATTTACTTTAGCTATTTCATTTATTTTTCATTACATTTTATTCACTTTAAATTAATTATAATATAAAATTATAGGATTAAAATGTATTGTAGTTGCTCAACACCACATGAACAGTAAAAAAAAAAGTCTAAACTCACAACTCCAGAGGTTCACGGGATGAGAAGGGAGGGGTCCTACAGAAATGGGTCAAAAAAGCATTGAATAAGTGTTAATTGCATATACTATTAACTATAATAAATTTTCATTTAGGGGTCATATGATGCTGCTAAAAAGAAACTTATTTAATGTAATGAAATGTGTTTAAGGTAAACAGATAAGGTAAAAACACATTATTTTTGCACATAATGTACATTACTGTTTCTCCTACATGTCCCGCCTTCTAAAACACTTTGATTTTTACAAAGCTCATTGGTCTGAAAAGCGAGGTATGCTCTGATTGGTCAGCTATCCAGTCCGTAGTGATTGGCCGAATACCTCAAGCGTGTGATGGAAATGTTACGCCCCTTAACATATCGTGATGCCCTGTGACGAGACATAAACATTAAAAGCCATTATAAATGTGATATAAACATGATTTCTAGTTGTGTCCTCTTTTGGAAGGCCAAACAAAGTAGTTTCGCTTTCACACTGAAACACACAGTGTCTATATGACATGGCGGCGGCGGCAACAACAATACTATGAGTATAAAAGGTATGCCTTGTTTCTTTGTGTTAACATCTGGGCAGCATTTGGCAAATCTTCCCACATACTGACATAGATATGTGGGGGCGTGTTTGAACGAGCCAAGAGCTTTAACACTCCAAAGAGAAAGGACAAATTTAAAATCGCATCATATGACTCCTTTAAATAGTAAATAACATGCAGCTAAATGTGTCCTAAATCATTACATTCAGTTACACTTAGGTAAATTCTTTTAAAGTATATGATTTCCATTAGTAAATAAAATGGTATGTTATGAAAGAGTAATTGAACTAAAATAAAATCACTTCACTGTTATGCCATCAATCAAATACTAGTAAAAACTCGCAATCCCAAAACCCATGGTATGGATGAAAGGCTGCGTTCCTCTCTTTTGAAAAGAGATTCTCCGATCTCTAAACCCCCCGAAACTATAAAACCACATGACCACATTCAGACGGCTGAGTCATAAGATCCACTTTACTACTGAAACACTTTAGAGGTCAAGTAGTTGCTCTAGTAGTGATGTGATTACGACGTAGCGAGCGGAGGGAAAAGAACGAAACAACAATGGAGGACAAACTCATCATCAAACTCAGCTGTATGTGCATACCCGGAGCTGTATGATACTTCTTCATACTTTACAGAAACAGGAATAAAAAATGATCTTGCTTGTTATATTTTATCTTGAACAACTAAAGAGACATCAGAGCCAGCGGCACACATCAGAAGGTCTAGCCGAGGTGAGGCTGCTCTCGGCGGATACATGATAATCGAGCTCCCGCTGATCGAGTGGAGCTGACCGTCTCTGAAAATCGGTGAAACACATTTTTAAATAGACGCTGTCTTTATAAATAAACCGTATATTTGAGTTTAAAACAACTACATTCTCGCCTGAAATACTTTTAAAACTACATTTCATGACACGATAACAGTACTATTTTGAAACTTATCCAAATAAAAATGGTGGTTGAAAATGCTGCGTGAACTGGCAGAAGCCCCCCATGATGCAAATTCGCGTATGGGATTTCACGCGCGAATGAAGCATATAAACTCAAAATGTTCAAGCTTCCAACTATGCGCGAATAGCATGATTTATTTGGGCAAGTCTGGTGTGAACGCAATGTAAGAACATTTTTATAGAACTGATTTTATTTCATGAAAGAGCAATTTGTTCAGTAAACTACTGTTTAATATCTATATGTTTAGTTTCCCCCTGCTGTACCGAAACTGTACCGAACAGTGAGGTCAAAACTGAGCTTTGTTTGTGTACTGTTACCCCCATAATATGCAGTATTTTAGTATATTGCTAATTATGACAAAAATTATGTTGGGTCCTTCATTTTCTATAAAAATTAATACATAAATAAGAAGTTACAGTGAGGCACTTACAATTAAATGAGGCAAATTTTTGGGAGAATTGTGAAGTTTAGTATTTTATTAAAGCAGTTAATTCTTCTGTTAAAATGTTGTTATTATTATTATTTTTATTATTAGAGATTTAAAGCTGTAAAAAAAAAACAATCACAGCATTTATTGTCATTTGGGGGTTAAATTTTTATGGTGATGAAGAAATAGAATGTATAAAGTTAGTAAATAACTTGATTTAACCAAGATTCCTTCACTTAGGTTTGTGTGTGTGTGTTTTTTTATATCTAAAAAAAATATATATGTAATAACATAACAACAATACAAACTCACAAACAATGCAAATTTTGCTTTAAATTAATATTGATGCACACCTCTAAGAAATATCATAACAAATATTATTCAGAAATATTAAAATATTTTCCTTAAAAGTCCATCAGAGAAAACCTTTACTGAGCTATGAGTTCACTATTTGTAGAGGCTGTATATCTGCATATGTTTCACATTTCTGTGGATCTGCCCAGAAGAGAAAAGCTCCAGTGACATTTTCAGCAAGCGGTAGCAGAGCTCACTGCGGAGATTTCTGACCATTTCTACAAATGGTGAACAGCTTCAGTTGTGCGGAGTGCTTCTAATAATAGTGGGTTTCCGTTCTAAACTGTTTGCAAGGTTTTGGCTGCCATAGAGAGGAAGATTCAGCACAACTGAACACCGTCATCAAACAGGAAGTCCAGATAAATTTGGACCCACAAGCCTTGAAGTTCGGCTTTGAACGGTCTAATTTATTTTAACAGGTGATCTCAACTCAAATGTTGGTAGAACATCAGAAAATCTGATTTACTTTTCAGCAAGTGTTATTTCTAGGAAACTGCACAACTGCTGAAGTTTGTGGCTTAGTGGTTAGAGAGTTAGACTCCTAACCCTAAGGTTGTGGCTTCGAGTCTTGGGCTGGCAATACCACGACTTAGGAGCTGTGCAATCAATCATAATTCGTTTTCGATTTGGTCCTATGAAAATATAATAATTTAGATTAAATGATTATTCTGCCCTATTATGTCCCCTTTCCAGCTGTGCACTTTTGCTCCTCCATTCACATGCAAATCAGTAAAATCATGTAACATGGTTTTTGCTAAATGGAACATGCTTGATTTATTAAAGTTGATTAAATTTATTCCTGTTTTTTTAAAGTATGAAAGAAAACATGTGCTTTTCCTATGGAGGATTTCTGTGCATGCGCTCAGAGATGGAATATTTCTGTGAAATGCATGTTGATTTCTCCGACGGCTAAGCTTTCAGTTCTGCACATGACACCAAACTCAGGGTTTGGCATTACTTCATCAAGGTTTCCTTGGCGAACCACGTCCATGCTGGTTAGATTCTCCATTAAGCCTGAAGGATGCTGTTATTTGGATTCACATTTTCATCATCACATTATTATACTGCAACTAGCATAAAACTCACCTGAAGGTCGAAAAATTTACTGTAGCGCCTGAAAATGATCTCAGTGCTGCCATCAGACCAAGCCACTTTGATAATGTAAACCTAGAGTAAAAAAGAAAGTAAGCGTTAACCCAGATTTACAGTTATGTACACTTCACAAAACTCATTCAATTAAGATAAAGACTATAAGCTTCAGAATGGATGCAGAAGCACCATAAATGTGTCCTAAATGTGTCTCTAATGACCTGATTATCTGATATGATCTATATCCATGTGGACACTTCCCATAACACCCGATGTACTTGCTACTGTACATCATTAGAAGAATGGCATCTACGCTAATATTAGTCTGTTTCTCTCTTATTCTGAGGTCACCGTAGCCACCAGATCCAGTCTGTATCCAGATCAGAGGGTCACTGCAGTCACCCGGATCCAGTACGTATCCAGACCAGATGGTGGATCAGCACATACAGATGACAGTTGCCCTGTGAATACCTAAAATCATGCTGAAAACCACATCATGCTGGTTTCATCTGGTCAGAGGAGAACTGGCCCCCCGACTGAGACTGGTTTCTCCCAAGGTTTTTTCTCCATTTCTGTCCCCGATGGAGTTTTGGTTCCTTTGTCTTACTTAGTTGGAGACGCTTGACTGATTGCACAGACACTATTGGACGAGAGCTGAACTGGATGATGACATCACTGAATCATCAATGAACTGACTTTACCTGATATATTGTCCTCCTGCATTATTAGCACACTGTTTTCCTGTTTAACACTGTAAAGCTGCTTTGACACAATCTGTATGGTATAAGACTAAAGGTGACTTGTCTTAGATATCAGCTTCAAAGCAAAAGCACTGAATTACTCAACAGTGAAGGTCTAACTAACAGGCATTTATCTGGCCTTAAACAGTTAAAATGTTGAGCATTCTGCCTGTTTACAGTGAGCCTGGTTTTTCCTCCTCTGTCTGTAGTAGAGGGGGAAGGGAGGGTGTTTTCGTAGGAGAAAGGGTCTGTCTTCACTAATGACCTGTTTGTTTGAGCAATACAGCAATACTTTATTTTCTCTGAGAATATAATGGTGACCTCCCACACATCTCACATCAAGGCTCCTGTATTGATGAGTATTATTCAATCCAGTGTTTTACGGAGCATGTGCTGCAGGCTGTTAGTGATGTTTATAGTAATCGACTTGTATTCTGCCAGGAGAGCAACAGGATTTTCTCAGGATAACTGATGTCTATAATGACCCTACGTAACATTGGAACTGAATGAATACTGTTCTGAATGAATACTGACTGGGAATGCAGCAAAACTAATACAGAAGCAAAACTGAGACTCATGATGTGGACATCATACCATCCTCTGTCCCTGAAGCTCAACATGCTACAGCAAACCAAGGTCTCCGGTTTGATTCCCAGGAACACACATACTTGCAAAATCTATAACTGAATGCACTGTGTATATAAATTTCAGGGGGATTTTCCAGCCTCACTTTTGCTCAGATGGCATGCATTTCCCATTTCTGACAGTAGATGGTGATGTAAGTTTCCCTACTGATATATTAAAGCATACATTACAGATCTTTCACATTGGAATAACATTATGTTATTATTTTAGGTCTAATATTATTAAAGGGCAAGTCAACAGCTGCTATCTATTACTGTCCTCAGCATGAGATGCACTGATTTTCATTTTAGCTTCTGTTACAGGTTTTATTTTCAGCATGCCACCTAGTAATAAGATATTTAAAAACTAATTGGCAAAGAGGGTGTTCGAAATATTTGAAATGGAAAAATGCTTTTCTTAAAACCCCATAGGGCCTGTAAATTGTATAAATAAATGTGTAGTCAATAAGTTAAACAGTTATTTTAGTTTGGATATTTTCAGTATTTTTACTCTTCATATTAGATGATTTAAACCATATTTCAAAATATGTACATTCTTATTCAAATATCCCTCTGTGTATTTATTTATTTAACAAATCACACCATGAATTAATGTAAATATCTTCTATAACAAACAATGTTCATTAAAAAGGAATCTAAAATTTTACCATTGGGTTTTAAAAATTGTTAGTTCTGTGTAAGACCATGTTATTTTTTTATAAATAAATAAATAGCATTTAAAATTAATCTCCCGCTAAAAGTTCTTAATATCATATCTTAACATTATATTTTAGCTGTTTTTATTCTTAATATTTACAATGTAAGATTCTAATTCCACACCAATTATTGCCAAAGTCATATAGTTTTACAGCAATATAGAAAACAAATTATGACTGCGCTGTTTTAATGGTTTTAGCATAAATTAAATGAAATACAACAAATAAAACCATCATTATAATTTTTCTTTTTTCTCTCTATTTTCCATAAACTTTGCATTTGGGAGTGAAACATGACTGTGGCATATATTTGACAGGTTTAGTGAAATTCACTCTTATATCACGAAGTACAGAAAACAAAAGGTCTAAAAATGGAGCGTAAATCAAACTCATGACCTTGAGCTAGTGGTTTGCAAGCTTTTAAATTATGTCAAGTGAGTGGTTTATAATTACATTTACTTTTTTTGTGGTAATACACTGCTCCAGTTAAAAGTGTTAAAACACAAATGCACAATTACTGGTAATCACATCAGCTGAAAACAAGCTGTTAATCAACTATCAGCATCGGGCTGGAAATGCAATGCATCACTACAGCTCAGACTCTAAATATCTTTACACTCCTGGTTTATACTCAATCTATGAAGCATATGCATGTACATGTAACCAAACTTTGGCTTGGTTGGGCTGGAAAAGCCGAAGCTACAGCTTCCCAAACAGCATTTAATAACAGATCCCAGGCCAGTGGAGAACAACCTCAGAGAGCTGCAGACTGGGGTTAAAGGGGTGTAGAAGGGTGTTTTAACTTTAAGGGTGTGGTGAACAGGACAAAAGGCATTGAGAAACACGGAGGAGTCACAGCAGCTCATCAGAGAACTCAAAATAAGTTAGTTAACGCTCCACCGATGAAAACCACTCTCAAAACGTACAGAAATCTAACTTATGCTACAAATGTAAATACATGTGTGTGTGTGTGTGTGTGTGTGTAAGCTACTAATAGACTCCAGTGTTTTTGTTACATTGATGCAGATGTGAAAACATCTGGATTGATCCTGTTATTACAGTATCGATGATTTATAACCCACTGCTGTCTGCAGATTTTCCTGACACTTCTGCTGTTTAACACTTTACATTAGTTGAACAGATAAACTTGTGAAGTAGCAGCTCTTTTGGTGTGTCGTGCTGATGTGTAACTTGATCCTTCTGAACACATCTCCAGCCTTTGTCCACACAAACCAGCCGAACAATCTCAAAAATACATCACTAAACCCTTTCATTAGGAAACGTTCCGTACAGATGTCAATCACGGGCAACTTACATAGTGTTTGTTGGGGTTTCTTCTCTTCTGCACGTCTTGAACAGTTACTTCTTGTACAGTCCTCCGTGGCATGTTGCAATAGTCTCAGACTAAAAACAGATTCAGTGTAGCGTTCAGTCTCTCGGCAGAAAATCTGATCAAGTTTTCCGCATCGACTTCTGCTCATTCGGGTGTTTGTCTGTCCGTCTCTGCGGGTTTATGGTCCACGTCTGGTTTCCTGCAGTCTGGACCGAGAGAACTCCCAGCCTATCCCAGCTCACCGACTCTAATTTAATTAAAGCCCAACGCATTTGCACATCCTACTGTGGCAACGCGTGACTCATGAATATTAAATACGCACCGTGACGTTCGCCGAATAAACTTACCTGATTGGCTCAAAGTCAGATATTGGCTGTTCACAAAACTCATTCAAGGCATCTACGCTAATCCAACAATTTTAAACTATTTGATCGCATTCTAGGGTTACGATTAGGCATAAATAATTAAATAAAAAATAAAAACATTGATAGGAACATTTAAAAATTGTTACTTTTTAATAAAATATATCATCACGTTTTTATATTTAATGCTTAGAGTTTTACAACATTATTAATATACATTTGAATTTTTTTACACTATTAATTTAATTAATTTAATTTACACTAGCAACTGCAATTGGATTTATATTGTATTCCTAAATTCACTCTTATCCCAGCGGTCACTCCTGTGACCATCAGCATGTTTACTCATTCCATGACCACACTCAACAAAACTAAACACATGTGAATGCATATTCTAATACTAGACACCCTAAAGATCATGTGTACCAAAAATATTTGTCATATATTTATAAGACACTTTATTAGCCTTTAGTTTTGGAGATTTGATACAGCCATCATCTTCTCGAGGAGGTGCAAACAGGAAAGAAGATGCTCATCTGCACTAATCGTGTGAAACTGCACATACTTTATTTTTTCCGTATTGGCATGAAGTGCACTAAAACATCAGTCAGTTAGGTTTGTATTGTAATAACTGATGTATTAGTACCTGTTTAAATGTGAACAAGGGGTCACGAAAGAAATCCATTATTATAATATGTACATGAAAAATATAAAAATAATTGGTCACAACTATGGGACACATTCGTGCAGCAGCGAGCATCACGACAGTGAAAGGATTCTCAAGGTTGTAAATGTGAGAAATTGTTTAGGGCCCCATTCCTTTATTTTCCCTGGGACCCCCGAATCACTAAATCTCCCACTGATAGGGCCTGTAAATATTTATAACATTATTTAGATGAACGAAAGTTCACATATCTCTTCCATGCAAGTAAAGCTTCAGTCAGCCAATAAAAGCACAGTTTATTAGGAGACCGATGCTAGGAGCTTCAGTGAAAGTCTTATGGTGGGATGCTGTCATGTGGCCAGAACACGGATGTCTTGATGTCTCCTCATTAAAACTACTAGTAATAATTTAATGAAAGATGTATTTGAAGCTCGTAGTCTGAGATGTCTATTTTCACATCATTTAAATATGAAAAAATAATAAAGTGAATCAGATTTTGTTGTAGTTGTTGTTTGCCCATTGTTCTGTAGCTTCATGGTGCCATCTCCTGGTACTTTATTTTTTCATGAAATTAATTTTCAATGAGATCATCTGGCTTTTCCAGGTCAGCCTCTTATCAAGTCAGCTGGTTTTCTATTCCTTCCACTGAACTTTCCTTTTTGTTGTTTTCTTATAATTTCCAAGGAAAATGAGAAACACTGCAAGAAGCAATATAAGGATAGATTCTTTATGAGTATATAACTGTGTTACACTGTACTACCAAAAGGATACTGAGGCTCATTGCTTTTATATAATGATTATCACTTTATACAACTATTGAGAAAATAAAATATTGTACACGGAATAGATTTGAATAAAAGCTGTAGGTTCTAAATCAAATGTGGTGTCATTGATGTCAAAAACATCTGGTCACATGACTCATGGAAGCCTGATATTTAAATGAACGTAAAGATATTGTATGCTAAAAATAAATAAATAAATACATTTAGTTGTGTGGGCAACTTTTATGCTTCTTTTTGTCATTTTGGTGCTTAAAAAAAACTATAAAGAACAGAAAATGTATTTAATGTTTATTTTAATAAGCATTCAAAATTCTTTGTTCTGTAAGTATTTCTACCAAATATTTTCCACCACAGTGATTTAAAAAACGAAAGAGAAGAATAATAATAAGAAAAAACTCAATAAATAAATAAATAAATAAATAAAATCCTCAAGTATTCTAAGCCACAGCTATGCAGCTCTACATTTATACAAATATCAGTGCAAATATGAGATTTTGGAGTTTAATTTGCAGTTCTGTCGAGGCTTTTGAGAAGTGTTTTTGACGTTTTTGAGAAGCATATACTATCACTTAACAACCTAGGAGCTCATGCTCAGGTTTATACTTTATCATAAAAAAAATCAGTGTCTCTATGAATGAACGAAAAAAAAATGAATGGGATTTTCAAGTAGAACTACTCTTGTTTACTCTATATTGTGTGTTTAAGTACAGCTGGAATACTGTATTCACTAGTCAGCATTCATGACAGGAATTGAATTATTGACCATAACAAAAAATGACAGTGCATAACATAACATAAAAATATAGAGCTATGAAGATGGTTGAAGTTAAATTTTCTTCAGGCGGATTAGTCATTAAATATTTTCACCCCAAGGAACAAGAATAATGAATTGGCTTAGATACAAATAATGTATCTAAACTTGGCAATCGAAGCCATACTGCGTTCTGGCAGTTTTTCAGAATGAAATATTCTTTGCTTTTGTATGAACGCCTCAGAAAGAGCAGTGAGAGGACACGCTGTCTCAGACCTTTTCCAGCCCAAATAAAAAAGCATGTTTTATAAGCATTGTGAAGCCTAATCAACCTAAATGTCCCCCTCCATAACAACCCTCTAACCTCATTTGAATAGTGTGTCTTGTTCGTTTTGGAGCTAAATGCTGTTAGCTTTCATTGTATGGAAAAGGTTAGCATGGACATTCTTTTAAATTATAGTTTTTTTCTGTCTCATGGAAGAAACAAAGTAATACAGGTTTGAAATAACACATATCACTGACGAACCAATGATCAGCTTGCTTGGAATTGATTTTAGCAATAATTCCTAAATACTGAATTAATAAAAATGCTCATGACAAATTGCAATAATCTGTTGTCTAATGATCCATAACAGATATCTATTCTTGGTTTTGTTCAACAGCATGTTTGTAATTATGAAAGTCAGTAAGTGGAAAGACTCATTTATCACAGCGTTATTCCTCAGTCAACCTTTAGTGGTCTCTAAAGCGTGTCCACTCCCAAGACTGAATCACACAATGCTTCGCTGTACATCCCATTATTTTCCTCTTTTTTCAAAAATAGTTTTTAGAGCATAGAGCATTATTTGGTATTCATGCCAGTTTTCCACAGAATGAAAATTTTTTTTTATTGTTGTTTCTGGGGTAAGTCTTCAGTGTATTGGCTGGAATATCTGAATAGTAGGTAAGCAAAACGTCTCTAGAATGTTTCACTGGAAGGTGAATAATGGCCAACCATTGAATGAAGCGACATTCATTTACCGAGCATCCAGACGCTGCTGAGACTGATGTTTAGATGAATGTGTAAATATGTGCTGCACACTTTCCTCTCAATAACAAAATAAACACACATCGAACACGAGAGTGGTGAGAAAACAGCAGTTAAGAAAGCATCTGATCATAGCTTTCTGCATCATGTCAACAGATGAAGTAAAATTACAGCGTTATTTAATAGACTATATAGATCTGACTATGTGATACTATAGTTTAAATGAATCCCTTTATTTATATATATATATTAATTTTTTTGCATGTCATTAAAATGTACATTAAACATTCGTTTCATGTGTTACAGAACGGAAGAGAGGCTATCGGGAGCCATACACATCACATCCTTTCGAGTTCATCTGTAAGGTCATCAACTTCGAAATATCCTTTTTGCTTACCTTTTTACCCTTTGTCAGTGTATTTTACTCTTCAGAGAGAGAGAGAGAGAGAGAGAGAGAGGGTGTGTGTGTGGTTAAAGAGGAGAATTATTTCTGCAGGGGGTTCTGGGAATGTTTTGCTGTAGGTGTATTAATTCAGAGAGGAAGATATTGTCTTTCTCTTGGACTCTAGGGGCTTTTGATGCTGCACAAACTGAATCTGAATACAGATGAGACACCTCTGCTGCACAGTTTAATGACTTTGTGGTGCATGGGCTTTGATAGCACATGTGTTTATTGCAGAAAGTCGTGCTCTATAATCAATATGGCATCCAGCGATGACATTGGAAGGGGTTGTGAAGTCAACCAGGGGGTGCTGAAGAGAAATTACACTTTAGTTAACCCAGATTAACCCGCCTGAGAGAGACAGTGACTCGACTCAAGAGCTCTCCTTGATAAACATTTGTGCAAATGCAGCATGAAGATGTTGGATGAATCCCACCGAGGGGGTCACATGGCATTTCACTCAAGCTCCTGAGTTTGTCTGAATTGGCGAGAAGAGCGTGCAACGATGCTACAAGTGTTTCCTAGCAACAGTGTCCCATCGCCCTTCCTCCAACTGCAGCAATGCGCCACTTTCCACAGCTGTTTTGTCACAGCCTCTCCTGAAGAAAAGAATATAAATAGTATGTTTTATTCCAGTGAAACAAGCTCAGTTTTGTTCATATTGCATTCTGAAATGTGTCTGATCATACTTCAAAATGTAATGCATGTATTTTGGAGCGCTAAATTACCTTCTTCTAAGTTCAGTGTTCTCTGGAAAGTCGACTACTTTCATGGCAGCACGATAGTTTAAAGAGAATCCTGTTTTAGGTTCACTTAGAAATTGTTAGAATATATCATAAATAATTACAAAGGTTCTCTGTGGAACCAAACGTGGTTCTTCTATGGTATTGCTGTGAAAACCCCTTTTTGCAACCTTAATTTTTAAGTGTAAGTGTGGTTGCAATGCGTCAGACAAGCGTTTCAAGTCTGCATGCTCGTCAAATGAATGATTCTGAGCTAGAGTATGGCAGGGTATAACTTGAAAAGACTAATAACAGGGGAGTGAAAAACATCTATAAACTCATCCAACTCATCCTTTTGCCTGGTCACTGTAGTATGAAAAGCTTCAGACATCAAACAGTGTTTCTGACAGGTCAGAATGAATTAGAAAATAATAATGTTTTGCAAATGTATGGCTGTTTGTGTGCATAAAACTTACTAAAATAATAAATGAACCTCAGGGAACACATAAAAAAAGAAGGGATAAAAAGCGTGCCATGACCATTTTAAAATTAATTCACTGACATTCTGTTTGAGGAAATGACAATATTAAAGTATTTTTGACCACATAGTTATCAGTAATGAATAATATTTATGCTAAAATCTGCTTCACTAATTTATTCAATTGCTTAGTCAAGTCAAGTCAATATTTGCAGCTCATTTTACTTCTGAGGTATCTGATAAAAAAGTAGGGCGTGTCTTGATTTTATCAATTGATAATTGACTTTAAAAAAATGTGATTTTGCCAGAACCCCATTCTTTGAAATGCAGGCTCCCTTACTGACGTCGCTTGAAAAGCTTATTAGACGGCATTTTGCTGAGAAATTACAAAGACTAACATATATTTACTTTAGATTAGCATGCACATATGAATCATGCACATCATAACACCAGGAATACATATTCAAGTAGACGTTTAAACAATCGATTTTCTTCTTTTATTTTTATATTTTCTCCTTAATGCATAGTAAAAAATACAATAACCTTTTGTTTAACATTGTCTGACTGCAGCTGGGCAGTGGCATCATGTAGTCCTTAAAGACACAGACAGGGGGCGCCATTGCATTTTTAATCCAAACGGAAGTGTTTTGTATTCTTCAGAAGGTCCAGTTGCTGCTTTGAAGTGCTAACTTGCAGTCTATGCAGTCTTTTGACTTGCTTGATAAACATTTTGTGCCACACTGAAGCTATCCATATTTGTCCAACATGCACCGACAGAATTATCATCTGAGCCAAACGAGTTTGATTGTCCTAGCAGAGCTGTACTGTTATTTGTCACCTTCGAGAGTGAATAACTTTCTGAACTTAGGCTAAATGAATTAGATGTAACTATTTGTATTGCTCTTTCTCACCTCTGAGGATCCTCAGATATGTAATCTAGGTCACAGCCGAATGTTCTGGTAGATGTCTGGCTCACTGCAGGAGGTGAATGTCACATGAATCACAGTCAATCAGATATTGAGCAAAGAGCGGGCAGACAGTCCTGATGGATCAGGTCTGTAGAGAGAATACGGATCACAATCGAGACGAGCAGCACTTATCAGACAGCTTCTGATGAATGCCTGTTTGGAGCTGGTCAGTAGTAGCCAAGAAAACACTGTCAATACGAGTAAACGATGAGGACACCGGGACAAAACACTTGCAGCATTTTATTCATTCATGTCCATACAATTTGCATTACATTGGATTTATTCCCTTTTAACTGTAATATCCTGTCTTGTTAATTATGGCATATGCATTTAAATGTCAATTTTACCTAAATGCAACGTGTGTCCTTCATATACCTGTGCTGTTCTTATAAAATTATAATATTAGCATTAGAATAATGAATTATGCTATTTATTTTGTTTCTTTATGAGGATATCTTTTTGGACACTTTAAAGAGCAAAATACACGTATATGTGTCTATTCTCTCTCTTTATATAATAATTCATTACTAAAATATATATATATATATATATATATATGTTTTGTCCCCAGTTAATGCATCAACATTGTTTTCATCTTTTTTCCATTTTGTTATAATGTTATAATTATAATGATTAAATTACAATGTGCGTGTGTGTAAATATAGTACTTTAATTTGACGTAGCACATTGCAACACTTTATAAGCATACAGAAATCATCTCATCAAACTGGAGAATGCATCTCTCATAGACCTTCTGGTTCTCTCACATTCATTTGTGTGTGTGAACCCGGTCAGCTCCGTCTCCTCCTCTCTGTGATCGTGCAAGACTGTACATCAGACTAATTCCCACAATCTGTGCTCTGCTTTAAAACACCATTCATTAACAGAGCACCTAATTACAGCAGTTGCATTATCTATAATTATTTTTTCCGGCTTACTTCCCCGATAAAGGTTGCTCTGTGCAATAAGCAACTGGTTTTAAGATGATGTGAAGTTCACGTTAGATGTGAATATTCCACCAAAATATGTTTAAAATATGTCTTCATTCACATGTATTGTTTTTTTTCAGATGCACCTGGGTATTTCTTGGGCTAGTTTAGAACATGCAACCACAATTATGGGAAAGACTAGTGACTAGTTACATTTTAAGCCATTTAAGTCATAACCATCAGAATTAAAACAAAAACTCTTGAAATATATATGTTTGTGTGTAATGAATCTAAAATCAAAGAAAGTTAGATTTATTTTATTAATTTATTTATCATTTATTGATGTGGATTTTGACTGATGAAGCTGCATTCATACTTGCTCTGAATTGTTCAGATACTTTTCATATCCTCTCCAGTTTAATAAAGAGCCAAGAGTCATTTCTGCTAGTTAATCTTGATATCATTTAGCAGTAAAACAGCACCATGGAAACAAGGCTGGGTCAAAACCTGAAGGCTTTTGTGAAACCCTGGTTGATGCAGTAAATCCATGCATCAGGCCTCTAGATGGCAGAAAGTCCACACTGATGCACTGCACCCAAACACCAGAATGAAACATTGAGTCTAATTACAGAGATCCCTCATGCGGAGAACATGATTGCTTAAATATTCTTCAGTAATAATTAAAAAGCCTTGCTATTAATAATCTGTTCAATGCATGGTGTTGCTGCCAATACCAAATTGCATTTTGAAACTGTAACTGAATAAAAGTACTTCTATATGCATATCATGTCTGGTATTATTGAAGCATTGCAGATGTTTGTGATTTCATGCAATGCTCAACTTTAAAGATCGAGGTTCAAAATCTGATGATGACCATGCCATTAACAAGGTGAATAAATACTATTCAGTTATCCTTAAAACCTCATGTAGGCAGTGATTTTTGGTCAAAAGAGCATGATGGTAAAAGGTTATGACTTCAAAAACAGTTAAAAAACTGTATGATATCTAAACCAGCACCCAATGTGTTTGCCCTCCATGATATGCATGCACAGTGACACTCTTTGAGACACAGTAATGCATTGTGTGAAAGTTATAAGTCAACTAATGAAAGGCTAAACACATCCTCATTCTGACTAGATAAAGCATGGTTGCAGCATATACGCAGAGGTCATAGAAGAGATTAGTAGTGGGAATATAAATAAAACCTTTTATCATGGCAATGGCATGATGACATAGTATAGATATTTATGATGGAAATTAAAAAACAGACACGATTGATATATGAAATAATACCTGTTTTGGGATAGAGAATACTTAAAAAATAAGATGCACACCAAAAAGTGAGATTGTTTATAAAAAAATAACATTCAATTGCAATACATTTGCTTCATTTGTGTACAATGTTCAATTGAAAAACAGAGCTATTTGAAAGTGCCTGCATCTAGATGGAGAAGGGTCTGCAGCGTCTGCTCAGGAGATGTTACGTGATGAGCATGTGGGAGTGTTGATGCCTTATCACTGCGATCTCCCACACATGTGCCACCTATCTCTGCAGTTCATCCTGTTTGGAGTCAAATACACACTATTATCACGGCTCTCCAGAACGCCTAGACTCGCCACACTCACAACGATAGGAGAATAACAAACCTACAGGGGAGCCTCGGTCTACTGAGCATGAGCTAAAATTATAGTTGGCATATACCCCTAGCTAGACATCTTCAGAGGCATCTTCACCTGCTCTGAAATCCACCAAACCAACAAGTCTCAATGCGTTCCTGTCTCCCGTGAGCTGGAGGTGATGCCACAAATCTAATTGATTTCAAATTTTTTTCATTGACACATTTAGCAGACGCCTTTATCCGAAGCTCCTTACATTGTATTCATGCTTTACTGCTTGAGCAACAAGAACACACAGTGGTCCACCTTGTTCTCTGAAATGCAATATTAACTAGTTATTTCACATGAATTGATGAAAAGGTGAGCACAGCTTGTTTGTGCAAAACCATGGGTGGTTGGTTATCAGCAGGTAAGCTGTTCGGAGTTACTAAGTGTAAGGGAAACAGGTCGATTTAGCTCAAAGGGAATCACTTAAGATTTTAAAGGGAGTTTGGACAGAATCAGTGCCAGATCAGCTCTGCGCTGGATATTAATCTCCAAACTATAGTGAAAACACTATTAATTAGCACAGTAACAAGATCGGGAGTTTTAGACATTAACCACAAAACACAAGATACTTCTCTTTAAAGCTTTATTAGATAAATCTAAGACATATAAACTGTCTTCAGAAAAGTTTCAATGACATTTATCTGATAAAGAAGCATTCATGAGCGTAGCTGCTTTGATTACAGCCGTTACTGGGGAAAGCGTTAGTTTTATCTCTCTAAAAGCACATCCTGCTGGCAGAGAATCAGTTTTCATTTCAATAATAAGCCTGTCTCCAGCAACATGGTGTCATTTTTTTTTCCTGCAACAACTCGGGGCACTTTTCATATACTTTATCCTGGCTGAAGCACAATTGCTTCAATCTAAAAGAATAATCAGCCAACACTGACAGTCAAAAGTGTTCTTTTTAACAGTACTTTTCCTCTGCTCACCAAAGCTGCATTTATTTGATCTAAAGTACAGCAAAAACTGTACAATTCTGGATTATTTTTACTATTTAAAATAACTGCTTTCTAATTGATAGCATTTATTTTAAATCTTCAGAAATCATTCTAATATAACGATTTGCTGATTATCAAAATTTAAAACAGTTGAGAATATATATATTTTTTCTTTGATTAATAAAAATATCCAAAGATCAGCATTTATCTGAAATAAAAAGCTTTTATAACATTGTACACTATTTCATTTAAAAGCTTGGAGTAAATATATACACTGTATGTATATTTTGGGAAAGAAATTATAGGATTTTTTTTTTAACAAGGATGCTTTATTAACTGTCACCTGTTTGTGTAAAAAAAAAAAAAAAAAGGTATGAAAAGCAATAGATTTATTTATGACAAAAGTTCACCTGGAGTAATGATGTTAAAAATTCTGCTTGGAAATCACAGGAATAAAACACATTTTAAAATACTTTCAATTAGAAAAGTTATATTAAATAATACTAATAAAAAATCTAAATGTTACTGTTTTGGCTGTATATTGGATCAAATAAATGAAGGCTTGGTGAGCAGAAGAGAATTCTTCAAAACATAAAAAATCTTACTGTTCAAAAACTTTTGACTGGGAGTGAATATCAGCCTATAGTTTGATATCATTTTATGTTTATTTTTTTTTTCTTAAATATTATATACTTTTATAGGAGGAGGTTTCATAGACTTGGAGAAGTTTTTAGGTACAGATATCAGTTGTGGGTGTTCTTGACAGCTTTTTTTTTAATAGTGTTCATATCGATATGGGAATTATATCGTATCGACCAAAATGAAGAAATATATTGTGATATAAATTCTGGCCATATCGTCCAGCTCTATTTAGGCGGGTATTCGAGGTCAGACTGTGAGACATGGCGTTTTACAACTTAACTCAGAACAAAAAACTCTCAACAGAAAGGAAAATAAACTAAAGTAAAAGAACAGAAGTAAAGTTTGACGAGACTAGGTGGTGTTTCTTCTCTTCATGGCTAAGTAGCAGCAGGTGTGCCGGCCGACGCACGCTGGAACCGCGCTCAAAGAACGCTAAAAGTGATGGCAAAAAGCTAAAGAGCTAAAAGGCTAAAAGCAGGCATGACTAAAAGCAAAGGCTAAAACTAAAAGCAAAAGCTAAGAGCAAAATTCGATGGTGTTCTGGTGTCTTTGACCGTTACTCCTGATTACTTCCCCAAATTTGACAATCTCCTTCCTGTGTTGGAATTGTCAATAAGTGTTCTTTTGGTTAATGTTGAAAGCTGCGTTGTAAAAGAGTCCCTTGGTTAGCTTGCTTCACACTGGCTGCTCCCGATTGAATCTTTCATCATCTGATTTGGTTCTGATACCCTGCATAAGGTACTGTACGTTGATTGCGTGTTGCTGTGTGGTTTCTGAATGGATCCCCAACTCTCTATTATATTATGGTTTCTTGTTCTAGTGTAAGTCCGTAAGATTTTTGTTTGACCAATTTATAATCTGCCTGCTGATAATCAAATGTCTCTGCCTTTAGAAAATGTATCTGATTAGTTCGTTTTCATATTTTTTCAGTTTTATTTGGTTTTCACATATACATTTTCATATACACATATACAAGTTTAAGTAATGTTGTTGTGCTTTTGTCATTTTTCTTCATTTTTAAGAAAAAAAGTAATTATCTACATTACATACATATACAGTGTGTATAAAAAAGAATTAGCTCCCTTTAAAAAAATTATATTTTTGTTGCTTTGCAGCCTGAAATGAAGACGGACACAGTTATTGTTTTGTCCAGCTGCATTTACTCAGAGCAATTATAAACTCCAAGTGAAAGATATAACACCAATATGTCAGAAAAAAATTAAAATCATAAACACTGAGTTGGAAAAAGGATTTCCCCACTACAAAAATGAATCGTAAACTCAATCCAGTGTAGCTAATCACCCTCTTAAAGGCACACAAAGACATTTGACTTTCAGCTGTGAACAGCTGTGCTCACTTTGATCAGCTCAGCATGAAAAGAGCTTTCCTGGAGCATTTCAGTCTTTGGTAGAGCAACTGAAGCAAACAATCAGCTATGGGTGACAAAGCTCTGTCAAAAGATCCCCAGGATGTAGTTGTGGACATGCACTAGCCAGGAATTGGAGACAAAATCATTTAAAATACTTTATCAATGCCTAGAAGCACAGTGAAGTCTATTATTAAGAAACGGAAGGTGTTTGGTCCAACACAGACCCTTACTGGATCAGGACGATACTCCAAACTGATGAAAGAGCACAGAGGAAACTGGTCAGAGAGGCGACCAAGCTTCCACTTAAGCTGGCGAACGATCTCAGCTTCAGCGCGGAGAGTAAGGAGCTAACTGATCTCTGCTTCAGTACAGTTTGCACATATATTTTCGTCACGAATGTTGCTTTGCCTTCAAAACACCTGGTTAAAGAGTCGCGAGATAACGTGCGTCATCACAACGACACATTCTTTACAGCATTAGTTCTGGCTTTTGTTCACACAGAGCTCGTTCCGGGACTGAACCCAGCAATGTTACTAGGTGCCCGACCCGGGATCAACCCGGAATCAATCCCGGGACGTGTTTGCGTTCACACAGAAGATGACCCCGGCAATGGAAATCTCATCCAGCTCAGCATCCAAATTCCAAAAGAAAGTATTCCTGCAGTAAAGCTTGGAGGTAGCGATGTCCTGTTATGGGGGTGTTTCTCTGCAGCAGAGACTGGAGCACAGGTCAGGATAGACGGAGGCTGATACTTTTTCAACAAGGGGTTGATACTTTTTCCAACTCAGTGAATCTATTTTTTTTTCTCACATTTTGGTGTTATATCTTTATATCTTTCACCTGGATGTAAATGCAGCTGGATAAAACAAAAATGGTGTTCTGTAACGAATGTGTATTCATATTAAAGTTTTTTTTTTTTACTTAAATATAAATATACATTTGGTATAATTTTTTTTTTTTAAATAATCACATTTTCTTGTTTAGAGCCTTAAATAAATACGGACACCATTTTTTAGCACTTCAGCTTAAGCAAAAAAAAAAAAAAAAAAAAAAAAAAGAGAGAGAGAGCGAGATAAAACATATTAATGACTTTTACCCCAATAAATTCCTATTTTACTGCTTATTAACAGTTAGTAAGGTAGTTGTAAGCTGCATGCTAATTAAAAGTGAGAATTGGTACCTAAAATAAAATAATACCTTTTTTGGTATAGTTTTAGTTAACAATGATAATCCTGGGTATAATTCATATATTTAGGTAGCACAGTTTTTTTCTGGAATAATGTGCATCAGCGATCATGACGAGTAATACAATATAAAAAAAGTTGTTCCATGGTTTCCAAAAAAAAAAAAAAAAAAAAAAAAACCTGCAGGAAGAACTGCTTTGAGTCAGCACACTTGACTGACAGACTTTGAGGAGACACGCTGAGCTCCTCGAGGCTGGGCAATGACATTCAGCTGGATGAGCCACCTGGTGAATGCAGCCCAATGGGGGATTCAGCAGTGGCCCTTCCACGATTAATCACATTGTCGTGGATGACAAATGAACAGCTACCACTGTAACCTACTTTAAAGTGCACACAAAAAAAAAATCTTTAAAAAAAATGTATCGCAAACGGGACCAGACAACTTCCTGCCTTTAAGAACATGACATATAAACAATAAACCAGTTGTTCTTTGCATGTTTCCTCTTAACTAGCATTACACTGTGCATTCCAGCTTTTCCTTCCAGTACAAGAGAAGGGATGATGCTAAAAGGACTCTCTTCTGCTCCATGCTCTGCGAATCCACACTCACCAGGGTCCCTTTTAGAGTGGTGCTGTGACTAAAATTTCCAAAAGAATTGCTTTGTGTGTGCAGAATAAAGCAGTCACTCACAAACATGATAACTTTAGCTATGGTTTGCTCAATGAAACATCAAGATATGTTAAAGATTAAAATGTGATTGACAGTAGTATTAACAAATATTACATTTGCAGTCTTCAGTGCAAAACCACATCCTTTGCAAATCGGGCCTATTATGGTTGTGTCTTATTCCCAAAAGCCAGTAATTTTCCATACAAAACCAAAGCCACACTATTATTGGAGTTCCAGACAGAGTTAGGTAGGAGCATGTTGATCTGGTACTCTCAATCGCAAAACAAGCACACATGAGCAGCTGCTTAACTCACTACTGTGCAAATGAACTATTCTAGGGGCAACATCGAGCCAAGCCATCCATTTAATCACACTGCAGTCTAAAATTGAGATATATTTGTTTTTGAATTATATATTTACCAAGTGAACACATTTTGTGTCACTCCTCTAGTGAATCACTGAGGGGAAACAACTTCTGGTGTCACGCGTTGCATTAAAGAAACCTGGCTGCAGTAGTGCGGTTTTTGTCTGGTAAGATTTTTTTGTTTTTTGAAGCAGCCAGTGGGTCTGTATTGCTGTGTGCATGCTTTGTCTTGTCAAAAAATAAATAAATCCACACATCAGGCAAACAGGCTGCTCAAAATGCTCTCTTCCGCATAAAAGAGGTCAGTGCAAGCTTTCCGTGGGCTGACCGATGGTTCGGCTGACATGGCCAGGTGCTGAGGAAATCACCTGGACAGGGCTTGGACATGTGATTTCTCCCGGCAGGTGTTCCCCTGGATAACGTGATAAGCTTGAAGCAGGTGCTTGCAGCTGAAACCAGAAAAAAAGTAGAAAAGAATCAGCATTTGCCACCATAAACAAAATTTGCAGGCCAGTAAAGACTAGTGGTTCTTCTGGTTTTGCATAAGGAAATTTTTAACTTGGACATAAAAAATGGTGACCAAGCATAGTACAAAAATAGTTTGTTGTACTAAAGTAAACATTATGTTTCCATCCAAAGCTGTGAATTTAACTAATGTGCAAAATTGTAAAATCGTATAAAACATTTGCAAATTAATTACCGTCTCCATCCAATGCATCAAAGGAAAAAATAAATATCACTAACAAAAGCAGGAGAATCCTCTGAATATAATAATTTTCATATATATAATAAATTACTTGGGCCTCAGAGCGAGCAGACGTAACACATGATGCTGCTGTTTGGGAACGCAGTCGTGTAAGACAGTACTGGGAGGCAATTCTACAGAAATACTTTGATGACAGGCTTTGCATTTCAGAATGAGTGCTAATAGGGTTCATCAGTGCCTCATGGACGTCCAGCTGTGACCTCCACCAAGAACATGACAAGTCCATTCACACATCCCCGAGAAGCTTTCCCAAAACAGACAGTTTTTAGTCTCAGACGTCACTCCTAACCCTCTAAGGTTGTAGATGCACACAACTGATATTGAATGCCCTTCTGATGAGGCCAAGAAAGTGACATAAAAAATTCTCCAAGAGGGCAAACCTAAAGTTTGTGATGTGTAGGCTGGTAAAATGGCCATACGGTTTTGTTTTGCAAGTTATTTTGTCCCCAAATCTGTTGACTGATTTTGCTCAGTAATTTGGAGAAACAAAAATACTGAAAATGAATTTTGCAGTGTCATAATAAGTAGATTGCCAAGGGGGTTGCCAATAACCCTTAATCGGGCCTAAAACTATGCTCATCCTTCTCTTCTAGTTTTTTGGCAGATGTCAGTTTACATCTTTGGTTAAGTTTTGACATTTACTGACATTTCCTCACACTTCAAACAGGAATGGCTGTCAATGTGTCAGAGAAAAGACAGTCACGGTTGGAAAGCATCCAAATGATAAGTGTTTATCACAGATGAGTTAAACAGAATATGAGACTTGAAAGAGAGTGTGTCAGAAGTGGGGGCTCGTCCGGGATACACCGAGCTCTGAAGCCTTTGTTTGTTTACATCTCCCAGTTTATTTAATATTTTTACTGTATGTTTTGATTTAAATCTGGCATCACAGAGCTTTTGTGTCTGCCCTGGGACCTGGAGATGGCAGATCTCTCAGCCTTTCCCTGCAATTATTGTTACTCTTCTGTCCTACCCTTAGGCTTGAAACAGTGTGCATATCAATGACAAGTTTACAGACGTACCGATTAATGGTAAAAAGTTTAATTCTGAAAGTGCAAGACTCAATACAGCTTTTTGCTTTTTAAACCCCAGTTTAAGGCCACTTTCCACTCTAGGCTAAAAGATCTTGTCACATGCTTTTTCTTTAGACAAAATGCAGTGCCAAAATGATACAGCATGAAACAATAGAGTGGTATTTTACTGATAAACAAAAGACAACTAATCACAGTCTCAGAAACTTTCATGTTGTTTAGTTTTAGTGTTTAGGATAAAAAAAATGTAATGCTTCACAGTGACCCCAAGCACATTAACAGCAGTAAATGAGAGATGATGATTTATAATAATATTTTCATGTTATTGCATAAAGTAAAAAGCAAACAAACAAACAATTTATAATTACAATAATTCAATTACAATGTGAAGATTGATTTGAAGATGAGAAATGCATTAGTAACACATTACTCATAAAGGAGAGAGGCGTCTCAACATCTATTGGATGTGACATTGAAAACTTTAGTACAAGGTACTAGAGCGCACTTTAAAAGGTATCAATAATATATGCTTGTCTTTCTACTATTGTTAGAAAAGTAAGTATACATTGTCTCTATAAATTATATATCACTGATGCATAATAATGAAGATTGTAATATCAGACAAAGTGAACAATTTAGTCTTTTCATGCTCTTAAATACAATTGGAGGCTTCCTACAATGTCTACAAAGTCTATTAGATTCATTTATTTTTTGCCTATTTCATTATCTGTTAGGTGAAGTCTGATCACTAAGATGATTAATAGCACATCTTTCTCTCTTCAGCAAGCCATATGATTTGAGGCAGGCTTGTGTACCATTCAGATCTGAACCGAGAAAGCCTTTTGAATTCAGAATCAATTACAGAATTTAAACTATAGCAAACAAGGTGCAGATCTGTAATTCAAATTTTAATTAAACAAATTAGAATTAAAATTTAATAAATAGATCGATTTGAGGCATCATTCATTTCCATAAGACAAGTGGTGCATTAAAATAGAAAGAAAAAAATCTCAGATTTCAAGAACGAAGAATTTCTGAATAAAAGAATTTTGAGAATAATCTCATATAGGTATTTTATGAGAAGATTAAAGTAGCAACATTTTGAGAATAAATAACTAGTCTTTCCCCGTGTGTGTGAGAAGTTAATACTTTACACACAAGTGCATGGTTCTTCATAAAACCTGTATTGCAAAAGATTGTGTAAGATGTACTGTGTAGGTTTATAGGATTTAGGACACATATAGATCTATAGTCCAGTTGCGCTGTAATTTCTACTAAATCTGGATTATTGTCGAAACCTGCTTACATGTGCACAGAAGACAGCAATCTGATAATAATGGCTCTAAAATGAACATGCACTGCTTATGTATTGCTGACATAAGATGTGTGTATCAGAGCTAAGACCAACACAGTTCGTTTTTGGTGACAAGGGAATCTTTCATTAAACATATATTTCAAATAGGTAATAACTTATCTATCTCATATGCATGATCATTGAACTGGGGTTGTGGTATTCTTGTTACAGATTGTTTTCCCAGGTTGTCTTGCCTGAGACCTGGCAACATTACACCTTACCTGGACCTTGGGTACCTTGTGTGTGTTTGTGGTCCCATGAGAGACGGACTCTATGCCGTTGGTGACAAGGTGGTAATAACTTCAGCTGTACCTCATCACATGCCGCCTACAGCAATCTGTAGCGACTCTCAGCCAACTGCTCCTGAAGCGAGTGAGGTTTTTGAGATGACAAATAGAGTGCTGTGGCGATGGTGATATGAGGAGGAAGATCTTCCTTCCATCACATACTAATAAAGCCCTTGAAGCTGCAGGGCTGTAAACACAGGTGCTGTAAGTGATTTTGTTAAGCAAAGCTAATTTTGAAAACATTCTGTATACGCTTTAATATTTTGGGATTACAAAGAACATTTGAAAACTTGATTCCATCTGTTTTTCCAATGTTTGACAGATCTTGCATACATGATGTGTGTATACACTGTACGTATATGTGTGTGTAAGCACTTCCATCTAATGGCAGTAGCCCAACATTTATATTGACACGTGCAATGATGTTTCTTATTTGTTGTCTTTGATAAATAAATAAAAAAGTCATCACTCACCACTGTTTTTTTTTAACTAATGCAAGAAAATAAGCAACAAAGGATACACATTTGATGTGCACTAAATGCTGATGAGACTAAGACCATGAAAATATGGTTTTAGACATGGACGTGAGAGGCGGTCTCAAATGCTGCAATACTGCATCAATTTTTTGTGAAAATTTTATTGTGTTTTTCTAAAAAAAAAGCATTTTGTGTGGATCAACATGAATTTGGTGTATAGATCTGTTTTATCTACTTTACTCATTTTTAATACCTCTTGAATTTCTTGGGTGATGACATTGAAAATGTAGAACAAGGGCCTCTAGGCTCAAGGTCTCTCCAGTCAGCCAACAAAGGCACACAAATGATCAATCATTCTGAGTTAACGTTATCTCTTCTGCTGGAAGCGTGGAGCAGAAATAGAGAGCAGGGTGATTCACTCACTCTTGCCCCCGGCCACATACCTATAGTCACCCTGCATTTCTCTGCTGTTCATTCTCCCTCTGCGCAGTCCATGCCTCGGTATTCTGAGCACTTATTTCATTTTTTTTATTCATTGCTTTTTGGCCTGTTTTTTTCCATCCTTCATTCGCTATGAAAAAACATTGTTCTGTGGAGTTAGTGGACAGATTGTTAGTGTGTTTTCAGAATGATTAGGCTTTACTGTAGGTAACCCTATATAATTACAGACTATCTTTGCAACATTGTGAGTTGTCAAACTCAGCTGAATCAATGTTGTGCACAATGAACTATAAGCAGCAAAAATAAGATCAAAGCCACGACAATGCCATATAATCAAGCCAGAAGTTCATTCCACAGCGTTGTTTGAAGGCCACGTAAAATTTGTTTTAGGCTTTTTAAATGCCCCTTTAATTGTGCAAAGCTATTTATTTGCTAATTTAAAAAGTAAAGTTGTGGATCTACTATACCTGCCGGCTGCAGCATATTAAAGCAAAAGCCAACACAGAAAAGTTGTGTGAAAAGCAAGAAAGAAAATCGAGAAGAAACAAAGCAACCTTGGCGTCCAATTCCCTTCTTCTCCTTCAGGTTTTTTTTTTTTTTCCCTGCTGGACAATATTTACCTCTGGCCTGAGCATAACCCTTGGTTTTAATATTTTGTTCCCTTTTGAAATTTTTCTCTTTATTTATTTATTTATTTATATTTTTGTTTGCCATCTTTTGCTATCTAAAGTATATTCGATCTTACTCACTGAGTGCTCTCTTCTACTACAACCCTTACTGTTGATTGGCTGTGAGTTTGTTTTGGGACTGGTCCGACACATTGGTCAAAAGAATTTTCCAAAAATAGCTTAGTACACCTTTAATGCATGTCCATATTCTAGATTCCTTAACCCGACCCAATACCTAAACATAACTACTACAACAATAACCAAACTTACTATCAATAAGCAGTAATTAGGAGTTTACTGAGGGAAAAAATATTAGTTAAAGTAAATGTGTTCCCTAGTCTAGGGAGTTATCATTATTTTTAACTTTACTTGAATAGCACAATACAACTACTTTAACTTTACACATTGTTATAAAACAAGAATCAGCAAGGCACAAGAAAACCAAAAACTTCTCTTTGACAGATTTCACAATCTTTAATATCACTGCAAAAGTGAATAACCATCTTAAACCAACAATTATTATACCTTGCTGATCAGATCACAGAGACAGAACCACAACACCCGGACTCAGTTTTAATCATTCTTGGGGACTTTAATAAAGCCAATCTCTCCCATGAACTGCAAAATACAGACCCACCAGGGACAGTAATATAGAATATCACTGTTACACAGCAATAAAAGATTCATATCGCTCTGTCCCATGGGCAGCTTTGGGGCTCTCTGATCACTGCCTGGTTCTTATACCAACCTAAAGGCAAAAACTTAAATATGTTAAACCTGTAGTAAAGACTGTAATGACACGGACCAACAAAACAGAGTGGACTTTAAAAACCTGTTTTGACCTCACTGATTGGAGTGTTTTTGAAGCTACTACCACCGATCTGGACAAACTAACAAAGACTGTAACTTCCTATGTTAGTTTCTGTGTGGATATATGCATTCCTACCAGGACTTATTTAACATTCAACAATAATAAGCCATGGTTTACAGTAAAACTCATCTCATCTTAGTCAGGCCAAAGAGGATGCCTACTGAAATGATTACAGAGTCTTGTACAACCAGGCAAGGAACACAGTGAATAAAGAGATTAGAGTGGCTAAAAGGACCTACGCTAAAAAGTTGGAAGATCGGTTCACTTCCAATTACTCAACATCAGTGTGGAAAGGTCCGAGATCCAATACAAACTACAAGACACCATCCCTCTGCACTCCACCATCATACCCGTTCTAAAGAAACCCAAGATAACAGGACTTAACAACTACTGACCTGTGGTTTTAACGGCTGTTGTCATGAAGTCATTTGAAAAACTGGTTCTGGATTATTTGAAGGATAATCACTGGATCTATCTGTCAGTGGATCACCAGCTTTCTGACAGATAGGCAACAGCAAGTGAGACTGGGGAAATTCATGACCAGCAGCTGCTTCACCAACAGTGGTGACCCTCAGGGATGTGTTCTCTCCCCACTGCTCTTCTCCCTGTACACCAATGTCTGCACTTGTAAAGACCCCTCTGTCAAGCTCCTGAAATTTGCAGATGACACAACAGTCATCAGTCTCATCCAGGACGGTGATGAGTCTGCTTACAGACAAGAGGTTGAGCAGCTGGCTGTCTGGTGCAGTCTTAGCAACATGGAGCTGAACACTCTCAAAACAGTAAAGTTGATTGAGGGCTTCAGGAGAAATCCCCCTGCACCCCCCCCCCACCATCATGGAGAGCATTGTGACTGCAGTGGAGTCATTAAGATTCCTGGGAACCACAATCTCTCAGAGGAAAAATCACATTGACTCCATTGTGAAAAAGGCCCAGCAGAGTTTGTACTTCCTTCGTGAGCTGAGGAAGTTTAACCTGCCACAGGAGCTGCTAAAACAGTTCTACTCAGCCGTCATTGAGTCTGTCCTGTGCACTTCAATAACTGTCTGGTTTGGTTCAGCAACAAAATCAGACATCAGAAGACTACAGAACATCCTAGTACATCCCTGCATCTCAATCTATTCCAGTGGTTTTCAACCTGTGGGTCACGGTGGTATTGCAGGTGGGCCGCCAATTACTATTAAAATAAATAATAATATTGTTAATATATGTAAAAATGTCTAAGTCATAACATAATAACATAATTCCATATATATAATTAAATAACAAAAAATAAATATTAAACATTTACTATGCCTCCACTATTCGAGCTCGCTGATTGAAGAATAAACCACCAATTTATCTATTGCTGCATATGCTACAGAACAACTAATTCAAACATGGGTAAATGGCTGTCAACAAGGTCAACATAAATGGCTGTCGGCATGTTCCCTGCTGACTGCTTGCTCCGCTGACTGTCTACCCGCTGCCGAGCTCTGCTTGGATCTGGTTTTCCCGTTTTGCTGAGCGGTGCCAGCCAGAGTTATTTTCTGCTCATTTCCAGTCCATTCTAGGGCTGTGTGATTAATCGAAATCTTCATAAAATCATGATTTGAGCATGCGCGATTTCTAAATCGCTTTATAGCATGATTTTCCTCGGCCCTGACCTCCCGCAGTATCCTATCCAATCCAACTAGAATGCAACGCGCCTAACAAGAGAACAGAACAGACTGGGCATATGCCTAACTCCAGGTTCACACACTGTCTGTGATGCGTCTTTCTTCCGAGCCCATGTTAATGGATCAGAGCGTTCACACTGCATGCGGTAAAATACTGTCTGGATTATTGTTTGTCTTTATGGATTACCTTATATTTATTACTTGTCCTAGGATAACGCTTTCTCTAGCCTATGTTGTTTCTGTTTCATGACCATGTCTCTGAATTAAAGACCTGTAGATGGATCCACATATCTTTTCAGTCCCGTAACACATACATAGAGTATACTTAATATGATATAATGTTACAAAATGGCAAAAAAAAAAAATAATAATAATAATAAAAAATTATAATAATAATTGCATGCACATCATTTTGAAAAGCACTAAATAAAACTGACTTGATATCTGCATGTACATAGATAAATAAAATTAGATACAATAAATAAATAAATAAATACATACATAAAATTAATTGTATAACTTTAAATTATTGAATTATTGAAAGCAGTGGATTTGTAGTTTAAAATCGATGAATTAAGGCACTTCAAAGAAAGTTTTAGCATTTTGGCCAATCAAAAGCAGCCATGTTTTCTGATAAAATATCGGAAAATTGAACTGCTTAAAAAACGGAAATGGCACAGTATTCTAAAACTGTATTGCTACAAATGTAGAAAATGTATTCCTGAGTTTCTGTTGGTTTCAAAGGACCCATCAAAGCCACCTGAAAATGAGGTCGTCTCAGCATGGGAGAGGTGCGGGACATTGGAGCTGAATACATCATGGAAATCTGAGAAATGCAGTTGGTGAGATCAGATACCTCAAAGAGCTCTTCTGCTTTGACTCCAACTTCTTACATAGAATTGCTTACCAACACATAAGTCATAATCCATCCATAAAAACATTGAATGCTTTCAAGTGGCAATCAAGCACAGGACGGGATAAAAAGCAGCACAGAAACTGGATAAATACAATCTGACCCCTAGATCCTCACAACTCTTGTTTTTCCTCTGGGTTGCAATGGATTACTTGAGTCATTGGCCTGCCACAGCAATAAATGAGACCTGGAAGGCAAGTTCCTCTCGTCTCACTTCAAGGCTTGTCTGATTGGAGCTGAGAGATGTTGACAAAGACTCCATATTGATTTGGTGAATCATGTGCTAGAGGGGTCACACATGTGCTATTTATCTTTTTATTAAGGCTCTAGATTTTGAATGTAGAGATACCATACCACAAGTCAAGTTCCATTAGCATAGCTAGCATGTATTTAATGTTTTTTGCATTTTTTTAAACAGCAAGTGCTCAGTATGTCCTCAGTTTTGAGCAGTCACAGTTGGCTGTAGCAGTAGGTGAAGCAGAGAATGTTGACTAAGCCGCACAGAGATGTTTTCTTTTAGAAGTTGATTAATAGAGGACAATTAAAGGTGGCACACTGTGCAACATATTGACCAAATGTGACATTGACTGCTCCATGTCCAGCAACAAAAGCCCACTTAGAGCAAATAATAGCTTGGGGGCTTCTCCACATCTATAACTAAAAAGAACACAGTTTTAATGATGAACTAAGTTTTGAATCCCTCATTATGGTAGTTTATCAAAACAGTTGTTCTTAAAGTGTGGGGCTTTGATTAATCATGATTAACCTAACCTAATGCAATTAACTGCAAATATTTAAAGAAAACTGAGATGAATTAGTTTTATAGAATAAATGCAAAGTGTATGTTTAAAATCGGTGATTATTTTACATCATCACATTATCAGATTATCATATGGTCAATGAAACCAAGCATGACATGAAACTTTTCAATAAAGCCTTGTGTAGGCATTTATTACTTGCATTTAGGCTCAGTGGTCAAACTTACCCGTGTTTTTGCAAAACTTAAACACTTACCACACGATTTGTAAATTAATGCATTTTCACATTTGCATTTCATAATTAGCTCCATATGCATGGCTTTTATGATGTAGTAAATATGTGTTGTCTCTCACACTAAACTAAAAAAAAAATGTATTGCAGTATTGCAGCACATCTTCACTGTATATTAGCACCTTTTGTTAGGTATCTAATACCTATAAGTGTTAATACTAATAAGTGTTAGACCTGGACCTTAAACTTAATGGGAGAGACCTGTGGCTCTTTTCTGGGTTGCAACCCACCAGTTGAGAGCCTTCTGTTGAAGCTGAGGATGAACTAAAGTAGTGACTCTCTTCATAAAGAGCTGTTTCGTGTGAAAGTGCATCATTCAAACTTTAGTGACGATGGCATGGTTATCATTCAGGTCATCGTGCCTTCATTTCAGTCCCTCATTGCATTGCAAGGTATTGATTGTGACCTATATGTAAAGACTTTAAACCACAGATTGCAAAAACTACCCTTTGAAGCTGAAAATGAAATTGAAATTTTCAGTACGGCCAATGACAAAACACCACAACCTGGTCCAGACCCTTGACTAGATGTCTGGCTTTATTATGGTTGATTCAAAAGGTTCTTTGAAAGATGTGAGAACAAAATAATTAGCAGCTTTAGTGTCCTTCCTTTTACCATTCTCATGTTGATTCTCAGCTGCTGGTTGAAAGAAGATGAAAGCTTGTATGATCGATCCCACCTATCCCTGTTGGGATGAGGTGAAAACGGTTTGTGTTGGCAGAGCCTAGATGACAAATAAATTAGCACTGATTTAGATCAGACAAGTGCTGAACAAAGGTATCAACATGCAGAAGAGGTAGAGAAGCATATTGATCCACTTCAGTGCTTGCTAATGCGATACATTATCAAGGCTGACGGTGGCTGCTGATTCTATTGCAGTGTTTTCTTCACATGAAGGCAGAGATTAAATACAGCTTGGTCTTGATTGGCACCAAAGGTTTAGATGTGATTCTCTCATGAGAGGTTTTAGAAGTACTGGTAACAATAGCATCTTTCCACAGTATTGGTGTTATTCAGTTCAATTTTAATTATGGGCTCAGTTCATTAGGGCTGTTTGACTGCAGGCAGCTGCTTTTAAACACTCACATGCATTTACACACATGTTCATGCAACCTGTGGCAACTCAGGTGCACACGACTATCAGATACTCTTAAGGGTCACACTTGAGATGCCCTTTTCGAAGCTGAACTTTTTATTTATTTATTTTTTAATTCATGATATTGATGTTTTATGATACATTTAAATATCACATTAAAAAAACAAAACAACAACAACCTCAGACTTATTTATTTGAGAAAAAACTAAAAAACAAAACAAAAAACAAAGTTTTGAACATGCACATGTATTCAATACAAAAATGTATTACTTTTATCTTGATGGTTACTCCACATGATAATTATTATAGTGTTATTATTGATTTTATTATGTAAACCTTTCTTAAAAACCTTTAAACATGTTTGAAATAATTTTATGCATGCACACTCTTATTTGCAATTTAGCCTAAAGCCACAATATACATTTGTAAAATGCTAATATTTATATGTGATTGATTTGATTAATTTGATTTTCATATACATTTTGTATATAACCTGTCTTTATACCATAAACAAAATTGGTATTAAGACTTGTGAAAGTTCATTGATCTTGGTATTGATTTTTTAACTTTATGTTTTTGTGACGGCCTGCCGTTAAAGAAACCCCAGAAGCCGTTTGAAATATCAAATGAACACTTAATGCATTTCATGCTGTCAATAGCCCACAGCCTGTAGCTGTTATACAGACCAGTTCTGTGCAAGTGTGTTTTTATCTCTGCTTGCCCTAAGGTTATTAGCCAACACAGGTATAGTAAATAGAAATAGGATTAAATAGCTGACAAGGTCTTGACCGCTCAACAGACACCAGTTGCAGAATAAAACAAGAAAGACTTGACCCTTTATGACCTTAAGCTCTGGTTCGGATGAAAGCAAGCAATTGGATTATTGAACATTTCATCAGTTTCAAAAGGACTTTCTTATCATTTAATAGAAGAAACTTCAGCCATCATTGTTTATGCACCTAGATGAGTGTGAGTAAATGTAAATTTGTTCCTGGGGAAAGAGATGTTGTATATATAGAAATGTATACAGTAACATCACCAGATTGCTGAGTGGATTCTTATATGCATTCATATTCAAATATATATCAAATATTTATCCATGTTGTACGATTATAAACAACAACAACAACAAAAAAAAAAAAAAAAAAACACACTTGAAAGCTCCAAAGTCCTTAAAATGCACCAGATGTTGATCTGATCACTTGACATAGATACTTCACCACGATTTCTCATCAAAGTCGTACTAATACGACCTACTCACAACTTCACACGAGATCTGCTCCCCCACTGGAAGAAGCTAGATATTCAACAAGAATCAAAGCATCCATGAACAACTGGCAATTTCACATTTAATTAATCTCTGGATGTCTTCATGAAGCTAAGCAAAGTTCTTACATTTTCTTGCCTTGTGCCTCTTTGGTGAACATGCTCAGACCTTGCTGTTGTACAAGCCATTTGTCAGTTATGTTGCGAGGCATCATTACCATTCTCCTATTAGACACGGGACATATATACATGGCACCACTGCTTGGTAAGCATGCTCAACGATTCGCAACCCTCCCTCCCTCCCCATTATAAGCATGAGCACACTACTGTGCACCTTCTGGCTGTCGTCTTCTCTGTTTCAGATCACTAAGGCTTTCAAAATCTTAGCTGGCATGGACCTCACTACTGAGAGACACTCATCTTTATAACCAGGCTACAGAATAATATGTCCCACTGCCACATCCACATGCTTATCACTGTTTGCTTTAAATACATTACTAAGTGTCTTAATTTTCATGCATTTCTAAACTCTTGGTTCCGTGGAATTAATGTTAAAGCTCTTGAATGTTCAATTATTCTGGGAGCAAGAACCCCCATTAGGAACCAATCTGCCAAAGATAAATTGTGTTCAATAAACTCAAATAAACTTGCCATTTATAGGTATATATATATATATATATACATACACACACACAATTAGCAATAGAGGCTTGTGATTATAAGAAATTATTCCTATACAAAAGAGCATTTTAACAACAAAAACATGAGAAATGTCTTGAAATAAAACATCTGAACAATGCCTGAGAGGTTGCAACTTGTGTTATTATTTACTTGTGTAATTTTAATAATTTGTGTATTTCTGATGACTCATGTAAGTGTATTAATCAGTTCAGTCAGTTATTCCTTACTGTCTTCACTCTAAAATATTTACCAAACAGCTCATAAAAAATCTGTACATTTAAACCTCTGAAAATCCTTAAAACACAAACAAAAACATGTTTTGCAGGAAGTGCAAAGGCATGAAGCATTCTTATTTATTAATCTCAAAGAAAACCATATGTACATACTGAATGATATGATTAATTTGTCAGATGTCTACATGAAAGCAACGTTGAGTCCAGGGAATGCTAATCCTTTATCAAAATGCTCAAGGTGCACTTATATGCAAATTTGTCTTTTAGCGAGACATTTTGTTGATTTATTGATGTGGTAGCGGCTCAGAACTGGAACACATAAATATGAATGCTTGCTTAAACATAGTAAAGTGAGCTCTCCATTGCCCTCGTCAGCATCTCGTAAGGTTCCAGAGAGAATGTCATTCAGCACCATGGACAGCTGCCAAATATGGGCACATGACTCACAGAAATGAGCCACACCTGAAAACACTTGGCTGTCATCACTAGCGAGAACTACATGAGCCCCAGAGTCAGTGCTTTAAGTGGCCCAAAAAAGGTACCGGTACTATATATATAATGAAACGTGATAGATACCTCTTTCCTGGATTTATAGATCTCCTCAAGTTTAAAAACCATCAGAACAATAAATTAGTACAGCACAACAGCCACGATCCTCTAAAAGACCTTATGGGGCTGCAGTCCTATTGGGTGCCAGAGTCTTCCTCAAGGCTGTTGAATGAGTAATGTTGAGGAAGTGGAAGTAATGGGATTAACTGACTCTTGAAACAAGACAGGACTTTTTGTAGCACTTGTAGGAAGCTTAATTAAGTCTGAACCATTGACAGTTCCTCCATGGGTTGTTATTGAGTGGTTAGACAGTGCCAGGTTTATAAGGAGTAATTCCAGACTGGCAGAGAGCTGAAGAATGGAAAATGTAGGTGATCAAAAATTGCACAGAGTGAACTAATCAGTTCTTCACTGATTATGGTGAACTAGGTGAACACCAGTTTCCTTCACTCTCGGCACTCAGGAAATCATGTGAATTTCACCTAGGCCCTAATTCATCCTTCACAGCAGACATAACTCTTCTTGGTGTTCATATAAATTGGCCATTTATAATCCGAGGATTAATCTTTAGTGTCAACTTGTTCCATTAATCATGTCATGTTCATGTATAATTGTAATAGATCAGGATCCAACATGCAGAGGTTTACTAATTAGGATTGAAACAGAGAACACATCCAGGGGAAATACTCAAGGATCTGATCTGAGTTATGTGCAATAGAAAGACATTATATGTTGCACTTGATGTGATTGCTTGTGATCAATATAGCTACTTATGAATGATTACTTGCATACATTTTTTTTTCTGCAAAACTTTGCCCACTTTAGTACATTGAGAAGAGTCTGTTAATGTAGTTTAAAATCTATTTAATTTAAATCTAAATACATTATGTCCTTAGACTCATTTAGTGGTTAAATTGATTCATATAAGGAGAATTAATTTTTTTTTTTTTTTTTTTGCAGAAAACTCCTGCAAATGTACATATTCTGATGGATCCTTAAAACTCATAGGTTCATAGGTTTCTTCTACAAAGTCTGATAGTGGGCCTCATACACATTTTATAATATGCAGAATAAGAGCATAAATAATGTAGAATTAAATGGGTATGAAATGTACCACTTTGGCATGCTGGAAGTGCTCAGTGCATACCTGATTACTGCTTCTTTTGTCACAACTTGACCAACCGTCCATTCAAACACATTAAACACACTTCAGTCACAACCAAGGAAGTTGATGTAATATAGAGTTTTTTGGAACGGTTGACAACTGGCAACATCGCTAAATGAGTCTAACGGACTGAATGGCCGTTTTCCACTGCAGTCAGATGAAACAAAGATTTTACTTTTGGTTATGCATGCCATTGCAACTTTTGGTGGAAAAAAAGACCTAATATGGAGAAAAGCACCTGATACTAACTGAACATATGGTGATAGATCATGGCTGTTTTGATTGAGAAGTGGTCCAGGATCCCTCAACAAGTGCACTTTAACCCTGTTAGACATAATGTTGTTGTTAAAAAAAAATAAAATAAAAAAAAATCAAATGTTTATTAGGCAAAACTGTTAAGGAAAATATGTTTTCTGATTCAAATATGTAGCTTATCCTTTAGTTCAAATAAAAAATCTAAAAAAAGTTCAATTTATTAAAATAATGTTCTAGTGACTGTTTGAAGATGAGTCTCACAGCTACAGTAAAATGATGCATATAAATGATGGGGTTGAAATTTCATACATAATGCTTAGCTTAAACCAGTGAGGAGTTAATTGAAAGTCATGGCACAATGCTTATACATAACACATTGTTTATGATACATAAACACCAGGGGGTCTGTTCTCCTCTGGCTATACAGGTCAATTATAATGCCAGTAATTAAGTCAGTATTACTACACTGGTTGAACTGTAAGATTAAGTTGTGGGAGCCTTTGAGGTCGAGATTTGTAGATGTTGGAAAACAACATCATGCTGGGCCGGAGCTGGATAAGCATCCCGAAGGGCATTCTGAGGGAAGGAAGAAATGTGTAAAAGACTGATAGAGTATTGCCATTCAATTAAAGCAGAGTGGTGTGTTATGAGTGCTGTATTTGGTTCTGAATAACACAGAGTAACCATGAGCTGTGAGGTATGAATTAATTAATTAGGGATACGATTGACTGAAGAAGAAGAAGAAGAAGAAGAAGAAGAAGAAGAAGAAGAAGAAGAAGAAGAAGAAGAAGAAGAAGAAGAAGAAACATAGTTTCATAGTTTAGGAGCCAAGTAAGAAAAGAAGATGTATCTGCTTTTGTGGATTTACCAACAGGGCAACTTTTTTGGAAATGTAATAACCATGATGGATTACAGTGAGATAAAAGATAGCTTTTGTACTGGGGAGTTCGTTCAAGGCTTTGTAGGTAATTAGCATAATTTTATAATTAATCTGAAACCTGACAGGTTGCCAATGTAAAGCCAATAAAATTGGGCTGATATGATCATATTTCATAGTTTAATAAGCACTCTAGCTGCTGTATTTGAACAGGCTGAAGTTTATTTATAGCGTCTACAGGACATCCATCCAATAAGGCGTTATAGAAATGAAGTCTTGAGGTCATTAGTGCACTAATACTTTTTTTGGCATTTAAGACAGACAGCATATTTATTAGTTTAGCAACATTTCTAAGGTGGAAAAAAGGCTGTTTTAAAACCATTGGAAACATGAATGGCAATGTACAGATTGCTTTTGGACCCAACACCAAGGTTCAAGGTAACTTAAGAGTTACAGTGTAACATTAAATCCATCAAGATTTAATGTTTTTTTGACTAATACCACTGTTTAGTCAGAATTTAGAAGGAAGGAATGAACAACTATCCAATCTTTGATATCATTAACATTCTACTAACTTGGCAGGTGTTGTCGGGTCTGGAGAAAATCTGGAGAAAATTTAGTATAATCTGCTTAACAATAGCAGCTAATACCATAGTTCCTGATGATTTCCCCTAAAGGGAGCACATACAGGAGGAAAAGTAAGAAACCCAATATTGAGCCTTGTGGCACTTATAACCTCTGACACCTTATTTATGTATTAACTCTGCTTTGATGGGGCCTAAATACTCACAGATGACGTTTCTCTGCAGAAATGAACATGGTTAGGATGACAGGTACTTTTCTAAAATTTCCAACATACAGTACTGTGCAAAAGTCTTCGGCCACTTGTATATTTACCAACAAAAATGGTTTTAAGTTAGTTATTTCTGTCTTTTGCTGTAATGTGTCAGTGGTAACTGACTTAAAGGTGCTTTTTACATATTTGTTAAACCTGTCATTATGTCCTGACAGTAGAATATGAGACAGATAATCTGTGAAAAAATCAAGCTCCTCTGGCTCCTCCCAGTGGTCTATTGCTCCCGGTAAAAAATAACCAATCAGAGCTTGCGGTCCGTAACTTTGTTTGTGTTCAAAATGTAGAAGAATGAACATAATAAGCGAGTACACCATGAATCCATTTTCCAAACCGTGTTTTTAGCTTGTCCTGAATCACTAGGGTGCACCTATAATAAGTGTTTATATTCGGACTATTTTAGATTGCTTCGGGGATACCGCGGCGGAGTAACCCAGTACCTTCGTGATTCTTCATAGACATAAACAGAGAGAAGTAGTTCCGGCTACGATGTTCTTCCGCAAGACGCAAGCAGTTCTGTTTATTAACCGCTAGAGCGTCAAAAGTTACCTACCGCAGCTTTAAAACCATTTTCTGTTGGTGTAAATGCTAGTGGCCTAAGACTTTTGCACAGTACTGCACATAGAAGATTTGAGATCAGTTTATAATTAACCAGTTCTTCTGGGTCAAGCTGTGGTTTTTTGATAAGGGGTTTGATAGCTGCCAATTTGAAAGTTTGTAGGACGTGCTCAGAGGAATGCAAAGAGTTCAGAAGAGACAAGTAATGTGTTTTTTTGGAGGCTTAACGGAAAATAAATTGTTCAAGGTACTGTTGTCTATTATCACTGCTGTAAGCCTATGTTATGCCGTATGGAGAGGCATATGACCCAGTTCAGGGGTTTGGGGTGCTGAGCCTGCGTCAGTCCTTCTTGATCTCAGTACTGAAAATAACCTAGGGCACATATTCCTTTTTGATGGAAAATGCTGCTTTAAATGAGGTATTTCTGCGTTACTGCATGCACCTTGATAAAAAAATCTGAAGAACCTAGTAATACTTTCATTTTAACAAAATGACAGAAAATCTAACCAATCAAATCACTTTTTTTTCTTGATTGCTAATGCAGTTCATGGAACCAGTCACAATTTTCTCACAGCTATAAACACAATCTTACAAGTAAACACCAATTTGCACAATCATCTACATCAAAATGATTTTAATTGTACTCAGGGACACTTTCATGACTATTTCTTATCACACTTAAAAAGTGTACTTTGTAATAATGCCAAATGATAAGTTTAGATAAGATAAGATAAGATCTAAAATTACATTTTATCATGTTATGCTGTCCAATACATTAATGTATATGTATCTGATTATAATCTGAACTGTAATGCGATTTTACATTTAAAGTAAATATATTTTAAATGTTCAAAATTCCAACTTAATCGTTGCAAACCTTTATTTTAATACATTACATAAACAGTAAGTTTCAATAGAAATTGCATTAGAGTATATTTTAGTTGACCAAAAATGTGAGTTTTAAAGTGCTCATTTGACAGACAAGCAACCGAATGAATTATTATTATTTTTTATTCTACTGTAGTGGGCCAAAAATTAAATTATTAAATATTAATATAAATTTTTATGTTAATAAAATAAAAAATAAAAATAAATAAACTGTTCACTAAGTTCAACTGCATTCAATATAAATTTAGATGAAATAGTTTCATTTAATTGTATTTGACATGGCATTGTGTGTGTGAAAACATTACGTTCAGTTCACACTTAAGTATATTTTAGAATATTATTTCTCTAATAATTACTCTTTTTAAAAATATGGTAAAGTATACTTCTTTTTCTGTTCTTTTTCTTTTTGTACTTTTAAACTTTGTTCTTTTCTTTGGTGGATCAGCACCTACAGATGACCTCAGCACTGAATGTCAGTGGAGACCATGTTAACTAGACGTCACCTCGACGGTCATCGGCACAAGACCACGAGAACCAGACGAGTCCTCTGCACAATTTGACCTATGTTGGAATTAAACCACATCATGGAGTTATGGTTTCTTGTCACTATCACATTTCGCTTGCTTAGTTGTGGATGCTTTATTTCTAGCAATATTGTCTGCTTGATTGCACAGATTTGGTTGGAGGAGAGCTGAACTGGATGATGACATCAGTGAATCATCAATGAACTGACTCCAGCTGGAAAAATTACTCGTTATTGTCCTCTTCCATTACTAATTTCCTGTTTGACACTGTAAATCTGCTTTGACACTATCTGTTATTTATAATGCACTATAAAATAAAGCTGACTTGGCTTGACTTCACAAGAGATGTAAAAGTAGAGCAGTACATTACAGCACTACTTACATGATGTAACAGACACGCCAGGCTCCAACACTAACCAATCCTCATTCTCATCCACCTTCAATCAACCACTCCTACAATAACCACACACACACACACACACACTCTCAGTCACCGTCCGGTCTCGTTCGCAACTAGGTCAATACCTACCTGCTAACTCTAAGGACTAACCCATTATCCTGCTTACCTCTCTCCAGCGTCTTCCTGTCTCCATCATGTGTGTGTGTGTGTGTGTGTCAGCTTCCTCCAGCGTCTTGTGTCCATCACCTCCGGATCCACTCATCTCTCCAACCTCCAGCACCATATACTCACTATTCACTACCTGCTCCTCTGCATGTTCCCTAATAAACCGTGTTCTCCTGTTATTCCAGTCTCCTGTCCCTGAATACCGTAACACATGTACAGTACATAAAGTATGTAAACCCTACATGCCTTTTCCCCTGTGAGATCTTTAGAATGCAGAATGCAGTCAGTAGACAAAATCCTAATTTGAAGATGCACTGAAACTGCAATTTGGACCCCCATTGAAGTCAATAATGTGGAGAAAAATCCTGGAATGTTTTTCTCAATAACCTTAATTTCTTTGCGACTGAAGAACGATTCTTGGATGACAATGGAGTGAATAAATTATCATGATTTTTTTATTCTGGAAGTGACTACCCCTTTAAGTAATATAAAAACCATTACCACAGACAAAGCAGTGTCTGTGGTAATTTCCCCCCGCTGTAGTTACCTGTTTCATATCCTTGTCTAAATATTCAAATGATTGATGCAACTGATACATTTTCTCTTGTATTGTTCTGAGAATCTGATTGGTGTCATCAGTTTTGCAAGTCAGTGCTTACAGGAGGATACAAAAATGATAATCGAGTTCAGCTTGTGACAGCTAATTCATTTAATTAAACTAATTATACTGTGTGCTTTGTGTTTTCTGAATTAAAACATTGTAAAACCTGTACAAAATGATGACACTTTTGTGAGGTTTGTAGAAAATAATGATGAAAATTAAATTAGTGTGAACTGTGAGATGAACTGAGAAACGTGTCTTTGATTTGAGAACTGAATAAATGGTTTGGGAAATTGGGCTGAATTAATTAGTTATAGTGTTTGAACAATCAATAAAATATGACATTTGCTCTGGAGTTTGGCTTTCGGCACCTGACAAAGAAAGGGTTACGCAATTCTCAATACACTCTAAAAGAGAATCTGTAGGGTAAAGCTAATTTATTATCTAATAAATATTTATTAAATATTATAATATGCAATTCGATAGGTGAAAAAGCTCCCCCTCGTTTTAGATCTAGGTGTCAACTGTATCATTTATATTTGTAATGTATAGGTTTATTTATTTTCATCTGGCCTAGTGGGAGTAGATTAAACAAGAAACTTGGGGAACATGTCATAGTGGTCCACGTATGATCACTTAATAACGCCTCTCTTCTACATTCGATTTATTTTATTAAAGTGTAATATATATATATATATATATATATATATATATATATATATATATATATATATATATATATATATTATTATTATTATTATTATTATTATTATTATTATTATTATTATTATTATTATTATTTTATTTTAAGAATCTAAATTCCAAGCCTCAAGTCTAGAGGTGTTGCACTATGACAAAATATGTCATGTTCATTCATAAGTAAATGAACACTTTTGCAATTCAATATATGTTGACTTGTATGAATGTAAAGTATTGTGTAATATAAGGTAACTACATGTGTTAAGGTTAGATTTAGGGTTTGTACCTAGTTGTTATTAGGCAGTTATGTATTACTGTAGTAATGAATGAGCAAGTATATAGTATGTACATGCAGAACAGGACTGTAAAATAAAGTGCTAACAGCATCAGTTTACTCACCTATACAGTATTTAAGACTCAATACTCTTTAGATAAAAGTCTCTAGCATTAATTACATTATAATTAAACATTTAGATTTCCAGGAATATATCAGTTTCATTTATATTTATGGAACACTTTACTTTTTCTAACTTAATTTGCATGAAGGTGTAATTTATGTGCTAACAAAATAATTGCAAAAATAATGACTGTTTTCAAACTGGTTTCCCTTTTGTTTTGATTGGACAGAAATATCTTTTTTTTGTTATTTTGTTTTGCTGCATCAGGAGGTTCTGAAAGCATCACCAAATCACTTGTGTTTCTGGATGAATAAACCTACAAATGACTTACTATTAATTGTCTTTGCAAACTAAACTGGGATTGGAGAACTTTAATGTTCACAAAATTACCCACTTCCCATTTAACATCATTAACCATTTTAACATGAACAATGCAATAACAACTTATCATTTTATATATGGCTCATAAATGGGACATGGGGACTGGAGAACAGGCTGTGGGTCTCCTGATGAGACAAACAAAATAAATCTCTAACAGAGGTTTAGATGCCCAAGAGGCAGGTGGCAGTGTGGTGGAAATACTGAGTTAGGAAGCCATACGTTTTGACTGAACATTGGCAGCCAGCAGGCAATCATTTCCTCTGACTTCATTCAGTGTGTCCTTGAGCACTTTATCCAATCTTTATAATGTGCTACAGCATCAGTCCATGCCTGTCACCTCCTTTCTCCTTCAGAGTGTTCACTAAATGATTCTTGATTTCTTTTCCTGGTCTGATGAGTTCTTCAGGACAGTGTGTGATCGTTTAATCTTCACTGCAGTGATTCCTCAGCTTAAACAAGCAGAGACAAGGTTAAGTGATGAATATGATAGTGAAGAGCTCTGATGTCCGTTACACAACTCTGAAATATTTGATTCTTATTTGACAATTGCAGTGTTAAGCACTCCAGTATTTTTGAATAATTGCACAGACTGTAAATCTCACCACTTACCAAAATGAGTTACAAACTTTAGTAAAAACTGCCTTGGAGTGTTTCAGTTTTAAATGGACAATTCACCAACATATTAAAATTTGATGTTAATTTATTTACCCTCAGGCAATCCAGTAAAGATTTTTAGCTGAAACCAAGGTCCTTGGTTCCCACCTGTGGGTAGGGGTAGGAGGTATCACAGGTCAAAGGGAGTTAGGCAAGGCCTAAGCGATGTGATCTGGACAAACGCGCCATCACTTTCTTCCGGATCAGAGTCATCAGAGTCATAAGGGTTATCAGAGTGATGTATTAATGTGCTGGTGGTTATGTGTGTACAATCCTTCTGTGAAATTTATTTGCAGTATTTTTTCTGGGACCTGTGGGTTTCTATCCTTTTTAGAAATCAGGTTCTTGACTTGCAGTGTTACTTCACCCATCAATATTGTGTCTAGCCAGTATGATAGCCCTGGTTCCGGCTTCATGCTTCCTGGATCATGCAGCCAGCTCATAGGCTTCTGAGGGAGCCTTCTTGATCATCAGTCCCCTGGCACAGCATTGCTAAATTTCCAGGATGTCCAGCGAGGTCGCCCTGAGGGGCTTCCTGGTCACCAGGTTATCAATGCTGAGGCATTGAGCGGGAAGTATAGGTGGTGTTTGCGAGAACCTTCTTGGGTAAAGCTGTCTCAGGTAGTGCTCCTCTCACCGGAGAGGGTTGTATTTGAGCTCGCGTCTCCCATTTGGCTCAGTACTTCCTGGCATCTGTAACAGATGCTTGGAAAGCTTTAAGTACACACGCTATGCTCCGTGTACTTTCTGAAATCCATATGGTGGTAAGGGTGCATGCTGAACACTTTGCACACTTTCTAAAATCCTGTATGGTAAGGGTTATGTGTATTATCATTCTCTTTCTCTGAGTTGGTTAGACCCCAGTACCTTGGGTTCCACTCAACCCGTGTGTCTATTAACACTAATCTGTGAACAGATGCTTGGGAAGTTTTAAGTACACATGCTAAGCTCTGTGTACTTTCTGAAATCCACATGGTGGTAAGTGTGCACGTTGAAAACTTTGCACACTTTCTAAAATCCACATAAATGGTGAGTATGCACACAAGACACTTTCTGAAATCCTGAATGGTAAGGGTTATGCGTATTAGCTTCACTTTCTCTGAGTTGGTTAGACCCCGGTACCTTGGGCTCCCCTCAACCAGTGTGTCTCTATTAACATACTTTGAAGCATCACTCCCCTCAGCATTGGGGGTTGTTGTGAGTATGGTGCTTCCTTTTGGGCACTTGAGTTCTCTCCCCTTCTGAGAAGTTGAATTCCTCACTCCTTAGGCTATTCTCGTGGGTTTGCTTTATGTTTTTTTTTTGCTAGCTTGCAGTATGCTTACCCTTCTGATTCTAACAATCATGCTTTAGTTAAATACAGAGCACAAATTCTGAGTATGGGTCACCATACTTGGCTGTATGCCACTTCACTCACTCGCTCACTCACTCACTAGGTCGAGCCCCCTCTCTCGTTGAGAGCTGGATTTATGCTCCCTCAACTAGGTAACCTACTGCTAGCTGTTCCAGCATTGGAACATACTGTAGGCTGAACCCCCACTCTTGTTGAAAGCTGGGTGTTTGCCCCTCCCCTCAGCTAAATATTTACTGTTAGTCACTCCAGCATTATTCCACAGATCGAGTTGATGACTCTCAAACATATTGGATTTGGGATATACCATTCCATCTATGAGCTGCTCTTTCAGAGTGCCATGAGAGCCCCTTAGAATGGTATCCTAAAATCTATGTTATGGTAAGTGTGCACGTGAAGTCTTTGCACACTTTTTTTAAAATCAACACTGTGGTAAGCTCGCACACTAGTACTCTGCATTCTTTTCTAAAAACCTATATGGTAAGGGCTTTGCGCAGTTGCTTGTGCACTTTCTTGAGCTGGTAAAAGCCCCGTTCAGCCTGCACTCTCCTCAGCATGGTGGGTATATTGTTCCCCATAGAGACCATTAGAGGACGCAGGTAGAAGTTCCCTTGAAAGGGAACGTCTCAGGTTACTCATGTAACCATGGTTCCATGAGTAGGGAATGAGACACAGAGACACTTCTCTGAACATGAGAATTACATCCACTAAGACATTTTATGACAGAAGTTTTTTTTTTTTTTTTTTTTACCAGTTCTAATTCTTTTTTAATTTGAGTGTTAATAGCATTACATCAGATGAGGGAATCAAATTTTGAACTGAAGAATTTGTTAATAAAGAGAACAGTAATAGCTTGAGGCGGCAGGGTTAGGAGTTGATGTGAAACTGAGCTGTATGTAATCGAGAGAGTAGGTTAGTCAGGTTTGGGCTAATGGAAATATTTTTTATGGGATTGAATTTGTCTCCAACGCCAAGGACATCAGCAGATATTCTCTGCTCTTATCTTGCCCCGGCACTCTGAAAGCCTCTTTAATGGAAATCTTTTAGAAGATTCTCCTGTACAGTTTATCCACATCTTTATCAGGAACTAAAAGACATTCAGTAAAAAAAAAATCAGCATTTCCCGAATACTAAAGATAAAAAAACACACGTTCTTCGAGATAAATCAGCTGAAAATTAAGATGTTGTGGAATGACATGTATGGAGTTTGAAACACTGTTCTGTTAGAGTAAGATTAAAACATACTGGCTGAATATCAAGCAAACCTTTATTTTTTTGACATTAATAAAAATTTATATTTGTAATATTGAATATCTAAAGCTTCTGTGTGCTTTTCATCTCCCATATCCCCCTTAGCTTACTCAATGAGGACTATAAGACATTAAAACATCATTTTCTGTAAAGCTGCTTTGAAACAGAATGGATTGCAAAAATCTGGTTGATATACTGTACAGTATAGATTTGAAAAAGACCATTTGAATAATGACTATTAAAAAAAAAAAAAAAAAAAAAAACTTTAAATGGTCACACTTTATTTTAAGGTCCAATTCTCACTATTAACAACTACTTTTACTGCAATAAACTCCTAATTTGCTGCTTATTAATAGTTAGTAAGGTAGTTGTTGAGTTTTGGTATGAAGGCAGATTAAAGGATCTAAAATGTGATTATGTAGAATAAGCCATTAATATGTGCTTTATAAGTATTAATAAACAGTCAATATGCAGGTAATATACATGCTAGTTGATAGTAAGAATTAGTCCTTAGAATAAAGTGTTATCACTTAAATTACAAATACTTGCAGCTGTTGTTGCAAATATAGTCTAGATTGTATGCAGAATGGTCTCACTAATTGTGTACAAAAGCCTCTTTCTCAAAGGCATAGTTCACCCAAAAATGACAAATTGGTGAAAACTTACAGCATCCTCAGGCCCTTAGTATTTAATCTGCTGATAATTGCTAATAACGTAGCAATGGTTTGAAAGTAAAAACATCTTAATGCTGGATTTGTTTTCAGCTTTTGTGTTCTCCAGATGTTCACTGATGGACTGGAGTGCTGTGGATTATTGTGATGTTTTTATCAGACTCTCATTCTGACGGCACCCATTCACTGCAGAGCATCCATTGATGACACACTGATCCAATGCTACATTTTTCCAAATCTGACACAAACTCGTCTTCATCTTGGATGGCCTGAGGCAAAATTCTGGCAAAACCAGTAAACATTATATTACCTTCACTTTTGGCCATGATGACCTTTACCAGTGATTTCATACAGACCCAAATACTGACAGTGAGGATTTTTAGGTCTTGCACTTGACAAATGTATTTTTAAGAAAATATCCACTAGTCTGTGGCATGAAGTGTTCATTTATTTCCCCAGGGAAATTACAGGCTACACAAAAAATCGAATCACAGCACAATGATCCACTGTGAGCATCAGTGAAGTCCCAATATTCAGCAGTCTCTGCATTTCACAAAGGGCCATGTATACCTCCTGCTGCGATCCTTCAAACCTTATATCTGTCCTCTTTTGTTGTTTTGGGCCACTATGCCATTTGGCAGCAATTTCAAACAGGCACACTTTGATTTACTGAATGTTTCACATAATTTGGAACACAGGAGGTGGCAGTGTGAAATAAATAACACAAATGTAAAAAAAAAAAAAAACATAAATGTGTGAATCTCATTAAACCTGTCAAGATTCATTTTCACCTTGAAGCCCAATTATGCTTTCAAATGAACCCTGTGTTTAGGATGATTTGCTTTATTCTCATGAGGATTTCCGGAAGGATGTTTTGCCAAAATCTTTGTTGAAAAGTTAAACTATTATTCACAATTAATTTTATGATGCTTTGCAACACATTTAGTGCTTTTGTAATAAAATCACAATCCACAAACTATTCTAACTGTGAAATTGCCGCCTTGGGAAGGATAATGGGTTGAAGTCCAGTATAATTGGAACACATTTCAGGTTTAGTACCAATGAAGAAGTACTTTATTCATGCTGATGGAGACTGTCCATTCTCCCCTTTTCAGAAGGAGCTTGAGAGGACATTCAGTTCTCAATGTTATGACCTGGACTTTATCTAACCTTGAGTTGGAATTGGATTGGATGAAGCTGCAGTGCTCTCCTCAGAAGAAGGGGATCAGGAAGGTGGAGAGCTTGTTTATGAATGTCTAATGCGAGACAGAGGAGTTAGAGGCACCTGCTTGAATCAATATGTTCACCATCCATGTAATTAAGTGGACTTTGAGCCCTGCCTGTGGAATGCCCTTCCAGAACCTTCACCCCTTAATGCTTAGCATTGTCCGAACAGACAAATAGAATTACACTGTCCTTCTTTCTTTAATGATTCTGGATGACTATATTATTGGCTTTGCCATCTCACGGCAATGGATTGCAAAACACAGATAGTATGACCCTATTATGGCAACCTCATCTATTTGGCATACCTGCTGTAGAATTCGTTCTCAGGTAAGAGACTGATGACACACTGAGAACCGAGAAGATAATGTTAGCATCCATGTTACAACCTCTTATTAAATGGCTCCAAAAAAGAGAGAGATTATGTAACATAAACTAGAATGAGAACAATGTAACTGTTTAATACTATAGATATAGATAAAAACTAGGACAAGCTTATTAACCAAGTAAAAATCTGAAATAATGGACAACAATTAACAATGAAGAGAAAGAAATACAGAATAAGACACAAAGACACTGTTTGCTGACTGATCGACAAGAAGCTGTCGTCTCTCCTTTTCTCCTCCTCATTGGCATCTTTTAACTATTCTCAGTCAATCACTCTCAACAACAAACAGATGCTTCCACACAAACATGCTTATATAGTAAACGCGATGCCAAGAAAAACAAAAAATAAACAAGGGAGGGGCAACAAAAAAGGAAAACAAAACAAGCCTCCGACTGTAACAATCCATTATTTTTTATGTGACACATATGTGCAGTATAGCTCATGTCTAATAATTATTTATGAGGCAAAGCAGCCTTATCCAATGAGAATGCGCTGCCTCATAATTTTTTATGAATCTCTGAGTGAATCTTTTCTTTAACGGGCACTTCAGACCATCCGGATACATGTGTCCCAAGTGTGCATTGTATGGACCAAAATAACACTTTGCATGGCTTTTCGTTAGATTCTGATGGTTCCTATACATCTTCACAAATGATCAGTAATATTTGACCACTAGGATTGATTTATTGTTGCACTTTTACCTTTTATGTCAAATATTCAAAGTTAACCGATTAGTTCAGTCAACTAGAATACGATAGACTTTTCCCAAAAACATTTAATCAACATCAACAGAAGCCATCTTCAGATTGAAGCTGCATCTGACATGTCATTTACTGCATTTATGTTCTGTTTAATGCTGTTCGAAAGTGACACGCATGTAATTACAAAACAGTTGCATAATGTAAATAGAGGTGCAGTATTATGACACAAATCATTATATATAAAATTTGCATTTGATGTGATGAAGTCATTGCTGGAGCGCTTGCTCAGCGTGTCTTCCTGTTTGTTTACCTGTGTGTATTAGCAGTCTGTTTAAGCTTATAGTTTAAATGTGCTATATCAGCATAAATTCGTCCACATTCATGCGAGTTGTATATCTTTTGAAGGGACATTATCATCACAAATGGTCATAGGGGAAGTCGTGGCCTAGAGGTTAGAGGGTTGGACTCTCAATCGAAGGATTGTGAGTTCTAGTCTCGGGCTGGATGGAATTGTGGGTGGGGGGAGTGCATGTACATTTCTCTCTCCACCTTCAATACCACGACTTAGGTGCCCTTGAGCAAGGCATCGAACCCCCAACTGCTCCCCGGGCGCCGCAGCATAAATGGCTGCCTACTGCTCCGGGTGTGTGCTCACAGTGTGTGTGTGTGTGTGTGTTCACTGCTCTGTGTGTGTGCATTTCGGATGGGTTAAATGCAGAGCACAAATTCTGAGTATGGGTCACCATACTTGGCTGAATGTCACTTCACTTTCACTTTCACAATTAATAATATGTTATATAGAGTTATAAATTAGTTACAAATTAATAATTTGTTTTTCTAATTTGTGAAGTTTCATTTTATTTACTGTTTATTCGTTATTGTGTATGTATAAAAACTACAAGTCTGTATTGGTTTTCGTCATCATCTCTCTGTCCAAGCTTGGCTGCATGGACAGGTGTGTGGAGTGTTGCCCAGAACATAACCATACCGCCAACACTAACTGTATGAAATTATAATTGTCATAAATATACTTGACGGAAGTGGTCCTGATTGAACTGACATGCTGAAGTTGGTGGTTCCAGGATACAGTTAAAAATATTTGTAATGTTTTAATTTTTTTGGTCTTTTACAAACCTAATGTATGATGCCTTTTATTCCATGGAACATCAGAAATGATCAATTATGTTAACAGAATTCATCATGTTGATCACTTTTATGATGCTTTTATTTGGCATTTTATATGCATTTTTAAAGAGAGAAGGTCATATGAATTTGGAACAACCTGAGGGTGAGCAAATGATGATTAAATCTGTATATTTGGAATGCAAATTAGTACAGCTCTAGTACTGCATTTCTCATGAAACACCAAATACACCATTGTGAACACCGTCTGGATTTTTAACACTTCAGTGCTATCACTTGCCTAATGTACCTAATATATGACTTGAACATTGCTGTAAAACAAAAGCAAACATCTGGCAGCTTCTCTCCCATCACCCGATTGAACATCTGTATCTTAAAAAAAATGATTCCAAGCATATTAGAATTAGGATAACGAGGCTTATATGCTTATATTCCTAATATGTGGCTGATTTTTTTTTTGTGTGTTTTGGGGTTATCTTTATTATTATGATTATTAATATTTTAGATTTTTTTATAAGACATTTGTATGTCTGTGACACCCTCATGCTAGTTTGCAATGTTGTTCTTATTAAAGTTACTGGTTGAATTTTATTTCATTTACCTTTTATTAAACTTTTAACAGATACTAACAGCTGCAATATTTATAATCAGTTCAGTTATAAAGTAAAGGCAACTGGCTTTATTCAATTGTTCCTCAATAAGAAAGACATCAGTTTGCTGCAATGCAGATGAAGTTGTGAAAGGCAAAATAGACCACCCTGCATTTTTGAGTGATTTACTTTTGTGTTTCATCTGATTATGTTACATCCATTGTGTCCATATCATTAATCGTTATCATAAATTTTCATGTGAGTCCTGGGGCATAAATTGCACTGACTATCATTTTGTGACATTATCTGAAAATGTTTTGGTCAAAATTGTACACATGAACCTTTTAAACCTAATATTTTAAAAAGCCAAAATTTTTGTCTACAAAATTGCATGTAATGTTGTATTATCTGTCAACAACCTGTTATAAAAGCTTGTTTCTGCCTCTGAATGAAATTAGAAAGTTATTTGACAACCAATTTTTATATCAGAGACACATTCCAGCAATGGTTGAATGAATCACCAGCTTTTAGCGGGAGGTACAACTGTGTATCATCAGCATATAAATGAAAAGAGACATTGTGCTTCCTGATAATATCCCCCAAAGGGCACATATATAAGTTAAAAAGAAGCGGCCCCAGAATAGAGCCTTGAGGTACTCCACCAATTATTGGGGCAGATGATGAGGAAAACATGCCTAGCTCTACAGAAAAAGACCTATCTTTGAGAAATGAGCTAAACCATTGTAAGGCTGTGCCCCTGATACCAATCAGATGTTCTAAACGGCAAATAAGAACATTATGATCCACGGTATCAAAGGCAGCTGTAAGATCCAGTAGAATCAATACTGCATTTTTACCAGCATTGAACACTTTTCTTCTGTCCACGTGTTGTGTCTTGTGTAGCACACGGTTTGTGTATGGCCGTGTGCTTTTTTTTGTTGTCTTGTGTTGTTGCATGCAGCTTGTGTTATTGGCTGCGTGCTTTTATGTTTTGTCTTGTGCTATGTAGCACGCATCTTCGCTGACTGCGAGCTGTCTTGTCTCGAGTTTTCTCATTAGCTGCGTGTTCTTGTCTTGTTTTGTTCAAGCACATGGCTTGTGATTGTAATGCTGGCACATTGACCAGATTTCGGAAAATAGTTTTAATTTACCTGGTTATTTCATTCGTGTTCGCGCGATTCAGTTATGCAAACTACAGCTATAGGAAACAGTCACTTTTGGACATCAACAAACGGTGTTCCAACATAATTTTAGATCATCCTTTCGACTTCAGCAAACTCTCGCCGGAGCTACAGAGATCACCGCGGACAAGCGGATCACTCGTACCGACCAGAAGTGCTCAGCGTCAGCATCGAGACCGTAAACAAAGATGGGGAAAGCGTGGAGGGCTGCGTGCTAAGCCAAGGCAAAATCCACATCGACCAGCTCTACCCAGCATCTTCCTTGCCAATGTACGTTCTCTGACGAACTAAAGATCTGGACCCTCACACAGAAATGGCTTATGGACTGCAATGTTATGTTTTTCACTGAAACATGGCTCTGCAAGGTTGTCCCAAACAGCGTGGTGCATATGGATGGACACTCTTTCTTCAGGGCTGACAGAGTAGCAGCAACCTCTGGTAAAAACAAGGGTGGTGGAGTATGCACTTATGTAAACAAATCATGGTGTAAAGACCTACTGCTCTGTTCAGGCCACCACCACAAACTCTCAGATTAACATTGACACTTTCATCAACTCTGTCCTGGAGCACATCAACAGATGTGTGGGCAGAGTGACCACACACACACACAAAATTCTCCAATCAGAAGCCCTAGAGGAACAGAGAGGTTCGCCTCCTGCTCAAAGCAAGAGATGCAGCCTTCAGGTCTGGAGACCAGGAGGCTTACAGCTCAGCCAGAGGCAATCTGAGTAAGGGTATCTGCCAGGCCAAACTCACACATAAACAGAAGATTGAAGAAGACTTTAATTCTTCAGACCCCCGGCATATGTGGCAAGGCATACAAACTATCACAGACTACAAACCACCTAACTCTGTGCCCTCCTCCAGCTCTGCCTCCCTCCCAGATGAGCTCAATCACTTGTATGCTTGTTTTGATCAAAATAATAAGCAGATCTCACTCAAAGCTGAGCATCAACCCAGTGAACTGTCTCTCACACTCTCCACATTAGACTCACCCCCATCATTGCCAAGTGCTTTGAGAAACTGGTTGCATCCCACTTAAAATCCTGTCTCCCTGCTTCACTAGACCCATTCCAATTTGCATATCGCCGCAATAGGTCACTCTGCCTTCTCCCACCTGGACAGTCAGAACACACATGTGAGAATGCTGTTCATAGACTTCAGTTCTGCATTTAATTCAGTAATCCCCTCCAAGCTGATCTCCAAGCTCAGCCAGTTTTGGAATCAGAACACCCAACTGCAACTGGATTCTAGATTCTCTGACTAACAGACCTCAGTCTGTTTATTTAGATAACCTCTCATCCTCCATCATCACCCGTTTGTGCTTGCAGTCTCGTGGCCGTTCATCATCATATAACCTTGGATGTGTCCTGATATTGCCTTGCCTTGCTAGCCTGTTTTTCTCCCACAGGGTAGTTTTTGTTGTTTATTTTGTTTTATTTTTAATGAAAATCTCCTGCACCATTGAGTCCTCGCCTCATCCCTCTATCAAAACCCTGTCAGCGGTGTACACAGCCCTGTACCCTTTTGTCGTCATTGGCTGAGGTGCCCCTCTTAAAAGCCCCCCCCCCCCCCCAGCAAACCCCAGTACCCCCATCCCCAATTGAATGTGATTACAGTATATTTTGAAATAACACCCAGCTCAATATTTGGGTCAATATTTATTCTGATTACTTTCGTGTGACTGATCAAGTTATTATATCTAGCTAAGTATGAATAACTAAATGTGTTCCCTGTCTCCACATTTGACTGCAATAATGATGCTAATATTGACACTTCAAATTAACCTTTAAATGTGAACTTTTACAAAATGTAGTCTTTAATAGTTTAAATCCTCTATATATCCAAATACACTGTACATAATCTAATACAAATAATTATGCTTGAAAACAATGTTCTCAGCAGCTAGAGAATACACAGCCCTTTATATATATATTTAAATATAGGGCTATAGAGCCATGTAGTGGTTACACCATGTTGCATAATTTAGAGTTAATATTTAGTACCATAAACCCCCATTAAAATACAAAATGTTAAAGACAAAAACTAATACTAATATACACAAATGCTGCATTGAGTTACATAGTTGTAAAACACCCCTGAGTGTCTGGATAAATGATTTTTCATAAAGTTGTTGTCTATCATCTGATGAAAAACCAAAAAAAAAAATACACCATAAATTCAGTTTCCTGCCTGCTTTGCTTAGTGATTTGTAAGTTCGGCAAAAAAAACAAACAAAAAAAAAACACTTTCTAAACCAAGTCTCATTTACACAGAAAGGAGGCGGGTTTGCATTGGGGGGGGGGAATGGTGCAATGTTGTGCCAGCACAGATATCACCTACACTGACTGGATTGCGGGTGGTTAGTAAATAAGACACAGGTTTTTGAGCTTAAATAATACACAATAATATAGTGAAACTGAGTATGTAATTTGCCCCAGAGTTTATGTGTCACAATTCATAAAAACAGCCACTCGTTTCAATTGGTCCCTCTGTAACCCCATACCGCATTAGCTGAGAATGATGTATTGGCTTCTTCATAACCCATCAGGCTCCAAGGTGTCCCTCCTGTGTGAGTTTAATATTGTATGAAATTATCCACTACAAGCAAGCGTTCATTAAGTCAGATGAGTTGTTATCTGGGTAACACTTTGCCTTTCATTAGACATCGCAACAGTCATCCATTGTAGGCCACGCTAATTACTGAACCCAGTGACTGAAGACTTGCTTTTGGTCGCATCAGCAAGATTAAAGAGTAGCTGGGAATATTTTTTATGAATTTCTTAATTGCGGTGAAACCTACACAGCAGGTGGTGTTGAGAATTTGTGAGAGTAACTCTGGTTGTCTGTATGCAAACACAGCAGCTGCTGCTGGCAAATGAAGAAAGATGGAGGGAATAAAAAATGAAGAAAAACAGATGAAAAGAGGAATGACAGGCCAGACTGATCAGAGTATCTCCAATCTGTTGAAACGGGGCAGCTGGGAGATATCAAAGGTGCAGTTAACATGATGCTTTATTTTTGTAAAGCATAGTGTGTTTAGGAGCTAAGTACAACTTTCAGGAACAAAGGCCAGTCCTGATTATATGTGCTCCTTTTTCATTTTTATTTTTTAGAATTTACCAATCAGTTTAATCTGTTCCAAATATACCAACGCCTCCCCAGTAATTGATGCAAGACAAGCTTGCTGCCAGGGGTTTCCATGACGACATTTATTTTCCATTGGCAGTTTCCTTTTACAATTCTAGCTGTAGCTTCATGTCTTAGACCTTCTAAATTCACATAGAACAGAAGGGGTGTAATATCCAACCTCCTCTGATGTGGCTGATGAGGGTCACAGGAGGATGATAAATGAGTTTTGACCTCTGTTACAAACTGATATAACAGCACTAGGACGATTTTAGCACTTGTCTGTGTTTGCTCTCTGTTCATACTGTCACACTCACAACGTCGATGTATCATCATATAGCGACTGCACTGCACTTATGTAGCATACAGCTAACACATTTGAGAACAAAATCATCTAATATCATCTGTTGTTATTGAAGCGTAATGCTTTTACCTCCAATACTGGCTCTCCCTTAATACATTTAGCTTGCTATTCCCTTGTTCGTCTCATTCATTGTCTTGCTCATGGGGACACAAACCAACATTTTGTGACAATATAATTGTGCAAAAACTACATTATTTAATTGACCAAATCGCTGAAACATGTGTTCATATTGAATGCAATTTTACTGTTTCACTACAGTCTTTTTATGATATAAAAGGCTTACTAGTAAGGAAATGAAGATCAACAATGGAAATCTATTTTATAGCGATTTGCTAATTTGAAAAGTATGATTAAAACTATATATATAAGTGGGTAAAGTTTTTCATAATTTCCAAATGGGTTGTTTATGAACCTAATTCACAGAAATAGTTTTACATTATTGGATTTGATAAAAAAAAAAAAAAAAAAAACTTTATTGTAACTATTTATATGCAATTAATTGTTGAAGGGTATTTCATTATTGATATTAAAAGCAAGAATTAACATTACTTTGTTACTTTTTATGGCTAGTGTTGGGGGTAACACATTACAAGTAACCCAGGTTATGTAATCAGATTCCTTTTAAAACTAAAGTGATACATTACTGTTTAATTCACTTGAAAATACCTGAATTACTTTTTCAAATAAGTAACTCCACTTACATTGTTTTTCCATGTATTGACTATCAGCTAGAGATGAACGAAACCTCTTTTTTTCCCAATACGATAATGATACTTTTAAAGGCCACTATCATCGATATTAATACTATACTTCTAAACTTTCTTCTCCTGCATCCTATTCTTATGGTGGCCAAGAGAGCTTAACACGCAGCAACTTAAGAAAACACATGCAAATTGAAAAAACATCAGCAAGTGAAGAAAACATCTTCATCAGTTTGACAACACAAGTGTTGCAAATCATCATAACACATGCATATAAGAAACACGCTGCAAAACATCACAACACATGCATATAACGAAACTCGCTGCAAATGATCACAACACATGCATATAACGAAACACACTGCAAAACATCACAACACATGCATATAACGAAACGCGCTGCAAAACATCACAACACATGCATATAACGAAACACACTGCAAAACATCACAACACATGCATATAACGAAACACGCTGCAAATCCACACAACACATGCATATAACGAAACACACTGCAAAACATCACAACACATGCATATAACGAAACGCGCTGCAAAACATCACAACACATGCATATAACGAAACGCGCTGCAAATCATCACAACACATGCATATAACGAAACGCGCTGCAAATCCTCACAACACATGCATATAATGAAACGCGCTGCAAATCCACACAACACATGCATATAATGAAACGCGCTGCAAATCATCACAACACATGCATATAATGAAACGCGCTGCAAATCCACACAACACATGCATATAACGAAACACACTGCAAATCATCACAACACATGCATGTAACGAAACACGCTGCAAATCATCACAACACATGCATGTAACGAAACACGCTGCAAATCCTCACAACACATGCATGTAACGAAACACGCTGCAAATCATCACAACACATGCATATACGAAATGCACAGCAAATCATCACAACACATGCATATACGAAATGCACAGCAAATCATCACAACACATGCATATACGAAACGTGCTGCAAATCATCACAACACATGCATATAACCAAAAACGCGCTGCAAATCCTCACAACACATGCATATAATGATGCATATGCAGATTTGCAGCACGTTTCAGTATATGCATGTACCAATCTAGCAGCACAGCTGAAGGTTTGTTTGAGCTGCATCCTCTACTGTACAGATGTGAATTTAGCTTCAGCTTGAGACTCATTCAAATCACTTTGCTGTGAAAGAGCTTTTACATTTGCTAAAAATATAACTTTTTTTTAATTAAACGAGCAAGCCCAGCCCAGATAAGAAAAAAAAAAAAAAAAAGTAGTGCAAAAAATTTTCATAAAATTTAACTTAGTAACCCAGTTTGTTAGTTTTTATGGAGTAATGCAATATTGGAATGCACTAATTTTAAAAGTATAACTTTCCCCAGCACTGGTTATGGATAGTCCATCATGTAGACTTCATGACTAAATTACTCATTTTTGGGTCAGTCCCCAACCCCATCTCATAACAGATGTTTTGGTGTAAGCCCTAGATGTTGTCAAACACCCCTGAAATAATATGGGACTGGAAAAGTATTGTTAAAGATACTAGAAACTTAAGATTTGAAGCTTAATATAGCTTTTATGATGAGGAAAAGAAGGAGTGCTGATGTGATTGCTCCTTGTCAGTTACACTAGCTAGTGTGCAGCCACCCTCATCTCCAGATTAGCATTTCAAACATGACCTGAATTCAGGCCTCAGCGAGTTCCTCCACATTTCAAAGCAAAACGAAGAGCTATTTATTTCACGGCTGAAATTACCCCAAGCTTTTTTTTATTTTTAAATGGATTAGAGGTGAGTTAGCAGCTTGCCTTGTTCACACACAGATACAAATGCACACAAAAACAAAAATACTCACACATTAGTGTTTATCTCTGCCTGGATGAGTTGTGCAGTTAGCAGAGCGTATTAGAGGGTCTCTCCTGAGCCCTGCCACTCAGTCTACATTTAAAGTTTAACGGAGGCGAAAAGAGAACTGGCAGCTTTCCACAGGGAAAGAATTTAAAACTCGGAACAGAACAGTCTCTCAATCTGTCATTAGCCAACCCTGAATTTGAAATCCCTTGCTGTTGCTGACCGCCTTTCCAGCCGTGATTAGGCCAGTGTGAGGTGATCACAGCTGAGCTGTAATCAAAGTAATGGGGTTGGCTCTCTTTTCTGAACCAATCTACCTACCTGATGCAATATAGAGCTGTGATCTAAACTCCAAATCTATTGATAGTAGTGTAGGGTATCAGACCCCAATCAGATGCTCTAAGATTTGATCGAGATTATGGTTGAAACATGAGGAGCCGAATTCCACAGAAAGGCTCAAGACACAGGATGGTCGTAAATCAAATCCGCATGCCAGCCAGTCTGAAACAAGCTAACCAAGCAACTCTTTCACAGAACAGGTTTCAACATTAACACCATTAGGCAACATTGACAATTCCAGCTCAGAAAGGAGATTGTCAAATTTGCAGCAAGCAATCAAGATTGATGGTCGAAAAGATGCACAGCATGACCATCACATAACAAACCATAATAGTAATCACGATCACAAGCTCTCTGGATTTGACTTTCCCCCTCCTAGAATACAAGAGCCAGGCTGAAACTCCACAGAATGGCAAAGATATAAAGTACTAACTGTACAAACTGCACCGATATACAGCATGTCTAAATTTGAGTCAGTTAATTTGAGTCACAACTACCACATTATTTTCTATCAAAATGAAATTAGAGAAATTACTTAATTTTCATGCAACCAAATTGCATCATGTTCAGTCAAATTCAGTTGCAATTTTGCATGATTTGTTAAAAAGGTTGTAGCATTAATTTGGGATATGAATCTGGATTCTGTTGAAAACTACACCACTAGACTTTCACGTCTTACACATTAAGTTACATTACTAAGTTTTAAGACATCATGGACTTCTTATGTTGGTCAAAGTGCAAAGTGCATTTCATCATCTTAAACATGTCAACACCATGTTATTTGACCATGTACTTTATGGTATCCTGAACACTAGATATGAATTTGATCTAGGGCTGTCACAAAATCCAAATTTTCACTGTGCAATTATCGTGGCAAAAATAATTAATGAAAACAATATATCATGACATCAACAGAACTCTTAAAAAAGACCAATGTGTCCCTGAGCAAGACACCTAACCCCTAGTTGCTCCAGAGGCATGTGACCTCTGACATATATAGCAATTGTAAGTCGCTTTGGATAAAAGTTTCAGCTAAATGCAAATGTTATATATATATATATATATATATATATATATATATATATATATATATATATATATATATATATATATATATATACATTAGGGGTGTAACGATACGCGTATTCGTATTGAACCGTTCGGTACGACGCTTTCGGTTCGGTACGCGGTACGCATTATGTATACCGAACGGTTCGTTGGAGTAATTAATTATATTTGAAAAAAAAAAAAAAAAAAAGAGAGAGATAGAAATATAATGATATGCGTTCAACAAGGTAGCCCAATAACCCAAACAACGTAACAGGCAACGCCCCTGACACTCCCGAAGAAGAAAAAAACACCATCTTATATGTTTATGTACGGACGCCCTGAACCGCATGGTGGAGAAAAAAAAAAAGGAAACTTATCTCGTTATTTCGAGTTATTAAGTCGTTATTTCGACATAATAACTCGTTATTTCGACTTATTAAGTCGTTATTTCGACTTATTAAGTCGTTATTTCGAGTTATTAAGTCGTTATTTCGACATAATAACTCGTTATTTCGAGTTATTAAGTCGTTATTTCGAGTTATTAAGTCGTTATTTCGACTTAAGTCGTTATTTCGAGTTATTAAGTCGTTATTTCGACTTATTAAGTCGTTATTTTGACTTATTAAGTCGTTATTTCGACTTATTAAGTCGTTATTTCGACTTATTATGTCGTTATTTCGACTTATTAAGTCGTTATTTCGACATAATAACTCGTTATTTCGACTTATTAAGTCGTTATTTCGACATAATAACTCGTTATTTCGACTTATTATGTCGTTATTTCGACTTATTATGTCGTTATTTCGACTTATTAAGTCGTTATTTCGACATAATAACTCGTTATTTCGACTTATTATGTCGTTATTTCGACATAAGTCTCATTATGTTAAGGCTTGTGTTAAGTTCAGTATGAGCCACTAGAGGGCAGAATAAGACCGCGAATCAAAGAACGCATTGTAGTTATGTTGACCTACGGTTAAGCACTTTTACAGGTGGGTGCTCCAAAATCCCAGAAGTTTATAATTGGAAATTGCATTCATCCCAGGCATATGCATTAATTTCAGGCTAACATATATTGAAGTGAAATTTATGTAGCCCATAAATGCAATATTACCGTAAAAGTTTGCCATAAATACACTAGGTATAGGCGTTTATTCTATGTAGTTTTCATAACACTGGATATTCTACTAATTCATACTTTTCTAATACATTGCCTAATGGGCAATTAACTTATTTAATAAGTACATATTTTGTGCTAATTGCTAGTATTGCTCTTTCAGCCAATTTAATTACCCAGCCGGCATTTCAACGTTGAAACAACGTCAGGTACCATGGTTCAATCAACGTTGAAATCGTGACGCTGTTTCACCATCTTACCTTCATGGGTGAATTATGATCGTTCTGTAGACGTTGGATTAACGTTCAATTAGGTGTTGATTTTTCAAAGTGAATCAGCGTTGATAACACGACGTGGTTTCACCGTCGTACCTTGCACCATGTATAAATACACAACTGTATGTTCAGTTAGAGCCTAGTTTGCATTTAGATCAACACTGTACATTATAAAGGCTAAAAATCAAAGGACTGGCAGCAATGGCTTTACGATCAACTTCAATAAACTACCACATGCTCAAAATTGTAAAAGTAAAAGTTTTATTTAGGAAACATACTGTATAAAACAGATGGAAATAATCCCAAACTTTATTTTGCAGAGTATGCATGGATGTATTGTTAAAAACCTGTAGAAGAACAATCCAAATACAATAATATTTAAAGGTTTTTGTCAAATAATTTGGCATATTTTTGCATATAAATGCTTATTTTGTGTGGCACTTGCAAGAGAAACCCTTGTACCTTTATGAATGAAAGCTGATCTTTTATTTTGGTGGAAAACTAGGTTCTGTAAAAAACATGTTTTAGTAATGTGTCTCATCACAAGAGATGTGTACATTTGTGCCGTGAAAATGTATTGCACAGTTTGAGAAGGGAACCTTCAACCAGGGATGCTGTAAGGGGAGGGAAGATTAGGACAATTCCAAAGGCCCAACGTTAGAGGGGGCACCCCGAGGGAGGGGGGGGGGGCATTTCTAACGGGAACCCCCCCCACACCATCTTTCTTTAGTGTGGGGAACAGAGAATGTGATTTCTACTGAAGGGGACTCTAAAATGTTAGAACCAACAGCCTTGTGGATATAGTGTAGTTGTGCTTTAGGTGATCCTTGAAAATGTCCCAGCTCTAGGTCCTTTCTGACGCCGTCCCCTCCACTCTCTCCCACTTGTGCGCTTTCTGTACTGTCCTGTATAAACAAACACAAAAACACCAAAAATAAATCCCCATAAAATATCAACTTTGATATTGTGAAATAGATTTAACTGAAAGCAAAATAAATCACACAATATTTTCACTTTACAGTTCAGTAACAGTGGGGCTGTAAACAAAGTGCACAACACTATTCATTAAACACTTATTTAATGTATTCAGATGAAAGTTTAAATTATTATCAAATTATTCACACGTAGTGTTTTCAGAGCCCACAGTTACAGTTTTAATCAGAATCCTAACTATACAGTATTTAGTAAAACAAGTAAAATCAAATTAATTATATTTTTATTAAACTAAGTAAAATCAAAACCTATCACAAAAGGTCAATGAATCTCTACCAGAAGTGACAGTGCAATGTAGCAGTTCAAAAATTAGGCAGTTTTATTCCTAATAAGAATATTAAATGTTTTCAGCCACTTTAACACTGTAAATACACAGTTCGAACATTAACACTGCACTGTGCTTACATACATTTGTGCTTACAAATGAAAATATACATTTTAAATTAAAATGTGTTATAACAAGTTACATAAATGTACTGTACTTACATGTAAAAAAAAACAAAAAAACAAAAACCTTACTCAAAGATTCAATTAAAATGTATTAACATTAATTAAAATTTAAATCAAAAGTTGTCATGCTGCATGTGTGCAGCATCTTTGTTGAGAAATGCAGTTGTGGCCTCTAATTTTAAATGGCTAAGGTTACAGATAGTTCAGCCTGTAATTGAGCAAATAAACATCGTGTTCATGTACTCAAATGATAAGATTTATTTTATTTGTATTATTCATTTATATCGGATTTTTTTAAAATCTCAATTTAGTTTTGTTAGAAAGAAATATGCAGCATTTTGTCTGCCCTGTCGGAAAAAAAACAGCATATGCTTGTCATGAACTGGTTTAAGCTGGTCATGTGCAGGAGCTAGTTGCTTAGGACCTATTTGCTTAGTTCATGACCAGCTAAGAACCAGTTTAAGCCAGTTCAAATGCTTCAAAACAGACCTAACCAGCATATGGTGGTTTTTTCACAGGATAAGAAGTAATAAAAAGACACTTTCTCATTCATAATTTATTTCAATTTGTTTTAAAAAAAATCGTGAAAAAATCACATCATGAAACCAGTATCGTGAATCATCGTGAGTTGGGTGAATCTTTACATCCCTAATGTTATTTGTAATGTCCTGTTTTACTAAAATGAATTACCATAATTACCAAAATAAGTTATTCGTGTCAAATTGAATATATGCGGTAACTGCATTCAAAATAATGAACATGTTTAATATGTATGTTTAAATCACCTTTTGCTCAATCATGCGATTTAACGTGTCCTCTGGCACTCCACGATTGCGAAGGAAGTTATACAGTTCATCCTCCTCCGCCATGACTGTGATGATCTTCTCTGCGTTTGTACCTTTCTGTTGTGTTACGTTAAAATGTGGCCGATGTAAAAATGTCCTATGGCCAAAAAACTCTTCTATCTATTCTGCAATAGGTTTCATAATAGTTTACTCTCATCACGGACAGCAACAACAACAATAACAGATAAAATAATAATAAAAATAGCCACAGTAGTGGAACCTGTAGTAGTGGTAGGTTAACGCAGTGCAAGCCAAGTTGATTGAAAAAGAGTTTCTGATCGAGCCAATAAAGGTCAAACACATGAAGCAAAATAGGCCATCGAACAAAAATTAATAGGCGATAATATGATTGTTTGAAGTTAACAAATAAACCAAATCTAACAGATAAAAAGGTGACTGAAAGAGCAATACTGGCAATTAGCACAAAACCTCTGAGAAATTGGAGCACCCACCTGTAAAAGTGCTTAACCGTAGGTCAACATAACTACAATGCGTTCTTTGATTCGCGGTCTTATTCTGCCCTCTAGTGGCTCATACTGAACTTAACACAAGCCTTAACATAATGAGACTTATGTCGAAATAACGACATAATAAGTCGAAATAACGACTTAATAACTCGAAATAACGACATAATAAGTCGAAATAACGAGTTATTATGTCGAAATAACGACTTAATAAGTCGAAATAACGAGTTATTATGTCGAAATAACGACTTAATAAGTCGAAATAACGACATAATAAGTCGAAATAACGACTTAATAAGTCAAAATAACGACTTAATAACTCGAAATAACGACTTAAGTCGAAATAACGACTTAATAAGTCAAAATAACGACTTAATAACTCGAAATAACGACTTAATAAGTCGAAATAACGACTTAATAAGTCGAAATAACGAGTTATTATGTCGAAATAACGACTTAATAAGTCGAAATAACGACTTAATAAGTCGAAATAACGAGTTATTATGTCGAAATAACGACTTAATAAGTCGAAATAACGACTTAATAAGTCGAAATAACGAGTTATTATGTCGAAATAACGACTTAATAACTCGAAATAACGAGATAAGTTTCCTTTTTTTTTTTCTCCACCATGCGGTTCAGGGCTTCCGTATTTATGTTAGGCTACTCAGCAGGCGCTCGCTCACTCAGTACGCGCTGAAGGCTCGTTGCAAAATAGCCAATGCGTTTAACAGACTAGAAATGAGAAGATCCCCCAATAACCAACAGGTCTGGTGTTTGGGTGCACTTTGGATTCCCTTTAAGCTATAATGGTGATGGCAAGAGAGTGGTGGATAAAAAAACAACGGTATGTCGCATCTGCAACATGACAGGGTACACCAGCGGGAATACAAAAAAAAAAAAAAAAAAAAAAACACCAGCGGGAATATCTGGGATATATGCGTCAGTACTATCTGGGAAAAAACGAAAAAAAGGAGAAACATGCACGCAGCAAACTATCCCTGCAGCATTTAGACACTATAGCTTACAGGGAATCCAACCCAAACACCAGACCTGTTGGTTATTTTAGGATCTTATATTTCTGGTCTGTTAAATGCATTAGACATTTTGCAACGAGCCTTCAGCGCGTGCTGAGTGAGCGAGCGCCTTAGGGGCCGTTCACATATCGCTCCTAAAAACGCATGGAAAACGCTAAGCGCGTGTTTCTCCTCCTTTCCAAAGCGCTCGGGCAGAAGCGCTCATGAGGCGTCTGTCTTTGCTAAGCAACAATGACGTGCTCTCTCCATGAGACGCGGAAATTTCAGCGAAGGATAAATGGATTTGCAGCTCTAAAAATCGCTTGCAGTAGCTCTGCTACTAAATTTATTTCAAAATTGCAATCCATATACAACTATGATCAGCTGTTCCTTCATCTTGGCTGAGCTCTCAACCTTGTTACGGGAAAGGATGAAGCTGATTGGTTGGTTCTTGTCACATGACCCGCGGTGCGCTTGCGGCATTCTGAAAAGTTGAGATGTTTTTACATTTTGCTGTATCTAAAACGTATCGAACCGAACCGAACCGTGACATCAGTGTATCGTATCGAACCGAACCGTGAATTTTGTGAACCGTTACACCCCTAATATACATACATACATACATACACACACACACACACACACACACACACACACATATATATATATATATATATATATATATATATATATATATATATATATATATATGCTGTGACACAATGAATTTACCAATCAGCGATTTACTGTTTTATTCAGTAGGCGGGACTATTCTTCCATATTGCACATTGCAGTTTCTCCCATTCATAAGTAACAGGAGTGAACCATCTTTGTATTTTATTCAGCTACAGCGATAGCTACATGCCTTTGACCAGTCATTTGCTTTATCACTCCTGTAAGTCTCGCTTGTAGACTTATTTTGCTAAGGTGCCCTCTAGTGTCGAGGATGAATGAAATATAAATTACACATGAGTTCTGTTCTGTGTGCTTTTCATCTTAAAATACTGGTATATCAAAACCCCCTTAATTTTCTTTGCTGTTACTATAAATAAAAAAGAGGAGATCGAATGAGAGAATATATCACAGGAAGTGGACTGTTTTTGAAGGCTGATATTATCTGTCCTCAGTGTAGTGTTCAATTGGGTCCATGAAAATTATTATTATTATAAAAATTTTTTGCATGCTTAATTCCCACTGGTCCAGCTGTGGACAGAGTGTGGCTGCACATGTACCATGGAGCTAAGAAGACACTGCAAATGCCATCTGAACGCTCTCCAACAGAGGACTCATCCCACTAATAAGCTAAAATGAAGAGTGCCAGAATGCCTAGGATCGGAGGAGAGATTGTGAGACTGGTTTGAGTTCATTTTTTATTGTTTGCAATCGAGTAGGGTGCTGTGACAAGTATTGATGGTTTCCTGACAGTGTCTGGAGATAACACATTTTCAAGGGTTTGTGTGTGGTAAAGGAAGATTGGTGAAACGTGTATTAAAACTAGAAAAAAGAGTTCATTACTGCTCTAAACTTCTGCTACTGCAAACTGCTTATCTACATTAATGTGCTCGTCAGCAGGAAAAAGAGAGTTTGAATAAGAAAGTCACAGTCTTAGCTTTTTTCTTTATTCTCAAAGAATGCATTTACACTGAATAAATTGAACATGATATTTAACTTGATAACCTTTTTTTCAATTTCTGCACTTTCTCTCTCATAGCGCAGGGAAAGTTTATAAAAGGTTGAAGAGGTGTTTAAACAAATGACAAATCCTAATCCTACACAATCACTCAAGTTCTTGAATTGATTTTGCTTGACAATCCTCATAAGGCTGCAGTTCTCTCAGTTGGTTATGCATGTTGTTCTTCCACACTTTTTCCTTCCACTCAACTTTCTGTTAACATGCTTGTATACAGCACTCTGTGAACAGCCAGCTTCTTTGGCAATGAATGTTTGTGGCTTACCCTCCTTGTGAAGGGTGTCAATGATTGTCTTCTGGACAACTGTCAGATCAGCAGTCTTCCCCATGATTGTGTAGCCTAGTGAACCAATCAGAGAGACCATTTTGAAAGCTCAGGAAACCTTCGCAGGTGTTTTGAGTTGATTAGCTGATTGGCATGTCACCATATTCTAATTTGTTGAGAGTGAATTGGTGGGTTTTTGTAAAATGCGAGCTAAAATCATCACAATTAAAAGAACCAAATACTTAAATTACTTCAGTCTGTGTGCATTGAATGTATTTAATACATGAGTTTCACAATTTGAGTTGAATTGCTGAAATAAATTAACTTTTCCATGATGTTCTAATTTATTGAGATGCACCTGTATATTTGCAGAAGCATTCTGAATGTAATTACCATTTGCAAGATGAAAGGAAATATTGCACGAGTCACAAAATTGCATGAACATTTTACATCACACTATGGAATTAATTTGTTTGCAAATGGCAATTAACATGGCTTGTTGGAAAACTAAGGTGATGGATAGACATCCTTTTTGTCACACTAAACACACATACACACACACACAAAACCTTCTACATCACTAGTGAACTAAGGCAATACTTTGCATTAGTGTTCATTTGACTCTGTAATCAACTTAGTAATTACACAGTATTACTACTGAACTAGATGCTTTTATTGTGTAATTATGTGCTGCTGGTAACAAAAGGTATTCCTATTAACATAGGAATAAATGATAGTAGCAATATCATGAACATAGTAAATCAAAGTGATTCCAGAGAGAGAGAGAGAGAGAGAGAGAGAACTTCTTTGTGTATAAATACCACACAATTTGGAGAGATCAGAGTGCAGTTGTTGCAAACAAAATAAAGTGAAAATCATTTGCAAAATAGCAAGCAATCTGTGCTATAATAGATTTGAAACCACATCTAACAATCAGTATCACATAACCCTAACAGTTTCAATCTTTTTCTTATAATATCCTATTTTAAATCAAATAGTCTTGCTTCACTACTGAGAAATATTAATGATTTGTGTTGTAGTTTGTGGTCACAGCAGGGCCATATGTTTGCACACAGAGTAAAACAACATTTAGCTAAAGTAGCTACGTGGACAGTTATGGTCAAGCTGATCGACCATATGGAATGATAGTTAGGTTGAGGCATCTGCGTTTAGACAAGGAAACTGTGAGCTAGCATGAGAGTGTGGGTAAATCTTGAGCTATGCTTGAAGAGAAAAGGTCCTGCTGGTTTGTAAAATAGTGGATAGTGATGGAAAACCAAATCACACTTAAGTTTAACCTTTACTTACTCATAGCAACATTTGTTTAGAGATAGTCTGTTATTTTGTCTCGGCTGTATTATTTACTGTACATGTTTATTTATTTCTGTGAAAATGTATAGGCATTCTTTCCTTTATTCTTTCCTGTATAGCACGTATGCCTTAATATGTATTTTAAGATTCTACAGAGTCATTACCATAATTGTTCATTTGTTTGTTTTCTTTGTTGATTTTGTTGATCAGGGGCATAAATGTAACTTTTGAGGCGATTGGCCTGAGTTCGAATACGCCCTTTGCTGATCTCACTCTTCTCATCACATATCAGAAAGTAAAGCCATTTATTTCAATGAAAAAAAAAATGTTCAAAATGTGGAAATAAAGTGTTTAATAATTAAGGTGGCATCTATGTAATAATTTTAATAAGTATAATCATTTACACTCTATGTTACTACTGCATCCTGTTACTGAACAATAATACTGAGGTGCAAACAGTATCATTATAAATAGGATCTAACTACTATTTGCCCTTACTGCAAGTAAAATACTGCTGCTTTTACATAGTGTAAATAGAATCTCTCGCTATTTTCACTAACTATGCAAACAGAATATCACTAAGAAAATATGCTACTTATTGCAAATAGCCACTGCCTTTCTATATGTATATTTTATTTAGATATAAAGGTGTGTAAAACTAACATGCATGCTTTATATAATTTTAATGGAGTAACCCTAATTCTGAACAATTTACCATACCAATACAGACACTTTTCCACATTCTCTTTTATTTTATTTTGTTTCATTTACAGAATTACAGAGGCTGACAGCTATTTTTATTTACCTGCTTGATCTGTCTGGTTTCATTCACCACAAGAAAAAATAACATGTGATGTCTTCCAGCTTTTGAAAGCTCGTTACTGGCAGCCATAACACACATTAATGACAATGCAGGTCCTCAAGACAAGCATCTGTGTTTCTGTCTCCTCTAATGGAAGGAGAACAATCACATGTTAGTCGCTGGAACTACCAGTGTTCCCTGGGTTGTGCGATGGCGTGGAACACTCCCTCCCCCAGAGGAGGGCTGGGTAGAGAATCTTTTGTTTCATTTTTTTCCTGCCGTTGGCCTCACGGCAACACCAGACCTCACTCATCCTCCTCCTTTGCCAGAGGGCAGCAGCGGGTGGTTCGAGAGCGTGAACAAATGCCCAACTTACGCACCCTCTGCCAACCCGTGGAACCAGGTGAGCCCTGCACCCCACACTCGCACCACATTCAGGCCTGCTCATAAGCCTCCTGAGATGGGTCCCTGTGTTCCACCTCACTGCCCCACTGTGGGTATGGCTGTGATTCCACTGGTCAGTTGCTGTACAGTTACTGTACAGTTCCTAAGCACTTGGTCAGCGCTACCCAGCCCATCTCGCTGGCTCCTGCGGACCATCAGCCTCGGCTATGCGATTCAGTTCACCCGGCATCCCCCCAAGTTCAGCGAAGGACGCGATAGAGCCGGTCCGTCCAGCCGATATGAGGACGGGTTTTACAGCCCTTACTTCATGGTACCCAAGAAAGGCTGTGGGTTACGACCAGTCTCGGATCTGCGAGTTTTGAACCGGGCCCTACATTGTCTACCGTTCAAGATGTTGACGTTGATGTTCCAAGTGGAACAGGTAGGTTTTCTCAGTGTTATCCAATCTCACCCAGTGAGGTATTGCTTTTATAACGGTGAGTGGAACTACTTGTTCTGAGCCCCGGCCTACACCTAATAGGGATGCAGGTGGCTCAGACAGGGCACTGGAAGGGGCAGCACCCATGGCGCTTTGGTAGGGATCCCACTTTGCGTTGGTCACCGACGTGGCGTCGAGATTGACTGACTGAAAGGGAACATCTCGGTTACGTATGGTAACCCTCGTTCCCGTCCCATCCTGCCCGGTCTCCGGCTCGGCTCCTCATCGAAAAGGTGGTATGCATTGCACCTGCTGCTTTCTTATACTCACACTGTGATCAGCGGCAGCTGATTGGCTCATTTAGTTTACACTAAATGTAGATTGGTCTATCGAAGTGATATCCCATTTTGCGTCGGTCACTGACGTGCCGGTTACGTTCCATCCTTCAGGGAACGAGGGTTACCATATGTAACCAAGACATTTGTTTCAGTAAAGAGTGAAACCATTAACTGACAGCACTGCTTAGAAATGTTATCAGAATAAATTACACAGTTAATGATTTAGACCTGTCTTAAGGTACAGTATTTGATGAAAATTGTATAAAACAAACTTAATCCTCTTTTAATTGTTAACCAACTAAGAAGTGGAAACTATGCAAGCAACACAGTCAAACCCTTTTTTGCTCAACATATTGAAACATGCTATATTGTCTTTCATCTCATATGTCTCTGCTCTGAAAATATCAATAAAAAAAGAGTTATACTAAGCCTTATGCACAGTATAGGGACTGTACTACAATTCCAACACCACAGGGAATTTAAAGAAGTGAGATGGACTTAAAACCATGTCTTTCATCTGACAGTGTGTTTATTGCCACAGTGTGTTTATTGGAGTTTGCACTGTGTTTGAGCTACATCTCTAAATTCTTTTTATCGACTATTTTTTTATCTTAAAAATATATTTTATACACCATCGTTTCCGTTTCAATGACATGTGAATATATCCTCTATCGTATTCTACAACAAAAACAATCAGAGAGCCTCATTTCCACTAGTTTTATTTTGATCTCCCGGGTCCGCTATTAGCTATTAGCTATGTTAGCCGAAGGTAAAGTGCACACTCATTGTTTCCCTGGTGCTCGTGTTTTCGATGTTTCTGAGAAGATACCCGCGATCCTGAAGGCTGACGAGAGCCCCAGAGTGTTATGATTAAGTAACGGTTAAACTTAAGTGTGATTTGGTTTTCTTCTTCTTCTTGTGTTCTTGCATTAAAGAGCTCATCAAAATTGACATCTGAATCACTGCAATTTCAAAAGAAATTCCCTGTCAGGTTCATATTTCCAATGTTACAAACTGCATTCTTCCATCTTAGAAACATTGCCAAGCTACCAAAACTTGTTATCTGTTTCTGATGCAGAAAAGCTAGTTCATGCATTCATGACCTCTAGACTGGACTATTGTAATGCACTTCTAGGTGGTTGTCCTGCTTCGTCAATAAACAAGCTACAGGTAGTCCAAAATGCAGCAGCTAGAGTCCTTACCAGGTCAAGAAAATATGATCATATTACCCCAATTTTACAGTCTCTGCACTGGCTACCTATTAAGTTCCGTATCAGTTACAAATTATCATTACTTATCTATAAGGCCCTAAATGGTTTAGCTCCTGCGTACCTAACTAGCCTTCTACCACGTTACAACCCATCACGCACCCTAAGGTCACAAAACGCTGGACTTTTGGTCGTTCCTAGGATAGCAAAGTCAACTAAAGGAGGTAGAGCTTTTTCACATTTGGCTCCCAAACTCTGGAATAGCCTTCCTGATAATGTTCGGAGTTCAGACACTCTCTCTTTGTTTAAATCTAGATTAAAAACGCATCTCTTTCACCAAGCATTTGAATAATGTATCTCTTAAATTGTGACTGCAGTTATATCTGATCAAATGCACATTCTTATTCTTTAGCTTGGGTTAAACTGATTAATTTTACTTTGTTGGAACAGCAGCTATGCTAATGATGTCTCTATTTGTTTCTATATTTCGATTTACATCCCGTGGTAACTAGGACTTACACAAGCTCCAGTCTGGATCCACCGGCGGCGCCAGGGGGGGTCTTGGGGGGTCTCAAGACCCTGCCAAAAAATGCCTTGACCCCCCATTTGACCCCCCAGCCTCTTCCTGATTAAAAATATATATATATATTCGGGATAAAGATCCAAAAATGTTTCTCTTCAAACTACGCAGAACAATAATAAATAATAATTATTCCGACATTTATTCATACACTGAACCGAGAACCGTTTCTGTCGGACGTGTCCGATTCGAGAACCGATGAGCTGATGATAACTGCGCATGCGTGATTCAGTTTGAAGCAGACTGACACAGAGCGCATCTGAACCGAACTGATTCTTTTGGTGATTGATTCTGAACTGATTCTGTGCTAATGTTATAAGCGTGGGTAAACCAAAATCTTGAATGAAGGGCAATCATCGCCAATGACGGCATTACATCGAGCGCAAAAGAACCGGTGAACCATTTTTTTTCTCAACTGGTTTATTTGATCGAATTGTCCAAAAGAACCGGTTCACTTGAGCACCTGCTCCTTTGCCCCTTAAGTGCCCTTTTGTCAAAGCAAAATTTCCTCGAATTATTTTTGTAATTACATAAACTTTTGTGAATGCCTGCCCATGCCCAATCATAATATTAGTACAATTTATTAATAATAATTTAGCCGTAAATAAAATGACCAACATGATGACCGTTCACCTGACTACGACCTCATCCAACCTGGAAGATTCCTCATGCTGCACGCGCATTTTTTAATTGCTAGAGGATATTTTCAACATCGTGGCAGCTGGTAAGTGGTGTTTCATTCTCAGCGAAGTGATTTTGATGTTTATTTACTTATTATTATTTTACAAGAACGATGTGATGTGAGAACATGCAGATACGTTGTTTATATTGCTGTGTGTAGCCTGTAGTGTAGAAGTAACACTAGCGTGCTGTTTGAGGGAGAAAAGTTTCACAGGCATGGAGGGGTCTGGTCTTTTTTATGTTATTTGAATAAACTTTTATTATATTACAGTACTTATTTATTTTTAACATGTAAAAATAATTATCACAACACTGGTAAGGCTTATTCAGATTTTCTCATTCTCTGAATTATCATTATAAAAATAAAAACAATTCAGAAATGAATTAAAATATAATTATAATTTAAATGTGATGCAAATATTTTTTCTACAATAGCAACAGTGTTTACAACAGCAAGACCACTTTAGCCTGTAAACTCAATAATATCTATCTGGAAATAAATGTTAAAATATCAATGTCAATAAAAATCTATAATATACCTGACATGAAAGTGAAGTGTGAAGGATATGAATAACAAATGTAGCCTGTCATTTGTTTACATTGCAAATGTGTTTTTGTTGTTGAGTAGCAGTAATAAGCAGTTATTAGCCATGTCCACTGTATTTTTTGTTGGTTTTCATGAGACCCCCCTTGAAAAGACCAGGACCCCCCATTGCCCCCCCAATCAAAATTGTCTGGAGCCGCCACTGTCTGGATCCAGAACACCTGACTAGATCATGCTGACCCTCAGAGGACCCCAGATGATGCTAACCCTGAATCAACAAACAAAAATAACAAATATTGCTACAAGTGTGACTGCATTATATAATAATTTCTGTTAATAATGTTCATCATCTTGCTGACTACGTCTTGCATACATTTTTCAGAAAAATCCTGTCATCTGCGCACAAACTGACAGTCACCACTTATAAGCTTCTACTAAATATTGTACACTAAATATATATAGTATATATATATATATATATATATATATATATATATATATGTATATATATATATATATATATATATATATATGTATATATATATATATATATATGTATATATGTATATATATATATATATGTGTATATATATGTATATATATATATATATATATATATATATATATATATATGTATATATATATATATATATATATATATATATATATATATATATATATATACACACACACATATATATATATATATATATATATATATATATATATATATATATATATATATATATATATATATATATAGTATACTAAATATACTTAATTTTCTGTAAAGTTGCTTTGTAATGATTTGTATTGTACAAATAAACTTGAATTGAATTGAACATAATTTGAAACTAGAAAACTTGGTGTGAAATTCTCTAAATGGTCTGCACTGAATGTCCTGACCATCTTGGATCTGTTTTAGGATCTGAATTTTGTTAAAACTGAAGTGCTGCAGCTTTGATGAAGATCAGTTTGACTCTGGCATTCAATGTTTTTATCTTGTCGTTTTTCCTAGCCCTAGTTATTTGTAGATGAAAGTAAAACTGCTTGTTTGATCCATTACTACTGCAGAGTGAGTAGAACAGAACACATGTCCTTATGTGAATCATAAATTAAACCAATTGTTTTATGAATTCATAACTACTTTGCTATTTCTGACAAATACTGCCAGGTTCTAATGACAGGTTCTGATTGTAATAACCTCCTCATATAGCGTGAGAATATCAATGTGTGTAAAATAAACTCCATTTTTCTACTTCCCCTGGGCAGTAACAGTTAGTGGAAATGATCCAGAGCTTTTTTTTTTATAGCTAGGTCTTTAATGCATTTGCATTGGATTTATAGGCATCTATAAAGAAAATGACTTTCAAATATATACCTGCCCTGAGACGTTTTCACTGGAGTAAATGTGGTGTGACAGGTGTGTTATCAAGGCATAAATATCTGATTCCACTATATTTGGAAGGAACTTTGGCCTTCTAAACTTTGTATGAATAATGTATTTACGTAGATGCTTGGATATGACCACAGCTATGTGGATTTGATGTGGGAACAATGAGATAACAAAAACAACTCCTCCCACTGAATGTCTCAACAAATTTAAATAGCCACTCATTCACACATTTGCAAGTGTTACTCTAGTAGCTTGCAACATGTCATTTGCTCTCCTTTCTAGTTGCCAAGCTGCAAAATGATCTTTGAGAAGATTCAAAGACTACAAAAGAGCAGGCAGGGGAGGGAAGATGTATCTGATTGGATACTTATCAAAATTCAATGAACAGGATAGCTTGTTTCTCAGGTTGGTTTTCAGTAACATGTTATTGTTGTGCAGCAGAGTTATTTGAATCTGCTATGTTTTCAACATTCAACATATCGACATTCTTGCTGTGTAGCATAATGGTAAGGGAACTTTTGATTGATAAGTTTAAAGCTTCTTTGTTCTTCTTCTTCTTGTGTTCTTGCATTAAAGAGCTCGTCAAAATTGACATCAGAATCACTGCAATTTCAAAAGAAATTCCCTGTCGGGTTCAATATAACTTGATATTATCATAATTTATGTGTCTGTAAACATATAAAAACATTTAAGTGAGAAATATGAGGTCTTTCTCAAAAAGCATGCAACATTCACAGGTTAAATTATGTTTACATGCTTACTGCAATTGTATTGTAAGTGCCTCATAATTAAATTTGATTTCCACACCTTGTTCTGTATTGCAGCGTAGTAGGCACATTGCACCACTAACGGTTAGAATGGTTTGCTGTGCTGTGGTCTGTTGGGACAGCAGCGCTTTCTTGCTTAAAAGCTTAAACAAATTGGTCAAGAAGAGCAGAGATTCCCACATGGCACGTCTGTTTAAGTTGGGTTGTGGACAGGAGGACAAAACATAAACATTTATAATATAACTAACCATATAATTGTGCATAGTTAAAATAGCAAAGGATTAGTCAAATTAGAAAACATGGCACATGGTGTAATGTCTTGAAGCAGAGCCTGACATTTGAGCAACACTTCAGTCACTTTGCATTACTTCAGACTTTGTGAAGAATTTGCTCTAGGGTTACAATATATTCAAAATGTTCAAATATACATTTGATAAATTTGAAGTTTATAAGTTTTTTACTGATATATCTTTCATATAACATTCTACTGTATTTGTATGCATATAATGCAAAATTAAGTCTACTTTACCCGAGGCTTAAGAGTGCTAAATTGATAGATTTCATCATTTCATGTTTGGGAATATGGTATGTCAGGAGTGCCTCTAGGCTATGTACTTGGACCACTGACATTTCTAACAGCACTGCTTATGTGTGTCAGTAGCAACGTTCTTTGCATGTGTAAATGTCACTGGGTTAGCTCTGCAACTTTGACAAGAGGAAAATTTCATAATATGATATGCATATTAAGGTAGAAACAATACAAGATTCATATGAAGTGAGTAATCAAATTGCTATAACAACTGACTTTTCCCTCAATAACTTCCTAATTTGCTGCTTATTAATAATTAGTAAGGCAGTTGTGAAGTTTAGGTAGTGGGTAGGATTAGGGATATAGAATAAGGCATTAATATTTGCTTAATCAGTGCTAATAAATGGCTAATATTCTAGTAATATGCATGCTAATAAGCAACTAGTTAAGAAACCCTAAAATAAATTGTTACTGTGTTTTCCAAGGGATGGGGACAGAATGATGCATGTCCATGCCACATGAAAACACAAAAGTGGATGATTGTTGTGGACGGTGAATGTTGAGTTTAGTTAGAGACACAAGGATGATGGGTTGATATATGATTCATGATATCTTGGCTTAGTGGTTTATTTAAACATCTGGATAGGTAGCGGCGTTTGTATATTTTAAGAAGACCATGTATAAGTGAGAAGAAAAATGAAAATTAATTGCTTGTAGTAAAGTTGCAGAAAATACATTACAGTGCAAAGGAGACACAGCCGAGAAGTCTGGCATAACACAGATAACAACAGTTCTTTCACCATCATATCAACAATGAGAACCCTTTCTCTTTTTGTGATAGTTGCAATAATGTCTGCAATGTCTCAATAAAGAAGATAAAAATTCCAGTATTTGAAATAGGGTGGACTGTGGTATGCAAACACAAAAAAAGCATTAGCAGGCATAATTTTTGTGAGGCGGATCCAGCAATGCTCAAATTCTGTCATATGTTTAGACACCACTTTGTTTGCTCTTTTAGTGTAATCTGTGGAAGACTGATTTCAGTGTTTCATTTCTTTAAAATTGTGTATTTATATTATGTGTGTTTCACTTAAAACTAGATTGTGTGATAATGGCATTAAACCTTCTAACAAGCAATGCATGGTGTCTTGTGGCAGTCCTGTCATCACACCGAAGCAATTTAACGTTATTTGTTCACTAATTGGAAAGCTTGTTTCAACACCATATAATGTAGTGTATGATTTTCTTTAATATACTACTGCCTTAAATTGCATTGAATAATTCCCAAACCATATCTCTTTTAATTATGAATAATTATTACAATACACATTTAGTAACTTAACATGGAGAATTAACATGGTGTGAAAAAAAAAATCCCTCTTGTTTTCTTACAAGTTTTTCTATGTGCTTGAGTCCAAGTAGGGTTGAGTAATATGAACTATACCACTGTGGAATGTGGTCACATAATGACTAATTTATGGTTAACTACAGGGTGTGGCTTATTTCACCCATTGGCTCTGTTTACTATGTTCCTCCTCAGAGAACATGCTAATTTCACGTGCTAATTAAAATTTTCTGACAAAGTAAACTTACTCGGTAGCGCACCTTGTACAGCATTGCACTTGTTAAGTGGAGCGTTTGGATACAAGTCCTGTCACGATAAAAGGGATTGAAGACTTTTATAGAAGCAAGCTATAATGGCATTATTTGCTTTTGTTAATACTTTCGGCTAGATTTAGTTTAAGTTATATGCAATTTTCAAACATGATAGCATTAAACTGTTAGCGCTGATCATAAGACATTTCATTTCTGATGCGTACAATAAATGACGTATTTAAAAGTTGCCCAATTCACATTCATCTGTTTTTAATAAAACTGAACCCTTTTTATCGCCACTCTCTGGACATTTCACTTTGAAAGCAATGTGAAACGTATAAGCTATGTAATATTATTTTGCAGGAATATTGCCACCGGCCCATATTCAAATGACACTGGGAGCTATAGGTACTGTTCTCTGTTTCAGGGCTTGTGATTAATATTGATTTGTGTGGCACAGTCAAACTTAGGTCAGTGAATTGTATTGTTGTACAGTATGTTAACAGAGTCTGTATAGTCCCTTTCCACACTGCACGTTGGACCCGGCAAATTGCCTGAACATTGCTTGGTCGGCTTCTGTGTGAAAGCAAACACGTCCCAGGATGGATTCCGGAATTGATCCCGGGTCGGGGACCTAGTAACATTGGCGGGTTATGTCCCAGAACGAGCGCTGTGTGAACAAAAGCCAGTATTAATGCCATAAAGGGTGTGTCGTAGTGATGATGCACTTTATCGCGCGACTCTTTTACCAGGTTTTTTGAAGGAAGATCAATGTTCGCGACGAAAAAATATGTGCAAACTGTAATGAAGCAGAGATCAGTTGGTTCCTCACCTTCTGCGCTGAAACTGATATTGTTCACTAGCTTCAGTGAAGGTATAACGTGCATAACGTTTTCATGTACATTACACATTACGATCTGATGTCACGTGACTTTACTGGACCTTAACAGGCTGTGTGTGACACATATTCTGGGTAATCACTGGCAGTGTACAATTAAGTTTTACCTTTTATTTAATTAACATAACATCCTAATATATTCTGATATATTGATCTGGCACACCCCCTAACCTCTTTATTAATTAGACCGGAGCTGATGGGTTTACATATTTGATGGTCTATGATGAAGGCATTGTGCATTTTCTGCACAATGTTTAAGTTATAATACAAAAAAAAAAAAAAAAAATAAATATATATATATATATATATATATATATATATATATATATATATATATATATATATATATATATATATATAGTTTTTTTTTTTTTTTTTTTTTTTGATTACTCCCCTCATCCCCTGAGGTAAAAACAACTATATGGAAGGGGTTTTATATACAGCAGTCAACAGACGATAAATATTAAATCCTTTTATTAGTTTGTGGATTTTCTTGAGCTAGATAAATAAATTGTACAAAAGGATTTTGAAAAAAAAAATTCTTAGTAGCCTATAATAAAAGATAATGAATTTCAAACCTTAACTAAACACATTTTTATTCAAAGATTAACCGTTTGTCATTACTCTTTAGTCTGCCACAAGAAACAACAACATTAAAATCATGAACTCAAATGTCATTGTAAAAAGAAGAAGAAAAAAAACAATGACTGTTGTAACAGTGCATAAATCAGACCTTTCTGTAACGCTAACGCTAATAAGCTTAAACAAAAACAACGAAATAATTGTGTAGTGGAGTATTTTTTTGTACACAGTGTTAACTGTCAATTAATTCCTGTACGCGTACATAACTGTCCTCCTCGCAGCTGCAGCAACTTGCGCTCCCTTCATCAAGCTTTTATACATAAAGGGGACAAAAAGGTCGTATTGTCTTTGTGCATATAGATTAATTAGATAAATGAATACCTAAATTCGTGCCTAGCTGCCTACGGTATTTCTTTAGAACTTAGAAAAAAGATGCTGCATGCTAATGAGCAGCCGGCGGGGCTGGTTGCAGGACGACTCAACCTCCACAGACAGTTTTTAAAGTTTATCAGACAATAACTACTCAAGATTTTGTTTTAGTATAATTTTTGGGACAATTAGGACCAGATTCGGGATTCGGGACAACAGTTTAGATTTCGGGACTGTCACGAATTGTTCGGGACGTCTGGTCACCCTATCTGAAAGAGCTGCATTACTTCATTAGCTTGCGTCTGACCTGCAGCGATATCTTTCAGGCTTGGTGGGATGTCAGCCAGCGAGTCACATGATTCTGACCGTTTTGTTTTAGTACGCAAAACGGGCCCATTTAAAGGATTGAAGAACTATGGCTCTGTACTCTATATTAAGTGCCACTCCATTTGAAAGCAGGTGATGAATATTTAGTACTAATCACAGAACCAGCTTCTGCGATTAATCATGCAGCCCTAATCCTTTACTGAGATTCATTTAGACAATGTAGATATTTCACTCTTTATAATATGCCACAAAGATACAGGGAATTGTTCTTGAAATTTGCATGAAGACAAAAAAATAAATCCCATTTTTTGACTTAATAGCTGACGCATCAGTCCTCCTCGTTTAGTTCCACTTTCCCTTATAAATTTGTGCTGGCACAGACATTTAGAAGTCACAAACACTCAGCAAGCAACAGAAGCAATTGCTGATGTCACAGCACGTAACCTCCTAAAACCCTCCAGAGAAAAGCAAACAAGCCACATCTATGCTCAGAAAACTGAGCGGGGCAGATAATGATGAGAATAAACACTGTCAGCTGCTTGCTTTGGGTCTGATCGTTTAAAGGCTGACTTTGTATTTGAACTCCTGTGCACAAAAGCTTTAAAGAATGGCCTCTTATTAGATTTACTGAACACCTGTGAGTTCAGAGGGAGGGAGGGAGGGAGGAAGGGGGGGGGGGGTAGAAGCCCATCCAGAAAAAAATGACTGTAAGCTCATGCTAATTGGAATCCAAACAAAAATAATTGGTTTTCCAGCATCTGAAAGAATAGCTTTGAGAAATTGGGTGTTTTGCAGCTGCTCTCTGTGACGGATATCCAGTGGTAAGCTGAAGTACATTAAAAAGCAAAGACAGAAAGCCCTTAGTGAAAGCAATTACATATGACAGTAGTCAGGAGTCATACAGCGCAGATGGTATTATTTTTAGGTGTTGACTTCAAATATATATATATATATATATATATATATATATATATATTCCTTTTGCCATCACACGCAACACCCAATGAGAATAAAGAAGGGGAAAAAAGCCTGTAAATTTACCCACTTTTGGTATTTCGACTCTCTGTCAGCCTGCCATTGGCAGGGATTATAGTATGTTTGAGTCTACAGACTTCAGCCACACATGGGTTTGGGCAGCTTCTACCATGCCTTCTTGCAAATCCCCTAAAGCTCTCTCAGATTTCTTTGGAATGGTATGTGAACTGCAAACCTGAGTTCTCTTTGCAAATTTGCCGTGGAGTTCATTTCTGGGCCAGTTGGCTGGGTGACTCATGGATGTTTACAGTCCTAAAGCCCCTCCAGCATTGTCCTGCTGTGTGTTTTGTCTGGTTGTTATGCTGAAGAAGAGTTTATTCTAGTTTGTAGGTGTACGAGTCCTTAAGAGCCCCTCTGTATTTGGGTTGATGAGCATGATGCTGCTTCTGTTGCTTTACCATTGGTATTAACCAGCTGATAATAAACAAGCTTGTGCTTTGCTCACCTGAACAATAATATTATTAAAATCATAATTTTTGAAATAAATCTGGACTTCATCTGGACTCTAGTTTCATGATTTTGGAAGTATCAAAGTTTGGATATTTAGCAAATCAAAAGATAATCAGAGTTAATGAATGAGGATCAAATGAGGATTACATTCTGTCCATCCGTACGTCCATCCATCCGCCGCCCACCTATCCATCCTTTCATCCATCCATCCATTCTGCCCATCAATTTGTTCATCCTTCCTTATTTCTTTGCTTCCTTCCTTGCATCCATACTTCTATCTGTCCATCCATCCATCCATCTATCCATCCATCCTTCTATCTGCCCATTCCAACCATCCATTCTTCCTTTCTTCCTTCCCTCGATTCATCCTTCCCTCCGTTCATCCATCCATCCATTCTGTCCATCTGTCTGTTAACTAATTAATTAATTAATTCATTCATTCATTCATTCAACCATCCATCCATCCATCCATCTCTTAATTTCAGTTCTTCCTTACAATACCTCTCTATATTAATAATTTATTTTTGTAATTTTGCACATTGTTTGGTTAAGGAACCACTCTTTTAAAGAATTCTCAATGCATTTGAGAATTCACAACAATACACTTACAACATCAAAACCAGCCTCCCCAACACAGTTGATCTGCTCCAGTTTCCATACTGTCCCAAGTGCTCTACAGACTATGGATTTTCCTCCACCCTCTACCTGGCTCTTACCCACCTAGAAAATAAACACTCCTATATTAGAAATTCTGTTAATCGACATCAGCTCAGCATTCAACACAATAATCCCACAACAGCTCATTAATAAGCTGAACCTGCTGGGCCTTAATACCCCACTCTGTAATTGGATCCTGGACTTTCTAACTGGAAGACTTCAGTCCGTTCATGTCAGCCACAACATCTCGAGTACTACTACACTGAGCACAGATGCTCCACAAGGCTATATGCTCAGCCCGCTGCTCTTCACGCTGCTGACCCACGACTGCACTGCCAAGTTCAGCTCCAACCACATCATCAAGTCCACAGATGACACAACTGTGGTAGGTCTCATCAGCAACAGTGATGAAACGCACTACAGAGAGGAATTGGCACAGCTGGCTGAATGGTGTGGCACTAACCTGTCCCTCAATGTGGAGAAGACAAATGTGGTTGTGATGCACTTCAGGAGAAACTCTGTTGACTGCCTCCCACTGGCCATCAACAGCTGGACTGTGGAGAGAGTCAGCAGCACTAAACTCCTGGGTGTACACATCACAGCGGATCTCACCTGGACCACCAACCCCATGTCACTCTCCAGGAAGGCACAAAAGTGCCTACACTTTCTCCGCCGGCTGAAAAGAGCAAGTCTCCCTCCACTCATCCTCACTACTTTCAACAGGGGCACCATTGATAGCGTGCTGACCAGCTACATCACTGTCTGGTATGGAAACTGTAGTGCAGCAGACCAAGCAGATTGTGAAGATTGTCTTTAAGGTTAGGAGGTTCAGTGGTCTAGGATTCACGATCAGGTTCTTCCGGTTTTGAAGAGTGATGAATTCCAAAGATGTCCTCACTCGATGGTGATTGGGAGTTTCTTCCCAGTAGAAAGTTAAAATAACTAATGGCTCATTTACGGTTCAGTACAGGACAAAATTATTTCAGTTTCCACTGTCAGTAGTTTTGAATGGTACCAAAATAGTGAACCGTACCATACAACTTTTTTGGTACCCTTCCATTGGGGTACCTAGTACAGCAAAGGGTACCAAAAGGGTGTAGCTAAACTCACAGCAGAACGTTGATTGCTTGACTAGAATCGACACTTTTGCCTGATATAAGGTAATAAAGCTTCTCCTTCACTCATTCTGCTCTGCTGTGAGTGTTGGGCTTATTTACATCAGAGTGCGCAAACACACACACACACACACACACACACACACACACAAAATGACCGTGTATTTTGTAATTTTATATTTTCACACAGACAATAGCCATTTTTCAGTATGCGTTCTTGTGGACTTGTGAAACGTCATTGCCCAAAAACCCACATTATTTTTCTAAATATTACTGTTATTGTGTCATGAACATAGACTGTATAGAAACATGGATGTAGTGTTCGTGACGTCACCTGTAGACTCCTGAAGAACGTTTTTGAAGCTCAAAGTGTGCAGAGCGGACCGTCGCCATCTTTGCAGCGCGTCACTGCGCGATTCTCCTGGACAATCGAAAATGGGCAAAATGGGCGGGTTTTTTTTCTGCTGTAAAGTTGAGCATTTTAACATGTGGAGTCTATGGGATTGACTCCCTTATGCAGCCAGCCTCAAGTGGCCAGTCGATGAATTGCAGTTTTAGTCACTTCCTTGTTGGCTTCATACTTCACTACTCTGTAGTGATTAAACATGAGCATACGTTTTGTAGCATACGTTTGACTGAACTGTTTGTATTTGTCTTTATTTCCTCTTATATAAGCCTCTTATACTTTCTACTTATACTTTTATAATGCCTGTTATTGTTCATTAAAACTGACTTTTAACAAAAAGAGGAAACAAGCCATAAGAGAGATGTCAGCTGAGATCCTAAGATCTTTGGTGACTGGAAAGTCAAGGCACAAGGCCTGACGCCGATGTAGGGTCCACGAGAATTCTAGCACATCCTCCTCATCCCCTTAGGATCCAAAAGAACCGCGGACTGAAGGCAGGTCACTGATGTGAGGCCTTTAAGGTCTGAGGAGATTCACGCCTCTCAGGATGGGCTTGTCCAATGATAAAGGCTGAAATTCCAAGTGGGAGGTTGGAACTAATGAAAAGTTGCAAAATTCCATGCAAAATGGAACTCGAGTGTTAATTAGTCATTGACAAATTAATTAGAGAAGAGTACATTTTTTATAGCAGTATGTTTAAGAGAGAACTCTCCACATATTCTTAGGCCATAAAAGTTATCTGGTCTGGCTGCGGTGTTGTGGTTGTCATGGTAACCAGGGGTCTGGAGTCATTCTCAGACATCCTCACTTGATTTCTGAAGGGTGCACGACAGGAATGGTGAACGGTGCTCAGGAAAATCATGTACTTTTCTTTTTTTTTTTCTTTATAGGGACCCGAGACAAGACGGAGAGATTTTTTTTTTGGTCAGTGTATGATTTTGAGGTGAAGAGAGCTGCCATCTCTGACAGAGCCTTCCACTGCTGAGGCCCCTGCATCTCTTCTGCTCTTGATCTTCTACCAGGCTCTGTGAGAGCTAAAGTTAGCTCTGTTGCAGTCTCAACACACAGTTTTAAAAAAGGCCTGAACTGTTTCCATGGGTACCAGTGAAATATATATCTCTTATAACATATATCATTCTCAAAATTTTTCTGGATTGATCTTATTTAAGCTATTAAGACTTGATTTTTGGAGATAATGAGAAAAAAAAGTTACATTACACCTTAACTAAAACTGGAATATAATTGTAATATATACGATGACATAAAACAATAAAGAGAAAAGTGAAAGCACTAATAACTCATCGTAGCATCGTATTTAGAACATTTTTTAACATCAAAGCATGTTATGTTTGCTCTTGTGATGAAAATTATGCCATTTCATCAACAGTGTCAATGATGAGGAAAATAACACACACACACACACACACACACACACACACACACACACACACACACACACACACACACACACACACACACACACACACACACAGAACAGTTGCAAACAAGCTGCCTTAGGAAAGGTGAGCGAATCCTGCAATCGTAGCAGGATACTAATTACTGTTCTTTTGCTGATTTTAATTTAATCTGTTGTCTGCTTACCTGCAGGCTGCCTTCAAAAAATCCAACTCTCTTCCCCAATTTGATATTTAAAATTAAGTTTTGAATTGCAGAAACTAGTGTTAAAACATAATTTACGAGTAAATATAATACACACTGTAAATGGTCTACAAAGTTCCAAACTGGTTCAGAGGTTCATTCTGATCACCAACGGTCATGGACAGCATAGAGAAGTAATACTAAATGCAAAATAATAATAATAAAAAAAAATTAATAATTATAAATTATTTCCTAGACTAAATTAAACATGGGTTCAACATGAAAATATGGTTTGTCAAGTGACATTTGTCACTACTCTAAAATCTACACATACATTATGCAAAAGAACAACAAATAAAATTCAACGTGCAGTGTGCATCAAATAGAAGGACTCAGTATAATACTTAAGCAAATGTTCAGTTGGTGCAAATATTATATTTCTGTAGGAGATAAAATCTCAGAATATGGTGAGCCTCGTGGTCAGGTCGTGCAAACACTGAGGATGTGCCAAATGTCAGCGGACCAATATGAGGTTGCAATGTTAGGGAGCGATTTTGTTTGTGCTGTTTAAGGATGGTGTTTTGTTGTATGGACTGTGGGGTTTATGATGTTTTGTTGTGGCAGGAGTGACCAGAGCTCAGTTGGGAGATATCTTTGGGAAAGAAGCCTATTTTGACTCCGGTGGGGCTGGAGTAAACCTGAAACACCTTCTAGAAAATAAAAGGGTCTGGGAGTGTAAGAAGATCAGTTCTTTGATGGCCAGTAGCTGGTTGCCAGTTATGTGTTAGGAAGTTCTGGCTTCATGCTGTAGGGCTTTCAGACTGTGCAGCTGTTCTATCAGACTGTGATGCAGTAGTCAGGTCCTCTTCGCTCTATCTATAGACATTTTCCAGCATATAACTGGGGAACTGAAGGCATTTTGAGCTGATGTGTTTTTTGTTTTAAACCAGGAAGGAGGTGTTGAGGGTCCATGAGAGGTTCCCCTTATGATGTTGATACCAGTGATCCAAGAACTGCGGATCCTCTCCATTCGTCCTCCCAGAGGTAAATGGGTGTGTATTTTTGTGGCTATGTGCTTCCCAAAGCCCACAATGAGTTCCTTTTGTTTCATTAAAAAATTGTTCTCATCACACCACCCAACAGTATTGTGCACCTCTACTTTGCAGGCTGACTTGTCACCGCTGGTGATAATTCTGTCATCTTCGAATTTTGAATTAGTATAGAGCCTCCTACATATAATTCTGGGACAACATATATTTTGTGAAAATATATACTTTAGTTATATTAAAATGAGTGAAAAAATTAGCACAACATGGTCATGATTGAACTAATCTAGACAACAAGTTAACAAAACATGGCCACCATTTAAAAAATTGTGGGAAAATTTTTGAGAACAATACCATCCTTTTTCATGCCTATGTCATGTGAGGTGTGGAATTTGTAGAAAGAAAGCATGAAGCTCCACTCCTTACATCAACCCTCAATGGGATAAGCAAACTGTCTGAAAATGTATGGATGAGAACATACGAATTCATACAAAATGGCATCAATTTCCCAAAACATGAAATAGCTACAAATTGTCAAGAGACTGTATTGTAGGGTACAATACTCAATTTTGGTACTGTGTTGCTGTTCAAAATAAATAGGTCCCGTAGCAAAAGCATTTCAGAAGCACTGATATATAGCAGCAAGCCATGATGGATGACTCTGTCAGCTGCTCTGATGTTGACATTGATGCATCCAACAAAATAATTCAATGTCTAAGAGCAGCTGCAACCTTGAAATGTCAGACCCTTTCCCATAATATTGTTATATATTGTTATGTTTATTAAGAATTATGACCGAAGTGAAGCCATTTTAACCTCACGCTGAGGCTTACTGTGTAATGTTAACTTGATATTTTATAGACAAATGTCCCCATTCATCTGACAGTTTGACTGTCTATTGTCAGAAAAAGAGAAGCAGCATAAATCCAGATCTTTTGCAGTGAGAACTGGCTTAGACAGGATAACAAAGTTTAACAATAGTCAATTAATAAACATGCTGATGTAGTGCTTGTCCATGTGTTCTCTAGAGGTTCTGTACCAGAGGGCTATGTTCCCATCACTATGCAGATGGCAGAGATTCTAGACTCAGAGGATGGAATGAAATATTGATGGACATGGCTGGTGTTTTTTGATTGTGTCACACTTCTAGTAGTAAGGATGACCATCCAATTTGAGTAAATATCACCAAATCTGTCAAGAACATGTGAATTCATTCCAAAAATCACAATACAGAAATATTTGACAGTATAGGGATAATTTGAATATTTAAAACCTTTCTTCAATGTGTGTTGTGAGAAAGTGTGATCAAATATTAAGCGGACAGTCTACTAATACTCTAATGACTGATAGTTGATATGTAGTTGCGAAGTTACTCATAGTTACACTGTTAAAAATCGCTGTAAAAAAACGGCCAAATTTCAACAGTAACATACTGTTTTTCAGTAAAACAGTGCATTCTGGGTAATATTCATCGTTTTCGAGAAGGTAGCCTGCTGCTATATATCGTAAATTAACAACGTTCAAAGTCGACACTCAGCGGCTGTGTTTCAAATCACACCCTACACCCTCATTCACTATTCCCTACATGAGTTTACTAATATAGTCCACCTAACAGAGAGAATGAAAACTAATTAGTGAATTCAGACAATGATCAACAGCTGCTGTTAACGAGTAGAATCACTGAAGAAAAAAGAAACAAGACAAACACAAGAAATACAACTGACTTCAGCCACAGCTTTAGATGAAATCAACTGAAGATTTAAACAATCAACAAACAGCTTCACCAACTTCACACATTACTAACCAGACTGACTTTGTTTCTATCAGATCAGAGATCAGAGATCAAAAAATCTTATTGAGAATTACAGAGATTTAGATGATAATGTTACTGTTTCGTCTGACGTCACCATTGTGGAGATCAGTGTTTGCTTTAGTTGGGCTCCTGACCCTTGACTTTTGTACTTCAACTTTTGTTTCATTGCTATATTTGTATCTTTATGATACATCTGTTAGAGCAATATTAAACTTCATGGTCAAGTGACTATGACGGTTTCTGTCAAGCATGATCTACTAGACTGACTTGTTGCTATAATAGTCAATTAATAATTTGGTGTTGAAATATATGAGTGAATAACACTTTTCTTTTGTTTGTTTCTCCAATTTTATAAGATTGAACGGTAATGTGATTATCTGGATATGGATTTAATGAAATTTTGAGCTTTAAATATTTTGGGCAGCAGTCCTCACAACACTGAAAGAGAGACATCAACAATCAGCATATTAATCTCAACAATGGTGACAATCAAAAGGTTTATGATGCAATGCATGCTGGGTACCAGCACAGGATAAAACTCATCCATGACTCCCAACATGCATTGGGGCATGAATAAATTATGCCCCTGAATTGTTCACTTATTTTCTTGAATTCTTATGTGCTTATAATTTTGCATTTGTTTTAAGTTTTAGTAGCATGTGTTGTGATGTTCAGAACTGATCTGTTCATTTATTTTGTGGATTGTCACCATTGCTGTGATTCATACGCTGATTCTTGATGTTTCTGTCTAAATTTCAGCAAAGGTTTTTTTTTTTTTTATTGGTTTTTTTATTTTTTTTTATAAGGTTATATATTTGAAATTTTCTTAACAGTCTTTTATAACTTATGGCTCAGCAGTGTTCCTTCTTATGCTGTAGTATCAATATTCAATAAGAGAAGAGACACGGGATTAGATCAGAAATAATAGTATTTGTTCTTGTCAATATATAAACAACAATATCAGATTTTTTTTTTCTTCTGTGTACTTTTGTTTTGCTATAACAAGTTCCAAAGACGGATTGTTACAGCATGTAAAAAAAAAAAAAAAACCTTAGTTGTTGAAAAGTCATGTTCAAGAGCCCAACTAAAGTAAACACTGATCTCCATCATGGTAGTGAAAAAAACACCTAAACCTATTTAACTCTCCATAAGTTCTTCTGTAGACATCTGACAGAAATAAAGTCAGTCTGGTTAGTAATGTGAATCTGGTGAAGCTGTTTTAATAGTTGTTTAATCAGATCTTGAGAGATTTGATGTATTCTTTTATTCAGTTGATTTCATCTAAGCCTGTGGCTGAAGTCATTTGTAGATCTTGTGTTTCTCTTTCCTTCAGTGATTCTGCAGGTGTTTATACTAATGCTCAATCATCAATTAATCACCGAATTATCTCATTAACTTCACTGATTCAGTGTTACTCTAACACTCTGTAGTGTGCACACATTATAAGTGTTCATTTAAAACTGAGGATTTTCTTGTGGGGTTTAAAGGGTTAAAGATTTAAGATGAAGAAAAAACAGCATGAAACATAATTTAACAGTAATAAACTGTAATTAATTTACAGGAAACAAACTGTAGAAAAACAGTTATTTACTGGCGCCCCTGCTGCCAGTAAAAAACTGTTTTTCAACTGTTTCTTGCCGTAAATTAATGGTTGCCAGCAAAAAAAGTGTTTTTCTACAGTTTGTTGCCGTTAAGTCAAGGAAAAACAGTAATATACTGTAAAATGTAAACGTCAGATTTACCAAATGAAAAAAAAGTTAATTTAACTAAAATATTTGTGAACATCCATAGAAAAAAAAACTAGGCAAAGTCATACACTGATAATGAGAGTAAATACTGAACTTGACTGTATTAATGTGTGTTTGCACAAGAGAAATCGTTTAATGTAGTTTTGTTGTTCACCATTGTGCTGGAGAGTAGAGCCTTTGCTTCAGTCAATGATGAGCCACAATTTCTGATTTTCTGCTGCTTTATGTAAAGGCAGTAAATGTGGATTCGCTGATACAGTGATGATCTCTGCGTTAAGTACTTCAGCATATACATGTGTGCTATAGCTGACAATGAGCTGCAGTGATTTGAGTAAAAGTCATGTATTTAGTTACTTTATTACTGCACATCAAGTGTTTGCATCGTTATATTAAGAAATATTCCTTCTCAGTGGACTCAAATGAAATAAGTTCATAGTACTAACATCGTAGGAATGCTAGTTTTAAAAACTCGAACTGTTTGAAGCAGTGGGAGTGGAGTTAATTTCTATGGTAGAATTTATGGTAAAATACTGTTAAAAAATAAGAGTGGTAAATTAATGGTTAAGAGCTGTAAATTAACAGTACTTTACTGGCGCCCCTGCTGCCAGAAAATTACTGTTATTTAACGGCAATTTTTTTTACAGTGTAGTCGAATGTGGTCTGTCAAAATAAACTGTTACCTGATATGCAGTCAACTGCAAGTGGACTATTTGTAGGCTGACTCTCAGGAGAGTATAAATACAGGTTCATTTGTGTGACCACAAACAAAATATGCAAGTTTTTCTAAGAAAGCATCTGCCTAAAAACATGAATGTAAATGGATACGTCAATCAAAGAACGCTGAATATGCAACACACCAGCTTGTGCTTTATACAGCATTAGCTTCTGAAGGTAGCCGAAAATTAAAACCAAATTTACACAGCGTGTTTGGATACGTCTGATTTCCGTGAATCCTTTGGAAAATAAACCATTTTGGTGTCTTATAATGACACTTGAAAACAAAAATACAAGAAACTTCTGAAGCAATGTATCTCTCCTACACCAAACCTCCCTCATGTTCCTGTTGTTATAACCCGTAGTCATTTTAAGGCTATTAAAAAATAAATAATTTCCAGGCCCTCTACAGGGCTTCATCAATTCAGTTGAAATGTTCACATAGAGACAGATGGTCAGTCAATAAAAGACTCTTCTGGTTATTAAAGGAAGCAACCTAATAAGCTTCTTTCCAAAGTGACGCTGCATAATTGCCTCTATGTTTAAAGCAGTGTCATTATCTATATATCTGTCTTTCTGTCTATCATCTGGGTAGGATTATATAAAACACAGCTCATCTGTAAAACCTGAGGTAATACACCACTCTAGGGGCTGTGCTGCTGAAATAATTTACATATAATTACACAGTGATTCTAGGAAGTGCAGAGCTGCATAAAGTACACTGCTTGAGTTCTGATCTGCTGGGAGTTGGTGTTCTGCATTAGAGCTGCTGTACTGAGCACACAGTCCCATAGCGTCAAACCACTCCAGGAAGGCTGATATTTTTTAAGTTAGTTGATAAAACATGGAAATAATTTGGCATAACCCTCATGCTTGAGAAGACAAGTGATTCTCAAGATCACTGCAGCATTTTTTTTTTCTCGGCCCAAGAGGTAATGCACTTTCAAATATACTTTGATTCTTTCTGGATTCATTTTCAGAAAAAAAGGTACAAAAGCTGTCACTGGGAAGGTGAATTTTCAAAAGGTATACCTTTGTACCTAAAGGATGAATATTGCTACCTAAAGTGTGTCTATTATTACCCAAAAGGTACAAAAATGAACCTTTTGAAAATGGACCGCTCCAGGGAAAGCTTTTGTACCTTTTTGTTTCTGAGAATATTTCTCTGTTATATGAATTTATTAAAAGTACTTTACAACACCTTATTCACAGAATACTAGTACTACTTATGATAATAATGTAACACACGTTACTATTTAACAATGTAACGCTTTAAGATTTGAATTCCTCACAGTATTCCATTTTCAAGATATCAGCATCTTATTCCATTTTTTAATGACTAAAAATAAACAAATGAATTAAGAAATTGTCCTTTGGAAACCAGTATCCACTGCTCTTGGAACAGCCTTTCAAATTTGCTCACAAAAAAAATCACAAACAGTGCCCATATGTATTGGGTGTATGTTCTATGGATTGTTTGGTTATTTTGTCTTGAGTGCCTTGTTTGACATAGTTTTCTTTTGTCCGTCTTACTCAGTTCACCTGTTGTCAATTAATGTGCCCATTAGGTTAGTATTTATAGTCCTATGCTTCCTGAGTTTTTTTTTTTTTTTCTCTCTTTGATCACATCTGCACGAAGCCAGAGGTTACCATACTTGGCAAATGTCATGACTTTCATTTTTTCCACTTTCACTATTTGCATAATTGCGGCGTCGGTGTCATCGATTCTATTAGTGCAGCATGCAACCTGTTTACATAATAGTTATAGGATGCACATCTCTGTATTATATATAAAACATAATATCTCAGCGTGAAAAGCCCTGTTGAGCCTTCTGACTCTTGAACTCTATTATCAACAAAACATACCAGCAGCAGTTTCAAGCAAATCCATATTACTTATTTAGTTAGTGGTAATAGACCATGCCAGCAATGGACTGTTTCTAAGTTGTCATGGAATGCCATTTGGTGTTCTTTTTTTTTTTTCTACTTCACACCAGATCAGTTGAAGGGGTCACTGAGTTGCCTGGCTTCTCTAACCACTGCTGTGCTCATGACCCCATTCCCTTTCTGTCTCTGTCTCTGCATGACCTTTGGATTCCTCTCTGACAAATCAAACTGGAAGTCTGCACATCACCTCAAGCTCAGTTTTGCGCAACATGCAGGAAATAAGGAAGTAAGACTTGCACAGTCACTGCACAACTAGACAACAGCAACTGTCTTTTACCAATATATGTTTGCATTTAAGAATTTATGATAATTGATATATTTATTCAGTTATCTTCATCTTCAGTGATCTTTGTCTCCAACCTATGTAATGAATGTCACTTGCTATGCATTGAAAATTGCTGCCTCAAAAAGCTTTTAAACAAAGGTTCCACTTCAATGAAATCACATTCTCATTGGCTCTTATTTTTATATATGAGTGCAGTGGTTCATATGTTTATATTTATATATCTAATTTATACTATATCTTATTCATACATTGAATATGAATGTGATATCAAATTATCATTTGTTCTTATACATGTACATATACTTATGATATAAAAGTTGTAAATGTTTTGCATTTCTATAGCTGTAAATATATAATATTGTTTACGCTTTATATGCTGTCAGTAAATTCATTATTTTATTGTACATTAATACATAACATACAAAAAAAGTATGGTTTTGTAAATGTTGCACACTAATATCTACATACTACATAATCAAGGAGACCAGGCTGTATTTTCACAAAACATGGCTTTTATATTTTGATGAATTGGTGGCAAGTTTGTATGAATGTGTATGATCTCATTATTGTACAATCTGTACAATTAAAAATTAGCAACCTTTTATATAAATAAAATCATATAGGGATTAATTAGAAATGGCCATGTTTTCAAAATCTACATTGTAATAAATATAGCATGGGTTATATTTTATTTAATATTATTTATTGTCAAAATGCAAATCTCTCTCTGTTTTTTCATAGAAAACAAAGAAACAAACAAAAAACATTATTATTATTATTTTTTTATTATTATTATTACTATTATCACCAAAGCCATTGTAGACATTTTTTTATAGACAAAATGTGAAAGACTTTGAAAATGACTGTGACGGAATCAAAAGTGAACCTGAACAGTCTAGTTTTGAATAAAAACACACATTTCAGCACATTTAATTACTAAAGCATGCATATTTCACAATATTGTTTTACAACATGGTCATCTATCTCATCCATCTCTTCATGCACAGTGCTCCCACTGAAACCTCTCCATCCTTGTGCCCTTAGTGCTCATCAAACACTATAAGTTTCATTGCAGCTCATGTTTTCACAGAGGCAGTAACAACAGGGAAAGAAAGTCTCATGACGTGTGAACAAGTGAAAATGCTGTGAGCACACTGATGAGTGGCAACACATCTACAGCTAAAGGAGAAAAAAACCCAAAAAACATTCACTCACATTCTGCCAAACATTCAGTACTTGTTTATTTGACTCAACTTTTGTGACGTCTTTTTCACACTCTAAAAATATGTCAGCCCTGGAACCAATTTGTTTTCCCTTATATTATTTCAGTTAAAATCTTAAACATTACAGACACTTGCTTAAATGTCAAACAGAACACATCAAACACTAGCAGGTCTTTCCATAAAAATAAATAAATACATTTATTTATGGAATGGAATCTTTTCTCATGTACACCTATTTCCAGATATAGTCATATATAAAGATTTTGAAAGATTGTGCTGAAAACTTTTGACTGCAGAGTTTTTGTTTAATTGCAAACTTGTGAAAGTAATATCAGACGTCAATTCATGTGTCTCTTAAATGCATTCTCACCTGCAGGTAAAAGCCTGGGGATTTGCTAAAGAACAAGATGCTGTTTATCTCGCTCTTTCACATCTGTTATAAAGGAGAAGGAAATGAGATTCACATTTTTTATAACTCAGTTTAATTTGCGGCATATTTGTCTAGTGAACCCCTTGAGAAAGCACAACTATATATGAGTAAATAATAGTAAGAAACCAGTAGATTAGAAAAACAAGGAAGAAAGGCAACAAAGTGCTTCTTCATGCAATGAAACAATGCTGAACTGGAACGGGGGGCCCAAAATGTGACAAAAAATAAATAAATAATTGTACATTGTACCGGGACCAGCCCGAGCTGTTGATACTAGGCAGGACAGATCCATGCTCTCGTATTGTTCATGCCAAATTGTGATGCTTTCTTCCAAATGTCATATTTCTAGTCTTCTCTCGTCTGGTTTTGCTGAGCCCGTGTGAATCGTAGCCTCAGTTTCCTGTTCTTTGCTGACAGGAGTGGTACTTGGTGTTGTTTTCTGCTGCTGGAGCTCATCTGTTTTAAGTCTCTCAGATGCTCTTCTGCAAACCTCACGTGTAACGAGTTAAAGTTACTGTTCTCTTTCTATCAGCTCAAACCAGTCTGGACATTCCCCTCTGACCTCTGGCATCAACAAGGCATTTTCAATGGATATCTTCTCTTTTTCTGACCATTCTCTGTAAAACGTAAAGATGTTTTTGGATGAAAATCCCAGATCCCAGATCATCAGTTTCTGAAATACCGAGACCAGCCCGACTGGCACCAACAATCATACCACGATCACAGTCACTGAAAACAACTTTTTACAACATGCCTCAAAAATACCTCCCGCAGAACTGAATTGCAATTGATCAAAGATGGCAGACATAAAACGTCCTGGGTGTCCTAGCTGCCACTGAGTTGAATAGAATAGTAACAGATAACTCTACATAGATTTTATAGACCTTGCTTTGATGTGGCATATAGTAGTGAACCCTCAGTGTTGTTTTCATCATTGATCCCTCCTCACAGGGCATACATTTCAGCACCAAGGACAGGAGTCCTAACAAAAGCACATGGCAGACTGACAAAGAAGGAGAATCATGCACAGCTGAGAGCACTTCAAGCTCATCAACTCCAGTTACAAAGGAAACACGGCGGCTTTGCTTGGTGAATAACTTAAATGGGGAATTTTTATTTATTTATTTATTTATTTTTTGCTATTGATGTCTTTCCTGATTCTGTGCCCGAAAGGGAAGACTGAAATATTGGCTGGCGCCGTGTGACCATTTGAGAGTTTCTTCACAGAGCCTATACATTTCTATCTTCATAATTGATGTGTCAGTGTGTTCAGCATCAACACAGAAAGAAGACCTGCAACTTTGTATTCTGAAAGAGGTGTTTCCATGTCATTTGGGGGGAAACTTAAGATCACCTCTGTGTTGTTGTCTGAACTTGGTGAGGCTTTTGCTGTCACAAAGTTAAAATTTTCCCTAAAAAAAAAAAAAAAAAAAAAAATTATATCATATATAGTGGTGGGTTGCAGATTCAGTTATTGCTACAAATTTATAGAATTATTGAAACCAAGGCGTTCATGCCTAGATGATTAAAAGGACAAGATCATATGCTGTTGCTAATTTATTTTCAGGTCATTCGTCTTCACTGTGAAGCATTTGATCAGAAAGTGCCAAGCAAGCAGATGAAGATGGGTAATGAACAAGGCAAATTCAATCAGCCTTGGACTCTCAGAATAAGTATAATTTATAGGCCAGTTTATATATCATGCGTTGTGATATCTGCGGATGATGATGATAAGTTACAGCCTGTGCCTTGAGTCTTCCAAAGATCTTTCCATTTTGTGAATGCAGGGACAACTAAAATCAACACACTATAAAAAGATAATTCCAAGCTGGATATGCCATAAATAAGACTCCTTTGAATTAATCTGACACTCTGACAATGCAACCCAGACACAGGATTTCCAACTCATTGCAAGTGGTTGCACATAGAGATAGTTCTTCCAAAAATGCAAATTTCCTGATTATTCCTGTCTCCCCGAGCTAATTAATAAAGGTCTTCTCTAGAGAAAAAAAGTAAGAAATAAGATGTTTTTAATTATAAATGCACACCTAGGTCTCATGTGACATACGCTCATTGAAAAAGTCATGCATCACATAGGTTGAAAGAAGTGCCCCAATGTTGAAAGTATGGAGTTGACCAGTTGATTTTTTCACATTAAAACTAAACTTATGTCATTAATTACTCACCATCAGGTCATTCAAAACCCATAAGGAACGTGTTCATTTTTAGATAGGTCATATGATGTGTTTTCATGTTTTCCTTTTTATTTAGTATGTTACATAGCATGTATAAGATCTGCATGTTACAAATCTCAAAGTGTCACGCAAAAGGAATTTGTTGAATATCTAAAAGAGAAGGCTAATCCTAACTGGCCGAAAATGCCTTGATCAAATTCTCCTTCACATATCTACATCACTATGTAGAAATATTTGAATAATGCTGCCCGAATAGATATATAAAGAAAGAAGGCCTGGTTTCAGGAATCGCAATAGTGTTGTTGACGCAGTGTCTCTATGCAAAAGCAAAAACATTGATTTGGCTTCCAAAAGTGGACACAATTAGGAATCGGTGGTTAGGATTCATTTCAAATACTGTTTCTAAAAAATAAAAAAAATAAAAAATAAAAATAAAACTTGTCAATTTCAATTCAAAATTCTACAAATTTGTCACACATAGAAACCTTGCACACATTAGTCCGATGCGTATTAATTTATATTTTGTGAAGACATTTTGCAGAACATTAGTCCTACTAAATTGAGTCTTCAAGCATTGAGGATGATTTTGTTGTCCTCTCGCCTCTTTAAAAAAAGAAAAAGGAAATATTGGGTCCATCCAATTCTGATATATAGAGAGGACAGAGAGTTCCCTGCAGTAACAGAGGGTTTATCACGGGCTATTCAAAGTTTACTTCAGGGTGTCAGTGGCTCAGTTTGATGCTTTGCTAGCGACTCTAGAGCCACATATTAAAAAGAAGACCACCGATTTCTGTGAACTCAGTGTGCAAGGATCTAAATACAGTGCTTTGTGCTGTGAGACGAAGTTGATGAACTTGACAATTTCCATTCTGGATTTTGCAGTTCGCTCAAAATACAAAACACCTCTCAAAATGCTTGCCACGGATGCGAAAAAAAAAAGAAAAAAAAAATCAAACCCGATTATTTTTTTTTATTTTTTATTTTTATGTATTTTTTATTTTTATTTCGGAGGCAGTTTGTGAAACTTGTGAAACTTTCATCCGTCATAAAAAAATTCAGATCAAGTTAGATTTGTTTGCATTTTCGCATCTGTAGCATGCCTTTTGATACGAAAGGATGGTGAATATGAAAAAAATGGAAAATGTATACAAATATTTCAAACTCTGTGTGCAAAGACCTTTAACGCGATTGACGTAATATGAGGACATATTCATTTTTTTTATATGCGAAAATTTCAGATAAAATAGTCAGACCCGGTGTGCAATGACCTTAATGCTTTAAAATGTTCATAAAGAGATTGATGTTTACATATCAAGCCTAAATTAAATCCGTTCATCATATAAAATGATTGTGTGTCTTCAGATGACTGGGATTAAATAGCTCAATTCATTTGATTTATTGTTTTATCTCTTCACAAATGTTTTGGATGAACAAACTTTCAATGGAGGGACAGAAATCTCTCAGATTTGTTGAAAAATATCTTTATCTGTGTTCCAAAGATAAAAAAAAAAAAAAAAAAAAAAAAAAAAATCCTCTTTCAAAATCCTCTATTGTGGATTTATCATATATTGTTGTTTTATCCATCCTAAATGATGAATGTGCGAATACATGTTTAAATCTCCAGTTTAGAGGAGCAGGATTCCCGTGATTACTCTGACATCTCTCATTTTTCTTCAAACGCATGGCATGTCATTTCTTATATCCAGGAGTGAATTGCACATGAAAAAGATGAGATAAGCCTCAGGGAGCACAAAGAAATAATTCTCTGCTCACAGGCAAAAAGGTCATTCCATGAGAACTGCCACAAACACTTTGAAATGTCAATGGAAACATGAGGTGTCCTTCAGCTTCCACATCTCCAGTCGACTGCATCAGAGTGTAAAAAAAAAAGAAAGGTAATCAAATGCTTAAAAACTTGACAGTGAAGACATTCAGATGTACAATGGCATTTTAGTGCAACATGAAATAAAATCAACACTAAAAATACAAAATAAATGTAAGATTACAAGATTAATGTCATAAAAGTTTACTAATTAAGTTGTAGCATTATGAGATTACGTGAAGAATAATAAATTATTTACCTCAGGAAAGACAACATTGTAAGTTAAATTAAGCTTTAGAATGTTTTCATTATTGTTTTACTTTAAAAATATGATGACTTAAATCTTGTAATCTTACATCCCTAATCCTATTCAATACCTAAACTTAACTAACTTACTAGCTATTAATAAGCAGCAAATCAAAAAGGCAAAAGTCATATTTAATAGATTGTTAATAGCGAGATTTGGACCTTAAAATCAAGTGTAAACAAAAAATAAGTGTAGCCCTTGATTTGGGAATGTTTGGAGCAGTGGTTGAGAAACATCTGAACCAGTTTAGTGCATATATAGCCTACCTACATGTTAATGACAATGAGGTTGAACCTCAGTGAGAGACCTTCTGTTTATTTGGCAAGGAGAAGAAAAATTAGAGGTTGGAGGCTAATTAAACCTTATACTAATGGAAGATTTAACAGAATCTATAATTTTCAGTGCAATTAACTTGTGATTAATGCTGTGAGCTTCTGAAAGTGGTTGTCAGTCACTCGCACAACACAATAATCAATGTTCTGCCCAAACAATCAAGCCACATTGAGTTGGGCTGTTAATCATGGAAGGAGATCGCTGGGGATCGTAATTACATTATGTTGATTACTGATGTGCTCCTTCTTTTAGTCGGTTGAGTGGAGTGATTAAGTGAGATGTTGCTTTGATGCTGGTTACTGTTTGGCATTCTGACAGTTTGAGATCATGTTGTCTCTTGTAAACTACAAGGGAACAAACTTGATAAAACAGTGACTGCTACTGTTAGACGTTGCTGTCAGTGTCCTTCTCTTTTTAATTAATCCTTTATTGTGTTTCACAGTGTTGTGAAACAAATTTTGAATATCATAAAATGAATAAGCTTGAAACTTGTGGTAACTGTTCTGTGTGACACTTCATATACTACAAACTAATTGGAAATATATATATATATATATATATATATATATATATATATATATATATATATATTTAATGTTTGCAGGCATTACTTGCTGTTGTTGATAGGCTGCAGGAATCTCCATTCCTGAGGAAAAATAAAATAATTAATTGCTCAAGCGAGTGCCATTAAGGTTAAGTGTTAATACATTTATAATTACATTATAAATACATAATACAAAAACAAATATACATTTACTTTAAATGTATGTACTATGTAGTTACACAGTATCTACATTGTATCAAATGCTTATTTTTGTATAATGTAATTGAAGATGCCTAACATAAACTGATGCCCATGTTCACTTATGATGAATTCACTTAGCTCATTCAGTTGATATTTCAATAGTTTTTTATATTTCTGTTAAACTGTTATATTTCTTAAAGTTATATATATATCATCATCAATATTTTTTTTTTATTGCACATATAAGTGTATTACATTATTTGAATCTCTAAAGGGACAACTTTTATTTGTGTACACTCATGATATCAACAAAGCATAGTGCTTTTGTAAAATAAAGAAAACAAACAGGGTGCGCTTTCAGCCACCTCAGTCTCCGTGAACTACTTTCTGAAAGCATCACTAAAATGAACCAAAACTCAGCGATCAACAAATATTCTCTGTTAAACTAATCCATATGAAACCATTGCATGCTATTAATGTGATGATCATCCAGGTGCGATGCAGGAACCTGTAAATGCCCACATCACCTCTGTAAACAAAGCAGCAAGATTCATCCAGTTCGTCTAGGCTACTTAAAATTTTTGGAAGAAGATGCGCTGTAAGGAATAAGCCTTGTATTCACCTCAGTAGAAGAATATGATGTGATGCACAGCTTGAGCAGCAGAGGAGATATTTTCTGATTAGTAAGTCATTTACTTTTTATTGTGTACAGTTTGCAAATATCTGCTCAAATGTAGATGTTTATAACATGCTTAATAATAATTTAGCTTTTTAGATATAAAATGTTGTTTTTTACTGTATGATAAAAAATTCTGTATGATACACATTCTGTAGCAATATATATATATATATATATATATATATATATATATATATATATATATATATATATATATATATATATATATATATATATATATATTTTTTTTTTTTTTTTTTTTACTAAACTTGCATTAACCTCTTTTTTTCTCAGAAATGTTGTACATACATGATGATTACAAATTATTGGAGCATGATTTGTGCTGAATGCAGTGTAATCAGACTTTAACCATTAATATGTTTATAAGAAACTGAAAAGAGCAAAAATGTCAGGGAATGTCAAAAGTTCTAAAATATAGTCATGCAGAATAAGACATTAATATGTGCTGTATTACAACTAACAAATAGCAAATATGATAGTAATTTGCATGCTAATATGCATCTGCTTAAAAGTGAGAATTAGTCCTTAAACTAAATTGTTACGGTTTATAACCATTATGAACACTTCAATTCTTTTTCTTTTCTCCTTAAAGTCTTAACTCAAACATTAGCAAACATGGATATAAATTTCTAGATTAAAATTTGGATATTAAATGTGTCAGTCCCTCTACAGTGCAAATCCACTGGAGTAGCTCATATTCTCAAAGGGAGGAAAATTAAATATTAAATTTATATTCTAGCCCCTTGTTCTGTTCTCCAGAAGCTATCAAGTGTAAAAGATGTCCCTGCCTGTGAAGGTCCTGTCACGTGAATCAGGGTGTCAGGGCTTCGACACACCTTTTAACAAAAGCGTCATGCGCCTTTGACTTCCATATAAAAAGCATTGCACATAGCGTGACTGAATGGCAATTTTTTGGGTCTCTTGGTTTCATGAAAGCAGATGGTGTATACATGTACTTTAAGCAGTCAAAATTGTGCATGGAAATGAGAGAGTGTATCTAAATTTGAGTTGAGAAAATAAAAACATACTTTCTGTTGCTGTGATACATCACAGAAAGAAAGTAATGAAAGCTAGTGGGAAACTGGGCCAACACATTTAAACTTGGAGCATTGCCTTGCAATAGCTGACTTGCATGTATTGCATGGGTGTAATGCTACAGCTTGACGCTTTGCTGCATAGAGTGTAATTCATTAATGAATGATGAAGAGCATCATGTGAAATGATCTATACAAAAGTACAAAAAATAAACAGTGATCACATCACTAAAACAACATGGACCAAAATGAAATTTTCAGACGTGAAAGAGCATTGCACTTGAAAGTTTACTCATTGAATTGTGAAGCATGTTCTGGAAATATTTCACTTTTGTTGGTTTGTGAGCTACAATCTATGTTCTTGTGTGTTCTTCAGTGTCCTTCAGAGAGCAGCAAATTCTAATGAATACACTGTTTAAATTCCACTGCCAACCAACCAAACTATATATGAATCATGTATTTTTGTGTATTTAATATTTTGATTGCATTTTGTTTTTCAGTGTCCTTGTTGCAAATGTTACATGCACTGTTAAAAATGTATTGCATTTTTACAGGAAACTGCTGGCAACTAATTGCCGTGAATTTACAGCAAACAATATACAAGAAACATACTGTTGATTTAATACAACACAATTCTGTGTTTATACAGCAGTGTTGCTGTGATTACAGTAGCATTAATACAATAAAATGTTGTATTTTGTATTGTTGTCGTACAATCCTCAACAGTGGTGACAATCCCGAAAAAAAAGTTGCAGCAATGCATGTTTGGAGCCATGAAACATGTCACCATTGTTGTGTTTAATACGCCAAATGTTGATGTCTGTGAGTGTATAAATAATCTAAACATGTTTTTAACAAAAAGTTAACAAAAAACATTTTTATTCACTGTTAAACATCAGTGTACCAATCACAAAGGTGTTTCAAATTATTTATTTTTATATAAGTTGGGTCATTTAGACCATTTTAGTGCAGTCAGTTGGTTGTTATTAAAACAGACTTGTTGATCTGCTTTATGTATGCAGAAATGTTTTCTGAAAATAACTGCAACTGCAGAAAAAAGTATTACAGCAAAAGTTGAGGGTCTAGAGCACAACTGAAGCAAACCCTGATCTCTATGATGGTGATCTCAAAAAAAAAAAAAAAAACATTTTAATTAAGACATCAACATCTTAACTTCTGTGAATTCTCAATAAGAACATCCGTAGATGCATGACTGAAATAAAATCATTCTGGTTAGTATTACTATAAGTTAAAGTGGTAAAGCTGTTTGTGGAGTTGTTCATTCAGATCTTGATAGATTTAAAGTCTTGTATCTTCAGTTCACCTAAGACTGTGGCTGAAGAAAGTTGTAGTTTGTGTTATTATTTCTCTTTCTTTCAGTGCTTGTTCACGGCAGGTGTTTGAATGACTGAGAGAATGTTGCAGGAACATTTTACTAACCTTAAAATAACATTATACTAATATGGAAACTGGACCTTTTTATGTTCTTGAAATGTTACAAATCAACGTTCCTAGAATGTTGAATTTTAAAATCAAAAGTAAGTTGAAAGAATATTTGAGAAACATCAAACCTTTTAAAAAGTTTCTTTTAACGTTAAGAAAACTGGACTTTTTATGTTAGAAAGAATATGAAAGTACCAGTTTTAATGCTATCCCACAATGCTTTGTGGTGTCTGTAAAATAATGCTTCTACAGTGTAGTTACAATAATATTACAGGACTGTTCATCAGTTTCCCATCATGCATTTGCATTTACGATATTAACCATGAATACAGTGTATTGTTGTAAAATATATTGTAAAATTACATCAATTGCTAACAGTGTATACTTCAAATAGCAGTATGATAGGTATTGACCTAATTATGCAGCATGTTTAATTCATCGCTGATAAAATGTATAGCTTGAATGCACAAGTCACTTTAGATAAAACTATTCTCCAAGTGAAAATAAACCCATTAATCTTATTTTGCATAAACACATCTTAAGTGACAGCCTGATCAAATATGTGTTAAAAAAATAATAATAATAATTGCACAATATGTAAAACTGTAAGATCAAATTCAGCGCTCCACGCAGTGCGCTCTGGTTGTATCCTGCACATATGGGCGAATGGTGAGTCATAGGTCATTTGAGTATTTCATGCATGCAGGAAAGGTTCATATCTTGGACAGAATATGTACTAAATACAGCAGAAATACTTGGTAGGATTGTGAACACAGCCTGAGAGGAACTCTGTGTGCAGATTGTGAAGGCTATGAACATATTATTCACACTGCATCTGTCTCTCTCTGTTGTGTATAAATTAGTAATCGAAGGTTCATTTTCAGAGTCACAAAAGTCTTGATTAATGGATGTAAATTTAATTAAAAAATTAATATATATGTTGAAGGACAACGTGGATCCATTCCTCCATTAATTCTCCAAACCGCTGGACCTACCCAGCTAACAAAAACATGTTCTAAGAACGTTTTGCTAACTTTTTCTTTTAAATTGTAAAAAAAAAAAATAACAGAACATACTTGGCTATTCCATTAAAAGTCTTTTGACTGCTATATTCCTTCAGGTCTAAAAATACAATTTTGACCTTAGTTGTTTCTGTGATGTGATTTTCAAATAATGCTTTTCAGCATTCCCTAATGCATTTCACTCTGTGCAGAAATGTGTCAGGCTGTAGTGTTACATCCATGCACTGCATGCAGGTCAACCATTGTTGCTTTGGATGTTTTGCTAAAATGTCCTTTTAAGTTGTGAAAAAGTTAAGAAAGTTATAAAAACACTTTTTCTGAATATTCTCTGAATACCTAAAATGTAGTTTTCTTAAATGCTTGAAAAAAGAGAGTTTTTTTTTTCAAATATAATGAGAAAGTTACATTTGAATCTTCTGTGATCCCTCTTATAGTAAGTGATAATGGTTTTAAAACTGTAGACAAGTGTTGAACAAAAATGCTTCAGAATAGTGATGCATGAACAATGTTCAAATATGTTTATTTTTATTTTTTTTGTAACACATTATAAAAACCTTGATTATTACATCATTAACAAACATTAAATAATGCATAATGGATCATTAGTTAATATATATTCAAACATAATATAATGTGGTTGTTAATGTGTGCTAATAAACTCATTAAACATTAGATAATGTTCAAACATCAAAGTCAACTTTCAATTCCACATGATCAAGCACTTGTTCTTAGAAAATCTACAAATGATTTTAACAGATGTTATAAACTGATATGTGGCACGTGACATGACTTTGTGGTCATGTCATCAGACCACCCAGAGCCATATGTCTTGGACACTCGATTGAAGAGAGGGGCGGAGCTGTCAACTGATCACCACCTGGTGGTGAGTTGGATCCGATGGCGGGGGAGGAAGCTGGACAGACTTGGCAGACCCAAACATACTGTGAGGGTCTGTTGGGAACGTTTGGCCGAGCCCCCGTCAGAGAGATCTTCAACTCCCACCTCCGGCAGAGCTTTGACCGGATCCCAATGGAGTCTGGAGATATTGAGTCCGAGTGGACCATGTTCTCCACCTCCATTGTCGCTGCGGCTGCTCGGAGCAGTGGCCGTAAGGTCCCCGGTGCCTGTTAAGGCGGCAATCCCCGAACCCAGTAGTGGACACTGGTAGTAAGGGATGCCGTCAAGCTGAAGAAGGAGTCCTATCGGGCCTGGATGGCTTGTGGGACTCCGGAGGCAGCTGACAGGTACCGGCAGGCCAAGCGGACTGCAGCCCGGGTAGTCGTGGAGGCAAAAAATTGGGCCTGGGAGGAGTTTGGTGAGGCCATGGAGAAAGACTATCGGTTGGCCTCAAAGAGATTCTGGCAAACCGTTCGACGCCTCAGGAGGGGGAAGCAGTGCCCTACCAACACTGTTTACAGTGGAGATGGGCACCTGTTGACCTCAACTGGGGATATCGTCGGGCGGTGGAAGGAATACTTTGAGGATCTCAACAATCCCACCAACTTGTCTTCAGTTGAGGAAGCAGTGGCTGGGGCTTCGGAGGAGGACTTGTCCATCACCCGGGCTGAAGTCATCGAGGTAGTTAAAAAGCTCCTCGGTGGCAAGGCACAAGGGGTGGATGGGATCCACCCTGAGTACCTCACATCTCTGGATGTTGTGGGGCTCTCTTGGATGACACGCCTCTGCAACATCGCATGGTGTTTGGGGACAGTACCTTTGGAATGGAAGACCGGGTGGTGGTCCCTCCTTTTTTTTAAGAAGGGGGACCGGAGATTGTGTTCCGGAGCAAGCTAGTGTACGAGGTCTTTACACACACACACACACACACACACAATTGCATAATAAATTAAAAGAAAATAGAATACAAAAAGATTACAAAGGTAGTTAATTTTTTTTTTTATTTTTTTAAGAATAGAATTAGAATTGTGAGTGTTAAAGTTAGATGGAAGTCAAATAAAGATGGAAGAGATGTGTTTTAAGCCAATTCTTGAAGATGGCTAAGCACTCAGCTGCTCAGATTGAGTTGGGGAGGTCATTCCATCAGGAGGGAACATTTAATTTAAAAGTTTGTGAAAGTGACTTGTGCTTCTTTAGGATGGCACAATCAAGCGACGTTCACTTGCAGAATGCAAGCTTCTAGAGAGCACATAAGTCTGAAGTAACGAATTTAAGTAAATGGGTGCAGAGCCAGTGGTAGTTTTGTAGGAAACATCAATCCCTTAAATTTTATGTGAGAAGGTATTGGAAGCCAGAGAAAATTGATAAACAGAGGGGTGACGTGTATTTTTTTTTTTGGCTCATTTAAAATTAATTTGCTGCCGCATTCTGGATTAATTGTAAAGGTTTGATAGAACTGTCTGGAAGACCTGCCAAGAGGGCATTGCAATAGTCCAGCCTGGACAGAACAAGAGCTTGAATAAGGAGTTGTGCAGCATGTTCCAAAAGAAAGGGCCTAATCTTCTTGTGGTTGAATAAAGCAAATCTGCAGGATCGGACAGTTTTAGCAATGTGGTCTGAGAAAGTCAGCTGATCATCAATCATAACTCCAAGGCTTCTAGCTGTTTTTGAAGGAGTTATGGTTGATGTGCCTAACTTGATGGTGAAATTGTGATGAAACGATGGGTTTGCTGGAATCACAAGCAGTTCTGTCTTGGCAAGGTTGAGTTGAAGGTGATGGTCCATCATCCAGCAAGAAATGTCTGTTAGACAAGCTGAGATGCAGATAGCTACCGTTGGATCATCAGGATGGAATGAGAGGTAGAGTTGAGTGTCATCAGCATAGCAGTGGTATGAAAAGCCATGTTTCTGAATGACAAAACCTATTGATGCCATGTAGACAGAGAAGATAAGTGGTCCAAGAACTGAGCCCTGAGGCACCCCAGTAGTAAGATGTTGTAACTTGGACAACTCACTTCTCCAAGATACTTTAAAGGAACTATCTGATAGGTAAGACTCAAACCATTGAAGTGTGGTTCCTGAGATGCCCTTTGCCAGGAGGGTTGATGGGAGGATCTGGTGGTTAACCGTGTCAAAAGCAGTGGACAGGTCAAGCAGGATAAGTACTGAAGATTTGGATTCCGCTCTTGCCAGTCTTAGAGCTTCAACAACTGAGAGCAAGGCAGTCTCAGTTGAATTTCCACTTCTGAAGCCAGATTGGTTGCTGTCAAGGAGGTTGTTGTGTGTGAGAAATGTAGGGATTTGGTTGAACACAGCTCGTTCAAGTGTTTTTGCAATGAAAGGAAGAAGGAAAACTGGTCTGTAGTTTTCTAAAAGAGATGGGTTGAGGGTGGGTTTTTTTTAAGTAGTGGAGTTATACTGTATAAGCCTGTCTAAATGATGAGAGAAAAACACCACTGTGGAGGGATGTGTTGATGATGTGAGTGCAGGTACAACTGCAGGAGAAATGGCTTGAAGGAGATGAGATGGAATAGGATCAAGCGTGCAAGTAGTAGGGTGATTAGGAAAGATGAGTTTTGAGACTTCTGCCTAATGTGAGAGTTAGACGAATTGTTAATTGTTAAGAGTGGAGCAGAAAGTATCAGTAGAACTGTTAGCATCAAAAGATTTACAGAACAGTTTAAGGGAAGGAAGTGTAGATGAAACTATTGCAGATAGCCGGGAGGGTGAAAGTGTGCATAGGTTATTTGTTATTTGTATTTGTCTGGTCACACTGCATAATGCTGCATCGCAACCAGTATAGATGGTATCACTGATTATCATCTTTTGATGCGTTGCATTGCGCCACTCACATCTATTGAAGACACAGTGTAATGTATGAGACAGTGAGCCACAGCCTCTGTGACTTAGACAAAGGATGAATAACTGTTGAACTGGCAAATAGCTAAACATGTTTAGATTTAACTCACTACTGACGTGATAAACCAGGCTCATTGGATAAATTTCTGCTGCTCTGATATTATGTACCTCGTTGTATGTTTTGTGGCAGTTTCAAAGCGAAATGTCCATTGAGTGGTGCTAAAATACTAAAAATACAAATGTGATCTTGTTTTTATTACATTTGTACCCGTCACACATCCCTAATGCGCAGAGCGAGGAATGAGGAGACAAAGCGTAAACTCACTAAAAGTATTTTAAACCAACAATCCAAAGCATAACACAGGCAGACAGGAACACAGGAGACTCAAGGGTAGATGTCAATCTAAGACAAAGACAGACAGCACAGACTGACTCGGCTAAACACAGGGCAATCAGAGGAACACAGGTGTACAAAATGAAAAATTAAATAAACTAGGACAGGAACAAGACCAAATAAGGAAAAACAGAAACAAGGGCAAAACACGACACAGAATAGTCCACAATCCTGACATATCGCCCCCCCTCCCGGAAGGTGCGTCCTCGTACTGTAGAACAACTTTTGGGCGGGACTAAGGAGGAGGTTCCAGAGGAGGATGGACACCCAGGAGGGGCAACAGACAGAGTCCAGGGAGGAGACGATGGAGCGAGGAACCAGGGAGGAGACAGAAGTCCAGCTGGACCCAGGCCACCGCCATAATGACGGCCCGCAGTGGAGCTGATGGAGGGAGGAGCCATGGAGGAGGAATGGCTGCCAACTCTAGGTGGCAGACCAACATTAGAGGAGCCTGAGGTGGAGATGGAGATCCCCATTTACCCCCGCGAGGATGATGTATTCAGGGCGAAGGAGGGGATCCAGTGGTGCACACAATGGAAACAAAAACACTGAGGTAAAAACAGAAACAAAATGGAGGGGAAACACACAATAAACTTGTTTTTGGTCTGAGATTCTCTCACACTTCCCTAATGTGAGGAGCAAGGATAGTTTTAACGAAAGGAAAAGTAATACAAAAAATACATTCCCTGATGTAACTATTCTATTTTAACTTCTATGTGGGTTTGAGCTGTTTTATTTTCTAACTGTACAGTAGTTTTACAAGATTCGTATTGTATCGCGTGAGCTACCAAAAAACGTGGAAAACCAATACATATGAAGCTGCATATGGGATGCTAATAGTTAAAAGTATCAATTTTTAAATCTCACAGCATTATAAAATCATTTTGAAGTCATGACATAATATTGTGCAAGGAAATGTGTGAAACTCTTATTGGAAACACTGGCCCTGTAAACCAAACTTTGTGTGAAAAGGAATAAAAGTACTGCTAGAGTTCTCATGTTCATTTCAATTGGAAACTGCAGTGAATTGTATTTTTATTTTGTAATGTTTTGGAGCTTTGCAGAAATGTAAGTAAATGTACGTATTTCTAATGAGCCGAAGTAGCAATGTGAACAGAAAGTGAATGAAAGTTACATATGCTTTAGACAGTCAATGTGACAATGACGAGCACTGTGGCGTGTTTACAGTAATTTACATGTATATGTAGGGCTTGCTGTTGAAATTAAGGGTTGTATAGAGTTGCATCCATATTTATTCTGCCCAACAAATGTATTCAAAAAAGTACATTGTTTTATTAAATTTGTAGGTAATTTATTAAATTAATTAATTAAATAAATAAATTGTGGTGTGTGTTTATTGAGCAACCTTATCAATGCTCTTGCAACCACTCAGAAAACCCTAACAACCACATAGAAACATGCAGAAAGCCAGTTGCCGTTCAGTTCATGAAAAGAACAGCAAGCATTACAACATCTTCATTAGTTTTATGCTTCGGCACATTGCTACAGTTTGCTAATGTGATCAAAATGACAGTGCAATCTTCCTCAAACCATCACAGTGCACTCAATTATTACATCCATTGGCCCTAATATTGCTCAAATGAGGGAAATCATGGAAAAATAAAGCAGCTGATAGTGCTTGCTGGGCTTTAGGGTAGGTGGGAAGAGTGTGGGTGGTGACCTTGTGCAAAGATGATCTGCGCATATGCTTGTGTTTGTGGAAAGAGTTGGGAATTAAGTGAGATTGAGGGCAATTCTGCTCTTTTTTTGTACCAGCAGGGGGTACTATGGTTCTCTCGAAATGCATATTCCTATTACACACTTGCCCAGCTGTGCCCATGGAAAACATTGTGGATTTTGCCAAGCACAAATAAACCTTACAGCACCAATTCACAGCTGTGCTGGGCCGAGGCATGGAGTCTCAGTCCTCTCCGTCTGCTCAGTGACCACTCCAACTGAACTCTTTTTTCACCTAATCAGATGTAAACAAAAGGCCACGGTTCAGAACGCACAGATGTAGTTGTTGCATATCATCTAGCAAAAAGAGACACGTGTCATAGAGTATATTTCTGCAATCAACATTTTACATTTTTGGATTGTTGTTATGGGGAAAGTGTGCCATACTTCATCCTATCCCAGTTTCTAGAGGCTTTAGAGTCTTCCTTTAGATTTATCAATTTGTAAGTTGATTCTCTTGTAAAGTTTAAACAATGCACTGTTTATATACAGTCATACTTAACCCAACACAACAAAATAATAAGCTCAGTTCCTCTTATTTTTCTTCTCCCATGTACAGTGTATATGGTAAAACGCACTCATTACCTAAAATTTAAACTGGAGCATTGAAAACACTCTTCAGTCCAAACTAGCAGCTACAAATACATCTGAAGCCGGATGAGAAAGTCTTGAGAATTTCTGACGCAGATGGAAAATTTCAGGCCATGCCAATCACGTTTCATCTAACCCACTTGAGGTAGCGGCTTTCAATCACCTGTCTCTCAGCGTGCACATTCACTCTTTTTATTTGTATTTTTTAGAATTAACCATATAACTCAGTGTTCTGCCATGCACAATATGCAACAGTGCAACAACTGCATGCATATTTGACAGTGTCTGAATATCTACATTGTGAAAGGATTGCACCTATAGAATTGAAACCCACTTACATTAACAGATAGACATCATTTTGCTCTAAGTAATGTATAAGCTCCTTAGTGTTATCATCGCGTTTCCTGCTTAACTGATGTTAATGTGATTTATGGCTGGATGAGTAGAGCTACTCTAGATCTATCTGACAGAAGCAGGATTCTGTGACTCGGTCATGTGCATGTCAGTTTCAAAGTGTTCAGTGACCCATTTTATGCTTATCATGTTTTAGTATATAGATAGCATTGCTAGACTAAATTTAATGTAGGAGCTAGTTCAGTGCTTTTCTATAGATTCAGTTTCAAATATGGAAAGAAGCACAATTGTAACTTTTTTATATTATTTGTTTCATCTGATAACATTTTTATTTTGTCTTTTATTAAAGACCACCAGTCCCAAGAGCACCATGTTATGATATAAAGATACATTAGCATGTATAGTACTATATTATTCACTAACCACCCCAAGTCCTACTTGACCAGACGCTATTGCAACTGGCATGGCGCTGCGTCATGCATACTAAAATGAGCTCATTGCCATTCTTTTCAGCACAAACATGCTTGTACATAGCATGACTTATTCACAGAAATTTTAGTTATTTGTGTTGCACACAGGGCCACTCTAGGCAAAACACTGTCGTGCCGCCTCCACTTCACACTTATAATTAAACATGATCTTTAAGATGCACATGAAAGGCTGGATATTTTGTTTATGTATCTGCAAGCCTTTTATATATATAATAATCATGTGGCCTTTTAAAGTGTTTTGCCTATATATAAAACCTTGAATTAATGTTTTAGTATTATTTAATTAAGCAAGATCGGACATGTACCATGCCTGGTATCAATATGAGCTTAAGAAATTACATTTTCCTATTTGTTAATTTACGTTATATTTTGCCAACTTGAAGAATCTTGAAGATTGTTCTCTTGAATAGCCAATCCTGTTTCATATGCAAAACACTCTGCTTGAGACAAATGATCGTAACATTTCCCTCCAAAGCTTCCATTCCTCACTGGCTCACTCAAATCCTTTTTCAAGGGTTTGGTTTCCTCACACTTTAAAGGTCACTGATCACAAGATCAGGCGGTTCTTTTAGATTCTGAGAAGAGAAGGATGCTGAGCTAGAAGTCTTCTAAGGAGCCTTAAGATTGTGCCCATCTGCGGCCTTGTCTTTCCATTCACCAAAGATCCTCAGACTTCAGCTGGTTCTCTCTCATCAAGGCAACATCAGCCAAGATCAGCTGGAGCCTTTGTCTCATTGTTTGATCAATTCAGTATCCCCACTCCTGTGTGTAAGAAACTGAAGATTTGCTCAAGGCCACCAGTCTGCTGAATCTCAAACAATATGATAACTTCTTGCATTCCTGTACTCTGTTTAGGCTCTCCTTCCATTGCTAAAATGTATGCTTGTGTGTGTGTGTGTGTGTGTGTGTGTGTGTGTGTGTGTGTGCGGGTGCGTGTGTGTGTGTGTGTGTTAGAAGAGTTTAAGTGTTTAGTAAATGTAACTAAGTCTTGCTTGAGTCACACTCAAAGTTGTATGTTGTTTTGCTCATAATTGGAGTCCATAGTAGTATTGTACAATAAGGATGTTATTCTATATACCCCGGAAATAAATATTTCTCAAAATCAATAAACCATTAATACCTGGAATATATTGGGAGAACAGTTTTGTTGATTGAACGAACATTTGGTAACACTTTACTTAAAGCCTTCATGTGTAATGCACTATAAAGGGTTATTAAAGGGTGTAATGCATTATAATCATTCACAATGTGCATTGTAATACATTATATCCTAAATAATTATAACTGAATTCGAAATGCATAGTGTAACAATGAGTAGATAAGTGTTATAATGTATTAACTGTGGTTACAATTATTCATGAGATTGTACATTGGATTATAAGGTGTGTTACAAGGCATATTCAATGCATTAAAACTAATTTTATAATGCATTATACTACATAAAAGCTTTTACTAGTGTTACCAAAAATTCTATTAGCTTATCCAAATATTTAGAATTAATCATAACATATTATGATTAATTATTAACATTTGCCATCTGAGCTAATTTTCTACACCATTAAACTCAATATTCGTTTTACCAGCCCTAAATTACATTGTTTTCTCAACCGATGGTGCTGTTTGGCCCACGGGGGCATTAATCATAAGACCTATATGTTTTGCGACTGACTATGGTGTATATGAGAATGACGTAAAGTCATAATGTCCAAAAGATTTAACACTCTACCCCAGGCAAAAGTTACAGCCTTATTAGGCCATCCATGCATAAAGTCCTTATTAAACAGTAGTCACATTTCTTTTCCTGTTGCTGACCATATTAAAAATGTTTCTGCAGTTGTGTGCTAAGATGCTCCGAACATGTGGCTTGTTATTTTCCAGAAGTGGGACACACGACGGTAACCTGCTTGACAGCCAGCGTACTGCATCCAGAGTTTGATGCTACCAGATTGTGTCCTGATAAGTAACACTTGAAAAACAAGCCCTCCTCCAAACCATTATATACGCAAGTCTGAATTATTCATCTTGGAGTCCGTCATGCTGTTTCAGTGGTTTGTGAAATGATTGTTATTTCGGGAGGGACCACTGGGTTTTGCACCTTACAAGTATTGATGTGAATATGCTCTCCCTGAGCAATCCCGCTAAAACCTTAAAATATGTAAAGTATCATTCAAATGCTACATGGGCTATACTCTCCATTTCAAACTTAAATGACTTGGGAGATTGTTTCATAACATTAGCACTCAGAAGATATTATTAGAAAGCAGATTATATTTTAAATGAAACATGTCCATGTGCCTTTTTGTATTGTTGTCTCGTTCATGCCATAAAATTGAGATAATTCTCTGGGGTGTTGAAAGGCTAATGAAGGCATCATGCTATTATATTCATGTCAGCATATTTGGCTGATTGCAAAAAAAAAAAAAAAAAAAAAAAAAAAAAAGTCTAGACTCATTTAATCATGTTATGATAATTTGGGCAGAGATATATCAGTTTTATCACAATTACTATTTTTCATTGGGGTTAGTGATTTAAATTGTTTGTACTACGGACACAAATCATCCTCAGAAAGAAAAGATGTCCTATCACTCTTCATACTGATCAGATTGGTGGATGATTAAGCATGCAATGGAAAAAATCCCATAGACCATATAATGCCTAGCATGAGATTATAAATTCTTACACATTGAATTAGAATGTAATTTTTACACTAGTGACAGTGTTTTGGTTGCACCATTAACTTTTAAGCTAATTGTTGTCCATTTATCAAGTTTATTAACTGCCCTGAACTTGATTTATACTAGTAGAAATGCACCCAGAACTCCCTGTCAATCTCCTTGATATAACCCCCTAGAGAGCTAGCCACCACATTAGCTTATAAGTGCACAAAACAAATGCCAATTGCCAACTGATCTGCGACATTAATATTTATGCACATGAAGAAAAACTAAACCCACCTAATTGTACAACTGTAGATCCCACACTCTATAATTTAATCTGGAATAGTACTAAAACAGAATGTATTTGACAGTTTCACAGCCTCAGACTCCGTGATGTGCAGCACTACAGGTGCAATATTGTTTTTGCTGCACAATAAAAGGCTGATGACTGTTTTCACAATGACCTTTAACGCTGTGAAATCCGCTGGGTCTGCATCAAAAATCTTTATTTTGTGCGAGTAAACACAAGTTGATAGCTGTTAGTACATGAGAAGGAAATCCTATTGAGAAAGTTTGGCCTTTAGAAAGATACCTCTCTCTGAGGAAAATGCTTAAACTGAGATTACAAAAATGAGAAATAACAAAGGCGCAGATCTCAAGATATTCTACAGATATATTGCACATTTAGAAAGGTCATGATATTCTATAAACCTCTGGATTGGGAAAGCTGGTATGGTTATGGGATTTCTTGCTGTTTTCAAACTGTCAATATCTGTGAAGGGACATTAACCCCTTACTCGTATCGGTGTGGAGCAGAGACTGTGCTCTGCAGCGTGCATGAACTTCTAACTTCTCAACTGCATGATGTCTGAAATCATTGCTGATTTGGAATAACATTTAGAAATTTTCAGTCACAGTTTATTTTAATGTGTCCTTGTTACAGTGTAATTACTCAGGTATGGAATAATATCTATTAACAATATGTGGTAATACTTTAAAATAAGTATACAGTAATAAAGTACTTACAAATCATTTGCAAACTATTAGTTTATAGTTAACACATAATTTACAAACCGTAGTTAATGCATTTATAGACAATTAGTGGGCACTTGGTGACATTTTCCAATTTTCCGTGACCTAAAGTGGGATCTATTTCCGGTTCATATGTTTTTAGCAAAGCATTATCTAAGTAGTTATTATGAGCTAATTAAACTATAATAATTGTGTTAATTACAGTGACAATGAATGAAGAACTCACTATTGTATAGAGTCTATTAATGTATTAACAACTGTTTATAAACTGTTCATTAACTATTATTATATAATTAACTATAAATATTATTAAATACAGTTTAAATACTGAATTGCTACAGGATAAAGGATAAAGAGGATAAAATCGCTATTTTTAAGTAAACTCACTCTAAAAAGAGAAAAGTGCAGACACGCATACACGCAACTTCCATCTCCCTCCCTCCCTCCCTCCCTCTCTCTCTCAATATTTGAGAAAAGGGATTAGTGATTTCTAATGATTGGGAGGACTGTCCCCCCTCAGAGTCTATGGTGGTTATCACCCTGACCAGACAAAAAATATGCTGTGGTACTATCGTGCAGTCTATAATGATACGACGTTAGCAAATATTCATGATTTTTTGCTAACATTTCTTTGAGTAACATGACCATTAATATGAACTCACTGGGATAAGGCCTTAGTGTTAGTTGCTTGAATTTACACATACCTTACTGTTATAACTATATATTAAATACTATAGAAAATACACATGTAACAAGGACACAGATTATTGATTTCTAAAGCACTATACAATATTTTTTATTTATTTTTTTGCTATGACTTATAGTAATAATGCAGTAATAAAGTACTTATAAAACATTTTTGCAAATTATTAGTTTATAAAAAAATGTATATCTACATTGTTAATACATTAATATGCTAAGAACGAATGGTGGGTTCATTGTCACTGTAATTTTCAAATTATTGTTTAATTAGCTGTAAAGAGTTAATGTGTTTTTATTATTTGTTTTTTATTTATTGTATTCTAATGTATTTTATGCATTGCTTATATTTGCATATACAAGAAAATATTAAATATTTGTCTAATTATAGACACTCTACATTTTTCTGCCTATACATTTGTGTGTGTGTGTGTGTGTGTGTATTCATAAAACATAACAAAGTTATAAATAAAATAAATAAATAAACAACAACAAAAAAGTTTACTTTAATGTTTAATTAATTAAATAATTATTTACTGTCTATCTGTACATTTTTAATTTCATGTCTAAAATTATCCAAACACTCAAGACTTCCACAAACTTGCATTATACAAGTAATATTCAGAATGAGAGATATATTTATCACCAAGAAGTTTAAGGTGCAAAATTATTCAGTAAAAATATCTTGGTGTGCATAAGTTAATGCAACACCTACAAGCTGAAACTACACCTGCCACTTGACAAGGCTGCAATGAAAAAAATAAAAAAAGAAAAGAAAAAAGATAAAGATCCGTTTTCATCTTAGCTTTCACTTTATAACATGCATTTAATTATTTGTCCTTTTCCATAGGGCCATTCTGTCCATGTTTATTTGTAAACCAGGACCACAGTTATGAACCATCATAATTTGCATAATTGGTTACTTGTCAGATGTGTGAACTGCTCATTATTAAGAAGGAGACAGAATGAAAGAAAAGGGACTTGCTAATGTGATGGGGGAAAAAAGGCATATCAGAATATCTCTCAGACAAGGTAACCATAGTTACTGCAGAACCGAGAAGAATAAAACTCCTGTGAGAGTGAAATACATTGGAATTAAAACCCATTTTTCTGAAGCATTGCAAATGACTGGTAAAGTGACTTCCCATTTGAGATTGAATATTGAAAGCTATTGGATGTCTGATTGGCCTTGTTTTTTTTTTTTTTACATGTGCATCTCTGAAAGGAACATGACAGTCATGACATTCAGTGAGAGTCTGTCATCACTGATGATAAATGTTGGGTGCAACCCTGTATTTCAGCCTTGAGGGAAAAGTGCACAATATTGGTTTATGAGGTACGGAGTCCAACACTGGGATACTGTTCATTCACTGTGTCTCACATTATGCTGTGTGGAGGAATGGCATCTGACAATACTCTGTACTGCAACCACAACAGCAGTTGTAGTGTAACTAACATTTATGGTAGTTCTAGGGAGTGTGTCTTGTTTTTCAGTGGAGTACACTTTTCTTCCAGTCTATCCATCTCCAGTATTTAGACTAGCTGTACTCTGTGTCACACACACACACACACACACACACACACACACACACACACACACACACAAATAAATAAAATATAAATAAAGAAATATACATTTGTTGGTGGATTTACTCTTTTATTTTTATTTTTTTTGGCACTAACAGGTCTAATGAACATAATGACCATCATATTTGTCCTAATACATCACATGTAGTTCAAGCCAGGGTTGCCAGGCTCACAGATTTTCCTTTACCAAACATTATTTGTGGCACACGTCCCATCCAGTTATTGCAAAGAGATTTGTGCTTTGTTACTGTTAAGTAACCAAGGCTGAGCATTCAAATTATATCCAATATATTGCAACATTCAAACAATAAATGCTGTTTTAACACTCTTAAATGTGGTGTGACAAATCATTGCATTTCTCTTTAACAAAAGTTATAGCATGAAATAAATATGCATGAATGAACATTTATGATGAAAAAATACTGAAATGCATCATGTCTCACGTCTCATAATCACCCAATCAGCACTTTAACTGTGGAAAGGCTCCAACTTAATGTATCATCTACCTTAAAAGTATCCAGTTTACACAGATTGTTAATTACCTATAAAAACACTAGAATGAGCTTATATCTGTATGTATAAATGATTCTGACATGATGGCAAGTATGTGCAATCGATTATACAAACATTTCAGTATGATCTCTCTCTCTGTACACACACACAAACATATTTTATATATATATATAAATATAAATATATATATATATATATATATATATATATATATATATATATATATATATATATATATATATATATATATATATATATGAGAATAAATGTAATATAATACTTTAAAATGTGAGCTCTGTTTGTACCACATGAGAGGCTCCCTGTATCGTTTTACCTTAGATGTTTATCTATCTGTATTGAAATTGGCATATCGTCTCGGATAAGACACTAAGCACACTATTGGTGCTTTTCCTTCATGCTGAATCACTTATCAACATCCAACACTGGACACCTCAGTATTTCATGAAGAGAGACGGGTCATATGTGATCTTTGTGGGACAAGGTGCACCAGTCATAGATCCTTACTGAAGTTCAAGTCATCGTCTTGTGTCTGTCTCATCTCCCTTGACAAATTGAGTCGCCATTCTCCACAAGCCTCTCAGCTCTCCACTGCCCCACAGTAATGCATAACGTTCTTTCCCACTTTATCTACAGTAGATTTGGCTCATCACATGAAACAGATCGTCAAGTGAGTTGAGATTAAACTTTTCCATTAGTCAAGAGCGTGAGAGGGGAGGATTGGGAAGCAAGAAGAAAATTTGAACTCTGGGTTAATATGCACTAAAAAGTGTGGTTGTGCAGTTAGCAAATTAGTAGTGTCTGCTAAGGCAAGTATCACTATTACTAGGCAAACCCATATTAGAGATGCAATTACAATATTGTCAATATATCACACAGTACAGTCACACAGTACCACACTTTCAGACTGTCACAGAGCTGCCCTCTGTTCCCCCTTCCTAGTCTTTTTTTAGCATTAACACATGAATACATACTTGGGTTTTAAAACTCTTTGTCAGCGAGGTGGAGAGATGGACGATACACACAAGCACACACATTTACACACCTGTAATTAGACTGTTGTGTTAAGACTGACCACCTGAACATCAAAACCAGTGGACATTTAAGCTTTTCTTATAAACTGTTGGCTATTACCTGGATCAGCATTTATGGTGGCGGCCATCTTGAACTGATTTAAAAAATCCGAAATGATTTTTGTCAGCCTTTTTATACCTTCGCTGTTTTGCATCATGGGGACTATGAGATACCGTGGAAGTATCCGTGGAAAGAGGTGGAAACTGTTCATGAGTTTTTGTATAAAAAGTTCATATACTTTTGTAAATTATTGCTGAATTGGAGTTATGGTATATTGTGCTATTGATATTTGGTGGATTGAAGGAAACAGTGTTACTTGATTTTTAATCCTTTTTATGTGTTAGTACTTCATATTATTTTCATGTGATATATTAAGGCTTCTGAGAAATGGTTTAACCCATGTGTATAAATTCTCATGCAATGAAGCAGTCAGGGAGTCTTTGACTGGGGTGCAGTGAGTGCAGTAACTACCAGAGGTGTCAAGTAACGAAGTACAAATACTTCGTTACTGTACTTAAGTAGAAATTTGGGGTATCTATACTTTACTTGAGTAATTATTTTTCAGCCGACTTTTTACTTCTACTCCTTACATTTTCAGGCAAGTATCTGTACTTTCTACTCCTTACATTTTAAAAATAGCTTCGTTACTGCTATTCCATTCCGCTTGTTTTCATTCTGGCTTGTCATCATTTAAAAAAAAAAAAAAAACCTATCCAGATAAATTGCGCCAATCCGGATGGAGTGAATTTGATTGTGGTTGGATGAGAAGTATAAACAAATACCATTGCGACACCCTATTGGTTTGTACGCGATCCATCGCACCTGCACGTGACACAAGTCACATCACAGTCCAGCCAGGACATAGACAGTTTTGGGTTCGTTTATCAAAAAATATATTTCTTAAAAGTAGGGTTGGGTATGGAACTGGTATCCGATCGCCTCAGAGTCAGTCCGCTTAAATTTCACATGAAAGCAGCGTCAGACCGGTCTCCTCGCGTCTTTGAGCGCGCTCTTCAATCCGCAGAGGCGCAGACCGCGAACGGAGCAGCGCATGCGCACTTAAATAAACAGAGGACACAAGGTATGTTTATCGATAGATTGTTAGAATATCCATATCTGTGCAGTTCTTTGTCATAAATACAGTTTACAAAAGGTCACGAGGTAGCAGTCGGTTTCTCATCTGTAAAGTTTTCGCTCATCACACCACAGCCGGTTTCCTCCAGCGAAAATCTAGCGCTTAACACATATGAACGAACACATACTTTAATTACACTTACTTAAATATACTTAATTTAATCATACGTACTTTATACATACACTACTGTGCAAAAAAGTCTTAGGCACGTTAGTATTTTCACTTAAAAGAATGGTGTTCGGACAATTATTCATATATTGTATATAGTGTGTCAGTATAAAATATCAGTTTACATTTCCAAACATTAATTTTGCCGTTGTCAGACTGCTTGTGCATTCAAAATCGCACTAGATTATTATTAAAATTAATGGCAAACTGATATTTCCTACTGACACACTACAGCAAAAGGTATAAATAACTGGCTTAAAACCCTTTTTGGGGAGAAAATACTAATTTGTCCATAAGACTTTTGCACAGTACTGTATTTTAAAAACGACATTGTTGCTACTTTATAAAGAATGACCATACAGTAATTCACAGAACTGATTTAAGACAGTGACAGACAGCACTCATCTTAACTAAATATCAGAGTGAGTGACAGAGATACAGTAGACACATTATGTGTGGTTTTGTATTAAATAATGACCCAGATTGTGAAATACATTTATTAGCCTTAGATTAAGGGAAGCACAACTTGGGAAATGAGAGCATCCGAGCTGAAAAGCTATGGATTTATTTTAAATATTTGTAATGTTCTTTAAAGTTATCCATAGTTTTTTTTTTTTTTTTTTTTTTTTTTTAAGTATTGGTTCAGGCACCGTTTAGGAGCCGGTACCGTTTTAAAAGTATCGAAAAGGCACTGGACCCTACTTAAAAGTTATTATTTCTCACTAGCTCATTTACCAAATATGTGCTTTTTCTTCGTCCTCCACAAATTAAGCTACTGTAGGTAGTTTGGTAGCGAGACGTGTGAATAAATTAGCGTTTTCGATTGACGATGCGATTGACAATGTTGTGATAAGAAGGCTATACCAACTTTGTAACTCGTTACCCCCCGAACACTGGACATAGCAGACGTATGTACCAAATACAAGAAGCTATCAATCAAGAAAGTATCAGAATTATGATTTCTTTTTCAGTTTTAGTTTTTGATTAATCACTTGGAGTAATCATTCATTTTGACAGCACTATAATGTTTACTGTAAATAGACCACCATACAAGTGTAATTGTTACTAAGCCTGCACCAATGTTCTTGTCCATTGCCCTCACAGATTCCTGCAGCTAATCATGGATGTGCATAAACATTCCATTAAAGGTTATTGATGACAAGCCACTGAAGTTTGACTTTTTGCACCATAACAATACTTATTGGCAACTAGTCATCATATCTCTAGTCCTTTAATGTATTTGCATTGTACTAAAGTGCGTTCATTTTAAATGGGCATATATGCGGCTGATGAAGACCTGATGGTCGAAACGTTGCTTGATTAAATTCCTCTGGAGCAGTAGTTTTCAGTGTTCAGACTTCACTTCTTTATTTGTCTATATCATTCAGTTGTCTTGCACCTGTGTCCTAATTGGATGTTTGGGATGTGCACACCATTTTTGTATTTTCATATATGCGGCTGAAACAGGTAGCCTAGTGCATCCCAAATTTTTCAACATGAACATTTTAATACAACATTATAGTCATTATGGCCTATGGCCTTTAGAAAAATGTTTTTTTGAGGAGATGGGGTAGTGTACAATAGACCCCTGTGGTGCGGCCTAAGCTTTTGTTCTTAATGGCATTTTTTTCCCTTACATTACTTTTACTTTTATACTTTAAGTAGTTTTTTAAACCAGTACTTTTGCACTTTTACTTGAGTAAAAAGCTTGAGTTGATACTTCAACTTCTACAAAAGTCTTTTTAAACATTAGTATCTATACTTCTACTTGAGTAATGAATGGCAGTACTTTTGACACCACTGGTAACTACTGAGAAATACTCTGATTGAAACATTGTTATACCTGATTGTTATACCTGTTGTACCTTTTTTCTATGTTTTGCGCCTATGAGCACTCTGCACTATTTTGGCTTGGGAAAAAAATGAAATAAAAAGAAAAGCTGGCAAGCAACGTCCTCCATTGAATGTTGCACCTGTTTTTGAAGCCAAAAAAGTGCAAATATAAGGGAAGGGGAGAATGAGTTTTTTGCCCAGCCATATTTGTTTGATCCAGAGTACACCGACCAGGAACTCTGCGAGATGAAGGAGGCTGCAGTGAAGCAACACACACCACAGATGTAGTTCATGTGGTTTCCCTGTAAACAAAACTTGGTAGTCGCGAGACTACACTCTTTTCCCCAGAGCTTACGTTGTGCCTTCCGCTACGTCTACATCATACACTCAAGCGCCTTGTCATGAACATGCACATGAACATTTTTCTTACAATAATGTATCATTTCACTTTAGAAGACCTTCATTAACACCTCAGAGCCATGGTGAGTAGTTTTATAATGGATGGATACAGTTTTTTTTGCTTTAAAAACAGGGGCACCATTCACTGCTATTATTGTTATGGTAAACCATGACAGGAGGCTGTTATAACAGGAAACAGTTTATTGAGACACAAGCAGAGGAGCAGGTAGTGCACTGTGAGTTAATGGTGCTGGAGATAGTGGTGATGATGGGATCCATTGGGGGAGATCACTGGAAAGAGGTAAGTCGAGAGATAGTTTAGTCCTTAGAGTAATCATGCAGGTTAGAAACCGGACGCTGACTGGGTGCATGTGTGTGGTATTTATGTGAAGTGATGATTGCCAGTGGATGAGGAGCAGGTAGGAGTGATTAGTACTCAGGTGAGGGAGTGCGCTGTGATTGGTTGGTGATGGAACCTGGCGTGTCTGTTTTACAGCTTGGAATAGCGAGGACAATTTCTGAAAGAAGAATGTCAGATATGCTCTGAGGGTGAGTAAATCAAGGGGCAATTTTCATTTTTGAGTGAATTTTCCCTTTAATTGTTTAATCTGTATTTTATTTATCTACAGTTACTGTAAAATAAATATTTTTAATCATCATCACTTTGTACAATACACTTTTGGTGAGTATCTCTTTTTATTTTTTCTACAAGAACACTGTCTACAGTGTAAAAAAAAAAAAATAAATACCTTTTGCATTGTAAGAACTTTATTTTCCAATGAAGTTGTAAAAATAATTGTTTTCATTGCCAAAGTTTGTGAGGGGTTTACAGAATTGTGTCTTATTAACATTTTTAATACTAATAATATCAATAAGAAGAAACTTTAATTACAATTGTGAAATGATGCTTGTGATGGTCTCCTGGCTGGCAGAAGTACACAACTGGTTCTTCCCACTGCAATGTGAGTTTCTAGGCATGCTGTGTTACTGCTGCATTGAGAGGAATGGCAAGAGAAATTTCAAAGCTTTCTTCCCGAATGGATTGGCTCTCTGCAGCAGGCCGACTGAAAGCAGGGGCGTCTCGATGGGAGGGAGATGTAGCCGATCCTCAGTTATCTGAAACACAGTCACCCTGCTGGAACAATTTGTTCTAGTGGTCTTCTTCCAGTCACAATAAATGGCAAACAGGTTGACAAGCATAGTTTAAGGTTTAATTACTAAAGGACCTGAAAGCAGAGAAACCTGAAAACAGTCTGGGTTGACTGCATTTGTGTCACAGAAAAACAAAGAAACTGTTGACGGTGCCAGGATGAGGACAAACCTGCTCCCAATGATGTCTCAAGCATCTCTATTACTTATTTTCCTTTTTCCTTTAAACTTCTAATCCTGGGAAAACTGTTTTTGTTCCAGTTCCAGCTGAAAAAACAATAGCTGTGACCAGTTATTGATATTGAAAGCATACATTAAACCAAGTGAAATTAGTACATTTGACTAGGTTTGACCTGGATTTTATTTTGTTTTTATTTATTTAATGTATGTATGATTGAATCCACTGCTTTTTTTGTTGTAGTAGCAATAAGTTTTTACCAGTAAACTTCTATGATGACTAAAGGCTAGTGGGAAAAAAGCCACAGAAAGCACATGTGTGTAACGAGGAGGCTGAGGTGGTATTATAATCCATTTACAGAAGTTTAATAGGGAAAAGTCTTAGAGACAGAATCGTTAAACAAGGCAGTCAGTACCGTACTGGCAGTCCAATCTTTCAACATACACAAAGGGAATCCACAAGGCAGAGACGAGTAGGCAGGTTAATGGGTCAAACACAAACATCAGTCCAATCAGGCTATAAATCCAAAGGGGAAATCTAAGAATTAACAATGTGAAGACAGGCAGAATCGTAATGTCACAGTGTCTGGGTGGTGTTCCCTGGGGTTCCACTAGGTGTCCTCCTTCCCACGGTGTCTGTCACCTTATCAACTTCCTGTTCCCTTATTTGGTCACATTCCTCCTTGTTTGAGTTAATTGATTGTTCCCCACCTGTCTCCAGTTCCCTCATCACCTTCTATGTATTTATAACCGGTCTGTCTGAGTCTGTGTTACGGAGTCCTTGTTTAATGTCTTATGATTATTCATGTCCGTCAATTCAGTCTGGCCCTTGCCTTGTCTCCTTGTCTTGTTTTCATGTTTGAATATTCTGGTTTTGACCCTGCCTTGACTGTTTATCCCTTCGTATTACCCTTTAATAAATGACTTACCTGCAATTGGTTCTCTCTCCGTGGTTTCCTTGTATCCCGGCCGTGACAGAAGGACTCCGTCACAGTAGGAACCAGCGGTATGTCGTTTTTTCCGTTTCCCAGCCAAGATGGCGGATCGGCAAACCAAGTACCTTCGGTTGACCGCCCTCCGCCAAGAGGGCAATGAAGTGGGGGCCCTGGCTCAGGTGTTCTGGTCCCTGGCCGAGGGCATGGGTTACAACGATGTGGCCCTAAAGGACTATTTTTATGGTGGGCTGGATGACCCAGTGTCTCAGGAGGAGATGGCACAGTTAGAGATACTGGAATTCTGTGAATTTGTGCGCTACTTACAGCATCGGCTTCCGTGGGATGCCCCAGCCACTCCGGTCTCTTCCGTTGGGGTGGTCGTCAGTCCAGCACCACTGCCCAGGATGGCTACCAGCCCAGCCCCGTTGCATTAAATGGCTGCCAGCCCAGCGTCACGAGACAAGATTGCCGCCAGTCCAGCGCCACAACCCAAGAGGTCCGCCAGCCCAGTACCACAGCACCAGATGGCTGCTAACCCAGTGCCAATGCCCAAATTGGCCACCGGTCCAACACCACAATCCAAGATGGCCGCCAGCCCAGTACCACAGCACAAGATGGCTGTCAGCCCAGCGCCACAGCACAAGTAGGCCGCTAATCCAGCGCCAATGACCAAATTGGCCACCGGTCCAGCGGCACAGTACAAGATGGTCGCCAGCCTAGCACCACAGCACAAGATGCCCGCCTGTCCAGAGTCATGGCCCAAGATGGCTGCTTGCCCAGCGCTGCTACACAGGATGACAGTCACAGCTGACCCTCGGGAGTCGAGTCAGGTTCCAGTGAACTCTCCAGAGTCGATTCAGGTTCCAGTTGTCCCTTCAGAGTCAGTTTCCAGTTGACCCTCCAGAGTCGAGTCAGGTTCCAGTGAACTCTCCAGAGTCGAGTCAGGTTCCAGTGAACGTTCCAGAGTCGAGTCAGGTTCAAGTGAACTCTCCAGAGTCGAGTCAGATTCCAGTGAACTCTCCAGAGTCGAGTCAGGTTCCAGTGAACTCTCCGGAGTCGAGTCAGGTTCCAGTGAACTCTCCGGAGTCGAGGCTAGTGACCGATGACCTTCCAGAGCCAGGGCTAGTCACCAATGACCTTCCAGAGTCAGGGCTAGTCACCGCTGACCCTCCAGAGTCAGGGCTAGTCACCGCTGACCCTCCAGAGTCAGGGCTAGTCACCGCTGACCCTCCAGAGTCAGGGATAGTCACCGCTGACCCTCCAGAGTCAGGGCTAGTCACCGCTGATCTTCCAGAGTCAGGGCTAGTCACCGCTGATCTTCCAGAGTCAGGGCTAGTCACTGATGACCTTCCAGAGCCAGGGCTAGGTACCATGGACTTTCCAGAGACAAGGCTGGTCACCGTTGACCTTTCAGAGTCAAGTCAAGTCACTGGTGATTTTCAAGGACTGAGTCAAGTCACTGGTCATTTTCAAGGATTGAGTCAAGTCACCAGTGATCTTCATGAACAAAGGCAAGTCACCATTGATCTTCATGAGCAAATACAAGTCACCAATGATCTTCATGTACAAATAAAATTCACCAATGATCTTCATGAGCAATGTCAGGCAAGCACCGATCTTCTGGAGTCCAGTAAGGACACCAGGGGATTACCAGAGTTTCATCGTCCTGTTGGTCCGGCCGCACGGAGGTCTGCTTCTCCTTGGGGGGCTCTGGTCCTGACCACATGGCTGTGGTGGTCTTCTGCTCCGCCCTGGGGGGCTTCAGCCCTGACCACACGGTGGTGGTGGCCTTCCGCTCCACCCTGGAAGACTCTGGCATCGACCACAAGGATATTGTGGTATTCTACTCCACCCTGGGGGGCTTCATGTTGTTGTTTTTGCTTTTTGTTTTTGTGTTCACTCCTGTCCCTGTTCCTCTCTGTTAGTCTGGCCCTCCGTCCCTCCCCCTGAACCTCCTCCGGTCCTCCTCCCTCCTGGTTTCCCTGTTTTGTGTTTACAATTCTGGTGCCTGTTCCCCATGTTTTTCTTTTCTGGCCCTCCGTCCCTCCCCCTGAGCCTCCACCTGTCCGCCTCCCTCCTGGTCTCTGTTTTGTGTCTGTTGTGGAGCGTCTGGGAGCCGCTCCGTAGAGGGGGGGGGGGTACTGTCACAGTGTCTGGGTGGTGTTCCCTGGGGTTCCACTAGGTGTCCTACTTCCCACAGCGTCTGTCACCTTATCAACTTCCTGTTCCCTTATTTGGTCACCTTCCTCCTTGTTTGAGTTAATTGATTGTTCCCCACCTGAATCCAGTTCCCTCATCACCTTCTGTGTATTTATACCCGGTCTGTCTGAGTCTGTGTTACAAAGTCCTTGTTTAATGTCTTATGATTATTCATGTCCGTCAATTCAGTCTGGCCCTTGCCTTGTCTCCTTCGCAATACTTCGCAATGGGCAAGCATGCTGACTTGTGTTAAATACAGACAAATAGGAAATGACAGTAAAAGCAAAGGGAGCAGTGAATTGTCAGTACTCAGTTGAGGGCTCCCTCTGCTGGTGTGGTGTTACAGAATCCCCTCCCCTATGAGTGCCTCCTGGCACTCGACGCAGACGTCCCCATTGTCGTGGTGCTGGTCGATTGGGTCTGGCCCGATGAAATTCCTCCATAAGAGAGGGATCCTAGAATGTCGCTGGCAGCTACCCATGATCTCTACTCAGGTCCATAGCCCTCCCAGTCCACCAAGTATTGGAGCTGACCCCCTCTCCTTCTAGAGTCTCCTTCTTGACCTTATATGATGGCAATTCATCAACATCCTTGTGGAGAGCCAGACCCGCTGTCCTGGTTGGTAGGGTGGGTGTGGCTGATGTCACTTGTTGGCCTGGAGTTCCTGTACTCGCACGATTGTTGGAGGCGTATGTGTGCACTATTCCACACCCTCTCACTATGCCGAATCCAGTCATCCACGGCAGGGACTGATGAGGTTCACTAGACCACGGGAACATACGGGGTTGATAGCCAAGGACGCCCTGGAAAGGAGTCAGACCTGTCGATGAGTGAGTCAGTTAATTTTGCGCATATTCTGCCCATGGAAGGAATTCTTGATGAACAACATTCATTAGGAAAACAGTGTGTCGATAATGCAAAATGACAGTTCATCATTGAATTCAGTGATGTCATCTCTGTTCAGTTTAAATAGTGTCTGTGCATTTATTTGCAATCAAGTCAACGATATCGCTGTAGATGAAGTGACCCCAACTAAGCAAGCCAGAGGCGACAGCAGCAAGGAACCAAAACTCCATCGGTGACATAATGGAGAAAAAAACTTTGGAGAAAGCAGGCTCAGTTGGGAGGGCAGTTCTCCACTGACCAGACGAAACCAGTAGTTCAATTCCAGACTGCAGCAAAGTCAGATTATACAGAAGAATCATCTGTTTCCTGTGGTCTTGTCCTGGTGGTCCTCTGAGACAAGGTCTTTACAGGGGATCTGTATCTGGGCTCTAGTTGTCCTGGTCTCCGCTGTCTTTCAGGGATGTAGAGGTCCTTTCTAGGTGCTGATCCACCATCTGGTCTGGATACATACTGGATCCGGGTGACTGCAGTGACCCTCTGATCTGGATCTGGTACATTGGGTGTTATGGGAAGTGTTCCCGGTTCCAGTTTACCTAATTAATGCAGCCTAAAAAATCCTTTAACTGATTTGGATATTAAAAGCATATTAGTCTGTTATGTGTAAGCCAGGTTAAAGAGATGGGTCTTTAATTCAGATTTAAACTGCAAGAGTGTGTCTGCCTCCTGATCAATGTTAGGTAGGTTATTCCAGAGTTTAAGCGCCAAATAGGAAAAGGATCTGCCGCCCGCAGTTGATTCTAATATTCTAGGTATTATCAAATTGCTTGAGTTTTGAGAACGTAACGGACGTGGAGGATTATAATGTAACAGGAGCTCATTCAAATACTGTGATGCTAAACCATTCAGGGCTTTATAAGTAATAAGCAATATTTTAAAAGCTATACGATAGGGAGCCAGTGCAGGGTTGACAGGACCGGGCTAATATGGTCATACTTCCTGGATCTAGCAAGAATTCTTGCTGCTGCATTTTGGACTAGCTGTAGTTTACTAAGCTTGCAGAACAACCACCCAATAAAGCATTACAATAATCGATAACACTTTATAATAATGTTCTGTTATAAGTAATTTATAAATTATTAGTTAATGATGAATACTTTGCAAAACATGACTATACTTTCATAAATGATTAATAAGTAATACGTTAACATTTTAGTAATGTTTTATTAATTCAGTTATAAGTCACTTATAAATTATTAATTAATGATGAATAAATAATTAGCAAAACATGACTATATGTTCATAAATGATTAATGAGTGGTATGCTAATGATTTACAAATGTGTTGTAAGTTATCTTTAAAAAATTCAAATTATGAAATAACTCAAACTGATCATTAGTAGATGGTTTATAAGTTATTAGTTTATACATTATTATCACTTATAAATCATTTAAGTATTTACGCCAAAATTGTTTTGTGTAATTGTCTCATTAAACAATAGTTAATTATGAACAAATGATGAATAAATCATTAGTAAATTATCAGTATATGACTTATTGATGATGTTTTAAGCTGGTTTGTGTTAAGCACAAACATGCAGGTATGCTAAAGCACTATTTTTAAGAAGAGTAACTCATTTGTTTTGAAGTGGATAAACATTTATAAATGCCTTGGTCAGGTGATTCCAGTGAGTTGTGTTCAGTGTTGGGGGTAACGCATTACAAGTAACTCGAGTTACGTAATCAGATTACTTTTTTCAAGTAACTAGTAAAGTAACGCATTACTTTTTAATTTACAAGAAAATATCTGAGTTACTTTTTCAAAAAAGTAACGCCAGTTTCTTCTTTTTTTCATTTATTGACTGACAAGTCTCCAGTCCCCATACTGAGAGAAATCAGAAGTACAGAGGCGTTGTGTGCACTGTGTGAACTTTATGTAGTTCTAGACTAAATGTGAATGTGTATTAATTCATCCTACTCACAAAATAATTTAGAGTTAGTATTCATCAAAATGAATTAAAACAGTGAAATACAAACTTAAAATATGACACAAACCTGCAATAATTAAATGTTAAATAACACAAATGTATCTAATCCCATTTTATTAACTTTGCTGCTGTCCTTTGATGATCCAGTTCAACCATACTAATAAGCAAAAATGACTTTAGATAAACTAACAATTGTGCTTCATTGTTTTTTTTATTGCTGAAGAGTGTTGAATCTTCTTCTCCTGTGTGCTACTGTACAGACGTGAATTTACTTTTCCTTCAGCCTGAGGTTTATTCTTTACACTTTTTGGTGTGAAAGGGCTTTTAGATTTGCTATAAATAGAACTTCTTATATTAAAAACAATCAAGCCCTGCTCATATTTAAAAAGTAACGCAAAAGTAACGTAATGCATTACTTTCCATAAAAAGTAACTAAGTAACGTAATTAGTTACTTTTTTGGGGAGTAACGCAATATTGTAATGCATTACTTTTAAAAGTAACTTTCCCCAACACTGGTTGTGTTATATCCTTTCACTCATCAGCACAGACTTGTGATCTGTGTGGAGTGTGTGGGATCTAGTGATAAGAGTCAAGAGTCAAGAGGCATTTATTTGTCATGTGCATAGTTAACACTGGGGAAAACTGGGTATTGAAATGCTTGTGACGAGGCTCAGACATACAGTGACAATAACAAGACATAAGACATAGACGTACATGGAGAGCACTGAGATTGAGTGACTACAGTGCCCTTAGACAGAAAGACATAGACAGAGCAGTATATACAAATAAGTGGAAGTAACAGGTACAATAAAGGTAATCAGTGTTTAGAATATATAGAGGACATAAGAAGTCTTGAGGTAGTATTATGATTACTGAGGTAGAACGGTGTCTAAAATGTCTTTGTAGTGTGACGTAGAGCTACATGTAGGAAATTTAAAGTGGCAGTGCAGATGCAATAAATAAACTTAAGAGCAGCACACATTCAGATGTATTCTTGAGTAGAGCAATGTCCAAAAGTCATTGTAGAGTGACACAGAGTAACATGAAGGAGTATGAAAAAAAAAAAAAAACCTCTGGTGAAAAAAAAAAGTGAACCTCTGGACCAGATTTACCTTCCACTGAAGCTCACATCAGGTGCACAGAGTTAAAGACTTCATGTGTGTCAGAGAAGACAGCTGTCTATACCCTCACCAGTCATTACTTAGTACACACTACAATTATTGTTTTATAAATGATTTATTCATGATTAATTAATAACTTATTAAATTTAAATTTTAAAATTTAAATTTATGCATTTAGCAGACGTTTTTATCCAAAACGACTTACAGTGCATTCAGGCTATCAATTTTTACATATCATATCATGTGTTCCCATGGAATCGAACCCCCAACCATGCGCTTGATAGAGCAGTGCTCTACCAGTTGAGCTACAGGAACACTTTACTTATCCTTAACTTAAGAAAAAAAAAAAGAAACAGAAACACTGTCAGTATGAAAGCTCAAAGCTGTTGCTTAGCGAATGCTTAACACATTTGAGACGCATCTGCCCTGTCACAAAATCTGTCTTTAAAATATTTTTTTCTGTGTAAAGGACTGTCCTTCAGGAAAGTTTGAAAAGTGTACAGGCTCCAAAGGGACCATTATAGCAACATTAGTTTGTCCTCTTTCCTGTGTCTCAGTCTCCACAGGTGGTCTAATGGCAGATGAGACCGTTACTCACACACCTGAAATGTGTTCTGGTGTGTCAGGTGTCCAGTGGACATGTTATTTCAGTCTGATTAAGGGTGATAAGAAAGTTGGCGTCCTCTCCAGTAACACAGAAGGGATAGTGAGAGAGAGAGAGAAAACACTTTTAGACATTGCCAGGAGACACAGATAAGAGCTAAACAAGCCGAGAACATTTCAAAGACGTGCTGGAACAAGCTCTGGAGGACGCATGTTTTGCTGAAGCCTAATGTGAGAACAGGCAAATGCTTTTTGTTTCTTTCAATGCTTTCAAAAATCAAAAAAAATTTTACCAGCCTTGGTTGTTTTTTTTTTTTTTTTTTACATCAATAGATTTGGATGTACATTCAAAGTGGATGTAAGGTACGGTACGCCTAAGACGTTTTTGCATTTACAATATTTAATGGGGTGTTCTGCTTTACTGGGTTCTCTTAAACCTTATTAGATAATAAACAAATTTATATCATTTATAGAATCCTTGTACATTTCACAACACTCAGAATCTCTGAATCTGAATGCTCTAATTTGTCTCATATTTTTCACCATCTGCTCACTTAATCTTTATGGGAATAACCGAAAGTTGTACATCCAGTCCTGTTTAGTTAAACACTTTTAATCAATGTAGATTCACAGACTTCACACGCAGAAGGTTTTCAGTGCTATTCTTGTTCATAGTCCTGTTATTGCCAAAGTAAATCTGTCTTCTTACTGAACAAAGGGCAGGTCAGATGAGCACCAGTGTATTGATATGAAATATAATCTCTTTACTTTCAGACTTGACCAAGGAAGACATTCATCTTCATCTGTCTCCACTGACCAATCAGTTATCCCCAGTAATATGTGTCCAGATTAGCTTTGGCACTTCAGCAGATTTCTGTGCCTGTTCCGAGCTGGAATATGAGCCATGACTAATACTGTAATTAGTTAATATAAGAAAGTTTTTAAACACAAGTGGCTGGCAAATTTGATAGATAATTGAAGTGGAAAAGGTCAAGCCTTTTCACAATAAAGTGCACTGTCTGAACTAAGGTGTTTGCTATACCATAGTGTTCAGACTGATCATTTATATGTTTGAATCTGGCAAGAAGTGATATTTACTGAGCTATTATGTCAACTTTGTGCTCTTGGTCAAAACACTTATAAAGGCATTCACAAAAAAAAATAAAAAAAAATGTTTTGCTCACAAATGGAAAAATGTGCCAGAGGCAACATTTCTGCAAAACGATATTATGTTGCTTCTTGCATGTTTCACAAGTAAAATGGCCAGTGAGAGACGCTAAAAGAGGGTTCAAAATGAGATAATAGTGAATCTGGCAACATTTTATTGTGCTAGTTGTACATATCACTGGAGTTTGGAAATGAAATGTCCATGAATGGTGCTTAAACACTCTATCGCATTTGAAAATAACTCACCACAGACACTAGATCCTACACTATCAAAGACTGACGTGCAATAAAAAATTTTGTTGAATCAACCGTGTGATTTTATTTTACTTTTACAAGTCTTTGTGGTCTTTTACCATGACTATATATGGGACCCGTGTCTAAGTGCAATATCAATGCTGCAAAGCAAGTTTACTACATCAGAAAATCCATACATATGAAGCTGGTCATGTGATGCACATGTCAAAATGTTAATTTATAATCAATCACTTTGGTAAAAAAAAAAAAAAAATGTTTTATCAATACAATACTCCTTTCTCAATATTATGTCAAACAAATATAATATTTACATTTAATCATTTAGCAGACGCTTTTATCCAAAGCGACTTACAAATGAGAACAATAGAAGCAGTCAGGTCAACAAGAGAACAACAACAGAATACAAGTTCCATGACAAGTCTCAGTTAGTCTAGTATAGAACGCATAGCCAGGTGTATATACATTTATTTATTTATTTATTTTTTTTATTAAATGAAAAAGACAAGAAAAGGAAAAGTACTGGTGTTAGTAGGTTAAGTGCAGGCGAAAAAGATGAGTCTTTAGATGTTTCTTGAGAGTGAGTAAAGACTCCGCTGTACGAATTGAGATTGGGAGGTCATTCCACCAGCTGGGCACAGTCCAGGAAAAGGTCCGTGAGAGTGATTTTGAATTTCTTTGGGATGGCACCACAAGGCGTTGTTCACTTGCAGAGCGCAAACTTCTGGAAGGCACATAAGATTTAACCAGTGAGTTTAGGTAAGTTGGTGCCGTGCCAGTGGTCGTCTTGTAGGCAAGCATCAGTACCTTGAATTTGATGTGAGCAGCTACTGGTAGCCAGTGTAACCTGATGAGGAGAGGAGTAACATGAGCTTTTTTTGGCTCATTGAAGACAACCCTCGCTGCTGCATTCTGGATCATTTGCAGAGGCTTGACAGTACATGCAGGAAGACCCACCAGGAGAGCATTACAATAGTCCAGTCTGGAGAGAACAAGAGCTTGGACAAGAAGTTGGGTTGCTTGCTCTGACAGGAAGGGTCTAATCTTCCTAATGTTGTATAAGGCAAACCTGCAGGACCGGGTCGTTGAGGCAATGTGGTCAGTGAAGCTTAATTGATGATCCATCACAACTCCTAGGTTTCTGGCTGTCCTTGAAGGAGTTATGGTTGACGAGCCCAGCTGTATAGAGAAGTTGTGATTAATCAATGGGTTAGCTGAAATTACCAGTAGTTCAGTCTTTGTAAGGTTAAGCTGAAGGTGATGGTCATTCATCCAGCTAGAAATGTCACTCAGACAAGCTGAAATGCGAGCAGCTACCGTCGGGTCATCAGGCTGGAATGAGAAGTAGAGTTGGGTGTCATCAGCGTAGCAGTGATAAGAAAAGCCATGCTTCTGAATGACAGATCCTAAAGATGTCATGTAGATGGAGAAGAGAAGTGGTCCAAGTACTGAGCCTTGAGGAACCCCAGTAGCAAGGTGGTGTGACTTTGAAACATCACCCCTCCAAGACACACTGAAGGATCTGTCAGAGAGGTAGGACTTAACCCAAAGGAGAGCAGTTCCAGAGATTCCCATCTTTCTGAGGGTGGACAGGAGAATCTGGTGATTAACAGTGTCAAAAGCAGCAGACAGGTCCAGTAAGATGAGTACCGAGGGTTTTGAAGCTGCTCTTGCTAGTCGCAGGGCTTCAGTAACCGAGAGCAGAGCAGTCTCAGTTGAGTGGCCAATTTTGAAGCCAGATTGGTTGCTGTCCAGGAGGTTGTTCTGTCCAAGGAACATAGAAAGCTGGTTGAACACAGCCCGCTCAAGTGTCTTTGCAATGAATGGAAGAAGGGATACCGGTCTGTAGTTTTCAAGAAGCGCTGGATTTAGAGATGGTTTCTTGAGCAGTGGGCTTACCCGAGCCTGCTTGAATGCTAAGGGAAATGTTCCAGAGTGAAGAGAGGAGTTGATAATGTGAGTAAGTGAAGGTATGACTGAAGAAGAGATCGCTTGAAGGAGGTGAGTGGGGATAGGATCAAGTGGACAAGTAGTAGGATGATTGGACAGGAGAATTTTGGAGACGTCCATCTCTGAGAGTGGGGAGAAGGAGGATAAAGAGTGTGCATCAGTCATTGTGAAGTTTTCCTCAGTCTGTGGTGTGGAGAATTGTTCACTGATGGATCTTGTCTTATTTGTGAAGAAAGCTGCAAAGTCGTCCGCTGTAAGAGTCGATGGAGGAGGTGGAGGCGGCGGATTAAGAAGAGAAGAGAAAGTCTTGAATAGTGTCCGAGCGTCACAGCAGCTGTTAATTTTGTTGTGGTAGTAGGATGTTTTAGCAGTGAAGACATTTGCAGAGAAGGAAGAGAGGAGAGATTGATACACACTGAGGTCCGTAGAGTTTTTTGATTTCTGCCTTTTCTTCTCTGCAGCCCTGAGTTTAGAGCGATGTTCACGGAGAACCTCGGACAGCCAGGGGGCAGATGGGGCAGTGCGTGCTGGTCTAGACAACAACGGGCAAAAGTTGTCCAAGCAAGATGTTAAAGTGGAGCAAAGAGTGTCCGTAGCACTGTTCGTGTCCAGAGCAGAAAACTGAGAGAATGGTGGAAGAGAGGATGAAACCACAGCAGATAGGTGAGATGGAGAGAGTGAGCGTAGGTTCCGTCGAAAGGTGACCTGCGTTGGAGTGTGTGCCACTTCAGGAGTAAGTGCTAGGTTAGCAGTAATGAGGAAGTGATCAGAGGTGTGCAGTGGAGCAACTGAAGAGGTGTCCACAGAGCAACCGCGCGTGTAGATGAGGTCAAGTTGGTTGCCCGATTTGTGAGTCGCTGTAGTGGACACTAGCTTGAGATCAAATGAGGTGAGCAGAGTTTTGAAGTCAGCAGCCTGGGGTTTATCTAAGTGGATGTTGAAGTCACCAAGCAGTACCAGAGGAGTACCATCTTAAGGAAAGTTTGATAGCAGCACATCCAACTCTTTCAAGAAGTTTCCCAGTTGACCTGGAGGACGATAAATGACAACAAAGTGGATTTTAACAGGGTGGGTTACAGTAATGGCATGTGATTCAAATGAACCAGTACCTGTAGGTGATGGCTGAAGTTCAAATTTCCATTCTTTGGATATAAGGAGACCCGTACCTCCACCCCTCCCAGTGGTACGAGGAGTGTGGGAACAAGTGAAATTAGTAGAGAGGGCTGCAGGGGTGGCAGTATCTTCAGTTTTGATCCAAGTCTCTGTCAGTGCCATGAGGTTGAGACCGGAATGAGTAGCAATAGAAGAAATGAAGTCTGCTTTGTTAACTGCAGACTGGCAGTTCCAGAGACCAACTGGAATAGAGAGCATAGTAGTAGAGGTCAGAGGGACATGGCGTAGGTTTGTCAGACAGGCCTTCCTGCGACGTACATAGCGTGCTCTCCGAGTGTTAGTAGTGATAGTAGAGATCTGAAAGCACATAGTGACTACAAGTGTAAGATATATTTGAGAACAAACTATACAAAGAGTGGAAAAAAAGAGAAAAGCAATACTCATGTGCCCTGTCGGTGTCCTTGCTCGGTGGAGTCGCGCAGGTAGAGTCGATTGTCTTTACACTCATCGGTCTTCACACGAGGAGGGTTCACACGAGGGTTGCCGCGACCGCTGCCGCTGCCACGGTGAAACCTAGTGCTTTGTTTTAGCCTGATTACTGTGATTGAAGTCAGCTGGACACACCTCACTATTTAGCAGATCGAAACCAGGCAGTCCCGCGATAGGCAAACGCAAAACCAAGCGCCACTTTCAGCACGTATTAACCACGGTAAGACACACACAATTTAAACCAAAAAACTTTCCTAGCAATGGTGATCACACACTAGTCTGATGAGAAAACAAGACAAAACACTCACAAGCTGCTGTCCTTCTATGTTGCTCGACTGTTTCTTCTATAATAACATTACCATAAGAATTACTAATTCTGGAGCAGCTCTGCAAAAATGAACAGACCAAAGACCTCCACAGTGGTGTGAAACACTCATAATTTACTGCAGGCAATGCTTGGTTGTAGTTAGTGGTGAAAATGGGGGTGCAACCAATTATCTCAATTATATTTCATAAAAAAAAAAAAAAAATGCACACTTTTTTCTTTCATAGCAAAGTAACTTCTGCAACTAGTAATCATATAAAAAGGTTACAGAAGAGCCTGTCCTCCAACTAAAAACGACCATATAGGACCATATAGCATTTATTACGACCTATATTTACGTTTTAAAGTTAAGCACCCTCTAGCGGGCACAAAAATAATGACAGTATCGCATTGCGTCTGTCATCATGAATTGACGTATAATGTCATTACCAATCAAAACGCACGTTTATTTAAATGCAATGTGTGGGCGTTTTACACCCATCTCACAGTATTTCCTACATATTTTATATTTGACGTCACAACGCTTCACATCCAGTCCTCTAGCCAAAACACAGAAATAGCATCCTCCATATTGGGATATTTTGTTGCTCCAGGATGCCCACCCTCCCTGGTTGGATTCCTTTTTGTGTTAGGTCGTGCCTTCCTGGAGGGGAAGTACTGTCACAGTCACCGGTTCTCTCACCTAATCTTAACTACATTTGCCATTGTCCCTCCTACTGCTCCCCTGCTCATTGTCACCAATTATCGAGTCACAATCACCAGCTGTCTCTCATTCCACCTGCACTGGTTAAAAGGCTTGCCACACCAAAGATCGTCTATCTCTGATCTCCAGTTCCGTGTCTCCAGCTCTGTGTCTCCATCTCCTAATGCAGAGGATTCGTCCTACAAGAAAAGAAAGGAAAGTGTTTACCTCTTCATCATGTGTGTGTGTGTGTGTGTGTTCGTTCTTCCTCCAATAAAACAATAAAACCTGCTTGAAATTTACTTACCATCTCTCTGGTCTGTGTACCCCGTGACACCAAGTAAGTCTTGCTGAATAAGACTCACAAGAAGCCACCAACACCAGGTGTCCATTAGTGTCCATAAGTGTCAATGGTTATACTTGGGTTTACAATTATTTTGAGAGAATCAGCTATGGTCTTTATATATATATATAAAAAAAAAAAAAAAAAAAAAAAAAAGTGAAGTGACATTCAGCCATTTAACCCATCCGAAATGCACACACACAGAGCAGTGAACACACACACACACACACACACACACACACTGTGAGCACACACCCAGAGCAGTGGGCAGCCATTAATGCTGCAGCGCCCAGGGAGCAGTTGGGGGTTCAATGCCTTGCTCAAGGGCACCTAAGTCATGGTATTGAAGGTGGAGAGAGAACTGTTCATGCACTACCCCCACCTACAATTCCTGCCAGCCCGAGACTAGAACCCACAACCCTTCGATTGGGAGTCCAACCCTCTAACCATTAGGCCACGACTTCCCCCAGATGCTGCTAATAAAATATCAATAGTTTTACAATACTTTTTGTTGCTATACGCTATATATGGACAAGAAAGTGGGGTAGGGAAACACAAATAGAGAAAATAAATGGGGCTGTTGCCCTAGTCTGACATAAAAAGGATTGGAGCAGAGTTTTCTTCTAGGAAGCAGTGGTTTAGGCATCAGTGTTTATAGAGGTGGTCATCTGATGGCCATGCCACCGGGAAAAGGGCAAAGAGGAGACCGTTAGCTTGTATTAACCTCTTCAGCAGTTGATGTCCTTTCCAGGAAATGCTAACTCCAACAATTACAATCAACATTTTTCACAATCCTTCAAATTATATATATATATATATATATATATATATATATATATATATATATATATATATATATATATATATATTTTTTTTTTATGAATGGGATATATTGATACTTTGAAAATAGTAAAGCATTACTGTAAAGGAAAGTAGCACATCATCCCAGTATGAAAGCTCATTAAATTTTTAGCTTGAGCTCAATGCGATTGACTGCAGTTTTTACATGAAGGCTGTTTAGTCTGATTCAGCCATCATTTCAGTTATTAATGGCTTCTTCTGATGCTTGTAAACATAGCTATTTTTGCTATATCCCCTTAACTTTCAATAGCCTGGCTCTTAATAATGACCATAATTATCATCCAGGAAGTGACATCATTTTTGGTGAGAAAACAAAAGTACAGTCATCGCTTAGTATTACCTTCACTTCTGTTTATAAAAATAATATTAATGCTATACCTTCAATCTGACAGTTTCATGTAAAGAAATTCCTTCTTACAGTAGTATATCAATTTAGTAAAGTGCCTGAACTTGACCACAGTCTGCATGTTACATTTCAACAAAAGCATTTTTTTTTTTTATTCGGTAATTCAAAAGGTACTCCATAACACTGACACGTTGTTGGGAATGGCCCGCTATTGAACCGGATGATCTGCCAAACAGCCGTATAAAATCAGAAGCAGCAAAAAGATTAAATGCTAAAGTGTAGCATCGACCCTTAAGAGAGGCAAGGTTCATAAAACATGAGACTGGATGCAGTGGCGCAATAAATTATGAACCAAACCTCTGTCAAGCATCACAATCCCATTACTAACGCTGAATGCTTCTCGCAAACGCAAGACGTCAACACAGACCACAGGCAAACGGCAGCATGATGAATGCTTAGCATAGGTGCAAACAGTAGTGTGTGTCTTCAAGCTGGTAATTATATCTGTGTAATGCGTCCCCAGAGAAACTAGAAAATTACAGCTCAGGACATAATGTCACAGATGCCGGCAGCCCCCATTGATCACTCCGGTTAAACCTGAGCCAAAAGTTGCAAACACATCTAACTTTAACGTTTTCAAAGTGCACCGGGACTCACAGATTCTTAATCAGCTGAACTAATGTGGACACAAAACAGGAAACCTTCACACTTTATACCACTAATGCCATAAAACACCAAACAAACAAACCCAGAAGTGTTTCAAAAGCAGCAGTAGGTCAGCAAAAAGCAGACTCGAATGTCCGGGTTTAAATTGTTTTCTGTTTGGAAATCTTTAAATCCTAGAATTGCACAACTATTAAAATAAAAAATAAAACATGCAGGATTCAGCATTCAGGATTCATATATTACACACACTAGCTTAGAGGCTAGATGTTTGTGCTTTGGCTAGTCAGAGTAATTTAGATTGAGGGTCTTTGATCCTGAATATTTTATTTATTTATTTATTTGTTAACTTTCTGTGAGTATTGATGTTAACTAAAAGCTAACTGTTTATTTATTGTTTTGGTGTTGTCTGTGTCCCTCTTTATTACTAATATTTAATATTTACAAATATTCACATGCATTTTATTGTTTTTTTTCACTTGCAACTTTGGCACAAATTGTGTTATTGATATGAAAATATTTGTTGTTACCTTTCCTCAAAAAATAAAATAAATAATAATAGTAATAAAATAAAATAGATAAAAATAAATAAAATAAAAACACAATTAAAAATAATAATAATAACAAAATAAAATAAATTACCAATTTAACCCAAAAATGTATGACCTGAATGAGAGAAAAAAAAAAAATTTTTCCAGAGATTAAGAATTATCTTTCAGATAGATAGATATATAGATAGATAGATATTATAGTTTTACATAAATAATTCCAAATACAGCTAAAAATTGTGAATACCTAAAGTATTAATATAAGAAAAAAATATTATTTAAAATAGTAATTTTTTTTTGCAAATATATAATTGTCTTTTCTATAATATAAAATCCATCATCTTGACTAATCCATTGACTGCCAAGTTATTGCATGTCATTAACAAACAATAAACGCATAAATAATTAATCTTGACCTCCTTTATGAAAACTTTTTGTTTTTATTTATATTTTTCATAACCTGTGTGTTTAAATGTATTATTATTATTATTATTATTATTATTATTATTATTATTATTATTATTACAATGAAATAACTAATTAAATAATCATATACCAAAACATGCAGACCTAGTTACTGCATTTGATGCAATACTGTACATTGCCTCACACTGCATAATTTGACGTCATAAAACTGCACAACACATTTAATCATTACAGTTTCTTGTTCTTTTTGTCATTTTTTCCTCTCAAAAGAGAGAGAATATGTCAAATAATTGTGAAGATCCACCCCACGGAGCTTGTGGGCAGACACTAACACATAACGTCAAAAGAGTTTCAAAGCATGACACCCACTCACTGTCATTTGGTGAGATTTATTTTGCTCTCACTCACACACTACAGCCTTTGTCATCTCATGCTGTATGATTCGCTTCTCCTGAATGAGTCCATAAGCAGATGGTCTCTGCAGTTTACCTTCCAATTGGCATCACTTCTGAAGGTTTATCACAACATAGAAGTTTATATCCCACACACACAGAAACGCTTCCAGACCAGGTCTGTGGATCATATCTGTGGGAAGACCAGAAGAACATTCACGTTTACAGAGAAAATCGAGTTTTCCTGATGTTACAAAGTCTGGTGGAACTAATTGAAACTCTTTCTCCAAGAAGATTTTCTGTGGTCTGATAAGTATTCCTTTTTGAGTGTCAGACTCTCACTGATCAATAAGTTAATCCTCCTTGAGAAATCCTTCTTTAATGGTTCAGATTTTAGTGGTAAAAATTGAATATAGCTTTGGCTGTAAATGATACTGCTGGAAAGATTATTATTTTGACTTCAGTTACCGCTAACAAAAAGAGTAATCCTTTATTTTCCTTTATTTATGGGAGAATTTGAAATATACTTCCTAATCATTTCAAATCGAGAAGCACAAATGTATTTCCTCAGACTAAATGCATGTCTGATCAATAACCATTTAAAAAGTGCCAGTGAACCACCCGTTAATCTTTCTTAGAGTTGTATTTAGGCTTGTTTTGCTCATGTCCCTGCTTGCAGCTCTTTGAATGGTTGGACCGATTCTCCATTAGCATGTAAACAGGATTTGCACACTCACAAGCCGCAGCAGAGAGTTTGATCATTTCATTTCTGATCCTGTGCTTTCTGTCTGGGTCAAAACAGATTGGTTTTGGCTTTCAGCTGTCTGCAGGTTTGCATTTACCGTGAGTGGCCATGATCCTCTGAAATCACACTGTTAGCAGTGGATAGTTGCTGCACTTCCTAATAAAAACACGGCCCATAGTTTAGTCTTCCCCCTGACACTGAGTGACACGTCTTTGTGCGAGGCATCAAAAATTTGAATGCTAAAGGAATTGTGATTCCATTTAATTTTGGTAGGTTACATGCGGGATGCAGAGAGAGTAAAAAACCAGTCGTGGTAATCATGACATGGGAAATACAGATGCAAATGGAGTTTGCCTTTCCATTGGAAATTTGACAGTCACTCTGTTTTCATAAAAGCGAAAACGTAAACAAAAATGCAAGATTTGCAGTTGCGTTTGGATTATGTGACAATTTTACGTCCACACATGGAACATGCAATTGAAAATACATTGTGTAATTCCTTTTAAAAAAAACATTTAGGAATATCCTTCCATACATTTATCAAACATTGTGAAGCACATACCCCATTCAGTAGATACTTGAGTCTTCTACTCATGGGACACAGCATCTCTGGATACAGCCCATAATAGTCCTGCCTTCCTTTCATTAGATTACTTGACTCCAGAATCACTGCTCTGAGACATTTGCCAAAGCTTCCTGACTTTTATAACTCGAAGGAAGTCTTGCATCTCAGGGGATCTGCCTGCATCTGTTCATTGCCGTCCACTGGTGAAATGGCAGCCTGACAGCTGTGGAGACAAAGATGCTGATGGATTACTGAGGATGGGTGTGCAGTCCCATTTCTAAAACTCTTTTCCCAGTCTGACACCGTCTCCAAAGGTTTCTCTCTGTAAAATGGCATAAATGGCTTCTTTTTTTTTTTTTTGGACATATTGTAATAAAGAACATTTCAAAATTCTCTTCCATCTAAGAAAGTCCTGAAGATTTTGACAAGCAAAATTTTCCCAGTCACATCCAATTTGCAAAAGGTCATTTCAAAAGGGGCTGCTCACCAAGGGGCTTTAACAAAAAATCGATTAAAAGAGAGTGAAGGAGAAGTGTTAATAGTTAGAGCGGTGAGTAGAAGATGATCTTTCCTGACACAGAAAAAACCTCAGAATAGACTGGCTTCATAGCATAAGACATTACAAAACATAATAGTAACCAGATTTAAATTTGTTTATTTTTAAAACAAATGCATCCCTTATAGTAGATATTTTCTTAATTATCCAAATGATAATAAAACTAAAATGTAATGTGTTACTTTATTAGAAACTTGAAAAAGTAATCTGATTGTGATTAAGAGTGGATTTACTCTTAAAATACCACAACGTTAAGAGCGACCTAATATAACGCTAGCTCCCATCAATAGATGAAACGATTGCGATTGGTATAAATTCACTTCACATTCCTTCAGCACTTTCTTCAAAATAGGTCACTATTGTAGATACGTGACAACATAACAAACCAAACGAGCCCAATCTTGCTTCTCTTCTTTGTATTGCTTATGAAATGTGGGGTCGAATGAATCATGCAAGATCTTCTAATTTTGCCAATTCCTATCTTGCTAATTGAACACACATGCAAATTTGATGAGAATAGCTGGCTTGACTTGAGATAATTGCACATTCGCGTGTTGATTAAAGATGGTTTGTAGATCAAACTCAAAACTGTGATCATCAACAGAGTGATTGGATGAAGACACAGATGCACAGATGTTTTGCACAGCACAAATTCCAGAGGCCTATGACCAATTCACAGGTGTTATTTAGAAAATTCATTGTATTCTTGTCTAGACAGATCTTTAAAACATAGCACAAGGTGTTATCTAGAACTGGCCAGACCTGGACATCATTTGCTTTGTTATAGTAAAACAATAATTTCAATATTGAAGCATTACAATGTTGCATTTTCTAATTGGGTTGGTTTTCACAATGTAACATTTAAAAATGTATCAGTTAGAGCGGGAATCAATGCTTCGTTGGTTTTCATCTGCAATAATGAATGTGCTTACCCACAGAATTACACACTGCTGCTTTTATTGCATGCATTTTTGTTATGATTTATTTTACAGCTTTGTTCATTGATCTGTTGGGTCAGAGTACTTTTTCTCGACACAATTGAACCACATCAGAGTTAGTTTTCAATAAATTTGCAGCCACCCCATTCAGGTGATTTTTGGGGTGGATTTAAGCATGATTACCACTTTCCAATATGCCTAAACAAACCAAACTAAAGGAGAACATGAGTCAGGTTCTGTAACAAATGTTCCAAACAAGCCAGGCAAGAAAAAAAAAACAAATGTGCAGTGAAATTTCAATACTGTAGCAATTTCAATACTGTAGCAATGTTTATAAAATAGTTAGTTCCGGTTCTTGATTCTGATTGGTCAGCGGCTGTGTTTTATGCATGATAAAGCACGGCCATGACCGCTTAACTCAATGATTCTGTGTGTCACTGCACAACACCCATAGCATCATAAACAGTTAATATATAGATTCAAAAAAATCTACCCTTCAGTTGATCGAAGATCATTTCAATTCATGCCATTGTCCTAGCTACAGCTGCACTGTGATGGATTTGTGAGTTTGTGTTGGGTTTGAAAACATAGGAGTCATTAAAAATTGCCTACAAGCATAACTGCAGTTTAATATCAGCATCCCGTCATAATGACCTGTAATAAAATATGCACTTAAATTTGTTCAATAAATTGTTAATAATACACCTCACCAGATGAACTAAGCTTAACTTGATCCTGTAGTGCAATCTTCAGTCTTTATTATTCACATGAGACTTACTGCCCACTGACTTTTTGGCCTTATGTTGCCTCCAGTTGCTAACAAATTGCACAGATCAAATTGATAAATGATGTATTTTACAGCTCAATAATACTGCTGATTAACAGTGAACACATTTGCATGCACAAGCTTACACCAATTAAGTATAATCAATCAACCTGGTTATGTAATGTCTTAAGTAGTGTCTTTGCACTGTGTTAGTCATAAATAATTTGACACATAATTTTGCCTAATACCTTGATTTCACACTGCATGCATATACTTTTCCTTTTTATTTATTTATTAATAATTTAGTATCAGCATTTTGTTGTGCATGCAATATGCATAATGCCACACTGGTTTTTTTTTTTGGGGGGGGGGGTTACAAGAATGAACAAGAATGTGATATTAAATGGAATTTGGATGCATTCGTCCGACTGCTAAACAGATAATGCAACTGAATATTTATGAATAAAACAGCTGGCATATGCCTGTATTACTGTCATGTAAACAACTTATTCCGAGCATCAATTGTAAAAGAGTCAATGCTGTGAATGTTTAAGCAAAGGTAGTTGGTGGTACGAGTCACTGGAAGTGAAAGGTCAAAAAAATATATTATAATAATAAACAATGTAGGCTTCAGGAATATTCCAATAGCAGTAGAGCAGACAATGTATTTTTTTAATAATAAAGACTTAACCTTAATTAGAATGTGATGCATGTAATCTCTGTCATATGACATACATTTTCTCTGTTCCTCAGCTCTGCATCCAGTAATGCACACTGGATATGACAAACGTGTTTCAGCTCAACTCGTTAGTAAATGCAACATGACTTGAATTTGGTGTGTCAGATTAGTGAGCCACCCGAAGACTGTGACAAAACACGAAGGCAGATGCCTTGCTGTTCAGTCACAGATTGTGTTTTTTGTATTAAAGGCCTCTCCTAAGAAAACTGTAAGACACATTATTATTGTCATTATTAATATATACACATTTTCATTGTGACAAATGAACTTAAAGAAAATCAGCTTTAGACATAACCAAGCAAATATTGGTTACACTTTATTTTATGGTGTTCTTGTTCAATGTACGAGTACTGAGTAATATTAATTAACAACTTGTACTAACTAGAGGGTTAGGGATAGAATTAGGGTCTGGTTTAAGGTTGCACATGAAATTGTGCATAATTTACGGCTAAGCACATGTAATATGGAACAAGAACACTAAAATAAGAGTTTCCCCAAATATTTAATGACAACTCAACATATTATCTTGGCAGAAAAATAATCATTATAACAAAAAATAAAAAAATTAAAAACCTTGCATGTAACTGTATGCTTTTACCCACTCCATGGAGGTATCTTAGTTGAAAGGATTTTACATAAACATTGAACATCAGACGTGAGTTTTGCTAGACAGCCTTCCATTACAGACTCTTGCCATTTTACCCCGGACTTCATTTCCCATAATTCTTTGCCTGGACTCATCAGCACTCATCGATTGCAGCCATATGTCTCTCATCACCTCATCAGTCACTCACCATAAGAATGACACACACACACACACACACACACACACACACACACACACACACACACACACACACACACACGCACACACACACACACACACACACACACACACACACACTGCTGATGATTGTAAGCCTGTAACATTTTTCCAATTTCCATGTTACCTTGTTTCCCTTGTGTTTTTTTATTTTTTTATCTTGGACTGTTTCCGTGTTTTGATTGTTTGCTGCCTACCCTGACCTTGCGCCTGTTTGTTGGATTACTCTCTAGGATTATGTTTTTATGTTAATTTTTGCTGGTGATTTGCCCTGCCTGTTTGACCACACCCTTTTTATAAAGCTAGCGTTCAGATCCACAACTCTCGTGTCATGACTCAAACGATACAGAATCATCAGCCACACCCAGATCAAGCAGCTTTTATTGCTTTATCCAGACCAGGTACGACTACAGTAGTCCAAATAATTTGTCTTTGCCAAGGACATCATCCTATTAAGGATTATGTTGTGGTCTTTGTTGAACTGGCCTATTTGACTTTTATGGATGATACTTGACTGATAATATTTTTTGGAGTGGCCTAGCAGACCCAAATTGGACTTTGGACATTAATATTGATCTAGCAGTCAGTCCAAGTAATAGACCTTGTACTCTCTGTTCTGTGTGTTTGGGCCTCTCACATCACTGCAGAACCTCCCGAAGAGGTGGTGACCATTCTGTTCTCCAAATTTGATTCCAAGTCTAGCCCATAGAAGGCTCTTGATCTCAAGTTTAGTCCAGAGAAGGCTTCTGTTCCCAATTTCAACCCAGAGAGGGTTCCTGTTCCCGAGTTTGTCCTAGAAAGCTCCTAATGCCCAGTGTCTGCAGATCCCTTTCTTGTCCCTGAGTCCATTCCAGTTTTCTCTAAGGTGTCAACTTCTGTTGCAGAACCTTTCTAACTCAGAGAAGGAGCAGAACATCCTGACTCTTTTTCTTCTTATTTTTTTGTGATACCACCTCAAAATGGGGAGATCGTTATTAAATGCTTCATAGATCATTTTATTAGCAGTATAAGCTGCATACTGAGAGATAATAACTGCAACATCTGCACTTTATGGAGTGATATTGATTTAGACTACTCTTTCTGTTTTTATATGTAAAGAAGTTTAATATCGTGCACCAAGAGTCAAAAGATTAAATACACTTCGAGAAAATGGGACAGTGATCTTTTAAGATCTTTAAAATATCTTTTAAGTCACATTAAAACCCATTGCTTCGAATTTAACTACAGCGAGACAGTAAACAAATAAACTCATTTATTTTAATTTGTTGATATTAACTTTGGATATTAGTATTCAGTTTCATGATATTACTCATCAAATCACAGATGGTTTAATGATGACTGCAGACAGTGTCACTTAATAAATAAATTAATAGCAAATAAATGAGTTCTTTAAACATGGCTGAAATCTGATGAAAACATGACAAGCATCTTGGTTGAAATCTGTAAATAAAAAGTTGCTTTGCTTCAAGGAATACATTAAATTAATAATTTATGGAAAGAATTCAAATCGTTTTGTTGTAATGTTGCCTATTCATGTTTAATTAAGATACCATCCTTCGTCTTCTCAAAGGAAGTTCATTTCCGTCTAATCTAGACTGTGAAAATGCATACCACAGGCCAAATAGTTTTCTCAATTTGGGAAGTACATTTCAGGTCTTTCATTTCTAATTGTTTACAGACTTTACTTAAATCGCAAATAAAGGATAACTTTTGTCATTTTTAGATATATACTTCATTCACTTAATTTCATTCAGCCTCAGTAAATACCTGCAGTCAAAATCCAGCACAACATAAACACAGAGTTCTCAAAAATGTTAAATATGATAAACAATGAGCTTAAATAAAAGCCAATATATTGAATGTCCAAGACAGTTACTCTGAATTAGAGCTCATCATTTTTGGCTGCAGGGTTTACTGCTGCTGTCAGTAGTGTTGTCTGTCTCTTGTGATATCCTTCAGTCTCCATAATGACTGATACATTAGCAGAACTTCATGCGTCATGAAGGAGCCAATACGTGGGTGAGGAAAAATCAATGTTTTTTCTTACTCAAATGGATCAGAACAGCAGCATGCTAATGGCTTTTACTGTCATATGAAAGCACTGAGCATGAAAGCACATTCATCGAGAACTAGAGATGATCAGCTCAACAAGGCAGCTCGGTTTTGCAGGTACAAGCCTGATAAATAAACAAATAAGAAAGGAATATAAATAAATGCACACTTGAAAGAGAATACAGTATGCCTTTCGGATTTGTATCCATGTTTGGATTCTGATTCCCAAAACCAACCCGCTCGCTCTGGTCCCTGGGGGAGATCACCTCTCGCCGCGGCAGCTCGCAGAGGTAGCCAAGTTGCAAGCAGATTTTGCTGAATTATTTTCACCTCTGCCGGGTCGCTCGAATTTCATACAGCACCATATCGAAACGGTCCATGGGGAAGTGGCGCGCAGCTGCCCCTATCGTTTACCAGAACACAAAAAAGGTGGTTCAAGATTAATTAACGGCCATGCTAGAGTTGGGAGTAATAGAAGAATCGCAATAGGGATTCACCGGCCCCATTGTGCGTACGCCTATCTCGACGACATCATTATTCACAGTAATGATTGGCATCTGCGTGCGGTCCTGAGATCCTTAAGGGTGGCTGGACTCACGGCGAACCCACGGAAGTGTGCAATTGAGCAGGTGGAGGTACGGTATCTGGACTTCCACTTGGGTCATGGACAGGTGCATCACCAAATTGACAAGACCGCAGCAATTGCAGCTTGCCCAAGCCCCAAAGACCAAAATGGAGGTGAGACAGTTTCTGGGGCTGGCGGGATATTATAGAAGGTTTATTCCCAAATATTCGGAGCTCACCAGCCCGCTGACTGATCTCACCAAAAAGGAATCACTAGATAAAAACACCTGTTTGTAATTCCAGTGATTGGGAAGAGAGGAGTTATAAGGGCCCAGCAGACCGGGGAAAGAGAGAGATAGCTAGATCTTTGGGAGAGCCAGAGCTGAGCTGAGTCGAGTGTGTGTGTATATATGTGTGAAGGCAGAGAGCCTAGCCGCAATTTACTTTTGTTTTCCTGTTTTATTTTGAGCTAATAAAAAGCCTTTTTCGCTACCCCTGACTTCATTGTCCATTGTTTATTGAACTATTTTACAATAAAATAAATAAAAATAATTGTGAAGAACTATTTTTATTTTATTTATTTACTGTATATATAGAGCTGAAAGTGAAAGTCGTGAAATTTGTCAAGTTTGGTAACCCATACACGGAATTGGTGCTCTTTTTTAACCCATCCAAGTGCAGACACACAGCAATGAGAAGTGAACACTCCGTGAACACACACCCGGAGCAGTGAACACACACCCAAAACAGTGGGCAGCTATATATCCAGAACCCGGGGAGCAACTGGGGGTTAGGTGCCTTGCTCAAGGGCACTTTAGCCATGAGTATTGAGGAAGGAGGAGAGCACTGTTCATTCACTCCCCCCACCATAACATAAATAAAAAATAAATGTGAAGAACTTTATTTTATTTTTATTTATTTACTGTATATATAGAGCTGAAAGTGAAAGTCGTACAACTCCTGCCAACACCAAGATTCGAACCTGCAACCTTCGGGTTACAAGTCCAACTCTCTATCCATTATATACAGTATATATATATATATATATATATATATATATATATACACACATTTATTCATTTAGCAGACACTTTCATCCAAAGCGACTTACAGATGAAGACAGTGGAAGCAATCAAAAACAACAAAAAGAGCAATGATATATAAGTGCTATAACAAGTCTAAGTTAGGTTAAGACAGTACACGTAGCATGGGATTTTAAATAATATAATAAAAAGAAAACAGATAGAATAAAAAAAGAAAAAGAAAAAAAAATAGAGCAAGCTAGTAAGAGGTCTTTACACATACACACATACATACATATACAATTGCATAATAAATGAAAAGAAAATAGAATACAAAAAGATTAGAACGGTAGTTAGATTTTTTTTAAGAATAGAATTAGAATAGTGAGTGTTAAAGTTAGAGGGTCAAATAAAGATGGAAGAGATGTGTTTTAAGCCGATTCTTGAAGATGGCTAAGGACTCAGCTGCTCGGATTGAGTTGGGGAGTTTATTCCACCAGAAGGGAACATTTAATTTAAAAGTCCGTAAAAGTGACTTTGTGCTTCTTTAGGATGGCACAATCAAGCGACGTTCACTTGCAGAATGCAAGCTTCTAGAGGGCACATAAGTCTGAAGTAACAAATTTAGGTAAATGGGTGCAGAGCTAGTGGTAGTTTTGTAGGCAAACATCAATGCCTTGAATTTTATGCGAGCAGCTATTGGAAGCCAGTGCAAATTGATAAACAGAGGTGTGACGTGTATTCTTTTTGGCTCATTAAAAATTAATCTTGCTGCCGCGTTCTGGATTAATTGTAAAGGTTTGATATAACTGTCTGGAAGACCTGCCAAGAGGGCATTGCAATAGTCCAGCCTGGACAGAACAAGAGCTTGAACAAGGAGTTGTGCAGCATGTTCGGAAAGAAAGGGCTTAATCTTCTTGATGTTGAATAAAGCAAATCTGCAGGATCGGACAGTTTTATAAATGTGGTCTGAGAAAGTCAGCTGATCATCAATCATAACGCCAAGGCTTCTAGCTGTTTTTGAAGGAGTTATGGTTGATGTGCCTAACTTGATGGTGAAATTGTGATGAAACGATGGGTTTGCTGGAATCACAAGCAGTTCTGTCTTGGCAAGGTTGAGTTGAAGGTGATGGTCCATCATCCAGCAAGAAATGTCTGTTAGACAAGCTGAGATGCGAATAGCTACCGTCGGATCATCAGGATGGAATGAGAGGTAGAGTTGAGTGTCATCAGCATAGCAGTGGTATGAAAAGCCATGTAGACAGAGAAGAGAAGTGGTCCAAGAACTGAGCCCTGAGGCACCCCAGTAGTTAGATGTTGAGTCTTGGACACCTCACCTCTCCAAGATACTTTGAAGGACCTATTGGATAGGTAAGACTCAAACCATTGAAGTGTGGTTCCTGAGATGCCCTTTGCCAGTAGGGTTGATAGGAGGATCTGGTGGTTAACCGTTTAAAAAGCAGCGGACAGATCAAGCAGGATAAGTACTGAAGATTTGGATTCTGCTCTTGCCAGCCTTAGAGCTTCAACAACTGAGAGCAAGGCCGTCTCAGTTGAATGTCCACTTCTGAAGCCAGATTGGTTGCTGTCAAGGAGATTGTTGTGTGTGAGAAATGTAGAGACTTGTTTGAACAAAGCTCGTTCAAGTGTTTTTGTAATGAAAGGAAGAATGGAAACTGGTCTGTAGTTCTCTAAAAGAGATGGGTTGAGGTTGGGTTTATTAAGTAGTGGAGTTATACGTGCCTGTCTAAATGCTGAGGGAAAAACACCAGTATGGAGGGAAGGCAGTTGAGACCGGTTGTCGACGTACATGTATGTACGTATGTAAGGTTGTTTATGATAACTTTTTGGGTGGTATATGTACGTTGTTTGGTAGTCTCTGTTAAAGTTGCGTGAGATCATAGTGAGGATTAAATTGATTGTCTTCTCATATTGGTAGCTTTTCCCTTGTTAGGCTGAAGCAACACTTGCGTTGACCCTTTATTATTTTAGTTAGTTGTTTTTGTGCTGACGATGGGCTGAGGGCACTGCCGCTATACCAGTCTCTCTCTGGTTTATCCGAGATTAGTCTGTCCTGACGGTATTAGAATGCTTAAAGTCACTTAGCTCTTTGTGGAAGCATGAAGCTTAGGGTTGAGGTAGTGTTGTGTGTGTGTGTAGGTAGAGGGGAAAGTCATTAAATGTGAGAAATTTGAAAAGAGTTGATGCTTTTATAAGCTTTCTAAGAAACAGTTATTAGAAGTAGCAGAAAAGTATGAAGTCAGCCTTACCACTAAAGAAAAGAGTTTAAAAGAGGGAGTGGTATTTGTTGTTAAAACTGCCCTTATTGATTTGGGTATTCTTGTTGTATTTGAATCAGGGGTGACTGGAGATCAAGGAGAAAAGGATGTCCACAAGTTTTTCCTTGTGTTGTAGGCAGCCGCAGAGATACAAGACATCTGACTCCCATTAGGAGGTGGAGATAAATATTGTGATTTCATGCAATGAAAGGAGGCAGGGAGAGTTGACATAATCTCCAGCTGGCCTCGGGTTGCCTCGCTTTGGGATCGATCATTGTCTGAATTTTGTATTGTGTAAACCCCTAGATTTTGTAATACATATTAATTATTATATAAATTCAGTGGTGTGGCTGTCCCATCTTTGTTGCGAGCTGGCCGTAACAAGGGTGATTAAATGGCTGAGATTTGGGCCGGTTATGGCCCATGTGTGGACCTTGTCTTTAATCCAGTTCTGGGCCACAAAATGGCAATGGATAATCCCTTTTTTCCCTTTCCTGGAAAACTATAGGACAAATCTCCATGTGCACTGTAAACAGTATAAATGTTAACATTTCATAAGTTATTGTCCTAATTCTTTAGTAATCATAAGACTTATCACTTCTGCACTTTTGGGATTTTTTTCTGGGGTTATATGTTAAATAGTTTCCAACAAGTTTAAGAAAAAATTAAAAAATGTATGAGAATATTCACCTCTTGGGGGGAAAGAACAAATTACTTCTTAACTTTCTTATTAGCTCTGATGCTAGCGCCATGTCCCTGTTGTATTACTAGTGGAAATTGAGTTTATTCAGTGAGAGGCTTGTTCCCTGCATGAAAGCTTCTATGTCTTTCCACGTTTCATCACACCAATCTAATAATCCATAAAGCGCTAGAGGTTCCAAACATTGCAGTTTGTTTCCCCATGCGTACCTCTGTTTAGGTTCCCACAGTGACATGAGTCCCCATGAGTCAGTGTGTATTCAGGTTTAAGTCCCCACTTAAAATACACACACACACACACACACACATATATATATATATATATATATATATATATATATATATATATATATATAATGGGTACGGAAAGTATTCAGACCCCCTTACGTTTTACACTCTTTGTCATATTGCAGCCATTTGCTAAAATCATTTAAGTTCATTTTTCCCCTCATTAATGGACACACAGCACCCCATATTGACAGAAAAACACAGAATTGTTGACATTTTTGCAGATTTATTAAAAAAGAAAAACTGAAATTTCAAATGGTCCTAAGTATTCAGAGCCTTTCCTGTGACACTCACATATTTAACTCTGGTGCTGTCCATTTCTTCTGATCATCATTGAGATGGTTCTACACCTTCATTTGAGTCCAGATGTGTTTGATTATACTGATTGGACTTGATTAGGAAAGCCACACACCTGTCTATATAAGACCTTACAGCTCACAGTGCATGTTAGAGCAAATGAGGGTCGTGAGGTCAAAGGAACTGCCTGAAGATCTCAGAGACAGAATTTTGGCAAGTCACGGATCTGGCCAAGGTTACAAAAATATTCTGCTGCACTTAAGGTTCCTAAGAGCACAGTCGCCTCCATAATGCTTAAATGGAAGAAGTTTGAGACGATCAAAACCCTTCCTAGATCTGGCCATCCGGCCAAACTGAACTATCAGGGGAGAAGAGCCTTGGTGAGAGAGGTAAAGAACCCAAAGATCACTGTGGCTGAGCTCCAGAGATGCAGTCGGGAGATGGGAGAAAGTTGTAGAAAGTCAACCATCACTGCAGCCCTCCACCAGTCGGGGCTTTATGGCAGAGTGGCCCGAAGGAAGGCTCTCCTCAGTGCAGGACACATGAAAGTGCCCATGGAGTTTGCTAAAAAAATACCTGAAGGATTCTCTGGTCTGATGAGACCAAGATAGACCTTTTTGGCCTTATTTCTTAGCGGTATGTGTGGAGAACACCAGGCACTACTCATCACCTGTCCAATACATCCCAACAGTGAATAATATTGGTGGCAGCATCATGCTGTGAGGGGTGTTTTTCAGCTGCAGGGACAGGACGACTGGTTGCAATCGAGGGAAAGAGGACTGTGGCCAAGTACAGGAATATCCTGGACGAAATCCTTTTCCGGAGTGCTCAGGACCTCAGAATCGGCCGAATGTTCACCTTCCAACCAGACAATGATCTTAAGCACACAGCTAAAATAACGAAGGAGTGGCTTCACAACAACCCTGTCTTATCTGCAATGAGGAATGACAGAGGATCCCCAAATCCAGGAGTGAAAAACTTGTTGCATCTTTCCCAAAAAGACTCATGGCTGTATTCGATCAAAAGGGTGCTTCTACTAAATACTGAGCAAAGTGCCTGAATACTTGGGACCATGTGATATTTCAGTTTTTCTTTTTTAATAAATGTGCAAAAATGTCAACAATTATGTGTTTTTCTGTCAAAATGGGGGGCTGTGTGTGAAATTAATGAGGGGAAAAAAATAACTTAAATGATTTTAGCAAATGGCTGCTATATAACAAAGAAAAATGTAAGGGGGTCTGAATACTTTCCGTACCCACTGGGTATGTATATATATATATATAGAGAGAGGATAAATAAGGGTTTTGGCAGAGGGGAAGACTTTCAGATGATAAATTAGTAGAAGGTAATAATTTTATGGTGCTATTGTCATTTTTAGAGGCTAACAGAAAATGTGTGTGTGTGTGTGTGTGTGTGTACAAAAAAACAAAAAATCCACAGTTTTCAAAGGAAAAGAATGAAATGTGGTGAAATATGATTTAAAAAAAGTTATGTTTTGGATGTGCATGATAACCAGCCACTTTTATGGGTGGTTAGAACACGAATGGTTTACTATATTATTCATCATAATGATGCACTTGTACTTTTGAAATCAGCCAAAAAGGATAAAATCTAGACCTCCATAAAGATCAGTTAAAGATCAATGAAACATTGTTTATCTCCCATTAGCACTATTCAATACAGTAATCTGAGTATTATATTACTGTATGTAGCTAATCTCAGATCTAAGGGCTGTGAAAGGATTGCTGACTGCTCTGTTTAACAGACTACAGGCTTTGTGGCTGCACTGAGAACTGGTGCAGATGATGTGCATCTTAAACAGCTGTGTCCCTGTTCACCTCCTGCCCACGCTTTACCCCTCACCTTCACCCACTAAGGTTAAATAATACGCCAATTAAAGCACCCCTGCATAAACTGCCCCGGGAGAGTGATAAAAAAAAAATCTCTATAATCACAATCACTTCTCAAAAGAGAGAAAACTGTAAAATTCTGCACATTATGCATCATATGCCTGGCTTGAAAAATACTTTTATTCTGCTCCATTTTAATTCCACTCCGGATTGAAGTGGTTGTGCTGCAGAACACAGTAATGTAATTCTACATCATTTCTAGAACAAAAAGAGGTGAGAAGTCGCAGATAAAATCAGAGAAATATATGCAGACAATATTGAGTGGAGAATGATCGAAAACTGACCCAGAAATCAGAGCAATGTGCTGAATTATATTCCACGTTGTATGTAATTGACTCACACTCTTTCTCCATCTGACTTTGTAGGAAATAGACTTTGCAGAATTACATCATGATTGAGAGCTCGCCTCCAGCTCCTGAGTGACACAGGATGAGACCAAAAACTGGCAATGGAGATTCTGAGGAGAAATCATCATAAAAAATAAATAAAAATAAAAAAGATGAGAGGAGAGGTGAGGGCCGTCAAAATGGTTGGATACAGAGAATAATAATTAAGATATATTATGAAGTGTCTTGTTTACCTTGTTTGCCTCCATGCAAGTACACTTCCCAATGATGATGTTCTCTGGGTTGCATGCCCAGCGTTCATTCTGCGAACATATTTGCAAATAAACATGTTACAAATTAAATCTTCACTAAAGGTTTGCAGATATTACATAAAATTACATTTCAGTCTAGTCCAGTAACAACTTCAGAATATCTTACACAAACTTATTATACAAGTAGTTAAAAAATAAAGTTATATTTTCTTTAGTGGTGTCTTATATTCTTAATATGTGTCTCCGAGTTTAAGGTGGATTTAACACATCTATGTTGGCAAGTACTTAGGGTTGTGGAAACCCATTTCTGCCACTCAAGAAAAAATAAATGAAATAAATAGATAATAAAAAATAAATGTATTGTTGTTTACTTACATCTACAGTTAAAGGTCATGTCTGAGGTTAAAAAAAAAAAAAAAAAAAAATTCAATTAATGGTAAAATGATTTATCATGGTAAAATGAAAATTTTCGTAGCTTCCAGGTTCAAGTTCTGGAAGATTTGCCATAAGTTTTAATTAAGTGCATTTGGCCAAATAGAATAAGCTCCTAAGGTCTTAAACTATCACATTCAGAAGGTTTGATATTCCAGTCTTGTGCAACATGCTGAAAATTCAATACAGTGTCTAATACACCTTGTCCTTGTGCTCAGGCCCTGCTTCATGTGTGACAATGCTGATGTCAGCAGCTTCAGGATGTGTCTTAGACATGGATGACTGTCTATAGGGTAGCAGGAGAGACAGAAATAGAAACTTTACAGCATACGACTTCCTTCACCACATATCATGGCATATGTGCAGGTGGCATAAAGCCACAAACACACACACACACACACACACACACACACACACACACAGGCAATGACGAGCTGAGGAAGCAGAATCTAGCAGAATCTCTTAGAATAGAGTGTTGAGAGCACAGTCTCTATATCAGCTAATTAATCGCAAATCTCAATTTTGGTTTGAAAAGCTAGAATAAAAAACGGTGAATGAAAAATGCTTTGTCATTCTTCATTCTCATGCTTTCCTTAAAATACATCATTTCTAAATCTTCTTGAAAAAAAATTATACTTTGAAAAAGTGTTGTTTTTCTCAAAAAGCTTAACTTTTTGAAAACTGAGTCCCTATGCTAAAGTATAAATGCTGGATTAAAAACAACAGAATTTAATTAAATAGTTTTTAAATACAATGTAAGTATTTACGTATGTGTATATATATATATATATATATATATATATATATATATATATATATATATATATATATATATATATATATATATATATATATATTATACGTGGAGATTAATGCTACAATAAATATTTTAACTGCTACTATGTAAAAGGAACACTGCTGTAAAAAGCACCTTATTTATTTTAAGTGTTTGCAAATCAAATGTTATTAAACTTTTGTTCATATAGCATTAGGCCTACTTTTAAATGAAAAAAAAGTGAACAATACACTACTTTTGAATGCATTATCAGTTTTGTGCATAACAATGCGATTAATCGCAAACAATAACGTAATTAATCACGAATATATCCACACACACACGCACAAACACACACACACACACACACACACACACACACACACACACACACACACATATCGTTTCGAACAGTAAGTTCAAGCATAAAATCGAAGTATAATGTTAGTCTACAGATGTTTTGTTTGTTTGTTTGTTTGTTTGTTTTTGCGTTTAATCTAAGTACACACAATTTTTTTTTTTTATTAAATTAAACTTAATTCTGCTGAAAAACTTAACTGAAGTTTTTTTAAATGGAGTAAAACATTACAAGGTAACACTATATTTGAAGGTGTCCTTGTTACACGTTACCTGTACTTACTATTATAATAACTGAATGAATTTAACATAATTACATGGAAGTAACCCTAATTGTAACACAATCCCTAACCCTAACCACATAGTAAGTAACAAGGACACCTTCAAATAATGTGTAACCCATGACCATCTGAAATAATAAATGATCTCAAATTCCTTATTGTGAACTGCTAGTTAGCGACGGCATGCTTGCATGTGCTAATGTAGCAAGCAAAGATACTATCACTTCATAACATGTGCAAAAATACATTACAAATAAAAAAAAAAACAATAAACCAACCAAATAAACCAACACATGCTAAAGATATTTTGTGCAAGAGACACGACATTAATCTGAAGCAGTGCACCGTCTTTAATTCGGTTCAATCTTCCAGCCGCAGCAATGCACCAGATACAGCTAGCATTAGCAATAGCAGTGTCTCTCACTCAAGTACAAAAAGCATATGAGAGGACATTCACATTTGCCCAGAGAGAACACGCATCCTTCTGATGACTTTGCATTACTCTCCTACATTTTGTAACTGCCTCCAATAACAATTTTATGTTTTATGTTCAGTGTGTGTGTGTGTTTGTGTGTGTGTTATAGCTAAACAGTTTTGATTTGTAATTGCTTTTGATGATTCCTTAAAGAAAGTGTTATTTATTTCACTATGTGATGTGAATTGTACAGTTGGCAGTTACAGCCTACTGGTTATAGCCTAATTGTGACAAGAATAAAAGGTAAAAAAAAATGTTCTGTACGTTTTGGCTGTTTTTTTTTCTCTCTCTCCAAAAACAATATTGGAATCAAAACTGACAATTAATAATAAACAGATCAGATAAGTAGAATCGCTAAAATTAAAACAATACCCAACTCAACATACATGTGTAGCACCCCACGCTGTCCTGTCACATCCTATCATTATCCTAACCCATCCCATCTCACACCCCCATACATCCCATCCTAGGAGCTTTGGTATGCATAATGCATTATGCTAATCATCAGTCTGTTGATGTCCCTTGTGTTCGTATTCCTCAAGTCAACATATAAAAAACCTGCCCCTTTGTACCCTGTTTATATACTATAAATAAATAAATGTATACATGAAATGGGACCAGTGTCCCACTTTTCTTGCGTAAAGGTGAACAATCTACTCTGAATGTTTGCATAGAACTAATCAAGGTATTCTTTGATTTTCCATCATCCTCAGACAACACAACTTTGTGTGGTCGCGACAAATTCCCCGGATAACTCCACGGTTGTATGATTTATACCTGCAGGCCTTGGACGATCCAATTACTGTTAACATTGTTGTTAATGATTAATCAAAGGTAGCTGTTTTTAATGATTTATGAGTTGCTTGCCATCTTTGGATTAATTAACGAGATTCCAATGTGCGTTACGTTTTGTAGTTCCACTTTTAACGGGATTTTCTGATCTCTAATTGCCATTTCATATGCTATTTTGCATCTTGTGAAGTAAGCTTCTGCTTGTATAGTAATGTGGTCTCAGAGGAGATTATTACGCACAGTTATACCACAGTCCTGTGAAGGGTAATGACACTCAAACTGTATTCGCAGTCATTCATCAGTGGTGTTTTTCTCAGGGGTGGAAAGGGAGCCAGTGCCTCCTTAGCAACTCCTCAAAAACAATAAAATACAAGTAAATAAATCATAAAAGAGAAGGCAGTGCCTCCTTTCTTATTGTGATTGGCTGGTGTAAAAGCTTGTAGTAGTTTATTTTGTAATAACAATAGGTCAGCTCTTCATGTTCCCCTTTTTTTCATCAAATCTAAATGTGAATGTATAGTTAACATCTTACTCGCTTGGTTTTAGTAGTATACTGTTTTGAGTATAATATTATTGTATCATCATATAACAATAATTTTCCATCATGTTCCCATAAATAATTTGCTTTGATAGATTGTTGTTCCGCCAATTGACACCCTGTATAATGAGTAGAATATCAGTATTGCTATAGTGTGTTTTGGACACTGGATCGGTCATCTGTTGCCAGAGGAATGAAAAGGACAATAAGAGTCCTTCGTCTGCTGCTAAAGGTCACCTTTGTCTCATAAAGCTTAGTGACAATAGGAAATTAGGATAGGCCTGATCGGTTCAGAGCTGATTTTCATTCCATTAGTGGAAGTCAGAAAGAATCAGCAAAGCTGCCACTTCGAACAAGTTCATCTGAATTCAAGCTTGCTAACCACTGCTCTCCTCTATCAATCAAGTCTTCGGGATTTTGAGGACATCTGTCCCCACTCAGTTTTGCTTTACATAGCATAGTAAATGCACTTGGCAGTAAATTTGTGAATTAAATAACACCAAATTTAACAAAAGGGTCACCTACTGGTGTAACTATAACCTCTGATGGATTTAGTGATTTAAAAAAATTGCAAAAAAAAAAAAAAAAATTTCCAGGATTAAGATTTGTCTTGAATGAAATTTTCAGGCTGATTGGGAGATGCTTGCAGAGAAGGAACTGCATGTTGCTGATGCAGGTTCTGATAAACATTTGCATTCACTCTGCCATGCATCTGTATAAGAAGCCCAACTCCTATTGGAAGACATCCCCAAACCATGACACTTCCTTCTCCATGTTTCACTGACTTATTTATGTCCTCTGGATTCAGTTTATCCCCAGTCTGATGCCAAACAAATTTTTTCCCCCATCAAACCCAAATAAATTAAACTTGCTCTCATCACTAAAGTGAACTTTGGACCAGTTCTCCTCACTGCACACAACACGCTCCTCAGCAAAAGTTAGTCTAGCTTTTTGATTCTTTCTGCTGATGAGAGGCTTCATCACTGCAGAGTGTGCTTTCAGTCCGACTTCTCTTAAACATGCAGAGACAGATCCTTAATACTGGTGCATGCTAACCAATTCACCATTGAGACTCTCTAAATTATCCTGTCCTCTTGTTTGTCTTACGTGGATGACCAACATTTTTGGGGAACTTGAATTAATTAGTGTCATTGTAAATCTGCAATATTTAAGAAATCACAGATTTGGAACGACCAGCTTCTCTTGCATTGGCTGAAATGGTCATCACTTCAGCCTTCATCTGGGAAACCTCCTGTCGCTGGCTTTCAGTCACCTTTTCAGCTTGCCATGTTGCAATCTCAGTATAAACTAGACTAGAGGAATGCTGCCAGTTAAATAGGATTTGTCATATAATTAAAGAAATTAGAACCAGGAGGAATTTTTAAGTGTTTTCTAATTATGATTAGGAGTTCTTTTTCAAATATGTCATATTAGGTTTTTATTATATATATATATATATATATATATATACTGTGCTTCAGAATGCAATTGATTTTTTTTTTTTAATATATTTGATTTAAGTAAGAAAGAAACTAAGAAACTAAGCAGCGGCCTTGAAATTTAGGACAGGGTAGGTTGTTCTCTAATTTTGATCTGCACTCTATATTCGAGTTTGCTCTGTAGCGTTTAGTTTCATAGTTAAGTAACAACGTTTGTTTACAGCTCAACATATACGTATGCTTTTCTAGCTGGGAAAACTTTGTGTTACATCATCAATGGCATTGACGTGTTGCTTAAATATTTAAAATAGATTAAAAGGCCTGAACGAGATGACTCAGATATTTAAGAAAATATGTAATTTAATTTTTTTTTAACTCTACATTTTTTGTGCAGTGCATTCATGCTAATATATCTTTCGATGATTTTATATCTAAATGCATAAATCATATCAGTATATAGTAAACACTATATGTTCTAAAGTTTATACAGAAATGTGTTTACATTTAGTTTAATTATGCTGTCATTCTAGCCTTTTCGAGGTTAAAATGAGAAACTTTCACAACACACTGTGGATGTAAAGTCATGCAAATCATGCTATTGCAGTTTGTGTTTCAGAGACCACATTTAGCCTTGTGTAATATTAAACACAACATCACTTATTGTGGTGTATAGAGATAAATCTGAATATAGATGCCTGCCCACATGTGAACACTTATGGTCTCTTCTTGCATTACCCATTTATTATTCTTTATTTTCTGCCAGAAAAGAAATAGCTATTTTTACAAGCATCAGTGGGAGTTATGTGCATTAGTTATGCAAGGAGCCACTGACTTTAATGGCAAATGTGAGTACATGTGTGAATAAAATCATTATGTTGTTGTGTGTGGGTTGGGCAGGGATTCTCCAATCATAGACAGACAATTCTAAAAAAGAAAAGAAAAGAAAAGAAAAGAAAAGAAAAGAAAAGAAAAGACAAACCATGCACTTTTGATAATGTGTTGCTTAATTGTTTTTTTTTATTTTTTTATTTTTTTTGACTGATAGGTCATTAAAGGTCAAATGTGTGACTGGTACTAGACCAGATTATGCCAGATGAACACATAAATACACAACATTTGTGCACAGCAAGAGTGCTATGTAGCTTTTGCCGGACAGTGTGTCATCCACTGAGAGATGTGCAGCTTTTTATTTCTAGCACATGCTCACAACATGATGCCCATGAACAGACCCAACAATGACTTCACCCTGCTACACACAGTTTTACACTCATGTATTAAGATGTGTTGTGACATGTTATGATAGGAACAGTTGTTCTCACCATAGGTATTCCATCTAAATGCACAATATTGCTTCAGAAATCAGCTAAGGTGAACAACTATGGGTTCAATACACATAAAAATTTGGGTGGGATTATAATGCACAAATAATAATTTGTCATTGATCTGTTTGACAGTAGGATATTATTGCATTGTGCCTGTTTAGGAGACTATGTTATAATATCCCAGTGACATGCATTTTGTCTGTCCAGATAAGTTTCTCTGCTTGGCCGATGTGTTCGTGTTCTTTTATTTTGACGGCGCTGAGAAAGGCAGCGCCTGAGCACACACAGCGCTCACACTCTCTCTCTTTTTTACTTTCATTGTTAACAGTTCTATCTAATACAAATAGAAGTCTGTCTAATAATCAGATAGAACTGTTAAACAAAGGAATTAATGTATACAAAAGGTTTTATAACGATTAGTAATAGACAGGCAAACATTATACTTTCTCGTTTGCAATCAGCATTAAGCAAATATGCATTTCTTTGAATGACTAATGAATATTTAATTTCACAAACCTTGCAAACACATTTGAATCCAGCTGTGAAACCTTGTGAAGTGTGCAGTTTTATCCAGCATGATTGAGTGTCCTGTGTGATGGTAGGTCCATTTGAATTGAATGCTTTAAACTTTAAACTTGATTTAAAATTATGCTGCGCTTTATGCATTCACCCACTGTCATATTTATGTTATTTTCACTTTGCGTTGTATGTAAAATGAGTGTTTCCTTGGCTTTATTGGAAAAATATGATTCCAAATGTACACAAACTTTCCACAATACCGAGTAACCTGTTGGTTACAGTGGTTACTACTTTTTAATTATATTTGTGCTAAATATTTATTTATTTGTGAAAAATACTATATATAAAAAAAAAAATGTATATATATATACATGTAATGTAATGTACCAGAGGTCTCCATCACCTTTTCACCTTGGACTCCATTTCCCACAACCCTCTGTGCTAGAACTGATTTTGGACACACTTGTTTACCATTAGGAGGACTATTTGAGCTGCAAACTTTTACACACTTGTTTGCCTTGTCTAATGCCTTGTCCAACTACCCAAACTTGCGGTCTTGGCCACTTGAGAGCGTGTGTGCAAGGCTGTCCCAGATCTTAAAAAAGCCAAAGCTCTCGAATACCACTCCGAAGCGGCATTCAAGGCTTAGTGTATACCATCATGCTTCAAGTTCTGGAAATAAATCATGAGCCATTTTGCCAAAATTGCGTGAGAGGTCAAGGAAACCTTTGCAATTTAAGTTTAATAATAATAATAATAATAATAATATGATATTAAATATAATTTTCTAGTAAAACAAAGTGCTACATGTTTTATTGCTTCAAAGATTAGTATATTTATTTTGTGCAACATTTGGAACAGCTTTTTGTCACTTAAAGGGTTAGTTCACCCAAAAATCTAAATTATATCATTAATGACTCACCCTCATGTTGTTCCAAACCAGTGAGACCTCCTTTTATCTTCTGAACACAATTTAAGATATTTTAGATTTAGTCTGAGAGCTCTCAGTCCCTCCATTGAAGCTGTGTGTATGGTATACTGTCCATGTCCAGAAAGGTAAGAAAAACATCATCAAAGTAGTCCATGTGACATCAGAGGGTCCGTTAGAATATTTTGAAGCATCAAAAAATATCCAAAAAATAGCAAAAACCACGACTTTAACAAACAAAGCAGTTTGTGATATCCGGTTCGCGAACGAATCATTCGATGTAACTGGATCTTCCTGAACCAGTTCACTGAATCGAACTGATTTGTTTTAAACAGTTCGCGTCTCCAATACGCATTAATCCACAAATGACTCAAGCTGTTAACTTTTTAACGTGGCTCGTTCACGAACTGGAGATCACTACACTGCAGTGTTTTGAACTCTCTCTCACAACAGACCCGAAAGAGAAGACAATGCTGAATAAAGTTGTCGTATTTGCTATTTTTGGACCAAAATGTATTTCCGATGCTTCAAAAAATTCTAACTCTAATATGTTTCTAACATTTCCTCTTTGGATTTCTCATACAGTGCTTGGCCTTCTAATTTTATTCAGTAAAAGTTTAAATTCCCCTTTTAATGTCCCCTTGGTGCCCTTTTTAGCTCCACTGGCATTGTGATGTGGAAGATCAGTGTAATTATCTCTGAGGTTGCCGTCTCCTCTCAAGCTCCGGCTTGACAGAGCACCTGGCGTGGGCTTGGGCCAAAGAAGACTAAAACTGGCTTGAAAAGCATGAAGTTGTCCTGTGGAGACCCAGCAAGTATTCTAGCAGATGGCAAGCACGTCACTAGTGCCAAGTAGTGATCTTAAAGCCAGTGTGAGATAAACACACGAGGAGAAGGGATGTCCGACTCATGATATGACCTCAGCCAACACGTCAGCTCAGCTGTCGATATTTTGAGAAAGCTTTGATCTGTGCATTGGTATTAAAAACAGGACATTTGCGCTAGACAGATTCCTACTGATATGAACAGACACATATGCTCTAAGGTCTAATGCATGCCTGCATCTGTGTTGCACATTTTACAGCACATATCAGGAGGCTATGCATGACATTTGCATGATTTATTATATTATTTGTTTAAATGCTTGTCAACTTTGGCTTCAGTTAGAATTAATTTATCCTCTTAGCCAAATTCAATCAGCCATGTAATTAGAGTATTGCAGAGGCATTTGTTTAAATGTTCTAGACCATCTAGAATGATTTACTGCATCATGTGAATAGAAAATACTAGAAATATCACTCTAATACTAAGGCCTATTCTTTTGTGATCTACTGTCCCAAATAATAAAAAATGCACTTCTTTCTTGTTCATCCCTGTCTGGTTTATTTTTTTCTCTGTTTTTTTTTTATGCATTTATGATGAACAAATATCCTAAAACTCTGCAGAGCATGTAGGAGTTGCTGTGACCAAACACATTAAAATAAATGTTTTGGATTCAGTACAAGTTCAATTATTTTGGCAAGAATTAGTGAACTTAAAATGTATTCAAGCTGATCACAGACCAGTATTGTTCTTCTATGTGTTAAATGTCTTTTAACCCTTTGAGTATACATTATAGCAAACTATTACTTTATCTAAGCTCCTTTGCATAGTAATATGAATCACTCAGTATAACACAAAACTGAGTATGTCAATCTAATCAAAAACACACATGAAATAATTGCTATGAACAGAATGATTTAAAACACATTTTAAAGAATAAAATTAATATTGAACTTTAACATTATTATTCTTGGGAATTGTGTCAATTAAATCATGAACATTAAATGATTTTAAAACTCGACCAACATAGTCTCACTACAACTCGTCATATATTGAAAGCTTGTTGAGTACACCTTGGCATCACTTTTTGACGCTCAAGATACCCCTTTAGTGTCATTTTTCGAAGCACAGTGTCCTCCATAGTTTTTTGCTGTTTGTCTTAATTTAATGTTTTTCATGCATTTGTATTAAATATAATTTTATATACATTTATACTTTTATTAGAGAATGTAACAGCACCCCTACTCTAAACCTAACCACTTCTGAACAATATAAAACACGTAACAGGCAATATAAAACACATGTATTTATTGCAAAAAACAACCATAAGCAAACAGTATAAAGAGCGTGACATCACGGGCGGGGTGACATTGTAACACTTAGCCCAGAGGGCTGAGTTACTAAAATTTAAATGGGGTGTGATTTCTCTGTATGGGAGTTAAAAAGTGTTAAAAGAAAAACATAAAACAAAAATATGCTTAATAAGAATGGTGTATTTACAGGTTCACATTAAAAGATGTCAAAACATCACTATAAAACTAGATAAACTTAAAAGAATACAGGAATTTTGTCCATACCCTAAAAACAGTCCAAGAATCCCAGTGTGTCGCTGAGTCCCAATGCGAGTGTCCCCCTGTGTACTGTATATACAATCCCAGTTGCTGTAAGTGATCCGGAAAAGTAAGTCCAATGAAAACGAAACTCCACAGTCCAGGTGTGATTGGAAGCTGTGAATGGCTTCCTTGATTGTCAGCCATGATGCTCTTTTTATAACGCTCCTGCTTTCTGTCAGGTGACTGATCACCTGACAGGCCAACCATACAGTTCTTAAAGACATACACACACTAAAATGGTTAAGAGGCACAAAATGGACATAACAAACCTGAAAACCAATTAAAACTCTATAATACATCAAATCACTGTAATTAATAGAGCGATTAAAACATGTCGCTTGTGTGACATTGTCACAACGTAAGCGAACAGGAAGCTATAAAAGCACGTGTCGTGCAGCTGGCATCAGTTTCGCATCTTTCAGCAAGTGCTCTGTGTGTGAATGTCCTCAGTTTGTCTTGTGAGTCTTATTTACTGTTGTCTGTCTCAGTAGAGCTCCAAAAACATGTCTAAGAGCAAGGTGAAATCTAAGCATTTAAAAGGTGATCAGTCACCTGACAGAAAGCAGAAGCATTATAATAAAAGCAGCCCCCTATGAGTCCTCTGGTCTTTCCCCGCTGTTGGGAGCCAAGGCTCACTCTACACGGGGTATGGCTGCCTACAAGGCCTTCTTAGCAGGTCTATTCATGCTGGACATCTGCTAGCACGTCCTGATTTTGCCAAGTTTCAATGTGTTCCAAGGTCAACATATTTTGTTGATCCTGGAACAACATTTTACTCCAAAAATATATTCTTAACCATATCCCTACACCTAAACCTAACCTTAACCATGAGTAATCCCTAAAATCAGAGGAAATGATAGATGAATGACAAGATCTAAAAACTGGTTCTTCAAATCTGATTGGTTAATCACAATGTTGTTCCAGGGTCAACAACGATGTTGTCCCAGGAACATGTCTCACTTGGTAAAATCAGGTTCTGCCATCTGCGATGCTGGGGGGGGGGTGGGGGTGATTCTGGACTAGATATGCCAGTTACTCCAGGCACTTCTGTTCCCTCATCCTAAACTGTGCTCTTCAGATACACACTAGGCAGGGATTTGGTAGTCTGGTTGCGTGGGCACCTCGTTCTCCAAAGTGTTTTCGACGCAGCTCAGGTTCCTGAAGAAGAACATCTCTAGGTTACACATGTAACTATGGTTCCTCGAGGGAACGAGACGCTGCGTGTCGATGCCATACCCCCTGCACCCCTGCCGGCGCTTGCTGGTGCTCAAAGCTGATGCCAGCTGCACGGCACGTGCTTTTATATCTTCCTGGTCGCTTACGTCACCCCACCCGTGACGTCATGCTCTTCCATAAGACAGATTACACATGATATTTACAGTCGCTCACGTTAAATGCGTTCCCCGTGGCATTTTCTACGCAGCGTCTCGTTCCCTCAAGGAACCATGGTTATATGCGTAACCTAGAGACGTTTTCCTGTTTAACACTGTGAAGCTGCTTTGACACAGCCTATATTGAATACAGCGCTATAGAAATTAAGATGACTTGACTTGACTTGATGGTGCTTTAGGAGCTTTGCAGCAAAGTTTCCATTCACTTTCATATTATATTAACTTTTTGAATGACATGAGGATAAATAAATCATGACTGATTTTCCATTTTTGGTGTGAACTGATCTTTTATTGGAAAGTCATGCAAAGTAAAGTACAGGTCTGGAAGTCTTAATTTACAAATGTTTACCATCAGCTTCTTCAGAATAAAGTAAATGTAATGCTGTTTATCTGAGCGGGAGATACTCTGTGAGTCATACAGGCTTGATGTGGGTTCTCTTGGCAGGGCCACAAAGAATAGTGAAGATGTGGCCTACTTGTGCCCATTCAGCCTCTTCTTTATGATGAAGGAGCCATTTTAGATTGCATGTAAGAAAAGCTTGGTGTGCCCAGATAAAACTGACACACACTTGTATGGAATTTTAAGTCAAAAATCAAGAAAAATGGCATCGCTTGTCATTTTAGCAAAGCCCAACATAGATTATTCTTCACATGTGGCAAATACTGTATTTTAGTGAAGCCTGTTCATTTGTTCATTGACAAGGTCCAGATTTATTCATTTAATTAATTGAAAAGAAAGAAAATAATGTGGTGCATGCAATTCAGGTCCTAACCCTAATTCAGACCTATATGCGCTGTAATGCAAATTCAAACTGAAAGTACCATTTTCATGTTTCTGAGAGTCTAGTAACAAGATGCAAGAAAATAAAATAAATAAATAAATGATTTTGCAGCTGTATTTTTTTACACATTCATTAAGATGACAATAAAATCTGACTTTAAACAGACAGTTGATTTTGCATTCTTTTTTAAAGAATTATGAGTGATGTTTGTGCATGCAAACATGATGTCATAATTCTTGGATGGTGTGGCTGCTGTGCATGTGCTCGCTCAGGTGCTTTAAAGAGACTTCAATGACTCATCCTCATTAATCTTCATTTGAACCCATACGGATGGGGAATATATATATATAGCATTTTGATTTTGTGGTACTAAGTTATATTTATGGAATTGTTACAATCCATTTCTTAACCACTTTTAAGCATAGACCTGTCATAAATCTTGAATTTCTAGCACAGGCTTTGGTCACTTTGCAAATGATGAGGTGGTGATGGCGCAGTGGATAAGACGCATGCCATTGGTCGGAGAGACCTGGGTTCGAATCCACTGGTTGACACCAATGTGTCCCTGAGCAGGACACTTAACCTCTAGTTGCTCCAGAGGCGTGCGACCTCTGACATATATAGCAATTGTAAGTCGCTTTGGATAAAAGCGTCAGCTAAATGAATAAATGTAATGTAATGATTGCGAAAGCGAAAAAAAAAAAAAGTTTTATAAATTTACATTTATTACTATTTAAGAAGTTTAAATTTGATATGAAATATATATTTTCCAAAACATGTTTTATTCAAAACTGCAAGTTTTATAATTTTTAGTTTTTCTAATTTAAGTTTTCAAGTTTTGCACGTCAATATCTAAAAAAAAAAAAAAAAAAAAAAAGCTTTCAGTAAGATTGGATGCAAACATTTCATTTCCAATGTGGTTTTTGGCCGTGAAGTGTGACTATCATTTATTTATTTATGTTTTACATACTAAAATGTAACATTTATTGTGCTAAACGTACCCAAACATGATTATAAAAACTCTAATCCATGCATGGATGTGACAAACAGCACTCATCAACCTGATACAAATCTGCAAATGGATAAAGATGTGCAGTGTACTGTAAGCATGTGAAGATCTGTCACTGTTGTGGATGTTCTCCTATGTACTTGCTTTTCTCTGAAGTTTTAAGGAATTTACTGTTGTTCACATTTAGGATAAGAATGAAGGAGAACAAAGCAGTTTTTGTGATTCGGGGGCATTGTGTGTTAATATTAACCTCCACTGTTCTCTTACCTTACATTGGTTTATATTATCCACAGAAAGCCGATAACACAGAAGTGATTGTGTCTGGGATTTTATCATCTCTCACACTGTGATCTCCCTGATAAAATGAAATTAAAAATGAATGAATGAATGAATGAATGAATGAAATATTAAAGCATCTGTGGTATAATTAATGTCCACAGCACAAACAGTAATCGTGATACTTAATTTAGAAAACATGACTAATAATCTGCATTGGGTTTAATTCAATTTCTTTATTACAGCAAGTATTGGTTAATAATGGTAAAAAAAAAAAAAAAAAAAAAAGAAGAAGAAGAAGAAAAAAAAAGAAAGTTAAGATAGCATTTTTCGCATTCCCATAACCTCAACCATACATATTTTTTTCTCCCCAGATAGGAATATCACAAGACGTCTATAAGAGTGTGTTTAATTTGAGCAGGTGATTATCACGTGGCTTGTTTACGGCGATAATCTTCTTAAATTGTTTATTCTGTTTTTACAAATTGAATAAATAAATAAATATTCAAATACTAATTAAAGCAAGCGCCTGTTAGATATTTCAAGAAGAATTATTAAGTAATTTACTCCACAGCAGAATATTTAGAATCATTAAGCCGATTGGTTATTTTTTTTCATAATGGACTGGAAGACATTTACTTGCAAGGGTAAGATGAAAAATCTTGCCGTCACATTGTTCATAAAAAAATATTTGTCTTTCTTTTGTAAAAGGTTAATTGGGTGAAAATTAGACAGCAGCTCCAGAAACAGATAACACCAATAAACTCTTTGCAGCTTCTTCACAGAAAGCTTTGGCTGGGTTATTTAGTACGTGGAGCGGGTGGCAATTTGGCTCACTGTGAATCTATGCAGGGTTATGTAGCACTGGAGACAGTGGGACGGCTTTGTGGTCTAATACGGTGCTCCTACCTAAGTCACATGGCATGATGGGAGTCACATTGGCAAATACAGAACACAGTGTGCAGTCAGACCACGTTTTCCTCACGCTGGAGCTGAAATCAAAAGGTTTTCTGTTCTAGATGTTTGTGAGTTGTGAACGGCAACAGTGACTTGACAAAGAGAGACAGACAGACAACTGAGCTGTGCTTGCATTGTTCTGTTTGTTTCTTATTTGTCTCTCCTCCTTTAACCTCAGCAAACATTCACAAGCCGGAGAATTCGACACGTGCATAGCCATGTGTTTGAGTGATGGAAACTTGTGTCTGAGATTATCTGGTAAACTCCTCCTGCCTCACCTCTGTAGTCCTCACGCCAGGGAGCTTTAGCCTTCATTGATTCCCCTCACAGATTTCCATTATTACTCCAACAGCATGCCTAACAGGGCTGTACGAGGAATCGAAACGAATCAAAACAAATGGATCTAGTGTTGAAGTCTCTATTAGCAGCTATGGTGCAGAGTTGTTATCCAACTCTTTTTCCTATGAAATTAATACAACTATAAACATAGCCATGTTTACTTATCATGGTACAATAAGGAATTTGTACAGCAAAGAAGAAGCTTCAACTGAAATAACACACAAGTTGTTTACCCAAGAACAAGAAAAAGAAAAAGTGTAAATCTGTCAAGATTCTAAAAAGTCTGTCAGAATCACAATTCCACAATATACTGATGGTCAATATTTTATTTCTACTTTTTGGGGTTATATGAATGTATATACACTATATATGCATTTGTTTGTTTATTTATTGTGCTATTTGCTATTGCTGCATTTATTTAATCAAAACTACAGTAAAACAGCAATACTGATATTGTGTTTTCTGTTTTAATATAGTTTAAAAAAATATTAATGTAATTTCAAAGCTGAGAACTCTTTGATAAATACAAAGTTCAAAGTACAGCATTTATAAAAATAAATAAATAATAAAAAAGTCGGCTGTTATATTTTTATGTTTAATGGAAAAGACTTTAAAGGTTCAGAGCTCACTGAGGCTAAAATTGCCCCAGCAATTAATGTTTTCAATTATTAAAATCGCAACTTTATTTAATATATTTTTGAATTGCACATTTTAGAGTCACATCTCTTGAAAGAGTTGTGATTCTTCTGAGCTTTGATGGAAAGAAAAATCAGATGTTGTCACACCATGCTTTCTGATTTTTAAGTTTACTGTTCACACTGGCATTCTGAAAGTGTTGACATTTTTTATACAATTCCTATTTTAATTGGATTTCCAACCCCATCCGAATGCCGTTTGGAACAATTTTGTTAGGATTTTAGTGTTCATTTAATTACACTGAAGCTGTTTGTGGCCAGGTTCAGGGTCAGAGTCAGGTCAGGTCTTTAATTAAATTAACTCTGTTCTGCATCACTCCCAGGTGTAAGGCTCATGTCACACTGATTTTTAGCATTCTCAGATGTCCTTGCAATATGTGCAAACTCATCTGAGTTCAGTTTGATACAAGCCAGTAGTGCAGTTTGCTTATAATATGCATTGCAGACACTAAAGCTCAAAGGTCTAAAGATTTAATTGCTCCACACATAATTATATTTCATGGCTAAAAAATAAATAAATAAAAATACATAAAAATGTATGTATGTGTAAGTTAACAGGGCCTCAAAATCAAAGGGTAAATTGCATTAGTTGTTTTTGTGAATATCAAATTATTTTGAATACAAATATTTTTCTAGTTTCTTGTGCTTTTTGTGTGAGGAAAATTATAATATAAATAGCTATGTCGCTTCCCATGTAAAGTATTTAAAATCAGTTACTCAGTAAAATGCCTGATAAGGTCCAGTAAATGCAACCATATGTTTGTAACCTCAAGGTAGTCAAGGCAGCTCACTTTGTGTTTGCACTCTTGTACAGCATTGATATTTCATCAATGTATTTACTGAACCAGGATTATTATTATTTTTTTTCTTTTGTGAGAATTTAAAAGCTTTAAAAATAAATTGGAAAGCAAACCAAACTAAAATCAACTGCCAGTGTGCGCATATCTCCATTTCAGACAGGACCACTTTGGCAAGTTACTTGAGTTTATTGAACACAATTTATCTTTGGCGGTATGGTTCCTTATGGGGGTTCTTGCTCCCAAATTAATTGAACACACAAGAGCTTAAACATTTACCCCCTCGGAACCATCAGCTTGGAAAGACATAACAATTAAGACACTTAATAATTGTCTTTAAATGCAAACAGTGATAATCATGTAGATGTGGCAGTGGGACGTCTATCCTGTAGCTTGGTTATAAAGATGAGTGTTTCTCAGCAGTGAGGTCCATGCCAACCAGGACTTGAAAGCCTAAGTGATCTGAAACGAAGAGACAACAACCAGAAGGTGCACGGTAATATGCTCATGCTAATAAAGTTGAAGGAGGGAGGGTTGCAAGCCATTCGAGCATACTTACCAAGCAGTAGTGCCACGTGTATATGCCCCGTGTCTAATAGGAGAATGGTAGTGATTGGAGCGATTTGACAGCTGACCGCAGCTGGTCGCAGTCTGTGCCTCCGTGGCCTGACTGAACTAACCTTGTGCTCGATTTCTGTGAGCATCCAAAATTGGCTCGTGCATTGGCATTCGAAGGCACTGCTATTTTGCTGGTCTACCTCAGGTGTTGAATAATACATTGCATTTAATTTTCACCACACCAGGTGAACCGAAATATTTGAACATCAAGGCAGAGCAAATAAATGTTATTGCAATCGTGGGTTCCGCTTTTTTTGTGTGATCATGCTCTGAAAGTGGTTTGTTTGAACAAAGCTCTTTTCATTCTGGATTCACTTTTTGAAGAAAGCTCTCTAGACCCATGGTGTCTTCATAGATGGACATTTGCTGTTTGATTGAAGGATTTAGAACACGTCAGAACACTGATAGAAGGACCGTTTCGATCCATCCACTGCTTGCAGCGAGGGTTCGGAATCTAATTGTATAGTCATGGATGGACATATTCGCTTGCCATAGTTGGAAGATCTAATAGTGCACGGAGATCGTCAAGGTAGTTTTGCCAAACACCTTGCGGAAATTATGAACAAAGGCATCATAGGTGAGCACTAGGGGACTGCCCGAATTCCAGAAAACCTCAGCCCATTGCAGTGCCCTTCAGATGCTCATGGCCTGACCGGAGGAGGCTGAAGGGATTCGCTGAGTGCTTGAATCAATTCGGTGATTGAATCTGGGGTGAGTGGTCTCTGTGCCTCCATAGCAAGGTTCAATCCGTTAATTTCCTTCTGTTTTCTGGACTGGTCTTATGTCACGGCTGGATAGAGAGGCATACACAGGAAGAATGATTCAGAGCTTCTTTATTAACACAGACTGAAGAAGAACTACTTCAAACGGTAAGTTTTAGAACTTGAAAACTGGAGAGAAACTGTTCTTATCTTAATCCTCTTTAGAAAGATCCAGTAATATAGCAGGAGACACTGTGTGGAGAGACATGTAGTGAGGTATGCAACCCTGAGGCCAGTCAGTGAGACGGTGTGATTGATGTGGCTGGTGAATCTGTGACAATTATTAAGCTTGGAAGAGCCAGGACAGAACTCTGATTGTATTTGACTGAGAGAAGAAAGTCGGCTTGAGGGTGAGTAAATCATGGGCTAATTAAAATTTTTGGGTGAATAATCCCTTTAAAGAACAAAACTCTGTAAATGGCATTTCCAACCCTAATGATTTATTTTTTCATTATAATTTGCATCAATAAAAACGCATTTAATAAAAACATGGCAAAATTCATGAACATTTAGTTTAACGAATTTTAACCGTAACCACGTGGCCATTGATGTTCATGCCCAGATCTTCCTCATGAAAGTGAAGAGTGTATGATCGCTATCTGTGATGATGTGTACGATGTCCATGATGACAATCTGTAGTGTCATGAAAAGATATTCTTCCTCAGGCATACAGTTGCACATACTCCTCACACTTCAGTTCGGGGACCAAAGCTCACTATTAACTATCAACTATGACTTCTACATCAATACATTCCTAATTTTCTGCTTATTAATAATTAGTAAAGTAGTTCTTAGTTTAGGTGTGGTGTGGATTAAGGGATATAAAATATGATCAAGCCGAATAAGACATTAATATGTGCTTTATATGTACTAAACAAACAATATGCTAGCAATATGCATGCTAGTTAAACTGTCATTTTAAAAAAAGAGAGTTTTTAGACTTTTACCTTTAAGGTCATAATATGCTAGTGTTTCAGTTTAAACGGCAGACAATAGACAGTGTAAGACATAACAATAAGGTTTCATTTGTTAACATTAGCAATACATTATTTACCATGAACTAATAATCAACAATATTTCTACAGCATTTATGGGAACACTCTAAAGTAAGGTTTAGTTTGTTAACTATATTTCATGCATTAACATTAACAATGATCAATAAATTGTTACAGTATTTATTAATATTTGTTAATAATAATACAACTGGTCAATGTTATAGTGTTACATTACATTAATGTAACATTAAGTTAATAAATAGTGTTCAGAGTGACAGAGACATGAGATGTGTAGATCCATTTGCAAAGCTTAATTCTTAAACAGGGTCGAAACAGGCAAAGGTCAGACAATGGCACACATAAGCCACATTTCCACCGCTGGAACTTTACCCAGGAACTAGGGATTTTGGCCTGGTACTTGGTGTGTTCCACTGGAGGAACCAGAAACTAAATAAAGTTCTGGGTAACAATGTGCCCCTCAGAAAGTCCCTGCTGACGAGGTGGTACTTTTTGGCTCTGACATCATAATTTCAATGGAAATGCGGCAATAGGTATATCGAGGGCAATACAGTGAGTAATCCAAAGGGGGTGTGGTTGATCGGCAGCTAACAATATCCAGAGGACTTGACAAGAGTATTAATCCGACAGCATGAGCAATAGTCCAGCTATTAAACAGCAAGGCAAAGGGTAATTCCAAAAAAAGCTATAAACCTCAGGGCAGGCAGTGATCAGACAAAACTAGAAAGCATGCAAGGATCAGGACACGAGTAAACATACTATAAAGTGAGCCTGTAAGTACGTTTTCATATTTAAAGAATTTGCCACTGATGATTCAAACGTGAGTTTTGAGAAGTGTAGAGTAAAGCTTGTTTGTTGTTTCTCTCATCACAAATGCAGACATGGTTTTATGTTTTGCCCAACACTCATACAAAAGTTAGCAGAAGCTAGAAATGACTGTTTATACAATTTTTAATCCATCCATCTTGTTACTCCAATTAAAAAACTCAACATCCTATTTTTATTTATTTTTTTACCAATTCAGTTTACTCGTTAGTTAAAAGGCTGACACTCCTCCTGTATATAAAACATAAATACATTTAAAAAAAGTAATTTTGCCCAACTTTTGTCTACAAATAATCATTGACATTGCCTAATATGATTTTGAGTTCTCAGATTCAGTATTACATTTTATTTATTTCCCAATCATTTCTTTATCGGTGTATTGATATTTTCAATTGTGGGAAGTGAGAATTTGAGTGTAGCACATATATATATTCTCTTATTTTCTTATTTATTTATTTTTTTATATAACATCAGATTCAGACCAGCAATATCGGCTGTGTATGTGGGTGGCTGAATGTGTGAGGCTGGCTTGAGGACATGGATTTCTTTGACATTCAGAAAAGGAAGATTACACAAGAAAATAAAAGCATCATAAACTGAGAACCTGACAGCTTTTGGAGTTTTGTACAGTATTTATTGAGGATTCATAGATTTTCAAAGATTATAACAAGAATTGTTCCTGTCAGTCCATATGCATCTGCTGACCCTCTTGGCGTCAGAGAGGGTGTGCTGTTTTCTGATGTTGTGAGATATATACGTCTCCTCTGTGAACAGAAGCTAAGGCTTAATCTGTGAACATGTGCAAAAACACACTCTCAGTTTGCCATCTTTACTCCATCATTCCTAAAGACTTTCTGCTTTTGTTGGAGTATTACAAATATATAAAAATCAATTAAATAAAAAGTAAAATAAAAGAATGAGAGGCACAAACCAAAAGCGAAGCAGTTACCAAGCGCTTGCATTTTATCTACTTCTCAGAAACTAGTAATAAACCATTTCAATTGTTTCTGCGTCCCTGTCTCCCACACACGCACACAATAATACAGAATGATCTGTTAAAACAGCTAAAAAGGCCTAATATTGGCATCCAGTCATTTTTAGGACCTGAGCTGGAAAATACAATTACAAAATAAAACAAATGGGGGAAAAAAATAGAAACCATTGTAGAACTTTTAGAATGGCAGTGTATTTTAGATTAAACAGAACGAGAAGGTACTTACTTATAATGAGAACATTCTTTCCCTTATAGACTATATGCAAGCCTAAATAATAATAATAATAATAATAATAATAATAATAATAATAATAATAATAATAATAATAATAATAATAATAACAAGTTTTTACTAAGGAGAGCAAGTGGCAAGTTTTTAATTATGTACATTATTGATTTGTCACCAAGTATTTTTCATTAACATTGCTTTGTAGTAATCTTTGCTTTAACGAGTAAAGTACAAACCAGAAAGTTTAGAAATATTACATTACACACTGTTAGAAAGTATTTTGTATTTACACGAACACCCGGCTCCAATTGGATGTTTAGTACCTTAATTGATATTTACATCTAGAATGTTTTGTTTGTTTGGAATTCAGTAAAATAAGCCCTAATGCCCAAGTTCTCCTTACATCATTTCCATAAACAATGTACAGTATATCATCGAGATATCTTCTAGAGATAAGATGAAATCAAACAAATCAGATTCTGAAAACTTTTTTTTGCAACAATTTGCAAAGAATGAAGAAAAACATTTCTGCACATATGAATACATGTGAATGAAATGAATTGATTTGATAATTTGTAATTAAAATTGCGCAAATAATTGTGACAATAAATGCACAGCAGAAAATATCACATTGTTGCACTTAATTGTTACATAATCACCATCATTATGAATTTACAATCACTATTAATAAGCTGTTCAACTGTCCACAGGCTGGTAATTCAATGCATTCACACATTTCTGATCCTTGAGTCCAGAAGCTATGCTTTTATATGTTTTATCTCTTCTACTAATTTATGTCTAGTTCCTTCTGAACTTTTGTTGAATCGATTTAGCTATATGAATATGAAAATGTTGTATTGCATGCAAATGTGAGGGATGCATGATTAAACATGAGTAATAAATAATGCTGCTTGATTTCTGTCATTCTTTCAAGTCCACAGTTTCCTGGTTATGAATAATGTCTCACCAGATCATTTCATATTTAGTTATTACTGACCATTGAAGGAGTTGGTAGATAAGATGCTAAAATCAATGTACAGTAAATCATTACTTCCTTGAGCTCGTAACTTATTCTGCTGTTTAAACCCTGTTGTCTTTTCATCTAAAAATAAAAGTACAGAAAACATAGATTCTTGATATATTGAGATATAAAATGCCAAACTACAAATACATCTCGGTGAGGATGATACGTAATGTTTTTTTTTTTTCCTCTGTGACTGATGATAAAAATACAATTGCTGACTTTGATGGAAAATGTCTCACATGCCGATCCATCAGGATTACACAAATTAATAATACATGATTATGATAGATCCACTAGACCATATACTGTATATAAAAAAAGAAAGAAAGAAAAAATAATAATTCTTCAGTTCTTCATGTAATGAAAAGTAAATGTATAAATAAAGATGTGTACAAACCCTTCTTATGTAAATCTGGTCAGTATTGTGCTTTTATATTTCTTCAAGCATTGTAAAGCTAACCTATTTCCCAATGCCCTTCTCACTGGTGGAGGATGCTGAGCTCTGACCGACTCTTTTAGATGCATTTCATCATGTTTCATGATAAGATTGCAATATTGGTTCTGCACCACAAGACCCTCCACCATCTCAATAATTCACTGTTTTCAGTTAATATCATATGTAAACACAGAGCTACTCTCTTCTTCTGAATACAAAGAGCATGTTTAACAATCCTATACAAGATATATTTACAGTACACAAAGGAATGACTTAATTTTTGTTTACTCTTTTTCTTTGAGGAAGTTTCCTTAAGTGCTGGCTTTTTCAAACAAAATCAGTGTGAAAATGAGCAATGCTTCAATATGTGTAAAGCGCCTATGTCAAGAAAGAAAGAAAGAATAGAGTTGTCAAAATTAACTTTGTGGACCACATTGTTAGTAGCCTGAATACCAACCTGTTCTCACACACACACAAAAAAAAATAAAAATAATAATAATAATAATAATAATAATAAAAGTACAATAGATACAAAAAAGATTAATATATACAATGTACTTATTATATACATACATGTATATATTCAAATGTATGTAGAGACATTTATAATTTCTGTAGTTGCATAATATAATTAAGCCACTCACCCAAAAATCAAACCCTCCCACCAAACCTGTCCCCTACATTAATAGTATCCCGCATCAATAGCAGCAAATGTGTTTTGCTATACAAACATGTACACAATAAGCACATTGTATCAATAAATAAAATAAATTGTAACAATAGATGATTTTTAGTGGTAAGTAGGTAAATATTATTTAAAGACACCTCATATAAAGTAGGACCCAAATGGATTATGCATTTAAAACTTGGCATATATATGTAAAAGTAGAAATTAATTGTATATATATTTATAAGTTTATAATTACAATTACTGGTAATAATTAGGTACTAACAATGAACCAAACCCTAAACCTAACCTGAATCCACCCAGCTACCTTATACTACCAATAGTTTCTTGGGTAAGTACAGTAATGTAAAATAAAGTATTTAACCATAATTTGGGTTTAAACTGAAAATAATATTAATTATAATAAAATATTTATGTCATAAAAAATGCACCAAAATGTAATTTCATAACAATATATTTTCCATCACAGGTTTCTCATTAAAATCAATGGTTTTCCTACAGTAGTTTGTCTATGTAGTGATGGCATTGGGAACCGTTAGTGTTTTAATAGTGATTGACCATGAGTCTGTTTTTGGGCAGGAGTGAGGATAGGATGACGCTACACACAAGATGTCAAACTTTGGCCGGTCAGCATTCGGCTAGCCCACGCTGGTAGATGTAACTATATCGTTTTATAGACAAATGCATATTTCTCAATTGACGGCTATTAGAAATGAAGGAAATTATGTTATGAATATTTGTTTTGCAAGTGCCATGTTCTTTAATTTATTTTGCCCTTGTCTGTTGCCATTCATGTCACAGCGCAGGATTATCGCTGCTTATCGAAGCGCTTTACAACAGAATGTTAATCATTCACATGGCATTTACAGCTCAAGTGCTCATGGGAATGCTAAAATGAGTGGGAATGCTAACGGACAGATTAGCTGAATAACAAATTAAATTTATGAGTACTATAAAAAAACTGATTTTGTGTTATTAGTATTAATGTCTTTAATTTCCATGGCACGCTAGATATCGAAATTAAACTCGATACAAGCATAGTGGAAATATAAAGTCGGTTAAGGTGAGAATAAAATTTAGAGGATTTGAGTGATAAGTTTTATCAAAATATATGAAGTTACATAAAAGTGTATAATAAATTGTCTTGGATAAATAAACTATCATCTGTGAGTAGAGAAGTAGAAAATGTTAGAATTATTCATAATGTATCTTCACTCAATAGACTGTGAAAAAAAATAAACATTACAAATAAATAAAGGTATATAAATATTAAATTACCAAGTGCTGCTCTTTTTAGAAATGTTTAAAAGGGGGAAGAACTCTAGACATCCACTTTTCGTCTTAAGACGTCGATATTTCTGCTTGTATAAAGATAATTTTCGGCAGTAACTGTTTTGATAATTTTGCAACAAAACAATGCATCTTGCTCTAAAAGAAATCCTAAAATAAATAAATAAATCTAGCAAAGGAAACTCTGAACAACACCTTCAAATGCATTTAAAACTACTGAATTTTAGAGCAGGCACCGTTTGTTCTTAACCTCTTTAGAGGATCGGTGTCAGCCAGCAATTAAGGTGAACCCAGGGTCAAAGAGAATTAGTCCTGATTTGAATTTGTCGACACACTGTACTGTAAGTCCTGCTTGTATTGCGAAATCAGACGGAAGAGTATACTGACATAAAAATAAGTGGCGCTTCTCGGAGAGCCCCGATATCCAGTTAGTTGATATAATAAAGCCAATAGACGACGTTGAAGAAGGAAAATACGGTAGGGAAGATCATTCTCGACCACTTGTCGATTGAATTGACGTCAGTTAAGTCAGGGATGTTGATTTTAAGCTGTGAAGTGCGCCGTCGTAGTCGGCTCTTCTTCTGAGCCACGTGAGGTTCCAACGCATTGTGTCCAAAGTTGTGTCTGGCCAGGCCGGCTTTGCGATACTGCAGCGAGGAGCTGTCGAAGGCCAGCATGGTTGCACGGGGGTCGCCCAAACTCAGGGTCAGCTCCGATGTGCCTATTTCATTCTTGATCTCCAGAGGACTGAGAAGGATGTTTTCATGGGGGTCCATCTAAGACATAAAGACCCATCAGTAGGTTAGTACTGATAACATACTTGTTATTTGTAACTTTCTTGTATTGATGATTTCAGTAGTCAGAACAATAACTGATTCTTATTGTCAACTTCTTTTGTTTGCGTTTTTTTTTTATATTGTTGTTACCACACAACCAAAATATTGAAGCGTATTTCCACTACTGAACACAAATTTGAAGAAAGGTAAGTGTAACTTCTTTTCTAGTAATTCCAACTTTTTTTCTCAGTATCATAATTGTATGATATACACTCAATTTACAGTTGTGAGAAATACAGTCAGAATTGCAAAATATATACTGGCAATTCTGACTTTGGTAACACTTAATAACTGCACACTCTGAATCATTAGGTAAGCATTAGTAAACAGTCAGTTTATCCTTTATAAAGCATTGTCCCAACATTAATAGTCATGAGTAAGCAGTTTATACAGTAAATACATCTATAAATGCATTGTTCTTGATTTATAAGCATATCTATTACAAATACAAATCTATTTAAATGATGTTATCTTCTTAACAAAAAACAAAACAAAACAAAAAACACAGAGGGATATAAAACTCAGAAATATTTATTTCAAAAAGCAAAAAAAGCAACAAAAAAAAAAAATTATACAACTTTTTGAAAATTCAGAGGTTCATTTTTCAGGTTTATCTCCTTTGTAAATGATTTACAAGTTATAAACACACCTAACTTTAGATGAGCTCACAAAAATCGGACTAAATCATGAATTACAGCAGGAATATGTGTTAATAAAGCAGTTATTAACACACTGAGCAACTTTTATGATGTGTCTAAAATATAAGATTTACATATGTACATTTAAATAGATTATTAATCACTTACTTATACTTTCTTGATGATCTTATGAATCACTGACAACTCCTAAATAACTGGTGTGCAAATAACATAATAATTTAGAAATAAATATAAATTGATCATTAATACAGTATGAAAATATAATTAATAAACATTATCATATAATAATATTATGTTATATATTATAATAATAATATTATTATATGCTCAAGAACAAAACATGTATAGGTGTATTTATAAAATGCTTACTAATAGCTATCAGTGTTGTAACAATGCTTTATAAAGGATTAATTGACTTTTTACTAATGCTTAACTAATGATTCGTAGTGTGCAGTTATTATAAAGTGTTACTCTGACTTCTTTTCTCAGAATTGTGAGATATAAACTTGCAATTGTGAGCTAATTATCTTTTTTTTTTTTTTTTTTTTACAATTGCGAGTTTATATCACACATTTCTGACTTTATAACTTACAGTTATAAGTGTTTATCTTACAAAAAGTCAGAAATGTGAGCTTAAACATTGCAATTAACTTTTTTATTATTTTTATTATTTAGTAGCAAAAACAAACATCCATACCAATAAAACTAGTCACAATTATATAACAACATATTCAAATGCTGTCTTACCAATTGCTTTTCAAGAATTATGACTTCAGCACAGTATTTAACACGTACTGAGACAAACCAACACAGTTCCAGTAACACACAGTCTGATGGAAATGGGTCGGTGCACATGGAGATGTAAAGCAAAGTAAGGTAAGGCATGGTGGTACACATGATGGTATTTATGCTATTTATTGCTAGAAAATTATAACCTTTTCATGAAAAATAATCGGGCATCTCTTAATCTCTTAGATGCTGAACCAAATTGTGGAAAAATCTAACAAACATACAAAAAAAAGCAAAACTGATCTCCATCAAAAAAAAAAAAAAAAAAAAAAAAAATGTTTTTAATAGTATTTAAAATAAAAAATATATATTTCAAAAGAGAGGAAAGGAGAGGTGATGATGGCTATGGGGAATAAAATTGTGCACTTAAATGAATAATAAAAAAAATAAAAACAAAACCTAAATCTGTCTTGATTTAATCACCCTCATGTAATTTTAAACCTTTCTTTTTTTACAAGAAAAAAAAAAGAAAGAAAGAGAGAAAGTAGACAAGCTCCAACAGAAAAAAAAGTACATTGTCTGTGTGACTTGTGTAAAGTCATCTGAATCCATACATAATAGTTTTTGCGACTGATAGACCTTCCCTTAAGAAGAAAGTCATTAGACAGCATGAGAGCAATGCAATGAGGACAGAATTCTCTATTCGTGTCAAGAGAAAGACAAAATAAGGAATTGCACCAAAATAAATAAATAAATAAATAAAGTTGCAGCATTGTATGCCATTACTCTGTTGATGAACTTTTTCAATACCTTATTTTTTGAATCGCCTAGTCCTAATGCTGCATCATCCACAAAGATGGGTTCCCACATGGAGTCATGCGCGTCAATATCCCTCTGTTTCATTCTGGCATATAGAGCATCGTCTCTCTGAACTACATTTCCCACCAACCACTGAAAGCATACAAAATCATTGCTGTCAAAGAAGTCACTTCAAGAAAGCTGGTGAAACTTACATATTGGGCTTCTTTAAGAGTGTGAGGCAATGCTGGCATTTTGTGGATTATGCCTCAAAGAAAAGCGCTGCCCTAAATTCAGAATACATCTGAGCACCAGAAAAACACCTTCAGAATTTCAACAAATAAAAAGTCTTGACCAGTTCTATAAGTGCTGTTATTATTTGAAGAAAGAAAGAAAGATCTATTCTAATAAGGTCTCTGAAATCCAGGGGAAATAATAAAACAACTCGAAATGCCAATAATAGAAAGCTTAATATCAAATCCCTAAGTCTGGTGTTATAATTATATAAATTATATAAACAACTAAACATTAGTTTATCCTCTAACTACAGTAAGCCAGCACTACTCTGAAATAAGCACTCAGCTTTTACTGATATAATGATAGACGAGGACCAGAAATACATACAATAAAAGCACTCTTAAAAAGCTTGAGTGCTGTTTTTCTGCTTCTTCTAAACAGTTTTTCAAGCATCTGTCACATTTATCATACAGTGGCAAGCATGTGTTTGTGAACCCTTTGAAATACTTGGGTTTCTACATTGATTGTTTATAATGAAAAATGTGGTCTGGCCTTAATTTAACCCATAATTATAAATAAACACAACTTCACTAATCCAATAATGCACAAACAAGTTTATTTTTTATTTTTATTATTATTATTAATTGTAAATTGCCTTTTTTGGAAGAGAGGGCGAGGTGAGCAGAACTTATTAGCATTTAAAGAGACGTGCACCAAAACAGCTCGCTGTGAAGTGTTTTTTTTTTAACAAGGTAAAAACGGTGTGGTTTTACATGACCATTGAGCAATTTTTTACTAAAGTATGTTATAGACTTTTCATGAAGACCCTAAATAATCATCCTTGTGGAAAATGGTTATCCGATGTCACAAACACTCATACACACAAAAAAACAAGTGAAACTTTCATACGATGTCCCCTTGACTCAAGTCAATGTCTTGATGCACTTCTGAACTCCTTCTTCCTTTAATTATTGCAAAGTGTCCCAAGTCAACACAGCAGCACTAAACCATGATGACCCTTGCACCAGTCCTCACAGCTGAGATGAGCTTTTAGAGTTCCTCTTTTTCAGCTCTGATTTCCCATGTGTTGTCCTTTCGCGAACACCATTCATGTTCAGTGTTTTTCTTACAGTGGACATAAGAACAAAGACTTTTTTTCAAAATTTGTAGATTTTTCTGGATGTGTTTTAGCCTTTTCCAGCTTTGTGCATCACTGTAATGGGTTTTAAGGGCCTGTCAAAGCTTTTGGCATTGTGTCACATTAACTCTCTCCTAGAGCGCATCTGTCAGTAACCAGGCTTTGTGTGCCAGTTATTTACAACAGGCTTCCTAATCGACTCCAATTAGCTTTTGGAGAAGTTTCTTGGTCAATGGTCTCTTAGTGTCGAACAGTTTGAAAAGTTTAACTGTTTGTGTGTTTCTTTTAAAATTGGAATACAATTTGTTTATATTTATGACTTGTTGTTAAAGGGACAATAAGTAACTTTTTAGGTATTTTATTATCTAAAATCAATATTTCTATTCATAAATATGCCCTCAATGGTGTACAAATACCTATGCCAATGTTTAAACTAATCCTCGTAAATGAAGAATTTATTATCTTTATATACATGGGACGGGTAGGTTGACGGAGGCTTCCATGTAGTTCCGCCATCTTGCAAAACTATAATAGCAGAGAGGGACAAAAAGTACTAAGCCAACGCGTTTCCACAACGCGTTTTCGGTCAGAGCCAGAAACGCAGGTGCAGAGCAGTGAGAGGCGCTTGAAACTGCACCGGCAAGTTTAAAAGTCTGGATTGCATTCTTATTATGGACCATACATATGCCGCGCCACAGGAGAAGAAAACATCGTCGCCAAAACAGTCAAAAATAGAACGTAAAGGAAACGTGACCGTAGATTACAGAAAACAAGAGTTAATGTCGGGGAAGCTTTTTCTAGGTGGAAAGAGCTAATGCTGGATAAAGATTTCAAAAGAGACGCTGAAGTGGCCAGTTTTCTTCTCGACAGGTAAGTCAGTGTTACAATCTATATTATAATATTTTTTTATATCTAACAATGCATATAATTCAGAAAATATAACAAATAAATTAGACATAACTACTAATTACAATATTTCATGTTTTCCACAGTCAGTAATTCATACTGTAACATTCGTTTGTTAGTTGTCATGTTGCAGTTTGTTTGAAATAACACACCTGTTCACCTGAAGGAAAACTCGATGAAGTGCTATTAGAATACATCCTGTCAAAGCTTTTTGGTACATATCGCCTACCGTAGATGCAATGCGCATTTGAAAAAGCGAGGCGCTGGAGAGCAAAGTTAGTTTGAATGCAAAATACAATTTCACCACTAGATGGGAGTAATTCCTACTCAGTGTCCCTTTAATGTGTCTATAATTATAATTTTATGAGTAAGCAATGCAGAAATCCAGGTAAAATATTTAGGGTTCACAAACGTATTTGTGTCACTGTATATTTATCTTGTTATTAAGATGTTTTAGATCTGTTGTCACCTCATGATACTCATGCCATATACTGATATAATGGTGGTAAATTTATATGCCTTTAGTTGAAACAAAAAGATAAGCAAGCGGCTTGACTGACAGTAAAGATTATAAACACAAACTACCTCAACCCTGACATAAGCCCACATCTGTTGTTTGCAACAGCCGAACAACCTTGATATCTGACTGAAGTCATGAGATAACTTCTAGGTTAAGAAACAACCATGGCTTCCACTGTCAAACAAAAATACTACTCTAATGTACAGTTTTTATAAGGCATGTTAGTTACAATCATGTCAGACATTGAAATTGCAGTGAAGATATGAACACAGACTAGACAGAACAATCAAAAGCTCCATGCACAAGTAGAGGGCATTGACACTGACATCGATTTGTAACGACAAAACCACCTGAAATCATTCATTTAAAATCATTATCAGTGAGTATAGCTTCAGTTTGATACAATTCAGCTGTGATGCAATGTTATTTAATCATTGTATTTGTGAACACCCTTTAACATAGAAAGCACAATAGTTTAGAAAAATATTCTTAGAAGACCTGAAGAGCCACTTTATAATAATAATAATAATATACTAATTTGGTAACAAAACAAGGTGCTGATAATTAATGGACAATGCATTTGTTTATAAATTGTTGTTGTTAATAATAATACAACAATTAATTGTTAGTTTAAGTTAGTGTTAGTCCATTAAATAATATTAGCAGATTTATTTAATTAAGGTTCATTAGTAAACATTAGTTGAGTACATGAACTAAGAATGACCAATACTTCTACAGCATTTATTAATCTTAATTAATGGTAATTTTAACATTCACTAATGCATTATTAAAATAAAAAGTTGTGCTTGTTAACATTTGATAATGCAGTGTAAATTAACATGAACTAACACTGATCGACTGTATTTTCATTAACAAAGATGAATAAATACTGCAATAAATGTATTGTTCATTGTCCATTCATGTTAGGTAACACATGAACTAATATTAACTAACGGAACCTTGGAAGTGTTACATATTAAATGAAAATAAAAAGTTATAACTTTACATTATTAAATGTAAAGCCTAATGCGTGGCAAAAAGGCATTGTTTCTCTTGGTAGCACTGATTCGAAACAAAATGCTTGTAAAGTGTTATCACTATTTTTATAATGTGCCTTTTTATAACTGCGTGAGTTGCTGTGCAGCTATTATAAACTGTGGTAGTGAGTGAATTCCAAACATACTTTGTTAGGGTCCATCCTAATTTTTTCATTGTTGGCTGTGGAGGCTTTCTCTGCAGCTCTCTTCTGCCGCTGTGGTCCTCTGCCGAAGAAGATGTAGTTGACCAGCGCATACTCCAGCAGAGCCAGGAAGACGAAGACGAAACAACCCATCAGGTACATGTCAATGGCTTTGACATATGGGATCTTTGGAAGCGTCTCCCGCAAATGTGTGTTGATGGTGGTCATGGTCAACACAGTGGTGATACCTGCGGTCAAGAGAGATTCATTGTTAAACAATGTTTTATATTCTGTTTTATATTCTTTATAGGTGGGTTTGAGCTGTTTTGTTAAACTACAGCTTTATGGGATTCATACCAGAGTGAATTTGAATAAACGCATTCACTCTCCGAAACCATTTATCCAATATTGCCACTTGCCATTGTGTAGCGTTCACCACTTCAGTTAACAGTGAAAGTGGAGCAGGTCTGAGCTGCTGTGATTGGGTGGAGGACAAGACTAATTTGCATATTCATGGTTTAATCCTATACTAAATGAGGTAAGGGTGAAAGGGATACATTCAAACCATTTTAAGACATAAATGATTATTATGAAAAAAAAAAACATTCATATGTGTATTTATGATTATCAACGATGAGTTTTAAGGAATGAAATTAGTGACTGCAAGAAGATAGCAGAATGTCTAAAGTGGACCCTTTTCTGTAAACCCATATCTTAGCTTTAAAAGTGATTGCATGGTTTTAAATAGACTGGGGGGAAATGTGTTGAAGCTGTCCATGTATTGATATCATGTGATATATTTTTATCTCAACAACTGAAAACTGTTAAGTGCTCTCACATTCTCACATTCTGTGAATATCAAACAAGATGAGTGTGTGCATGTGAATGTGTCCTCATTTAGAACGTTAGGAAAACATTTGCGCATGTGTGCATTTGTGCAGCTTTATCACCATTCTTTTCTTTCAGCTGATGATTCAGAATCTTAAAATTGTATGATTTATCATGCTTTCAGCTGGCGGAGTGGGAGTTATGCACCTCAATCAGTGAAACACAAAGACTGCCTTCAGCTAACCGCTGATTAAAAAATAGTTGTCTTTTTATGCATTGAAATGTCCATTCGATGTCATTCTGACAGTGTTCATGAAATTTCTTGAAGATCCTGTGACAGGTATTGTAAAGCTTATGAGGTGGAGAGTTATTCTCCATAAATCATTGTGTTTTTTTTTATCATTATTACAAGCACTATAGCTAAAGGTGATGCCACTAAAATATCTTTGTCTAGGAACATTTCATCCTTCTCTGTTCCCCATCATCACCTCTCTTGGCTGCAGAGCATGTCTGTAATTTCCATATGGAACCAATATAATCATGATTAAATCTGGGCTAAACCAGAGATTTATGCAGCAGATACTCTCTACAGTGGTAGTACAGTGAGGAAAACTGGCCTTTTTCTAGGTCTATCCATGTAAATGCCCATCTGCAGTCAAACACCTAATGATTCTAATCAGGATCAGCTTTGAACAGTAAATCTGCTCGTCCCATACATCCACACTCGCTGTGCCTTCTGTTCAATGCTACAGCGGTTCTGCACTTGTGTGGATGAATGAGACCAGGCCAGCCAGCAATCACAAAGAGTGCCCTGTTATTCACACTGAGAAGCCTGCACGCTCGCTGCCTACATTAGCCTTACATAATCAGAGATGACGGGAAAAAAGAGAAAAAGAGAAAGAAAAAAAAAAGATGGAGAGGGGGAGATGTGTGGTGTAAAAAAAGACAAAATCAAATCAGTACACAAAAAAGCTAATGAAAGATTTTTTTGCTTTATAAGACAAAAACTATTATTAATAATAATAACATACACATATACATACAGTATATATACAGTTTTGATCTTATATTTAAAACATCTACTAAAATCTAATCTTGGGGTGCTCTTTATGATATAAAGATTTTTCCTCTAATATTATTAATTAATGATGTTTCTTATTAATTGATACATCAAATATCATTTGCACCTTTTACAAAGGTGTGTTTTAACTAAGAAACGTAAGGCTGTAGATCTGCTGAATATCAAATTGTACCATAGCTTTGTGTTTTTATTTCAATGCGTGTGTGTGTGTGTGTGTGTGTGTGTGTGTGTGTGTGTGTTTAACTAGTTTAAGTTTTTATGTAGTTAGTAAAGTCTCAAACCCCTTTCACACCAAGAACGATAACTATAAAGATAACTATAAAGATAACGATATTAGCGTCCAAACCAGCGAACGATATCGTCTGTTTATTCTGAGCGTACGTGCGTCTGCCGCTTTAAATCCTCGAGCTCGTCAAAACAGGATGGATTCTGATTGGATGTCAATGTTTATATCGTTCATCAGCTGGAAAAAAATCGTTCTGAAAATGATTCCAACGATACCGTTTCTCTATGCCTTTATCGTTATAGTTGTGTTGTGGACTCTGCTATTCTTTAATATTGAGAACGATTTTTAGAGCTATATCTTTATCGTTATCTTTATAGTTATCGTGCTTGGTGTGAACGGGCCTTTACTTGTATCACACTTGATGTTGTTCATTGTTTGCTCATAACTGGAGTCCCTAATCATGCAGATTTTTGCAACATGCTCTGAGTAAAAGAAAGTTATTTCCCTTAACTAGTTATGATTAACTATTAATATTCCCCATTTGAGCTGATTCGCTACAACTGCTTGCATACTGTAACTGTATAACAACATGCAATACATTAAATGTAGTTTAAAAGAAAATGATGAGCTGAAAACATTGACACACATAAAAGCTGTAAATTAGTTACAGTAAGTTGCGTAAGTTTGCTCAAATAAAAGTGTAATACGTACAGTACAGACGCTCAGTGTTCCTGCTGCCTAAACCTTCTGTGACAAACTTTATTAATCCAACCATGAATCACCACTTTATCGTTAGTGATTGAGGTTGCTGAATAAATGCACTTACGAATTGTGCCAAACGACTATAAGTCTATACTATAAAAACATGAATGAATTGGTAATACTTTATATTAAGGACCAATTATCACTATTAAATATTAGCATGCGTATTACTACCATTTTGGCTGTTTATTAGAACTTGTAAAGCACATATTCATGATTTATTTTGCTTACCATATTTTAGATCCCTTAATTCAACCCATACCTAAACTGACAAGTGCCTTACTATTAATAAACAGCAAATTAGGAGTTAATCGAGGGAAAACTCTTAGTTAATAGTGAATGTGTTTCTTGTTCTAAATTGTTACTGATAATTTAATAATTTATGAAAGTAGATGAGGTTAAATAAACCCTGTATGAGTTAACATTATCTTTGTTTGTGCTAATGTAGGCAGAAGTGCAAAAATTATGCTTACATTTTACAGTTGGCAACAATTATGATCAGAAATCCTGATTACGATTTTGAGCAAATTAATTGTGTTTATCTATTGAACCATTATGAAGCATATTGCTAGGTTTTAATTGTCTAAAACTAGAGTAAAATTCCCTTAGACTTCTAGTGAACTAAAACTTGGCTAAACAAAACAATCAGGATAGGAAAGGATAGATAGATAGATAAATAAATAAATAAATAAATAAATAAATAAATAAATAAATAGGACATTTGACACAAAATAAAATGCTGATAAAATTAAAACTAATAGGTGTTTTAAAAATTTGATGTAATAATAATAATAATAATAATAATAATAATAATTGTATTGTACAGGATAATGGTTTTATGGGTTACTTAAAGTGTAAATGTGTTTTTAGTATTCCTATTCTTTAGGATTTTTTATTCTTTCTTTATTTTATTATTTATATATATATATATATATATATATATATATATATATATATATATATATATATATATATATATATATATATATATATTTTTTTTTTTTTTTTAAATGCAGATGTCAGATGTTTATCTGCAGATTTTTTATTGTATTTTTTTTTTTTTTTTTTTTTGTATGATCAGATCAGAGAGTGAACTACCCATAAGAAGAGCAGTACTTCTGCGCTATTACAGGACGCTCTACTACAGATACAGCAGAAGTTACTGTAGGTGGACAGGCTTAGTGGAGTGTGTCTGACAGCTGTGTATGGAGAACAGCTCAAGAGAACAGACAGTACCACTCCAAGCATCCAATACCAGAATGATGCATGATCTTTCCATCAACTGTTTAGAAGCAGACTTCAAACAAACAAATCATGCTTTCTGCAGTCTTAACTCATATATTTGAAGTGAATGTATATATACATAATGAAAGTCACCAGCTGTGAGAAAGGTTTGTTAGATTAGCGCCTACCTAAAGCAACCCTGGCAGCCGAGGCATCATAGTTGATCCAGAAGGATACCCAGGACAGGATGGTGATTAGGATGGAAGGCATGTATGTCTGCAGAATGAAGTAGCCGATGTTTCTCTTAAGCTTGAAGCTCAGGGAGAGGCGAGGATACGAACCTGGATGAAAATAGCAATTAGCCAAATTCATTAAATTCTTTTTGTATACTTTAAAAGCCTTTTATATTTTGCTTTAGAAACTGAATAAGTCCCACTCACAATTTGCTCTGTCAATCATACTTAAGCATCTATTTGGACTAGACACTCTACTATACGTGATATTCACATTTGTGCATCAAGGCTTTGTAATATCATAGGATGAAAGTGATGCTCAAACACATTCAAATTATTACTTTTACGGTTTATTAAGGTAATTTATATATGCAAATATCTCTATATCACCTTTTTTTACAGGATAATACAGTGAAGGGGAGGCAGAAAAGACAAAAGAGAAAAACAGAGGAGAGGATCGGGAGAAGACTTTAAACCAATAATAGTGTTACTGCATGTTGATGAAGTCAAGAAATAATGTGCATTAACATTACTCTACAAATGCAAAGATTACCTAAAATACAACGGAAATTTTCCATAAAGTGATCATAAATGTAATCCATTGTATTCTTGCGCTGTAATCAAAGTTTACTGTGCATTGGTTGAGAGACAGAACCAAATTCAAATCCTTATTCCACATCTACATCCTCAGCTACCGAGCAAAGAAGCATGTTTTATATATGCATGCCTTCACAAAAGTACATCAGGAAAAGGTTTTTAGTGATGAACAACACAAATGTTACTCTGTACATCAGCCAAAATGAGAGAGAAATGCAAAACCACTTTAGTACTGCCTTTTCCAGTTTTGGAATACACTGCTAGAATTGAACTTGTCTGTTTAATATTTAGGAAATATTTAGGGTTAGGTTTAGTTATAGGAGATATAATGATGCATCGTTACTGTACATTTTCAGAACGATTTATTTAAGATTCTAGATTGTCACAAAACATAATAATGGAGTAAAGGTCTTCCATGTTGATCGGCACCTAGACTGAATGGTGTAGTCTTCTTAAAATACAGCAAGCTTGGTAGAGTGGTCAGAGTTTAACTTCATCCCCTTAGGCACGCTGACCCAGACATTATTTCCAAAGACTGTGTCTATAGCTGACCTCATGACTTGCATGACAAATTCATGAATATGCACTCAATGAATAAATCAAACAACATTGTGGTAAATAACTTATAAGAACACTCTGTTTCTTGTTTCTAGTGTGTGTGTTTTATTCTCAGATCAAGGTTACGTCTGACAGCCGCTGGTGGCCTCGCCATGCCAAAATGAGAGGGTTGATCAACCCCGACATTTGTTTTAGAGATGTAAGCAACTCAGGCTCATTGGAAATATGTGCTTGTGGTGAACTTTCTGCAATACAGATATTATGTACCCTTTTGCCTGTTTTGCGTCAGTTTCAAAGTGAAATGTCTAGTGAGTGGTGCTAAAACACACATTCAATACTTGACCGTGACACATTTTTATGAAGTGGCTTCAGGCACTTTTCTGGCGATCCAGAATTAAAATGCACAGTGAGGGTTATTAAAAGGTTAATGCTTTATTATGTTGGGAAAAAAAAAAAAAAAACCCTCCACCAAACCCAACCCTAAACCTACCAGATAGTGTTAATGAAAGCAAAAGTGATATAAAACACATTCGCTGATGCAACTGTGCTATTTTAACTTCCTTATACTCTGCTTTGAGTTGATTTTCATACCAGAGCTCTTCAAGTGCAACTCTGTATCTTATAAGCCGCCGACAAACCTATTGCATTAGAAAACCTATACATATGAAGCTGTATATGTGATGCTAATGGTCAGAAGTATCAATTTTCAAATCTCACAGCATGTTAAAATAATTTTGAAGTCATAACGTAATATTGTGCATGAAATTGTGTGAAATTTAGGCTCTCTAAATGGAAACTTTGGTGAAAAGGGGATAAAAGTTGTCTGAGTTTTACTGCCTCTAGTGTTCATTTCAGCTGGAAATTGCAGTGATTTAAGTTTTGCAGAAATGTAGACAGAGGCATGCATTTCCAATGAGCCTGAGTATGATATGTATAGTATATGTGCCTGAATGAGAATAGTTCTCAACCTCAGAGTTCCCTAATAAGTGGAGAAGTTGAAAACATTATGCATTCAGGAAAACCTATTTTAAGCTTCCATAGTTGGTCTTTTCAGCAAGGTAAGAGTAAACTTCACCTGGTTATCTCTTAATCATATATATTTATCTCAGTTCTTGGTTACACTTTATTTCGATAGTCCACTTTAGATATTCTACTGACTATAAGTAACTTTGTAACTACATGTTAACTACATATCAACTAAATCTCAGAAATTTGCAACTACATGTCTACTAACTCTCAGAGTACACTGTTAGGGGTAGGTTTAGGCTTCGTATTAGTTGACAATAAGTTGACAAAGAAAGTGTTAGACGATATTAAGCAGACAGTCTACTAATACTCTGCTAACTGCTAGTTGACATGTAGTTGCAAAGTTACTTACTGCTAGTAGAGTGTCTAAAGTGGACTATCAAAATAAAGTGTTACCCAGTTCTTAGCTTGTTCCTGAAGTGTTGTGTAGTTTGGATTTATTACCTGTGGAAAACACCACGTTTTTAGAGATGAGTTTGTAGTCCACTATGGAGAACTGAGGGAGCTCTATCCTTTCAACCCCCGTCACTGCATGGTCTCCTCCTCGCCAGTAAAACTCAATATCATCTGTGGTGTAGCCATCTGAGGGACACACAGACAGATAGTAAAACAGATTTGGGGGGATGACATGTAACTGAGGGCTCATTTGCTGCTCTGAAAGCCTAAAAGAATGCTACATAACCAATTAATAAAATCATAGGTCATTTATTGGCCATGAAATAAATAATCCAGCTCACTGTCCCAGTTTATGACAGTCCGTATTCTCTTGCAATTCCCAGCCCATCACACAAATATACACACTATTGCACAGCTAACATAAGTTGATTAGTTAGTGACCCAAAAAACAAGATGTTTATAAAACTACACACAGCTGTGATGTTGCCTGGACATATGCCACATTAAACAACAATAAACACTAGGAAAGATATGAAATAGCTCTTACTTCTTCTTACATGGTTGAAAGAATGACAACTTTGCCAGGTCATAAACAGACATTTAAAGCAAACTGCAAAATAAACGACAGCAGCTACAATGTTGTTATTCATTACAAACCTTGTATATTATAACTTAAAATGTAAATTCTAAGATGTGTACAATTCTAAATGATGAAAGTGTGTTCAAGTTCAGCTGTGAACATCTACTACATCTGAAACGAGCTCTGAAATGCCATGATATGATTTATGTGTAACGTGTTTGTGCCTCATTGTTTTATTTTTTTGTGGACTTGAGGCCAAGCTGGACCTGTGTTATTAGAGAGTGCAGGATAAGCGCATGCAAGCCTTGGGTCAAACTCATTGTCAAGTCAAATCATACGGCAGTATGTTTCTGAGCTCAGCTGCAGAAAAAAAGCCATCATAAATATTCAAGCAAAACATGAGGTATTTTGTTTGCTTCAGTGCTCTCTGTGCTGAAACAGACAGAAACACGAACAGCAGCCCATGAAGTCAGCCATAAATGATTAAGAAACATCTTATTTTATCGGGGCAAACAGCAGAAAACTCTCTTGGCCTTGCATAATCCACTCGTGGACGATCCTCCAGTTATCAGACTGATGGCCAAAACACGAGAGAACAGTAGATCAGAGAAAAAGATCCAAAGCAGGAGAATGAGAGAGGAGTCAATGAAGCACAGCGGTCCCACGTAAACACCCAAGCTACAAAAGATTATGAAAGAGCAAGATGTTTCATCAAAATAAGCACATTTTGAAAAAGCAGCTGTATTCTACCCAGCACACAAGACTTGAGTCATTCTACATATGCATTACATAAAACATACAACAGACCAATGGTTTTTGGCAAGTGCTGTTATTCTCCAAGGGTTTGTGAGCACATTAATATATTGTGTGGTTACATTTATAAGAAAGTAAAGCAAATATGCAGTAATACTTTAGTTTAGGCTCTAATTCACACTATTAACTAGTCGCTTATTAGCATGCATATTACTGGTATACTGGCTGTTTATCAGAGCTCAAAAAGCACATATTGAAATGATGTCGTATTCTGTATGAGCATATTTTAGATTCTTTAATGTGGTTAGTTCACCCAAGAATGGACATTTTTCAGAAGTTCATGTGAAATAAAGTACGCGCATCTGTAATAAAACGTCCCCCACACAGCTCCGGGGGGGTGAATAATGCCCCCCCTGCAATGAATAAAGGGTGAATCCATGTGTTTTTGTAAGATAACAAAGGACAGCAAGTCTCCTCTTGGCTGATTTCGAAATCTTTACAAATCCTCATTTTGTGCTTCTAATTCATGACCAACATTTAGTTGTGTTCTCTCTCTAACCACTAACATCCGCACGCACATCTACCAATTCCCAACAGTCTGCAGAAGTGAGAAAAACAAGTGTTTATTATGTTTGAAATCTGGATATTTATCTTACAAAAACGCATGGATTCACAACAGGGGGCTTTATTCACCCCCCGGAGCCGTGTGAGGGACGTTTTATTATAGATGCGTGCACTTTATTTCACGTCTTCTGAACTGTTCACAACAAACACCCGCTTACCCCCATTGCAAGACTTGGAAGAACAAGAACAGTTTTAAATATAACTTTGCTTGTATTATTCTGAAAGAGGAAAGTCGCACAAACCTACGATGCTTCAAGGGTGAGTAGAAGATGGACGAATTTCATTCTCGGGTGAACTAACCCTTTAATCCACACCATACTAATACTAACTATTAATAAACAGCACATTAGGAGTTTATTGGGCAAGAGTCATAGTTAACCGTTAGTTAATAGTGAGAATTGGACCTTAAAATAAAGTGTGACCAAAATTCAGTGATTTTACTTGTCTGTAGGGTTAGGCCATAAGCCCAAATGACATCCTTTTCCTCTTTTATTTTATTAACAATTTTTCTTTTAAGGAAATATGTATATAAATAAATAAATAATGAATTAATTATAGTATAGATGATCCATGTCTTAATGTCCAGTCGTTAATTAAGTGCCTAAAGTTCCAGATTGATTCAGCTTTCACTACATCACTCTTTTCTGTTCAAACATTACACCACAGAAAACATAAAATCATATTGTTTTGCAGGGAATAATGGCATTTGTGTGGTTATTTGGGTCATTCAAAGCCACTTAACTCCATTGTTTCTATGTCATTGAGCCCGGTTTAGCAAATAAGCTTTTGCTAACATTCTTGTCAGGGCTCTTACATCACTGCATGCATGAGGAGAAGCAAGAGCAATTCAATACTGTTCAGCTAATTCAATAGTCATCTCTTACAAAACCTAGTTAACTGTTTACGGCTTTTTAACTGCCTCTTAAACTTCTTTTGCAAAGCACATAGGATACCTCGCTGTTAGCATACTGCTTACATATGCACATAATGGTCACTGAAATAATGGGTTAAATGGGTAACAGTTTTTTCCCTTACAGTGGTTTGGTTAAAGTGTTATAGCCAAACCAACCAGCAGGCAAGGTGGTAAATCACAGCAGCATTACATATCATAACTTTTATTTAAAGCAAAATTTGATAATTGGACAAAAGACAAAGGTGAAATAATCCCCCGAAGAACTGCAAATGACACAACTGAAATAAAAATGATGGTGAAATACAATCATTTTTCATATAAGTTCTAAAATTTACCTGACTTAAACATTGTCAAAATCAAGGATTGACACGTGAAAGTGCCTTAGAAATGACATAAATGACGGTATCTTAGAAGAGTTTTGGAAAGGCTTTATGTTATGTGAGCTTAGAGTATAATGCCAGAAAATGCTGCCCAGTTAGGCAGCTCACAGAGCGTTTAGTCCATGACTCGTAAACAGTCATGCTGTGAAATTTGCTGAAATATCTCATGTGTGCATGCAAACAAACGTTCTGAAAATTGCCTCGCATGAAAGCATTATGGAAATTTATAAGGATTAAAAAATAAATAACCTGCAGTTAGGATGCACTTCAATAGTGTCTGAACTGCTCTTAATAAGGGCTGGTCTGCCTAAAAAAAGAATGGAGAAAAAAATATCAAACCTCACCCCAGAGTGTCGAGGTGGGACCCGAGGAGCAAAATGCCCTCTAGTTATATATCTTCTGATTCTTATTCATATGCATATTATGGAATCGCCTGCTAGCACATTCAACAAGAACGAAAAACAAATCTAGATGGGGAAAGTCTTCAGCATCTCTGTAGAAATGCTTGATCTAGACAGTTCAAAGCTTCTTTAATCCTATTTCTAGCGTGCAATTAAAAGTGTCTCTAAACTCACACATGGTGTATCATCTCCTTAACTTTGCACAAACAAAGCGCAGGAGAATTTAAGTCAAAACAAGACATCTACACAAGCAAGCCTCTTTATACAGCAGAGGAGATATGCAGTCTCAGAACTGCTTCTGCCGGCTGCTGGCTTCGACAGAGCAGAACATTTGAGTAATATACAAGGGCCTGGAAAGACCAGATTAGGCCAACAAAAGTAAAATAAAAGTAAAACAACATTCCATTTCTCTATTTGTAAAACAGATTTTGCATAACAAAAACATTACTCAACCTGGACGCTCTGCAGGCTACTTTCTAGTAGGTGGGGTTTGGCGCCACGGTTTGTTTCCAGGCAGAACATTAAAGAATTCGACACACACGTCTTCCAGAAATCCTGTATAATTCAACAAATCCGATGATGACTTCGAAACTCCTGAAGTGTTTCCACTTTTGTGTCCCATATGCATCAGACATTTAGCCAACGGTCCGTGACATCTGAGGCTGAGACTACCACGAAATAAGCACTGGAAATGTTGTGGACAAATTACACTGATTATACATTTTCATATGCATGAAAAATTAATTTGAGTGATTAAAAATATTGATTATTTTCAAGCATAACATTGTGTTTTTTAGCTATAGGACAATTTTTTATTTGTTTTGTCACATAATTAAAATAGTCTGGGAAACTTTTTATCATGCCTTCATCATTGATTTTCAACACTTATTCAATCTTTGTACATTGTATTTATTCCTAACCATTTACAATATTTATTGAATCATTATTATTATTATTTAGGGAACACTTCAGGTAACAATTCTCACTATTAAGATGTTGCTTATTAGCATGCATATTAATATTTCCAAACAGCTGATAAAAACCAGTCCAGTCCATCAGTGAACATCTTGTAAAGACAAAAGAAAAGTTCAAAATTCATAATAACACTTCCTCCGATGCTAAATTTCTCCAACATATTCCTTTAACAGATTAATATGCAACCATGCACACATTATCACAGTCCCTGGTGCTCTGTGTAGATGCCTGATATATTTAGATCAAACTTGACAACAAGAAAGTTTGTAATGAGGTGAGTTTGCCAGGACGTTCTCTACCAATGTTGTCTCCAATTAAGCTGAAGTCTAGAAAGACAAGCACAAATGAACAGAGAGGCAGCGGTTCTCAATGAGGAGCTTAACCTGTCTGTCCCTTGTCTGGTGTTTTCAGAGGACGATCAGCACCTGGCACAATGACACTTCACACTCTATATATCGATCTCTCAACACAAAACTCTTTAACATCTAGAGAGGCCACAGAGCACATGCCACTTATATTGCATTTCAAGTTAATTTCAGCTTAACCTGCGATGCATAATGGTATTCATGCTGACTTATAATACAAAAAAAATTGATTAAGATATATTTATATGTGACCCTGGAGCACAAAATCAGTATTATGTCTCTGGGGTATATTTGTAGCAATAGCCAACAATACCTTGTATGGGTCAAAATTATTTTACGCAAAAAAAATATTATTCCATATTCCTGTTGTTCCATTAAGATCATTTTCTCAAAATTCCCCTCCGTAAATATATCAAAACGTAACTTTTGAATTTTCTTGAATTTTTTGCACCCTCAGATTCCAGATTTTCTAATAGTTGTATCTCAGACAAATATTGTCCTATCATAACAAACCTTACATCATTATACATATTATTATTCAGACTGTTAAATGCAAACAAAGGTTCATCAGGTCTGTCCTCTCTGTGATGCAGTGTTTCTGAGCAACTGCATCACAATGAAAACACAAATAACCAGAAACTAGCTTTTTTTGTTTGTTTCCATTAAGAAAGCCTAATTTTCACACAATTCCTTGCACAATATTATTTCATGACTTCAAAATGATTAGCATGCTGTGAAATTTGAAAACGGATACTTTTTGACCATTAGCATCACATATGCAATACTGTATCACATACTCCATACTGTATGTATACAGTATTGTTCAAAATAATAGCAGTACAATGTGACTAACCAGAATAATCAAGGTTTTTAGTATATTTTTTATTGCTACGTGGCAAACAAGTTACCAGTAGGTTCAGTAGATTGTCAGAAAACAAACAAGACCCAGCATTCATGATATGCACGCTCTTAAGGCTGTGCAATTGGGCAATTAGTTGAATTAGTTGAAAGGGGTGTGTTCAAAAAAATAGCAGTGTCTACCTTTGACTGTACAAACTCAAAACTATTTTGTACAAACATTTTTTTTTTTCTGGGATTTAGCTATCCTGTGAATCACTAAACTAATATTTAGTTGTATGACCACAGTTTTTTAAAACTGCTTGACATCTGTGTGGCATGGAGTCAACCAACTTGTGGCACCTCTCAGCTGTTATTCCACTCCATGATTCTTTAACAACATTCCACAATTCATTCACATTTCTTGGTTTTGCTTCAGAAACAGCATTTTTGATATCACCCCACAAGTTCTCAATTGGATTAAGGTCTGGAGATTGGGCTGGCCACTCCATAACATTAATTTTGTTGGTTTGGAACCAAGACTTTGCCCGTTTACTAGTGTGTTTTGGGTCATTGTCTTGTTAAAACAACCATTTCAAGGGCATGTCCTCTTCAGCATAGGGCAACATGACCTCTTCAAGTATTTTAACATATGCAAACTGATCCATGATCCCTGGTATGCGATAAATAGGCCCAACACCATAGTAGGAGAAACATGCCCATATCATGATGCTTGCACCTCCATGCTTCACTGTCTTCACTGTGTACTGTGGCTTGAATTCAGAGTTTGGGGGTCGTCTCACAAACTGCCTGTGGCCCTTGGACCCAAAAAGAACAATTTTACTCTCATCAGTCCACAAAATGTTCCTCCATTTCTCTTTAGGCCAGTTGATGTGTTCTTTGGCAAATTGTAACCTCTTCTGTACATGCCTTTTTTTAACAGAGGGACTTTGCGGGGGATTCTTGAAAATAGATTAGCTTCACACAGACGTCTTCTAACTGTCACAGTACTTACAGGTAACTCCAGACTGTCTTTGATCATCCTGGAGGTGATCATTGGCTGAGCCTTTGCCATTCTGGTTATTCTTCTATCCATTTTGATGGTTGTCTTCCGTTTTCTTCCACGTCTCTCTGGTTTTGCTCTCCATTTTAAGGCATTGGAGATCATTTTAGCTGAACAGCCTGTCATTTTTTGCACCTCTTTATAGGTTTTCCCCTCTCTAATCAACTTTTTAATCAAAGTACGCTGTTCTTCTGAACAATGTCTTGAACGACCCATTTTCCTCAGCTTTCAAATGCATGTTCAACAAGTGTTGGCTTCATCCTTAAATAGGGGCCACCTGATTCACACCTGTTTCTTCACAAAATTGATGACCTCAGTGATTGAATGCCACACTGCTATTTTTTTGAACACACCCCTTTCAACTAATTCAACTAATTGCCCAATTGCACAGCCTTAAGAGCGTGCATATCATGAATGCTGGGTCTCATTTGTTTTCTGAGAATCTACTGAACCTACCGGTAACTTGTTTGCCACGTAGCAATAAAAAAATATACGAAAAACCTTGATTATTCTGGTTAGTCACATTGTACTGCTATTATTTTGAACAATACTGTAGGTTTTCTAATGCAGTAGGTTTGCTCAGTAGCTCACACGATACAGCATTTCTCTTGTGCGGTGAAGAGCTCTAGTTACAATTATGTGAAACTACTGTACAGTTTATGATCGAAGCAAGTATATTTGGAATGTCACTTAAGTACTATCAGGCCTTTACTGTTCTCTTGTTGACCATGGATTGTGCATCACTGGAGGTCTCAGCTTTGACTAGACAAGTGCTGTCACAGTTTCTGCATTCATTAGTGAGTAGATGAATGCATCCGTGCTGTTGCTAATTTGTTATTGTACCTTTATTAGAGTTACATTTAGTCTGGTCATACATCATGGCAGATATTCGGTTTGTAGCTCTCCTTAGGGCCAAGTCACAGTTCATTTCTCCATGCATGACATTTTCTCAAGACGTAGACAGAGCACCCAACAGCTCAAATGGGGGGTGGGTTTGGGGGGCTTTGATGAAGTAGGAGCTGCACTGAAATTCCCGGAAACACAGAAAGCGTAATCCCGGCCATCCAGTTATTGTGACCTACAGTATGTTTTGCAAAGCTGCACTGTTTCTACTCGCACCTCTTACGTCCAATTAGGCTTGAAGGAAAAATGTGTATGCTGCAACTTTTGGGTTCCTGTTTACAGTAATTATGATGCAGTTCATGCCCTTTTGAGGTGATTTCCCTCCAATTCCCAGGCAGTGTTGGGGAGGAAGTAGTTACATATAACTAAATTACGTAATTTAGTTACAAAATAAATGTAACTGTAATCTGGCTGAGCTACTGAGAAAGAAATGGGTAATTAAATTACAGTTACTTATGATAACCTAAGATTCCCTTTGAATATTTTCACAAACATACAGATTTAAAATATGGGACACCAATGTTTCAGGAGTTGAGGACACAGAATAGGACAACTGTTTAATTTCCTATTTGGTTTATATATAATATATGATTTTTTTTTTTCAGTGGCTTCCAAACATATACATAACTAAAGTCTGAAAACATAGTATTCAGTACAAACCTGGCTACAATAATATATAAATAGCATGTATGTACATGATTGTGATTTTGAGAAAACAATGTTTATGCGTGGTTAGTGAAAAACTACAATTTTGAAGTCACTGAAATAAGGTCATAAAACACATACAGAACATTTGTTCACAAGACTGTCAAACCTGAAGCTTGCCTTAAAAACTAAAAATTCCCAGATGCTGAAGATTCAGAGTCTGCTGTTATATAGTTGAGTTAACAAGGTAACATTTGCTTAGCAACATCCAATCATAAATTCTCCCAATGCCTGCCTTTTTAAATATTCATGAGATATTCATGTCAGCAGTTCCAGGTGCTGTGCCTCTTTTCTCTTTTCTTTTTTTCTTTGATTTTCTTTTCTTCAGCAATTGAGAGCATGCTTGCACCTTCACGATATAATCCTTCTTCTTTCACATTGCCCTTGTTCAGTGTCATTAATCTCATAAATAGGCATTAAAGTAAAAATAATGTTTTTCCTTTTTTTATGTTTCCTCGTAATCTTAAATAGTAAACATTAACTTCTCCCCCCCTGAGCAGTGACGTCTCTTCTCCAGTGATGTGTGCACCAGAGCTGGGCTTCTCCTCAGGAAACCTGTCACTCACAAGATCACAGCAATTAGAAAACAACTATGATCCAATCAATTCCCTATGGACAACATCAAGTCCTGCACTACATCTTGTTTCTAAAACTGTTTCACATGACATACATCACCATAGGGAATCACAATTTTCTTTCCATGCCAACTTAAAAAAAAAACCGATTATTTACAAACATACGGTGTGAAATCTCAAAACAAGACAAAAATGCATGGGTAACAAATAAGTCCCTTGCCATGACCAAATTACACTACGAACAGATGCACTTCCCATAAGATAAAGCCTGCGGGTAAGTTTAACAGCCAAGAATAAGAAGGCTGAATCTCCTTTCCTCATTGTCTTAAAACAACCAACCAATGCACATCGTCATAAATTTACTACATTAATAGTATTTATACTGCAAGTATAATGTGTAGGTCTCATATGAACCTAACATCAAATTTATGGTTTCATATTTTTATATTATTTTTGCATTTATGCACTGAATAATCAGTTTGTGTCATGTCAAATTTTCCATAAGCCAATAAAAATCACAGATAATAGAAAGCTAGATAGAAGGCTGGATTTCCATCCATGTGTGTTTTTAGGACAAGCTTGATGTCACAAAGCTGTTGCTGTAACACGAGTGCCATTGCCTTTCCCATACAGTTGAACTAGAGAGGTGCATCTGCCTCCCGTCACATCAGTGTCATCCCATGACATTCATCCCACGTCTGAGCTCAATGACAGCCTCGTGACAACACAACACAACAGACAGCGCGTGGTCAGGCACAGCTGATCTTAACTTCTTCACAACTGTCAGAAAGTCTTTCTTTGTGTGAGTTTCTCCATGAATGCACTCGGTGTCTGTAACACACAGCGAGCCACAATCTACCTGGACTGCCGTCAATCCACTTGCCTCATGATCTCATAGACTTTTTACTATCTGCATGAAATCTGGTCAACAACAAATGTAGACCATTTCCCCAAGATATAAAGCTGTCAGTCACAGTTTGTTGCATGTTTATGTGCTGTTAAGCAGCAGTTCTTCAGAAAAAAATATCACAGTAATGTAAATGAATAAATAAAGACTTGAAAATCACACCTCTGGATTCCTGTTCTTACTAAAGTAATAAGTACACTGGTAAAACTAAGAAAACAAGCCACACGATCAAGCTATGCTTGTGGATATCTAGCATAACGGCTAAGTGCTAAAACTCTCTGTGATTATACAGTATGTGGTACATTTAATCATTATAATTTGGATGTTAAAATGAGCCGTTTGTGGAGAAACATGGTTATGAAACAGTCAACTTGCATAACTTTATCAATTGGAAGTCAAGTTTTAATATTAATATATTTTTTAAGTATGTACGTTAAAAAACTAAAAAAAAAACATGTTATGAAATTTCAACAATAAATGTTGAACATCTAATTTAACACAGGAAAGTTGTTTAAATCTTTAGTGGCTGTTTTCTCTACAAGTTTTAATGACATCCTTTAAACGACAATATCTTGACAATGACTGGGAGTAGAATCATAATAAAATACATTATTAGAAAGCAGAGACTTTATTATTAAGTGCAAGTAAGAAACTCAAAAATGCATTGATCGGTCAAAACGCTCAAAATGATGGAGCAGAACACATTATTCATGCAACTAACCTAGAAACCCTTTGATCCTGTGTGTTCAGACTCAGAAGTGCTCACTGTGGAGCATGTCTGCAGGCACACTGGTTAAACACTGCACACTCTGAAAGTTGCATAGCACCAGCTAGTATTCGGCTTGCTCAGTCCATTTTACAGTATGGGTGTTTTGCATGAAAAGACTGTGGGAGTCCCTTCAGAGGATGGCCTGGCCATCTGACCCCACTAACCATTTTTGCATCGAGAGACTTACAGTGCATTCAGTATACACATTCATCAATATGTGCTCCCTGGGAAATGAACCCATGACCTTGGAATTGCTATAGGTGGAGTACAGGTGTGCAGCTCTCGGCACACACCGTGTTCTCACAATCCTCTGCGGAGTTTGCTTGAATGAAAGTGAAACTTCTGAGGAACTTGGACAGAACTTAGGGGGGATAAAAACAGCAAAAACCAATAAGATAAAAGTTCATGTGACTCCCGGAGGATTTGAGGTTACAGACACATTATGTTTTCTGACAGGACGTCAATACGGATGTCAATACAGAATGCCATTTCACTATTAAAACACTTGCAGGAAAAAAACAAAGAAAGAAAAATGTTTCTCAGCTGAGAAACCACTGACAAGAAGGAATGTCACTGTCTAAGCATTAAGCTTCAATGCATCCAATGTGTTGGAGTTCACAAGAGCATAATTAGCAAGTGTACACACGTGCCCGCTCCTGATCTCCTCGAGCTCTTAGCTTTCCGTCTCTCTGCTTTAATGGCAGCAGCCAGTGGGCCGTAAGTAACAGCAGACGCTGGAGGATTCCTGCTGGATTTCTGCTCTTTCCCAGCATACACCACATATACAGTGGCAATTAGAGTTGATTAGGCCTTTTCTGCTCGTGGCGCTGTGTAGCACCAATGCTTACTGGCTGTCTTTATCTCCTGGCTTTATGGAGATGAAGGTCATCCTAATTAAGGTAATGGTAGAGTACCGCTGGCTCTCTCTACATGCACATTGTGCTCTCTGAAATCTCTCTTGTGTTTCTGCTAGAAAAAAGAAATAATCTAAATTGGTCTTGATTCCAAATCAAAATGATCACTGCAGTTGATCTGTTTGAATTTTCTCATTCTTGAAACTATGTATCTGGATCTTTATATCCTTACCTTGTCTGTTAGAGGACAACTGTACAATCAGGGAATGATATAAGTTCAGATCACTCATTTGTGTACCGACATGGCTTACTGCTGTAAATGCACAATCACCATTTCAGATCAATATATAGCACCATTAATTACAACCCATGGTTGTCCAATGTGCTTCACAGCAATAGAAAAAATAAAAACCCCAAAACATATTTACTTATAAAATTTGACAAAAGACATTAAAATAGCAATAACATCATAAGGCAGGAACACATTAATAGAGATAGTAAACTTTACCAAACAAATGCATTTTTAGCTAGACTTAAAAACGAAATAAGTTTGATTGTGATGGGTAAGTCATTCCAGAGACTGGAGGCAACTATAGAGAAGGCACAGTCACCTCTACACTTATACATCGACCTAGGATTAACCTTCAGTCTCTGGTTGGATGACCGAAGTGATCTGGTTGGGAAATATTTGATCAATAGGTCAGGGGGGTAAGATGGAGCCCTACTATTTAAAGATTTATACACTCTACTGTAAGTAGTATGTTAAAATATGGTGCACTAGCAACCAGTGAAGAGATTGTAAAATTGTTTTCGAGTAGAAGTGAGCAGTCTGGCCGCTGCTTCTGAACTAACTGTAATAGTGACAGAGCTGACTGGCTAGTCCCAACATAACGAGAATTACAGTAATCCAGCCTGGAATAAATAAAGGCATGAAATGTTTTTACTAGGGCCGGGACTCGATTAAAAAAATTAATCTAATTAATTAGAGGCTTTAGAGACTACAAAACACCTTTAATTAATTAATCAAAATTATTCGCATTTTAATCGCAGATAAATATTTGACCTGAGAACAGTGAGAAGTAATTTTTTTTCACATGGATTTATAGTATACCATTGAATAATGACTGAATACATAAGCTTAAGCAACAAAATATTGTTTATTTTTGTTCAACCAAGTCTAGCAGACCAGTGCAATTTTTGCCATGAAGTGTAGCAATAGCATATTTAGAAACAATTTAGAAATAATACATTTCAGAAATTCAGGAAGCTTATAGGTGCTGGAACCTTCTGTAAAGAGTTTTTTAAGTAAAACAAAATACTGTCAATTACATTCAGAACATTGGAAACACTGACTATTAGAAAACATCTCTCTGTTGCTTCAGAGGCCATAACATACTAAGTCCAACTCTCAATAACCTTGGCCAAAACAATAAAGAGTTCAACATAAACTGCCAGTTGCACCAACAAAATAATACATAGTTCAACATAAAGTGTAAAGTCCAAGCTAGCTGCTATATGTTTTGCGTTGAGGTCATACTTGAGGTTCGATGTGCTGCGGTGATATGCGAACGCTAGTTGGTGCTCCAGTATAATTGGTCCGCCGAAACTCATCCAGTGAGAAACGTTCCGCGGTGCAAAAATACGTTATTAAAAATGAGTGAATTTTTTTTCTGTAATTAATTAATCTTAGTTAACGCGTTATTTTTTGTGTAATTAATTAATCTCATTTAACGCGTTAAAGTCCCGGCCCTTCACTTTTGATTGCATTCGCAACTGAAAAAAAGCATGATTTTACCACCAAGTTTATCTGCTCGTCAAATTTCAGACACTCATCAAACACAACACCCAGATTTTTCACAGATGTCTTCACACAAGAAGACAGCCCACCAAGATTTATTTAAAGTTTAGTCAACCAAGGCTTTACATCTGAAAAGCAGGCCATGAGAGTATCCAGACCATCCAAATTAAATTTTAAAGGCAGAAAAACCTGGGTGTCATCATCTTAATGATGAAATGATCGACCATACTTCCTGTAGAACCGAGTGAGTGCATACATATGGAAAAAAGAAAGGGAGCCAGAATAGATCCCTGAGGAACCCCATATGATAAAAAAACCTCACTCAAATAATGATCTCCGATATTAACTGAAAAACTTCTATTAGAAAAATAAAACTGAAACCAATTCAACTAATTTTAATACTGTACAAGACTTACATTTCAACTGAAAGCATAAATCTAGTTTATGCTCTGCCAGTTTGAGTGCAAAATGCAAAACTAGGACATATAAATTACTTGCAGACAAGTTTAAAATGATGCATATTTATACAAAAAAAAAAGAAATAACAGAAAATGAAAATGTAACTATTAGCATATTTCTAAGTGTGCTATAAAGCAATTGTATTTTTTGTTTAATACTTTTTTATTTTAAAATATAATAGTGACAATAATATTTATTTACAATACAATGCATTACAAATATTTATTATTTTGTTTATAATTGAATTAAAAAAACATATATTGTGCAATAATACTATTATTCCTATTATCGGGATGGAAACAATGTTGTTGTGACCTTTTATCCCTTTCTAAAATGTGACACGTCTCCCACCTCAGTTCGGAGGATACAGTATGTTGATACTTCAGCAAACTTCAGACTCAGAGTATCACAGTCAGTTTCAACTCATGCAAAATCCATTGACATTTGATATCATTGATCTCATGACTCAACATGTCCTGGAAATTAAACTGATCCTCTCCAGAAAATGCTATGTATGCAGTGCCTTGTGAAAATATTCAAACCCCCTTTTTTTAAATTTTAGTATGCTGCTACTTCATGCCAAAACACTTACCTTTTCACATAAATCTACAACTCAAAATGTATATGTATACACACATATATATATACATCACATTGCTATGATTCTTGAAATTTAGTGAAAAGGGTTGGTTAGGTTGCATCCCTTTTTGGGGGGAATCATCTTTGAGATGTTTCTACACTTTGACTGGAACTTATTCATCTGCTGCAATTTCAGATCATTAGACATGAAAGGCACACACCTGTCTATAAGGTCAAAAAGATGAAAATGCATATCAGACCAAACACCAAGTCAAAGGATCAGCCCTGCAGAGCTCAGAGACTGAGGCACAGATCTGGGGAAGGGTACAAAATCCTACTGCATTAAAGATTTCCGAGAGCAGAGGGGCCTACATATCTTTTAAATGGAAGAGCTTTGGAACAACCAAGACATCTTCCAAAAGCTGGTCTCCTGCTGACCAAGAACCATCAACCATCACTGCATTACTCCACTTTATGACTGAATGGCCAGACGAAAGTATGTTGTCAGTGAAGACACGTTAAAAAAGCCCCTTGGAATTTTCAAAAAATAAAAAAGGGAGAGAAAAAAAACACCTACATAACTTTTAAACTGTGAGAAACATGTTTTAGAAAAGTGTTTTTTTGTTTTTCAGAGGCAGGCTCTGGGGTACTGGTCATGGTCAAGGAAAGTTGAACACTGCAAAATACAGAAAACTTGATGAAGAACACTCTGGATCTCAAAGAGCCAAGATAATGCAAGTGGCTTAGTGTCACCTCTTTGAGTGTTCTTGAGTTGCCCAGCCAGAGCCCAAAATTAAACCAAATCAAACATCTTTGAAGAGATCTGAAAATTTCTGTCCAGCAACAGTCCCCCCTCAACTTGACAGAGCTTGAGAGGATCTGCGGGGAATAATGACAGAAAACTCCCTCATCCAGGTGTGCAAAGCGTGTCCTATTATAGACGCAAATGACTTTAATCGCTGCTGCAGGTGCTTCAGCGAAGTACTGAGTTAAGGGTATGAATACTTAAGCAACGTGATAATCTTGTTTTGTTGTTTGTTTGTTTTTTCCCTATCTTTTGCAGTTTGCAAGGTTAGCACAAACCAGTGATTTTCTTTTGTCATTATGGGCTATGGAGTGCAGAATGAAGTGGGGAAAGTAATTCGAATCAATGTAGCAAAACGATGCGATATAACAATGTCTTGAAGAAGGAAAAAAAAAACACTATATACAATGCATTTATGTCAGATGAATATGAAAAAGAGAAAGAAAGAAAAATGTCTCATGGGACACTCACAGCTCTCGATTTCCAGCGTGCAGTTCTGCTCATCAAGCGGGTATCTGCGCAAGTCCATCATGCAGGCGGCTGTGGTCGTAATCCTGCACACACAGAGTGGTACTGTTAGTCACTATGAGCAACTATTTCTCTAGCATCCTGTTCATTATATATTTATCCATGTCCATACCAGAGTGATTTATTTTCAACATACTCCTCGACATTTCTATGTCTTTCTTTTTCTCCATGTTTTATGTAATTTCTTTTCAAGGTAAAGTGTTAAAAAACGATTCCAAACCTCCAGATGACTGTTGTTGTTGTTCTTTACCAAAACATTTTATTTATTTATTTTGTTTTATTATTATTATTATTGTTGTTGTTGTAAGAAAGAAAGAAAGAAAGAAAGAAAGAAAGAAAGAAAGAAAGAAAAACAAATAATGTATATGATTTGAGAAGGTTACATTTTCCTGATGAAAACAGCAATACTTGCATTTTTGTTGACCAAAAATGGCCACAATTATTATTATTTTTTTTTTATTTATTTATTTTTTTTTTTTTTGAGATATCATCCTCAAATTTTGAACTTTTTTTTTTTTTTTAAGGTCAAATTTTAGTCTGTGCAACAAAGAATTTAACACAGTTTAACGGACCAATCTATTCCATAAATATACGTTATGTAACATAAAACCCCATTTTTGACCACCATGTGAACAACAGAGGGTTAAAACGTGCAAGTTTCTGCAGAATATGACCTTGATTATAATGTAATTGGAGTGATGCAATTCAAATGTATTAGGTGCATTAACACAACTAAGGGTTTTAAAAGCCCACAAATAACTAAAATAGCACTAGCTTCAAAATAAATCCTGATTATGTTCTACCTGAATCAAATGATCATGCACCAGCATGACCTCACTGAAATCCACAATCACATGCAAATGTAAACTTTTGGTTAATTTTTGAATGGTCTTTACAGATCCAGTCCATTACTGGTGGCTAAAATCAACCAAGTGTCACATATTCCAGAGTAAAGATGACTTAAAAAGAAATATGCGACATTGGTGTTGATCTGCAAGATGTGTGGGTTCACAGACACTTGCTGCTGCCACAAAACAGAGATTGACATTCTTAGAGTACTAAGATGTGCTTTATTTATAGCTGAGCAGAGAATTAAAGTTAATATAACCACCTCACTGCACTTCCTTTTGAATTTATGACTGCATGTCAAGCCTATGAAGCTTTTTACTTTGAATGAACTGAATAGTCTGTGTTTTCCGCTTCAAAACAAGAAAGATGTTAAATGAGCAGTAAAGAGGGTTTGAACTAAGAGAAAGTGTTGAAAGCGCTGCAAGCATTCACTGCAGTGGTACATGCAAGAGAAATCCTCTTGCAGGTATCGATAGATGAGCGAAAAAAACGTACTGTAGCTGTGGTTTCCATTGCATGTGGGAATACCAAAAACAAAAAAGAGGGCAAGCATTGCATTGATAATAGTCTAGGTGCACCTAACAGAGACTTCTACCCAAAGGCTTGTATATTGCTTCCTTTAATATCAAGGTTTCATTAAAAAATGCTGATGAATCTGAAAAAAAGAGAGCAGAATGACTTTCTGAACAAAGGCACTGAATAATAAACTCATGTTCAGTTCAAAACTACAGACTTAACCCTAAAGAAATGCAAATAATTACCCTAACATCATTAATGTCATTCAAAGTGACCGTAGAAAGAAAGAGACTACAAAACACCTTTCTTCTGAGTTAAAAAAGGCTCCTGGGGTCTGCTTATTAATATTGAAAAGCTATTCATTTTTCAATAAAGCCTGTTCTGGCTGTGGTTGGTGAGATAATTAACATTACATTCATTTTGGAAAGGAAACAGCAATGAGAGACAGCTGGCCCTGTCTAGGGCTGTACTCTTTCACCTTTCAAAGTTATAACCTGCCAAAATCGCTCAAGCAGAAGAAGGGCCCTGGGTGTGTTAGTGGACTGCCAAGCCTCTGCGAGAACAAAGAGGGAAGAGAATGATATGAATTCCTCAGGGAGGGCTTGTTCAGATTGCTAAATTTGCTAGCAGCGCTGGCAGCTGTTGTTAAGGTAGCAAAGGTGTTAGTGAGAGAGTTTCAAGGTAATAGTGTGGTAGAGACTACTTAGACAACTTGACATAAGTGAAGACTTCTCTCCATCAGCAGAGTAAGTACTTGCCTCAGAATAAAGCGCACTTGGTGTTACTGTTTAAATGAACCACCATTTTAACAAAAAATAATTGTGTAAAGGCACCACATTTGTAAGGGAAGGATGCAGTAACACTAATGATAATAGAGGACACACATGGTCCTCTGTGGTCTGCGGCTGGTTGGATTTCAATAAAGTGAAATAAAAAGTGATGTGACAGACAGCCAAGTATGGTGACCCATACTCAGAATTCGTGCTCTGCATTTAACCCATCCGAAGAGCACACACACAGCAGTGAACACACACACACACACACACACCGATTGGGATGGCAGATCTTTCAACTGTCCTGCTGTTTCAAAGCATCAGTGCATGGTGCATTACCGCATTGTGTTCATCCAGGACACTAGGTTTGCATTGTACACTATATTTTAACTCCTGCTTACTGTACATACAGTACTGTACATAATAATTTGCAAAGAAGTGTGGTTATTTTTGCCGATGTTTGCTTCTATCAAATGCAAAACATTTTTATAGACCTTTTGGATATTATTTGGTGCCGTGATGAACATGCTTAGCAATGCTGGTAGAAATGGGGTTGATTACGCTGCTGTAGCGTTTCTGGATGAAGAAACAGTAAGAATTAAGGTGTTTACATGACTATTTATTGCAAGTAAAGGCAATGCATGCCATAGTTTAATGCAATTATGGTTACTAAGATTGTGAGCTTAATCTTATGGTATAGTTTGATTGCTGTTATAGTTTGATCAAAGTTTAAAAAGTTGAATCGCAATATTTCCACAATCCCATTATAATCCCATTAGTGCATGTGAATGTAGTCAGTGACAACATGACGGATGCTATACATCTTCATGCTAAACACTTTCATATTATATAGAGCTTACCTTTTTAACAGCCTCTAAGCAATTAATTATTCAAAAGAAGTGCATGGTTTATAGTTATACTTTAAACTGGGTCAAGTTGTTGTCATTGCCAGGAGTTAAAGTGGAATTGTTTGAATTGATCCCTCACTCAATCTAAATCATTTTAGAGTTGCAATGCATTATGATTGCTATATCCACATTGAATATTAGTGACATTGTCAAAATGAGGTTTCCTAAAAGGTAAGAACATTTTGTTGCTACTACACTTTGCCACACCTGGAGTACACCAATGATTCCCTAAAATCTTGGCCTGCTAGATTTCACATGCGTTAAATGTTCATAAGAGACATATCATTAAGCAATCAATGCCATGTAAAATTATACACTTACACTTTATTTATTACACTGTGATTAGAGTATTAGACTGCTAGGTGAAGGTTACGGTCAGTAGAATAATGAACTTGCTAATTTACTTATAGTCAGCAGAATGTGTGTTGGTGAATCATCAAATTAAAGTGTTAACAGATATTAAACAGACAGGCTTGTAATACTCAATGAGTGGTGAGTGTTGACAAGCAATTGTAAAGTCACTCATATGTCTTAAGTAGACTATCAAAATAATAGTAATAATAGTAATCACTGCCTGCAAAGTACCTACAAAATCACTAAATCAGTGCATTGCATGTCAAATGTGAGACTTGCTGCACTGCAGAACACGAATGACCTGTAACATGACATTAACATTGTGAATGACAAAGCTTTCAGCAGCAGATGGTTTTTAAACCATCAAATCTATTATATTATATTTCCATATTTCCGACGAAACATAATTTCAGCTGATCTATGATGGTGTTTGATAGTTATGGCAAACTTGGGTATCTCTTGAAACTCTTGAATCTGTATGATTGTATAAATGGGCCTCAAAACTATTAAATACTGATGTTCTAAGACTAGGACAAGTAAGCACACAGGGAAGGTGTCACAAAGTTGGTTTTACATGTTGATTTCAAATATCTAGTTCAAAACTGTCTTAAATAAAGCTTGTTTAAACCCATCATGTATGTTTAATAGCTGTTACAAGTGATCCTAAACAACCCTGGCATTCCCGTAGGCCAAAACCTTTTCTTTACTGTCATTTTTTTGCTGTTTGCTGAATTGTTTGTACTTCATATTTAAAGGTTGTACAGTTGAACAGAAATAGACTAGGCTGTATAATGGCAGCTTTCGAAGGTAGAGTGAAATGAGCATTAGATTCACAGTTTTTAGTCAAACTTTATACAGAAATAAAAGACTTGAAAGTGGACACTTTCTATGCGACTGAATTAATGCAGTCTTTAAATCAGTATTTAATTGTCATTGCATCATTCTGACAAAAACATACATTTTTTATTTTATTATTATTATTAACCCCGTAGACAACGAAGCCATCGGTTTTACTGTAGGGTCACAAGAATGCCAAAGTCAAACGATCTTTATTTAACACTGCAGATTATATATAATGGCATAACAAGGAAGCATTTTCCCCCACAAATGATGCGTTTGACCTCAAGTAATAGAAAAGCAGCAAACTATGATGTATACAATATTATACTCTCAGTCTGTTAATGCACATTTATGAGGCACTTGGTAACTGATGGTATCATTTTAACGTTGCATTTTCTTTAGCAAGACAGTTCAACTAATGTAGGGGTAATTATATTATAATTAGTTATACATAGAGAGCATATCTCAATCTAATTAGAAGATGCTCTCATGCATATTTATATAATTAAGCATGAGTTCCAGCGTGAACAGCATGATATCTTACATGTAAAGAGCCAAAGAGTGTGGGTGAAGTCAAAGGCTCTCACTCGCTCTATGAAGAAACTCAACTCATCTAACCAGTAATTAAACATTAGTGGCAAACATCACATCTCTATCAAATCAAAATCTAAATTTCAGTCAAAATATCAAGGATTCTTGAAACCAGTTTTCAATACTGCAAACACTATATGCTATTGAACAGACATGTCTATTCATATTCAAAGTTAAATTCTAAAATAAATTCTGTTAAAATGATGAAATGCAAAATTCTGTTGTTTCTCAAATTAATAAACATTGCTTTTCATCAATAACAGATAGCAGGAGGTCTATATTTTTACTGTAAGTGTTAATGTGCAGATCTGACACATCCTTTGGTTTACAAATCAGTTTATTATTAACTATATTAGTGAAGAGTGCACCTGTCAAAATCAGCTTCCTGGATCAATACACTGTATGTCAATCTTTCATAATCCAGCACTGATTTTGTCCAAAGTACTGGTATTTTTGATATACCAGTTTAAATATATAGGTAGATGGCATTAAATGTCTTTGATGAGTTTCTGTGGTGGGACATGTGCCTTTAAAACAATTCCAATTCCAACAAAAATTTTACTTATTATTATTATTATTATTATTATTATTATTATTATTATTATTATTATTATTATTATTATTATTATTATACAAGCACAGAAATTGACTGACTACACTAAATATTTGCAAAATGGTTTATTAAAGGCAACTTTATATTTTGTCTTAGTACTACTTAAATAATTTTGTTACAAAATACTTACACTGTGCTTATTTAAAATTATATTTAAGTACACATGTAAAAAAGATAAAATAAAAACCATTTAATAAAAATGGTTTCCTTTAAAAAAAAAAAGCGTATTAGTACCTAACAATTGTAACAATCGTTGTACATATTTCTTATGTTACAATGTAACAAATTAAATTTCCTTTTCCATTTTTTTTTACCCCTAAACCTTTCCAACCTTTCCAACCTCAAATTAAACATTTTTTTTTTTTTTTTTTGCATTTCTTTTTATTTATTTATTTATTTATTTATTTTTTTAAGTGCTTAGTAACTGAGGACATCTAACATAAAACGGGACAAAACAGGAACTAATTACAGACGCTTCCCAGCCCTGTTCCCGGAGACACACCAGCACTTTATTAAATCAAACCGTTTCTAATCAAACACATTCAGCTCATCAGCTCATTACACAGAAGACAAGACCTGAAAGTCAGATAAGACAAACGCTGATGTAGAGGAATACTTCCAGTTTAACCTAAAATCCAAACAGAAAGAAATGTTAGCATCACACTCTTCTGTTAAACTCTCTTTCTGCTAAGCGTAAGACTGCGTTTTCTCAAGCCCAAGGTGTGCAGCTCCCTGAGCACAAATGTCACGCATCAAATTGGCAGTATGTTTTTCTGCTGATGTCTCTGACTTCTCTTTCAAGTTGAAGGCAGTGTTGAGGAACAGGGGCAGAAGTGCAGAAGTGATGTGAAGCACAGGTGTGCATTGGGATTTGCTTCTGCGCCTGTAGCTTCAGGCCTTAAATCAAAGCATCTTTAAACATCTGCTTCTCCGCCCTGCATTTATACTGTTACATACACATTTAATGTATGCATGAATCTAAAAAAACTAGACAAAACAGTCCTAGTCCTAGTAAATCCCTGCTTCTAACTCAATTCTATTCCATGATCATCTATTGCACAACTGTTTATACAATGTATTATGAGCATTTTATTACTATTATTTTCTGTGTGTTGTTGTCTCTTTGCACTGGAAACTTATGTCTCTAAAACAAATTCATTTTATGCGAATACTTGGCAATAAAGCTCTTTCTGATTCTGAAATAAAACTTGTCAGAACCATGTCAAATTTTACCCTCAAATGAAAAAGAATAAAAAATTAAAGAATTAAAGAAAATAAAGCCTTTGAAAACCATTATGATTTGCATTTTGTTATTATTTTCATGAAATGTAAGCACATGCAATTCTTAATAATATAATAATAAAACTGTAAAGAGAGTAAACACACACAGACACACACACACACACACACACACACACACACACACACACACACACACATATATATATACACACACACAATGAAAATCACTATTAAGAAATATATATATATATTGTTACAAACAACCTCAAAAGTAAAATGTTGAGATAAATGATGGTGAATTTACAAAAATATGCTTGACTGCCATGAGAATAACGTGTTAATGTTCGGTTTAATTAAAGAACAAAAGCATTTCAAAAACTGCATCTAATTCATTTATTCAGTAGGTTGTATGCCTTACACAAACATACACAGAGTCAACATTACATGAAACAGCATTTTAAGTGCAGGAATGCTCTCTTTATAGTTTCTAGTGAATGTGTCTTGTGTAATTTACAAAATAATTGTATTACATTACACAATTTTGGTAAATATAACTAAAATAACAATACTAAATGGTAAATAAAAATAAATAAAAGTTGCAATAGTGCAATTCGCTTGTTAAGTCTGACGTCACGTAGCAGCGCTTCCGTGTCCAAACGCTCTATCAGTTACCATGAGAAAACAACAAAAGGTGCTAATATAAACTCACAATGTGATAGAATATTAGCGAAAAAGTTATAATCTTAACCTTTAACTCCATACTGAAGTCCCTGATAGCCAGACAATGAAAATATAAATATTAAAAAAATATATAAAAATTATTTGTGTTTGGGACGCTGTGAGCACGGAGACTGTAGTGTATACCGTATGTTTGAAAGCGTTTAGCTTAAATGATTAATATGAATAAACAGTGCTCATAAACGGCTGCTGGGTTAGTATTCTCAAGTGAAGTGAGTTGAGGCTTGGACCCGGAAGCAGCGCTTCTTACGTCATCACTTAACAACCGAATAGCTCCAGCTCCGAGCTCAGGACAGCCGTCTCATATAGTGAAGATGATGAAAACGTTACTTCTACTTTAATATGTAGGATATAACATAAACGCAACAGTGTGTGTCCAATATATAATTCACGCTCTTACTTTATGATGGTAATAAGAATACATTTATCAGCCTCTGTTTAAAACCCAATTCCACTGCACGTAATAAATAAGAAATGTTCTTAAATGAATAAATAAATAGCTATATATGTATACACAAAATATAATAAGAAGTACTTCCTTATTCAGTAGCTGTATCCATTGCATTTATTGCTGATTTATTTACTGTCTGGTTTAAATGTCCACTTTAATATGCCTTGTTCTTTTGTAATGCAGAGAGGCTTTGAGTAAGACAAATAAGATCGGCCTGCACCAGCATCCATCACCTCCAGACGCAGAGAAACGTTACTGAGGGACAAATTAGAAACACTAAATGTGCTCGAGGTACAGCACAAACTGCAGGAGAAACTGGCTATTCAACGGCAAATGAATTACTCTGGAGAGAACATCCAAGGACTGTGTCCATTATCTGCTATCAGTCACGCTTGATTTAAAGCTCCAGTTCTTGCTATTAGCAATCCATTAACTACAACTTTTCTCAATAAACCTCTTATTTGTTTTCTATACGAAAGTGTAACCACATCTACATCTAAATAAAAATGCTCATGATTGAGCCAGCATACACATAACACATAAACTCTTGAATGTCATTAAACATGTCATTAACCACCTCTCTCTTCTTGTTTCACTGGAGTTTATGTGAGATTCCTTACATGCACTACACACTGGGTGGGTTACTTTTCAAATGTATCACATGCATTAAAATGTGATCTTTTCTGTTTCACTCATGTATTTCTCAACTCATCCTTGTTTTTCTCAAAATAACTCATTCACGGCTCCAAACAAATGCCTGCGACTTTTCTCGAAATCTTTAATTCATCTCCCAAAAGTGTTTATGTCCGTAAGCTTATCAGTCTCATCAGAATGACAAGCCCTTGTGTCATCGTTCACAAACAACACACTGTAGTCATAATGCATATGCATGCTCTCAATATAACAGTGTCCTCTGACTGTATTTCCTGATATCAGCTATGGCTACAGTTTTAAAACAATGCACATGGCTGCATTTTTCTATATGCCATATATCAGGTGTCTAAAGCACAAGTTTGCACATTACTATATGTGGGATATTGATTGCAAGAAACTGGACAGGATTTACAATTGCACTTTTACCAGTCAAGAGTGCAAACTACAGTACAATGTCATTGGATGAAGAAAAAAACACGACTGTGTATAGGCAAATTTTTTCATTTTTTTTTTGTATGCATCTGTTTAAAGTGTATGTAAAATGCAAGTGGGCTGCTGTAATAGGAAGCATTACAGTCACTATTCAGTATCACAGTGCAGTGCATATTGTTGAAATACACACCTGTTCTGACGACAATCGTTAGTTATTCGTTAATGCATTAAAATGCATTAGAACATATATGATTTGTAGCTGTATAAACAATGCTAAAGGCTAAAACATTTCTCATAAATATACTTTAATCATTTTAAAATACCAGAGACAGACAAACTGTTGTCTTGTGTATACCGGATTCATCTGTCATCTGCCAAAGCATTTCTAACAGCTTATGTGCAGGTGTATGAAAAGAGACATCCCACTATAAAATTCCCAACAGGAAATTCCTGATGGAAGTTATATCCTCCTGTCACTCATAACAAAACTTCTTTACACTCAGGAATTGAACTCATCTCATGAAAGAGTGTTCTCCGCTGCTCAAATGCTATTTTATTTGAACAATCCCTGTTGTGTTTCAAAGGCATTACACTCTTATATTCTGTGTTAATGACAGTAAATTACATCAGGTTTAGCAGTATGAAGGAAAATGTGACACGTCTTAGAGCGAATGAACGCTGACGCACTGCGGTGACTCAAAACCTGGCAGGATTTTCTTCAAATATGTAAATCTGAGAATAACAAAACAGCTGAAGCCGAGCTGAAGTCCTTCGGTCGGACTGCACAGTTTAGTGACAGATGAGATTGCATTGGACACTAGCTCTCTAATAAACGAAGAGCTAAATGGCCCCGGCAATAATATCCCAGATTTTAATAACCCATGAATCATGCTCTAAAACAATTGGCTAATTGCTCTTTGCTCCAGAGAAAGGAGATGAGAGGTTATGTAATGCCAACTGCCAGTGCACAGCCAACAAACCATGTGCTAAAAGATCCTGAAGTCAAGCTGAGAGAGAGAGAGAGGAGATATGAAATTAACTTCTTTCCCCCGGCAGCTTTATTAAGCTCCATATTTACTGGAGTAGTTAATAGTTTGGAGGAAGGCAGTACTTCAATAAATCCTAATTAGTTTCTCATTAACAGAAGCATTTCAATGCCAAGAGTAAATCTGTGAGTCAGCTGGGTCAACTGTATTTCCTTCATACCTTCAAAGGATTCTGTCTTTCCCATCAATCTGATACTGTATGGACACAAGTATTTAAGACAGCTGGCCATTAAACCAACAGGGATGTTAATGATTTTAAGAGATTTTAATGAGTTTTTTTTTTTTTTTCTTAAAATGTCAGTGTGTATTCCTAAAGAAACAACATGTATAACCTTAAGAGTAGAGAATAAACAACAACATCAAACTATAATAAATTATATATATATATATATATATATATATATATATTTTTTTTTTTCTTTTTTCTAGAGATTCTAAAGCTTTATTTGGTTCCGAACAGTTTCATCTGGTGATTTAAGTTTTTTTTAATTATGCTATAAAACCTTGATAACCGTAAGGGAATCTAAACAAATTAGGATAGGGAATTTTGCGATGGCGGGACTCTATTTTTCACAACCCCTTCCATAACTTATTTTAACCACGATATCTTAAGGCTGTCGTAGGAGTTCGCATGCGATTTTTTTAAATCGTGTGGAAATCGCGTATGCTCGTAGAGTGGCTTACAAGCACTTCCCGACCTCCCGATCATTTTTAAACATGTCTAAAAAGTTTGTGAGCTGTCGGTTTGAATTCGTGCCATGTGTGCGGTTGAACGAGCCGATTTGTTGATTTATCTGAAGTTGACCAATCACGAACTAGGAAAACCCCAGAAGAAGAAAGATGAAGACGACAGCGACACGGCGAATGTGGACTATTGAACAGGAGGATACACTCGATGAAGTCTGACAGGAACAGCGAGCGCTGTATGATGTTTCTAGCAACGTGTACCATGCTTTTTAGTTTACCATTTTCTCTCTCTCTCTCTCTCTCTCTCTCTCTCTCTCTCTCTCACATGCATACCGTATGTAGTTTACAGGGACTCTCTATAGACGTAATGGTATTCTATACTCTATATCCCCATACACGGTCTACCTCTATCCATCACGGAAAATGCATGATTAAAATTTCTATTAAACACCGTACAGTATTTTTAAAGCCATTTGGTTAACGAGGACACAGGAATTGTCCTCACAAACCATGTTTACATTGTAATACCTATTTCAGATATTTATAAACCATATACAAGAACACACACCTACGCAGGGTGACCAAACGTCCCGGTCTCCTATTGCTGAAAAATAATCTGTACGTGTAGGAAACAGTCACGACTCGTATCAATATTTTATATGCAGTTATGAGAGCGGGAGAGCAGTTATATTAGGCGCGTTCGACTTGAAGCAGCGCTGCACAGAATGATCACTCGTATGACTTCAAAGTACCGCGAGAGCGATTCGAATGCATTGGATATGTGTGCTCTGTATCGCTCTCGCGGTACTTTAATGTCATACAGTGATCCTTCTGTGCGTGCAACTTCTGTGCGATTGCTTCTGGAATTCGTAGGTTGTAAAATCATGTCGTATATCATCTTGTCCGTACGATTTTCAGATAAACTCACTCGTGTGCGTGGATATACGATCTTCCGACCATCCGTGTACGCCCGTCTGAAAGTCAAGCTAAATGACACATCATGTTGCTCGGTTCACATTGACATTTATGCCAACTTTTAAGTAGCACAGGCTATCTGACTTAAGTAAAAATAAAAATGTTAATCAATAAGTAACGTCTCATCTTGGACTGTTCTGAACGGTCTCTATAGTAGCCGCATCAGATGCAATCCTCAATTTAATCAATTTGTCACTTTAATTATACACATAATGTTGTAATTGTATCACATATATACTGTAAGTCTTGTCTATTTCAATCAGTTCGGTGTTGTCCACATCTAAAGAACATGACATGTTAAAAATAAATAAATAATACACAATAAAATATTACAGTGTTTTAATTTACTTGAAAATCAAGAGCATCTGTTCTGTGTATTTTTTGTATGCTTTGGCAAAACACTAAATGAAAGATTAAAAAAAAGAAAGAAAAAAAAATCATTATTAGGTGTTAAATACACTAGCTGCTTTTTAATTGTCACGAATTGTTACCTGAGCCCATAAAGCACAGTGCCATCTGGATGGAGACGGATCATTCTGTTCTTCACTGTTACACCATGTACAAATGACTTCTTGTCGTTTAGGAAGTACGTGTCCGGCACCCAGAGCTGATCGGCTACACGGTTATCCAGCGTCAGGTTGAGAGGGATCTCAGAATAGGACAGACGTTTGTCTCGCCAGGCTTGCTGGAAATACATAGTCAGTGTGTAGTCCTGAAAATAAACCACACACAGAAGAAAGATAAATGGGTTACCAGGACTAAGAGAAATATCACAACATTGTAGAAAGGAGAGTATATTTTTAAATCTTTTGGGGATTAATATTACATGACTGGCTTTAAATTATAAAAGCACAATAGTGCACATCAGGTTGAAAATAACCGTTAAGGGGATTAGATCTATAAGGAAAACCCAGGAGACGAATACGGGTGTAATGAGAAAGGAAAGCACACTCAACAAAACAGTATGTAAATGAACCTTTTCAGTCACTCTTTAAAGACAGCATTCAGCCTAAATGCCCTCATGTCATTAAAAACCTGCATGCTGCTAATTTTGGACCGTCGAATATCTCATTAACCTTCAAAACAGCAATGATAATTTTTGCATAAGCATTTTAAAGCACAAAGCATGCATCGGTGTGCAACAAACGCACATGAGAAAGATCCAGGCAGGTGGCAGTATACGGGAGACTCGGGAGAGTTTCAGCACATTTTGCTTTTAATGTGTGTAACTCAAACTTATAATGTCCCCACATTATGTCAACTGCAGATTAAAGTCATTCTGAAATCTACAACTTGTGAAATATGAAAATAATTAGTGACAGTGGATGAGGTGAAATGTAACATTATTAGAAAACCCATGCATCATTTAATATTACATTTGCATTTATTTAGCAAAACAAGCGACCTTGCTCTTTTTATAACCAACCCCCTTCAAGCTCAATCTTTTCCCATTTTCATTTTAAGCATTTTTATTTTGAAAGTTTAAAACAGTAAAAATAGTATTAACGTGGACGCAAAGAACCGGAGTGCACTGAAATCATAACTCTCCACAAATGAATATTTAATGCAATTTAACACACAATATCTAGAACACCCTGTCCTATCAGCCAAGCTTCAGCATCTCTCTAAAAACATCCCTGTTCATCCTTATGAAATAAGCGGTCCTCCCTTTCCTCTTCCTTCGCACCCACACGCAAAGCATGCACTTTCCAAACCATACCCCGTCACTCATCAGGAGCCATGATAGAAATTTTAGGATTGGAATGATTTATTCAGCACTTCCCGGGGTGTTCAATCTAGGCAAATGTCTTTGATAAAGAAAAGAAAGGGAATATATGCTGAGGAAGATAATTAGGGAATCTTCATGGTTCCAGGATAAATATTATTTAAAAAGTTAACAACTACTCGAAAGTTTTTGCCACACTTTAGCTTTTACAGTCAGATAAAATAAGCACGAGATAAACTAAAAGGTAACACTTCAGAATAGGGAGCAACAAACTCCAGTATAGTCTTAAAAAGTAGTTTAACCCTTTATCATTAAAAGAGACGGTGGGAATCTGTCTGTGGCACCGGGTGTTAAACGCCAGTCCAGTGCACCTCGGAGCTGATGATGAAATGTTTCTGCTTACATGCTGAGAAACCCAATCTCAGTGTTGCCCTCTTGCTGTAAATATCATTATGAAATGCCATGCAACACCAGGCAGGCTTTCATGGCTTTCTCTTTCTGTCCTTAAAGGAAGTTCAGGAAAGTTTTGAAAGATATCGAGTCTCTGGGATTTAGCGAGCTTGTTTTGTATGATCAGCAAGACTTCTTAAGGTTCTAAGCTTCTCCTGGTAATGCTTTTATCAGGGAAGGTATTGGGATCCTGGAGGCAGGGAGCTGTCTCGTATCAGGATACCTGTAATCCATTTACTCTGGATAGAAGTTTGAGTGTGGCTCAGAGCTTGGGAAAGTTATAGACATCCTGTGTTTCATCAGAAACACTACAGTGAGGCAGCAAACAATGTAAAAATAGCTGTCACCACTGCAATTCTACACTTTCTCAGCGGAGGTGGCTGTCAAACGCATGGAGCTAATGAGCATCAGGGTGTACAGTAAGCGTGTGTGGGTGCGGAGGGTTGATGCTTCTGACTGGAGAGGGTGCACACACCGAAATCTGATTGTATATACAGTAAACGTCTTAGTTTGTTAAAGGAATTGTTCATGAAGCTAAAATTAAATAAATAGAAATAGAAACTGATTACACATAATCTCAATACTGGTAAATGGTAACTTGCTCTTTTTGTTGTTTTTGATTGCTTCCACTGTCTTCATCTGTAAGTCGCTTTGGATAAAATCGCTGCTAAATGAATAAATGTAAATGTAACTGTTGATTCTGGAAGTCTGGACACAATATTTTTAAACCTGGAAGACTCTGGGCAGGAAATGCAATTGTTGTCTTCATGTTTGTTCATTTAATGTAGGGTTTCCCAAACATTTTTGTTAGACAAACCCCTTTGTAACACTTTAGTATAGGGTCCAATTATCACTGATAACTAGTTGCTTATTAGCATGTCTATTATTAACATATTGGCTGTTTATTAGTGCTTATAAAGTACATATAATGCATGACATCCATAATCCTACCCAATACCCTAAACTTAACAACTACCTTATAAACTATTAATAAGCAGCATACAAGGAGTTAATTGAGGCAAAAGTCATAGTTAATGGTTAGTTAATAGTGAGAATTGGACCCTAAAATAAAGTGTGACCAACCCCTTTGACATTTAATATGTACTTGAAATATCTCTAAGGAAGTTATTATTTCAATAATTTAACAAGACTTTCACATGTTTACAGTTTGATATCGCCTAATTGTCACGTTAACATGCTGGTAAACAAATGAAATATTTCAACTTTAATGATTTAATTATTAGCTTTTTATCAACTCACAAACCCACTGCCGTTCTTAAATTAACTCCAGTTTGGAAAGCCCTGATGTAATGTAATGTTTAATGCAGTTTATGATGTTGATAATAAAAAAATGGAATGGGTTTTCTTTCGCTTTGCTTTTTTTTATATCAAAATTGCATGTTTAACGATGTTTTAAACAAGTCACATAAAAAGTAATAAAAAAGTAGTCAGAATACATAACGTAAAATAAGTAACCTAGATTATTTTACTAACTACAGTTTTCATAATGTCATCTGTAATCAGTAACAGACTACACTTTGTAAGTAATATATAGTTGTAGAGTTTATTACCAAGATTGATATTTCAGTAGTTTGACTTAACATTTCAGTGTCAACTTCCATTTCATTTACAGTAGCTCTCACATTTATCTAATGGAAATGCTTTACGATTTAACACAGATGTAAACAATATCCAGTTCACAAAATCTTAGAGTTCCTTTGAGAATATTTCCTTTCATTTTGAGCCATCCAACCTAGAAAATAGACAAACATAGAAGTTCACAATAGTCTAAATTGGTCTTTTTTAGAAATTAAACAGCAGTATCTCAACCGGCACCAACAATTTCCAGTGAGGTGCCAAAAAACATAAACATTAAGCTATCAACAGTATTTTTCTTCTTAATGTTAGCGTGGGACAATTTTATGTGATTTTTTTGTGGACACTGAACCATGGGCAACCCAAGAGTCTAAGGGACGCCAAAAGAGAGGAATTTAAAGAGGACCAGTCATGGCTGATGGCTTTATAACCCCTTTGTGACCTAAATTACTGGTCCTGTTCTTTCCTGTTCCAAGGACAGCTTGCCATGGTTGACTTCCTCCTGCCATGTGTTGGCAATAAATAGTTTTCTCTACATATATATATAACCTTGTTGGGTGAAGGAAGCAGTGCAGGCTGGATTCTGCGGGAGACGTGAAGGCAAGCCTGGAATGACCTGACTACTTTATTATCCTCTTGACACATCTACATTTGAAGTTGCTTCTCTGTTTCATGGCAGGGCTTGGTGAAATCAAGAGGCCAGAATCTGAAAGGCACTGGAAGCTTAGAGCGCCTGAGATGTAAATGACTGCTATTCGCGCTTCTGTCTTACTGTGTATTTTCTCTGAGGGAGGTTTTTCGTTGTTGAGGATTTGTGTGCATTGGCCAGGAGAAGAAATGACAGCTCCTTAATGACTACAGGGAAAAGTGTGGAGACTCTAATATTCTCTGCTGGGAAAAAATAAATAAAAAGGCTTCCATTTATTAAGCTTCAGCAGCAGCAGAATATTTTTGCTAAGTGAAATACTTATTCCGTCTAAAATCTGCTTTCTTCACAGCTGAATAAAACAAAATAAACAATAACTATTCCAATGTAATTCCTTTTAACAGACAAGTATGTGAATAATAAGTTGCATTATTATTTTATATTATTCATTCCTGTTATGCAGGACCGTCACAGCTCTGTAACAGATGATAGACCTACAGTATTTTGCATTTTATAATAGATGGATTGTAGATAGCAGGAGAATTAACAAGGATGACTAATCATTTATTTTGAAAAGAAAGAAATAAAGAAAAATATATTTTGACTTTTGAACCACCTTTTACCTTTTTAATGCTTCATTTGACATAAAATATGATATTCTGGAAGGATTTCTCAGCAAATATTATTATTATTATTGATTAACTGCACTTATTAAAATATCATGAAGTTATTATGATTAATACTACTTCTACTACTACTAATAATAATAATAACTGGCAGCATTCATTTGATTAATTGTATTACTATTATAGTGTCTATCCCTTTAGATTCATCTCATGGAAGAAGACCAGCTGTTCCCACACCAGCTGAGATCTACCCTAGATATTTCTGAAGTCACAGCAGGACAGGCGAGTGAAACGTCACACAATCAGAGTGGGAAGGCACATAAACTAGCTCTCTGTGCAGCTCCCTCTGTTCTCAGAGATGAAGATGTAGCGGGCCGCCACAGGATTTACACAGTCTTCAAGCAGATTGTACACACTATGTTTTGGCTCTATAATGAAATGCCATATGTTTCCCCTGTGCATCTCACAACTGCTACGTCTCTAAAATGGGGGGGCACACAAAACACATTGTAAGGCTGATCAGCTGTCTATATGCATGTTTCAGGCACATGCAATCTCTCCGTATTTATTTATTTATTTGACAATTAATATCAATAAAGTCCTTTTAGTTGTTTGTGGTGCACAGGATGTGCAAAGACTGAGTTGTTAAATTAGCAATACAGCTTTCCCAACACGTACATGTGTGAAGATGTTTGTGTTGTTGACATGTCCTGCTGGTGGTCACATGAAACAATGAGAAACAATGAGTTACTTCAACCCCCTTTATGATTAAATGCAGGTTTGTTGGGGTCATGCATTCTAAGGTTAAACATCTTGTCTGTGAGACTTCTAAAGGAATTATCCAAAAATATCACATAATCTATATTAACGTATTTATTCCTCTGTGGTCTGCAGAAAATCCTTAACCTAACTTGTTTGCTTATACATCTCTAACCATGCTATGTTATAAAAAAAAAATAAAAAAAAATAAAAAAAAAAAAATCTTATGATCACCTTTTCTTGCAATTAGCACAGGTTTTGCATTAAATCAGTTTGTTCCAAAAAGGAAAACAAAGCCTGTGTTAGTTGAAAGAAAACAAGTTTATAAAGGTTTGAATGTAATATTTGATAATAATATAAAGTAGTAGCGTTATAACCTGTGTGAATGAAGTCCATTTTATTCAGGTTTTATTAAAATAACATTAACTAGAATTTTGGGGGAAAACTAAATTCTCTCAGGGTCAAACTGACGTGTAACATGAGGGTTAATAAAACACTTCAACAATGTCTCAGACTGTACTAGATCTGACAAAGACACCAAAGCTTTGAAAGAAAGAGTAGAATATTGAATATCAAAGTATTGTGTTGTGATTTACAGCTCACCCTATAAATGATTAAAGTTAAATGAAAGTAAACGACGTCTTGTGTCTTTCTCCTACATTCTGTGGCTGTGTGGAGCATCCACTAATGTCTTTCTGCATGCACACTGTGTGCAGTCTATTATTATATGTGGTGGGTGTCAGGTATGAGGGAATATGTGCGCTGATGTATTCGTGACCATGCGCTTCGAGCAGCGGGTGTTCTACATGTCGCTGTGGGCGATTTCTAGGTCCTGCTGTTGCCTGGGACGAGCCATTAGTATGCTGCCCACCTCTCCCTCAGCCTCATCTATTGATGAAAATGAGATATAACACAACCCTCTTCACGTCCATGGATCGATATTGATATATTTTGAGGAAGAAGAAAAAAAAGGATAACAGAATTGAGGAAAATAATGGATATGATATGTCTGTTTGTGTTGTTCTTGATGAAAGGACATTTGTTCTGGGCTCATTGCCTCAGTGGCAATGGAGCATGTTTGAGGTTGGCGTATGTGTGTGAATGCTTGTACACACACACACACACACACACAAAACACCCTTGGACAAGGACACCCCTGAGGAGGCAATATCCCATCTCTATAGGAGTGACCACTTGTGCACTGGCAGATCTAATAACATGTCATCATAATAAGCAACTAGCTTGAATTGGACCTTAACATAACATGTAACCATTTTTTCTTATAATTATATTGTTAAAATGTAATTTGTTTTAGTTTGACTGTCCATGTACCCTGTTGGGTAGTAACTGACAAACTGTAATCTTGATTACATAATCAGATTCCAATAATAATAATAATGATAAATAATTAAAATTTGATTAAATTACATATTAAAATACTCAAAATCAGACTACAGTTACCTTTTTTATCATTGACATATTATTCGCACAAGTCTTTGTCTTTTGAAGGCTTTTTTGTCTTTCAAACACATTAAAATGCATAAATTCACTTTATTTCTTATTTACATGTAAAGCAGGGATTCCCAAACATCGTCAAAACATAGGGTTTAAAATGACCCTTAGCTAAAAACACCCACAAACAAAAAGCTTGAGGCTATTATTACCAAGAGCTTCAAAACAACAGTGCCTTGTTTTTCTCGTTTGCTAAAGTGCATAAAGCAGCAGACTGGCAAGAAACGCTGGCATACAGTATTTAATGCATTTAGTTCTGTATTAGATGCATCAAAGGTTTTGTGTATGAGTGCAACAAATCATCCAGCTCTCACTAAATATTTTATTAACATGCAAGTTCTCTCTATCAACCACACCATATGTTAAAATGGAAAGTCCTCCTACTTTAACAGCCAGTAGTAGCGGGTGGTTTGAGATTATCAAACGATGGCCCTACTCATGCACCCTCTGACAAACTGTTGATCAGAGTAAGCGTATTGCACACTTAGACCCCTCTCTCGTCCGGTCACAAGCAGCCCGAGTTGAGTTGGGTCCCTGTGTTCCACCTCGCTTCCCTACTGCAGGTATGGCGGTGGTTCCGCTGGTCCTCCTTGCACGGTATCTGGGTGACTGGCTAGTGCTACCCAGCCTGTCTCACTGGCTTCTGTGGACATCAGCCTCTGCTATGCGATTCAGTTCACCTGGCGTTCCCCCAAGTTCAGCGGCATCCGCTTCACAAAAGTGAAGGAGGGTGATGCTCCTGTCTTGCGAACTGAGATCGCAGTCCTATTGACAAAGAATGCAATGGAGCTGGCCCCTCCAGCCAATTGAGGTCAGGGTTTTACAGCCCTTACTTCATTGTACTCAAGAAAGGTGGTGTGTTACGGCCAATCTTGGACCTGCAAGTTTTGAACCAGGGCCTTCATTGGTTATCATTCAAGATTTTGATGCAGAAACATGATGCCTCTTCAGGTGCATCCGTCCCTGAGATTGGTTTGCAGTGATTGACCTGAAAGATCCATACGTTCTAGTGCCGATCAAGTGCAACAAGTGGAAGTGGAACAGGCATGTTTTCCCAGTTTTATCCAATCTCACTGAGTGGGTAGTGCTTCGACAATGATGAATGGAATTTATTGTTGCGAGCCACAGCCTAGACCAAAAAGGGGTGCAGGTGGCCTGCACATGGCTTAGGAAGGGGCAGCATCCATGGCCCTTTGGTAGGAATCCCAATTCTTCAGTCATCCAACGTGACATCAAGAGTGACCAACTGAAAGGGTTACGTGTGGAAACCCTCGTTCCCTGAAGGAGTGAATGGAGACGTCACATCCCATTGCCACGGCTGCTGTATCACTGCTGGGCCGCTGGGTCTGCGGCTTGGCTCCTAAGCGAAAGCCTGGTATGCATTGCACCTGCTGCCTTTTTATGTTAACACTGTGATCAGCTGCAGCTTGATGCAATAATTATATGTCAATGTGCACTGACTCATTTAGTTTACACTCAAAGCAGATTGGTCTATTGAAGCGATATCCCAATTCATCGGTCATCCGAAGTTATGTCTCCATTCCTTCCTTCAAGGAACGAGGGTTACCTAGGGTGACCATATGACCCATTTTCACAGGATGCGTTCTTGCCAGGATTTCTATATTGCCTAAAACATCCAAAGTAGTTTGACCAATAACAAGCAGGTATGTTACATAATCAACCAATTGTGGCATGTGAGAAGGTGAGATCTACAGAGAACGATAAAAGCAATGCAAACACGTACATGTTAGGTGTTTGTTTGTTCATTCAACTTGAAGCGTCGCTGCGCACCGATCTTTGTATGACACCAAAGTATCAAGAGAGTGATTTGAATGCATAAGGAGCCGTCTGCTCTGCTCTCTATAGTTCTTATGAATGTCATACAATGATCGATCTGCACAGCACAAACTTTTGTAGGCAATATAAAAATCCTGTCAAGGACGCATCCTGGGAAAATGGCTCATATGGTCATCCTAGGTTACCATACATAACAGAGACATTAATGTGCACTATAAACATGCATGGGTTGATAAGTAAGGGATACTGAACATCCAGCTGATTGTTCTCTCAGAATAAGCCCCGACAGGGTGAACAAAACCTGACTGCTTATTACACGGCTACTTGCCACAAATAATTAGACATGAAATATTGACGCAAAGCTTCCGTGAAGTTCAAACTAAACAGACATTTAAGGGAAACGGTGCAGTCAAACCACTTATTACACAACATTTCACTACATAAATAATTAAGGCAATAAAAGATTTAAGACAAAATGTAAAAAAAAAAAATCTTACCAGTTTATTATTTATCGTATTATCTATTATAGTGCACAAAACAATTGTAGAAAAATGGCAGCGGTTATCGATGGGTATCTCATAATGACGGACCAATCAGAATCAATTATTCCACAGAGCCGTGTAATAATAACAGTTGTTTGAGGAACGCTGTGGTTTAGTGCATTCATTGTAATTAAGGCAGGCAATGAGTGAGTGAGTGAGTTGAGTGAGATGTGAATCATTGAGTGAGTGGGTGAGTGAGTAAGTGAGTAGTGAGTAAATGTGTTTGAGTGAGTGAATGAGTGAGTGAGTGAGTAAGTGGGTTAGTGAATTAGTGAATGAGTGGGTTAGTGAGTGAGTGAGTGAGATGTGAGTGAGTAGTGAGTAAATGTGTTTGAGTGAGTGAGTGAGTGACCGAGTGAGTGAGTGACTGCATGAGTGACTGATTGAGTGAATTAGTGAGTAAGTGAGTGAGTGAGTAGCAAGTGTGTGACTGAGTGAGTGAGTGAGTGAGTAGTGAGTAAATGTGTTTGAGTAAGTGAGTGAGTGACAAAGTGAGTGGGTGAGTGAGTGAGTTGAGTGAGATGTGAGTGACTGATTGAGTGACCGAGTGAGTGAGTGACTGCATGAATGACTGATTGAGTGAATTAGTGAGTGCGTGAGTGAGTTGAATGAGATGTGAGTAGTGAGTGAGTGTTTGAGTGAGTGAGTGAATGAGTGAGTGACTAAGTGAGTGGGTGAGTGAGTGAGTGACCAAGTGAGTGGGTGAGTGAGTGAGTGAGTTGAGTGAGATGTGAGTGATTGATTGATTGAGTGAGTGGGTAGTGAGTGAGTGTTTGAGTGAGTGAGTGAGTGAGTGAGTGAGTGAGTGAGTGAGTGAGTGAGTGACCAAGTGAGTGGGTGAGTGAGTGAGTGAGTGAGTGAGTGAGTGAGTGACCAAGTGAGTGGGTGAGTGAGTGAGTGAGTGAGTGAGTGAGTGAGTGAATTAGTGAGTGAGTAAGTGAGTGAGTGCATAGCGAGTGAGTGAGTGAGTGAGTGGTTGAGTGAGATGTGAGTGATTGATTGAGTGAGTGAGTGAGTAGTGAGTGAGTGTTTGACTGAGTGACCGAGTGAGTGAGTAAGTAAGTGAGTAAGTGAGTGAGTGAGTGAGTGAGTAAGTGATTGAGTGAGTGATTGAGTGAGTGAATGAGTGAGTGAGTAAGTGATTGAGTGAGTGAGTGAGTGAGTGAGTAAGTGATTGAGTGACTGAGTGAGATGTGAGTGATTATGTAAATGGGTGAGTGAGTGAGTAGTGAGTGATTGTTTGAGTGAGTGACCGAGTGAGTGATACCCCCAGTAACCAAAAACATTTACTCAAGTCAGAGTTACTCAAGTAACGAGTAGCAATGGTTTGAGCCTATTGCCATAGTACCATGGTATAGTGATGGCATTATATAGAATGTGTTACTATGGCACAGACTGCACTGAATGATACTGTATCCATGTGCAATTCAGATAGTAATCTGTGACAATGCATGTGAGACCCAATGAGTGTTTGATTTTACTGCCGTAAAACCTGTCGTAAAGTTTCTATAAACTGCAATTTTTATATTTGTGACGAGCATGTCAGCACAGGTATTACCACTTATGGTCACTGCTCAGGGTGGAGATTAAGATCACTGAATAAGGGCTTTTGTTTGGTTCTGTTCCTCGCAGTCATGTGGATTACAGCACAAAAATAAAATTGAATCCTTTTGTAATTATTTTGCGCCTTTTTATGGTTCTACTGTCAGTCACAGTATTGAATGATAAGTAATGGTTAAATAATTGCAGAAATGTTATTTATTTTAAGGGTTTAAAGTGTAGTTTTTTTTAACAGTGTAATATTCTAAACAGGTTGGCAACAGAAATCACACAGAACAACAAAATGTTATCATTTCATATTAAGTAAATGAGTAAACTTCATTTAATAATGCAGTTGAAAACATAATGCCATTGACGTCAACTGAATACAATATAAAAGAACGATTTCAACATTCATAAGTATTAATTAGTACATCTGTTAAGGTGTAAATGCATAAATAATTTACATTTTAGGTGTTGTCAGTACGTCAGCATTGCACATTTAGATGCTGCAAATATGTTAGTATTGTATGTTTTAGTGTCTGTACAAGCGTAAATAAAATTAGGTTTGGTTGAAAACATTTTACATAAAATACATACTAATTCTTATGTGACTGCGTTGCATATGCAAACGACACCTATACAATTTACTAAAGAACTGTTTGTTAAAAATAAAAAGAATGTCAATAGTATAAAAAAAAATATAATATATATACATATATATATATATATATATATATATATATATATATATATATATATATATATATATATATATATATATATATATATATATATTATATTTTTTATATATATATATATATATATACATAGATGCTTCTTGGACATAAAGTACACTAAACTCAAAGCATCTCTTGAGAATATCTGCGGTGCTCACAAGAGAAGAGAAAGAGTAAAAACTCTTCACATTTGCATGGTGTGAGAAGAGTAGCACTCATCCGAACATCTGAACATACTGTATACAACAAATCAGACAGTTATCAGTGGATTTTCTTCTGTCCGTTCTTCAAAATATAATCTAATATGTATGCAAACGCATGCAACTGTGTCTAAGCAATGAGATTCCTTGTCAAGACAAACATGTTGCAAACATGTGGTGGCTGTTAATTTTGTACTCTGTGAAAAATCTGGGATATTAAAATATATAAATAAATAAATACACACACACACACACACACACACACACACACACAGTAATGTCATGCTTTGAAATATAACACAGTCGTTTTACTGGTTATGAAATTCTCCAAAGAATAAAAACACTACAGCAGATGGGTGCCTAGGCAGTGTGTCAACACCAGTGTCACTATTCGATAAGGATTTAATGAGTTAAGACAACCAGAATGATGAAAACACCACGTTCTCACTCTCTATGACACTGTAATTTTCACCTTTGTATCTTACACCAGTCAAAGACACAATTAGGATCTGAAAAACAATCTCTCTTTTTTTAGATTAAGGTTTGTGCCATCAAGAGCATGTGAACGGATCAGCGGAGGGTTTATTTCACCCTTGCACACTACAACTATTAATCTGCTAAAAATAAACAGGGGTACAATTCCCAACATATATTGGCGCACCAAAAAACTGCATGGTGACAGGTCTCCTTTTTTTATCACAGTAACTGTGTGAAGCAGCTTTATACCACATGAGATAATTGAGCCATACAGATTTATGGGGATGTGAAATCATCACAGTTTCCTAAAAGCCATCATATCTGGGTGTTAAAATTAACACACTCTGTATTAGGATTAAGGACAGTTCACCATTAGTCAGGTGGCAATTGGATCAAAACAAATGTTTAATCGTGCCTCCATATCCCATTAAGATACACTGCTTGCAGTAAGCAAAAGGCTGTTCTGAACTGTTTGTGTCATTACCATTTCAATGCATTCATTACTAAAAATATCTGCGGTGAAATGAGCCTATTAAGCTACAAGCTAGCCAAGCATCATTTACTAAACTTCTATCTCCATTGCATCAGATCATCATTTACAATTGCTGTAGAAAAAAAGAAAAGGTCTTAGATGCCCTGACAGTCATTTGCATGTATGTATGTATGTATTTATTTATTAACTATTATATTATATTATATTATATTATATTATGTTATATTATATTATATTATATTATATTATTATAAAAAAATGATATTTTTGCACCACACTCAACATTTTTTCTTTAAAGTGGAAAAAGTCAGACTAACACTTGATTCATACATGGCTAAATAAAATATGCTGTCTATATGATTAGACCAATTAACCTAGTGAAGACTGTGTCTAATTTTTAATAATCCTTAACAGATATTGTTTTCTTTTACCAGGATTTTAAAGATCATGGCCATGTCCACACGTACAAGGGTATTTTTAAAAACTTTGTTTTTTCTTCTTCTGTTAAAAAAAAAAAAAGACTCTGTCCAAATGAAAACACAAATGCAGACTGACTGGCTGCAGAAAAACATGTTCATGATCAGCATGGATTTGCGCAGCTTGTCATTTAACAATGGCTCTGTGTAGTAAAAGCTGTTCTATGTAAAATCACACACCTGATGGAATTTACCGCTGGATAGAGAACCGGCTTTACTTACGAGAAGCGCATTCACTATCGGACGATATTTATTGTGCACCTCTACTTTATTAGAAAATTTATGATGTGCAAACAACAATTACAGAGGTAAGAAAAGAGATATAAGAATGCACAGGGCACACAGCACATGCGAAAAAAACGTATTTCTGATGCTGAAGACAATCTTAATGGGCTAATATCCAAAGTGAGCACATCGGAAAACACTATTAAAACGCTTTCAAACAAAGCTGAAGATGTGGAATGCAGAAGCCGACACAGAACAATATGAGATCGATGGGCCTACCCAATTTTTTTTTCAATGCAGAAAAAGAATGCACATAGCCATGCAATGTACAGTTTTCATCAAGTAATCTGTAATCAGTAACGGACTACAATTTCTCAGTAATCTACCCAGCACTGATGCTACATTTGTGCCATTAGCGCATGCGGTCCAGCAGACAGGTGGGAGATTAGCATGGCATGAACAATATGCTGTCAATCTCAGCAGTTGCCCTCGTAACAAACAAACAAGCCTGAGTCTACGAGCTGCTGATGGCTGCACATTGTACTCATCTTTCACTGTCAGCAGAACGCAGGCAGTGGACTGCCAAACGACATGCCATTTCTGGAGCTTATTTCTGCACCCCTCCGCCTGGATGCTGGAAGTGCTTGGAGCTAATTGACTGACAAGCAGCAGCTGAATCATTTTGTAATAAGGCCTCATAAACTCTTGTTAGGGTGTTAGTGTTTTGTCATTAAGTGACTGAGACATCTGCCTCCAGTTCATAGCACATGTGCAGCAGACAGCTAAGAAATTGTGATTCAGCACGTGTGTCTCAAAGGGATGAAACACGCTGTCCCAGCAAGACACTCGACTTTGGATCTTCATAGTGCCATCTTACATTTCCAAAGCAAAATCAAAATTTACTCTGTCCTCATGTGGTTGAATACAAATGAGCTCTCTAATGGGGCCATTTAACATGTCCTGAATACAACCTGCATCTTAGATCTAGGCAGTATGGTGGTAGAAATGATGTGACAGAAAATGATTCTGCAGCACCTTCTTGCAAGCTATATAAAAAATTCAGCACAGAGAAGAAAAGCATATTGTATACCGTTGCAGACAACATACCTCCGGTGTACAATAGAGCTTTGTTGATTATAGTGCAAGCAGTTCGGACGAACTGTGATGTGTTGTTCAACTGTGATGTGTTGTTGTGGTTGCCAAGCAACATTGTAACTTTGAATTTTTGAAATTATAACAAAATGTGTAAACAATATCACATTCACAAAATTCACAAATCCGTGACTCACGGAGATGTGTTCACAAATGTTACAATGATTTTATGTTGACTAGTGCCATCAAACGATTATAACTAATTTACTGTAATTAAATACACCATAAGCCAATTAATTAATTGAAAATTAATCAAATTTGGCGTAGGTATTATTTCCAAAAGATGTGTTAAATGAGAAAAGCATTAAAAGCATTTTTTTTATTATTAAATTATTCTCTAAGTCAGAAAATAAATCAGCTAATAGGTGGCGGTAATGAATAAGCCATTGAGTCATTCATTCATTTGATTCGATCAAACGGCTGATTCATTCGGGAATGAAGTAAATGTGAATTCATTTAATGAATCACCGCTGTGTGATGATCAGAGACGCACTGCAGTTCTGCTGATGGTTTATGGGTAATATGTCCACTGACTTCTTACAGATTTCCAGTTTAAATAAAGAAATAATTAAATTAAAAAAATAAATAAAGCCATTCTCTTAGTATTAGCCAATTACACATGAGTTTTTTAATCCAGTCTTAATAGGCCTATTCTCAGCTCTACCCTAGTGGTAATAAATACAGTAAACCATGGCACAGGCATCACAGTTATCCCAGTGTTTAGTTGGATCAAGGCCTTTGGTGCAATTCATCTTCACAATATTCCCATTCATTTGGGAGCGTAAAGAGAAACCCAGAACCAGGTGTGTTTGAAGCCAATCTGTTAGACACTTTAGAGTGCATTTGGATCCACATTTTCTTCTTCTGCTGGAAAATTTGGTTTAAACTGGAAGCTGTGTTTTAAGACATGATGAAGATTATTAGCTGGTCTTAAAAAACAGTTGATCACACTTAAGTTTGGGAACCAATTAGCGCTATTAACCAACTAATAATTGTGAATTTTGCCTCGATAAACTCATAATTTGCTGTTTATTAATAGCTAATAAGGTAGTTGTTAAGTTTAGGTATGGGGTAAACTAAAGTCTTAAAACAAGATTTATCAGCTGGAAATCATCTACCGTGTTAGAGAACAGTTACCAGCTGAAAGAAAGAAAGAAAGAAAGAAAGAAAGAAAGAAAGAAAGAAAGAAAGAATCAATAATTAAACAATTGTGGGCAAATGATAAGCTTGCTTGACATCCATCAAACCAGTGATGAATCTTGACGCATTATGAACAACACAATATGACTCTTCTCTTGCATCTTGGTTCTTTGCTATATAATGAAAAGGATTCGCTTTTCTTTGTGTCACATTTTTTGGTGACTCCAGTCTGTAAAATGAAGTCAAAGTTTTTGAACGTGTCACAGCCATTTCAATGTTTCCTGAGAATGATGTGGTGAAGAAAGAAAAAAAAACTCATTTTAAATCTTTAATTAAAAACCCTGGACATGGTTTGGAAGGCGGCTTAATTTCACAGCTGAAAATCCATGAGTGCTTTCAGATGCTGCTGATCAAAGCGCTCTCGAGAACGGGGCTGGGGGGATGATGAAGAGAGAGAGGAAGACAGAAGCAGAGGAAGTGATGAGAGAAACAGCAGGATGTGGTGAACACGCAGAGGAGGACAGGATATAGATAGAGAGTGAAGGGGAGAGCTCAGGACGAGAGATGATGGTGATGAAGAAACCAGAAGTGAATCTATCACAAGCAGCAAACTACGGTTCACTTTACAGAGTTTAATATGATTGTGATCATATAACTCAAATAAATGAAGCTGAATTTTGGAGACTAACACCTGAATAGAGTGTACCTTTTGTTAGTCAGTGTTGTTTAAATATAATTATTGCATTTCTGAGACTATTCAACATGTTGCCTTGCCCCTGTGATAGAACAAGTTCTTAAGACACCAGTGAAAAGCAAAGAGGGGATCTTTCAGCAGACCTCTCTGTATAAGAGCATTCCTCCTGTGCTCCAGCAGAGGATAATATCTAATTCTGGACAACATCCCATACATCTCCAGTCTGCTGCCTCAGCAAACAGAGGGGCTGGACTCCCCTGACTTCTACTCTCCAGCAACGGCTGTCGAAATACAAACATTTGTCTAAAACACTGCCGTCATGGGGAGAGGGAAATCATAGACTTCATGTTAGTGGAACATTTGAAATACAAAAGTGTGCTATATACTCCACATACTGTACCTGAATGTGTCTTTCAATTGGTGTCATGCATCCAGCTGAATGTTTGAATTATTAGTTCACCTGAAAACACCGTAATTATGTTGTTAAAAGACTTAAAAGATCTTCTGCTAATGTCTTGGTGTCTCGTGGAGTCCATGCTGCAACACTTTAATCTACACAATATTAGGCAGGTGGTTTTAATGCTGGTGGTCAGTGTATCTTTCATTCCATGTATAGAATTTAGTGTCTCAAGAACTGAAAGCACTGTGTTTGAAGTGTGTGCGATGCATGTAAAGTACGTATGTTTTCTACCTCTGGTGTACCGTAGAGTTTGACATCAAGAGAATCCACAATGGAAGCAAACACCTAGAATTAAATAATATTTGAAGGAGACAGAGACCCCAAAAATAACAAAGTAGACTTAAGATGACATTCGTTATTTATAGCAACACCAGAGATTAATTGTAGAAACTGCATATATTGAGTAAAAGGTGTATGGCAAATACATAGTGCATATATCTGTCAACACATAAATGAATGTTGTAATGAACTGCAATGCATTTGATTGTGAACCAGTTAATTAGTGGGAGCTGTTCCACCATCTCAATAACAACACCTGACATCATTAACAGTTCTGTATTGCTGAAACAACATCACTTTTTTATGAGTAGCTTGGCATGTTAGAGTTTCAAAATATCTTTTAAAGGAGATCCACTATTGTATTTGTCCTATAGAAAAGACACAAAAGGATCCTTTTAAGTGAGGGAGGTTCTCTCAGCATGCTAAGACAATGCTTCTCTAACAAATCAAACAAATCGGCTCTGAGAGGACGGCAACTGAAGCTGTGACAGTCTGTGACACTTGTTTCCCAGCAACCATACACCTCGTGATCTGGGCCCAGTCATAAACTAATGCTCCAGCTGACATTTCACTGCCAGGACTGTGAAGAAATGCAATGACAGCTCATATGTTAGGAGGAATCAAATCAAACTTGCACACCTTATGTAACTGCTAAAATAGTCACGCAAATAATGTGTTTGTGTGTGAATATAACCATCGTGAACCGATTTGATAATTACAGTCTTAAAATGTTCCTTTGTGTGAACTTTTGCTGTGAAGCTAAAATAAACATAAATGAGTTTAAGTTTCTGGTAGCTTTCTCTAATCCATCAAACAATGGCATTGTTAGATAGTGTGCGCACGATAAGGATTAAAAAGCACTTGAGTGTGATCAATATTTCATCTGGCCAAGAAACAGACAAATAAAACAACAACTATTGATCAATTCCTAAAGGGGAAAACTATATGCTGCTGTAATATTTTACTGACACAAGTGAATATGAATGAATTTATTTATTTATTTATTTATTTATTTATTTATTTATTTATTTATTTATTTATTTTATTTAACCCATATTTTACCAGGAATAATCCCTTGAGATAAAAATCTCTTCTACCAGGGAGTCCTGGCCAAAATGGCAGCATACAAAATTTCACACATAAAATATGACAAGACAAACATTAAAGGATAACAAAACAAACAAACAAAAATGTCCAGCATTCAAGATTATTGTAATATATAAATGTTAAGTAAAACAGGAACATGATTCTTTCAAATGTGACATCAAAAGGTTTCTAAAAATATTTAACGAAGGCAGTATGTTTAGCTTCAAAATACTCTGCATTTCATTCCATAGTCTGGGCGCAAAATAAGAAAAGGCAGTTTTACCAAACTCGGTGTATGATCGAGGCACAGTTAAAAGAAATTTAAAAGACGATCTAGTTTTATAACTACCAGAACAATAAGGTAGGAGACTACAGATATACAGAGGCAGTTTACCTATTAGAGCTTTGGCAATAAACATCAACATATGCATTTTTCTCCTCTGATACAAGGAGGGCCAGCCAACCAAATCAAACAAAGTACAATGATGGGTACGTGTAGGAGCATTTGTCACAAATCGTATTGCAGCATGGTATATGCAATCTAATTTTTTTAGTGAAGATACATTAGCATGCATATAAATCACATCGCCATAGTCCAGCACAAAAAGAAAACAACTTTGAATAATTCTCTTTTTGGCTTCAAAAGGAAAACATTTCTTTAAACGAAAAAGAAACCCCAATTTGGGTCTGAGTTTTTTTGAAAGATTGTCAATATGAATATTAAAACCTAACCTTTCATCAAGCCATATGCCCAGGTATTTATAGGTATTTACTCTTTCTACACAGTCCCCTTCCAAAGTCAAAATGGGTGGAATCACGAGTTTGTTACGAGAGCGAGTAAACGGCATATATTTAGTTTTCTTAATATTTAAAACCAATTTTAAATTTAACAATGAAGATTGCAATACCTGGAAAGAATCTTGTAATAGTTCTACAGCTTTTTTCATGGACTGTGCAGCTGTATAAATAATTGTATCATCGGCATATAAATGCTTTTTAGCTGAAGTTATATCTTGACCCAAACCAGTGATATAAATTGAAAATAAAATTGGTGCTAAAATGGATCCCTGAGGAACACCTTTCTTGATTTCTAGGTTTTTTTTTTGAATGAATGAATGAATGGCAGACAGTGTAAAGGCTGGTCGTCTTTTTTCTTTTTTATTGCCCATAATAATGAAATGTTTTAATTTAGCTGTCAACCAACAATTTGGATCAGTTAATTTACTATTAATTAAACAGTGTAAACCCACATTGTATACCAGTTTATATGTTGGTTATCTGTCCTAAATACCATGCGTAATTAGAATTACAGCATTCTGATGGTATTAATAATGTGATATGATCTTGTTAAACTCTTTGCAATTAAAGTCACATGTGTGGTCCCATAATATACACTGTGCAAGACACACAGCATGTTAATGTGCTGTTGTTCCTTTCCAGAAAGAGAGAAAGAAAAACTGTAAAGGGAAAAAGGAGAGTGAGGGGGGAGGGTGCACACAGGTTTGTTTTGGGGTCTCAGAGCGGTTTTACAGAACTGATGAGCATTACATACAAACCCAGACCTCTCTAAGGAGCCATTCACACAGGACACGTTCTTGCCTTAAAAGACAAACAATGGACAAAGGATAAAGAAATTGAACAAAACACAAGGGTATCAAGACATTTTTAAGGGTTAAGTAACATTTTTATATGTTTTGGCACAGTGGCTCATGTTGAGAGATGCTGAAAAAAAAAAAAAAGAAGAGCAAGACTATGTCAGTCAAGCACAAGTGTACATGGAGGAAAAAAATATATAATAATAATAATAGAAACAGTGCAGACAGACAAAAAATGTTTGTTAACAACCTCTAAGATGAGCCAAAGTTCAAAGTGCATGGTATTAACTATTGCCCAAACAAGGGTAAGCACAGTATTACCTGGGCTGTTTAGTACAGGGTGGAAAAGGAAGCAATGCTTTCTACAGTGCTTCATCCACATATTTGCATGAATATATGTGAAATATAAAAATAGTGCACAATGCTCTAATTATTCTAAAGTGACACAACAGCCACATCAGTGGATACGGTTTCTAAGAGAGGGCTCTGTTTTTTTCTTATATGTGCAAATCAGCCAGAATGGGTAAAACCTGGCCAAATAATAATAATAAAAACAACAAGTCTAAATACAAAGAAATCAACAGACACAATCTGACAGCATGACTTAAACACATCCAAACTGAAATGAACCTTAAATTGCCGGAAAAGATCTTTAGAGTGAGGTGTTTTTTTGTTTTTTTTAAGGTGACCATTAATAATAAAACATATCAATGGTTATTAATAACAAATAAAATATATAAGAAACGGTAAAACGTTCGTTTAGGGACCAATTCTCACTATTAACTGCTTGCTTATTAGCATGCATAGTACTAGCATATTGACTGTTTATTGGTGCATATAAAGCACCTGCATGATCATATTTTAGATCCCTTATTCCACCCCATACATAAACTTAACAACAACCTACTAACTATTAATAAACAGCAATTAGGAGTTTATAAAGGGAAAAGTTGTAGTTAGTAATAAGTTAATAGTGGTAATGTGAACTGTAGCACTGGTATACCATGCAGTAGTGTCTGGATGGTGAACTATTTATATTTGCAATATTAGTGCACTTTTTCATACTTTTCATAAGATATATGTACTGTACTACAGTAAGTATGCAAGTAATCTTTGGTATGACTATTAAGTGAGCAGAAGCATTCATTCAATATCCTAAGTGCGCCTAGATGACTGTTCCCTCATTAAATGCATGTTTATGTATGCTTTTTGTTAATAATGTAAACAATTGTAGTAGTGTTGTACTCTATTGAAGTTTCCGTTGTATTAGCATCAGAAGAATTGTACAACAAAGACATCTGTAGAGAGTTTTTAAGAGAATAACCTATTTGCAGTTTCATAAATGTAGCTGGACTGATTCGACCGTTAATTAATCCAGTGAAACTAATAATACACTGGAAACGTGTTACCTTTTCCAAATCGGAGGCTGTCATTGCCTCTTGAATGAAATAAAACCAGCAGTTGTTTCATTAGCTGTAATAATGACAGGGCTTCAGTGCTGATATGTTGGAAAGCGTACAACACATGATCAAAGCTGCTGAAATATAACACTGATATCAAAGCACACACAAAAAACATGGCATTTGTAGACTTGTACTCATTAGTATAATGGATATAGTAATATTGTGCAAGGAATTGTGGGAAAACTGGGCTTTCTTAATGGAAACTCTGGCCCTGTTAATCATTCTTTGTGAAAAGGGATAAAAGTTGTTGGAGTTTTAACTGCCTCTAGTGTTTATTTCAACCGAAAACTGCAGCGATTCATATGTTTAGGTATGTTTAAGAGGTGCATACTTCCAATGTAACAAGATTTGGAACAAGTTAAATTAACAGAATTCAGGTTTTGAAGACGATTACTTCAATAATCGCTGCACTTTGGGCCAGTTTTATGATCTCTGTTGCTGCCTTTTCTTGATTGCACCTGGCGCTTATGAAAATGGAAGTTTTTTTCAACCAATTAAAAGCCCATCACGAGGTTAATGCCATAAAAGATTTTCCATATCAAAGTAGAGCATCCAATGTCACAGTAATGTACTACACAATAGAGGAGTCTTGTGAACAGAGACTAATCAGATACTGAACTGTATAGCTGTATAAAAGTACTCCGGTTTCTCGGGTTTCTCTTTCTTCTCTGGGAATTGAATTTCCTCGCTCACCAATGTTCTTGATATTTTGTTCTTCAGCAGTCCACCCCAGCCTTTCTCTCTCTGTAACGCCTACTCACCAGCAGCCCATCACACAATCCAGCACCGCTCTTGTTTTTGATATTAAAAATACATTAGGATACAGATGGGAGCCATTATGTGACCATATGAAAGCTATTGTAAAATCCACGGATGCAAAAACCCCATCTAATTCACAATCTACACAATGCCTATTTGCTCTCCATGGCTCTTTTTTTTTTTAAAGCTTTTATTTTAGAAACAACCATTTAGGTGATTGGGACAGAGGTATTTATCTTTAAAACTGATGTTGAACTTACACCAAGCTGACAGTACAGAGCTGTGCATTCATCAGTAAATGTCTAAAGGTTGGATAATTGCAAGACACGTCTGAAAGACCAAGACCTGAAACCTAAAGCACTGCCTGCAAACCTCTTTGGGTATTTTAAAAAAAATAAAAAGTGTTCACTCCAATAATATAACACACAGTTTCATCAGGTATTGCATTTCTAAGTAGATGTTAGATGACACCTAAAATGTATCATAGATTTTCTTGAGTACATGCATTCAATCTACCATCAAGAGCATCAAACGCCATAAGTGCACTCCAATCATAATGCATGCACTTTGCCATCACTAGTGTATCTAACTTTGTTTTGTATGGTACCTGTCTTGTTTTATGTATTCTCTACTGCATTTATGTAATCTTATGTGCATCTTTGTTTTAGCCATAGTTGAGCCAATTTACACATTTAGAAAAATGCTAAAGTAACACATATTACCTGTTAAATTTCAAACCAAGAAACTGTTCGTTAAAGCTGAACACAATTACAAATGCCAAGCATAGAAACTGTTATCTTACCATCTCTTTTCAGAATTCAATAGAGGATTGCTCGTTCAGTATTTATATATATTTATATGGATTCACTCTTATTCACAACATCAATAATAGCAAGAGAGGTTAGCACTAGTGAAATGAGCTTCTCTGCTAATAGATTTCTCTTCATGCTATCTAATATACCCAGAACATTTTAGTCAGAGATACAATAAAATGACTTAAAAGGTTAGACTTATAGATCTAAAAACACACAAATTAGGCAGCATTAAGATGGACTTTGAAAATGATATGCCTATGGGTTTGTTGGAGCTCATTAGTGTTCTGCTTTAATAATTAGTGATGTTATGACCTGATTGGGCAGGCCAGGGCAGTAGCACCCAGCTGAAACGATCAAACACAGTAACACTTACTTAATTCTCATGCTTGCGAGGCAGAAAACATAGAGATACGATTTTACGCAAGTTTAGGATTTAGGCTTTTAGCATCAATTAAATGTTTTTACAAACAAGAATCATGATTCATTTTAATTTTACAGGAAATAATTTAAAGTGCATATATATAGTCTGTTTGGAGTAAATTAGATACTGTTTAAAACACAGGTTTAGAAGTTCAGAACAAACTGAGAGGTTCAAGCTTGTTCTATCGGTGCTTGAAAAGAGCAGATTGTTTAATATGACACAGGGCAATGCAGGTCTGCCATCTGTTTTATAGCCAAATAAAATAAACATATGGAGTGCCCCCAGTTTGTATGTTAGAGAGCAAACATGCTCCTTATCTCGTGTACTGAAACAGCATGGTCCAGCTGGGTCAACAGCACATGCTTCAGCTACAGCAGACACGCCGGTCGTCCTAAAACACCCGTTCCACGCGCATGAGTTTCCATGTTTTTCAATCGGAGCAGCCAGAGGTCACCAAAACGGCATGTCACAGGATTTGAGGCACATTATATCATCAAACTAGCACATTATTATCAGCATTACTACACTAAAAAGTAGTATATTTAAAAATATGAGGATTAATGTGTTTTCATTCTTCTTTCCCATTCCCTCTCTTTTAACTTCTGTCAGTAGTGAACTGTTTTTGGAATCGTGTAGTTGTAGACAAGGGCATTGGTGAAATAACAGAACGCTCTCCAGAAGAAAACTCCATTGCTCAGAGGATGATCTTATTTTGTTCGACAAATGTAATGAGCTATAAACTTTGTCTAAGATGAAACACATGACAACCTTTAACATTTAGAAAGAACTATATACTGAATGTAGATGGCATAAGAGAAATTCTTCAAATCATCCTGGCTTTAGTCTTGGGAAGTAAGGCCACTGTTTGAGACACTGCTTAGATTTCTTTTGAAGCAAGAGACACAGTTTACTTATTGCTAAAAATATCTCATTTGTAAAAAAAAAAAAAAATGTCTTCCTTATGGGTCAATGTCATGGTAGGAACCAAGACTACAGTGAAGACAGAAAGAAAAAAACACGCTTGCACTTGCAAACATCAGTCTGCACCTTAGATCAAATATCATCATGCTTCACTTGAGCCCAGGAGCTGCAAGACCGTTCATTAGCACTCGGTTTCACTTTCACCTCTTTGTTTGTATTCATCTGTCCTTCAGTGAGTCACACACACCGAGGCGCTGCAAGGAGCACGACCTTCCCTACAACTGCACCCGGACTGCCTCCAAGAAAATGGCAGGTTGTTAATGTGATGAAGCTTTTGCAAGTCTATGTCGGCGAGTACTGCCCACAGTCACGTCTGACCTCTGCTCCTCTCTCTGGACAGACCTGCTATACCGTCTAACACCTTCTGTGTGTGATGCAGAGGACCGGTGATGATGGAGACATGCGACCGTGTTTTACGTGGACAGAACTGAAAGAGTCAGAAGCAAAATACTGTTGGACTATAAGTTGAAAGCATAGAGCCTTTTTGCTTGGGCTCAGCTCCAGTGGGGTGATTCCAAGCAAGCCTTAATTTTTCTTATATAATTTAATAATGCAATGGAGCCCCCAGTAGCGAGAGCTCTGCGGGAAAAGGGTAACTTTATTTTGAGGAAATGTTTCCTCTGCTAATGAAATCTACAATATGGAAGGGGTAGATTTCAAAACCCTGCTTCGAACTTCAGAGAGTCGAGTCATTCATACTCAATGATCCATGGGGGAATAAACCTGAGGGGAAAAGATTAGGATGCTAGTTCCTCATCTAAACGTGCTGATGCATGAATGTCTCTTTGGCTTTTTCAACAGTTATTTTTTTCTCAGGTCCATGTAGCTGTGATATAACATTCAGTGTACTGTAGTATCTTAAAGGATATAGAGATCAGAGATAGAAGAATGATGTGTGTATAATATGAAAGCCTCTTCTAAGAAATCACATTACTAATATACTAAATGAGCATCAGATTCAATAAACATTTGTTTTATGATCTACGTAAGAGACTCGTCAAAACTAAGAGAGTCAAAAACAGTTGATGCTGAAGGGCTACTAATGGCACCGTGAGAAACTAAAATGGTTTTCATTCAAAAATTCTCTAAATCAAACACAAAAGCTTTGTATCTCTCATTCTTGGCAGATGTGTAGAATAGAAGCTTTTACTGTTTATTCAGAGAGGAAAGCATGGCCAACTTCTCTTCTCCCATCATGACGACGGGCTGACGCATTGCTTCATGTGCCAAGACCAAATATTCCCCATTGCCACAGGGAGCTGCATGACATCAAGGTTCATGGTGATTTGGACACTCGCTCTAGCTATTTATCCAGTGCAAAAGAATGTTTAATCCAGATGAATGCGTGTAAGATCCCAGCCAGGAAAATGTTAAAAGGGTTCAGAGCAGTGATCTGTGAATTTGTGCTTTCTTGGCCTAGTAGTGACATCATTTAAGCTTGCAGACACACACAAATGCATTCACTCAGAAACGGCATAAATCGCAATCATTGTTTTGTCCTGAAGACATCTCGACAGTACTAATGTATGCGTGCACTGCTGCTTAAAACATTAATAATTACTGTGAGATGGGAGTCCAAAGACTATAAGCGAGAACACTTCCATGCATTCACATCTCAAACCTTATATTCTCAGTCTGGAGCGAAGAAGAAGAAGAAAAAAAAAAAACAGTGAATGTAACGTATAATGAATATCGCTAGGTGATTTTGAGAACAATAGAAACAAAACCGGTCTCAAAATACTGATAAGAGTACAAATAAGAGTACAAAAATCCTGCTGTATCAAAATCCACTACCAGTTCTCAGTTATTGTTATGATATCACCTCACTTGACCAGACCCCAACAGAAAACGTGTTGTGCTTCGAAACCATCACTAGGGGATGCTCTTGTGTCTAAGGGGGGAGGGGGGATCAAACCAGATAACCATAAGGGTGGAAAAGACATAAAAATCCAAAATGGAGAAATTCACTCTGGTATCCACTTGTTTTGTGATTTAATAAATCCCAGCCAAAATAATCAGTCCATACACAGAAGAAGAAAAAATGATGTTGCCATAGAAACCACACTAGATCTTCCTGACCATTACTAGTGTCCATCTGTGGACACTGAGTATAAAAGGTTGTACAAGCTCTGAAAAAGTTTTGTTATACAGCGTCTCTCATCAACACTACAGTATGCTTACAAATCCACACATATGAAGTGCACACCCACAGATGTAGTGAGAAACTATAGATTAAAACCCTTCAAATTAAACAAATTACCAGACATAGAAAGCGTTTGGGGGGGGGGGGGGGGGTTGTCTCCAACAGGACAGCAAGATAAGAGACTTACCATATTCACTTCTGAGACCATGTCTATGCTGGCTATGTCTATATTCATCCCCACTCCCACCGGAGGACCTAGAAACCAAACCAAATCACACCAATGACGTTTTGTACACTCAAACGAATGGCCATGTCACGCACGAGGCATTATTAACTCAACGTCAGCCTGATAACATCCAGGATGAGGTGAAAAGTAAAGCAAATATCATCTAAACACATCGATTTCACTATGTATGGAGTCGTCCTCATGAGCGTCACTGTTCACTGATATTACTATTACTGATTAATTAGTTCATATGGTATACGTGCAGATGTCCATGTCGGTTTACATTCGTTTGTCAACTTTGCAAAGCATCCCTAATCAAACACCGCGTGCGGCAGATTAAGCGATCGATTCTAGCGAAAGCAAAGTGTCCCGATCATCTCCAAAACCGAGATCATTGGGATACATTCGCGCGTAACCCTGCACAATGGCGCGCTTGGGATTTTACTATATGAAAGTTCAGAGGTGATGTTAAAAGGCTGACATGACGGACTTAATCAAAAACGTGCGTTACCTCCGAAATCTGGCCTCAAGCGAATGTCATATCCTTTCAATAGTCTGTCAACAGTTTCTTTTACGATAGACATATTGCTTGGATCATTGACACTGCAAAGAGGGAAAATGCAGCGTTAGATTCAGATGCATCCTTAGAGATCATCTCAGCTGTGTGTGGAGTACAGACAGCCTTATGAAGTAAGGAGAGCTTGGGTTCAGACTTACCTTTGCGCGCACACCACGGCCACTATCACGATTAACGTCCAGACGCGCACGAAGCTCTTTTGTCTTATTCTAAAGATCGCCATACTTTTATGTTTTCTGGTTTCTGTGAAGACAGAGAAGATCCAACTTAGAGTGCGCTGTGCTGTAATCCCACTGTGGTGCGCATGCGTACATACTCCAGCGCAGCATCCAGGAGCGGTGTGGTGCTGATGCTGCTGGAGGAGCACTTCCCGACCAGAGGCAGGGAAATATTAAAGGGAAAACTACGAAAACACCAAAGTGTAAAGTAAAACGGACGGCATTACAACTACAGTCTTTGTGCATCATAGAAAAAGCGTTTCTTTCTTGTTAAATGGGCTTTTAGTGGCCACTTCATGAGCTGTCTCGGTGTCTTTTTTTCTCCTCGGTCTTTTAATTGGACTTGAGGCACAAAAGTAATTTGTCTTGCACAAAGTGGAGCAGTAGGCTTTTCTTAACAGTAAAAAAACATTTAAAACGGAACTTTATAAGTTAATCGACTTTTATTTGTCCATCATCTGGGGAGGTGTAGATGACAAATGGAATGCTTCAAAGGATCGATATAGGAATCTAAACCTCTAGATTGCACCTCTGAAACACGACAGGGGGAATCCGAAGCAAACCACGGCATTAAAGGGAAGGAGTTAAAAAATAAATAAATAAATAAAATAAAGTGTGCTTCGTTTATATAGGCATACGAGCTGTTATGTGCCATAGTAGAAAGACAAAATAAATAAATGATAATACTGATAATAATAATAATAATAATAATACTTCAGTCATGAAGATTAGGTCTGTTTATCAACCACAACATGATAACAGAGGGACGTGTTTTCTCCTCCCTTCTAATATAATTATTTCATATATTTTGCTATATATTTCATTATTATATATCATGTATAATAGGAAAGTTAGGACCCCATAATTAAAATAAATAAATACAATTTCTGCTTTGAAACATTTACTGAATTTGATAAATAAACATAAGAATACCTTTAACACTGTTATAATATTTTCAGATACATACTAACAATACTGAAGAAACTAGAAAAAATATTGTTAAAATGTTAGTAGGCTTTGAGGTAAATTGGCCGATCAGCAGATGGAGAGAAGGTTCTTAAGTCATTGAAGAAGGTCCTTGACACTCTGGTTATTCTAGTTATTCTTTGTGAAAGAATTAATTTACAAATAGGGCAGCACAATCTGTTCAATTGGTGCACACAACTGAACAAATGCTGGTCTATTCAAGTGTACAATAAATGTATGTAAGAAGTTGTCAGTATTTACGAGATCAGGGAAAATAATTAAGAGAAAAGAAGAAATTTTAAAGAACTGCCTGATGTTCCACTATATAAACAACACATGCAGCACCTACTTTGGGACACCAGTGCATTCAACAGAGACTGTTGTACAGCTAAAAGCCTTTGCCCAGCTGCATAGGTTTTGTGCATGCTGATCTTTTGTTGGTGCATTCATTAGAACACTGTGTGAACCTCTGTGCCATCATCAGTAAAAATTCAAAATATTACGTCCCTGTCTGCTTCGTGAAAAAATTTGGTATTCAGTGATAACATGTAAATAACACTTGTATTGAACAAAGCACTATATAAAGTACACTTCAGTTAACCTATCACGGTTTTAACGCCAATTCTCAGGTGAGTTCACAGTTTCAGCTCTTTGCGAGGCAACACTAGTTTGTGGTGCATGAAGCCTGGTTTCACGTCAGTGCTGCATGATCCTCTGAAACTGATGCAAACTCAAGACAGAGTACAAATGTTCCCGTGTCCATGAAAATGCAAACTCGAGACCACAACATTTTCGTCAATGGAAAGATTAACAAATACAATCCCTCAATACAGTGACTCAACAACAGCCTAAAAACGTGTGGAAAACGCTAGGCGCGACGCTTTCTCCTTCTTTCCATAGCGCTCGGGCAGTTGCGCCCCTGAGGCGTCTGCCTTTACTAAGCAACCATGACGTGCTCTCTCCATGAAGACACGGACATTTTTTAGCAAAGGATAAATGGATTTGCAGCACTAAAAATCGCTTGCAGTAGCTCTGCAACTAAATTTATTTCAAAATTGCAATCCATATACAACTATGATCCGCTGTTCCTTCATCTTGGCTGCGCTTTCAACGTTTTTACGGGAAAGGAGGAAGCTGATTGGTTAGTTCTTGTCACATGACCCACGGTGCACTTGCGGCATTCTGTAAAGTTGAGATGTTTTTAACTTGATGAGGTGCGGACGAGCCTGGGAAAAACTGGCGCATCGCACCGCGTCGCTTCCATTATGAGTTTGCATGCCGCGCGCCTACATTGGAAATAACGAACATGCACGCGCAAAAGACGCGATATGTGAACGACCCCTTATACAGGCTAGAAAAAATGAATACCTGTGGCACCTGAAAATATATTGAGGTCTTACGAAGTGAAACAATTGGTCAGTGCAAGAAACTAAACATTATTTCGAATATTAATACCTTCAATCCACAGCCTGGGCAAACAGTTCTCATGACTGTTGTACTATGACATATCCACGGGCGCATACTCACACATAAGCTGATGCTGTTTGTTTACAATGGAGAGTGAGGATGCCTGTGTTTTATTGTTCATCAAAATGGTCCTTACCTGTACTTATCCTCAGCTCAGAACCAGCTCAGTGTGAAGAAGAGCCTGATGGAAGCACTGGCCTAGATGTCAGCATACTTTCATTAGATCCTCCATCAGAAAAGAAGGATATCAGTTTTGTTCCACCTAGATGATGAAAATTTTAATCAAAAGTGTTGATCGAAAGGTGGAAGTCACTTTTAAATCACATTTGTTGGGTTCATACATGGACTGAGGAACTGGACTAAATTGGAGACCAACAAAGATGTCTGCATAGTGAGCTCAGTTCTGACCAGCACAGAAGAAAGAAATGGCTTGAAAAAGTCCAAGCCTTCAATTCATAACAGACCCTTGAAACTTAGTAAAATGGCTCTCTTCAAGCTTTCTGGTAAGATTACACTATAATAAAGCATGCTACTCTACAAACCATGTACACAGTGCTAATCGTATATATTGTTTAGGAAAGCTTGAAGTTTTCCATTCAGTGCTGCTGAAATAATGTCCAAAAAGCCTATTCCTTCACATACCCTCAATGCTTCCTTGTAATCAGTTGACAGTACTTGGGAACAATGAGAAAGTTCAACAACAAAAAGCACTGGTAAGTAGGCAAAAAAAAAAAAAAAAAAAAAAAAAACCTTTGTGAATAACTCAATTTAATACTGTGTGTACTCTGTATTGTCTTTTTATGGTAGGTATTCCTTGCTGCTATGTGGTGTTCCCCAAACTCAAAGCAGTGGGTAGGTAGAAAGCTGAACACATAACACAACATTCCAGGGGTGATCTGATTCACAGAGTTCTTCTGAGGCACAAGGACAGTACGGTTATTTACTGTTATCTGAATCATTTAAGATCTGTCCTCTCATTCTAAAACACCTCACAACAGACAAACCATCCAACCAAGAGGCAATCTCAGTGCACTTGTCAGGATTATCCAAGCAACTCCTCTGACCTAACTTTCTTTCAAAATATCAAACATCTTTTATATCCTCCAACAGGATGGAATCAGAGTCTGAAGCTTAAAAATAAATAAAAAAATAAAAATTCTGTGTGTGACAATTATACACTACACAATTAATAGGGGGCAGCCAGCACCCTGTAATGATTTGGGGATCTTGTCTGACACAGATTTTTGAGAGCCATCTTTCCCCAGTGCTCTGAGGAGAAGGAACTGCCAGTTGTCTAAATAAAGCTTAAGCTCAAACCAGCTTAAGCCATGTACGCTGCATTGAAAAACAAATTGATTGGTTGGTTGGAATTGGGGTTGACAAGTTGCCTACCATTCAATCATCAATGGTAATCATGGCTGCATCTAGAGTTTTTCATAATGTTTGACTGATTCTCATTTTTTACGATTTTTAACTAGTATAACCCCTCTGATTAATATTTAAACCAACGATAGTTATATATCTGATTTTGATTCTGATTTAAATTGAAATGATAGAAAAACAATACACATTTGGCACCAAATATAACAGTGATAATGTCAACTGAACCTCACTTGTTCATCTGAGCTCAAAAATTGACCCATCTTGATCAAACTATGAATCAAGTCCTTGTGTAAAAACCCGAAGCCTAAAAGACAAAGAAACCAGTCTCATCTGTGATTATGTTAAACACTGAAGGAGTCCAGTGGAGACGACAACTGAAGTAAATGTTGTCCTTGAATCACAATTATAATCTGTATTGTAGAGCACAGTCCTTGAAGCACCTTGGTTATAGGGAACCAAACAGGTCGACTTTAGTCCTTGCCAGTGCCACCACGAACATTCCAATTCAATCCACAATGCTGCCATAGATACCAACCATAAAGTATGAAAAAAAAAAACTTCTAAAACAGAAAAAGAAAAAAAAAACTTCAGTTACGCTGAACAAAATTATAAATGCAAAACTTATGTTTTTGCCCCCACTTTTCATGAGCTGAACTCTAGATCAAAGAATTTTTCTATGTACACAAAAGGCCTATTTCTCTCAAATATTGTTCACAAATCTGTGTAAATCTGTGTTAATGAGCGCTTCTCCTTTGCCAAGATAATCCATCCACCTCACAGGTGTGTCATATTAAGATGCAGTAAAAGGCCACTCTGAAATGTGCATAGGTCTCAGCTCATAAAAAAATGGGGACATAGAAGAAAGTGTTGCATTTATTTATTTATTTTTCAGTGTATTATACTACCTTACAAAATATATCAAAATATCTCTTCATAATTAAGTAAATTCAACAAACTTAACATACTCGCAGTTGAGAATGAAATGATAGGTTAAGGATGGCCTCCGTGGCCATGATGAGATGGTAAATGGCTACCATGGCCATGACAGGGCAGGTGGTGAGTTCATGGATGTCCTCCAGACCACGACAGGATAGGACGAGCACTCTGGAAGTTCGGCTGAGACGTGACAAGGCTCTGAAAATTCAGCTTTGACGTGACAAGGCTCTGAAAATTCAGCTTCGACGTGACGAGGCTCAACCGTGACAGTACCCCCCCCCCCAAGAACTCCTCCTGGAGTTCCCAGAAGGGCTTAACTGCTGATTGAATTCATCAATAAGGGAGTGATCCAATATGTCCCTAGCAGGTACCCAACTCCTCTCCTCCGGACCGTAACCTTCCCAGTCCACCAGATACTGGAATCCTCGTCCCCTCCATCTCGAGTCCAGAGTACGATGGTTCCCCATCTACGAGACGCGGCAGCGGGGAACCGGAGTAGGCGGATTAATACATGCATAAAACACAGGTTTGATTTTGGACACATGAAAGGCGGGGTGTATCCTCTTGTACGCAGGAGGTAGTTTGAGGCGGATTGTCACCAGACTAATGATCTTGGTGATAGTGAACTGGCCGATAAATTTGGGAGCTAGTTTATTAGAAACGGATCGCAATGGAATGTTACTGGTAGAAAGCCACACTTTTTGACCCACGACGTAGACGGGAGCCTTTGACCGGTGGTGATCGGCCTTGGCCTTAGTGCGCTCCCTCACCCGGAGCAGAGTCTCAAGGGCTCTGGTCCAGGTGCGGTGGCACCTTTGGACAAACATGTGAGTGGAGGGGACCGCGACTTCAGATTCCAGACTGGGAAATGCTGGTGGCTGGTACCCTACACTACACTGAAACGGAGAGAGGCCCGTAGCTGGCACTGGCAACGAATTGTGGGCGTACTCCACCATAGAGAGTTGTTGACTCCAGGAAGAAGGATTCTTGGAGACCAAACATCTCAACGTCCTTTCTAAATATTGGTTGGCTCGCTCAGATTGTCCGTTGCTTTTGGGGATGATAACCCGACGACAAGCTAACTGATGCTCCTAATAACTTGCAAAACTCTTTCCAAAATTTGGATATGAACTGGGATCCCCTGTCTGAAACCACGTCTACCCGGAGGCCATGGAGCCGAAAGATGTGATCTAAAACAGTAACCGCTGTCTCCTTGGCTGTCGGTAATACAGTCAAAACGACTGTCATGCCATTAGAGGGCGGGAGGCTACTAATCTCTCAGGCAAAATACACTCGGGAGTAACGGGACGGGCGGAGGGATCAAAAAGAAGTGACAAAGAATCGGGTTTAACATTTTTGGAACCCGGGCGGTACGATAGGGTAAATTCAAAACGGCCGAATTAAGTCTTTTAGCAGTTCTAATGTACTCTAAATTCTTATGATCGGTCCAAACAATAAAGGGAACCCCTGAACCCTCTAACCAGTGGCGCCACTCATCCAACGCTAATTTGACCGCCAACAACTCTCTATTGCCAATGTCATAATTACGTTCGGCAGGAGATAATCGATGAGAGAAAAACGCGCAAGGGTGGACCTTATCGTCTGAAGCAGCACGTTGGGACAACACTGCTCCTACCCTGACCTCTGATGCGTCGACCTCCACCACGAACTGCCGTGTGGGATCAGGGGCTACAAGGATGGGAGCCAAAACAAAGCGGTTCTTCAGGTTAGAGAACGCAGTCTCAGCTGCGTCATACCACCTGAATGGAGTACTGGGGGAGGTCAAGGCTGTCAGAGGTGAGGCTAGTTGGCTGTAATTACGAATAAAACGCCAATAGAAGTTGGCGAACCCCAGAAACCGCTGTAGGGCCTTACGGGAATCTGGAGATGGCCAATCTATCACAGCCTTTACCTTGTCAGGGTCCATTCGTATTCCCTCAGACGACACGATAAAATAGGAAGGGGACCGACTGTGCATGGAATACGCACTTCTCCGCCTTGACAAAAAGCCCATTCTCTGATAACTTCTGGAGCACTCGTCTGACGTGTTGAACATGTTCCTGGAGAGACGAAGAAAAAATCTGTATGTCATACAGGTAAACATATATAAACAGATCTACCATATCTCTCAACACGTCATTCACGAGTGCTTTTTAAAACCACGGGCGAGTTGGAGAGCCCGAACGGCATAACCAGATATTCAAAGTGCCCTCTAGGGGTATCAAAGGCAGTTTTCCATTCATCCCCCTTCCTGATGCGGACCAAATGATAAGCGTTACGTAAATCCAATTTTGTGAATACGGATGCTCCCTGCAACCTCTCGAAAGCTGAAGACATGTGTGGTAATGGATAAGTATTCTTAATAGTAATGTTGTTCAGCTCTCAGTAATCAATACAAGGTCGCAGAGAACCATCCTTCTTACCCACAAAAAAGAACCCTGCCCCTGCTGGAGATGAGGAAGGTTGGATGAACCCAGAGGCTAATGAATCAGAAATATATTTCTCCATGGCCTCCCTCTCAGGAATAGTAAGAGAGTATAACTTGCCTTTAGGCGGAGATTTTCCTGACACTAAGTCTATGGCACAGTCGTAGGGACGATGCGGAGGAAGAGAAACAGCACGGGACTTACTGAACACTTCCTTCAGGTCCAGATACTCAACGGGCACGTTTGGCAATGCCATGGTCTCCTTCTGAAAAACAGAAACACGAACAACAGGACAGGCAGAAACCAGACAAGACTCATGACAACTTTCACTCCACAATGTGATAGTGTTAGAACCCCATTCCACTCGTGGATTATGTTTGAACAACCAGGGGTGACCTAAAACAATGGGAGCAACAGGGGAGTCTATGAGAAAAAAGGATATGGTTTCTTAATGGTTGCCGGATGTGATGAGTGTGATGGGTTCAGTATGGTGGGTGACATGAGGCAGTTCCTGGCCGTTGAGTGTGGTGACATGGATGGGAAGAGACACAGGAAGGACAGGAATGTTCAGGTGATGTGCAAGTGAAGAATCAATTAAATTACCTTCGGCTCCGGAGTCCAGAAGAGCTTGGCATTCATGATGGTGATTCTTCCACCGCAGTTTCACCGGAAGGAGGGTCGATGATGTGGGTGAGGACTTCTCAGCGGAGATCCCACCCGATAGTAGCCTCAGGTTTACTATCGGGCTGACTCTTTTACCGGGCAAGAGTAGTTGTTATGATCAGAGCCTCCACAGTATAAACATAGCCCTTGGGACCTCCGCCGTTCCCTCTCCCTCTGTGACAGCCGAGCTCGACCCACCTGCATGGGCTCGTGATCGTCGACAGAACCGACCGTGTTCTCTCGACTCAAGCGCCCCCTACTGGGAGAGAATGGAAGTCTGGAAGGACTGTGCTGGCGGCCCAGGCGATTAAACCTGGCCTCCACCTGCAACGCCAGGTCGATGAGTTCGTTGAGAGTAGGGGGCAGCTCGAGGAGGTAGATCTCCTGCTGAACACGTTCGGATAACCCACACAGGAATCTATCCCACTGCGCCGCCTCGTTCCACTGGCACGTGGCGGCCAGGGTACGGAACTCGATGGAATATTCGGTGACAGATGAATGTCCTTGTCGGAGTTCCGAGAGGCGATGGGCGGCCTCCCTGCCGGTCGCGGCCGGTCGAAAACTCTCTTCATCTCGTCAGATAGGAGGTGGAATGAGACACAGCACGGATGTTGATTTTCCCACACCGCCGTTCCCCATAAGGCAGCCTTGCCCGATAAAAGGGTGAGCGTGAACGCTACCTTGGATTCTTCTGTGGCGAAAGTGTGGGGCTGCAGGGCAAAATGCATAGAGCACTTGTTAAGGAATGTTCTGCAAAAAGTTGGCTCACCAGCGTAATTCTCCGGTGCCGGAAGTCGCGGCTCTGGCCGGAAGTGGTCCTGGGGAATCCCCAGGGGAACGGTCGGCGCAGGCGGCGCGATGGGCGCAGTGGGAGACGAGCTGCTGGGTGAGCTCGGACACCTGTGCCACCAGCGCTTGGACAGCGCGTCCGGGGTTAGAGATGCTCTCCTGCTGCTGATCCATTCTCTTGACGCTGTGGTGCATGAAATCGGTGAGGGTGTTGGTGCTCGCTGCTTCCATGTTGGTGAGATCGTTCTGTGATGGCTGGTGAAAGGACAGTCTGGAAACAATAGCGAGTTAACAAAGTTTAATGAGATGATGAGATATAGTACCAAGACACACAAAGACGATGATACGGGAACACTCCAGAGGGATGATTAAGGCGGTGAGAAGTCCAGATGGTAATGGAGTGCAGGTGAGAAGTCCGGGTCTTGACGGCGTGAGGCAGCAGGAGAGAGTGGCACAGGAACTGCGGGGAACAGATCCGAAGGTAAGTGTCCATGGCTGAGTGATCATGCGGAGAGTGGATGAGGTTCTGGGGAAACACAGACATCCAAACGCAAACTACACAGAAGCCAGACGGGGGTAAACACAACAACATGAAACAACGATCTCACAAACACAAGACGTGAGACAAGCCATTATATAGTGGATGAGTAATGAGTGGCAGCTGTTGCTGATACAATTAACGGAGACGCCCACAACTAATCAGTGCAGACGCAGAACAAACAGAATTCACCACAAAGTGTAAACAATTCGAGATCACGGTTTACCAACCGTGACATGCAGTGGCACAAAAAAATATTTTTATAAACAAGGAAAATAAAATATGTCCTGGAACAGACCCCTGAGGGACACCTTTAGAAAGAGACAAAATAGATGAAGTACGGTCTTTTAAAAGCTCACACTGTGTTCGTCTCGAAAGATAGTTGGCAAAGTATCAGTTAGTAAGTTATATAAATGTTCATCACATGGAAGGTTACAAAATGAGCCCTGAAATGAAAACTGGATCATTTAATGTACATACATGTAGCCTTACCCTCATCAGAGTTGTGTCAAGTTGATGTGACTTCTCAGGCTGAGATGTTGTGAGGGTGCACACTTATTGTCATTGACTGCATGTATTCTGACTTATTCTGATCTTAAATTCTATTCATACAATTTAAAACCAAAACAAATCTGTGTTAAAGAATAATGGTCTTTCTTCAGGCATCTACTTGAAGTGGCATCTCCCCCCAAGAAAGATAAATTATTTGACGTGTGCACTTAAGAGATGACAATGATAAACTTTAGAGTATTTGTAAATGTATAACTATTCATTTAATTTCTTTATTTGACCAGGTTAAAAACTCATTGAGATTAAAATCTCTTTTGCAAGAGTGACCTGGCCAAGAAAGCAGCAACAAATACAAGATTAATATAATATACACAATAGCATTATATCCAAAACCCTTTTTCATTAGCCCGAGGGACTTTAAATTATAACTGATCATTTGAACGTAGATTGTAGTGTACCTTTGATTTATAAAAACTCAAAGACAAATGAGATGGAGTTAGACCATAAATTGATGTATAAACAAAACAATACCAATTAAAACTTATTCGGGTATACAACGATGGCTACCCAGCCTTCTCATAAAAATACAATTTTGTGTTTGATAACTACAACATGTAATAAAACGTAAAACACTATGAAAAACTGGATCAAGATAATTTTGATAATATCCTGGGGCATTCATATACAGTAGATCACCATAATCCAAAAGTGGTAAGAAGGGTAGCAGATACCAAATATTTCCTTGCTTTAAAAGAAAATAAAGATCTACTTCTGTAGTAAAACTGCGATTTGAGCTTAAGTTTTTTAAAAGTAAATTACCAATATGTAGCTTAAAATTTAACTGACTATCATATAGAATGCCCAAAATATAAAACGTTGACTGTAAAGAGTGCTTGTGAAGCTGATGGAGCACAGCAGCAAATAGCAGTGTTGTTTGCATACAGATGTAACTTTGCATTTGGAATGGTTTCACATATTTTCTTTTTTTTTTTTTTTATAAACAAGGAAATTAAAATATGTCCTAGAACAGACCCCTGAGGGACACCTTTAGAAATTGACAAAATAGATGAAGTACAGTCTTTAAAAGCACACACTGTGTTCGTCCTGTAAGATAGTTGGCAATGTATCAGTTAAGTTATAGAAATGTTCATTTCACATGGACGTTTTTTTGATAACAGATCAATATTTCAGTGTATGGAATTCTGTATGTCTTTAAAGTAAAGCTCTCTTTTAGGTGGAATTTGAAAGAGTAAGCTGTTGAACACACCTTGAGCTTTCTGAAATCCTGTAAGTCACACACTGCATTCATGTAGTTAACTTACAACTTCTGCCCTCTGGCCATGTGTTCTCCCTTTGCTTTGATGCTCTCTAATTTTGGATGAGAATTGCATGTGTCCATGCCAATACCACTGAAGTCTTCAACCTTGACAGCAAACTATCAGCCAGCTTCAATACCATATTACCTGCCTCCCAGCCGGAAGAGAGGCCACCTGGTGTCTTTTTCAAGGCTATGTTGACTTTACTTATGTTTGACCAAAATCAATACCCTTCAGGACAGTTATTGCGAGTTTGACATAAGCAACTTTTTTTTAATTATTATTATTGCATACATAATTCCAAATGTTCCCCACATACACAATTGCAAAAAAAAAATGTGTCTCTCCAAAATCTATATAATTTATTTGTATGCACTTTTATGCACTTTATTTTCTAATAGGATATCCAAGTACTAGTATAGATCAAATCGTTAAACTATTATATATATATTGTAACTATGAAAATTGCAAATTCACACTGAAGGCATCAAAACTATGAATTAACACATATGGAATTATATATGAATTTAAAATGTATACATAACAAAAATTACTATCCTTATTGGTCAAATAGCCCTTGATGCCTTCAGTGTGACTCTACAATTTTCATAGTCATGAAAATAAAGAAAACTCTTTTAATGAGAAGGTGTGTGCAAACCTTTGGTCTGTACTGTGTGTGTGTATATATATATATATATATATATATATATATATATATATATATATATATATATATATATATATATATATATATATATATATATATATATATATATATATATAAACACAAACACACAATGGATATCAGTTATTGAAAGATATCAGTGGGAACCTCATAATGTAGTTGTGTGCCAGGTTGTGAAATTTGTGCAAGCATTTTAAAATAAGGAGCTATAAATAAAAAATGATAATAATAATAATACTTTTAAAGTTTATTGAGTGTTAATATGATTTTGTAATTCAGTTTTTTCAGTTGTTATAAAGACAGTGAAGAGGTTTATGATGTAGAGAAGAATGTACGGCACACACTGATTCCTTGATGCTACAGTGCTCACAATTATATACATTTACATTTAATCATTTAACAGACGCTTTTATCCAAAGTGACTTACAAATGGGAACAATAGAAGCAGTCAGACCAACAAGAGAACAACAACAGAATACAAGTGCCATGACAAGTCTCAGTTAGTCTAGTACAGAACGCATAGCCAGGTTTTTTTTTTTTCTTTTTTTGATGAAACGACAAGAAAAGGAAAAGTGCTGGAGTTAGTTGGTTAAGTTCATGTGAAAAAGATGAGTCTTTAGAAAATGTTTCTTGAAAATGAGTAAAGACTCAGCTGTACAAATTTATATTGGGAGGTCATTCCACCAGCTGGGCACAGTCCAGGAAAAGGTCCATGAGAGTGATTTTGAATTATATAATATATTTCAATATATATTATGAATATATTTATTCAATCAACCAGCAAACATGCGCGCGTACACACACACACACACACACATACAAACACAAACACAACAGATTTGAAGGGGTTATTTGTCACTTTTGAGAGCCATAATAGTTTTAGACTGTACATGGGCCTTTTTTTGCCCCTTTATCTTGAATATGAGGACATTTTAGATGTTAATAAAAGTATGAAAAAAATGAAAATGAAAAAAAAATACATTAATTATTTAAGAAAGCTTAAAGAAAGCTTAGGTATAATTTTAGCATCCAATTTTCTGTTTGTGGTTGAGTTGATTTGGAAAGGATGAATTAACCTGATACTTTAATGATAAGTGTGTATTAAAAAGGAAACAGATTCTCCCAAACCCATAAATGAGCATGGTAAAAATAAAAAAAATCTGTATACTAATGTGCAAGTGACGTAACATACAGCCAAGTATGGTGACCCATACTTAGAATTTGGAGTCAAACTCTCTAACCACTAGGCCAGACCTTAGGTTTAAGAGTTAGGTTGATTTTTGTTTTTTTGTTTTTTTTTGGGGGGGGGGGGGGGTTCACATACAAGGTCATTCTGCATAACTCAGAGTTAATAGTTGGTGTGATGTTTACACAATTGCATGAGTGCAGTGTTCATATTTCCCCCTCTGTGCTACACAGCTGTTTACAGAGTTTCATACTGACCAAACAGAGAACATTTGCTTGGGTGTATAGTGTTATTGTGACCAGAAGCACAGTATCCATGTCTATTGGCACACCTTCACTCCCATTCATGCTCGAGCTCCGCTTGGTTTTTGCCTCTCAGTTCTCACTATGCTTCAGTGCTCAACAGGCCTGCCTCTGCCGGTATTTCACATCCCAGCAATCTCATTGTTCTACGGTCATATCAGAAACCTTCTCTGCCATCATTATATGTTCTAAAAGCTCCACGATTATCATGTTTGGTATAGATAAAGCCGACCTTATTTCATGGAGTGGACAACAACTGGAAGGAGTGACCTGGTGGCAACTTCTACTGGCAGAATGATAAATCCTGCCTTAAATCCCACATCAGCGTGTAATTGTCTTTCCCTGACAGTGCACACTGAAGGGCCCATCAAATCTGAGATGAATCAGATGATGTATAATGGCATGATGCATTAAAACCTTATGACTGTGGATTAGGATAATGGCCCAGTGTTGTTACAGTGATGCCAAGAAGATTCAAACAGTATCATTTGACTAAGCTCCTGTGGAAAGAGCAATCATAGTGCAGATCTGATCCCATCCATTGTGAGTGAGTGAAAAAGATTGTATCAGCATACAGAGAGCCATTTATAGCTATTGCATTACATTGCTATAAATACTGGCAATGAAATTTTATAGCATCAGTGATTTTGTATGAAATAATCACACACACAAAAAAAGTTTTCATAAAAACACTCATATTTCATCCAAAACTACAGTGCTTTTTTGCAGTTCTTTATGAAAATCTTTTGACTGGTAAGTGACCCGAATGAATTCACTGTTCGAGAATGCAATATTGTCTTCTGCAACAATATGACAAAGAGAACAAAAACTAATAACGGCAATATATTTCTTCTTAATGTTATAAACTCTCACCCTAACTGTAAGCAATATAAACAAGTGAAAACTGTCACAAGAACTGCTGAAATCTAATCTAGAAGCTATTTTTAATGATTTGATAAAAACTCTAAAATAGATTAGAATTTAAATAGATGTTGGCTATCTGTTTCAAACATGCGTTTTGGTAACTCTTTTAAACAACCAATGAAATTTGAAAATATTATGCAATACCTAAAAAAGTAATTATGAATATAAAGAGGTATTAATTAAAGTTTCACGAAATTCTCAGTATTTGAATGTACATTAACTAATGATCAAAGTTTGTGAGAGTTAAAACGCATAAAATAGCACTCAGACAGCTGAACGTTTGCGCATCTTTGGATAATTTCCTGACCAAACTATAGCTCTCCTCCAATCTCTAATGATGCTTTATTCGGTCATTGTCAAAGTCCTTTGGTTCCATCTACTCCGCCTCTTTGAGAGCACTTTAGTTTTCCATCAGCGTGAGTCGGAAGAAGCGCAACCCCACTGAGGAACTCCAGGAAGACTTCACGCATAAAAGCTTCGGGATTTACGCACACAAGCCTCGCGACCGCACATGCTCGTTTCGCGCGCATACATTATGGGACGCACAACTAACACTAGTTGACACTTGGATAGAGCGCGCGCAAAGCATGGCTTGGATTCGCTCGTGTTTGTTCCTCTCTTGGTAAGTAGCAAACTGCTTTTATCGGACTTTGCATGCGTGTTTGTTTTTCTGCTTTGCTTGTTCATGTGTGAAAATGAAAATAAAGTTTCGAGTCTGTTTGCAGTGTTGGGCAGGTGTTGGCAAATCCGCCAACCGAGACGAGGATATATTTGGATAACATTACGCGCGTTTTGGATAGATTATTAGATGGATATGACAACAGACTCCGACCTGGATTTGGAGGTAGGCAAGTACTGGAATCACTTTACATATTAAAGTCTTACTTTAGGGAATGTTTAATCCAATTTTCACAGAAATTAAATTTCACTGTAAATGGTGTCTTGTCGCTTTGCAAGTTTGTTTTGTTTAAAGTATGTGTAGTGAATAAACTAAGGGTTTTTCTTTATTTCAAACTAATTCAATGTTATTATTTATTTATAAACTGTAGGACCTGTCACAGAGGTTAAAACGGACATCTTTGTCACCAGCTTTGGTCCTGTTTCTGATGTGGAAATGGTATGTGAGTAAAACAGTCATATGTATGATACAAGCATGCAAACATAAATCCACCGTAACTGAATGTTTTCTATGCCCACTGCCTCTAGTCATGCCGGCCCTGGCTTCATTATTCTGACATTTGTACAGGATGTCATTATAGCAGCTTAGGGATTTTAATCTGTCTGACAATCCCTGACAGTTAGGGTCCCGGCTCGGCTTTTACTTCTGTTACACACTACACTATTTTTCTACAGTGTCCAAAGCCACCTCACTTTTCAAGTGATCCACTGTGACAATCCGAAAGACAAGTCTCCGCCAAGAATAGCAGGGAGAAAAAGATAAAAAATACCATTCCAGAGTGAATGTATACCAGCCTGAATCAGATACATACCCGATGACAGTTTGCTGATGTGTTATGGTTTTTCACATTGTCTGCATTGTTGTGTTGATTTAAAACTTCCTCCATGTGTATATCTTATAAAACCCTTGAAACAATCTCTCAGGAATACACAATGGATGTGTTTTTTCGGCAAACGTGGATAGACGACCGGCTGAAATTTGAGGGCCCCATTGAGATCCTGCGACTCAACAACCTGATGGTCAGCAAGATCTGGACACCGGACACTTTCTTCCGAAATGGCAAACGTTCTATTTCGCACAACATGACCACCCCCAACAAGCTGTTCCGCATCATGCAGAACGGAACTATTCTGTACACCATGAGGTAACCTGCGTGCCAACACATTTGCTCTCCAAGTCAAAGATACACTGCACACTTGCTCTCTACAATGGCAGTAGAAATTAAACACTTAATAACACTTTCTTTCTTAGCAGAAAAATAAAATAAAATACAGTCGATTCTATCATATACAATGTACAGGTTAACTGTGACTGTAATATAATGCTAATAATAAAGGTTCTAGGGGAAAGTGTATCAAATCAGTGCAAAACAACATTAAACACATAGTTCAGCCCTGTCATCATTTACTCACCCTCGTGTTTTTCCCAACCTATACGATTTATTTATTTTTATTCTGCTGAATACAAAAGAAGATATTTTGAAGAATGTTGCAGTTGCTGGTAGCCATTGACTATACAGTATATACTATTGGAGTCAATGGCTACAAGTTACTGTTTTGTTTCTAAAATTCTTCAAAGTTTCTTGAATTGTGTTCAACAGACTTCCTTTCTCTAGGTCTAATTCTGGCTATTAACAAACCATTAACTATGACTTTTGTCTCAAAAAACTTCTAATTTGCTGCTTATTAACAGTTAGGTAGTTCTTAAGTTTAGGTATTTGGTAGGATATTGGGAAGGAGAATATGGTCATGCAGAATATGTACTTTATAAGAACTAATAAACAGCCAATATGTTAATAATATATATGCTAATAAGCAACTAGTTAATAGTGAGAATTGGTTACCAAAAAATCAGAATTTAGATTTTTTTGTGAACTGTCCCTTTAATGCAAATGCAGAATGAAGGTTTTACCAATATGGGGTGCTCACTGTATAGAGTTTAACTATTTGTTGTTTGATATAAATTAAAAGTTATGCTTTTACTGTTTTCAGGTTAACTATCAATGCTGAGTGTCCCATGCGGCTGATCAATTTTCCAATGGATGGACATTCATGTCCTTTGAAATTTGGCAGCTGTAAGTATGTTTACAATGGCAAATATTCCCTCTGAAGGGATCTACTGGTAAGACTGACTTCAGTCTGGATCTGTGTCTAATATAGATGCCTATCCAATGAGTGAGATTGTCTACACGTGGAAGAAAGGGCCGTTATTTTCGGTGGAGGTTCCTCAGGAGAGTTCCAGCCTGCTTCAGTATGATCTCATTGGACAGACGGTGTCTAGTGAGAGGCTGAAGTCAAACACAGGTATGAGCTTTGGGACAGATGATTCAGTGGTTTGCCGAGCACCTATTCTGACAGCTTTTCGTAATGCAAACCTCTTAAAACATTGTCATGATTTCAATAAATGCCAAACATGTGGGTTGAATCTGTGTTGATGGATTTGTCTTGAATGTATTTCTGCTATTCCACTGATCTCTCACAGGTGAATACATAGTCATGACGGTGTACTTCCACCTGCAGAGGAAAATGGGTTTCTTCTTGATCCAGACATACATCCCGTGCATTATGACTGTGATCCTGGCACAGGTCTCCTTCTGGATCGACAAAGAGTCAGTACCGGCCAGAACTGTGTTTGGTAAGCCTCTATTTTTATTTCCTTTTTAATTGTCCGTTAGTTGAGCTCACTGCACAGGCACCAGTATGCTAACACTAAAGTGCATGGCATTTTATGCATAAAAAATCAGATTTGAAATGAGACCTTGTATTCTAGACTTAGTGAGCTGCATCATTTTATGGCAAGATCATAGTTTCCTGACATCACGGTTGTTCTGAACGGCAGGCAGCAACATTATTTCTGCTAAGATCATTATTTATTCCGTTCCTGTGTTTTATTCACACAGAATGCAATCCTAGCATGCATAGCAACAAGCTGAGTGAAAACAATCCAGGCAGTGGACGAAGTGATAGAAATTACTTATAAGTCATCAGTACCAATTCAATAGTATATTGAGACTACTGAATTATTTTAATAAGGCTATTTAGACATTTTTGAGGCTCAGTTTCGGTTAGGATTCTGCTTTAAAAGGCAGCTGTCTATGTAGGCTGTAGAGTACGAGCTGGCTCACTAAGTTTAGGAACTGAGCCACAGAAAGCAGGTGCAGGCTCTTAACTTTCACTTCGTCCTCATTGCTTTTTCGGCTAATTAATTTGGTATGTATGAATGAAGCATATGTCTTTGTGATCTCCCTCTTGTGTTTGAATGGAACCATTAGAATGAGCTTATTGGGCAATTAGGAGTGTATCAGTCTATAACCTAAAGTTTCTCTCAATGAAAGACACATCAGCATGAAACAATTAAAATCTGTGTCATATTCAATTTGCATAAGAGGGTGAAACTGTTTTGGATTCATATTTGAATTTTCTAATGAAAGGCGTCTTGTTTGGGGCACAATATATCTAAACTCTCATACACAATAATGCAAAGATTGCGATAACAAAAATATTTTACCCAACGGTCAATAATGTTGCCTAAAAGACCCAAAAATGATCATCATTTGCTCACCCTGAAGTCATTTTAAAAAACAAAAGAAGATATTTTGAAGATTGTGTGCACTTGACGGTAGCCATTGACTTCTATAGTACTGCCAAAAAAAAATAAAAAAATACATTCTTCAAAATATCCTCTTTTGTGTTCAACAGAAGATTCATGCAGGTTTGGAACGACACGAGGTTGAGTAAATGATGACAGATCTTTCATTTTTGGGTGAGCGATCTCTTTAAAAGGGCTAATTGGGATATGTTCATGTTCTGCTGATAAAGTCACAAGTAAAAATAGATAAATAAATGGCTTCGCTCTTAGTGAGGTGTGAGATGTTTCTGCAAGCAAACACCGCTCATGTGGAGAGGTGAGTCACCTACAGCATGTTTCTCAGTTCTGTCTCACTTCTGAGGTGAAAGTGTTATTCCCGTGAAAAGAGATGTGAAAGAAAACTGAATACGGTGTAAAAAGAAATGAAGTGATTGTTCTAACAAATGAATAGTTGGAAGCACTCACTGTCCGTATCCATTGTAGTTGCTCTACATCACAGTCTTCTTCAACTAAAAGCTGAAATGTCCCAGAGCATTGGGTTCAGAGATGGAACTGACTGAGGTTCATTTGCACCAACTTTTTGCCCTTAAAAGCATTATTTTGCCCCAAAGAGTTGTGTTTGTGCCTTTGCTTTATACATTTCCATTCATGCTAGGGATCCGTAAAACGTGTTCTCCTGTAAATCGGATCTGTCTAGATCATAACCTTTGATTTGAAGCTGAAGTTGAATATTCAATGAGTTTTAAACTAGATTGTGGAGACTCAAGTTGTATTTATCTGTGAAAGACATCAGTTTGATAGGACCATGAGGATGAAAAGAGTAAATGAGCTCTGTTGATATTTATTATAGTAGTTATGAGTGCTACTTATGAGACTGGAGTTGAACTATTCAAGTGCATTGCTTTTAGACATAATGTGTTCATGTCTCTTCTGTACGGAATTAAACTGGGATGCATTTCCCAAAATCATTGTGTGCAGATTGTAGAGATCATTGATGCATGTGGCTTCAGCAGTCTATTTAGGCTAATGATGGTTTTGGGAAACACAGCTCTGTGTATGGGACATCTATCAGATTCTGTTGAGCACCTGATAAAAGAGTTCAGAATCACATGAGAGTTCATAAATGATGATTCAGGTGGAATATTTCTTTGAGTCTTAGTGTTTATGTTCATGTTTGTTCAGCTCTGTCTATAGTGATCGGGCGTTACATGCAAACCTGATCCCTAGACAGCTCAGCTTCCCATTAGGTCCATTTATAATGGACTGCTGTTATGTCTCTACAGGGCGTAGTCATCTAGAATCAAGCTTTGTGCTTGCCATATAATGTCAGTATCTCTATTAAGACCTGGGTATGTTTCATCGTTACTGTCCTCATAGCAGATACTCCGTCTCTTACAGTTTTTCTCAGTCACTTTGGTGCATTTTTCAAAACAGAAATGCAATTTTCAAAACTACTTGTACAACCTCCACATCATCTAGTCATTAATACACATCATAAAACCAGTTTCTCATTCTTTTGAACAAGTTGCGATTGCTATTGTACATTCATGCAATTGATTACGCACATTTATCTGCGGTTTCCTACATTATCAGTTGCTAATGTCATGTTGCTCAAAATGTATTATACAGTTTTCTGTGCAATAGTCTTACCCCCCAAAACATCTAGTCTTTAGTTCATAGTATAAGTCATTAAATGCAAAATGGTTAATCTAGTGGTCATAAACTGCCAAGCACACTTTTTATTTGTATTTTTACACACTATTATTAGATGTTTTGTCAATTTGGCATGAATTGTGCAAGTGAATCTTTACTAATGAAGAGAATGTAGATGATAAACCAATGATAAACCATTTCTCTGAAATAGCTCAAAGGTTCATCTCATGAATCTTCAGTAGGAAAGCTTATACTGTATAGACAAAGGACAACACAAGAGTTACAAATTCTGAAAATGGAATTATTTTCATCTTTGTTCCCATATTTCCTTTTCTATATCACAATGGCATTGTAAAAGTATTTTTTATTTTTTTATTTTTTTGGTCAGACCACTAGTAAAAGTGTAACTGGGAATTCTATCCAGTCTCTTTCAATCAACATCCCACAAACAGTAATGTGTAAATGTGTAGTTTTGAAATGGATATATGGCATACATAAGCATATGGCATACTGTTCAATACAGTAGTTTACATCAGAACATCCCTCCACTGTTAAATTGACAACATGACTAAGCAATTTGACTGTCTTATCCGTAAACTATGACACAAGGACTTGTCATTCTGATGGCACTGACATGTTCATTGACACAGATATTTATTTTTGAGAGATGAACTAAGGATTTTGAGCAAGAGACTGGCTTTTGCAGGTCATCCATTGTGTTTTGATATTTGTACGAGTTGTTTTGAGAAATGCACTTACTGTTTTGCAAATCTCAAGAATGATTAGAGAAATGTACCAAAGCGACTGAGAAAAACTGTAAATGTAGTCTCTCCTTGGGTGAGAAAATATATCTAATCTGTTCGTCCCAATGACACCATGAGCTGCCCTATAGATCACCCACAGCAGACCATCAAAAACACAGCAAGCCAGTCCTGATGTGGAGAGCTTGGCAGATTGTATCAGCAATACCTTTGCCCTCCAAGTGACAGGTTTTGAGAAGATGGGGCATAGCATGGTGAAAAAAAGCAGAAAGACCAGATTTGTTTTACTTATGTGAGATGTATATTTAAAACTGAACCCTACAAAATGGAAAGTAAAGTGACAGCATATGATTTGTCATAGAGCTTGCTCTCAACAGAAAATAATGAAAGTTGCAACCTTCAACAACATTCAGTAATCTAAGCAATGTTGCAGTTATGGATTTAATTTACTTAAACCTTTTCTGTTCCGATTTCCACCAAACAGAAACGCATCGTTGACACTGGCAAACCACATCTTACTGATTATTTGCTTCCTTAATTATTTGTGTTCATACAGTATATCATTGTTAAATTACAATGCCACGAAACAATATTGTGTGTCTGAATGCCTTCTATCATTGATCTTTATAAACCATGGTCAGGGTCCTCCTATCAACATAAAAATCCTTAATTTCCGGGGTAGACCTAGATATTGTCTTGCCTTCTTATGTACGTGTTCCAAATATTTAGAATTTGAAACTTGCTTTGCATTGCTACATTTGTCCTTCTTTGATCCCCGCAACATAATTCCTTTTTTTTTAAGTGTGTTTTTATGTTCAAAAGTAGATTACTATTGTCAAACTACCTAACAAGATTTCCAAAGTACTCGAAATAAGTTGGACTTTTGACATCCATTTGACAAGAAATAAGAGCCAAGTCATCAGTGTATCTAACATTATTGTCCTAAACATTCAAAAAAAAAAAAGAAGAGAAAACTCAATGAAATATAAAAAGGCCATTCTTTCCTCATAAAATAAAAATCCCTTGCCTTTGGGTTACTATTTAATAAATATAATGTATTAAATGAAGCAACACTTGTGAAACAGATGCACTGCTTTAGATGATGAGTTATTAAATGATGATATCCGCCATCTCTTCCATTTGAATCTCAAAGGCTTTCCAGCCCTTACTGAACTGATGCCTGTTATTTATCCTGGAGCTTTTCCACAGGAGTTCATACAGAGCTTTGAGTAAATGACCTGTTCAATAGAGCCAACGCGCGGCAGCGGCCCATTGGTCTCTCTGATCCATTAGGAAATAACTATACAATGCTCCCAACCTCACATTTTCCCATCAGCCCTTTTATGATGGTGCTCAGAAGCATTGGAGAAATGATCCAACTCCATATCCTTTTAATAATAATAACAAGAGTGAAGAAAAATGCAAAACGAGAAACAGAACTGAGTTCAGCAGCATGACATCCATACAAACACACGACCAGAGCAGAAACACAGGAAACACACGGGAAAAAAGGCTGCACTTCCAGTATATGTCCTTAACTTCATGTTGTCTGAGACAGTGTCAGTAGTCTGGTGAAAACAGAAAAATAATCCTAGACAATTTTCGGTAACACTTTAGTTTAGGGACCAATTCTTACTACTAACTAGATGCAAAGTTGAAACTAATTGTCTGAGAACAGAACAGGAATTATAACTAGACTTACTAAGCTCAGTCACGCTAACTGGATTCTTTATTTCTTTATTTTTTCCATGTATTCTGGACAGGCATCACCACAGTCCTAACCATGACCACACTGAGCATCAGCGCTCGTCACTCGTTACCCAAGGTCTCCTATGCCACCGCCATGGACTGGTTCATCGCCGTCTGCTTCGCGTTCGTCTTCTCATCCCTTATCGAGTTTGCTGCTGTCAACTATTTCTCCACCTTGCAGGCCAATAAGGAGCTTCGGCGGGTCAACAGGGCCTGTGCCGCGGCCAGAAGTGATGGAGAACCTGTTACGGTAATTCTTTGTGCCTCTCTTCTCTCTCCCTCTCAATCTTAGCTGATAACAGGAACACTAGACGAAAGGAGACAGCGGCTTCCCAAGCCATTTTACTGCCGCAGATTATATAATCAGTTCAATGTAGCAAAACATCCGAGCGAAAGCATGCCAGGCTCAAAGCGAGGAGATCTATCCTCTGTGTCTCGCATGATTGCTGGAGGCGCTAGACGCAATGCCATCGTACTCTTGCCCGGAGCGAGTAAATTAATGTGTGGAGTCACAGCCTGAGTTCTGCTTGTAATGTCAAAGGCATAATGACAGAGACGGTTCCTCAGATTTGTGCATGGTATAAACTCTGAATTGTAGCAGTGTGGAATGGAAGTGCTTCTTTTGAAGAAGCGAAGTGTCAGAGGCTGGTGTAAAAACAGCTTTACAGTAACAGGTTTATAACATGATCGTCCCATACAACTGTTTTTACACCGGTGTTTTTCTAGCAGGTTTCCTGAATGATTGGGCTAATTACTAAGATATCACCATTTACCCAGTTGATCAATCGCAGAAAATTGCAGTGTATTACAAGTTTTCGGAAATGGAAATGGCATTATTTAATTCAATAAGCACTAATTTGCATACATTTCCAGAACAGATCACTGTGGCTTCTTTAAAACACAGTGCTTTAACATGTCAAATAAAGATGAAATAAGCAGGCATGCTGGCTCTTTCGAATAACATTAATGAACTACATGTAAAGAGCCAGAGAAGGGTGTGAATGTCCCATAGCCTTGGGTATTTAGTCTGAGTTAGGTGTTGCCTGTTGCGGTGTCAAAAATAGCTGCGATATTTTGGCAGCGTGAGCCAGGTGCTCCCTGGGTGAATTCACGTTGCAGTAGGGGCGACACAGTGGTCTGCAGCTGACTCTCACAGCTTGGAAACCTGCTCACGATGGAACCGAGTCAAAGCTGGTGCTCCATGCCAAAACTTTCCTAAGGCGCTGAAAACATGAGCCTTAAATAACCTTGTTCACTCAGAGTAAAGACTGATTAAAGTTCATTTTACAGATGGTATTGTTGCCCACCTGCTCTAAATATGATTTAGTGGTTACGACCTAATGATAATATTAGATTATCACATACAATTAGCTACATTGCATACAGCAGTTCGGTAACACTTTAGGGAACAATTCTCAATAGTTGCTTATCAGCATGCATATTACTAGCATTTTGGGTGTTTATTAGTACTTATAAAGCACATATTAATGCCTTATTCCGCATAACCATGTTCTACCAATTTCTATCATTAATCCATCCCATACATAAACTTCACAACTATCTTACTAACTATCAATGAGAAGCAAATTAGGAGTTTATTGAGGTAAAATTCTTAGTTAATAGTGAGAATTGGACCTTAAAATAAAATGTGACTTACAGTTCTTTACAGAGACATTAACTGGTTGAAGTTGGTGAGTTAGCCTCTGGAGAATAAAAATAAAATAATGAAAAATAAAATAAAATAAAATAAAATAAAATTAAATTAAATTAAATTAAATTGCAGATACCGGGGCTCCTTGAAACTAATGAACACAGAGCCAAAGAATAGCATAGTGCATCAATTGGAAAATGCAGATTTTTAAACGATCCTTTTTGGTCAAGTTTGCTTTAATGTAGCAGTATAACTCTCACAGCTCTTAGTCTGCACTGCTAAAACATCACTACACAACCCTCCCTAAAGTGGCTTTCTATTACAACAAATTTACCTTTGCAACAAAAGAAACACAACAAGAGTGAATATTATTATTTCCCATGCTGTATTTGTTTGCTTGTATCACTGGAGCAAAAAGGATCACTGTAAAAACATTTTCTGTGGTCTGTCGTAACACCGCTGCACTTTTCCTGCTAGTCCGTGTTCTTAACTCAAAGGAGAAAAGCGTCCATTGTGTCACCAGTTAAAAAGTTCGCTTGTTCTCGTCTCACAAACGAATCTGTCTGTGTGTAGAATCCTCTGGACCCTGGAGGTGTGTTGAAGAAAAGGCCTAACTCCCTCTCTCAAAGAGATGCTCCTGACAGGTTCTCCAGACCGCCACAGCCTGATCTCCATCAGGGAGGTTCCACTGTCCCTGCCAACAACCTCCTGACAGGAACTAGTATTATTGACAAGTACTCACGCATCCTTTTTCCTCTGTCCTTTGGGGCCTTCAACCTGGTCTACTGGATCGTTTATCTCACCAAAGACACAATGGAGTCCAGGTAGGAGCTCTGCTGGTCTTTTTAAGAAGATAAAGATCTGTGTAAGTCAAAATTTTTATTTTTCATTTATTTATTTTGTCCAGACTTCAAAAATGGCCTTTGCACACCCTTTAATAAACAAAGCAAAATTGCTACTGCAAAGCAGAAACCCAACCCAGGCTCATTGGAAATACATGCTTGTGTATACTTTTTATTCAGTTATTAACATCATACAATTTTTTGTTGTTGTTGTTTTAGTTACGATATCCTATATTTGTAAAGCACTATACTTTGTTTTATATTCATTATTTTTTTAGGCAAACTCAGTGTGTTTATTTATTTATTTAATGTTTTGTTCATGCATTCATCACTGTTATAGGTTTACACAACTATGATGACTACAGCTTCAGAGAACCCAGGAAATGTCAAAAGCGTCAATGAGGAGGAAGTAGGATAGCTATTAATCGTCACCTCTCATTTCCCATGCAAAGAAAGTAATTACATAGAAGCACAGCAGTAATCTACTATTGCACACTTGGCTATTTGGGACAGTCCTTCACAACTCCTTAAACAGTATGAATTAGATGTGTCAACGACTGAATAGAATTCAGAAATGTATTAATGACTTATGTGCTATGAACAGAAGAAAATGTGTGATTTTTTATTATAGGACATGTATATTTAATGGAAATGTTATTCCTGGCCAATGCTGAGTCAGATTTAGGGTTTCATGGAGCACATTTGTTTGCCTCCTACTCTCTATTATCACATTGTTCTCCTGAAGTCATGATCACTTATCATCTGATAATATGAGTGCTGTTTCTGAGCAAGATCTGAAATTAAAGAAACTAATAGCTTACCCCCCACCCACCCAAATAGAAAGAAAAACATTATGTAATGATTAGCTCATAATCCTGTATGTTGTTATTTTTCCAATGTATAATTAAGGTCAATTTATGCAGATGCCTCCCATATGACAGTTCATAGTGACCACATCTTCTATAATAATAATACTAATAATAGCTATAAAAGTATCATTAATATAATCCAGAAGAGTCCTGTGATATATTTCAAGTCTTCTGAAGTCATTTGATGTTAGAATAAAATTCTCTGTTCAGTTTGGGGACACACAAGAGCCCCGTTTGGTGCTTCTGCTGTGGTGCTTCTTTGTTGAATATTCACTCTGACATAAATAAGATTTCAGAGTTTGGGCAGATGGGAAGATTATCATACAAAAACGACTTAAATTCCAGTCTGTTCTGAAGGTCATGACACAGCAAACCGACAGTCGGTCGTCAGTGAGCGTCTGTCAGCTCAGTGTTCCTCACCGTGTTTTTGGCTGATTGAGCGTATTGAATCAGGGTTCAGACAGAAGACTCTGATTGGCTGTTCAGCTCAGTGCACGAGAAGAAACGAAAAAGCAAACAACAAAAGTAAAGAGGCACACACAGAAAGACCTTGATCTTCTCTGTGTATTCCAATAGATGATTATTTGATATTCTAGTCTGGAATGAGGAAGATGAAGATCAACCTATCAACATGATGCATATTCAAAATCGTAATAAAATGCTGCTTAGTTTAGAATGACACATATAAACGACTGCCACCTGCTGGTGTAGACTGGCGCAGAGCGTATGTTATAGTCGGCTGTTGGCTGTAGTGTTTGTGGTGTTTATATGCAACATTTAGGCGCAGGTGCAGGCCATGCTAGGCCACATCACAATCGTGTTTCATCACTGCTATAGTTCTTTGACGTCGCAAGTTTAAACCTTCCTCGCTTGTTTTCCTTTGTTTTGATTCCACTGGATTATCTTCTTCTCCTAATAAAGTCTGCTGTTAGGTCCACGACTTGTGAGGAAGTCTAATGCATGTATGGGTTGAAGCAGCTGATAATTGTAATTTTTTTATGCCATTAAACACATTTTAGGTAAACTCAATTCAATTTGTATAGCACTTTTTACAACGCATATTTTTTTGAAGCAGCTTAAATCATTAAATCATTGGTACAATCCGGAAGTAAACTCATAACCGGTCAGAGATGTATATCCTTATGGCAGTAGTATTTCAAAGCAGCTTAAAGCTTGTGATCATTATGATTACAATGTAAGGATTGGATTTACCTAGCCTTTTATTCTATTCATTATTCTACATGAAAAATCCATTGTATTTAAAAAAAAACTCCACTGACCTAAAAAATTGTTGTATTGAAATGTTTTTGTCACTGTTTACATAATATTCTAGACGTAAATATTGTAATATGAAATGTGAATGTCTAAAATGAGAAAGACTTTTGTTCCAACAAGTTAATTTACACTTAGCTTTTCGTTCCCAAACTGAACATAGGACAGATTTTCCCCATCCTCATGTCACCTTTCTATTTCAAATCCAGAGATAAAAGGAAATGAAAGAAAAAGGCCTCAAAGCCTCCATGAAAGCGCTGCCACGGGACAAAAGGATACCTCGAGTCTCTCATACACACACATTCAGTATGTCAGTGCGTCTGACATAGAAATCATAGTGGGCATTGCAGCCTGCCGGTGGCTGTTTAATGAATACTTCCATTCTGGAGCAGACATGAAGGAGGCACATTGGCTGAGTTGGCTTGTGTGTATTCACACATGTGTGGCAGCTTCAGCTCCCTGCAGGTGATAAGCTCTCCGCTTTATTCCCCACTGGAGAGCCTGATGCGAGAGGAAGCGCTTTTCTCATAAATCAAAGGCAATAAAAGTCAGCGCAGCCCGAAACCCCCCATTTTCCCATTTTCACGTAAGCCTTTGCCCATAACATTGTTTTAAGGATCATTCAATTATTGCCCATCTTAGATATGTCTGGAAATGTTGGATGTGAGACCCAGATTTATCATATCTTTATGGATTCTCACTTCACTCTTATCTTCACTCACATAGCACAGTCTGAGGAACCATAGTAGATGTTTGTATGTGTGTTTGTGTTTCTGTTTGCATTTGTTATCTATGTCTTTCCAGGGCATCCAATTATTTGATTGATTGGTTGATTGGTTGATTGATTTGTTGATTGGTTGGTTGGTTGGTTGGTTGGTTGGTTGGTTGGTTGATTGGTTGGTTGGTTGGTTGGTTGGTTGGTTGATTGGTTGGTTGGTTGGTTGATTGGTTGGTTGGTTGATTGGTTGGTTGGTTGGTTGGTTGGTTGGTTGGTTGGTTGATTGGTTGGTTGGTTGGTTGGTTGGTTGGTTGGTTGGTTGGTTGGTTGGTTGGTTGATTGGTTGATTGGTTTGGTTGGTTGGTTGGTTGGTTGGTTGATTGGTTGGTTGGTTGATTGGTTGGTTGCATTACACATTTTAGGTAATGTAATTGGACTGCAATTTGATTACTTTTAGATTACTTTTGGCCTAACTTGTTTATCACACTGACTGAATGACTGAAATAGGATAATATTGTAGCATACTGATATAAAAAATACAAAGGGAATGAAATTATATTCCTCTTGTTGTTACTAACAATATGAAGTGCACTAAATATTACATTGTGTCATGGTTTCCCAAATTGGGGTTCATGAAGATGCAGCAGGGTGTTCATGAGTTTAATTAAATGTTAATAATTAATCAAATCATAAAAATGTAAAATGAACACTTATTAACACTGAAAAAAAATCTGAATGTTTACAAGTGGTAGGCTATTTTAGAAAGGTACATTTAAAAGATGAAAAAATAATTACCGAAAAATTTATATGAATAATTTATTGCTATTGTGCAAATAATATGTAATCATTTAAGTAACTGTAATCTCATTTCAAGTACTTTAAAATGCACTGAAATGTAATTAGGAGTATGTAATCCAGATTACATACAATCAGTTACTACCCATTACTAGTCACACTTAAACAATAAGGTCCACAAATATGCATAATAAATACTTTATCATAGATAAAACATCTTAGTTAACAGCCCACAAACATTACACACAAGCATTTGCATATTAACATATAACTGTAAGAAACTGTATAAAACTTTTATAATGAGGCATGGCTGGATTTCCATCTTGACAATTATCTAAAACAAACATCAAAATCAATGCAAAAAAATGGGTCACTGTTCATAAAATGAAGGTTCGGCCATGGCAATTCCAGTCCCCTGATCTGAACCATATAGAAAATAAGTGGAGTGAGCTGAAGAAGAGAGACAAATTGTGTGAATAAATACAACCACCCATATAGATTTATGTTTCACTTTTCACAATCCGTGACCGACAGAGGAGCATCTTGGCGACAGGGATTTAAAATTTTACCAAGACTCAAAATGACACAGGCACAGACTGGATTTTTTAAGTGTTTTTAAAACATTTCAGCCGGTGTATATATATCGTGAATATATTATTTACCTCATATAAGATGCATTTGGTTTAGTCAAGCACTTCATCTCTTCAGCACGCAGCACGAGCAGGACAAACTACAATGCAGAATATTAATAACTATGACTGGACTGTCACACCAATACCATTATAAAGAGAACACCATTATAATAAAAAGCTGTGAATGTTTAGAGTTTAGCTGCCGTGTTTCTGCACATTGTTTCATGAAGAACACATCTACAAAAACAGTTCGCATTCAGAGCCACGCAGACACGTTCATTTGCATTCGGCTCTTTTTGCAGATAGCCTATAAGTCCTAATAATAACGTTATGTTGTATAAATAACGAAGCGTATTCTACATGAAATTATGAGTTTAATCCCAATGATTAAAAACTTGCTATCAAATGCTCAGTCTACTGGTCATCTTCAGCGCACACAGCTCAAAACAGAAATGCAGAACATTAATAACTACTGTCATATAGGCTAACGTTATAATGAGAGCACTATTGTAAAAATTGTGAATTGTTAGGGTTTCGCTGACGTTTAGTGTAAACTATCTTTTAATCAAAACATAAAAACATTATTTACCCCATTTGTATCTGCGAGGCATTTGTTACACATTTTCCCTGTGTGTTAACATCAGTAATTATGACTGTCGAATGTCTGACTTGACTCAATGTATTTTGCCCCACCCCCAAACATATGATTCGACTATCAGTCGAGTATCAACAAGATTCGAAAATTCCGATTCGACTATGAAAATCCTTAGTCGGGGACACCCTTAATATATATATATATATATATATATATATATATATATATATATATATGTATATATATATATATATATATATATATATATATATATATATATATATATTAGGGCTGTCAAAAATAGTTAATTAGTTGTTAGTTGTTAATTACGTCAAATTTTTTAACGCATTTCACGCATGCGCAGTGTGACAAATTATACAGGTCAGGAAAGTCTCGTCGATCTCTGAATTCTCAAGATAGTAAAAAACAGTGTCGAGTGCCGCGACGAAAACTCACAAAGAAGCTTAAGGTTTTACCCCAGTTACTCTCAAATACATTCATGCCAAGCTCGATAAACAGAGACGACTTTGGTAGTTGATACGCTGGAGCTTCTTCCTGTTATAGCGTCCTGTGTTTCACACTGCGCATGCGCAGAACGCCTACATGCAATGCAGCAAAAATTACAGCTGTTTGGAAAAGCATATGCATTTTTATTTGGTTTCCTTGGTCTGTAGTTAAATGGCATGGTTTGATATAGTGCTCAGGTAAATTTGATCTAAGTAAATGTTAGACTTTTGAAATTCAGAAAAAAAGAACCACATATTGATGAATCAATACATGAAAATTATGTATCTGTGTCCTGTTATTTATCTTTTGGTATGCATTTCAGAAAAAAAAAAATGGTTAGGATTCAGGTGTAATTGCAAATAGTGATTGATCCTGATTAATCCACTGAAAATTCTGATTAATTTGATTAAAAATTTTAATAATTTGACAGCCCAAATATATATATATATATATATATATATATATATATATATATATACACAGGCGTAATTTCCTATGGGGACAGGGGGGACATGCCCCCCCCCCACTTTTCAAAATCCCGTTCGTGTCCCCCCCACATTCAAATTAGTTTGTTATGATTTTTTTTTAACTGCGTGCCATCATCGTTTCGTCTGTGTCGATGTGCACATTACCCTAAATAGTGTAAGTGGACTGAAAGTTCTACTGAGCAGCTGGTATTGCAGTCAGTCATGAAACGCCAGCAACAGATGACTTTAATGTATTCATGGATGAAAAAAAGAAAGGAGATGTGAATTGGTTGATTCAGTAAATTAGCTCAGGCTAGAGTAATCAAAATGTCTGTCCACTTATTTTTTTACAGTCTTTGGTCTACACCTGTTGATGAGCTAACGATAACATAGAGTGTTGCTAGGTAACTTCAGACCGTTAGCCAGCTTACCTAAACATTTAATGTTGCCTAGAACATTCTGTGTCCACTTTAAACAGCAGCGTTTTCTGTCAGCAATGAATGACACGCAGACTCTGGCTGCTGTTATAGGCTACTCAACTCATTATACTCAGATGCAGAAATAAAATAAGTCTTAATAATAAATGTTTTTCTAAACTTGAGCTATTGAGATAGGAATTTTGGGTTTTCATGAGCTGTATGCCAAAATCATCAGTATTAAAACAATAAAACACCTGAAATATTTCAGTTGGTGTGCAATGAATCTAAAATAAATGAAAGTTACATTTTTATCATTACATTATGGAAATAATGAACATTTATCACAATATGCTAATTTCTTGAGAAGGACCTGTATAAAATTATTCTCTCAAGTCTTGGCTATTCAACAATAAATAAACTAAGACATATTTTTCTCATACATAGTAGCCTATTATTCTTTTTGGCAGAATTTATCATTATAAACAACTTAATTATTTCCTGGATTTTGTATCAACACAGTCTCTAACTGTATGTAAATGGAGGAAATGGGATTCAAATCGAAAACATTTTTTCCCATTTTGTGTCCCCCCCACTTCTCAAACCAAAGTTACACCCTTGTATGTATATATATATATATATATATATATATATATATATATATATATATATATATATATATATATATATATATATATATATAAACACACACACACAAAAGGATAACAAGAGGTTAAACAAGAAACAGGTGTGCACAATAAAAAACCTGGAAACATAATCAGTATCGAAATGAGAACTAGGAGTACGAGTTGTGAACAATGACCACAAATTTTAAATTAGTTAGAAGGCTGTATATGTAATAATGTTGACCCTTACATCAGTTTGCCTCTTAAGTCAATGGAAGTTCACAGATCCCTGAATTATCACCAGCACCATTCGAAGCAGCATCACCCGGCTGAGCGCCATCATCATTTAGGAATAGGCTGTGGGCTTGTTGATTTCACTGCTTATTCAACATACCCCTGTTCTGAGGGAACTGGGAACGCAATAGCATAACTGGGGTGGGGGGAATAGAAGATTGGCCACCAGACATAAGCTTTGATAAACAGGTTTGTCAGGGAGCCTTTTTCATTTCCATATCTAACCATCCATAAATCCATCCATCCATCTATCCTCCACCTAGAATCCCTCACATTGTAACTCTGCCATGACTGGAAAGAAGCAGGCCTGCTGCAAATAAGGTTTATATCCAAAACCTGTCAACACAAATAAGCTCTATAAATAAAATCTATGACTCTATTCAGAACATAAATACACTTCTCAGTTATAAACTGGATATTCCTTTTGCTTTGTTGATGAACTCTAGACAGTGTGATGTAAAATCAATGTTATGTGGATAATAAAAGCTGACACTCGGTTATATTTGCTAGTAGTTGTTTCAAGGCATATTAAATGTGAAATGTGGTTGAAAACAATGAACTATGGAGAGTTAAAATGTAATATTTCTGTGATGGGTTAGCAAAGACAGCCATAGTTGATAACCCATACTGTAGCTTCATGCATGTGAATCATTTTATTTACATTTGGCACTTGAAGTCCCTGCCTTTTTCTTATTTTTTTCTCTTTTTTCTTTACTCTCTCTCTCTCTCTCTCTCTCTCTCTCTTTAAGGGAAGTGTGAGCCCTGTTAGAAGCCACAGAGAAAGGCGACTGAAGACATGGTCATCTAACAAACTGACAGATGGATATATGGAAGGATGTATGGATGAGAGACACATTCAGGGTCTGCTGCTGAAGATGAAACTGTGACTGCAAGGGGACAATGATAGGCTTCTTCATCTTTTCCCCTTCCCTCTCTTCCGCCCAATAGCATGTATTGATCTCTCATCACTCTGGTACGAAACTCTCCGACTGCAGAATGATTGTCCTACTTCCTAAAGACAGTGAAGGTGCAATGGCTCTTGTGGCACTCTTGTTTTGACATTGTCACGTAATTACACACTCAACATTTTCCCTTCACACAAAATAATAATAATAATAAAAACTCTACTCTTCAGACACCCACAATAATGTGCAGGTAAAACTTTCCAGCAATTGTAAGCCTTATAGTATCCATGCTACTTTTACCCTGAACAGAAGCACCAAGCACCAGCTTGAGTCGATTTTTTGAAAGTGTACTGTACAAGTGTGTAGCGAGTGAACCATTAGTGAACCATTTTACATTAAATATTATTACTAGTATTATTCGTAGGTTACACTTTGTTTTGTAAATGTCCAAACCATTACAGATCTTCCAGTGTGCTGAGACATGTATGATGGTTATGAGGTACACAATTGATGATACCTTTTGGAATTTAGCAACAACTCGGTCAGGTGTCCCTTTAGTCCATCTGTGCCTAGGGGAATTTTCATTTGAACTATATTTGAAAGTGCATGCACTTACTGTACAGTTTACTTA